>NC_138886.1:64773867-66183867 GCF_965194825.1 Balaenoptera physalus | reverse complement strand
TGATGACCGTGTTTTTTTCTTCGAGAAAATTTCTCTAATGCAGAAGACAGTCATTTTATTTTGGATACTAAGCAGGCATGTGGCGTAACATGAGTGCTTGCGAAAAAAGTTGATGCATTAGCTGTGGACTGCCCATTGCATGTCTCCTGTATTAGGAGTTGACTATATTGAAATAGGGGGAAAACTTTTATGGGCTGTTTTACTTGTGTAATGATAACTACAGGCTTGAGCCAGAACTGAAAGAGTGGGAGAAGTTTATATGGAAGTAAGCCTTCAGACAACTGTCCTGAGGCTATACAATAAAGGATTATTCCTTTGTTTCGACTAACTTATAATTGGGAGGCAGTAGTAATTATTTTTCTGCATTTCTGTTTTAAAGAGGGTGTCTTAGAATAAAACATTTTTCTTTTTATTGTTTTCTCATTGACTTCATGAAGTACGGTCAGTTTTGCTTGTCGCCATATTTACTTTTTAAAAGTCATGTGAAATTTCCTAGGTTAGTATTTGTTTCGTGAATGGGCTTGGATTCTTTCGAGATTCTCCAATAAAGTTTTTTTGCTCAAGTACGACATTTAAAGATAGTGAATATCTTGATTATCAATAGGGTGATCACTGTTTTTGCTAAGATCTTTGGAGAAGTTGAAGGTCATAAAAAGCCTTGCATAAGAAAATATAGTACGAAGGAAAAAATCAGAGAAAAATAGAATTGCGTAGAATGCCATGGATTTTGAAGTCAGTTTTACAAGTGGTATATGTTTGTGGGGAGAGAATTACAATCATTTTTGGGTTTTCTTTCATCGAGTCAGGTCTCAGGGCTCTATTATATTGAATATAACTTCTTTTGGGGGAAGATGAGAAGACATTAGGCACAGCTCGATTTTTGGCAGTTATTTTCCTCTTCTGCTTCTAAAACAATATACAGCTGCCTGAGAGAAAAGCGTCTTGCTTTTTTTTCTGTGTCAGAAAGAGGAGAAAGAGAACTATCTTAGAAACATACTTAAAGCACATGATGAAAATGAAAGGTTTTTTAAAAAAACCTTTTAGAATCTATTTCCTTTGTGCCAGGTACCAGATGTTGATGTTGGCAGTGCTTAAGAGGGTCACAGAGCATTTACAACCACTAGGCTGTGGGGAATAAAATTCCAGGTCTGTTGCACCCAAGGTTATTTAAAACTCGTATTTACCTAGTGGTAACTGCTGCAAAAGTACTTTTCCTATCTGAGCCCCTCTTAAATAGGTACCTTAGAAATACATGATCAATGAAATTGCTGCAAAATAGATTTATATTCCAAAGGCTCTTAGCATTACAAAGGTCACTGGTTCCATTTAAGTCTCTTTTTTCAACGCGAAAAGCAGATTGCTGTCAACTTTGTTAGACACGATTGGCATTACTTGTGAGCTATCCATTTCCAATTAGAAGCCAGAAGCTGTGCTCCTTTTACATGCATGTGCCAAAAAGGCATTACCCCCCCCCCCACACATACCCATATTTAAATGATATTTCCTTAGTATCCTCTAGAAGTATGATTTTGAGAAAAAGCAGGACCCTTTGTGCCTCTCTGCGGAGTTTCTTCTGTGGGTGAGCTGAAGTCCTTTTTGTCACTGATAGGATTGTAGGGGAGGAATGTTTTCCTCCACCCTCTTAGGGTCTCTGGCTGGGTCTGAAAATTAAACTGACAAAGACGTTATCTGGAGATGTATAGATTTTTGTTTTTAAACAGGAGAAAAGCATACAAATGTATTTAGTATAAGCTTTACGGGACATGGGAACCTTCATAAGAAAATGAAGACCCAAAGAAACAGACCTGAGTATTTTATGCTAGGTTTTTGAAGAGTACACAGTTGTGGAGGGATATGGTAGGTTAAGGAGGAGAAGGAAATTGTAGTGAGTTGGGGGAAACCTAGCAAGGCTTGTTTGTGAGGATTCTTTTCTGCATCCCTTTGTGTTTGGAGATAAGATGTTCCTTTCCTCTGGGTATAGGGAGGGCACCCGGCATTATGAGGGTTTTATGGCCTGTTCCAGGGAAGAAGGACGAGGGGAAGTCCTTCCGGCTTCTGCCATTTTCTCAAACTCCTTCAGCTTAAAATGTTCAGCATGCCAGGGTGCTTTATCTTGGTGTTCTGAACTCCATCAGGATAATAGGGTTAGTAGTTTCAATGCAAAAACAGGATTTTGGGAAATAAAGTTCTGAAAAACAAAGCATTCTCACAAGAGAACTTCTTGGTGATCATTATAGATTATTGTTTCTTCTGGGTGTAACACTGGGAGGAGTTAGATGGTGACCTTACTGAGCTTTACCAGAGGATTTTAAGTATTTTTGCTATAGCTGTCAATTGAGATTTTACTCAAGAAATTTGAATTTATTCATAAATACAGTGGGATTAATTTTTTCTAGGCTCTACTTCCTTTCTTGTTCCTCCCCAAAAGAATTAGTTTCTTTGTCTGTAGAAGAGGATATTTCAAATAGTTTAGCTGTCAGGAAGAAAGAAAAAAAAAACCTAAAAAACTAGAAGGAAATGTCATGAGTCGTTGCCTCTGGGTGCTGGGATTGTGACTAATTTCTGCTTCCTTATGCTTTCTACACTTTTGAGATTTTCTATAGCTAGAGTATATTGCTTGTAGAATCAGAAAAAAGAAAAAAAATATACGCATTTTAGCAGATTTTGATATGCCTGAGGAGTCAAACATTACCCATTCTAATGGTAGACCCTGGAACCTTGGTTCTGGACAATAAAAAAACAAAGCCCTGTTGATGATGGTATAGCTTTCAGAGCCACCTGCCATTTGAATTGGTACACACAGGTGCGGACCACCTTCTCATGGGGGTTTGCTGGTGACCAAAGGAAGCAGTTGGGTTTATAGCTTAAATGGCAGAAAGGGCTCGCCATTGTTGCTGTTACTGCCACGTGCTTCTTTGCCTTCTACCTCCCATGTGTATGTTCTGTGGGCCTATTTTTATTTTGTAACACCCATTCTGTATTTGTGCAGTGGAAATGGGTTTACAGGGTGGTGGGGAGAATTGTGTGGGTAATTTCAGAATTTCCTCTATCACGTCTGTATAGGTTAGTGGAGAATGCCATATAAAATAGCATAAAATGAGTACCTGCCTGCCGGGTGGATGCACTTAGGATTCCCTTGTAATTCATACAGTCCTTAGTGTAGTTTTGAATGTTACTTCGAGTTGGAGGAATTTCTTTGAACTGTATCATGTTATAGTCACTTGGAAAAACTACATGGAATGCTAGTGTTCGGACTCAGAAGACTGCTTTGTTACTTTTTAAGTGTGATCTTGGGGCTAGTATTTTCAACCTCTGAACTTGGTTACCTTCATCTGTAAAATGGAGATACTAATAACACCTTCCATTAGGATCATTGTGGGGTTATATGAAAGTATTTTGCAAATCCCAAATCCGTGTATGTTTTATGTATTGACTAGGCTACTTTTGGCAAACTACCTAAATTTCAGTGGAGGTGATTTGGATCAAATCCCTGACTTCACAGCCTAGAGCCAAACTGCGTTTGTCCATTCTCCTTGGAAGAGGGGAGGTCAAAGATGTATGATTTTAATCTTGTTTTTGTGAGAGGCTGTGCCTACTCTAACCCCCATAGCTTCCATTAAAAAACTCAAAGATAGTTATTCATTTTCTTTTCCTAATTACTTGGCAGAAATTTAGAATTAAAAGAGAGAAACTAGTAACAACCAAACTTTGCTTCAACAAAAGGGATTCTTGGGTCCTAGAGACCAAAGAAATCAGCAGGAATGCCCAGGGTGAATTGATGGATTGCAGAGCCTGGCTGGTAATTACTTTCACTGAGCTAAAACATTAACTTAATGCACAGAAGCAAGGCCAGCTGAAAATCAGGATTTGGACTCTTCCCTCCCTCCGCCATGGTTATACCACACTTTCCTTCTGGAGGCAGTCTTCTCTTTGGTGGGATAGCCCTTCTTCCCTTCCTAGGACTTGGCATGGATTTTCATGCCCCACCCTGGCAGACTTGGGTTGTACCCTTTTGCTTTGGTTGTCCTGGGCAACTGTTGGTGGGGACATATGACTGTTAAGCTCAGCCAGCTTTTGGGGTAGCAAGAAACCCCAGTTCCTCAAGAGTTTTCAGCTAGATATTGACAGATTTAGCTTATCTTGGGGTTCACATTTCTAGAACTGGCAAGCTTTAGCTTTTGGACTTTTGTGACACTTACCAGGTAAGCACGTTGTTGATTGTTAATAACTTTCTTGTGTGTTGGAAATGATTGTCCATAGGACATTTAGTGACATGATTATTGAGTGATATGTGTTTGCCGTGGGTCTGGAGGGGCATGTGTATATTCTGTGTATATTTTCAGGTGATTGTCAAATCCATAGTACTTGAGAGCATATTTACTCTACAATGCTCTCAGCCTCAACCCTTCTATTATGTAATGAAAAAATTGTGTAACTAGAGAGATGAAACCATTTCCAGCTCATTAGCACCATGAGTGGACTTGAACTCAAGTTTTCTGACTTCAAGTTTATGGGGATAAGACTAGTAGCTACCTTATGGGATTTAGAGAGAATTAAATTTTAAAAAATCTAAACTGAGGGTCAGGAACAGTGACTGATGCAGAAAAAGACTTAACAAATGAAAGCCACCGTCATTGTTATTATCATTTTTACTTTTTATTATTTTTCTCGTTACCACCACCACCATGTTGTGTAAGATTGTCAAGCAGTTCTTTGGTGTGTGCCAGGTTGGGGAACCCCACCTTTTGCTAACAAACTGAAGCAAGTACTCAACTTATGGCTCTATTTAAAGAAAATTGCACAAGGTTTGACACTTGACTTCCATAAACACCCACGGAAAGCATTGGTAGAAGATAACTGAATGATAATTTGCAATCCTAATTTTGAATTTTGTGTATTTTGTGTGTATTTATGGGTTGATTATATTTCTAACATAAAAAGATTTGTCAAATGTGATTCTGTCCAAGTACACCCTCCTGAAACAGCAGGGATTCCCTGGAACCATGGTTCATTGTTCAGCAGTCTCCTGTACTTCTTTGTTTCCTTAGCCATCTACATGGAATATGTAATATTTCAAGCATTTAAGTTTCCTAATCCTGTCAGCACAGGGCTTTACGTTGGAAGACTTTAGTTATGAAATCTATTCTGACGTAATTGTTTAAAAGATCAGACTTTTGAGGAATTTTTTATGACATGGGAGTATATTCACAATATGTTGAAAAGAAATGGCTGCAAAGCTATAAATAGTATGACCCCAACTTTGTGGCATATAAAAAGGTATACACATGAAGAAGAAATACTGGAAGGAAATATACAAATGAGTAATAATAGTGTTATCTATTCTCTGGGTAGATTAATAACAAATATGTTGATTAATAACAAATATGTTTTTAAAATTTTTACAAATAATTTTTAAACTTTCTTTGAATTACCTGCAACTCACTTATACTTTGTATAAACTATTTTAAGAAGAAAGAAATTGTCAGTTGTGTCTTGGTAGGATAGTGTTTGTTTAATGCCATCCTGTGTCATACTAGTTTAACTCTGTGTTTGATGTACTTGCTGTCTCGCAGGCAGTGTAGCTTAGGAGAAAGAGTGCGGACTCTGGAATCAGGTGGGCTTGGGTTTCCACCCCGTTGTCTTCATTTAAGAGTTTCCGGATTGGGGAAGTTGCTTCTCTGAGCCTTAGTTCTGGTTAAATAGGGGATGCCATCTCCTTGGCAAGGTTTCTTAATTCTGAAAGTGGCTTGCTCTTGTAGGTGCTCAATAAATGCTAGTCCTTTTCTCCTCCCAGCCATTACCCTTACTTCCCCAAATTCCACAAGGATCAGTTTGGGGAATAAAGGAACTTGGAAAAAAGTTTTAGTTTCATACTAACATTTTCGGTGGTTTGCCTTTTTAATCATCTTTTTACTGTAAAAGTCTTGGTTTCTGTAAGTCTCACATCCTGGGGAACCAAACTCATGACAATCATGAAGTGTCTTACTTCAAAGGGTGAGAAAACCGAGCAAACCAAAATTGTGATGCGCTCTCTGGAGCAGTGTGTGTGAGCATATCAGCCTGGGAACGCTGAGTAAGAGCCTCACCATCCACCAGCCCCTGGCAGTGATGCGGAGGGTGTGACGAGGACTCTGGGGCTGAGGTAGGGTTTGTAATTGCATGGCCGTCTGGCCTGCCCCGAGCATTCTTTTCCCTTCCAGGATTCCTGTAATTGTCATCAGATGGCTCAGTCTCCCAAATGTTTCCGGTATTGCAGTGACTTCTGGAGTGTGTTTAAGGAGAAAAAAAGGCCAGAATTAGCAGTCATCATTTGTTTGTGTCCGTTCTGTTGTGTGATGCGTACAGATCAGACATCTCTGGAGTATAGAGAAATCCGTCAGATGTACAGTCCTTACCATCTTCTCTAGCACCTTCCTGCTTCTTTTGCTGGTTCTTTTCCACCTGCACTGCTCTAAAGGAAAACAAAATTGAGGAAAGATGCAGGAGGTGGCCCTGTTTTCAGCTGTAGTCCTTTATTCTTTTGGTCTCTTTACTTCTGGGGACATTTATAGAGCATTGCATGTTTCTTGGAGTGCAAGCCTCCAGGAGGTTAGGAGCTGGACAGTGAAGAAGCCCTGTGAAGTATGGTTCAAAGTCTTGGCCATGGAGGAAAGGAGACATTTGAGATAGACCTTGAATTTCGACTGATAGAACTTGAATGACAGAAATGATAGCATTAATTGGCAAAGCAGGTGTTAAGGTCGAAAGAACAACCCAATAGCACAGTGATAGAAAAGGTGAGATGTGTTTGGAGAGCAGTATAGGATGCAGGTGAGCTTAAAAATAAGAAAAACTTTGTAAATTTGCATTCATTCTTTGAAGAGGGGTCAGCCTAACGATTCCAATTTTAGGCTGAATGCTGTCTGTAAAGATAGAGAAGGAATGGCTCATGCCTTCAAAATGGGTCCCATTCTGAGTATTTCAAGGTAGTAGTTGAATTTTCCTTCATCATAAGCCTGTAACTAAAAACCTAACTCTAGGAAGATACCTTGCATGGGGGTAATTTTTAAATCAGGTAATCTGTAATTTGACCTTGACTGCTTTTCTAGGAAGGGAAAAATTTCCTAAATGAAAAAGGACAGCTAATTTTTTTTTTTTTTTGACGTGCGGACCATTTTTAATGTCTTTATTGAATTTGTTACAATATTGCTTCTGTTTAATGTTTTGGTTTTTTGGCCCCGAGGCATGTGAGATCTTAGCTCCCCGACCAGGGATCGAACCTGCACCCCCTGCATTGGAAGGCAAAGTCTTAACAACTGGACTGCCAGGGAAGTCCCAAGGACAGCTCATATTTAAAAAACCAAAAATGGAGTGATCGCCACATCTAACCACGTGTGTTTTTCCACCCCCTCATTCCCTAAGCAGAGCCTGAGTAGAGAGGTGAGGTTGGATAGGATTGCTCAACTAGATCATTTTGGGAAGCGGAAAATTGAAGATAACTGAAACAGTTTCTTCTGATTCATGCTGTTGGCTGAGAAATTGTGCTTTTTAAAAGCTACTTTGCTTTAGTGGCTCTTATTCACCAAACCAGTGAAATAGTTCATTGCACTCTGGTGCCCCTGTTTGTGTAGCGGTGGAGCGTTCTCTAAACTTACAGGGACCCAGCTCTAGACAGTCATGTGAACTATTTCACAGTTGTCATATGGATCTTTTACAATAATTGAATTAAATTCTGATGCCTACCCTAAAACCCATTCTACCTCTTTCTTCGGGCATGGGAAATGGGAACAGCAAAGCCCTTAATCTTAGCAAGGATCCAAGAGAGCTCATGATTAATATAAAATCTCAAGTCATGATAATTTCATCCCCCTTAGCAGTGATTGGTCTGATAGCAGGCATGTGACTAAGTTCTGGCCAATAATTTGTAAGAGGAGGTCCTCTGGACAAGGGGAGTGAAAGTTACCCATCTGGAATGAAAAACAGATTCCTGCTTGGAGTTTGTCAGTGATGCTTAGTGAGGCACCGAGCAGACATGGGGATGAGCATGGCAACAGGAAAGGCAGAGCCGGTGTCCTTGACACCTAGCCCAGGGCTGCTACTTCTGACTACTTGTTCTGTGAGAGAGCTAATTGTTTAAGCTCTTATAAACTGGATTTTTTAATCACCTGAGGCCAACCTCATTTCTATCTCATAAGATGTTTATGCTTTTATCATGCCCCTTCTAGTATTTTCCCTTCAATTTGGAAAGTAGTTCTTGTAATCTATAACTTAAATCACACTGTATATCATTTAAATCAGTGGTCCCCAACTTTTTTGGCACCAGGGACCAGTTTCGTGGAAGTCAATTTTTCCATGGATTGGGGGTGTGGGATGGAGGGGCTGGGGATGGTTCAAGTGATAATGCGAGCGATGGTTCAGGCGGTAATGCGAGTGATGGGGAGCGCGGCAGATGAAGCTTCACTCGCTTGCCCGCTGCTCACCTCCTGCTGTGCGGCCCGGTTCCTAACAGACCACGGACCGGTGGCGGTCCGGGGGTCAGGGACCCCTGATTTAAAGTAGTTACTGTCTCAAGACATGAGAGGCAAGTACCTCTTTTTGGTGGGAAACTAGAACTGACCCTTCCCAAAGCGAGTGCACTGCTGCCAGTGAAGTCATCTTGTGGGCCATCTTGTTTTCACCACAGGTGGTACCTTGGTGAAAGGTGTGATGGGACAAACATGTTTGAGTTTGGTTTGTATCAGTTCATTTTGTTTCTGTTGTTTGTAAATTGGGTACTATTTGCTTAGGCAACTTATTTCTGCTTTGGATTGTTATGATTGGTAGTAAGAGAAAGAAATAGTCTAAAAATACATTCTCTCGCAAGGTTATTCAGTTTTTAGTTTGTGTTTCTTTGGCCTATAAGGTTTGTGTTTCTTTGGCCTATAAGGTTTGTGTTGGTGTCTGACTTTGTTGACAATTCTTTTATGATATTTAAGCTATTCCTTGCAGTATATTTTCCCTTTTAGTAAAGAAAACTTACTTTCTTTGCTAAGATGAACTATCATTAGGACTGCTTGGTATTGAGAATATTTCTCACTTAATACCCCTAATGAGATACAAATGTTCTAAATGTGTCCTTATGAGTTGATGATATTTAGAGAGGAATCTACTTATTTTAGTTAACCAATCCCATTGCTTTCATATCGTGCATCCTTATTAGGCTCTCATGTTCCTGTTCCATATGGAGTTCCTTGTGAAATCAGACCTCAGCAAGCGGTGTTGTTACCTTTCAGGGTCAGTGGTACTAAAAATGTTGATGACTTTTGTTGGCTCTATGTATCTTGTTTTTGTTTTTGTTTTTGGCTGAGTTGGGTCTTTGTTGCTGTGTGCGGGCTTTCTCTAGTTGCGGCAAGTGGGCACTACTCTTCGTTGTGGTGCATGGGCTTCTCATTGTGGTGGCTTCTCTTGTTGTGGAGCACGGGCTCCAGGCGCGCGGCCCTCAGTAGTTGCGGCGCATGGGCTCAGTAGTTGTGGCTCTCGGACTCTAGAGTGCAGGCTCAGTAGGTGTGGCACACGGGCTTAGTTGCTCCATGGCATGTGGGATCCTCCTGGACCAGGGCTCGAACCTGTGTCCCCTGCATTGGCAGGTGGATTCCCAATCACTGTGCCACCAGGGAAGTCCCTGTATCTTGTTTTTATAGCACTGTTCCTTTTTTATACAGTCATGATAAATAATTCCTTTCCCTATTCTTGAAAAGTGAATTTTGTTTCTTAGTTGGTTCTTTTCTGGTATTTATACTTACTAGCATAAAATAATTGAATATTTTTGGACCACCCCCCTCCCCTACTTTTTTGGCTCCTTCTGTAGGCTGGGAATGGTCTTCTTAGCTCCTTGGTTCTCTGGACATTGTCCATCTTTGACCTTTTGCCAAAAACCTGAAAATGTTCAAGTAAAACTAACTGGTTACTCTGAGTCATACTGAATCAGGTTTGCCCAATTTCTAGGAGTCAGTGTTTTAAAACCCTTTCAGTGACCATGTCCTTGTACTTTCTGAGGAAAGTAGACAAGTCAGCGAAGAAGTTTTAAAGAACTTGACCTGTGGGGTTACACCTTTTGAGTTCAAATACTAGCCTCAAAGTTTACTCTGCATGCCCTTGGACACATTATATGACTTCCCTATGCTTCAATATTCTTCTGTGAAATGGAGACTGTACTGGTACTTCTGTTGTACCATGAGAATTCTCTTGTGTCATGAGAATTCTTATGAGAAGATTTATGAAAAGCTCATACAGTAGTGCCTGGTGCCTACTAAATGTATAGTTGATAGGATAGTATCTGGTTGAATTGTTCAAAGTACTCTTTAAAATCTGTTTCTCCTTTGGCTCTCAGAACCACCCGGTGGAAGAGGAAGTATTATTAGCCCTATATTATAGGGCACAGTGTTAGAATGTAACTTTGTTACTAGTGATAGTATTGTTACTAGTGATAGCTAGATATAATTTGTTATACTTCAGTGTGAATTGGGTCTTGAGGAAGTTGCCCTGTTTTTGTGATGTTATAAATTAGAAGGGCATCAATTCCTATTCCTTAAATCTGTCCCAGTGGTGAGTCAGTTCATTCATTATAAAGTTACTTATTTATTTGCTAAACAAAGATATTTCTCACTTTGCATAGTTCCAGTATGCACAGTTTTCAGTTATTATGGTTAATTAAATAATACTGCCCCCCAACAACACAGTTTAAATATGTTATTATGTTACATTAACAGTGAGTAATTGTATTAAAGTACAACCAGCACATCCTGTTATTTGGTTCATGAACAGACAGCAAAAGGTGTAGCTGTGTTGCCTCCTTGTCTCTCAGAGATAAATTTGTAACTTTTTTAAAAAAAATAAATTTATTTATTTATTTGTTTTTATTTTTGGCTGTGTTGGGTCATTGTTGCTGGGCGCGGGCTTTCTCTAGTTGCGGTGAGCAGGGGCTACTCTTCATTGCGGTGCGTGGGCTTCTCATTGCGGTGGCTTCTCTTGTTGCAGAGCACGGGCTCTAGGTGCGCGGGCTTCAGTAGTTGTGGCTTGCAGGCTCTAGAGCGCAGGCTCAGTAGTTGTGGCGCACGGGCTTAGCCGCTCCGCGGCATGTGGGATCTCCCCGGGCCAGGGCTCGAACCCGTGTCCCCTGCGTTGGCAGGCAGATTCCCAACTACTGCGCCACCAGGGAAGCCCTAAATTTGTAACATTTTATGAAAATGGATAATTCAGAGAGGGAATTGGTGGACAAAGATAAAAGTGCTGCATAGTGCGGCAAAGAAATTAAAAGTGCTAACAGTGGAAGTGAAATCTGAGCCATTCATAAATAAAGTTATAGGAAAAGTAGCTGACTCCAGGAGTGTAAACCATGCCACTGTTCTAGAGCCTCTATGTATGTAGCAGGATGAGTTCAGTGAAAAGGAACTTGCTCTTGTAAATTAGGAATGTGATTGTGACAACAAGGATGAAAACATAACAGAGCAAAGGATGCAGGCAGAAAACTTTGTATTAAAGAAAACTCCTCAGAGATACTGCAGGACAATGAAAACACAAAGGATAAAATGTTGGAAGCTAATCCACACTTAGACAGGAGTATGCCAATTCACCAAGGTATACAAAAGATGCTCATTTGGTATTTTAAATTATACAGTGAGAAGAAGGCAGCACTGTTCAAACTATTCAGACTGCTCTTGATATGTTATTTTAAATAAAACACTTTAATTCTCAAAGTTTCTAATGTTTTAAATTACAGTGTACTAAATGAATGTTTTACTTCGTTCATCTTCTTATCCCTATGTAACTGATTTTTAATGTTTTTGACAAAAAAATGTTAAAGGTCATAGAAAAACTATAATTTTTCTATTGATTATTAAGATCGCTCTGCATGGTTTCAGCTTGCACGGTCATGTTTACGGTCTCGTATTACTGTGCAAGGCAAGAGCTGCCAGTATTTATTAAGCCAAGTGGGCACTCTTGTTAAGTGGTGGGGATGCAATGATACAGTGATGCCTTATGAAACATCATTCCAACATAGATGTATTGAGTGTCTGCCAAGTACCAGGCTGCATACACACATGTGAATAAAAAGTAGTTCTTTTTCTCGAAGAATCCACATTTCAATTGATCAATGAGAGACAAGATCATTATATCACAACAGATGCAGTTATCAGTAATATGTATAATACATTTCTTTGAATACAGTGATAGGGAGATACCAGGCATTGTAAGAGCCTAGAGGAAGGGCATCTAACTTATTAGCCTGGGAGTGTGAGGGTTGGGAGAGCAGGGAGACAGCCTGGAGGACTCAGTAGTTAATATGGAAAAGCTGTGTTTTAAGAGCCAGACAGTGGTAAGAAATTTCTGCACGGAGAGCACAGGACGTTTTGAAAAGTTGATTGTTGCTGCAATGTGGAAAGCAAGATATAGGGGACAGATCAGCAATCCTGTAGACATTGGGAAACCCTTGGGATTTCTCTGTAATTTCTTTTAAATTAAGGTATAATTTATACACAGTGAAACTGACCCATTTTAATGTATCATTTAGTGTGTTTGATCTACGCCCTGTAACCACCCCCACAGTCAAGATGAGGAGCCATTTACACCACGCCTCAGTGCTCCTGAGTGATGAACCCCTCCTTACGCCCCCAGCCCCTGGCAACCACTGACCTGTTTTCTTTTTCTTTTATTTTTTTTTTTAAATTTTATTTATTATTTAAAAAAATTTTTGGCTACATTGGGTCTTCATTGCGGTGTGCGGGCTTCTCACTGCGGTGGCTTTTCTTTGTTGTGGCTCACGGCTCTAGGTGCGTGGGCTTTAGTAATTGTGGCTCGCGGGCTTAGTTGCTACGCGGCATGTGGGATCTTCCTACCAGGGATCAAACCCGTGTTCCCCGGCATTGGCAGGCGGATTCTTAACCACTGCGCCACCAGGGAAGGTCCCTGACCTGTTTTCTGTCCTTATAATTTTGGCTTTTCCAGAATGTGATATAAATGTAATCATCTAGTATGTAACCTTTTAAGTCTTGCTTCTCTCACTTAGCATAATACTTTTGAGATTCATCCATGTTGTTGCATGTTTAAAAAAAAAAAAAAAAAAGCCTTTGGGTTTTAAGCAGGAGAATTATCTGTGAGATTTGATGGGAGGGTGGGTTTGAGAGGAGGGAGACCAGAGGCTTTCCCTGTAATTTAGCCAGGTGCTGATGGAGGGGAGTTGCAGAGGCAGGGCTTGGTTTAAGAAGTATATAGGAGGTAGAATCAGTCCTAAACCAGCTACCTGATACAGGTAGTAACACAGGAGCAAAGGCAGGTAGGGAAGAGGAGGCCCTGCATGTCGGCCGAGTTGAGGGGGTTAGTGTGGGATAATCCTGAGGTGGAGCCCAGCAGGGTGTGCGCATGTGAAGGAGTTGCCTTATCTCCTTCCTTATCCTCTGAGCTTTGCCTGGGTCAAACTTGCTAAGTGCTGACCTTGCTTAGTTAAAGGGCTCCTTTTTTTCCTTCATCCCACCACATCATCAGGAGTTTGGTCCCAAGGCCTTGCTTTGGGCTCTGAACTGTAACATGAAGAATGTGCTGTTCATGTAGTAGTATTAGGTAACTCAGTTCATCTTTGGTTGCCCATTGCTTTCCATAAATGGCAGTGTAAATGTCTCTAGAGAAGCTATGGTTTGCTTGGTTCATGGAGCTAGAGGTCAGAGTTTAATAGTCACCATCTAGCCTACTGGCTGGGGACTCTCTTTTATAAAGATCCTTTTCACCAAAAGGGGTTCTCTTGAACTGTGTTTTTTTGAGGATGCTATTAATACATTTGAACCCGTTTGAACCATATGGGGTGGAAGCAGTGATGAAAGAACACAATATTAGCCATATTTAAGATATGGCAGACTCCCTTTCTGGGTATGCTTTGATTCAGTGAGGATTCCAAGGCCTGCATTCAGGCTAATGGGAGAATTCTGTGCTTGATTAATAATGCTTATCTCTGGCCTAGGAAGGGAAGCACCCTGAAAAGTGATGGGTAGAGTGTTTGCCCCTCTGAGGAAGAACTTTTCAGAAAGGTGATTCACCACACAACTGCTTATACCCAAAAGGTACTGGCTACAAAATTATCCCACATCTGTAATTAAAGCTAACAGAGCAAGCATTTCATCCTCAGGCAGCTCCGTGTGGTAGAGTATTTCTCTTGTGTCTCACAGATGGGGAAACTGAGGTACAGAGAGGTCAAGTAACTTTCCCAAAGTCAGACAGACTGGCAGAGCTTGAATTCACACCCAGGTAGTCTGGCTCCAGAGTCCGTACTCTTCTATTTACACCATTAGGTCTTTAAAGTTCTAGAATGCCAGCTCTGGGAATTGTTTCATTTCACAGTTAAGAGAGATGGAGTCTAGAGAAGGCTCTGAGGTGACTCACTGAAGATCACAGACGATGATGGAGACAGAACTAGTTTCCCCCTGCCCAGGGCTCTTGCCATTCTTGCACATTTTGTACCTTTGTCTCAGTTGCTTGTCAGTTTCACATTAATGAAGAATAACTTTGCTGACATAGGCAGACTGGCAAAATTTGTGCTTAATTCCTTCCTTTTCCTTGGCCTCAGCTCTCTCTTGTCTGGGAATGTACTAACTGGCTCTCTTCCTGTCCCCTCTGTCACTTTATTATTCCCAAGAGAGCCTGGAATCACTGTTACTGTTCTCCAGCCTGTCGTGTTTGGTCATTGTCCGATCTTGTGCTCTTTCCAGTCTCTTCCCGTTAACATTTGGGGAGAGAAGAAGATGCCCGACCAGCTGGGTGAGAGTTGCATTTTGGGGTGGGGGAGGAGCTAGGACTATTGTGGGATTCAGGTTATTGTGGTACAGATCAAAGACCTTCACTGGGGTGCTGACTGTTGTGATTTTGATTCTCCTGCCCCACCTGTACCCACCAGAGCTCACTCCCTCCATTTTCAGTGCAGGGCATCTCACTGTCTGCATTTGGGGTTCAGAGCTAAGACACAGTGCTGATAAACTTGCCCCATGGAAACTTGAGTACACAGGGCATCTGGGACAGAAAAGGGCACTCTTGCCTTGACAGTTTACATGTCATACTTTTTGTAATTTTATTTTGAGGAGCCAAAATTTGGGGGATAAGTTGATTGTCTGTGACATTTGTAACCTTTCTTTAAAGAAAAGTGCCTCTTGTAGGCTTATTCAAGTCGAGAGACTGATGTTTTTCTTCTGTTTTTTCTCTATTCTTTCTTCCTTTTCTCCTTTATTCCCTCCCTTCCTTCTCTCCTTCCTTGTATAGTGGGTCCTTGTATGTAAAAATATAGCTCCTGTTCTAGTCTCTTCCATCCACCCAACCCAGGAATGAAGTTGAATGTTAACGCATTATGGTCACCATTCTCCTGTGGCTTACTCTTTCTCCACATTTACTGTAATTAAAAATGCCCTTCTCAATTTCAACTCAAAATACCTGAAAAGACTCCTTGTTCTGTTAAGAGAAAGCAAATTTCCCCAGGTAAGTTCCCATATGTTTTCTGTAAAAACTGGCACACGCTTTCTTTGTATTTTACCCTTGTCAAATGAGATCCTTATAAGAGTAATCAGTGAGTCTAAGCCTCTCATCTCTTTTTGCCTGTGTTTTCTTGGGTAATTTTAACTCTTTTTGTGCCGTCCAGGAAAGTTTGCTTCTTCTTGTCACAACAGGAGTGTCTGGGATTCCTGAGATTGCCCTCAGGTGGCCCTTGAGCTCTGCAGTTCTTCTGAATGTGGGGCTTGTGCACAGAGGAGACTTTTCCTCCAAAGCCCTGGGAAGGGCCCCAGCAAATGTGTTCTCAAGGTCATTTCTTTTTGTAAAGGGTGCATGTGTTTTTGCATGCTCTCTCTTAAAGAGGGTCCCCCAAAGTGTGTAAGCTTTAGACCTTACCTCACCTGCATCTCCTTGAGTTGTTCCTTTCAAGAAATACATAGCAAGAGCTTCTATCACCTGAATTAGTCACCTGATCCAGTTACTTTCTCTGGCCTTCCAGCTGCAGTGTAACTTCTTTCAGTTTTTCTAATTCTGGCCTCTGAAAATGCAGAGCAGCTGCTCATCCATCGTGTCAATCAGGAGGTGAAAGGCCTCAACAAGAAACGTTGCTGGAGAGATATCTTAGGGCTTGGGTAGTCTAGTCCTACATTGCAGCTGGCACAGATTAACCTTACCTAGAGGAGAGTTGGGTTTGGCAAAGGTGAGTTTAAGGTTCTAGTTCTTCATCTCTAATGTGCAAGCACATTCCCTTTTCAAAAAATACACCAGAAAGCTGTCTCTGTGAAATGCTTTGTAGCACAAGCACACACACACACAAACCTTACTCCACCTCTAGGAGTGACCGTCATTCGTCTGGTCTCACAGGCCTGAACACCCGAGTGATCTTTTTCATCCTGTTTTCTTCCCACTCCCATCATTTGCCACAACCTGGAAGTTGACTGTTTTAGTGTGCATTGTCTCTTGGAACTATCCCCTCCCTCCTTTAAAAAAAAAAAAAGTCTCATGACTACTGTTGAGTTGGATGGGAGAGGTGGTTTATAAAGTGAACAATCACTCTTTGGCTCCTTTTCAGTCTCACTGCCATACCACAAGCTGGCTGCAGTAACTGGTCAGTTCACCTTCAAGCTCCCTCCAGGACACTCTACTCCTTGGGATTGGAGGCTTTTAAAAACATCTCGTTGTCACTACTCAGCCCCCAAACTTCATTCATTGCAGGCTCTCTGATCAGAATAAGCCCTTACTTCTCTATTCAGGGACAAGCCCTTACTTCCATATTCAGGGTCCTCCTTGAGAGGAGACCAGCATATCTTTCCACCTCAGTCTCTCCTTGACACTTTTTATATTGTGTTTTAGCCATATCAGTTCCTGGGTATGCCTCCTTTTTTGCAGTCTTTTTCTTAAGGCACTTAATGCTTTGTGCCTTGTAGGACAGTTATTTGTATGGTTGTATGATACTCCAGACTAGATTTAAAAATTTTCGAAAGTGCTTTGTCTTGTTTATTTTTAGTAGTGGTAGGTGTTAAGTACTTAGTGAAGAAAGTAGCACTAGACGATTACAGAGAACTGCACAAGCACCCTGCCAGGCACGCTAAACCCTAATTACCTGTCTTCCCTACCACACCCGGAGCTGGACTGAAAAGATAATCACATTTGTTTCTTATTCCTGTGATGCTCTCCTCCATTCTTTGCATAGGATTTTTTTTTCTTGTTTTAACCAAAAATTTTGATTTTTTTGTCAAACTCACTAGAAAAAGGAAATCGGATGCTCTTCCACTATTAGTTGAGGTGTACTAATCCCTTTGTGTTTGAAATTTTTAATTATTAAAAAAATCTTCCAGTGCTTTAATATATCTGTCAAGAAACCTTTAAAAATTTTAAATGAATTTTAAAATTTATATCTGGAAAATTTACTTTTGAAAATTTACTCATGGCTAATTGGGCAGTTGCATAACTAAGATTAGTAGTGATTGCTCTAGTTTTAAAAACAGCAGTGATATTTCATTTGAATTACTTTTTAAAGACATTTCTAGATAGCATGGAAGGAAGGTGAATATAGTAGTGGTTTAAATAAGTAGGGGTTTAATTTGTGAATTAATTTTTAATTTGAATTTGTTGTATAGCTATTACAATCAAGTGCTAAGTAGATAATGTAAAGCAGTGCATAGTGTTTGAAGCTTTGATCAGCCTTACCAAGTAGATCTTAAATCTAAATCAGTATTAAAAGTGTCCTAAATGGTATAATTGTTTCATTAGACAACCTGAGTTTTGAGTAAATTTGTAGACTCTTGAACCTTGTAATATACCAAGAGTAAGCTTAGATATAACAAGCATAAATCATTGTGATTTGCATAATTTATCTCTTCTGTGTAAATATTGTACTCAGATAGTAAAACTGCTGTCCTAGAAATCAGATTTTGATTGTCTGAGTATTTGTGGGGTTAGAGGAGGTTTTCGGGTTATGTTTGTGTTTAGATTTAATTTCAATGATAAGTTAAGATTTATGGTGAGCAATGTGCAGAATGTTTTATTTACTTTTTCCAAGCTTATGAATAAAAGCAACTTCTGAATCTGATCTTTAGGAACCAAGTTCAGGAAATATGGTATAATTCTATTTTGTTTTTTTTAAAAATAAATTTATTTATTTTATTTTTGGCTGCATTGGGTCTTCGTTGCTGTGCATGGGCTTTTCTCTGGTTGCGGCGAGTGGGGGCAACTCTTAATTGTGGTACGTGGGCTTCTCATTGCGGTGGCTTCTCTTGTTGTGGAGCATGGGCTCTAGGTGCGTGGGCTTCAGTAGTTGTGGCACGCGGGCTCAGTAGTTGTGGCTCATGGGCTCTAGAGCACAGGCTCAGTAGTTATGGCGCACCGGCTTAGTTGCTTCGTAGCATGTGGGCTCTTCCTGGACCAGGGATTGAACCTGTGTCCCATGCATTGGCAGGCGGATTCATAACCACTGTGCCACCAGGGAAGCCCTATTTTGTTTCTTTTAATTGTGCCTTATCTCTTTATTTGCAAGTTGGGTATTTAAGATATTAACATATTTAATACCCTGTGATTGGATATATTTAACTTTCGACTTGACTCATGCTTTTCAGATTTTTGGACTCTGAAAGCAGGAGCCACATAAGATCTGTCTTTTGCTTAAAGTACTAACTGACTACACTCTGATGTTTCCATTACATGAAACACACACCCCTGGTTTACTGCAGAGAAAAGGCTTCTAAGAATTAGGCGTGCTTCACTTCTCTGACAGACTGTTTACTTCTTTATTCATCCATTAATACATAAATTCATTTTTTTCCAAAATATTTATCAAATTTATATGATGTGCTATGAACTATAGCAGGTGTAATGCTGAACAAAACAGAAACATTTCTTTTCTTGCGCTCTAAGTACCTTAGAGTGTAGTAGGGGAGAAAAATATGAAACCAGGCAACCATGGTACCATGTGATAAATGCCCTCGAGCCCTAAGCCCAGGGTTCCATCAGCACACACAGGAGGAGTGAGTGCCAGAGACGCCCTGGAGGAAGTGGCATCTCTGCCTCTTTATTCTTCTAAGTTAGCCAGATGAAGTGGTCTAGGAAGAGTGACTAAAAATGTTCTTGGTGCAGGGAACAGCTCTGATAAAAGCCCAGAGTAAAGAGAGAACTCGGCACGGTAGAGGGACTAGTATGTTAAAACTTTAGGCAACCAAAACTCAGATCACCAGAACTCTCTCATTTTGGATCAGAACATTTTTCTTTTGCAGTTTACTTTGATGAGGAGATGAGAAATGATTACAAACTTACTGTATGAGTCCCCATCCCTTATAACAGAAATAATTATTTTAGAAAATTTGAATTATGTGTGACTACCAAAAATGAAAAATCATTCATAAACATATTACCTAGAGATAACCTTACTTGTCATTTTGTAACTCTCATTTCAGATTTTTTCGTATGCATCTTTAATTTTATAAAATTGAAATGATACTGAATATGCTATTTTGCAACTGATATTTTGCAAAAGTCACATTAATGGTCCTTCATACCTTTGGGTTACTTGTAAAATATGCATTTTTAATGGCCGTATAGTATTCTGACACGAACCGTTATTTATTTATAGAACCCCTATTATTGGAAATGTAGGTTTCTAACTTTTGGCAATTTTAAATGTTGTTGTGATAGAATGTATTTGTATTTAAACTTTTGATTAAGTCTATGATTATTCCCCTAGGGTAATAAAAAGGTATTTCCTTTCTTCCACGCCCCTGCTTTTTTTGTAGATATGAACTGCTTGTTTATCACCAACAGCCCTGAAAAGCATTACAGCTCTGAGGACATGAGGGCTTAAATCTTTAGATCTTTGGCATTTAGACCAGTGGTTTCCAAGACACCTGCTTGAAGAGCACGTTTGGCAATGATTCCCATTATATCCATACAAGTAAAAGCATAAGTTAAAATAGATGTTATTGTGGCTGGACATGCAAAGTAAGACTAGTGCTAAATGTTGATAAAAATGTGAAACTATTCTATGCAATTTTTTTAGAGTACTCACATGTCTAGAAATGTTTTATCCAGAGAATTTTTTTTTTTTTAACAGGAATTAAATCTCTTTTAGGGAGTGTTCTTTAACTGCATGATTAAATAAACTTCTGGTCTGTGATTCAGAATATATCTTATTAGATAAATACCTCTGGAATTAAGAACCAAAGGAAAAACGGAATTGTTTCTTAAGTCAGCATTTTTTCTTAAAGATGTCAAGAGGGAGATTTTGCATAGAACCAAGTAGGAGATGCTAAGAATAGGAACCACCGGGGGTTTTATATTTTGTAGATTTTTGTACTGTTTTAGTGCTGAAGTCCTATTGTCTTCATTTGCTCATCCTGTGTCTACCTTAGACTTGAGCATCATACTCTATAAATACCCCCTCAAAAAAAAAGACTTAAAAAATAATGGATTTATTGAGATATAATTCACATATTGTACAGTTTACCTACTTAGGATGTTTTTACTGTTTCAGCGGTTTTTAGTGTATTTGGAGTTGTGTAACCATCACTACAATCAAATTTAGAACATTTTTATCACCTCGAAAAGAAATTTCTACCCTTTAACTATCACGGCCCCCCCCCCCCCACACACAGACACTGCCAACCCCCTGCAACTGTGGAGAACGGATGTACTTTCTGTCTCTATGAATTTGCCTATTCTAGACATTTCATACAAATGGAATCTTAATATATGTGGTATTTTGTGTCATCTTTCACTTATATTTTATTTATTTATTTTTAAATCTTTTAAAAATATTTATTTATTTTTATTTTATTTATTTTTGGCTGTGTTGGGTCTTTGTTGCTGTGCGTGGGCTTTCTCTATAGTTGCGGCGAGCGGGGGCTACTCTTCATTGCGGTGCGTGGGCTTCTCATTGTGGTGGCTTCTCTTGTTGCGGAGCACGGGCTCTAGGCACGCGGGCTTCAGTAGTTGTGGCACGCAAGCTCAGTAGTTGTGGCTCACGGGCTCTAGAGCGCAGGCTCATTAATTGTGGCTCACGGGCTTAGTTGCTCCGCGGCATGTGGGATCTTCCCAGACCAGGGCTCGAACCCGTGTCCCCTGCATTGGCAGGCGGATTCTTAACCACTGCACTACCAGGGAAGTCCTTTCACTTATATTTTAAAGATTCATCCATATTTTGCCAAACAGTACTCGATTGTATGTAGTATATATCACATTTTTTGTTTATCCATCTATCAGTTGATGGAACAAATACTTTATAATGTCTAAATGCATTTGGGTAGCTTTGTATTACAAAGGCAAAAACTAAGAAGTGAAGTTGCAAGATTCCAAATTGGAGATGCCTTCAAAGTTTGTTAGTGGTGAAGGAATATGTAAATAAGTTTAGAATTAAGTTCACATGGTTGTTTGGTCTAAGGAAGAATATCCTATCCATCAGTACATCGTGTCAGTTCTACCTGCATCTGGATACTTCTTAAACCTGCTCTTGTCTCCATATGTCTGGTAAATTATCTAAGCAACATCTTTTGTTTGGCCATTGCATTACCACTACCATCCCCTAAAGCAGGCAAAAAAGGAGCATTTCTAAAAATGTCATTTTCTCTCAGGAGTCCGAAGTCCTTAACACAGGCTGCCTGGCTGCGTCACATCAGGCCCCTGCTGCCTTCCCCCACCCCTCCTGTTCTATGGTACTGATTTTGTGTTTAACAAAGGATAATGGAGTCCTTTCTGAAGATCTTACCTGGGTACCCTCAACTTCAGCTTTCATCGCTTCAAGAACTGGGTGTTAAGGACGCCTTTTGGAGCCTGGTGAAGTAGAAAGGTCTCATGAGCTCTGGGGTCCACTATGTATCAGAAACGTGCTTGTTTCCTTTCAACCTCTTTTCTGCAAAATAGAGATGATACCTTGCAAGTTACTGTGAAGGTTAAGGAGATATTATGTGAATGTATCTGGCACATAATATGTGCTCAGTAAACTATGTCCTTTCCATTTGGATTATTACTCGAATGTGGTGGTTTAGGTGAGTTTGATATCCTCCCCTTCTCTTTTTTTGCTGAAAAGAGGGATCGATACATTATGATGATTACCTGTAGTTTAGGGTTTTTTTTTCTTCTAAAATCCGTAGCTTTGTTTCTGAATTCTGGTTTTGTGAAGACTCTGGAATTTTATTAGTGCTTTAAAACCTCTGCCAACCAGCAGTACTTCCTTGGGTCCCTGCCTATAAAAAGACAATCTATCATTTATTTCCTTTTTTTCCTAAAACATTTATGTGTCTGTATCTTTATGATTTCCTCATTACGTGAATAATTATTGTTCATTTAAAAACCAAGAAAATTCAGGAAATAGAGAAATAGGGAGAAGAAGATAAAATTAAGTTGCAATCCAATTACTTGCTGTGGTCATTGTGGTTTATGGTTTTCTAGACTTTATTCTTTGCATATACACATATATGTGCCCATAGTTTTTGAAAAAGAAGTTGGATGTTTAATTGCTTTCCCTACTTGCCAATGTAGGTGTTTTTCATTGTTAATATCATGGTTGTTATACAATTTTCTATGGCCTCATAGAAGGCCATTGTATGGGAGGACCATGATGAGTGTCACCAGTCGTCTTTGAATGGATGTTTAGGTTTTATCTAACTTCTGGTCGTTATAAACAGTGCTGGCTTTGATTTTGAAGTCATGATGATTCTGATACGCTTTTTACTTTCTGAGTTAACAGTTCTCTTGAAGTAATTTCCCTGAGGTTTAATGCCAGATCCAGTTCAAACTTGCCCCTCTTAACTTTTCACAGATCGTTTGTAATGTTCTCACCCGCAGGACGTACTCTCTCTCTGTTCATGTCCGTATTTTGCTCTTAATTTGGTGCTAGTTTTCTAATTTCTTCCTATCCCCACCTCCATTTACCTTGACAAAATGGTATATTTTCACTTTGGTGCATACTACTGTCCTATCTGAGCTATAACTTTTGAATAATTATCACTTCATATTGGTTAACATCTCTTTCCCTTTTGCCATGGATCCTTATGACTAAATTTATGAATTTGTTGCCATTATATTTTCCATCACCTCATCTAAAATTGGGGTTTATTTAAATATCTGATTTTATTAATCTAAAAGAGAGTGCTTACTTTCTTCCAGATAAAAGAATCAGTGGAGTGGTTTGTATTGTATAGTTCAATCAAAAGACACATATTTATGCTTTCTTTTGCCTTAAATTGGGATATTCCTAAACTGGGATTTTTCATCCTGGATTGTTTTCCTCCTTTTAGGTCTGTTTTTTTTTTTTGGCCTACAGACAGCTAATTATGTCCTTAAGGAGCATTAGCCATTTTAAATAGTTTTAATAGGAAGCTATGTAAATCATATTGTATATTCAAGAGCCGGGGTTATTAAACTTGAGCATGCATCTGAGTCACGCGATGATCTCATTTAATCACAGACTGCTGGGCCTTACCCCTAGTTTTTCTGATTCTGTAGGTCATGGATACGGCCTGAGAATCTGCATTTCTAACAAGCCTCCAGGTGACGCTGATGTTGCTGGTGCTGAGACCATACTTTGAGATTGGAACACAGAAATCATTTTTGGATTCTCCATACTCTTTGTAATTATCTATAGTCTTTTTCTCTTTACACCAGTACACATGGCAGATATAACTGAGCATATTTTAGTAGAGCTGTCACTTGTTTAAAAAGCAAACAAAACCCTTTATTGGCAAAATACGGAAAGGTTACTGGATACAGAGCTCCAGCCTGGTGTGAGCAAGAACAGTAGGCAAGGCACCTGGAGCCCTAGACTAGGGTCCTGGATTGTTTGGGCCAAGACAAGTTTCCTTAAATCTCTTACAGTCTTAGTTTGCTTGCAGGAAAAAAAGTGATTGCTGCTAGACTTCTCCTTTCCCTTCACCTCCTAAATCTGCAGACAAATCCTCAAAGTGTTTTTTAAACAGGTTCACGATGTCAGATATCTCAATTAAGAAAGGCTTATCTGTTTTCAATAAATGTTCAAAGTAGCTTTAATAGAGGCATTATTTTAAGGTTTTATCACCATGGGGGTTTTAGAAGTTGGATGAGGAAATATCTTGAAATCACAGATATTCCAAATGGCTTTGAAAATCAGAGCTACAGGACAGGTGATGGTCTGTATGTCAAGTCTTCGAGACGGTCTGTATTCTCAACCTTCGAGAATATAAGGTTGAGCCCAGAAGGAAGGAGGAGGTGAGAGAGAAATCTTAAAATAATGGGAATTGAAACTGTAATTGGGTGTGTTTGATTCATTGGATCCAGGGTTAGTTCGGTGTGTAATTCTCTGTTTCCTTTTCAGATGTAACTAGTAGTGGTTACACTTATTAGCGAATGGCAATTTAGACTTCTGCGTTTGAAGTTCTTTCTACCTGGTAGCTGAGATGGGGGAGAGGTATAAGGCCTTTTCTGGAAGGCATATTTTTTGTATTTGAATAGGAAGGATACACTATTAGAAAAAGCATAAGAGGAAAGGACTTTTGTAGAGGATTACTTGGCATGTAGGTGAGTGAAAGGTGAGGCTACAGCAACGCCCGGTAGCTGATAAGAACAGAGTACAGACTAAGATGAACAGGAAGTTTCTGCTGAGCACCTCAGCCTCTCATGTTTAGACTTGGTTAAAAGGCAGCTGATTCAGCCGGAGATGCTTCAGTTATATTGTAGAGACAAGTCTCTTGTCCTCTGAGTCTGTCACCGTGAGTTGGAATTTAAAATGTTTTTAGAAAGCCTTTTTTGACTCTTCTTTTATTACTGTGTTCTCTCTCACCATTTTCTTTTTTTTTTTTTTGGATGGTATGACATGTGTGGTCTTCTTTTCTTGTCAGCAGTTGGGAGAAAAATCTCAACAGAGGGAGAAACCTTATGACACAGAAAATGTTTCCCTGAAGTGTTCCCATGTGAGCAATGGGCATGGGCATGTACTAAAAGAAGGGGGGTAAAAAGGCTTTTTGTTGAGAGTGACAGGTTGACAGGACGACCAAAATTTAACTTAGATCCTTTCGTTGATATTGGAACGTCATAAACCTTCATGTGACACTGCCACATTCAACTGTGTGATCTGGAGCGCTGGAGCTTGTACCACTGTGTGTGTGTGTACAGTGTAAACATTTTATGAACTGCAGTGTCTGATCCATCCGTCTGTCTGGGCAAGAATCTCCCTTGATAGTAAAAAGAACAGCAATCAGGACAGAATTGGTCAATGCGGCATGTCTAATGGTGGGAAGATATTTGAAGGACTCGCTATAGACACAATAGTCTCTCTAAATAGCCTCTTTGCACCCGGAGTCTTATTGCAAACAGGTTCATTAAGGAGAGACATTCTGACACACAGCATCACAGTAATGAAAGTAGCTCTGTTTTTCTAATATTGTATCTTGCCACTTCAGTTATGCTGCTAGTACAAGATTTCCCTTGTGTTGTTGTATATTTCTCCAGAAAAAGAATCAGTCTTCATAGAATATACAATTATTTTGTACAGGAATGTATAACTCATACCTAAGATCCAGTCCTCCCTGTTTATGTGCACTAGTACAGAAATAATTGGCAAACACATCTTCCAGACCAAAAGATTCCAACACCTTCAATTTGTTGGGCTAGAAGATGTTGAACCAGAGTTATAATAAACTTTAAAAAAATGTGTAATGTTCAAAATGGATTTGTGATCAATCATAAAAGAAAAAAAATATTAGCACAGTTTCCCATGAGGTGTAATTTTTTTCCTAGGGTTTCAGCCAACTCCAGTATAGCATCTGTTCAAAGAGGGGGAAAATGCAAAAGGTTTTCATCCACCAAGCTTTACATATAACTACAATATGATGACTTAAGCTATTGGATTTTCTGCCTGTTAATGTACAGCATGAACATTATGAACATGGAAAAAAAAGGTTATATTGGTTTAAAAGTGGATATGGAAAATTTAATGTGCTCAAGTGGGAACAATGGCATATTAAAAAAAAACACTCATGACACAGATCTAATAATTCACTTGCCCCTGTAGGAGAAAGGGTATCAGCTCTGATA
Organism: Balaenoptera physalus; assembly: GCF_965194825.1. Classification (NCBI taxonomy): domain Eukaryota; kingdom Metazoa; phylum Chordata; class Mammalia; order Artiodactyla; family Balaenopteridae; genus Balaenoptera; species Balaenoptera physalus. The sequence goes on along the minus strand of NC_138886.1, from coordinate 66,157,851 downwards.
CTGGCTCATAGTTTATTTTTATATACACCCCTGGTCCCTGCAGTATACCCCGCGTGTGGGTTCCAGAGAAAAGAAAGAAAATAACCTGTAGGGAAATCAGCCTGGAAACCTTTCATTAAATACATTGTACTCTGTATTGTGTCGTTCACAGACTCTTCAAGAAATAAAGAAGGGAAAAACCTGTTATCAGTCTGCATGTGTGAAATATTATATTTGAATACTATCATTTGTTTTAAGATTAAGGCTGAGGCTGCAGACATATTAGTTATTATTCACTTACATCTGGTAGATAGTGCAACGGGGATTTAAAAATTCTTTTTCCATTTCTAGTCCCCACTGTTCTCTCTGCCTCCCCCACCGCCCCCACCAAACAATGGCAAAGATACTACTTTAACTTAAAACTATGCTGGCTAAAATATTTTCATGTTGGAAATGTTGCCTCTTTATAGAGGATTGGGGTGGTGAGGGTAATAAAATCAGTGTTAAAATTCTTGGTGAAGTTTATCTGTCATTTAACAAAAGATGCATTTCCGGGGAAAATTGAAGAAAGTGTTAAATATATCCTTTCATGAGAAAAATGTACACGGTAGGGGTGTAACTGTGAAGAGTGACACCTTTATCAAGTTGAGTGTCCTTTGGAGTGAACCTTTGTCTTGTCATTATAGTTCATGTATTGCTGTTGGTGGACCTTTAAAATCTTATCTTTTTTTGCTGACTATTCATGCAGGATACGCTAGGCAGGCAAACTGTGACACATATTATGCCCATACTTGTAGCTGTCTCTGGACGAAAATGAACACACATTTCAAACCTAAACCTTGGGTGCCATATAAGTGAACTTCTGGAATAGCAATTATTAGGACTTTGGTTTTGATCTCAGATACCCGGAAGCGTCTTGTCCTCCACAGTCTGTTGAAAGATTTCTTATTTCGGAAGTAGCTTGTGTTGAAAAATCTTGTTTTAAGTGTAGAGGGTCATCAGCACCAGGATTTTCTTGGCATCACAACAAGCTTCAATGTCCACGAAGCTCTAGCCACATGACTGTAGTAAGAGGTCACGGTGATCGAATGCTTATCGTGTGCCAGGCATTGTGTTAGATGCTTTATTTGAAGCATCATCTAGTCTTCACGTTAAGCTGGTGAAGTGGAGACTGCTTTTCTCCTTTTTACAGATGAAGAAACTGTGTCACTAATAAGGGACAGTGCTGGGTTTTTCAGATCCAAGCCTGATCTTGTTACCAAGGTCATACACTTTACTATTATTTGAAATCACATCATGAGCTGTGTGGCCTCCCTGAGGTTCACTCCCCTTTCCCTTGGCTCTCATACCTGTATAGTGACTGTTTCCTAGTCCTTTGGGTTTATTATCTGACCCTACCACCTACTAGCCAGGTGACTCTTTTGGCCCTTTCCCTATCAGTAAAATGAGGAAGAGTGATCCCCCTTATTTAACTCGGTATTGTGACTAGTAAATGAGATAATGTCTCTGAAGCACATGCACATGTTGTTTATTGGCCATCTTCTTTTTTTTTTTTAATTGTTTTTAATTAATTAATTTATTTTTGGCTGTGTTTGGCTTCATTTCTGTGTGAGGGCTTTCTTTAGTTGTGGCAAGCGGGAGCCACTCTTCATCGCGATGCGCGGGCCTCTCACTATCGCGGCCTCTCTTGTTGCGGAGCACAAGCTCCAGACGCGCAGGCTCAGTAATTGTGGCTCACGGGCCCAGCTGCTCCGCGGCATGTGGGATCTTCCCAGACCAGGGCTCGAACCCGTGTCCCCTGCATTAGCAGGCAGATTCTCAACCACTGCGCCACCAGGGAAGCCCCTGGCCATCTTCTTTATGCCAGGTGCTGTGCTAGAACCTAGAGTACAGCAGTGACAGGGACAGACATGGTCCCCCGAAGCTCGCAGACCTGTGGGCATGTCAGGACACTGAAAGGAAGAGTTACAAAATTACTTAGTTATGGGCTGCCTGTCTAAACCATACATAGATGTTAAGCTGACTTAAGTTTAAGCTACCGATCTGAACAGGTACTAGACTTTTCCAGGGTCCTGTGGGTCAGGCTCGAAGAAAGCCCCTTGCTTTCGTTGGTATCACCTGGGTGCAAAGCTTTTTACCTAAATCCTCTTCCATTGCTCCCCACTGCAGGTCTCTGGCAGTCAGAAACCTGAGAGTTTGCCCCCGTCTCCTCCTCAGCCGCCCCCGCCCCCGCTTCTCTCCTAACTTTCTCGCTGTCCGCCCGCGCCCCCATTTCTTAGTGTTCTGCTTTCTGCCATTCTCTGAGTTCTCAACCCAGTTTAAATTTAACCCTCCTTCAGATCCTAGCTCAATCTTCACTACTTCAAGGCACACCCCTCTTTTGATAAATGTTCTTTTAGAACATGAATCCTGATTTTACATTTCTCTTTGCTGTGTGGACAATCTGTCTGTTTCTCCAACTGGACTGGAAGTTCCTGAGGGTAGGGACTTTCTTTGTCTCTCTGGTACCTATTCCAGGCACAAGTCTGTTTTCAAACAGTGAATTCAGATGGCTTTTTCCCCCTCATCTTCTTCTACAACAGTTCTTTCGGCTCTAACATTTGATTTATTCTACCTACATGTCCAGTACACCTATCGAACCAAACACTAAACATATCTTCCCAACTCTGCATTTCCTCCTTTTCTCTAATTCTTTAAAAAAAAAAATTGAAGTATAGTTGATTTACAATGTGCTAATTTCTGCTGTACAGCAAAGTGATTCAGTTATACATGTATGTACATTCTTTTTCATATTTTCCATTATGGTTTATCACAGGATACCGAATGTAGTTCCTTGTGCTGTACAGTAGGACCTTGTTGTTTATTCATCCTCTGTATGATAGTTCGCATCTGCTAATCCCAAACTCCCAATGCATCCCTCTCTAATTCTTAATCAATGTCTCCATTCATTGTCTTCATCAAACCCAGTGAGCCTCAATTCCTCCCAGATTTTCCCGAACTCCCCTATCAGGTGCCATCTTCTGTGTAGGACAGTCTCTTCAGGAGAAGATGCCCTGGGATCTCCCATCACTTCCACACCTTTCCTGTCGCCTCTGGGTGTGGGCTCTTACTAACTTCCTTGCCAAAATCACATAACTGATCTTTTCGCCTCTTGTCCTGAATGAGTAGTCCTTCTGAAACATAGATCTGATTGTGTAAGGTCTTAAAAGCCTTTGCCACTGAAATGATACTGTGTCTGGGATTTACTTTAAAAGTATCCGATGGACGAGGGAGGTTAAGGGGATTAGGGAAGAGTATAGGTGAAACAAGACTGACCATGTGCTGATAATTGTTGAAGCTGGTGGTGTGGTTCACAGGGGGCTTATGATACTATTTACATTTGTATATGTTTGAAAACATCAGTAATAAGATTAAAAAATAGAACACGGCAAACTTTGTGCACCCTATGGATAAAATCTGACCTTCTTGGCAGAGCACAGGATGCTGTCATAGTCCCACCCCCATGTCTCCTTTGGCCTCTCATCTCCCTCAACTCTGACGGCTGACTCTGCTCTGCAGCTCTCCCTGCCCTCAGCATTGATCTCCTGAAGGGCTCAGCTCTACAGATAACTTCTCCCTGGCCCACTTCACTAGCCTGATTGGGGTCTTCTTTCATTTTGGCTCCCCTGTCCCTTTGATGGACCGTCCTTAGAACCCATCATGTTCTTTCTTTGTGCATCGTCTAGCCTCCTCCTCACTGAGGACTGCCCAAGCCAAGAAGATCCGCACTCCCCCACCTCCGATTATCAGTTCAGTTAACACTCATTACATGCCTGTTGAGTGTCAGGCAGCTAATGGATGCTTGAGATTAAATCAAACAGTTACTTCTGGCTTGTAATATGGAGAGAATTCACCACCCAGTGTTTTGGGCTAAGCTTGGCAGTGGATTCCATTCCTCCTCTTCACCCCCAAGACCATCCCAGACTCCTCAGGGAATGAGGTATATTATGAAGAGATGCGCAGGTAAATTGTGCTATACAAATGCACGGTAGCCAAGTATTATTAGCACCTAGAGAGAAAACCCTTTGCCTAGCGTCTGTCTCTTTTTAAAGGTGACTTTTAAAATGGTCAGGCTCTACATTTACACGTGGGAGGTCTCCCTCCTCTTCTGGTCCACTCCAAAAACTGGGTGGGGGCGCTCTTTCTGACCCCCATGGTTCGTAGGAGGACAGCCTCCAGCCAGCCTTCTGCCAGAGTCTATCCTAAGTTCCCCTCACTAGGCTCTAAGGTGAGCAGGAGAGTAACCCTTTCCCCAACCTTTATAATGTATCTCACTTTTTTCTGGCCACTTGATTATCCCAAACGCCAACAGGACTCTCGAGGCCAGAGGTAAAAGTAGAAAAGGTATATAAGATTTGAGAAATGAACTGGTTTTTGTGCCTTGGAGAAATAAAAGACCAAGGTATGAGTTAATCCCTGTTTTCAAACACATGAAATAATTTTACATGGAAGGTGGTACCAGCTGTTAGCCATATGAGTGTGAAAACAAACAAAAGGACTTAGGTTGCAGCTGGAGGGATTTTAGGTAGATAGAAATTTTTCATTAAGTGGTTCTGGGTGGGAACTGGGTTTCCATACCAGTAGATTGTTGATTTAGGTCCAGATTGGAGGGCAGTAGGGTGGATTTGAGGAATTTCAGCATCCTGAAAATCAGGCTTCGTGACTACAAAATCAGCAGCTGTGATGCCTTTCGTGCCCAGAGCTGCAGAAGGAGGGTTCCCCTTATTCCTCCCACCTTCCCCCAAGTTGAAAGAAATTAACCTCAATTAAAGAAAACAGTGATGGATGGCTGCAGAGATAAATATGATACATCACACAGGAAAAACTACATTAAAAGAACATTAAAGTTGGGACAGAAAGCACTAAAAGTGAAAATATTCACAGTTAACGTTGAAAAGTGGTATCACTTACATCTCTGCTAATACGTCGACCTAACAGGACACACTAAGAAATTATGAGTGTGCTCTGTTGTGCTAAGAAGTAAGTTTTTTGACTTGACACACTCAATCCACGGTTTCATTGCCCAGCTTTAATTAAGGCATCGTCTGTGAATGATTATAGCCCATGGGAGAAAACCTGTTACTTTTACCAGAAGAGTATTGGTGTTTGTTTAAATATTAAGTTTTGGAGGGGGCCAGGTGGTGATTCTGTGACTCTGTGCATTTCAATACCTGAGCATATTTCAGCTTTTCTGAAGTCAGTAATTTCTTTTGGAAGGCACTAGTTTTTTGACTAAAATGTTAGTAATAACTTAATAACAGCTTAATGTTGAGTAATACCTTTTTTGTATATTTTGAAAGCAAAATTTAGCCTTTATCCCTTCTTCCAGGGGTGGGTTTTTGCTGCTGGAGAATAGATCTAAAATTTCATATGTGTATGTTAAGCAAATTAGTGCATTGTAGGGGCCACTTTCAGAATCAAATCCAATCACATTTTTAATTTATAAAATCACATTATGATACTAGAAAGCCTCCTTGAAGTTGATTGATTTGTTTACTGTGTGTTTTTGTGTGTATATACATGTGTGTTCCTCATATCGGGGACAAAAATCCCCCAAATGGGTCTGGAATAGTATGGTTTCAACGTATACTATAACTAGAGTAAATATTTGTGTATGGTAGAGCTTGAATAATACAAAAATTAATCCTTAGCTTTTTTATCCCTTCTCTGACTCCAAAGAGTTGCTACCTTTCCCTAAACAAGAGCCAAAATAAAAAGTACTACCTTCCAAAAATCAGAGTATGTGACACGTAAGCTTCCAAAGAGGATCTCTCCCCCTCCCTCCACCACCTACCCCCTTCCTCATCTCCTTCTCCCTCTTTTCATTTTGGGGAGAATTTTGAGTTTCTTCATTGACCATAAGCTTATTTGTGGAAGGGGGACAGTGAAAATTAACCTATTTCTGAAATCACTGAGCCATGAAGAACAAATTGAATTTAGCAAATTTAGATGCCAAATCTTACAATTCTGTTTTTAAAGCAGAAAGAGAATTTGCTTTTTATTAAGAAAAAGAATTTTATGTATATACAGGTAAATAAAATCACACCAACTTGTATACTTCTACATTGATAACATAGATGGGTTGAAAATGTTGTATTAGTCATTTTAAGGAAGGAAATACGAGCAACAATTATCATAGGATTTTTCTATTTTTGTTATATTAAAGGTGAATCTTATAAAAGGGCCAATGAAATTGCCCTAAGTGCAATGGTTATTAGCCAACAGAACTTACTGCATACTGACCTAGGTGATATTAATTTGGGTACATGACAGGAATACACTCATGGCCTAATCACAGATTTTAGGTTGAGCTTCTTCCCAGATGAATGAGTTTGTGCTTCCAATTAATTAAAAAAAAAGTTCAGGAGGCCAAAAATTCAGAGAGAGAGGGAGAGGGAGAGGGAGAGAGAGAGGGAGATGAAATTGAGGTCACTTTTTTTCTGGTTGTTACTTTGGGACACCATGCGTAGTCTCTGTTTCTTAGTATAGAAAATAACATCTGTAAGCCCGTTTGGAGTTTTAAATGTAATATAAGTGTAGTGCCTCATCGTAAGTATGCAAACATGTTTTAAAACAGGGTATTGTATGGAAGCAATTACTGGCAGTGAGTGAACTACACACCCCAAAGAATGGGTTGGGGCCAAAAAAGGGAAGATTTCTAAACAGAATTACTTTCGTGTGGGTGGGAAAGAGAGCAAGGTTAACTTTTATTAGGAACCAATCCCAGCTCTTATTTTAATTCTGATCACACACTTGGTAACCCAAATAAATAAGTAATAAAGAGATTTCATGTTAGGATGAGGTTATTTTTTTTCCCCTGGTACAGTCTTCCAGTGGGGAGTGATTTTTTTTATGGCAGGAGGGCATGACGTACATAAACATGAACATGACCAAATGCATGTGCAGCTCTGCAGTTTCAAACTTCGGGCCTTGTAATGGTTAAAGACGTTGTTGCGGCCCTTTGTGACATGATACTTGAGCATTCTTTAGCTGGGTGTGTTGTGTTCATCTTTAACAGATTTAATGGGACGTAGGAAGGTTCGATTTTATCATCTGGAAGTAACGGGCTCTGCAGTTTTCTTCCACTCACCACCAGTTTGGAGAAGACCCTGTTGATAGGATCTCTTTCCTTTCCCCTCATCCTGTATATTTTGTTTATTCTCCAACTTCACGTAGTATCACCCTTATCTCAAGGCAATTTTGCATTGGTAATATTTGGCAGGGGTTGAATCTTAAAACTTGAAGGGAAGAAAATTGCTTTATATAAAAATCAGTTTGTCTGCAGATAGGTTCTCTGGGGCCCTTTGGACCTCGCTGATATCAACTTTAAATAGATTTCTTTTCTCAAGCCAGTGTCACCATAACTCCCAAACCAGAGAGTTATTTTGAGTGAGACTTCACTGAGCAGCCATCTAAGCGGCACATTGAGCTAAGCAGCCCTCCAGCAGCCCCTTAACTGTTATCAGAACAGGGTATTGATGAGTGGGGCTTGGTCAAGTTACTTAACCTTCCTTCCTTGATTTTCTATTATGTAGGCTGGAAATGATCATATCTGCCTTTGATCTCATAGGGATGCTTCAATCCATTAAAGTTATTAAGCACTTTAAGTAAGGTATAAGGCAGTAGATGCAAGGCATCTTCATTACTGTTATTTTATTACAGTGCCATATACAAAGGGGAGCTTTCTTAACGCTCAATAGTTAAGTCTCAGAATGAGCTCTCCGGACTCAGTTGTTGGCTGGGGACTTTAAGAGGTCAGGTTACCTATCTCTCTACTCTTGAGGCCATGCTCTGTTCCTCCCTTCTTCTGTTAGTTTGGGGAGCAAAAAGCAAAAACAAAACCAAGAGCAAAATTGATAAAAATGAGGAGGCAAATGGGAGATGACTGTGGTCCACCTCCTATTCTTTCCCCAGGAGCTGCTGCTGGTACTGATCTTCCTAAAGTGTGAACTACCTTGGTACCCGTCCTGATGCTCATGTCCCCTTTCTTTGGAACGCGTATTCAGGAGTTTTAAAGAGGATTGTGGGCTTTGATTCTTCCCCATTTACAACTTTCATTTTCTTTGTTTTTTTGAAATACTGTTTCTCTAAGAAATCGAAAAAAAAGTTGAGGGTAGAGTGGGTAAAGGTCTTTGCATGTCTTTGGTTAGTGTTCAAAGGCATTTGTACAAGATGACTATGTTTCTTAGATCGCAGCCCCCTCTGGCATTTTGTCTTGAATAGTTCCTCTCTCACACCTCATATAACATTCCAGGAGGAGATGTACTTCTGTATAGCCTTGGATGGCACCAGCTTGACGATGTCCATGAGAACATAAAAGATCAACCCTCACCTCCCAGAGTGAAGAATTTGCTTCCTGGAGTCCAGGTTCTTTTGATCACATAGGTGTCACTTTTCTAAAATAACCTACCCAGTCCTTTGTCCTTAACTTTCGGAAACTAATGAGGGCGACTCTATTGATGTTTATTGGTTGAGAGATTTTACTACTTTCTGTGTTCATTCTTTTAAACTTTTGATACTCTGGTATATTTTACTTTGCCCATGATATATTTTACTTTCACTACTTTATTTCTGGGCTGATTGTTCTTGTACTTCATCTACATGTAACTTGGTGGCATGTCCAGTTGGGTCAGCTACAAAGCACTAGTCCCTCTAACACCGTACCTTGTAGTTGGATGAAGTAAAAAAGAGTTGTGTTGTGGTCTGAAATGTAAGATATTTCTGTTCATCAAAAATACTGTGCGAGGAAGCCTACAGAAACAATTATAAGTACTGAAGAATTAAGAAGCTCTAAAATAAATATGGATTGGTAAAAACACATTAATTCAACATTTTGTTATTTTTTTAATATAAATTTATTTATTTACTTATTTTTGGCTGCATTGGGTCTTCGTTGCTGTGTGTGGGCTTTCTCTAGTTGTGGCGAGCCGGGGCTACTCTTCGTTGTGGTGTGCGGGCTTCTCACTGTGGTGGCTTCTCTCGTTATGGAGCTCGGGCTCTAGGCGCGTGGGCTCAGTAGTTGTGGCGCACGGGCTTAGTTGCTCCGCGGCATGTGGGATCTTCCCGGACCAGGGCTCGAACCCTTGTCCCCTGCATTGGCAGGCGGATTCTTAACCACTGTGCCACCGGGGAAGTCCCTGTTTTTTTTTCAACTTTTCTTCAGTAACTAGAATCCTAAAGTTACAAGTAAGTTGCTTTTAAATATGACTAGAATGATATGCTTTTCCAACTTCCCCCTGGCCCCCAAGTATTAGGGTCTAACAGTGGATTTTCTGGTATTGATTTGTGTGGAAAGCCTTAGATGAGATCATAGTTTTGTATTTAAAGAATCACTGTTTTGGGGATGGTGGGGGAAGAGTACAATTACATGAAGTTGGGATTGTTGTGGAAAATCAGGGACATATGGTTGCCATAGATATAATATTAGTTTCTCAGAATCGAGAGTAACACAAATGAAATTACCTCTTAAATTGTGGCTAGCTATTGCTGCCTCTATACCTGAAATATGTTTTTCTTTTTATCGTTTTATCCCCGTATGTGAAGATTCTTGAGTGTGGGTCAGGGCTAACAAAACTTTTTTGTTTAATGCTACTACTGTTTTTTGAAGAGATACTGCAGCACCCACTATTTTCCCCTTGTTTTTCTCTCCTCCTCCCCAAATTTCATGTCAACAATTTCATATTCTGTTAGAGCCCAAAGAGAATTTAAAGCAATTTGCCATGCCACCATCTCCTTTGTGGTTAGATACACCTCCTGAGGAGTTCACAGATGACCTAAATGGATTATTGTGATTTTTTTTTTTTTGTATTTCCTGAGGAGTCAAAATGGGTCAGCCTTGGAGATGCCCCAGAACCAGTGGGGCCGTGGGAGTGGATCGGCATGAAGCAGTAGCTAGCTATGTGGTTGTAAGGATTTCCTGGTATTCTTATTCCTACGATTGATGGACAGAGTTGGATTTACCCTGGGTTGGGCTGTTTCTCAACCCTTTTTTCACTATCAGGGTCTAAGGAGCCTTTAAGGCATTTTGTCCTAATCGCTGCCTACCCCCCACCCCCACCCCGCCATTAAAACCTAAGGAATAAGATTTTGTTCGGTAGGGTTGAGCTTTGGAAGACCACAGTACTGTAATATCAAAATAAAATTTTCCCCTATTGAGAATGCAGGATTTAGATCACAAACTTGGATGTACAATATTTTTGGCCAGCTTTATTGAAATATAATTGACATATAACATGAAAGTTTAAGGTGTGCATGTGATGATTTGATACAGGTATATATTGTGAAATGATTACCAAAATAAGGCTAGCTAACACTTCCATCACCTCACATAATTACCTATTTTTTTTTGGTTGAGGATGTACAAATTATTCAACAACTTGTCTATTTATATCCCAGCCAATAGTGAGTACATTTTCTGTGAGTCAGTAGTGAGTACAGCTATGGTATTGCATTGGCCAAAAGGCTTGTTCAGTTTTATCTGTAAGAAGGCTCTAGTAGCACTTAGTTGTCTTTAACTTCATTTGAAACAATTTTGTTAGATTGTATGTGACAGCTGTCATATCAGCATGCATTTAAAACTTGACATCAGGGACTTCCCTGGTGGCGCAGTGCTTAAGAATCCGCCTGCTAATGCAGGGGACGTGGGTTCCAGCCCTGGTCCGGGAAGATCCCACATGCCACGGAGCAACAAAGCCCGTGCGCCACAACTACAGAGCCTGCGCTCTAGAGCTCGCGAGCCACAACTACTGAGCCTGCGTGCCTAGAGCCTGTGCTCCACAACAAGAGAAGCCACCGCAATGAGAAGCCCGCACACAGCAACGAAGAGTAGCCCCACTCACCTCAACTAAAGAAAGCCCACGTGCAGCAACGAAGACCCAATGCAGCCATAAATGAATGAATGGATGGATGGATGGATGGATGGATGAAGGAATAAAATCAAAATTGGTGAATTTTTATGTAGCCATTTTAACATTGAAGATGGAAGAAAAACAACATTTTCAGCATATGCTTTATCATTTCAAGAAAGGTAAAAACACAACTAAAATGCAAAAAAAGATTTGTGCAGTGTATGGAGAAGGTGCTGTGATTGACCAAACGTGTCAGAGGTGGTTTGCGAAGTTTTATGCTGGAGATTTCTTGCTGGACAGTGCTCCATGGTCGGGTAGACCAGTTGAAGTTGATAGTGATCAAATCGAGACATTCATTGAGAACAATCAACGTTATACCACGCGGGGGATAGCCGACATACTCAAAGTATCCAGATCAAATGTTGAAAATCATTTGCACCAACATTATTACATTCATCGCTTTGATGTTTGGGTTCCACGTAAATTAAGTGAAAAAAACCTTCTTGACCGTATTTCCGCATGCGATTCTCTACTTAAATGTAATGGAAACGTTCTGTTTTTAAAATAAATTGTGATGGGTGATGAAAAGTGGATACTGTACAACAATGTGGAATGGAAGAGATCATGGGGCAAGGGAAATGAACCACCACCAACCACACCAAAGGCTGGTCTTCATCCAAAGAAGGTGATGTGTATATGGTGGGATTGGAAGGGAGTCCTCTATGGTGATCTCCTTCTGGAAAACCAAATGATCAATTCCAGCAAGTATTGCTCCCAGCTGAAAGCAGCACTGGATGAAAAGCAACCAGAATTAGTCAACAGAAAATGCATAATCTTCCAACAGGATAACACAAGACTGCATGTTTCTTTGCTGACCAGGCAAAAACTGTTACAGCTTGGCTGGGAAGTTCTGATTCATCCACCGTATTCGCCAGACATTGCACCTTCAGATTTCCATTCATTTCAGTATTTACAAAATTCTCTTAATGTAAGAAAATTTCAATTCCCTGGAAGACTGTAAAAGGCACCTGGAACAGTTCTTTGCTCAAAAAGATAAAAAGTTTTTGGAAGATGGAATTATGAAGTTACCTGGAAAATGGCAGAAGGTAAAATGGAACAAAAGGGTGAATATGTTGTTCAATAAAGTTCTTGGTGAAAATGAAAAATGTGTCTTTTGTTTTTACTTAAAAACTGAAGGCGCTTTTTGGCCAATCCAATACTTTGGTAATTACTCATCTTGAGCTGTTACATTGAATTTGTCTTTGACACCTTAGTTTTCACATGAAAATGGGCACTTAGTGGCATGCCTAGATGGGTTCTGTTAGGACACTTGTGTCTTGTTTTCCCCCACGGGTGTGGGAGTGGATGGGCTTTCAGCAGGCAGCTATCACAGACTTATTTTTCGTTATAGAAGTAATACATTCTCATTGCAAATAAAAATCAGAAAATACTTAGCTCATAAGAGTTTCTGTCTCCACAAATTGAGCTGCTGTATGATATTTACATACTTCTAGCTTTAAATGTGATTGTGGCATGCTCTCACAGATTTAAAATATGTAATAATAAAACTGAATTATGTATAAATGGCATGGTTAAGAATGATGGTTCTCTTGAAGATTTGTTTTTAACCTGTGTTTAGTATTCCTTTTTTTATTTCTCACTGTGTATTGTGAGGGACACTAACACTGATTCATATTGAAAATAGTCCTTTTCAGTTTGAAACCTTACATTCTATCAAAATGATAAGATTTCAGAGATAAAAATTGGAAAAAAATCTGTTTGGTGGTTTTTCTGTCCCTGAAGTCTTAAAAGTAACTATATATACTTTTCCATTAAAGTCCTTTCTAATATCTGTACAGAAAACATACTGCCCCTGAATAAAACAGCTTCAGGTGTGGTCCTTGATCCTCTCTGAAAAAAACATTTTCATAACAAAGTAGAAAATGTTAAAAGCAATTAACTAAGTAAGTCTCAATTCCAATTACTAAGATTTTTGCATGAAAATCACATTTTCCTTGTTACTGAAGTATGAGATTATAGCCAGCTGTTGGCAGTGGTAACCTGTAATCCATTTCTGTACGTTGCTTTTTGGTGTGAACTGAAAACGATTATCATGAAGTTAAGTGTTATAACCCACTTTAAGATGAATTAGTTTTCTGGAATTTATCACTGGAAAAATCAGAACACATTCCCTCTGGAATCTATGTTTATTGCAAAAACATACATGTTGACCCTGGAGTACTTTTCCTCTTCTCATTCAAATGAAAGATAAGTTAAATAGTAATTTTTTTAAAACAAAGGTTTATTTAATTCTTACATCTGTGGGTGTAAGTAAAACCAGTAGATTCTTCAAAGATTTTGGTTATGAAAATAAGATTGATTGATATATTGTGCCTTGGCTATATATATGCTATTAACTCTCAGGTGAGAAATATTAACCTGAAAAATGTGCATGCTTTTTGTGAAAAGTAACAGCAGAATAAGGGCCTCCCCCAACCATGTCTAACTCTTAAGAACTTAGGAATATGTTACTTTACATAGTAAAAGGGATTTTGCAGGTGTGATTAATGTTAAAGACCTTGAGATGGGGAGAACATCATCGATTATCCAGGTGGACCCAATTTAATCACATGACTCATTAAAGAACCTTTCCCAGCTGTGGTCAGAGAGAGAGACATAACTGGAAGAAAGGTCAGAGAGATCCAACATGGCTGGCTTTGAAGATGGAGCAAGGGGACCCTGAGCCAAGGAATGTAGGCAGCCTCTAGAAGCTGGAAAAGGCAAGGACACAGATCTTCCTCTAGAACCTCCTGAAAGGAATTCAACTCTGCTAGCACCTTGATTTTAGCCCAGTGAGTCCTCTGTTGTACTTCTGACCAACAGAACTGTAAGGTAATTTATGTTTTAAGTCACTGAGGTAGTGGTAATTTATTATGGCCGCTGTAGAAAATGAATCCTTGCTTTGTGTTAGTAATTTGTTGAGTAAAATTATTACTGAAATCTGAAGCTGTGAAGGAAAAAAAGGGATTTGGTGACATGTAAAATACTTAGTATTTTATAAGACTTCCTTATATATGGATTGGTACAGTTCATTTGCTGTTAAATAACAGAACGAGTTCAGTTTGGCCTTGCGACTGATTTTTTTTCCAGTGTCACTGTCGTACTAGGCATTCAGTAAAGGCTGAAAAACATGAGTAAAGTTACAGTCAAGCTTTGCATTGGCTGTTGTTAGCAGTGGAGTTTGGAAAAAGGGGCTTGAGGAAAATTAGGAACGTAGCTGCTTGTGTCAGGTCTGAAGAAGTGCCTCCAAGCTTTTGACAAATGCATCTCACATTTATATGTCTGTTATGTTTGGCAATTGTCAAGGAATTGCTCAAGACTTATTGGACTCAGACCTCAGGGTATAAATGAGTTCATCTGTCTCGATAAGCTGGGTACTAGTAGTAGCCAAAAAGCAATGATGATGGGGAGTCTTAATCTTTCAGATAATGGTTTCCTATTTAATTAGTTGCAAAATGACAGGCTTCAAGATATTATACCGTATAGCAAGAGATTTAAAATCACAGTAAAGATAAACAGTACAACAGGTAAACCTACACACTTTTAAATCTCGTTTAAGCTGCTTCTCTACTTTCCCTAGCTAGTAAGTTGGGACATTCAATCAGAAATATTTATTGAATCTGTTTGTATTAGGCACTGGGGCTGTAGGTGTAAAGAACTCCGCTATCATAGTGCTTATTGACCCATAGGGAAGACAGAAATTAAATAATTTCACGTGCTGAGCAGAAGTACGGGGTGCTGTAGGAGTGGATGATAATCTACTCTAGTCCAGGGAAAGAAGCCATCTCTGAAGGCAAGGGGAGGTTCAGTAAAGGAGAAAGGAAAAGGGCTTCATGTTTTATAATGTTGTAGGTTAATTATACCTCAAAAAATTATGGTAGTCTGTACAGGGATGGAGAGTGGAGAAAATTATTTTCCAATCACTTAGTGGCTGATGGTGCCATTTACTGAGGTGGGCAGTTCTGGAGGAGGAGCATATTTGAGGAGTCTTAGATCCACACTTAGATGCCAAGTTTGAAATCCCTCTTCTACATTCCCCTGGTGATGACATGTAGACCGTTGAATGTATTTGTGGTATAGAAGAGTGATGTAGGCTGAGGATGGGGGTTTGGTGACCATCAGCGGTCAGTTGGTATCTCAAGCCTGGGAGTAGATTGCCTTGCCTATGGAGATGGGAGGTGGGGTGGGGAAGGAAGGGGGAAGTCATGCCTTTGGTTGTATAATCATGGAGTTGACATCAGTAGGTGACCCTAAATAATTAGTACTGAAGACATAGTCATAGCCATGGTCAACATTTTCATTTTTTGATTCCTTTTCCTTGGTGATGTAGCTGAAAATTTAGGTCACACACTCTTGTATGGTAGACTATTGCTTTTTGTACATTGTACAGTCACCCCTGTGTCTCCTCCATCTCCCAGACCTCCCCTTGACTCCTGCACCCATGCATGTTCTCTACCCTCTCCTTTTGAGTCAGTGTGTCTTCTCATGCTGTTTTGGTCTCTCTCTCTCTGAACTTTTGCTTATTTGGAAATATTTTCAGTTGTTTCCACATGTAACTTTCAGATGTTTATTCCCATTCGTAGAGTTAGGTATCCTTTTACTGGGTTATTTATTTGGTCTGGAATGTGCCAGGTTTTGAGGCGATAGCACAGATGCTTTGCTCTCCTTTGAGTGTGGGCGAGATGCAGAGAATGGCTGTGTGGATGGAAGTGGAGGTGAAGGGAGAGCTATCTTGCTGGGAAGAAATCCATGACAGTGGGGCCCACAGTCCCCAAGTGCTTCTTGAGTAGATGAACTTAATAAGGATCTTAGCGAAACAGTTGCTACACATTGAAAAATGAATGTTTTTTGTGCTTATAACTGAAGGCAAATTGGAAAATGAAATTCAGGGGAGGAAAAGACCCTCCCATTCACATTTGCAAAAATATTTTGATCTAGGCTAAAATAGAGACCATCTTTACCCTTTATTTTATTGCACAGCTCAGATTGCAAGTTGGTTGAGATGGGGGCAACTTTCCTGTATCATATATCGGTAAATCTTACACTTGTTGGGAAAGGCAGAGGTTTCTTACTCAGAGACACTTTTGCCACCTGGGGTTTGGCAGACAGAAAGACAGGTAGAAGTGGCATTCAGGGACATCTTTTCATTTTATGAAGAGTAGTGAACTGAAGTATAAACACAAACAAGGGTGGGTAGTGGTGACTTGGACAAAGATTCTACCAACTGGCAGCGTGAAATACTTGGTAGACGAACCGTTTTAGTGGGTTTCTCTCAGTTGTGAAAGTGTCGGTTCCCCAGAGGCAGAGGAAGCAATCACAGGCTGTGAGCGGCACTTCTATAGGGCCTGTCGCTCTGCTGGAGCTCATCTTGGCCCGAGCAATGCTGTCTCCTTGGTTGCGACACAAGTACCAGGTGTCTGCACTTTGACAGACGGAGACCTGGGAGAGCTGAGTAAGGCAGGGATGTTTGGAGTGATTCATGTCAAGAGATATCTAAGGTAAGGGATTGCTGGAACAATCCGTCTGCTCCACATCACCAGGAATATAACTGTATATGTGTTTTTTAAAGTTTATTTTGAAGGAGGGTGGAGTTCCCTGTGGAGGAGAGGGTGGTGGTGGGAAAATAGGTTATTTTTAAAGGAATACTTATGAAGCTTCAGGGCAGGGGAGGACTGGGCTTGCTGATTGATATCTGGGATATGTTTTTATTGTCTAGCAAAATATTGGATGCAGCTGTACGTGTATTACCCTTTGCCAGCGCGAACGTTTGCGTCAGAAACCCGAGTCCATTACCCCTTGCCGTACAACTCGTTTTGATGTGAGAGTGAACACAACTCCACTGCAGATTTAAGAACTATTAATGTGAATTTTATTTCCCTGTTTAGTCACTGAATCATACTGTAGTGTTGGCATGGTAAGTTTTGTAATTTCTTTTCCTGTGCGAAGAGTGTTTTTCTTTCGCCGAATGTTCACTTCTGCGTACTTTTTTTTAGTTAGGCATTATGTCATTACGAAGATTTATAGTTATCTAATAATGATTTATTGTAGTCATTTATTCTGCCAGCTGTGGCACATTTTCAGTGGAATTTGTAAATCAGATTTATACAGAAATTTACCAGGACATGCATTTCAGGATTTAATAAAACATACTCCAAGATCTTTTTGAAGTGGGTAGTTTTATGCTGACACATTTGGGTGTAAGCTTTACCTTAACAACCTTTGTAAGTATTCAAACTCTGCTGTGTCTGTCCCACAACCATTGAAAGAGGAATCTCTGAGATCTGTTAAAATACCCAGTTTCAGGTCGTCCACTTTGCTTCCAGACCATTAATGTCACGTTATGCTTGACCTGGTATGTTCACATGTTAAAGGACACGGAAACATCCTGACACGAGGCTCTGTGCAGTCCCATGTGTTTTAATCACTATTAAAATGTGTATCCGGAATCATAGCAGAGTGGATCTAGTAGATTATGTTCATTTTGAGGCCTTACGTGTCAGATCCCCCCCCCCAACTTCTCAGGATTCACCGGCCACTAACCATGTGGAATACATTTAGCTTTGGCAGAACTGCCAGCTCACACTCCTCCCGCAATTTCTTTGTTATGGTACAAGTTATTATATTTTCTTTTTCTTTCTTTTTAAAAAAGTATTGTTGAGATTTTGTTTGTCTACTTGGTGGTATATATTTGTTTAGAGAAGAATAGAATTTAGAAAAGATGGAAAGTGTACAGATCCTTTATAATTCGTAATTTTTTTTTTTAATCTGGCAATTTGAGAGGCTGTCTTTGAAATGCATGATTGCCAAGTAATTTGTAAAAATGACTTGTTCTCTAAGACTGCATGAGAATTTTAGTTCTAAGATGAAACTATGAATTCCCAGCTCCAGTCAGCTGGTAATTTTGTCTGCAGCAGCATGGACCATCTCATTTGACTTACTGCTGCTGCCCCAAACACATTGACTTCATTGATCAGTTGTTTTAATGTTTGTGAAGACATCGTCTTAATGTGCCTTGAAGCTGAAGTTTTAGGTGATATTTAATTGTATTTAAAGCAGTAGACTTGGCAGTATCTAAGATGGAAAGCAAGCATTTGAAAATATTACAGCCTCTAATTTTTTGCAGTAGTTTGCACATGTTTATGATGTTCAGGTACTAGTTAAGCAGAATGTAACAAAAAGAAAGAGCCTAAACAACTTGTCATCTGAAACGTAATTCCTCCCCTTTTAATTTTGTTTTGCCACAATATGTGACAGTGAACAGTTTGTCATCTGATCTCTTATTTCTTAAAAGATACAGTTTTTAAAAACGTTCTTAGCAATACCACACAGTAGTTAATTTTGTCATCAGGTAGGAATTCAAGTCACAGTACATTAAAGTGGATCTTTTAACCTCATTAGAATGAAAATATTTAAAAAAATATACTTAATAAAAATATATACATAGTACTGAGCTCTGGAGTTCATCTTGAGTGAATTAATATTTCTAGAAAAATTGTTACAATTTTTTATATGATTCAGTTGTGTGCTGTATGGACAAATGACTCCATGGTATTTGATATTTATTTATTTTTATTTTGAGAAAAAGACATCTACAGTGCAAGGGAAACTGGGAGATAGAGAAGTTTTTTTGAAAGGGAACAGAGATGAACTTTTCTTGAGAGATTTCATTGCTGATCTTTTAGATGTGGTGCCACATTTTCCTTAAAGGCACTTAGCACTTGTTCAATGAAAAGATCATGGAGAAATATTGAGCTCTTTATTTTACATTTTTTTCATCTAGTGCTCACAATATGCTAGGTATCTTTACCAAGTTTAAATGCAAAAGGAAAAAATATATATAAGTTCCTCGTTCTGGATTTAGTTTTGACTTTATCAATGTTTTCAGGTTTTTCTTTTGGGCTTACCTGAAAAACTTTTAAAATGATACAAAATTTGAACTTAAAAAAGAAGACAGAGTTCAGGGATGACAAATCTGTTTCATCTTGTGGGTGAATTTTGACTGACTGGTGGTGAATGCTTTGAGAGCCTGAGGTGCATCAGGAGGAAAAAAAAAAAGTTTTTGCACAATTAGCAATGCCTGCCGTAGCTGCTAAGGGAATAGTCAATGGATACATGACCTGAATTATTCTCCCTAGCAGAGAAACTCCTGAAAGTTACTGTAATCCTTCATGCATTCATCATGTGTTCATACCTTCAACCAAGTTTCTTAAAACAGGCCCGAATGCAAGGCAGCGTGCCAAGCGTGGTAAGAATAAAGAGGTGGAGCAGACATGAATTGGCTTTCAAGCCTTGATGGACGGGAGGCTTAAGTGTTCATAACAAAAATGTGAAATGTGGTAGGCAGCAGCTTTAGAGAGACCATTATGGTCCAATTCAGAGAGACTGAGTTCTAAGCAAGTTCTAAGGAAGGAGGATATTCAGTTGCAGAAATCTGGCAGATTCTAGAGCTTATTTGTATTTGCTGATTGGGTATGCCAAGCATTCTGGAGGGATGCCCATTCCTGTCGGACAGGGATAGATGATTGCCTTGTTAAATGTATAGCCCATATATAACATTTCCATCGTGTAAGGCAAACACAGTACGTGCTGGAAGGCAGAGGATAGGACCAGTCTTCCAGGTGAGTGATAAAGCCATATAATGTCGTATGAGATTCCAGCCAGGAATACATGGTAGAGAATGGAGGATAAGCATATTTTCAGTGTTTAGACATTTACTAATGTCACAGACTATTTTTTTTTAAGTAGAAATATTTAACTCTTCAGTACTTGTATTGATACCATATAGGTGTAAAATATCAAATTTTATCTAATGCATACAATCAAGTGTTAGTTTTAGGAGGTTCCTCCTCCACCATTTTTCCTAACTGGAAATCTTTAAAATATCTTTGGCTCCTTCTTTTCCCTGAAAGCTAAAATTCACTTAAGCAGCAGTTCTTGTAGATCCTTTAAAAAACAAAACAACTTGAAATTGTTTCTTTGTTTCTCACTATTACCTAGTGTAGGTCCTCTTGCCCTGTGATGGGCTGTCCATTTTCTATTAGTGTCTGGTATAGCGTCAAGTGTCGAGATGCTTGTGACATAGACAGATGCAAACCCGACAAGCTTCCTTGCTCTTGGAGCTTACATTCTAGGGAGATGTTTGAACATGACATAAATCCCCCAATTGAATACTTCTGCCTCACATCTCTGTTTTCTGGTACACTGTCCCTAGATGAAACACAACTTCCATTCCTTAACTTTTCAGTTCGGAAACTTAAAGTCTAAATTTCAAGGCCTCCTCATTTGCCTGCATGTTCTCTAATTTCTTATCTTACAAACATCCTTCATCTACCTAAGGAATGATGCTTTCTTACACTTAGTTTTGTTCATGCCCCTCCACCATTTGGAATGCTCTCCTTGTCTTTTGATAGTCTCCTTAGCCCAAGAAACTCAGGCCATATCCTTCTTTTGACCAAATTTCTTTGGCTCCTGGAAGTACTGTAACTAATAACACAAGCACTGACTGTGGCACTTCCTATTTTAGCAAGAGAGAGCAGTGATTTATACCTTCTCTTTAACTGGTGTGTTTATGTCTAACCTCTCCAGTGACAGTGTTAAGTCAGGTAAAAGTAGAAGGCCTGGTCCTTAGTGTGCCAAACACCTTACAAATGTGAACACAGTTAAGAACCAAGAAAAACAGAACTTTGGAGCATCCTGAGGAGATGCAACAAAGCATCTAAGCTTAAGTATCGAACTTCTAAGATAGTTGTTCCCCCTCACAGTTTGCTTAGAACCTGAAAACTCTAAAGTGTGTTTTTGCTAATTGCTATTACATAAATATTATAAGAAATGAGAAAAGAGTCCAGAAGCCTATACAGAGAAGACAAAACAGATTTCCCATCCCTCCTCCGAAGTAATTTCTGTTGACCAGATTCTTAAAGGTATTTCCAGAAATAGCTTAGTCCAAATATAGAAGCATTTATTACCCCCTCCCCAGTTTTTTTCTTCTTTGCCGTAAATGGTAGTGCACTCTATTTACTGTTCTATATCTTGCCTCTTACTATGGTATATTTGGAGATATTCCTTATCAATACAGTAGTCCCCCCCTTATTTGTGGGGCACATATTCCAAGACCCCAGTGGATGCCTGAAACCCTGGATAGTATCAAACCATATATATACCTTGTTTTTTTCCTATACACACATACCTATGATAAAGTTTAATTGATAAATTAGGCACAGTAAGAGATTGACAACAATAACCAATAATATAACAATTACAACAATATACTATTATAAAAGTTATGTGAATGAGGTCTCTCTCTCTCTTTCTCTTTTACTCTCTCAAAATATATGTACAAGTTTAATGCCTTTTCCGTCTTAACTAAGCACTTACGCACCAAGGCCTTAACTGTAGTTTGCAGTGTTGTAGCACTGCAAAACTAGCACAAATTTCTTTTTCCTTCTTCACAATTTCACAGATAGAAGATGAGTTCTTACCATAGATCTTAGCAACCTCAGCATACGATATTTTCCCCTTTCCTTATTAAGTCAAGAACTCTCACCTTTTTACCTAAAGGAAGCTCTTTAAAGCTTCTCTTTGATGTATCTGAATTGCCAGCATCATTGCTCTAGTGCTTTGGGGCCGCTAGTGAGTAAGAGAAGGACGACTTAAACACAAGCACTGTGATCCCGTGACAGCTGATATGATGACTGAGGTGGCTACTAAGCGAGTAACGGGCAGAATGCGCCAGACAAAGGGATGGTTCACATCCCGAGCAGAACCGAACAGGAGGATGAGAGATTTTATCATGCTGGTCAGAATGGTGTGCAATTTAAAGCTTATGAATTGTTTATTTCTGAAATTGCCCATTTAATGTTTTCGGACCACGGTTGACCACGAGTCACCGAAACCTGGGAACATGAAAGGGTAGAGTAGCGGGGACTGCTGCTTCCAGCCTTTTTTTGTTTTCATCTTAACAGTTGCTTAATATTCCTTTGGAAAGGCTTATAATAAAATAAAACAGGAAATTCTAGAAGTGGGAAGGTGGCAGATATTAGAGTTACAAGAAGTAATTACAACTAACTATGAAAGGATAAAATGATAGATCTTAAAATTTAAAAACAGAGCATTCCCAGAGATTCTTTTTTCCCTACAGGAACAATCAGGGCCCCTCTAGCCCTTAGAAACCCTAAAGGTATCACTACATATTAATTTGGTGTTCGAAATGAAAAAATTTGATTATCAAGAAAGATATGTCCTGTTTAAAAACATAGGTTGAATATGCGGCACCTTTTCAAAGAATTCTTGTCTAAAATGGTAGAAATTGGAGAGGCAGTGCAGGATATGGGGATGAGCACATCTTTTGAAACCAGACCAACTTGGTCTTGAATCCCCACTTTGACACTTAATATAAGACCTTGGCCAAGTGAGTCAACTTTCTTAGCTTCAATTTCCTTATTGGTAAAATGAGAATAATAAGACCTATCTCATAGGACCTGTGAAGAACAAATGAAAAAATATTTTATGCTTTCCACAGTACCTGGCACACAACAGGTGCTCAATAAATATAAAGTAACATCCCCCAGACTCTTTGCCTACCCAGAACAATTAATTTCCTAAGAGCTCTGGACACTGAGATCTTACTATAATTGTATCTGTATCTTTTAGAAAACTTATTATCATAATGCCTTGGACATACTAGGCACTCCAGATTTGTTTTGTTCTGTAACTCTTAAGTGTTTGGTTTGGTTTTATTCATATTCTTCACCAAAATCCTCAAATCTCTAGAACGAAGTATACATGTACCATGTGAAAATCTCCAACAGCCAAATGCCAGGATCTTAACCAGTAATACGTTTGTAAATGTTTAATAACTAGTTCATGGGGTAGGGGAGCTCTGATCTGTAGCATTTACGGATGTGAATTACCAATGTGAAGTCAACTGGCTTAAAAAATTCCTAAAAGTTTAATGGTTGGTTCTCATTAAGTCAGCAGAGCGGCTTCGTACACTACTGTATTCCCAACCCTCTTGACCCGTGCTTTGAACTCGATGTAAAAGCAGTTTGGGAGACCCAGGTCTCAAACGGTCCAGTCTGCCACCAGCTTATTTTGTTACTTTGTCTCAGTTTTCCTGTTTGTATAGTAAAGCAATGGGAGTAGATCAGTTTTCTAAACTTCTTTTGGTGGGGTTTTACAATTTCATGTAGGTGTCTCAGGTTATGGAGACCAAGGGGCCCAGGCTTTATGCTTCTTATCCTGCATGTTCAGTATGAATTTCTTTTTTAAAAAAGGTCTTTATCGGTTAAAAACATGTATGTTTGAGAACCACTGTTACTGAAATAGCTGTCACAAAGCTCATATCTGTAACTGTGGCAAAAGCCCTGATATAGTGACAGGTAATGTATTTGCTCACTGCTTATATATATATATATTTATTTATATATTTTATGTTTATATATATATATATACACACACACACATATATAAATATAAAACAATGTATGGTTTAGGAAAATGCAAAAGGGAACATAATGCATTTCAGTGTTACTTTTGTCGGAGGTAGACATGATAGAAAACGTTTTTGGTACTTGACACTTTAAATATGATATTCATTTATGTGTGAATTCTTCATATATGTATGCCAGGTTAAGGAGGAGTCGCTTATAGGCAGGGGTCGCAAACTCAAATGGCTATAGAGGTCAGGCAAATGATGGAATTGAGGGAAACAAGTGGCTTATAATATGAAGGGGAGTCATGGAGACTGTGCCCATCTGAGAGCACAGCTCCAACTCAGGGGATCGTTGTTATGAAGAAACACAGATTTCTGCTGCTGTATCTTTAGTTCCCTGATACTCCACCCTGACCCCAACAGCTGGAAATCCATAGTTTCATTTAAAATTTCTTGATTTTTTTTTTTTAACATGTTGCCTACGAATTAAACACACTTGCACACTCATACATACTCATGAAGGGAGCCAAGCAAAACAAACTTGGCCTGAGGGCTTCTGGTTTGCAATCTCTTTTCACACACATATATATGCAGCACCTAATATTTATTGAGCGCCTATGTGCTAGGCACTCAGCTAAGCGTCTTGCACTAATCAAAATGTTTAATCTTCACAGCAATTGGGTGAGCTAGTATTATTTCCTTTTTATAGATGAGGAATTTTGGCGGAGGTCACGTGACTAGTAAAAGGTTCCATGGGTATTCAAACCCACGTAATCTGACTGCAGAAACACTTGGGCAAAACTGACTCCATGGATATCTCTGACAAGTGCTATAAGCACACACACAAAACACAAATAGCTGAGTATGAAGGGTGGATCGAGACTTATCTAATGTTAGCTCATTTGTGTGCAGTGATACAGTTTGTGTGAACGCGTACTTGCGGTGATAGTGATGCAGTTTGTGTGAACGTGTGCTTGCGGTGATAGTGATACAGTTTGTGTGAACGCGTGCTTGCGTGCTCCCTGGAATACTATCTGCTTTCACACTTTATAAGATTTTTCTGATAAAGCTCAGTGAGACCAGTGTAAAAATTTCACAGGGAGTTTCTATTTCTTTTTGTCACAAACTCTAGACATCCTGAGCTCTGAGGCCAACACTGTCTCTGTCCAAGGGCAAAAGTTTTCTCCCTTGTCTTTGCCATATTTAAACCCCACCCGTGGAAATGCTACAAGTCCTGAGTGATGATCACTTCCTCTGGGAAAGGGTATGAAGAATAAAAGTAAATCTAGCAGGAGGAGTAAATCCCAAAAGACAGAGATAAGTACTTGAGGTCAGAGACTGCATCTTTTATAGTTAGTCTACATACCAAACTCATTAATATGAATAATCATCTTAGCTGTAGTGGTTGTAGTAGCAAAAGTAATATAAGAAACTCGTCTTGTCTTACAGTTTTACATCAACTCTTTCATTATTTCTAGGACTCGGGAAGGTCTCTTTGAGAAAGTGATGAGAAAGCGAAGGTCTCTCACATGTTTCTCCTTTATTTCCACTTCTTTTTCCTACCCACATAAAATATTTTTCAACCTTAAAACCTCCAGCCTATGGGGGTGAAACTGTAAGACTCTAGGAAGAAAAACGTAAAACTGTGTGCAAACATCTATATATTTATCCATTTAGGTTTTTCCCTTGGGATATTTTGGAACACCATTAGACACTGTAAACCTCTTTATGGTTTGTTCGCTTGGTATGGAACGGGAGAGAAAAAAAGAGCCAGTCCCCCCTGGCTGTATTCTTCTTAACACTCTGTACCCATCATGTGAATGGAAAGAACCCAAAATCTTCATTTTCAGAACTGTATCTTAGCCCCTGGCTCCTGGAGAAAACCAGTGTGGTTCAGAAGTGGGATGGGAAGAGTGGTTTGCATTGGCATCAGCCTTGCGGGTGCTTTGGGGCTGGAGCACACTCAACTGTGGGTTACAGATGCTTGCTCTCCAGTATTAATGTGGCCAACATGTGAAACCATGGCACCCACAATGCTACACAAAGGTCCACGCCTCTGATAGTTCGGGAAATAACTCCCAGCTGAAGAAATTCCTTCTTGAAGGGCTGGAATACATTCTTGAACAGAAGGTCCTTTTCCAGAGGGGTGGAACCCAGAAACAGATGCCTGATGATGTTGGACTGGGTACGAGGGACTGTATCATCGGGTGTCTCTGATATTGGGACCTTTAACTGAAAACAGAAAAAAAAAAAAAAATGCTACTCTAAACCTGAGGTTCATAAGTGCCAAATTCTATGCTGTACATATAGCAGAGAGCTTGGGCACTCAAGCCATTGGATAGTTTCTTTGGAGATGTCAAATGCAAAGCATGAGTGGTGGTGGTTGTCATCTGTTCTGACTCAGGGTGTGTTTGAAATGTTTCCACTAATTTTTATTTCTCTGAGCTGTCTCCAAGGTTGGTAGGACCAGTGAAGACTATATGGAAAAGAAAGGAAACAAGTATAGGGTTGGTTGGTGCTCTTTGTAAGTTCAATAACCAAGACGCTTTTCAGGTCCCCGAAATTTTCAGGTCCCCTTCTCATGCATGAGGCCTGTGCTTCCTCCTAACAGGACACTTGAGAGAGCCGGGATGTTTCCATCCCCCATTCAGTGAGTGCACTAGTCTTCTCGTTCAGGTGCAATTTCCAGTGAAATAGTAGCTTGTAAGTATTCAGAAGTTAGTTTATTGACTCTTATTGCACTTCTGAGCACCTAATAAATAATTTATTAGTCTGATGGATATGTGGCTACCTAACTATGGGTCATGAAATATGCACTATTCTTCTAATACACTGTAGGGAGACCTGTTTATAAAGTATTTAGTATTGGTTTTATAATGCACCGTTGACAACAGAAGACCACGAAGCTCAAAGATCAATCTCATTTTGGCCCACAGTAGTAATGCTGCTTTATAAAGCTCTGTGACAGGTCACTTAGACAGTGGTCCTCGCAGAAAGGACTCCGTCAGGAAGGCGGTCTGGAGTGGCTGCGAGCACAGCGGATGAACGTCTTTGTCCAGGTCCCTGAGGTGACTGTTGGTTGGTTGCTGATGTTGGCCAGGTGTTGGAACTCAGCACTGCCCAGTTCTCTGTGGGGAATCTGGACTGAGAGTGCCCCGAGAGTGTTAACGCAACCACCACTGACTGTGCAGAGAGCTGGGGTGACTTTGGCCCCCAGTTGGCAGTTCTGGAGACCTGGATTGCAGGAAGGAGTGGGTCTAAACTTTCCTCAGCTTCCTCTCATGTTTGCTGATGAAGTGACATTGTTCCACATCTCCCACTCCTTCATTCAAGTCACAGATGTGACACAGCATAACTTAAAAAAAAATTTTTTTTATTATAGTTGATTTACAATGTTGTGTTAGTTTCTGCTGTACAGCAAAGTGATTCGGTTATACATATACATATATCCACTCTTTGTTAGTTTCTGTTCCCATATAGGTCATTACAGAGTATTGAGTAGAGTTCCCTGTGCTGTACAGCAGGTTCTTATTAGTTATCTATTTTATAAATTTATTTATTTATTTATTTATTTATTTAGCTGTGTTGGGTCTTCGTTTCTGAGCGAGGGCCCTCTCCAGTTGCGGCGAGTGGGGGCCACTCCTCATCACGGTGCGCGGGCCTCTCACCATCGCGGCCCCTCCTGCTGCGGGGCACAGGCTCCAGACGCGCAGGCTCAGTAGTTGTGGCTCACGGGCCCAGTCGCTCCGCGGCATGTGGGATCCTTCCAGACCAGGGCTCAAACCCGTGTCCGCCGCACCGGTAGGCAGAGTCTCAACCACCGCGCCACCAGGGAAGCCCCTATTTTATGTATAGTAGTGTGTATGTGTCAATCCCAATCTACCAATTTATCCCTCCCCCACTTTACCGCCTGGTAACCATAAGTTGATTTTCTACATCTGTAACTCTGTTTCTGTTTTGTAGATAAGTTCATTTGTACCTTTTTTTTTTTTAGATTCCACTTTTATAAGCGATATATGATATTTGTCTTTCTCTGTCTGACTTCACTCAGTATAACAATCTCTAGGTCTGTCCATGTTGCTGCAGATGGCATTATTTTGTTCTTTTTTACGGTTAATATTCCATTGTATACATGTACCACATCTTCTTTATCCATTCCTCTGTTGTTGGACATTTAGGTTGCTTCCATGTCCTGGCTATCGTAAATAGTGCTGCAGTGAACATTGAGGTGCGTGTATCTCTTGTTGGTGGGCATGTAAACTGGTGCAGCCACTATGGAGAACAGTATGGAGTTTCCTTAAAAAACTAAAAATAGAGCTACCATATATATGATCCAGCAGTCCCACTCCTGGGCATATATCCAGAGAAAGCATAACGTTTTTTGATTTTTGTTTGCTTTGGGGAATTTCATTAGCCAGGAAGAAGTTCATAGATATTTAAAAAATCCTACCTAGTAAACACTTAGATTTGGGGGACATCTAAATAAAAATTAAATAACTTCATCCAAAAGTCAATTCTCAGTGTTTCACTTTCTTGATAAGAACTAAATCCTGTAAGAATGCTATGAGGTAAAGAAATACAGTATTATTGCATGTCAGGGTGTACGTTTCAAACAAGGCATTTTTCAGTTTTGCATTAAGAGCTCCTTGCTGCTTCTAAGTATTCTACTTCCCAGATTGGGAAACGGGAGCTACACTTTCTTGAACCCAGTCCACTTGCTTGTAACTTTTCAGAGTTTTAAAGGAACCAAGGCTGAGTCCTTTCTGCAGTCTGCCGTTTCTTTTATTCATTTCTCGTTGATTCAGAGTTTCACGTTACCCTCTCCAATTGGTCCAAACCCTTTCTACTCTCTGTTGGTCCTTGATTTCTTCCTGTCCTGTCTCTCTTAGCAAGTGCCCTCATCTTTCCTGAGATGGTCATGTCCTTTGTGTAGCTATCATTTATTGAGCATTTACTATGTGTTAAGCACTCTGTTAGGCCCTGGATTACCAAAGATAGATAAAACTCTCTTACTTTCAACAAGTGAAAAGCTTAGTGGGGGAGATGGATAGTAAATTGGCTTTCTACATGAGCACTTTTGAGAGATATATATTTTAGCCACAGAATTTTTTTCTCTTCTTACCCGGGTTTCTGAGAAAAAAATTTTTCTTCTCCCTTCAAGGGTACCCTTTTCATTTGTGCTCTTGATCGCATTCTCTCCTAGAACCCCTTTTTTAAAATCATTTTCCCTCTGGCTTAGATCTTCAGTATCCTTTTCTCCCCTGGCTTTGTCCCCTTTGTCTGTGATACTTTTTCTTCCCTGTTGTGAGAAACAAGCAATCGACACACTAACACACTTCTCCCAGGCCCTGCAAACTCTCAGACCACCTTTCTCTTACTTTACTTGCTTTCTTTGCAGAATTTCTCCATAGAATGTTTGCTCTTTTCTGCCTCCTTGTCTGTGTACTTTGCTTACTTCTTCACTTCTTTCCAGTCTAGATCTTCTAACTTCTATACCCATCTGCCCGCTAAGACATGTCTCTTACGACACAAAATATAATTATAAAATATCGCAACCACAAATATATATAAGGAATGGGATAGTGAACACCCATTTATTGAAGCTTAAGAACTAATAAGGTACAAATACATCTGAAGCCCTGGGTTAACATCCCAATTACATTGTAGCCACTGCCATTTCCTCTATCCAATACCTGCCCTCCCATCCTCAAGCAGGATTCTGATTTTGGTATTTATCGTTCCCATGCATTTTGTTTTGCTCTTATTATATTTACTACTACTTATTACTGTACTTGGTTTTACTACACTCTAAATGTAGCATTGTTTCTTAGAGCATTTAA
This sequence comes from Balaenoptera physalus, assembly GCF_965194825.1. NCBI lineage: Eukaryota > Metazoa > Chordata > Mammalia > Artiodactyla > Balaenopteridae > Balaenoptera > Balaenoptera physalus. Next base: position 66,128,656 of record NC_138886.1, on the reverse strand, counting down.
AACTCTCTAAACTCTGACTTCTCTTGCCACTGAGAACACTGGACAATCACAGTGCCCCTGTTCATGCTGCTCCTTCTGTCTTCTCCCACAGTAACTGGGTATCCCCCAAGATGCTAACTTTGGCCACTTTCTTTTACCTATTGTGTCACTTCTCTATTGATGATTCTCAGATCCAATAACTACAGTGTCAACCTATTTTCTGAATGTTTCTAGTTGCCTAGTCACCAGCATGACCTGCTGTTTTCTCAAACTGAGCTTACTGTATATGCCCACCAACTCGTTCGTTCCCATGTCTGCTGAGAGCGCTACCAGTTTCCTGTGCTCAGAATATCAGAGCTGTAGTGTCATCTTCGGCTCTTCTCATTTGTTACACACATCAGTCATTCTTGTCCCCTGGATTTTATCTCCATGTTGTATCTTGCTCTTTTTTCCCCAGCCCTATTACCTGTAGTCTTTTTCCCCAGATTGTTATAACAGCTATCCTAATTGGTACCTTTGCTTCTGTCTTTTCACACTTCAGTCCGTCCGTCATGCTGTTGCCAGATAAATCCTCTTCAAGTACAGTAATGATCATACTGTGCTGCTGTTGAGAAGCTTTCAGCAGTCTTGACTGTTGAAGGATAACAGGATAAATAGCAACTCTTCCTAGTGACATACAGGACCCTTCCCATTATAATAGTTCCCACTGACCAGTCTACCCCTTTCATTCATCATCGCTCTACACAGATTTCACCTTAACGTTCTAGTCCAACTGGACCACTTCTTTAGGGTGTCTCCTTTCCATTGGCCTCGGTACTCTGATTCAATTTTTGACAGCTCTCACTTCTCTACTTTTTTTTTTTTTTTTAAATTTTTTGGCTGTGCCATGTGGCATGTGGGATATTAGTTCCCCGACCAGGGATCAAACCCACATCCCCTGTGTTGCAAGTGCAGAATCTCAATCACTGGACCACCAGGGAAGTCCAATGGACCACTTCTTTAGGAAAATTATCAGTTCTTAAGTTCCAGTGCAAATGCTGCTTCTGCTTAGAAACTTTCTCTTCCCATACCAGCTGGAAGGAATCTCCTTTTCTTATGTCCTGTAGCAGTTTGGCTGCTACCTCTACTTATCACGTTGTTTTATTAAGGTTGTTTTTGTACATGGCTTATCTGTACTAGATTATAGATCTGGCTTATCTGTACTAGATTGTATCTGGCTTATCTGTACTAGATTGTAAACTTCTCATGAGCAGGGACTATGTTTTAACTTTCGTGTTCCCCACACCTTCTTGTAGTTGGCAAGTAGGGCTTTGATCAGCATTCCCTAACAGTGGCTAAAAGTGCTTAGTTTAAAATATGTCTTTATAACACATGGAAGAAAAGGGAGCTAGAAACTGAGCTAGTCAGGGCAAAAGTGTATACCTTAACAATCAGCAAATTATTCACTTCTTCCCACTTTGTTACTTCCATTCTCTCCAGGACTTATTTAATGGTGGGCTGCTGTCAGCCTTAGAGACTGTTAACTCTTAAAAAGTGTTTAGGTGGTCAGAGGAGTGGATTTGCAATTGTTTTTGTTTTTTTTTGATCTGTTTTAATGTACTCAGTGTCTCCAAATAATACTGTCTGCAGAGTAGGTGTAATTTCCTCCCCAATCTCTCAACAGGCATGCCTAGCACCCACTCCAAATAGCCATAGTCACAAGTCAGAGGATAGGCTTAATGAGCAGGGCGGGCAGGCACCTTTCAGGATCCCCTGTTGTGGGGTTGATGCTGCTCAAGTTGAGGTACGTTTCAGCCTCTTGGATGCACTCCCGTCCTGGCACCGCCTAGGGAAGGCGTCTCTCACCTAAATATTGTCTTCCTCCCTTGTACTGTCTTTCACACTCATCCCCATTTTGTGAAACTCAGGTATTTGCTTGATTCCTCACACTTATTACCTTTAAAGAAATCATTGCAAGCAGTACATTTAGTGGCAGTTAACATGAATGATTTTTGACTCTGATAAAGTATCTGCCTTCTTCTGCCCCTTCTCTTTTTGCTCCCACTCCCCGCTTAGTTTTTCTTTTCCCTCCCTTTTTTCTTTCTTTTACATAGTTCTAATTTATTGTTTTCACTGTTTTTACTAGCAGTACCATTCACAGTAGCAGTAGTAAACTTTTAGAACCGAAGTATAACATGAATACAGAAAAGTGTACAAATCGTAAGGGTATACGGCTTGGTGAATATTTACAAAGCGATCATACCCAGAACCACCAATGAGATGGAGATACAGGACATCACCTGGACCTCAGCAGCTTTCCTTGTGCCTCTTGTAGTCACTACTCCCCACCGAAGGTCATCACTATTCAGAACTAAGTTACTCATTAATTCTTCCTATTTTTAATATGCTGGTAATGAGTTTTTGGCATCTTCTGAGTTCCTTAATTTTGAAAACAATCTTCAGGTTTATTCAAATTTGCTTTCAACATTTTTTTCGTTTAAATAAGTATATATAGCTATATATAGCTATATATAGCTATATATATATATATATATATATATATATATATATATGAAATAGCCTCTGTGGCTTTCCGAAGATTATGAAACTTCACATATACTAGTATTTCACTTTTTAAACTTATTTTTTAAGTTTGTGAATTTCATTTAAGAGGGTACCATCAGCAGAGCTGCTTTTCTCTGTGACAGATCTAAAAGCAGTGTTGGATTAACTGGGTGCCTACGAATCTCAATCTTCCTTCCCGACAGTAATTTGAACTATTATTATGATAAGTTCACTGGGGCTGCAAGTTTCTTGGGTCTGCAGACTTTAGAAGGAAGTAAATAGAGAAATTAGCACTATCTTTACAGTCCTTGTAGCTCTTTATGGTCATACAAAACTAATTGCCTGCTGTACGCTCCCCAGCCTGTTTTTTGATGCTCATTTAAGGAAACACGTTACTGGTTGTTTTTCTCTAGACTTTCTCATAAAACATGAACTTTACATTATGGTAGAAAGAAGCCATTGTCACTGTTCATAGCTGAGAAAAGATGAATAAAGTCACTTTTCTGTCTTTAAGCCAAAACAGGGTAGGTAAAATATTTCATTTTTTTTTTTTGGAGGCTCGAGATTCATGCCAACCTCAGATGCTTTTGCATCTGCAAATGTCCTGATTCTAAGGATTCATCATTTCCCTAACATTTTATAAACTACCTCATCTACCACACCCTACCCAAGTTCTCTTTATTTAAAATTTTTTCTTATAGCGTATCAAGGGATTATGGCATTTGGATATATCCCTGAAAACACATCCTTGATGTCTTTCTCTGAAATTGAGGCCCTGATTAGGCTGTCAGCAGATGCTGTATCTCATTGATTGTGCCAGTTGGTACAGAGACAAGTGTCAACCAGAGCGGTTTCTCCCTTTTGCCACAGAAGGATGAAGTGTTCAGGTAGTATTTGCTTATGGGGGATGCTCCTGCCACTGATGAAAGTGATTTAAATCTCTGTCCTATTCAAGCTTAATTTTAGGAGGCCTGTTTTCCCCATAGTCTGAGATCACATTATGATGTTTTCAGTGCACAAGCTTCTCCCTCAGTGTAGCTGATCAATTTTTTTGGTACAGCAGTTATTATTGTTGTTATTTTTTGGTTATGTGCTCTCATGTGGTATTCCTGTGAGTAAACACTAGAGCATTTAGTACCCATGATGCTTTGGCAAAAAACAAACTAACCAAAAACCAAAGGTATGCCTGCGTTTCTTGTCCCCTGAAATCCTCAAGCTATTCTGGCTGAGGTTTCTATATGTTGACATGCCCAGCGCAGGCTGCCAGAGCTGTCTGGAGAAGGTGTAGTTCTAAACAGTTGTAAATTGTAACATGTACAATTTTAACACAGACTCTCGTAGAGGAGAGAGAGGGGCCAGTGATTGAGACTGGCAATCCAAGGGGACAACACCATTCTTTTCCTCCTTCATTTGAATCTATAAAGATCCTTAACTGCATTTTGAATTGGTTAATCCATGAGCTGTCAGCCCAAATTTATGTCCCAGAATTTTAGAGAATAAGCAATAGGATTGATGTCTCCAAAGAGGAAGATTTATAGAAGAATACAGGTGCATAGTTCAGTCCATTCATACACAAGCGGGCACAGGGTTAGATTCAGTAGTTGGCGGCATGCATCATCTTTTTAATCTGGATTAAAGGCGGCTGCATTCAGGTGTGCCTAGATCATCTGGTAAATTGAGACACGAATGAGAATTGTTAACTAAGAAAAGTTTTCCGGTTTCCTTAAAATTTAAATGCAGGGATCCAACTAGTAGAATCCAAAAATTTTCTTCAAGATCATCAGACTTTGCTTCTGTAGAACAATTGGCGGTTGAAAGAGGGGTACTTCATCTCTTACAAGGCTGGTAATGGAAGGAAATTAGGAGCCAGTGGAGAGTGGGAGATGTAGGTGTGATAGGTGAATCTCCTTCAAGGGTAGAGATGTGTTCATATCTGGACTCTATCTTAAAAGCTGCTTTTTAATCTCTCTTTCTTCCTTTCCCCCAAAACATGCAGGCAGAGTAGAGTAATAGTTCATCTTTTTGTATGTTTCTTTTGGGGGGGAGGGGTGAATTTTCACTGTCTTTGCATCAAATGACCTATATGACTCAAGGGAAAACAGGCAGCTTAGATTATGATATAATTATTCACAAAGGGGAAACCTCAGTGGAAATTATTGTTTTACGTTTTCTCTATTCTTTATAGTGAGTCAAAGAATTTTCCCCCTTAGCCTCACATAGAAAATGAAACTTTACACAATAAAAAGTAGGGATGGCAGGTCTCAAAGGGGAAAAAGGTTGCTGTCAACTTTTTTTCTCTGGAATATGGAAATTTGGGTGGATTATCTGTTCAGAGGAGGTTTCCTTTATTAATTCTTTTTCCTTTTTACACTTAAGACATCTGTTAACATTTCACACAGCCCAACAGATGTTGCAAAGCAAGTCCCATACTTTGTTCTCAAGAAAAATGACTTTTCCTCAATTGGTTCCCCCCACCTCTGTGACTGGGCCCAGCCTGCTGCTTCTGCATAATTTGCATATATTAAGTTACATACCTTAATGCCATACGAATTTGTAGCTTCAGCATTCTTTTTATACTGTAAAGTGTGATTTGATTAGAAACTAGTTTACATGTTGAGAGGTCATAACATTTAAAAAACCTCCGTTGAGAATGGCAGCCTAATTCCACAGATAGGATTGGATAGCCAATTATTGAATATTTTTCTCTATAAAATATGTGAAGTACAAAAGCTTGAGTTGTTTTGCCACAAGGAAGTGCTGATTGTCATGCGATGTGGAGCGTCATTTTTATTATTTTGGCAAGAACAGGGACAGTTTTGTCTTGACAAGCCATTAGATGAATACCAGCGTGTGTCACATGAAAAACCACTGATCTTTAACCCAGCTCTGTACTTAACCAAGCCTTGAAAATGAATAGTGAATAAAAGAAGAGCAAAGGCCAGTTTACTGTCATTACAGATTACAGAATCTGTTAACAGCTGCTGAACTGAACCCAGGGAATTACAGGTATTGTTCCGTGAACCAGCAGAAGTCCTAGAGATGCTTGTTAAACTGTGTATATAAATTGTACATTTATTTGATATTTGCTTAGGATTTACATTGTTGGAAACATAGCTAGAAAAAAGGAAAATCCTTGACTAATTTCTCAGTGTACTAAATGTATGCCTCTATCACAAAACCATATATATTTATATAAAACTATCTCAATGAGGCTTCCTTACCTCCACTTATGGAACTTATTTTAAGAAAGCAATGTGTCTTTAAAGGAATTATAATAAGTATGAAAAAGAAAAGAAAAAGTATGCAATCCCCCCCCCCAAAAAAACAACCCACATACAAACACACAAAATAAAATCCTTCGCTCATTTGTTTCTTCAAGGTGTTCATTGTGGCTAATATCTGCACCAACATGTGATTTTTTTTTTTTTTTAATGGAGGGAAAAACCTAACCCACCTCAATACCCAAATATTGAAAAGATCAGTAACATTTACAACAGTCAGTTGTGGGAATTATTGCTTACAGAGCTAACAAAAAAGAACACACTTTCTTACCCTGCTGGTGGAATTGCATTGTGCCTCCCTGTAGTCTTGTTATCCCACACTAACTGAAATGCAAATTCTTTGCAACTAATTGGATCTCATTGAGGGTACATGCACAGTATGTAGTTATATGCAAAAAGGTTTTTAAGAATAAAATTTCTCTGTAATGACAACTTTTGATTATGATCTGAGACACTGGTATCTATAGTATAGATACCAATAGACTATAGATACCAATAGACTATTCTTTGTAGAATATCTGTATCTATATATATCTAACTTTTTTACAGATTACTCAAAAACATGAGCTTTGAAATGCTTAGTAGAGTACCAGCTCAAAAGTTAGGGGGAAAATGTTTATTTACAGCAATCTATAAATTGGATTTTATTAAAGTCCTATGAAAATAAAGATTTTTTTTTTTGAAATTTAGAATTTAGTATCTTAGAGCCAGTACACTGAAGTCATGTTAATAGTGTAATCCTTCTCTTGGAACGTTTTAAATGTGAAAACATCATAAACATCAGAAATCACTTCCAAAAGCTGTTGTCTTTTTGTTTTTTCCTTCCATTCTCCAATCTGTTTTAACACTGTAAACTTCATTTGAGTTTCTTACTTTTGTGTAAGTGTATTTCTGCTACATGTTGTGGTGAGGTGGAGGTATTTACATTCCCATAATATCTTTAATAACTTGGGTGCCATTTAGACCTAGCTGGTGTACTTCTTCTTCCCATGGTCCATTTCTCACTATCAGTAAGGGTGGGAAAGCCAACACATAGCCTTTAGGATTTGTGATCTTTAAGTGGAAATACATGGAATCAGGAGAGCAGAAAGACAATTACTGTTTAAGTGATGCCTGCTTCTACTCCCCTAGTTTTAAGTAATTTTAATACAAATGATTCCAGACAGTTATTCTACAATCTGCAGACTATATAGCCAGTGGACAAACTCAAAAGTCATCTTTGTACCTTGTGGGTATATATTTTTTGTACCTGTGTCCTTAAAATGATACAGGTGTCCTGCTTGCTAGACAGAAGATTATCCTAAGACCGAGGACTCTGCATGCTGTGTTTATATGTGGAAGTGAGTGGCAAGTTTTAGAGGAATCAAATTTGTATTTTGAAAACTGGATTTAAAAATGAATGTTTGAAACTTATCTGCAAAGCACAGCATGTGTATATGCTTGAGGTTTTTGTTTTAGTTGACTCGTTCATTCATTTCTTGCTAACTCTGGGTTAATTGTTGTCTCATTGTAATAAAGCTTGTCTTCTTTGTAGACTATTCTTACAAACAAGTTAAAATTTTGTTTGATCAAATCCATTTAGCAGGTGCAGAATTGCATGGTAGAGTTGTAGGTAAGAAAAAAATTTTTTTTAAACCATAGAAAGATAACTTGGTGCTTTTGAGGCTTGTGCCTTGGCAGTACTGTGCCAGATACACGTTACACTGTAGACCTGTTTCATCTAGAGCAACCCAAGCTTTGCTCTCTGAAAGAGCTCAGTTTGCCTACTCTGGGTAGCATTTTGTCAGACGACTGCTGGCCAGGCAGACTAGATTTGGATGTATTAGCTAGTCAGCCTAATAATCCTGTACAGACTGTATTGATTTTCTAGGAGAGAGTTTATGAACTAAATAAACTTGGGGTTGGTGTCTTAATAAACTGCTTCTATCAGTCTGTCACATTTAGTTACGGAGCTGTGCAGTTTAGGGGGAAAAAAGGCTAATTCTGTTACAGATTGTTCACAGCAGGGTCTCCAAATTAGCCCTTTGTTTTGTAATGCCACCTTGCTTGGGCTTGCTTTGAGCACATTTCTCAGTTTTGCCCTAATGAGTTGCAACACTGATAATGTGGCTGATGATCTTTCATTGATTTCACTATCACTTGCTTGTCTGGTAATTGATCCGTTGCTGAGCCTCTAGTTAATTATATCGGCTTTGACATGGCCCAGTCCACGGGGAATTTCAAGTCTTGCAGAATAACAGTTTTAATAAAAGAGTCTATTACTGCAGGTGCTTGCTGCTGCATGCCAGTTGATTTTTGTGGGGTGTGTGTGTGTGTGTGTGTGTGTGTGTGTGTGTGTGTGTGTGGTTGGTGAGGAGGGGATACCTGGGAAAGGAGAGGACCACAGGACTGAGAGAAAGGAAGGGTGGGGGCTGGAAGAAGAGGAAGAGGGAGTGAAGGAGAGAAGAAGGAAGGAGGGGGAGCTGAGAGGGTGAAAGCAGGAGAGCCAGAGGCACGCTAGAGAGAACACGCAGGCAAAGCGATACAACAGAGCCTGCAAGGAGCAGAGGAGGAAGCTTGCTATTGACAGTGTCCTTAAGCCTCCCACAAATAACAGCCATTAGTGGGAAGGTCAGGCGCTGAGCATGCAGCTTGACTGAGGCACTGAGTGCCACTTCAGAAATCAAGAGGCTAGCAAATTTTAGAGGGAGTTTAAGTGGGTAATAGCTAGCTGTAAAGGTACAGTCACTGTTGACAATTGACTCACAGGGTCTTTTTCCTGCCTTCCCCCCCCTCAAGAATATTTTTATTGACCACAGGTGGACTTAATATATTTTAAGGCAACAATTCTTCGAGTTCTTGTTTGTTTCTCTTCAGTTATTGAATTTGCTGCTTTTGAGACTTGTTTTGTGCTTAATGGTGGTGAACCGGAGGGAAGTTTAACAGAAAAGCTTTCAGGAGATGTCGGTTCTAGAGGGGAAGGCACATTTGTGTCAACACAGTGCACGTTTTCTCATCTTTTCTCATTGTCCACTAATGACACCGAGCTGCCATTGAAGCTCTTTTCTGTTTCTTTTGTTGTTTCAGAGAGTAAGGTTTATTGTTATTCTTGAGTTAAGAAAGAGCAAGGAGAGTGGTACATTTGTCCTCGGTATTTGTAGGTGGTTGAAGATTAATGTGCCTTACATTTTAAGTTTAGGAAGGATGGCTTTTTCCTGCTGACTACTTTTATGAGATGACATGAATTTAGCTTTCCATTTTGGAGTTACTGCTTATGTACAGTGCGTTTTGTTCAGTTCTGCTTTTCCATAAATAAGGTAGATAAATATGATCTAATAAATAGATGTTTTGTTTTAAACCTGGTTTAATTAAAAATATGACACGCTATCGAGGTTATATTTCATCAGGCCAGAAAACATTATAGAATTTTCCATGGAGATCTTGAATGAAAAATGGAGTTTTTATATTCATTACTTTTTACCTGAAATGGGACAGGCTTTTTTTCTTCATCTTTTTCTTTTTCATGATTTGAAAGGATATTGTAGAGGCTTCATCCAGGAACTTTAACAAAGGATTTTTTTTCCTACTTTTGAGCTTTAAGAAAAGGTACTTTTTTCCTTTCCCATTCAGTTTCTTATTGTTCAACATCCAATTGAGTAATTAACGCCCTGAGGGAACTGGGTAGTAAATAGTGTGTATTTATTTTGCAGATGTTTATTGTGCATCTTCTATGTTCAAAAAACTGCTAGGTTTATTTATTTACCTTTTAGAGTGTAAGGTCACGTCTCTATGTATATTATTTTCTCTAGAAGTTTATATGTGGTTATAAATAGCCCAGCACATACTATATGACTTTTAGGAGCTAACATTTAGACAACACCTAAGCCAACTTCACATTCTCTTATAGCTGAATATTTTTCTTTCTTCCAGTGTATTAGGGAAAAAAATGTTTTTAAGCCTAGCCGTTTACAAATGTTAAAGCAAAGACTGATGTCAGATATTGCATGCTATACCCGAAAGCATTGTTGGGAAAAATTCCCTGGGAAGGGCCCCAGTCTCTCCTTGCCCCGTGGACCGTCCCTGATCATGGTGCTGCTTGGAGTGTGCATAAGTGCGTATCTCTCTATCCGTGTGTCTGGAGAGGGGTTAGTGCAGGGTGTCATTTAGTGCCTGACAGTGGAACAGTGCAGTTGACTCTTAGCTCTGCTATCCAATGACATGCAGTAGCTGAGAGTTTGAAGCTGATGGTTGGGTCTCCAGTGCTGCCTGCACACCTGACAGGCAGCTGTTAAACCGAGCAAAGGCAAGCTCGGGGAGTCACAATCTATGCATAAATGATAGGGGTATCTGTGCAGAAGGTGCGAAAGAAGCTCTGACCCCCTCCTTCCCCCAAATCTCCCCCTTCCCCAGTGAAATGCACAGTTCAGCCAGCTTCTTAACTACACTACACTCCTGCTACTGGCTGCCAAGAGGCTCAAAAAATCCACCTTCACTTTTCAGTCAGAAGAGGCAGAAGTGGATGTGAGAGAAAGAGAGACACAGAGAGACAGAGAGCCAAAGAGGGCAAGAGACTTGACTTTAAGAGACTGCTGTACTGACAACTCCATGCAGTTCGGAACCAGAACGACTCCGGCTGAACCAGGGTTCATGGGGACATGGCAAAACGCTGATACTAACCTCTTATTCAGAATGTCCCAACAGGTAAGTTACTTTCATTTTTTTTTTTTTTAAAGGAAACCTTGAATTGTTATGTGCACTTTTGTTTCTGGTATTTTCCTTACTAAACATTTTTGAATTTTGATCACTTAGTAGTTGGGTTCTGTTATGTCATAACTGTGTTATTGGAACGTGCAGGGTTACTTCACGGCTTCCCTAAGGGCTACTTACAGGAAAAGGGGGGAAAGGATACCGAAGTAAAAGAAAGCAAAGGCATCTGTGGCAAAGTTTCACAGTCCAGCCTGGGTCCTGGGTCAGGGGAAGACTTCATTTATTTCTTTGTTTTCTGTTAAAAATTAAAAACAACAACAAACACCCCCCCCCCCATATTATCTTTCTATTTGCATTAATCACTTCATCCAAGTGGCTGCTGTTTCGGAGTAGGTTTACCAACCCCACAGCCATAAAATGCAGGGGCCCCTCGGCCCTGCCCGACGGACTTCCCGGGGCTGGAAGCGGCTCGATTCCGACCCGGCCCGGGAGAGGAGGCTGCGCAAGAGCCGCTGGCAGCGCCGAGGGGCGCGGGCGGAGGCGGCGTGTGTGGCGGGCTGAGCCACCGGCGGTCCTACTTCCTCCGTGCCGCCGCCGCCGCCGCTGCCGCCTCCTCCGCGCTCGCCCTTCGCTCCCGCAGCGCCCGCTCGGCTCCCGCCCGCCCGCCCGCCTGCCCTCCGGCCGACGCACTCACACTCGGGCAGCCTCGGCGTCCTCCCCAGAGCCGTCCTCGGGCTGGCCGGCTGCGCCGCCGCTGGCTCTGCGGGGAGAGCCGACGTGTCCGCGCGAGGCCGCCGGCGACTGCTCATTAATCAGCGGAGTCCGCGGCTCGTACCACGTACCGTGGTACCTACGCGCCTCGCGCGCCCGGCTCCTCTTGCACAATCACTGGCTCTGCGGCTCCGAGGGGGAGCGAGGGGGAGAGGAAGCGAAGGGAAACAACCCAGAAACTTTCATCTTGGACTGTGCTCAAGCGAGGGAGGGAAGTTCCCTGGTGCCTCCCTCCCAGACACGTCTTTTCAAAAGCCTCCACCAGCAAGAGTTAGTATGATATTACTCTCCGCACAGCACGAAAGTATTACTGACGAGTTCACTGGGATTTTAAGTAGATGGAGGCCGTTAGAAAACGGAGAGTGCTCCGCTCATTTAAAAAAAATACTGCAGCTGCGTTCTTTTTTAAAAAACCTATTTTGTTTGTAGGACTTCATGAGAACTAAATACTTTATTCACTTAATTCGATTTTTAAAGTATTGGTAACGAAGGAAAGAAAGCAGTTTGCCAGGCTGGAGACTACCGCAAGTTTAGAAATACATCTGCGAAAGATAGTGCAGAGAGCCAGGGCTTTGCAGCATTTAGCTGGCGAACAGCTGTATCACACAGTTCTAGATAGGATAAATGCATTTGAATAAGGTGTATTTTGACATATCCTGTAGAGGGACCCTGATTACTGCTGATACAGTAAGCTGGGATTTAAATGCAATCAACACAAACCCAATATGCAACTCTTTATGTGCAATTTCCCATTCTTGCAAGTTAAAAAGTTCATTTCCTCCCAGAGATACTCCTTGGAGTTGCCGAGTGCTTTGAGAGGTGTATTTCTGAGGCACGTCCCTGCCTGGGTGGCTCTTTTCGTGGTTGGAACACAGAGTGTGTTTTCACTGACCTTAGGACCAAATAACTTGTTCTGGCACTTTAAAAATTAGATTTCATCTTCAGGGTTTTCTTGAGTTAGTGGAGGTCGTGGGTATGTGTGTGTGTGTGTGTGTGTGTGTTTTGAAAGGGAAGATGGTTTAGGTCTCCCTCTAGCTAGAAAAGAGTTAATAAAACCAGATAGAGATAATGATCAATTGATAAATGGCTATTGAACCACATAGATGGTGTTAGATTGCTTCTTTGGCACTAGCCCATTTCCAAGTAGATTTGAATCTAAGGAGACTTTAAGTCGTGGAAAACATTTTAGCTAAAAAACAAATAAAAGTAAATTATATAAATGATGGATCAAAGTTAGGAAAATAAATTGAAATCGCTCAGAGACAGAAACTTGTACAGCTAAGCCATTATGATGTCTTTGATCCAGCTGTTTCACCCTGTGGGTGTATAAAAATCTTTTGTGTGTGTACCTATGTGCATGTATGTGTGAAAGTGAACATCAGTGATTATATGAAAAGAGTAGAAATATAGGGGAGTAATTTATACATTATGGGTGCTGTATGAAACTGTATAATATTAATTATAGTATTTACTAAACAGTAGTACAATAAAGGGAGAAAATCACAATTTAAAAAAGTGTAGTGATTTCACTATATTTTATATATTTTCTTTATTTTTTGGTTTTGAAGTAATTGGCGACTCCCCTCCCCCTCTTTTTTCTCCTGTCCTGGTTATTAAATGCTTAACCTCCTCTGCATTTTTGGAAAGCATGTGAAAGAGAGTATGAGTTTACATGTTTTTTTTTTTTTCTCCTTTAGGATGACATTTTAGTTTGTATAAGTATTGTGTAAACTTAAATTGAAACTGTGTAAATCTAAAAATATATGTGCTGTGCATGTTTAATATGTTTATTTTTCTGACCTATAGTTCATCAGCAATGCTGATTCAGAGAGAGAGTGTGTGTGTGTGTGTGTGTGTGTGTGTGTGTGTGTGTGTGTGTATGTGTGTATGTGCCAGAGCAAGGAAGATATCTCGCGAAGCCAACAGTTTCAAGGAATACTAGTCTCAGTATACACCTTAAGCCAGCTTTTGTCTTACTGCAGGTAAAAGTTTGTCCAGCTTAATCAAGTCTGCAGAATTTTGTATTTCTAAGGCATAGAGATGTTTTTTCAATATTATGATTATTTTAATTTCTAAGAAAAAATTGACTTAGCTCATGAAATGAATACAATTTATTGGGCATATTTTTTATTTCAAAGTTTTCTGTAATAAGAAAAACTGTAGGATTTACCTGATCGTTTCTTTAAATATTAGAAAAGACTGACTAGCAGGTTTTAAAACTGAGTTACAGAGAATTCACCATCCGTAGTATCTAACTACAGCAAAACTTAAGAGTGGGAAATAGCTCATGAATACTGAAATTTAATATTCTAGGGTTGTATCTTCTATGGGTAATTTAGGAAGTAGGGTTATGAAAATCTTTGTCTTTTGTTTTGTATAAGCAAAGTTAGATCTGCTAATATGTAAATCTTCAGTCTGTGTAATTCTAACAAAAAAGATACAATCTGAAGCCAATTTAGATTTGGTGGAACTAAGTCTGTTCCCCTAAACTTTGAGATATGACAATTTGACTGCATTTTCCTGCCTCTCTACATTTTTCTCCTGTATTTGAGTATGATGTTTTCGAAAGGGATAATATTTTTCCATACAGACAGATATTTGGTAACCTTAAAGGGCATGACTCTTGACTTTTGTAAAGGGAGTTCTTCTTTGGGTCACTTTGATCAGTGACAGGTCGAGAATAACCAGAAACCCTTTGCTCATCTTCTCTGTTCATCTCCTAGAGTCCAGAATGTTATTTTGCCCATTTTAACCTCACAAAGTACTGTTAAAAGCACAAAATCAGGCCTGCTTTTGGAAGTTGTTGTTGATGTTTTTAATCAGGCTTTAAATGGCGATTTTTCGATTTCTGTAAATCTTTTGTGCATGTGAAAGAATAGCAAATAAAATTTTTGTAGCTACCTCAAGGGATGCAACAGTCTAATATATTTTGAAATCTTTTCAGAAATGAAACCATAGCAGGTAAAGGGCTAGAGCCCACACTTTTACACATTACTAGAGGCATTTACCTTTTATTATTAGTGAGGTATATTTAACCTGTTTCAAATAAAATGTGGATCCCTTAATAAGGTCTCTTTTCAGACTCGAGTGAAATACTAAGTTAGAATTATAAATGACTCTGTGCATCATTATGTAGTAATTTAGGATTCACCCAATGATGTAACAAAATTAACAACATAATTTCATTGTGAAACTGTGTCTTGTTAAAGAACAACTGTCTGACATTATCCTACAGTTGCTTTATTTAACTTCATGCAAATATTATTAGTAGTGACATTTTTCTATTGTGCATTAGATTGTCTCATTAGCATGATGTGTTAGTTATCACCAGAGAAATCATTTCCTAGATAGGTGAGGGGCAAACCACGAAAGCTAAAAATTAAATCAGTGATTTACGTTAATACCAGAGCGTCTGCTCACCAGAGATAGGACAGAGTCAAGCAAACTTTCTCACTAATATAAAATCTAGCCCATTTCAGAGGAATGATAAATAAAATATATTGTCAGAAACATATAATAACATTGCTGGAATCCATTTAAAAGCAGGTTTGAAATGAATTTTTCTCCCAGTAGTCTTTTAGTTCTTTCTATTCATATAGGCAAACACAGTTTCCGTTGGTTGAATCTATATTTTCAAGTGGAAATGGTGGTTTTGTCTGACTTCCTACCTGCCCCCCTCCCCCGCCAAATAATTTGAATGTTTATTCATTAACAGTTTAAAAGGCACATAGACAGTGTTTCTTACAAGTCAGATGCCTAATTGTATATCGTGGTTTGATTCTTCTTTCTAGTTTGTACAATACATTTTTATTCTAAACTCTATCCCACTCGTGCAGCCGTCCCGTCCCTTTTAACAGAGGATGTATATTCTTATTTAACCAGAGACCTGAGTAAAGCAGTTGATAGTTAATGGTCTTTGAAAATGACTTTCACTGCCAGGCATCATGCATCCCTAGGTTTCTGCACTTTTCCTCCTCCCTTTTTACTCCCCTTCTTACAGTCGGTGTGTTTTAGTAATCATGTCTTACTAAAAAAAGATTAAATTGACCAAACTTACGGTCATGATGCTAAAATAAATATTTATATTATATTAGGAGGCATGTAATTTCAGCTTGTTGAATCGGTAGGCTGCTACCTCCAATTTAGTTCCCCTCTCTAATTTGAGTGATAATGTGTTTTAGTTTGAAGTCTTAACTGTAGACATATGTTCACATATAATTCTTATCATCCATTCTTATAATGTAACACTAAAATAGGAATATGTGGATAATTGTTAAAATACAAATTATAGCATAGAGACAGGTACGTGTGCTGGCCTATACTTTGTAAGTCTACGTATAACACGAAGACTTCACTTAACAGGTACTGTCTAATTTGTAATGCAAGGGAGGGGAAAGTAGTTGGCCTTATTTGTGGTGTTTACATATGTGTAAAAGCAGATCAGGCACAAACATATTCTCAGATGTGTATGTGGTATATATTGTATATATTAAAAATCTGCACAAATTTCAAGTTTATTTTCACCACGATACATTAAGTGACTTGGAACATAGTAGGTGATCATTTTGAAATTACTCTTCTCACATTTCTGTCATCTGCACCCTGGGACTGTGTGTGTGTGTAATTTGTAAAGCCTTTTGCTAAGGTGAGTCAAGTAACCACAGTCGAAAAATCAATCCCTAAAGGTGCAGCTATCTTATCTCTATAATTGTAGGTATTTTTTATAATTGCATTTATGGGTGTATCTGAACACTCACTGATAAATTCTGTTGTTCATGCGTGGCTTTATGGAAATCTGATTAATGGAGTGACAGGACAGATTTGGGCTCCCACAGCAGCACATCCTCCCACTCTGTGTCAGGGTTAAGAGCCGCGGCAAATCCTCCCTAACTAATTAGATGCTGAGTAAGGCATCTCGGAGAAGTTGGGGCAAAAGTGAATGGGTCACAGCCAAAGCAGGATTGCAAGGACTCCAGTGATAGTGAAAGCATTCAAGTTTGCCAGGTCGTTGTGACATGGGGAGCTGATTCCAAAGGAACGGGCTGTTACAGATAGTGAGCTGGCGTCATCCACTTCAGCGAAAAACAAGAATTCTAGTGCTTCTCTCTCCCCACCTTATATATGCCTGACACACACTTAAAAGTTAGATTGGGCACCTGCCTTCATCAGTCTGCAAAGCTTTCCACAGGACTTTCCCTATAAACATGAATAGCTAATGACTCTGTACAGCCTAAGAGGTATTTTCTGAACTTGGGATGCTTGATTAGAATATACATACACACACACACACACACACATATGTATGTATGTATCAAAAGGAATGAGACAAGAAACTGGAATTTGCTTTTAGCTTGTGTCCACAATTTGAATCATTGTGTTGGAAATGAACTAGGAGTTAACTCCTTTTTTCCCACGGAATATTGTCAGGGAACTTTGTGGTAGCAGGGAGAAGAGAGTGAATCGTGGGGTGACTTTTTTAGTGAGAGAAATTTTTTCTGGGACTCCCTGCTTGTTACTCTCCAAAGAACATGGAATATAATGGTTCCAAGATTTCCTTTCATGTGAGGTTTGGAGCCTGGGTTGTTCTGTACGTGGAATGAATTCTTCACCATGTGAAAATCCTCTTGTCCCTCTCGTGGTATGTTTTTGCCGCTACACAACTACCCTTTTCCAGGCCTTGGTCAGAGAGAAGATTGTTTGGGGATCATAGGAAATGATTGATCTCATCCCTGTCTGCCAAAGCTGATGCCATTTTTATTTCCCAAAAAGCAGCTGGCTTCCACATTTTGCTTGGTGATCCTCGTCTACTTAAGGACCAGGGAGAGAAGGAGGAAGGGAGTCAAAAACCCTTTCAAGGAACTTCAACATCTATTTTTAAGCTTTAGAGAAATAAGGGAAAAGAAGCATAATTCAGGCATAGCAGCCTTTCTATCCTGACATACAAGCAAGACATTGTGTAGAAGAAGGAGTTTTTTCCTGTAAGATACAATTGTAAACAGGCGAAAAAAATAAGATGAAAAACTTTCTGAACAACTCAAGCTCCAGGAAGTTTTAATATGTACAGATGACGTCCGGAAAATGATGCCTGGGGCGGTGACATCCGAGGTACCCCCATCTCCTCACTGAGCATGACCTGTACTGCCTTCTCCCTCCCCAGTTTTAAAAGAAATTTAGAGACTAGGAAAAATAAAAGTATTGATTCTTTTTTAATTTGTACATTCCCTGTAGGAAGCCTAGCAAATTTCATAGTGTACATTCAAACCCTAAGGTGAAAAATTTATGACTAGAGTTCTTTTGCGTGAGGGCGGTGTGCGGTGTTGTTCTGTTCAAATGCTCTGGGTAGCATTTCATGCCACAGAGTCAGAGATCAGGAGAAGAGAGGAAGAGCTGTATCATTTCTTCATCCACAGAGCCTTTCTTAATGGGAATGCTTGTGGAGAAACAATGCATTATTCAAACTGGCTAATGTAGAAATCAAATTCTCAGCTTATTAATCATCATTCCAATTAAAAAAAAGAATTGATCCTTTAACAACAAAATAATATCCTTTTGTTTTTCTTTAATTAAGCTCATCAGTTTTTCATTTCTGTTAAGAAAATGAAAATCTTGAACAGTAGGAAGTTACTCATTGTAGCACGGATTCTCTTGAGCATATCTGACATCTTATTTACTCAGTATTTTTAGACTGCAGTGTTATTTTGCTGCTGTCTTCAGGGTTTGTGTGTTGTTGAGAAGGGGATGCTTTAAGTCTGTTGGGTTGGCGGCCATTTACTTAATGACCTAAATACCTAAATACATGGTTAGGCTGTTCTTTCTTCCTATTTCCGTTCCCATAGACCTAATTTCTTACTTTATTTTCCTTTCCCCTCTTTTTTCTTTTTCTGGATTTCTCCTTACTTTCACTGGGTCTATTTGCCCTAATATAAAGGAATTAAAAGGCAGTACCTCGCTGTGGCAGAGGGATGGGAAAGAGGTGCCACCCTCAGATGTGGTCCTCATTGTGGAGGTGCTGACAGGAGGACTGTCCTGAGTTCTGCTCTGTAAGGGTTCTCTAAGTCTGGGCGTGATAAAAACGTGTTACCAAGGGCCCAGGCTTATCGTTCAAAGGCGCTGAAAGGCAGTTCAGTTGGATCCTTCACCATGTAAGAAAGGTACTTAGCTGAATAGCGATTTTGCTTTTCTCTTTTTCTTTTTTTTTAAAGTAATTCTTGGCTTTATCATTTTGTGCAGTTAGACTTACATCTGCGCAAGAGAGCATTTTGTTAGAAGGAAAACGTGTAAAGTTTTCCATCAATAGGTTGAAGGTATGACTCTTTGAGACAAACTGAAGTTAATAAGAGTTAACTGGAACATTTAAAAAAAAGGAATCGAAGTCGTGGCAGGGCTGATATTAATGGGTGACATTATAAATTGAAATTGAAAGCATGCAGTATACATAACACAATGAGGAGGATTCACTACTGTTTTGTATTTAATAAATTTTAACTCATTGTCCTACACAGCTGAGAGACTGTTAAAATGGACAAGATTAGAAAATATTCTACATGGGAAAGACACAGCTTCCAGTCCTGGACCTGCTGTGCTTTTGTGTGACTGTCATGAATTTTTCAACTTTATTAAGGTGTCTTTTAGTGGCTATTTGTTTTCTAGACAGTTCTTCAGGACTCATACTTGATGATCAGAGTACCTGAACTGGGAGTTTAAAAAGAAAAATTTCAGGATAATGAATATTTTACATGCCGAAAATAATTACTTTCAGCTGGCTTAACATAATAACACAACTAATATTAAAATGAGAACGTCCATCACTAGGGTTTTAAAAATGTTTTTTTTTTTCTTCCATTAAAATTTAAGCAAGAAAGATTTCATTGACTTAAATCATTAGGATGGCTATTTGGGGCACCTAATCAGGCATAGGTAAAGAAAGCTGCCCACTCCTGTGCCCTCTGCCAATGCTGGAGGGCAGTGGACATGACTGGGAGGCCACTTGCAAGAAATGGAACAGTAATTATACGCTGAGCATATTCATGAAGTCGCCTCCTTGTTGACCTCATGTCAGAACATAACTCAAGAGTCAGGTAGGTTATTTGTGGCTCTATCTAATATTGCTTTTCTTTTATTCTTTTTTTTTTTTTTTTTTTTAGGTATAAATATTAGAGTACCAGAAAGAACCAAAACCAAAGCCCTGCTCTAGACTTTGTGGAAAGACTTACTGTCTTGCTGTGGAAAAAATCTGAAACCCCACAATGTCACGTGGTAGTGCATTTGTATGTGGTACACAGACAGGCAGGAAGTGTACACCTGTCCTTTGGTTGGTTGTAGGAATTAAGTGATTCATTTCTAGGTTTGTTGAGGTTTTGGCAGTGGCTGCCTCAAATGCAATGAGTGTATGGATAGCTCACCCTAAAAAGGAATTCCCCATGTTAGGAATGTCATTTTAATGATTCCTTACTTTGTAGCTACTTTTTGCTCCCTGAGGGTAGCTTTTTGGGGAAGCTCAGTGTCATTCATTGGGAAATAGCTTGATTGATTCTTACTTTGTGAATTGCCATTTTCAACCAGTGAAAAACTGCAGTTATCCTCAAATGAGTTAGAACTAAACTGAGATGGAGATACCAAGATTAGACTATGACTCGAACTGCAGACATCTCATCATTTCCCTTCCCAACCACTTCTTTTTTGTCTTCTTGGACAACTTTGGAAAGTAACCAGGGACTGAATAAATCTTAAAATATCTTACCAATCCTATTGTCTGTTAAACGGAGTTCCTTGTGAAAAAGAATTTTTCCATTTTGACTCTTTTTTTGACGTTTATTATAAATGAAGTAGGGAAGGGATCGAGAGAGAAGTCCAACATCTGGGAGAGCTTGTTTCAGTAGCCAGCATGGGAGCCCGAACCCTGGCTTCATATAGGTGAGATGTGTTATGGGTATAAAGGCCTTGTGCATTTAATGAACCCCGCCTGCCTGTCAGCTTGGTTTTTCTTGCACCATTGTTGTTCACATAAGAAAAAAAAGAGTGTTCACAGCCTGTGGTGAGATTAGAGTAATGAAAATGAAGTGTTAAGCTGTCGATAGCAAGCACATCTCATATACTGCTTCCTGGGCCACATTCATGCTTGTATAATATATTCCAGGTTTTCTCATGAGCAGAGAAGCTTGGATGTTCTTTATATTAAAAACACACCTTTTTGGTTAAAAGTGAGAAGTGCTAATTTTTACTTGTGCAAATAACTATTTTTAATAACTTCTTTGTAAACCAACTGCTGCCTGCCTTCTGAGTATGCTGATGACCCGCTGTTCTTTGTGTGCCGGTATGCCTGTACTTTTGGTCTCTCTCTCTCTCTCTTTTTAAAACAAATGTAGAATGTTGAAATGAGCCTCAGTGTAAGCCTAGTTTTAGATACCCTTTCCTAGAAATCAGTGATTCATAGAAAGAATTGAATGTAATACCTTCATCCCCATAGAATATATATTAAATAATATTAAACATTCATTATCTCATGCTTTATTTTTTTATCTTAACACAATAAAGTGCAAACAAAAATAAACAAATCAGGAGTCTTCTAGAACTGTTTTATGTATTTGCAGTCAGCTGCCATGTGAACCTGAGGAGAAAATTTTAAAACTTTGGTCGTCATGGATGGGAATTAGCTGTGTTTTTCCATAAAATTCCCCTTTCTAATATGTGATAGTAGATAAATCAACATGAATGTGGTGAATTATATCAATACTTTTCCTAGAACTCTTGTTTTAATTTTTGTTTTTTACCATTTTACTCATTAGTCATTTGAGAAATTTAAAATTTTTTATAAAGTGATACTCTTAAAGAAGAAAGAGAATATGTTTAGTCTTAGATTATACCAAGATGTTTTAAAGAAAATAATGTGAACCGTTACATGCATGCTATCCCACGGGGTCATCTCTTTAAGAAGCACCTTAAGAGATGGTTTCAAAAGAAGTGTAAAAGGGGTGGGGAGACGTAAATTAATAATTGAGTTCCAGGTGTCTGCTTCTAATTGCTCAAATTTCAAACATAATGGATATTAAGGAAGAATGCTTCCCAAAAGGAGTATATCACATTGTTGTTCAGCTATCGGGCCCAAGACTATTTATGGAGCTCATACTTACAGCATTTTCTCTTTTCCTAGTCAACTGGGTGTTAAGGAATGCAGTATGATCATTATGATTTTGTGAACTGTTTACTTAAAGTTGTTCAAGTTGTTAAGAATCAAGAGATTTTGGGGATTAAAGTTTGATTGTGAAGTAAATTTGGCATGTGTTCAAGGGTTACTTTCTTAAGGTTAAACTGGAAGAAAAATGCCTGTCTGTTAGGAAGGAAACACCTAATTGAAAAATAATCTTTCAAGAATGCGGGCCAGCGATGAAACATAATTTGCAAACACTCTCCTAAAGTTGATTTACATTTTTTTTCTTTTTAATAAGTTGGAATATGGCTGGTCATAGCATATTTAGTGCATTCTGAGCCATACAGTACAGCAGAGATAGCCTGTTGATATCCTTTGGTGAAGGGAAAAGATACTTTCCTCTGCTAAATAGGGTATTTCTAATTTGTTTGTAAACTCTGTTTATAGACAGAAGAACTATATTGTTGTGGTTCATTGGAAATAGTGAAATAGAAAAGACTTTCTCCTTGCACTTGCTTCCAGTTAAGAAAAAAAGCAAATAGAAGTGCATGGTGACTTTGTCATAGACATCTGCTTTTAGGTAATAATCATTTTTAAAGAAATATGCCATGACTTTTGGGGTCATTTGAACCTGCAATAATGTCTATTTAATATAAGTATAAATGTCAGATTGTGGCATACATGTGGAGCCAGTAAAGATGAGTATTTGCTATGATAATATTCATGCATCCTAAATGTTGACTTTTAAAATTTACCTTGAAGATGTATTCTATTTTCATATTAGGGTCAGTTTTCACTTAAGTACATGATCGTTCAAGAAAGGAAGTGCAGAAGTGTTAACATGTGAAGGAACAAAATGGATGTAGATCTCAGTAATAGTTTGACCTGAGCACGTTTTCTGGGCTGCAGAGAAGAATGTGGTTGATTGAAAACTAGTGTAAATGTTTTGTTGAACCACTGTGTAAGACAAGATCATCAGTTTTGGATTTGCTTTACAAATTTTTTTAATTATGAAAAGGAGTTTGCTTTGCACTTGATGTTTGATTGAACAACTGTATTTTGAAGTAAAATCTACCCACTGTTTTACATTGTGTAAGCCCATGAAATAAGAAAGAGAAGACACGCTTCTCTTTTTCTTCCACAAACTCTGTAAACCCTCTTTGGAGTAGTATGGCATTTTAAAGATCAGGAGTTGCCCAAAGGGGCCATGAGGAAGTAAGGTAAACAAAGCAAGAGGAGTGAATCTGATGGGGACTGTGGTGGACCAGAAGGCCCTTGTGTCAACCACAGTGAGGTAGCAGCTCCCCAGCTCTAACCGGTTGTTGCCAGGTGGGAATGCAGGCCCAATGTTGTGAGGTCTTCCTCTTCTCTCTCTTTTTTTTTTTAATGGGAAGTCAGAAATCCAGATTTTTATGTCAGAATCTCCTGATTTTTAAATCTTGGCAACCTTTTCAAATGTTTTTAAAAGTGTGTGGTCCAAACAAAACTCATCTGTAGGCTCTATTCAGCCTACTGGCTGCCAGATAGAAACCTCTGTTTTAGGTAATATTTTAAAGGATGAAGATAATAGTTTCATTGCATGTGAGCATTCATCTTGGGAATTCCCCACTGGGATGAGACTGAATTCTTCATTTTTTTTTCACAATTTAATAAAAAGTTTAGTAAATATATTTCTGGTGCTGAGAGTTTTGATGTATAGCTTTTCTTCTTATGACCCACATATAAAGAAAAATCAAACATGAGCAAAACAAAAAATGGACAAAGACTTTTAATAAAGGTAGAAAAGTAAGAATTTTAGAATTCTAGGGAAGGAAGGGGAGATTTCTAAATTTGGAAAAGAATCCCATGATTTGTGTCAGTCACTGATGTATATATGAAAAGCTGAATTCAGCTATAAAGGGCTTTTCATCTCACCTTTAAGCAGTGGATTCTTGGCCCTGAATCTTTGTGGGAACGCAATAATTTACCAGGCAATTGATTATGATGTCACGGGGAAGAGATGGGACCACAAGGCAAAACTTCCCTGTACTAATTTGTACAAGGCCAATATTGTATACGAGCTTCAAGAAAACATCATTTATGTTGTATAAGATGAGGTTTTCAGTGTCTTTCTAAATTTTTCGAAGGGGCTCTTTAAGAGAAATAATCTAGTCATAATTGAAATTCTCTAGGGAAATCAGATATCAACATTTTCAACAAAACAGGTAATTAATTGGTTTGAATTTCAAATTGAACGTCATCCTGTTATTGATTTTCGTGGGAACAGGAAACAAGAACATCTTGTTAAAATGATCTGCAAACAGGGCCTCTGTGTGCCTAGGTTCTGTCTAGGGTCTTGTTGAACAGCATTGCTGGACAGTGTCAGACACCAATCAGAAGGGAGTCATCACTGATGTCAACATTAACAAGCTGTTGGTTTGCTTCCAAGACAGCAGAGAAGAGCTGAACTGGAGGAAAGACCAGAGAGTAACAATAGTTTGTTTTATATAGCAAGTCAGGTATTTCAACTCAAGTGACTGGTGCAGCTTGTTACAAAGCATCTGTACGTGTGTCAGAATGACGTTGGTGTGCCATGTGCAAGAAGTTCAGCATCAACACAGCTGGGACTTACCACTTTCAGAAGCCTTTCAACTGGGAATTAGATAAAATATCTTTAATACAGGGGAGGGAAGTACTGTGGTTAAGAGGGTGGTGAAGAATGGAGGATAAAAGAGTATACCCTTTTAGATGCTCTTCATTTTTATAAAATAACATTTGTGCTTTGTATTTGAGAAATAGTTTTATTGTTCCATGTGCCAGGCTATTTTAAAGCAGTCATTTCTCTCTCCGCTGTGTTTATACTTCTCGCGAATGGTGTAATGTGAGGGTAACATGTACTCGGTGGGTGGCAAACATGATGCCTTTCTAAACTGGAATAAGTATTTTAATTTGAGCTGTGCTAAACAAGTTGGAAACTTAATGCAGCTTCTTCTTAGGGTTCAAAGTAAAACTCTTAATAAAAAAGGGAGAGGGGGAGCCTTCCATTTTAAATACCCTGGAGCCGTTAATGCAGTTATTTCCAGGTCGACTTCTTTTTGTGTAGGCATGACAGTAGCACCAAGCATCTGCATTAAGCCTTAACATTCCACAGAGCCATTTTAAGTTTATTATGAGCTTCAAAGCCTGCTCACCCCTAAGAGAATATCAAGTTTAAGCATGTCACGTTGCCATAGTCGCAGTTAACTTTCTTAAATCAAGAAGTGCATTTCTTGAGTCAAAAAGGTTGACTTTGCTACAGGTGATCCAATCTTCGGGTCCAGTGCAGTCATCTCTCTGATTGTTGCCCCCTTGAATTGTCAGTCCACCCTGTTAGCAGTGGCTGGAAAGTACCCCAGATAAGGCAGGACTCCGCACAATTTGTTTAAAGCTCTGAGATGATGTCAACATTCTTTTTCAGCTTTATTCTTAGAGCTCAAAGTCATTGATCCCGTTTTACCAATTCCCAGTTGGAATTTCATTACAGTTTTTAGAAATGTAGGGGAGGATGGGAAAAGATGCTGATGCTGTCCTAATACTTGGGAGTTTCTACACCACAGAAGGCTAGCGCTTTGGGAAAGAATATGGGGGCTGCCCAGCCTGATCTCATGGTGCTCAGCTTTTCTTCTGAGGGAAAGGAATTCCCCATTTCCTGAATGTGAAATGCCTACCCTTTCGGAGGCTCCTGGTCTTAGTTCCTACCTCAGTTAATAAACCACCCCTGTCTGTACCGTGTATCTCAGAGATGGAACTTGACGGACTAGTCAGCATTGCAAAGGTCACCCTAAAGCTGTGGGCAGAATACACTGCCCTTTGTTGCTCAGTGATTATAATGCTACTGTAGCAGTTAACTGGATGTATTCGACTGAGCTGCTTTTCCAGAATACCAAATTATTTACTTCTTTTAGATGCCTAATAGAATGCCAAATCACAAGCTGTCTCAAGTATATTTGAAAGATTTCTTAACTTGAAATATCGGTGCTTTGGCCACCAGAGGGATAATATATGCAGAGTGGGTGTCCATTGCATTGTTTTGCTTCAGTGAAAATACTTCTAAATTATTCTCATCTTTTAGAGTTTTCATATTATCCAAAACGATAATGTTCCAACAAAGTAGAAGATCAAAGGTGGTCCAAAAAGTTTCCTTACATTACAGCTTGTCTTCTGTCAGCATAGCAGTATTTAAAATCATGTTATGAATTGACTCTTTTTTAAGAAAAACCATATAAAACTTCATTTCCTTTCATGTTATTTCCCTCGAATATAAAATGTGGAAAGAGCTTTTTTTGGGTTTTAGATTATAACTTTAAACAGAGTGCAAAAGTGGGTTTCACCATATTTTTTTTATATAAATTTATTTTATTTATTTATTTTTGGCTGCGTTGGGTCTTCGTTGCTGTGTGTGGGCTTTCTCTAGTTGCGGAGCATGGGCTCTAGGCGCGCGGGCCTCAGAAGTTGTGGCTCGTGAGCTCTAGAGCGGGGGTTCAGTAGTTGTGGTGCACGGGCTTAGTTGCGCCGCAGCATGTGGGATCTTCCCGGACCAGGGATTGAACCCATGTCCCCTGCATTGGCAGGCGGATTCTTAACCACTGCGCCACCAAGGAAGCTCCTCACCATATTTTTGTGTATTCAAATTTACTTCACAATTTTCTTACTGAAATATTACTTAAATTATATTCAGAATTATGAGGAATAACTAATAAATGATCAAGCTATTTATTTGAGGCAGGGGAACTGTACTTGAGAGAGTTTTGTATTTTGCATGCTTACGTTGATTTTGTGGCACCGGTACAATCTTGATATACCTTCTAGTGCACCGGTAGTACCTTTGCTTTAGCTCTCGTTTAAAAAAGATGAGTGAAGATCCCAAGTGCTAAGGTGTGAGTAACTAATTATTTTCACTTGATGCATGTCCTTTGGACTGACTACTTTCCCAAATGTGTGATCTGCCACATATTCTTACTTCCTCTAGTTGTTTTTGGTCCTAATCGTATTGGTTTAGTAATTTAGGCATTTAAAATTACTTCCTCTTTGGTTTCAAAATGAGTAAGTGAAGACTCAGAAATCCCTTCAGTTTACCTTTTAGTATCTCTGAACAGGGCAAATTCTGACCTACCTTCCTTTCAGTTGTTTCTTTTTTGTTTGTTTGTTTATAATTTATTTATTTATTTATGGCTGCGTTGGGTCTTCGTTGCTGCTCGCGTGGGCTACTCTTCCTTGTGGTGCGTGGGCTTCTCATTGCAGTGGCTTCTCTTGTTGCGGAGCACAGGCTCTAGGCACACGGGCTTCAGTAGTTGTGGCACATTGGCTCAGTAGTTGTGGCTCGTGGGCTCTAGAGCACAGGCTCAGTAGTTGTGGCGCACAGGCTTAGTTGTTCTGCGGCATGTGGGATCTTCCTGGATCAGGGCTCGAACCCATGTCCCCTGCCTTGGCAGGTGTATTCTTAACCACTGTGCCACCAGGGAAGTCCTCAGTTGTTTCTTATTGAGCTAGATAAGCACATATGAAGCAGACTATGTTCCCTCTCTCTCCAAAATAGCAGAATGAAATCAGTGTTCAAATAGCTTTTGTTGCAAACATTCAACAATCAAAGGGAACTAAACAAAATGATTTAAAATACAGTGATTAGCATTAAGTTCAGATTCTGAACAGTATTTGAAAGCAAAGTATAGTGACATAGTTTTGTGTTGCAGGTTCTTGAGACCTAAACATTTGTTGAAAAGATCTTTTTCTTTAATCCAGGGGTATGTTTATCTTAGAATAATAATCATTTCCTGCTGTTCATTTTTTTTCTAGTTGACCCATTCTCCAGACCTTTAAAAAAAAAACTTTTTTAAGTCGATGTAAATTCCATTTTAATTAGACCAGTGCAATCTAGTACTGCAACTAGCCAGGAATGGAAGAAACATGCTGGAAGTTAATACAACTGAAATCAACCATAGCCAGATAATTCCCCTGATCTTTGTTCCCCACCTCCACAATTAAATGACCCTGTTGTTCTGGAGTTTCAACAAGACATTTAAGGTTCATTTAAAAAAAAATGATCATCCTTTACAGGATTGTTTGCTCTTGCATTTCTCTTTCTTTCCCTTGCCACACAGCTGTCACTGGTATAGGAGAAAGATTGGGGGGAGGGGAAGAGGAGGAAGCCCTGTTCAAATCGTGTCACGTAGCACTAATTCATCTGCTCTCATTAGAGGGAGCGAGGGACAGCAGTGATGGCCAAGAGCTGCACTCCACACATGACACGCGAACAGTTTGGGGAATAGAAAATTGCTTTCTCAGGAAGCCCAGCCAATTAAGGACTTGACCATATTGAATGTCAAGTGTTAATTTAGGTTTTTCTTCATTTTCCCAGTAGTAATGCGGGTCCTGTGATGAGCAAATACATGTCAAGTAAAAGTTGATTGCATGAAGGACCTGGGTATTATATGTCACTGACAAGTCACAAATGTACTGAAGTCTTTTAACCCCTTAGGTGAGTGTGGTGGGCGAGGGGGAGGGGAGAATGGGATTAATGTTACCATAATGATAAGAATAG
This sequence comes from Balaenoptera physalus, assembly GCF_965194825.1. Lineage (NCBI taxonomy): Eukaryota > Metazoa > Chordata > Mammalia > Artiodactyla > Balaenopteridae > Balaenoptera > Balaenoptera physalus. The sequence continues at coordinate 66,100,692 of NC_138886.1, read as the reverse complement.
ATAGTTTACGTGGGGATGGCATGGGTGGGACAGACAGTAATGGTAATTCATGCAAAAACCGGGGATAGGACAAATCCTACTCTCAGGGCATAGAGGCCCTTGAAATGCATACCGTATGATTCTCTGCCATTGCATAGAATTCAGAATATATAGTCTGTCTCCTAAGATTATATGAAAAGGGAAAGTAATGTACTCTACGCTCTTTACCTAGGAAATTCCTTATTAATTTTCTCCTTTGGAAGAAATAAAACATTCATTAAGTAATCACACTATTTTGGACATTTTAATCCTTTGGCTCAGTGCAGCTGTAAAATTTCTGGCTATTTATAATTTCAGCTTCTAATCAAATATTCATTTTAAAAAGTAGCTGTGTAATAGAAAAGATGCAGAACATGAGATGGAAAGAATGTTTATTTTCTGTCACGAGTTCTCTGGAAGGTGGTGTTTAGCCAATAGAAACAAGTAGGTCTGTCATTGTCTTTCATTTCTTTTAGTGCCCAGTTGTAGAAGGGAAGAGATTCAAGCTTCAGTGAGTGAGGTAACTTTGCGTTTTTGAAACTAAATGTTGCACGTTGCCCATCATGTATAGCATCTCATTTCCATTCATCAGCATTCATTTATATATGAATGTCCCGAAAATAAGAGAATGTTTCTGTTGCAATTGTACGAGTAGCAAATAAAAATATCCCCACAGTTTAAAACACTGCTGTGTGTAGTTTAAACAATCTTAAAGTGAAACTCAGAGCAGTTAAAATCTGGTCATTTTTTTTTTCTTTATATGTAATAATCACTTTCCCCCTTCATATCTTTGAAGCTGTCACCTTAATTAAAACACCTTCTTGAAACTCTCTTCTATTTATTCTACAGTTTTAACACACTTGCCTTTGTGTCTTGACAATGCTTGCACTCTGAAAACTTGAGTCTGATAACGCTTTAATTTTGGCAGCAAAAAATACTAAGAGTCTTTCTATCCTTCTGGTTAGGAGCTGTGTTATAATTGTATTAAAAGTTGGCTAAAGTTACATTAAGGAACAATTAGGAAACGATTACGAGAATCTGATGTTTAATAAAATAGGATTTTCTTAAGAAAGAAACATTAGGCTCCTGAATGCTGGGATGTAATATATCAGTTCTTCAACATCTCCCCTCCCCTTCTCAAAACTAACCAAATAAAATAAACTTAGCCCTCCCTTCCCTTCCTATGTTGATAAGCTCTGTCTATGGGGCTCCGGTGGCATTGCGAGAGTACTGTCTTAATTAGAGCCCAATTGTCAGCAGCTTCTCTTCTGCTGGGTGTGCCGAGAGACTTAAGTAAGTTTCCCTAAAGTAAATTCTGACGATGGCAGCTCGGGGTTGCTGATTCAAGTTATTCCTTCTCTTCTGTGTCACTTTTGACGGATGGTACCTAATGCAATCAACCACAGGCCAAGAAAGCCTTTCCTTGGGTTGTGTTAGTAACTGGACCAGGAGATCCCCTCCTCCCTCGATCTTGCCTTCAAATGCTCACTCCTTCCTGCCACCCCCACTGACACTTCAGCCCAAATCGGAAAGTGAAAAGAACCGCAGGGCTGCCCAGGACAGGCTCTTCTGAAACTTCATTTCCCAGTGGTGCAGCCAGAGCTGCCTCCCTTTGCATGCCTTTTTGATAAATTTAAGAAGTCAAATCGCTGACACAGATAGATAATCCAAGTGTAGAGGGTGAAGAGTTATAAATTAACACATTATTCCCTCTTAATGTGAAATACTTGAGAATGCATTTTCTCAGTCCCCTGACATCTACCCAGTGAGGGCTCGCATTGTACTTTTCAAGTGGCATTGATTTGTTAAAGCGCTGAATTAGCATCTCCAGCCAGCTGCTTGATCCACTGTTGTGTCGTGGGGCTCTGGTACCTCCTCTCTCCCCAGCCATCCGTTTTTTCCCTGCAGTTTCTTCCCCTTCTCTCTCCCTTTCCATTTTGCTCCTCCCCACCTCATTCTCTGTCTCTCTCGTCCTTTTCTTTCCTGTTGCTTGTGTTTCTTTCAGTCTGGTTTCATCCTACTGCCTCTCTTTCCTTTTTCTTCCTTCCCTCTTCTATCCACACACTTCCTTTCCTGTCTCATCTTGTTGCCTCTGAGGGTTGCCCTCACTCAGGGTTCGAGTCTAACTGCGTGTGTGTGTGTGTGTGTGTGTGTGTGTGTGTGTGTGTGTGTGTGTGTGTGTGTGTGTGTGTGTGTGCGCGCGCGCTGGGGACGGGTCGGTGGCGGGACGACTAGGGGTGGTTGATTTAGCGAATCCCGTAGCTCCAAGTAGACTCTTGTTGAGAAGAATAGATTAACACGTGCTTGTTTGTGCTCATCTTAATAGGAGTTGGTGAGAAACATCTCACCTATTTTGCTTTCTAGAAGCTAAACGGTAACTTACAAAACTTAAAAATTTGTATTTCTAAGTGCCGTTTAACACAGTAATGTTTTCTTTTGGTTAAAGGAAAATGAAAATCACTCATGGTTATCACAGATTTGATCATACACCATGTACCCTCTAAAATGTTTGTATTTCTGCAAAACTTTTGGATTTGTACAACTTTATGCAATTCAGTGAACTTATTGATATAACTTTCTTTTCTAGCAGGTTTTGGATGATTCTGTTTCTCCTTATTTGTATTGGTACAATTTCCTATAAAAATATGACTTTCTCATGATGCATCACTGTACCATAGCAGTATTAAGATTATAAAATCGGTTGACAATTTTTTATTTAGAAATAAGGGATGGGTTATTGCTTATTTTTAGCAATGTGTCTCAAAGTTCCAGAGGTCTTCAGAGGAACCGCATCACAGTTGAGAGGTTTAACATGCTGCATGTGCATAATCACAGACCTTCACTCTTCTTTCTCTGGATATTGGGCCAAGATGCTTTGAGATCACTGTGTTGATTAATTTGATATGAGCAAAAAAGTGTATCTGTCTGAACTTAAATAGAAATTATCCTCTGTGATTTTAATCTCATTGCTTTAAGTGGTGCTGTCTGCAGTTTTACTACATTTCCCTCTAGTAACATAAAAACTGGAATTTGAATATACATTGGTAACAAGTCAGATTACTTGGAAAAATCAAATGTCTCTATTGTTGTTTCATATAGATTAAAATGACAGTTTGATTTCAGCATTTACATTTTGAAATGGAAATATTTCACATAGGATTTGATAATCTTTGCTTCACTGTTGGCTTGATTTCCCACCCCCAGTTCCGGAAGTCAGGTATAATTCCTTTTTTTTTTTTTAATTAATTGCTGTCCTCCTAGCTAGAATTAACATGGTTTGGGATTAGAATGACTCTTCAAGGCATGATAATTTCTGTTTAAAGGAAAGGAAAAAGAAGTCTTTTAACTGGGGCTTAAGACTAATTCCAGCTACTAAGGAGACAAAATTTATGCTAAAGGAGACAATTTGGCTTTATTTTCTATGTGCATGTTAACCTGATAGCGATCATCATTTTGGGTGTTCTCTTAGATGAAGTAAGATGTTCTTCAATTGTTGCAGGAAGGGGATGTGGCCTCATTCTAGGAGATTAAAGCTGGAACACCTTCTGCCTTTTGCAGGGATAATCAGCTCACCTGGCTGTAGTTCAGGGTCAGGGCCAGAAGGAGGGACTTGCCACTTCTTGGAATGGCCTGTGACTAGAGTAGAGAGGATGAATTAGAAGACAAAATAGTAGGGCAAAGTTGAAAGTGAAAGTGCCCCATATGAAAATAGTTAATGATGAGAAAAGGAAAAAAAAAAAAATCAGAAAAGTAGAAAAATCTGGAAGGCATACGTTAGTATTGAGAGAGAAGTTGAGGATAAAGGAAGAAGGATGTTGGAGGGGCAAAATTATGGTGTCTTGTAACTTCCAAAACTAATAAAAATCAATACTTTTGTGATCGGCTCTAAAGGGCCAAATTGGCATCACAGCAGAGTTAAAAATTACTTTAAACAGTTAAAAACCTTTAATGTGATTTTCAGTTTTTCATTTGTTGTACACATGTTTTTCCTTGTCCCTTAGTTTGTCGCTTCTGTTCCTTGGAAGGCAGACATCTCTGCACAAGTAATAAATCAATACATCTAGGGTTTTAAAAAAAAACAACAAAAAACTAATTTATTCCTTGATTGTTGTGTGATAGTACTTTAACATGAAATGGTTAAGTGTGGATGTTTTAGAGTTCAACACCTTTGAGTTTTCCTCTAAAATTCTCCAGAGAAGTCAGAATAATTTCTGTTTTTGTATTTTGTAAGTCTAAATTAAATGTCACTTAAATGCGGAAGAACTGGCAGCTTTGATAAGTAGTCCCCAAAGCAAACCAGTTTGTCAGTAATCATAACCTAATTATGAATGCAAATGCAAAGTTTGTTTTTTAAAAAGTCTAAGACAAACAAAGGAAAAGGAGAAACAGACCCCTCTCCAGCACAAGGCAAAAGCCTCCCCACCTTCAACACGAGCCTTTCAATAGTAGCACTAATAAGAAGAGAGAACCTCTGGCGTCGGCCCAAGTCCTGTGGAGAGGGGAGCCGCCAACGGCCAGCGCAGTGTGTGGCTCTGCAGAAGTGCCAGAGTGACACACGCATCACAAGCCGGTCACAATGCAAGGGGTCAGGGGTCACGTTCAAGAGTAGGGTGTTGCTGGGCCCTGCCAAGGAAGCAGAGGTGGCCCCTCTGTGCTCAGTGTGTGGGTCTGTGTACTCCTTTCCCGTCAAAGCTGGCCCGGGAGGGCCAAAAAAGCGGTTCCTTGGCAGGGTTTAATGGCAGGATGATGTAGTCTGTTGTGACTAGTGCATTCCTTTCAGGTTAAACTAGGGAAATGGCATTGTGTTAAAATTCCAAGTCGCATGAATGTTTTATTGCCACAGTGCATTTCGCCCTCTAGGGGAGTGTGTGTGGCGGCCCGTGAGGGCGGGGGCGAGGGGGGCCACTTAGAGACTCAGGAACTATCAGAAGAACACTTCCCTTGGAAAATTTTACCCACCAGCGTGAAGCTGATTTGCTGTGATGGTCACTTAGAAGGGTTTCGCTTTTTCCTAAACTGTGGCTGTTTAAAGTCTGGCCATCCGGACAATTACCAGCTGAAGAAAATACGGCAGGACACATGCAGAGAGGTTGGGAGATAGAGAGGAGGAATGCGCCAGAAAGGAGCTGAGCTGCCTTCTTGTGTAAACTGCCCGAGAGCAGCGAGGGGCCCCTCCCCGCCCGGTCCCTGTCCCCCCCTCCCTGGGCTGTGCTTTGCTGTCGGCCCGAAGGCCAGGAGTGATCTGTGACCCTTGCACCACTGACGGGGAGGCCACTGCAGCTCATGGTACCGTATGTTACCAGTACTACTCCCTCATTCCTTCTCACTGGCTGCTTTGGGGTGTGTGGGTTTTTTTTTTTTTTTTTTTTTTAAAAAACCTTTTCTCTCATAACGGTTTATATTAGTCAGAGGGATACAATTTTGGAATGCAGAAGGTCCGAGAGTTTGAAACAAAACAGGATTAAGTATGGCACTGTTCTTCCCCCCTCCTTGGTGTTTAGAAGGGCGAAGCAGAACCATTCTAGTTCAGTTGCAGCCAAAGGTTTCCAGTGTGATTTAAAATCAGGAATTCTGGAAATAGGACAGTTTGAAAGATGCAGGTCATCTGGGCTGTGGATCTTGTAAAGGGACTTTGTTGTGAAGCCGTGTGAGCACCTTTAGGGTTTGAGGACATTCTCAGGTTTTGTAGTTGTCTCAGATATAGCCGTTTTGCAGATTGCCCTGACCCCTGTCCCTCTCCAGGGGAAACTCTAGCCTGGTCCTCCACTGTTCCACTTGTTTGAGGTATGGTTACTGAGGGTGTGTACGATTTGACTTGGGTTGTAATTGTGCATGTTACATGTAGCAGTCAGGATGGCTTCATGATTTGATCTCACTCAAGTTAATTTATAACAGATTAAAATGTGGATGTATGGAACGGCCTTCTGATTTTGCATTGGGACTTTATAGAATATTCATGCGTCTGACTTTTTCCCTGTGAATAAGAGATGTATGGATTATCTTGGGCTTACCTAAGTAAACATATCATCATAATTTGAATTTAGTTTTGAGTTACCTGTTTCTCTTCACTTTCAAACCTTAATACTTTCTTTGATTTCATGCTCTTGTGATGAGTCATTTTTCTCTTCCTTAATAATGCATATATAATATACATAGAGTTTCGTATGTGTGTGTGCCTGTGTGTACATGCACACTTTGATAACTGCCAAATGAACGCAAGGAAAAACTTTTTAGAGTTGGTAAGCCAGGATAGTTTTACATTGATAAATTTTTTTTTTAATGTTATGTAACAGAAATTTAAGTCAAGAATATACCACAAAAAAGTAAACTATGAGTGGGGCTATGTGCCATGTTTATAGAGTTTTTGGTACATGATTTATGTATTTCTGTAAAACGATGGTTTTGTCAAGATAGACCTCGAGTTTAATCTGATTAGTGCTGTCCATAGATGGTTTATTATCTATAAACAGATAGATTCACATTGTTTATGGGAGGTCTTAAACCAACAAGCAGTCAACTCTATAGCAAAATCAAGATTTATGTGTGGACTTGGCACTTCAAATTTTTGATGAATTCATTAGAATTTCCGTTACATTCTAGAGAATACTCACTTTAAGAATTCTTTTTACTCTGTTGAATGTAATAAAGTGGTGATGGAAGTTTTCTTTTGATGATTCTTGTTTTTAGTTCCAAATTTTAAAGTGCACTTTTCAGAGGACTATTAAACTTACTTTGCGCTGGATTTTTTTTCCCTTACAGCCAATTTCAAAGTTAATTCTTTTTCCTAAATAGTAGAAAAACTCGTCAGCAGTGCCAAATTGAGAAAAAAAGTCTATCATGTATGCTTAGATTATCTAAAAAAAAAATTGTTATCCTGATCATGGAAGCAGTTTTTGATTATAAAAAGGATGTTGTGGTTGTATTCAAAACCTTTCCAATTTATTAAAATTTTCCCTTTATAATCCAAGAGGGAAAGAGTGGAAATACTCCAGTATCATGTCTCCTTAATATGAAAATTAAAGTTGACTTAGGATTTTTTTCCCTAAAAAATCAAGCTTTCTTTAAAATATAAATAATTGTTCTTTCAGCATTTTTCTCTTCCCATTGTACCAGCCAGTATTGTTTGGCATTGCAGAACTCTGGTGGGAGTTGAGGGGTTTGGGGGAGTTGAGTTGAGATTCTGTTGTTGTCACTTATTAGTCTTGTGACCTTGGGTGAGTCACTTTATCCCTAACCTTTATTTTCTTCAGTGTTAAAATGGGGACAAGAACACTTGAGAATTTGTCAGGAAGATGAAATGAGAAAACACCTGTGAAGCTCAGGTACATAGTAGGTGTTCAGTAAACTGTAGATCCTATTCTTTGAGCTTGCCCTGTGGCAGGCTTCCCTTGGAAAGCTTCAATTTTTGTAAAAAAGGGGGTAAATTTAAAAAAAAGTTTTAATTTCTCCAGTTATCTGTAGGAAAGGAGGTATTAGGCATTGGCAAGCAACTTTCTTCTTCTTCTTTTTTTTTTTTTTTTTTTTTGAGAATCACTTGTATCATCCATTAGTCTTGTGTTTTTGCCACTCTGCAAAATTCTCACTGGGATGGCCTTCCTGGATGTCAGAGCGATGCTATTATTTCTGAGATATCAGTTATGGCTAACGATAGACTAGAAGCCAAGTTGGCAAATTCTGTTGAGTTCTGTTTACCTTTGTATCATCAGTTCTAATCACTTGCTTGAATCAAAGCTTCCTGCTTTATGATACTCATTATCGTTAGCACTTGGTAATAGAGCTAGAAGTTCCATTAATAGAGCACCCTGGCCTCTATCCCTGGCTTTGTGAATATTCACTGTGTTCATGGAATCAGGGTCACACTAAAGCGAATAGTGTTTACACCTTTTAGTAGAATTAAAATAGTAGCAAGCAACCTACACGTGTAGTGGGGTAATATTTTATCTTCATTTACAGTCTTGCACAATGCCTTAAGTGTAGTTAACGGCTTGGGAAATATTTGTTGAGCAAAATGTGCTGCTTTTATTGTTTTTAAATCTGGATTATGTTTTTATCAAAAGTAATTGTGTTCTCATGAGTAGTACATTAATATTGTCGTAGATGGTCTTTGATTAGCATTGTTATTTTGCCTAACATCTCGTTTCTCTTAGCCAACACTAGTTTGAGCATACTCCATCTTAGATCTAAAATAAATATTTGGCTTAGCGTTTACTTTCACCTGTTGCTAAGAGTAAAAGAATGAGGATTAAAAACTAATCATTTCATAGCTACCTCTTAGCTCACACAGTGTGCTAGGGGTGGTACCCACTTTGTCTTTCTCAGCTCTTGCAAAAGCATTCAGGGCAGGTACAATTATTTTCATTTTACAGATGAGGAAATAAAGGTCTCAAACCTGTATCCAGCAAGTTTGACCCCCAAAGTCTTTGCTTTTTCCTCTCCCACATTCTTCATCCGTCTATAACTTAAGCCGGCTATTAAAAAAAAAAAAAGAATAAGAGTTAGTTGTTGAACCTGCCGTTTTTTGTTTTTCCTTTCAAATTAAATTTTACAGGGAAGCCAACATGCAGAACTGATAAAAATTAGAGCTGCTCTAGATGAAAAGGGTCTAGCCTCAGAGTCCTATCTTTTAGGCTTCTACTAGGGATCCGTGGAATAACTGCTTAGAAAACCATAGTCTAATGCCTCTACACCCCCAAGAAGGAAGGAGGCATAGCATAACTCCTTAGTCTGGGAGTTAAAGGGTTTGTTTATCATCTTGAGCTTGGAGGTGCAATTATGGGGAATTCACAGGAAAGCCTAATCTCTACCTAATTTGAGAAGAGGCTATACCTAAGAGAAAAATAGTGGGGGTAAATACCAATGTAAAAAAAAATTTAATTATATCATTGTACAGCACATGTTAATTTTCAGGGCACAGATTTTGTTTAATCCAGAGCAGTGAAGTAATTTTACTGTGGGAAGAGTCATAAAAAACCAAGTCACAGCTTTATGTTTAACAGAAGTCTGTGTCCACAAATGTATACAGACTGTACTTCAGTTTGACAATATTAAAAAGTTGTGCTCTATATAATGCTATAGCATATCTGTAAAAGACGTACACATATCATATGCATACATGAATAAATGTAAGGACGGAGAATATGGGTAGACTTAACTCTGAGAAAATGTTTAAAAAGCATACTGTTTTAAATAAATTGCTTATAAAACAAATTAATTGACATGGTAATTTTGTAATATTTCTATAAACCAGGAATTTCAAGTTTTTTCATCTGCTACATTTATTTTGGGATTTTGTATAGTACTTCATTAGAAATACAATTTCTATTTATCAGCATGGGTGGAAGAGTATAGGCTTTCAAGCCAGATGTATTTGCACTTGAATTTACCCCTTCTTTAATGTGACTTTGGAAACCCACTTACTTCATTTATAAAATGAGGGTTAGAAATGGTAGCTGTGAAGTCCTGCACAGAGAGGGTGAGCTGTGTTGGCTGCTGTTAGCAATTTCTTCCTCTGCTGTTCCTGTTGTCATTAATTTGCAAGCTTTATGCAGTGTTCAGTTAGCATGTCTCTATCAGTGGTGGTACTGGGTTCTTAATAATTGTATCATGTACACACTTAGCCTTTTCAGTTACCAGTTTCAAAAATACTTGTGCCAATCTTGCAGAAGCTTACTTTTGTTGAAGAAAATGAGAGTGGAGAAAAATCTCCCTTTTCTTCCTCTTCACTGAGCATCAGTCATTGAGTAGCATAATTCTAAAATCTTATGTGGCTTTTGGGTACTTTATGAACCTTTTAATGGTAATCCAGAAGCAAGACACCGATTGAATTAATACATTTCCATCGAGGGACTGGTCTGTTAACCTCTTCCTCCTAACCCATGTATGCTTTTGTAAGGGGACTTTTACAGTCTGGTAAGGAGGTTGCCGCATTCTGTGGGGATGCCGCTTTGTAGATGTGTAGGCTATTGGTGAATCTAAGAGCCTTTCTGTGTTTAAAACAAAGAAAAAGGAAAATTAGTAATGGTAACAACCAAACCAAAAACGCTGTGCTTTTTATAAAACGCAAATCCTAAACTTAACACGGTGATTTTAACTTTTAAAAGTTTTAAACTGATTTTTTTTTTTACAGCTCTTATAAAGGGTACATCTTTACGGTGAAGATCTCATTACGAAAGCTACAAAGAGTAAACACTATCTGAAAGGGTGCCACCAAGGAACCATTTAATTAAAATCTTTTTAGTCATCTTTTTTCATTTACACATACATACGGATATATGGATAGATGCTAGTTATATAAAAGGATTATGGATATGTGACTTCTTTTTTTTTTTTTTAACTCAACCATGTCATAGATATCTTCCCATGTCTGTAATTAAAGATAGCCATCATAATTTTTAATGGATCCTCAGTATATCATTGTACCATAATTTACTTAACAGGTTCTTGGTTTGTGGACGTTGAGGTTGCTGCCAGTTCTTTTCTTTTACAAAGAGTATTGCTTCCATATGAACATTCTTGTTTGCACTTGTGTTCTTATTTACTAAAGGTGAATTCTTGAAAGTGATGTTCATGGGGAAAGAAGTATAATTTTGTGTAGCTTAAAACAGTGGTTGGCAAACCTTTTCTATAAAGGGCCAGATAGTAAATAGTTTAGGCAGCTGTGTGGTTTCTGTAACAACTATTCAATTCAGTCCTTGTAGCCGCAAGCAGCAGTAGACTATATACATAAAGGAATAGGCACAGCTGTATTTCAATAAAACTTTATCTACAAAAGTGGGCAGCAGGCTAGCATTTGGCTCAGAGGGTGTCGTTGCCTACTCCTGGCTTGAAACAAAGCAGAAACTGATGAGGGCTGGAAATCTACCCCCAGTTGTCTGTAAGCTGCTCTCCTAGTATCTTAGAAATGTCTTCTTATCTCAGGGAAGTATAATGGGTTGATTACCTTCTTTCCAAGTATATGGCAATCGATACCTTTTTAAAAAGCTTATTATAGGAGGTTTTCACACCTTCCCCTACTCTGAAGCCTAGTAAATTTTAAACTAAGAGGCTATATATGCCAGTGTATATTTGTTGACAACTTGTGGGGCAGAGAAATACCCCTAAAACTTAGGTTTTAGAGGAGATGTTGTGCATTTTCTTACCTGTAGAAGATTGCTTTGATGGGGTAAGGTTCTCGAGGTATCCTGAAGTAAGCCAGAAGGAAAGTTAGCAACAGAAGTATCATTTCAGCAGAAATGTGCCACAAATCAACAGGGTGACATTGAATTAGTTACTGGACCTTTACAGGCTAAATTACGCTCAGAAGACTGCTCTGTGCATAAATAGCAACCTCTTTGCATCTTGAATTTTTATAAAGTAGGAATTATTGGCCCCTTATTGCCCTAAGGGTATTTCTTGAGGATCAGGTGGAATAATGATATAGTTAAAAATCACTCTATCTGTAACATTGGGTCACTGGTGCCACTGTGACTTTTAAGAGATTTATTTATTATTTATTTTGCACGCATTTGTTAAGTATCTGCTGTATGTAAAGCTGTTTGGTAGGTGCTATGGGGAGAAACAAAGAGAGAAGCAAGTTAGTTCTTGCCCTTAAAGAGGAAAACATGTAGTGTATTTAAAGTCTACGGTTGTATAGTGCTGACGGGCCTAACAGTGGTAGAATGCTGGGAAGGAGATCTCTTCTGCCTGGGGGTATCAGGAAACTTTGTGGAAGGAGTGGCATCTAGAAATACAGAGATGTTCAAAAGTTTAGTGCAGGAGAGGGTATTCCAAAAAAAGAGCAGTATGAGAACTATGTCAAATTGGGAAAGCCCAGAGCAGTAAGCAAGAGACATCAAGTAGTCTAATTAGACTCTGTTCAGCATTTGTCATGAAGGAGGAGGAGAGATGAAGCTGGAAAGGGCAGGGCAGAGCTAGGTTGTAGAGGGCCTGGATGGAACTTCGTTAATTGGTAATTTGTGGGGAACTCTAAACATCGTCTGGGAGAATATGTTTGACAGTTAGAGGGGTGGTATGTGGCCCTGGTTGACGAGTGTGGAACGATAAAGTTGGGATTATCAATCACGTAAGGGTTATGGCAAAGGTCTGAGCATACTCCTGTTAGAAATGATCTAGGAGAGAAATGATCTGGAAGGTGTGTGGGAGGACAACTGAGGGGATGGGAAGGGAAAAATAGACTTTCAGAGTTTATTGGGTTTGGGAAATAAGCAGAAGGCTTTTAATCATGATCTATGGTTCTGAGTCTTTGTTAATGGGATTCTGGTGATAATAATGCAAAAAAAAAAAAAAAAAAACCAAAAAAAAAACCCAAGTCAAGGTAGAGCTGTAGTAAAGAAAGGATAGCAGTGAACCCATATGCTTTGCTTGTTTAGCTCGAGGTGTTAACTGGATACTTGGAAATTTCTAGTGGGAGCTTGAAAGTGCAGGGCTAGAACTCACATGAGAGGTAAGGAATAGGGATTGGGGAGCATTGTTCTCATACGGGTGGCAGATGAAACCAGGGAAGAGCATCACATCTGAAAGGAAAGCATGTAGAGAGAAAATGGTATTTTATAGCATTTCTTATCATGATAAGTCATTGACATAAATAGCTCTATCTTTATTTGAGACTACTAATATCAAAAACACACAAAATGGAAAACCATGTGTTTTATCATATATAAAGTGTTCTATTGTCTACTAAGCCTCTTTTAGATTCTAAAGCCCCTAGATTTCAGGAGTAAAGTATGTTCAGTTTGAAGAAATACCTTGTAAGATCCCCAAGGACAGTATAAAGAAGTCCCTTTTACTTCATCTTCTCACTACTTCCTGAGACCCTCAGTAACAGAGAGATGCCGTTGGTGGGAGAGGTTTAGGTTCACTTGTTACCTGTCTGGTACAGAATACTGTGTACAGCTTTTCACCTTCCCTAGATCTCACCCCAGTTGATCTAGGGTTGGGAAGCGGGTGGGGTGGGTAGGGTGAGAGTGGGTCTTCCAAAGAAATCAACCTCATGTGCTTTTGTGCATTTTCTCTTTTTAGTCTGGGGTCCTCAGCAAGTTTGGAGGGGCGATTGTGCAATGCACAGTATGACTTATGTTTGAGTTGGGAAAGTTTTTATTGTAGGGAACAGTAGGGGTGAATCAACCTTCTCATTTCCTTCCTTCTCTTATCATTACCTACGTTCAAGCTTTGCATGCAGAGAGAAGCATGTTGCTTCATTGATCTTGGGCATACTGCACTGTGCGCTTTGGATGTGGTGATGGCTCCCTGCCAGCTCTCCTGGTTACAGTACCCCGGAATTCCACTGGTCTGTTGGTACCATTTGTGGCCTGCCTTCAGTCTCACTCTTCATAATAAGTCTAACCCACGTCAAATGGGGCAAGAGGCTAGTCCAGAGGAATCTGCTTCTCTAGACAACCGCCGTGTGTTCAATCTAGTTTAACTGCTCCTTGTATGGCAACTTAAACTTTTTATTTTTCCATAATAGGTTTAATGTAGGTGGTTCAAGAGGTAACATGGGATGTTGAATTTTGGGAGGGTAGTATTTGTTCTCTCACTGTCTGGAGTGTGACACATTCCTCTACCATGTTTCATTCCTCAAACTCCCTTTTCTGCTTTCTTACATATACCTTTTTCATTCCTTTTCAGTGTTGTGAAATGTAGGGTGGGAAAAACAACCCCATTGATCTGTCCCATTTTGTGCCTTTGATGAAGTAAGATCAAGTGAAATGCACTTGTTTTCTTCCAAAGTGAACTCCTTTCTAAAAAATGCCGCCCCCTCAAAAAAAAATTCTTGGTGATCATGGCTTGAAATTTGTCTCTTTCCCCTCATTAGAGATAGTTAAATTCATCCTCATTCTTTAAAAAAAAAAATTTAATTAATTAATTTGGCAGCGCAGGTCTTTTTAGTTGCAGCACTCGGGATCTTCGTTTGCAGCTTGCGGGACCTTTTTTTTTTTTTTTTTTAAGTTGCGGCATGCGGGATCTAGTTCCCTGATCAGGGATCGAACCCAGGCCCCCTTTATTGGGAGCGTGGAATCTTAACTGCTGGACCACCAGGGAAGTCCCAAATTCATCCTCATTCTTGATCTCTGTGAAGAATCAGGGAGACCAGCTGAGTGGAGCAAATCCAGTGGCTGAGTTCAAGGTGACATGGGTCCTTTTAAAGTGCTATTTAGTTTGAATGCTAAAGCTAATGTCTGTCCCCAAATTATTGCCTTCTCATTTTTGCAGCACCTGTGGAGTTGCCCATACCACTGCTCCTAAGGTGGCTTGCTCACTTGGGCTTTTTCCTGACATGCTGACTCTCCTTCACAGAGTGAGATTCTGGGAGATCCTGGATCTTATGCCCTGATGTTTGCTTCTTTGTTCTTCCTTCTTCCCTTGTTTCCCCACCGCCCCCCCAGACATATCTCTTCTAAAACTAAGTTATCATCTAGAAAACTTTTGCCTTCCCAGTTCTTTTTTGATTTTCAAGTTTATTTAGGCCAGTGGTTCTCAAACTTTCATGCTTATTAGCATCACCTGGAGGGCTTGTAAAAACACCTGGCTGGGCTCTACCCCGCAGGGGGTCTGTCACAGGTAGGTCTCAGGTGGGGCTGCAAATGCAGTTCAAGCGAGTTCCCAGGTGATGCTAATAATGTTCCTGGGCTGAGAATACACCTTGAACCACTGACCTAGACTGTTGGTTGTCTATCGGTTTGCTGTCTAGTTTTGGGTTATTTTTTCCAAAAGGTAGGGCTTCTTCAGACTTTATTCACGAGCTCCCTGGAAACTCCTTACTTTTTCATCCTATATTTATTTATTTTTTACTGTAGTTAATTTACAGTGTTTCAGGTGTACAGCAGAGTGATTCAGTTATACACACACACACACACACACATTGATTTTCACATTCTTTCCATTATAGATTATTACAAGATATTGAACATAGTTCCGTTTGCTATACAGAGGGTCGTTGTTGTTTATCTATTTTATGTATAGTCGTGTGTATTGGGAACTCCTTACTTTTAATTCATAGGTCAAGCCACTAGCATGAAAGAGAACTCAGAAAATTGCCTATGTTTTCATTGGGAAAGCCTTGGCTGGGGCAGGAGTGGCAGGGAGTGAAATGTATCTCTTCTTACTACTTCCCCCAGAGAAGACTTTTGTGGTCATTCTCTCAGAGCCCAGACACATCTTCATAGTCTTCGTCAACACAGTGTTCTAGGAAGCCGTCTACAAGTTGATGGAGCTGGCCCCTAATTGAGACCAATTGAATAGGTATAATTTTCGGTTTCCCTAATTGCTTATATTATTCCTTTGACACTTGAGTTTGCTTCCACCCCACCCCACCCAAATTCCTCCCCTCACTGTCTCAAACTTCTCAGCCCTGATAGGAATGGTGTGCTGGGGGGCAGAGGGAGATATCTGGGGAAGTATCATTACCTATGCTGTGTACCTACAGCCTGCTTAGTTAGGTGTTTTACCTGTGTCATCTCCTTCAACCTTGCCAACCCTACACAGTAAATATAATTACTCCCATTTTACAGATGCAGCAAATAAAGCTCTGAATTGGTAATTAACTGACCAACTTCACAAGGTACTGCAGCTGGGGTTAAAACAGAGGTTTCACTCCAAAGCCAGTGCTCGTTGCATATTACCTGCCTTTAGGATAGTTGGAGGTGAGACTTGAGGGCAGAAAGAAAGTTTATCTGGGCATGTATATACATACATATATTTGAAATTTCACTTAATGTCAGTTATCAGACTTGGCGATGTTTATGCCCATGAGCAACAACCTGGGGTGTTCAATTTCCAATGTACTGAATGACAAGAACGATTGTAAACCAGTTGAAAATAATCTCATTTTGTACTTTTCTTTCTTGGGTATAAAGTTCATCCATGGCATAGGAGCAAATAACTTCATCCTCATTTTCTTCAGCGCTAAAACCCACATAAAACAAGAAGTGGAGAAATAGGTGAACTCTATCAAATGGTAGGAGACTTTTCTAGTAAAACTCTAGCATGGTAGTTCAGAGGACTACGTCTTCATTTCAGTTCTGTCCAACTTATCAAATGTGGAGGGGAGACCATAGTGATAGGCCTCAGTTTTCTTATTTAAAAATAAAAAGAGTGCGGTGGAAATTTCCTCCCCACCCCTTACTCGTCTGATAGGGGAATTAATAAATATTTTGTGTAAGGCCCTTTGAGGCTCTGTAAGAAAGATTCTGTGTAATTTTAGCATTATTCATGGTCCATCAGGCTCCTCAGGGTGTCTGTCACCAGGGAAGAGAGATTTTTATCTTTTATCTTGCCTTTCGCAGTATAAAAACAAGGTATTTTTTTTGTTGTTTGTGGCTTTGAAAATCTCCTGTAATCGTACCTGCAGTGGTTGCTCCCATCACAGGGCCAGGGCCCTAGCTCCCCCAAGAGGACCAGCCCACGAGGCAGAAAGAGACTGAACCTCACTTAGTTCCTGGCTCCTGTGAGGATGCTTTACAACCCACCCCCACCCAGTAGTCTTCTGTGTCTGTCAGCCTGTTGAGTGGCAGAATCCCATCTTTAACCCTCTTCTGTTCTCTCGTCTCTCATCCTGCTCCTGTAGTTCACTGTTCTGGGATGGCTCAGAGGGGACTGTCCACCGTCCTATTCAGTTCTTCTCCTGTAACATCTTGTTCATCCTTCTCACCTTCCAACACCCTGCCTCATCTAAGGCCTCTGTAAGAACCAGCATATTTCTGGCCATTCTGTATTGGCAGCTGCATAAATACTGTTTTGACTCAGCAGTTCCTTTCTGATCATGAAGTGGTGTTTTTCATTCTTAAGCTTTAGGTTCTGTATATGTGGCCCTTCTGCGGCTAAGGCCTGGGGCTCCATGGTTGGGAAGGCTTAGGCCTGGAATGTTGTCTTTAGTTCAATCGTCACCTGAAAAATGAAGATGGACGTTATCTGCACCTCCAGCAACTTAGCTCACCTTATTTTTCTATTTATTCCTCTCACTTGTTTGCTGCACTGCATTTAACATACATCCCTGTCTTTACAGTGTTGGGTAATTAATTTATTTCTTTATCTGCTCTTTGTCACAAGTGCTCCTGGCTCGCTTATTTTCAAATCCATTTCACTGAATGGTCTTCCTGAATTCTTTGCATTATCTGAGTATTTCCTCTTGTTGCTTGGTATCATCTAACCACTGACATGAGGCTGTTATTGCTTTTCTCTGGCTTAGAGTGTAACAGAGCTTGTACCCAGCCATGTCCCTGAGTCCTCTCATGGGACTCTTTTGGGGTTATCTCTCTCCCTCTCTATTTTTTAAAGCCAATTCTCTGTCTCCATTCTTTTCTAAGTTCTCCTTGGGTTCAGATCTTTTCCCTCATACCTTCACTGCTAGACGGAAGCCACCAAAACACATACACTTCAGAACTGCTCTGGGCTTACAGCCAGCTTCACCAAAGAGTTGAGATGGCATGGAAGTTAGTTAATTTATTTAGGCTCTGACTTTTTATAGTGCTTATCAGGCAAATGCCTGCCTGAATGTTTAATGTTTAAAAATAAAATTAAAGTTCAAATGGGCCGTGGCTTTGCAAGAAGCACCCCAGATTCTATAAGACCTTTTCTTGGTAACACGTTTCTTTTCCCAAGTTATCACTTCTGCCCCTCTTTCTTTCTTCATTTGTTGCTTTCCTTACACCCACCTTCTTCAAGTATTTTGAACGGTAGCTCCCGTTTACAATGTGGAGGTTTTTATGTCTTCTTTTCAGAAATCTGGTCCCTAACAGTCTTTATGTATGATCTCAGTAAACAAAGAACGTGTGTGTGCGCGCGTGTGTGTGTGCGTGCGCGTGTGTGTGTGTAGGAAGCCTGCCATATTTCCTCCCTGCCCCACAGAAAATATGTTTTCTGGAAGCCCTTTTGACACTGAAGTGAATGCCCAGTGGCCCTCCCTTGTTGAATTCTCCTGAGAGGAGAGAGAGAGCGAGGCCTTTATGCTTGTTGTCATATCTTTTGTTTCTGCTGATTATACACAAAGTAAGTTGTAAATAGCTCTCTCGCACACCGTGATTCCTTTGAGGTCTCTACAGGAGAGTAGATATGCACTCAGCTCCAGCTTCCCTGGGGATTCTAGAGGGTCCCTTTCAAGGCCTCTTACTTCCTGTTATAGCACCAGCCGAATGAAATTTAGATGAGTTCTAGACAATTACCATCCCATAATGAAACCTGCAGCCTACTGTTTAGAAATACTAGCTGATCAGTTTAGTTTTTTTCTTTGTTTTTAAATTAAATGTTTTTATTACTTTAAGAGTAAAGTATACAAAGATGCCACAAAGAATAAAAAAATAAAATGTCCCGTTAGTCCTACTACGTTTCAGAGATCAAAATCACTGTGAACATTTTATGAAAATCACGGTAGAACTTTGTTTTAAAGTATGATGTTGAAATGCACACTAAACAGTAGCATGAAGACAAGAGGATAAAATTGGAATTCTCCAAATCAGTTTGAATTTTCAATTCCATTGAAAACAGAAGGTACACATCCTATTTTAGTATCTTAATTTAAAATGGAGTAATAATGAGTTAAAGGGAATTCCCTGGCTGTCCAGTGTTTAGGACTCTGCACTTCCACTTCAGGGGGCGCAGGTTCGATCTCTGGTTGGGGAACTAAGATCCCGCATGCCGTGGGTCATGGCCAAAAAAAATTTTTAGGTCTGCTGTTTCTGTCAGGCATTTTTTGATTGCTTATAGGTAGTTGGCTGACTGCTAAGGCTTCTGAATCAAAAGGCCTAATTGTCTATGTGTGCTGAATTATACCTAATTAAGGTTATCAAACTTTTATATCCTGTGTATTTTCCTTGGGACATTTTGATGAACTGGAAACAGATATAGCTTGCCTTTCCCTTATACTTTTTCTCTGTCTGATAATTGATGACTCTAATTGTGGTGGGTGAGGTAGGGGGAGTATTGTTAGATGGTGAACTCATGAGTGAAACCATGTGGATTTTGGTTCAAATCTCAATTTTCTCATCTTTAAGGAAGTCCGTTTTCACAGATCAGAAGGATTTTCTTTTCTGCTCAGAAATCCTAGGATTCTAAGACGGAGAGCACTCTTTGCTTTCCTCCTAGTTCCTTTTTGTGATTTGGATAGCTGAAGCATTCCAGTAGCCTGGCACAGTTTCCTTCCAACTTACTCACAGACCTTTTTGTTTTCTCTCAGCAACTGTGTATTTCTAAGTGTTTGAGGTTGTAATTGAGTGTAATTGTAGTTGTTTAACTTTCTCCATTCCTCTTGAGAGTGTTTATGAAATGCCTTCTGTGAGGGTAAAAAGGAACTAGAAACTTTGTCTTTGTGACATGGTCAACTAATATTAAGGTAAGTGGCAATTGTTTTGTGTACATGAAATAAAGTATTATTTACACTTAATTTGCAACATATGCATTCTGGCTTATCTGCTGTAATCAGTTAAGTAGTCACGTTTATTAAGGTTTTATAGGAAACTTTGGGGGGGGGTTTGTTTTGATATGGAATATTCTAAGTAATTTTTCCCCAATTCTTCTCTTGCACCCTAGGGAGAATTACTGTCGCACAACTCATTGGTGCCCTCACCACGTGTCAGTGTGGGGTGGGATCAGCATTGTTCTGTGGGTGACACAAGACAGATGCAGTGTCTCTATTCCTCTCCATGACCCCTTTCTTTCTCATTTCTCAAGTTAGAGGAGAAATCCCCTTTAACCTTGCTGATGTTGTCCCAGACCAAAGAGTGAGTAGTAGGTCTTGATTTCTTGTGACACTTTGTTCATTTCCTTTAATTGTCTTCTTCGTAATTTCTTTCATACGAAACATCAACAAATGCCTCTAGAATGGATGCTACTAAAAGCAACTATTACATGTTTTTCATTAACTTCTTTGAAAAATGTTCTCGCTCTTTCTCATTTCTTAAGTTTGGGCTTTGTAATTTTCTAGCATGTGCCCCTGAGCTAGTTATTTAACTACTCTAAAGCTCCCCCTCTCTTGTGAAATGGAGATGCTCATATCCCATAAGATGGTTGAAAGGAAAAAAAGGGTTAATCTCGATGTAAGGTACCCACATGGTGACTGGCACAATGCAAGCGCTCAGTAGATGCAACCTCATTTTCCTTTCCTTCTCAGGCTCCAAACGAAGAAATTTGTGGGTAAAGAGTGGTTAATTTCAAAGACAGCTGATATTCTGTTGATGTCACTTTATGGAAATAGGCAGGAAGAAAGAATAAGACACTTGAAAAGAATAGGAAAGTTGGACCTAAAAATGTTAGAAGAGTTGACTTTTTAAAAAATATATATGTTATATTCACTAGTAAACTTGCAAAGTGGAGTTTATTGAAAATTGTTTAAATCTGGAGAAGTGAACAGATTTGTGGATCAAAAGAAAGAAGGAAATACCTTCTAAGACAGCATGCTTGGCTGAAAACTGATCTCTGAACAAAGAAAATTGATTGGCACAGATGATCCCAGTTGGAGTTAAAAAAATAAATAAAACAAAATACCAAAGGAGGGCTTTGAGAGGGAAAGAAGATACAGGTGAGATGAAGCTGATTGATGGATTGAGATTCTGATACACATAGATAGTTGTATGATTAATGAAGGTAGTATGTGTTTGGAAATACTGAGTAGAGATTTAGAGAAGAATTTAAAAAGCAGAAAACAGGTTTCAATGGAATCTAAATTCTCTTTATCTTAAAAATTTTAAGATGAAGTAAGCATGTGACTAATAAGTAGGTAATATTTCAGGATGAGAGTAACTAATTGTAATAGGTAGCTTAGTTTTGAAAGGGAATCTTAGCGGCTTTCATTGTAGGATTCTAGATACAGAGAAACATTTACTAAATCATAGCTTTTTTGTTATTTTTAGTATTAGAGCAGACGTAAAATGAGCCTCTTAAATGTAGCTTAAATACAGTAAGTAAATAATACATGTTGATAAATAAATACTAGCCCATGCCAGGAATAGGAAAAAAAAATTTGAACTGGTATTTTAAGTGTGCAAAGGAACTTTAGGCATTATAGAATGCAGTTTTCTTAATTCCCACTTAAGAAAATGAGAAGAGAAAAAAAGTCACCAATTCCAAGCAGAGATTCTGTTTCTTTTTCCCTTCCCTCACTTCCTCCCTTCCTTCCTTTTGACTTTCCTTCTTCTCTCCTCCTCCTTCTACAGTCCACGGATATTAAGTGCCTGCTTTGTGCTACATGCTATGGATACAAGGGGCAATAAAATTTATGTGGATTTTTTCTTTTTAGAATTTACCTTTTGGTAGCTAATAAACTTGGGCGTGTGATATTTACAATATATTTGACCTACTGAGTGTCAAAAACCTGTGAAGCCGTGATGGAAGCCATTCTGTTTCAGAATTGCCGTTGGGATGTCCCTGCTTCTGCCTGGGTCACGTGTGTTTGTGTGCAGTTTTCAGCAGCCTCCACAGCCAGCATCTAACTTGGCCGTATTCCCCCAGGTTCCAGTGGCATGTGCTGGCAGAGTGCTGGGTGCAGACTTCTGCCCAAACCTGGAGGAGCCAGACCAGAGGCTGGAAGTCCAGGTTGGAGTCTTACTGTTTTATCAGTTGGGGGTGGTGTGACAGTAACAGTGGTCTCTGAAGGCCATGCAGATACATCAGATGCCATCAGGAGACAGGCAACTGCTGAGACAGGTATAACAGAGGGCCCAGTGTAGCATCTGTGCAGCAAAAAGTCCTTTTCAGGTTAAGTTGTATGTAACTAGAGATCGTTCATTTACTCATTCAAGAAATCAAGACTTAGTATGTACTGCAGTGAATAAGAACGTGGTTTCTGAAGGCTGGCTACCTAGGTTGACACAGTTGCTGTGAGATCTTTGGCAAGTCACTCAACCTAACTGGGCTTTAGCTTTCTCATCTATGAAATGGAGATTTCCCACACTAGGTGACTGTGAGGATTAAATGTTCTAACACATACCTAACAGTTAGCACAGGACCTGGCACGTAACAGGCACTCAGGAAATCTTAGCTCTCATCTTTTCAAATCATCATTATCAAGTACTAAGAATGATGCTAGGCTCTGGGGACACCTGGGGAGCCAGTCATGTTTCCTGCATTGTGGTCTCCCAGCTCAGGAGAACGGAAGCCGTTCAGCTGGGCGCTGTATTAGAAAAATAGGACTTAATGATAAGTAGCTTCCTTCTTCATGGATTGGGAGATATGTCCTCTGGTGTAATATTAAGTTTATTTACAAAGCACATTTTTCATGAAAGTATTGACTTGGAATTTGTTGTGTGGTCTTGAGAAATTAGAAACGGTGTGGTGTATTGCAGATTAAAAATATAAATATGACATCCTGGCCAAAGGCCTATCTCCACTTCCAGGTACCTTCCAGGTTAATAGTTATGGAATGTGTGTGCCAGTAATGCAAAGATGCAGGCTGAAGTTTCAATGTGGATGGCACCCCCTTGCATGGGCAAACCCATACTATTTTTTAGGGCCTCTATTTGGCGTCATTTTCTAAATTTTAAGACTTAGGGGATGAGCATAGTGAGCTCAGTGTTAAAAAACATTTTTTTTTTTTTTTTACTAATTTAGACCCCCCCAAATGAGAAAAGAGAATAGTTTAAAAAATTGACTTCACAGTGGGCGTGATGGCGGAAGTGGTGGTCAGAGGAGGTTTCAGTTTTTATGATACTCTGAAGGGGACACCATCTCTTGCGCACCTGCTCTTGGCCTAGCGAAGACCACCTGAGCTCAGCGGTGCCACAAGCTGGTACTGTCTGGGCGACATATGGCTATGATACAACAGAAAAGCAGGTGTGGCACGTATGAGACATGATCATGCGTTTCCCAGTTTTAGAAAGCGCACAGCTTGTGTGTGACACATATATGCAGAGTGATGGAAGACTTTTCGTGAAGACTAGTCTGATCCTTGACCCCTTCGGGTTGGACAAGTGATGTTCTTCAAACACGTCACCTGGAATGGTCTGTCATGGGTGGTTGTTGGATAATCTGTTTTTGAACCTTGAGTTATGGAGCAGGGAGCGATGGGTTTTGCAGATGTGGGTGCATGAAATAAAACTGAAAGAGACCAATGGAACACTTTACTTCGACATACCAAGGGAGAAAATGTATATTTACACGTTGAAGTGAAACCGTGGTTGTAGGTAGCTAAACAGATTGTGGAGTTGACAGTTCAGCGAGGGCCTTGCAAGGAAGACCCAAGTTACTGGGCAAAGAAAAGAAAGGGCTCATTTTATTGGATTCCTCATATTGCAACAGCATTTTGGTGGACTGAGTGGAAAAGCTGAATATGTGAAAAGATAGTCAACTACGAAGCATTGGTGCCTTAACTGGGACCCACTTGAACCATTTCTTTCTCTCTTTTCTCCTCTTCTTTTCTAATTATGGCTTCCATACATTTTAATAATACCTGGTACATATTCATATTATGTCTGTCATAATAAACTTGACACTTAATATATTCTTCACCAGCTAACAGTTCCAGGAGTAGCTTAGAGTCCTTTCATTCTTGCCATGGCATGTGCATTCTGGTCTTTTTTTTTTTTTTTTTTTTCCTATCAAGTGAGCCATTTCTTATTTTTTAGTCCAACTCTGCACTCCGGGGAACTCATCATAGGACTTGCCAGCGTCGTTTACTTTTCCTTCTTGGATCTCAGACTTTCCCCCAGGGCCAGGCATTATAACCACGAGAGAATTTTATGTTTGGCCTCTTGATTCTGAGAATAATCTCTTGTACACCTCGATTTAGGAGCTCTGGCTTGTTTATATCCTTTCCTGTGAAGGATTTTCATTTAGACACACAGTATCCGTATCTGGTTTACCTTTGTATTTGTACCTGACATGAATTCTCAGGACTGATGGAGCCCCTTCCTCTTCTTACCTTCTTTCTTTTAACCCTTTCCTTTTAATCCTTAAAATTTCAGATGACTTAGCAACTTTATCATTTAATAATTCCAAGATCCCTGACACTCTTTCATGAATGTATCCTTGGTTTTGAATGACTGTCATTGTGGAAGTCTGAGCATGACTTGACTTTTGCAAGGGCATCTGCTGTCTTTTTTGTGTTAATATACCCGATTTAGAAAAGTAGCTGGAAATCCAGACTTTGATTTACTGTCTTAACTTTCTTGATTTTCTTCAGTGGCTTTTGAAGTACATATGAAACTGTGTACTTTCTTTAGCTCTGGAGGTTAACTGATGCATAGGCTCCCAAAATTGTCCTCTTATATAATTATTTTATGGGAAATTGTTATTCTAGTTTAGACCTCCCTTAATTGCTGTTAAATATTTTATTTTATTTTGTTTTATTTATTTTTATAAACTTATTTGTTTATTTTTGGCTGCATTGGGTCTTTGTTGCTGCATGCGGGCTTTCTCTAGTTGCGGTGAGCCAGGGCTACTCTTCATTGCGGTGCATGGGCTTCTCGTGACGGTGGCTTCTTTTGTTGCGGAGCGCAGGCTTCAGTAGCTGTGGCACACGGGTTTCAGTAGTTGTGGCTCTCAGGCTCTAGAGCGCAGGCTTCAGTAGTTGTGGCTCGCGGGCTTAGTTGCTCCGCGGCATGTGGGATCTTCCCCAACCAGGGGTCGAACCTGTGTCCCCTGCATTGGCAGGCGGATTCTCAACCACTGCACCACCAGGGAAGTCCCAAATATTTTATTTTTAATCATAAAAGTGACTGTTTTAGTCTCACTGTGCCTCATCGTGTGTTGTTACAGTTAGCCTAGCACAGTTCCTTTCCTGGTTGGGAATTCAAGATGTGGGGTTTGACTTGGTATTTTTCACCACTAAAGTGCTTAGAAAATTAGAGTAAATAATGAACCAATATTTCAGTACCCGATTAGACACAATTTACTGTGATGTTTCATAAACCACAGACTCCTTTCTTCTATGAAGGCATGAAGGATCACTTTTTTTTTCCCCAGACATACTGGGGTGCAAATGTAAATTTCCATAAAATTTAAATGAGGTGCTTCCTGTAATTAATGAACAATCGTGGCTGCTGTCTAGTCTACATTGTAATTAACCGTGATCAGGCTTGTTTAGTGATGGCACTGTTCCTGTAATAATTTGACAAGCTACTGTGAATTTGCCAGGTTATTAAACAACCTGCAGCATTCACTTACAGAATCACAGCGATGGCGGCGGCTGCTAGTTAAAGGCAGCATAAGGGCGAAGCAGAGCTGCCCATTGAAGTCTGTCGATCACCACGAACAGGTTTACGTTCCTGTGATTTGGGAGAAGTTAATTAATTTTGTGTGGGTTGTCTTGAAAACTTTTTATTACATGGTAAACCTAATGGGGCAAAGCTGGTCATTTTTGTGAACTCATAATGAAGCTAACCAATTTTCTATATTGTTTTCATCCATACGGACACCCGGAAGCTGAGGTTTCCCCCTTCCCACCCTATTAAATAGATGTAATATTTTAAACAACAACAGAAACAAGCTGTTCCCTCCCCAAATTTATTCCCAGCATCTCTCAAATACAAGTTTACTTTTTTATTGAGTGTGTGTGTTAGGAAGAGCAGATGACCTTGTGCCACGCACAGTCCTGTCACAGGGAGAGGGAGCCGTCTAAGGGGACTGGTAACCGTGTCCATAGTCACTAGCGCACCCGCCTGCCTGAGCCCCCCTTAAGGTTAAGAACTGTTCAAAACGTTACTGTCTAGTTACTGTGGTGTCTTTCATTCAGATTCTGTTTATTGACTAAACCACAAGGATTCCTGCCCAAAGTACCAGGCGGTCTATGCTTGACTGATTTTGATTTTCTAACATCAGCCCTGGGGTTTATTTGAAAAATGTACATACACTGCAGCTTTAACAAGTCAAGTGACTGCATGTTTTTGACCATGGAGTCGAGTATATCTGAAGATCATTAAATTTAGAGGGGAAAGGAGGGGTGGAGAATAAGTGTAGTAGTCATTGTACCATTGCAAAGAGAGAGAGAGTGTGGGTGTGTGTGTGACACATGGTTTTTGTCTTTTCATCTTCTCCAAGAGCCAGAAAGTTTCCTGCCGTTCTCTTTCCAGCTATTGACAAATGATTGCCAGATGTGAGATCTTTGCAGTGCTCTTTCCCTCAGCAAACCTGCAGCGATGGGATATTTGATTCTCCCTTGCCCATTTCATCTCCTTTCCACATCTGCCAGGGACACACAAGCAATACATCCCTACATGAGAGTTTAAAGTTTATTCAGCTCCTTTTTCCCCTCCGATAAAATGTGTTTGGAGACAACACAATGAGGTCCATATGACTTTCTCCCAACTTCACTGTATGAAATTAGTTGTTTATTTTACTTATCTACCTCTCAGTAATTGAACGATTTCATTTTAGTTTCGGTCCATGGAAAATTTGATGCAACTCTGGGAATGCTAAGAGTTTCCTATTGTTGTCTGCTTGCTGCAAGTATACCATCATCACAACTTCTCTCTGATCGTCTCAATTCTGATAAAAACTAGACTGGTGGTTTCTATGGACTTCCTAGGAAACTAGTTTTAATAAACAACTGTCAAAATACTAAGTGTAGCATGTCTGGTAAAATTCAGTAGTCATTTAAGACCTAAAAAGCCATCCATGAGGGAGAAAATTCAACTTGTTTGGCTTGATTAGCTTACCTTGTATTTGTGTCCATTGTCAAAGTTGTTATGGATAAGGTCCTAGTTTTAATCCCAAATAGCTTATAAAAGAGAATGTATAGTGAGTTTTGAAGGTATCTGAAATTAGCCTGTGTAGGCCACACACATAATCATTAACATGCACGGAAGCCTTTTGCATCTGCTTGGAATCTGTATTGATACTGATTTTTTTTTCTCATCTTAGTTTACAAATATTTTCCAAAGTGCTCTTATAGCTTATGTTCATACTATAGGGTGGGCTGACACAGGTGGCCTTTCAGTTTTTCTATTAAACTTTTTGGCAAACGAAAAGGCCCCTTACTCCCTGAATAAGATCAGCATTTTTATTTTTTTTAACATTTAAAAAATAATCCATAAAATGTCTGCCACATGTTCCCTAGTTGATGGAAATGTTTTCCAAATTAGAGTGTAGTATTGGATTCTTATTGTAAAAGTGCTAGCGTGTTTACTATTTCTGCTACCCTCTTAGCTACCTGTCATTATACAAATTTATTTTTTTGTGTGTGAAACTCAAATGATGAATATAAGATAATTACTATTTATGAATTTCTGAGGAAAAATTGTTTTGTTTTTTTTTTTTACTGTTAAGAAAGTAAATGGCTTTGCCCATGTGAGACTCAAAATAGGAAAAATGTGGTCTCTTTTTCATTCTGTTCTTTTAAAAAAAATAACAAAGCAACAACAAACAAAACCTAACAAGAACAAAAACAAAAAGCCAACAGCCCCTGAAAAGAAGAAATCCTACTTAAGCCTAGGAAAAAGAGGTCAACCAAACTCATGAAGATGTATACATGGAATGTCTGTTACTTTTTGTCTGTCAGTTAGATTATACCCCAGTAAAGCTTAACAGAGAATAAGGGGCACAACTGCTTACCACAAGTTGCCAAAATGTTGCATGTTTCTGTGGGAAGTGTCTATTGAACAGGGGAGAAAATAATCGTACTTGAAGAAACTGTTCACTCTTAGAAAACAAGGTGGTGATCCTGATGGGGGGAGTAAGTTTAAACAATACCCCTCAACACAAAATTACCATGACCAACAAGGATCCCTGTGGAAAAACTGATGTTTTTGTTGTCCTTCGATGGTGCCCGAGGACTGACACCAGGCCAGGCCCTCAGTGGATGCCAGTGGCTGGGAAGGTGGAGGCGAAGAGTGCTTTCACAAGACAGCAAGGTTAGGAGCTCCTGTGGCGGCACCAGGTCCCTTCAGATTTAGGTCGCGTCTTGGGACTTGCTGTCGCTAACGCATTTGCTGGTCTCTCGTGCCTTCCTGCCTTTTCCTCTACATGGTTAGAGTCTGGGAGGCAGAGAGGTGCTAAGCAGTGGAGGTGCCATCCAGCCCGAGTGCCTAGGGAACATCCTTCAGAGGACGACCTGTCACCAGCCGTCAAAGAGGAGAGTGGCTTTGTGGTCTCTGAACATCTGGCCGCGCTGCACAGGAAGCTGAGGGGGTGTCATTAATTGTGATGAAATAATTTAAACCATCAGGAATAAATGAGGCTGTTAAGCTAAGTTCAGATTCCATTTGCTGTGCACATGTGTCTAGCAGCCTGTGTGCAGTTAAAAAAAATTGAATTATATTAGCTCATGAGTAGAAGTGAAATAGATACTGTAAATGAAACAAGTTGCTGTGTGGTGATGACACAGTGTTGAACCACTTCATAGAGTTACAGTTTGTAGGATCAGTATATTGAGAGTGGTACAGCATTTAATGAATTTTTTTAAAAATAAATTTATTTATTTGTTTGTTTTATTTTTGGCTGCATTGGGTCTTTGTTGCTGCGCGTGGGCTTTCTCTAGTTGCCGAGAGTGGGGACTACTCTTTGTTGCAGAGCGCGGGCTTCTCATTGCGGTGGCTTCTCTTGTCGCGGAGCACAGGCTCTAGGCGCGCAGGCTTCAGGAGTTGTGGCACGTGAGCTCAGTAGTTGTGGCTCGCGGGCTCTAGAGCGCAGGCTTAGTAGTTGTGGCTAACGGGCTTAGTTGCTCCGCGGCATGTGGGATCTTCCTGGACCAGGGCTCGAACCTGTGTCCCCTGCATTGGCAGGCGGATTCTTAACCACTGTGCCACCAGGGAAACCCCATGAATTTTTATATAAAAGGATTCTTAAGGTATTGAGAGAGATAGTCAGGACCAGTGGTTTATTGGAGCACAGAGAGGATGGGTAGGTGGATGGGTATAAAAAAGCAAGCCTTCGGGCCAAGGTGGTTGGGTGGACGGGGTCCTTAGTCTGCTAAGCCAGGCTGAATTGATGCATGGTGTACCTTTCCATAGATTCTGGCTTTGAGTCAGTATTGGGTGCCGTTGCTCCACCTACGTACTCCAGGCTGGAGGACGATGTTTCTCTGATGACCAACTTTGGACGTCCCTTTGAGGCTTCCAGCACTTTGGGCACATCTGTGTTGTTTTCTTCAGAATGAAAACAACTCTCTTTGGTGATAGATGACTCCTCCAGCAGGTAAACGTATTTTTAAGGCTTTGCATCATCAGTGAAGACTGATTTCAAGTGTAATTTTCAGGCACAGTGGAAAGAGGCAGTCTTCACTTCTTTACAAAGGCAAGACTGTCAGGTTGGAATGTCGGGACATCCCTGAGGTTTTGAGCACTAAACTGAGCAATGATGTGTAGGTTCCAAAGTACATTTCTAAAATAAAAGTCATTCCTTTTATACATGAGCAGAGTCTTCAAATTTGAACTTTTATTCAAAAATAAACACAGGAATCTGAAAAATAAAGTGAGGATGTTTAGATACAAGAAGCATTTCTTAAAACCGTCGGAGAAGTTATCCCTTTAGCAGGCGGAGGCGATGGTCCAGAGCCCTGGCAAGCGTTGGACAAAAGCCATTTCGCTAGCTGTGTCTTATCTCACTTTGCCCTATCCATCCCCTTGCTACCTCATTGCCTTTCTCTCTCCCCTGTTGTGTAACTCCTTTGTCTTTTCCTTTTCCATTTTCTCTTTTCCTTTATTCTCACTTATTTTATCCTTTCTCTTTACAACCTGTTCTCATTCTTCATCCTCCAAAGAAACGAACTGCAATTCTGTTTTCATTTATAGTGTTAGTTTTCCTGCTACTAGTTAAAAGATTAATATGCTTTTTTAAAAAAAATTATTTATTCAGTTTTATTTTTGACTGTGTTGGGTCTTCGTTGCTGCACACGGGCTCCCTCTAGTTGCAGCGAGCGGGGTCTACTCTTCATCGCGGTGCGCGGGCTTCTCATTGTCGTGGCTTCTCTTGTTGCGGAGCACGGGCTCTAGGTGTGCAGGCTTCAGCAGTTGTGGCTTGTGGGCTCTAGAGCGCAGGCTCAGTAGCTGTGGCGCACGGGCTTAGTAGCTCCGCGGTATGTGGGATCTTCCCAGGCCAGGGCTCAAACCCATGTCCTTTGCATTGGCAGGCGGATTCTTAACCACTGTGCCACCAGGGAAGCCCTAGGTTGCATTTTAACATAAACTTGTATATGACCATTGGTGGATTTTTTTAAGGAATGTGAATGAACCTTGATTAGCTTTTTTTAAAAGGAATGCAGACTACTCACTAAATTATCCCTTTACCTGGATGCTTGAATGGAATTGTTGTCGATGAAAGCCAGAAATTTGTGGTTCTGAGTAACCATCTTCCTTCTTCCTCAACATAGAAGGAAGACATTCAAATCAAAACACTTGCGTTTCTTGATGTCTAATAGAGTAACCAGTAGTTAAGATAATGTTCCTTGTGTGTTTTGATCTTTGGATTTCATTTTAATTCATGTAATAGAGTAGGAAGACTTGCGTTCTTCAGATCTATCTCCTTGGCATTGTTGGAAGGATTGAAGGAGATGATGTGTGCGGGGGGCACTGTGCCTAGCACATTGCAAATAGTGATGTGACTGCATTATTGTTATTATATAAATGTATAAATTGTACTAGCATCTGTCGGCTAAGCAGGTAAAAATTAAGAATAAATTTTTCTCCTGAAAATTTCACACATCTCTACTATTTAAATGTTACTCACCTTTAAAAAGTTTTACAATTCTTCCCTCAAGAATAGGGAATGCAAGGTGAACATGGGAAATTTTGAACAAGATACCTATGTTTTTCTTTCTTTACTTGGAAGAAATCACTGCATTCTGTAGAACATTTATTTGTTTCTCAAAACAAATAAGAAAATGATAGTATAGAAAACAAACTCATGGTTACCAAAGGGGAAACGTGGGCGGGGGATAAATCAGGAGTTTGGGATTAACATACACACTACTATATATAAAATAGATAATCAACAGGGACCTACTGTATAGCACAGGGAACTCTACCCAATATTCTGTAATAACCTATATGGGAAAAGAATCTGAAAAAGAATGGATATATGTATAGGTATAACTGAATCACTTTGCTGTACACCTGAAACTAACACAACATTGTAAATCAACTGCACTCCATTATAAGATAAAAGTTAAATTTAAAAAAAGAAAATGATAGTATACTCAGTAGTTGCTTGAAGTTTTCTCTTGCAGCTGTTTTAGTAGATACAGATAAAGAGCAGTTTCATGAACGTAAGTCCACCACCCCCACTCTACACCTTTTTATTTTGATGGTGTGTGAACTGAATGCCCCTACATTTGGGGGACCTTCTTTATTCTTCTGCTGTTACTACTCTCACTGTCTGCTTAAGTAGTAGTAAATTTGTAAATTCTGTGTCTTGAATTATATATTTCAGGTACATTATAGATTAAATAAATGTTGGTTGAATGGCCTGAGAAGTGCATTTTGCATCCTGTCTCAATACCACTGTTTCTATGAGAGGATATTATCTAGATTTCAGGTGACCAGCTTAACCTAAGCTGTTCGTGTTGGGAGCCGTCACTATTAACATAAGAAGCTTATTTTTACTTTATGTAAGTTCCTTCGTCATAATAGCTTCGTAGATGCTTCATAGAGGGAGAAAGAAAAGACAAGAAAACACGGAAGTATTTTAATTCTTGGCTTCAGTAGAGAGAATTATGTGTTTGGGGGTGTGTGTATGTATATGGATTTTGTATATACATACAGAATATATCTCATTACATACATATCCACATATTTTCTTTGTTCACAAGAATAACTGGTGATGTTCTGTTTGAATATTTTGTTGGAGTTAGGCATAGTAAATAATTTACATTGAGAACACATAGTCCCTCTAGCTCCACCCGCAAAAGAAAGAAAAAACTTTTGCTTGGGTGGATAATGGAACCTCAGTTTGTGTGTGAGATTCTTCAGGACTCAGTATTTTTTTCTTGTGGTTTCAAAATTTAAACCTGGAAATCATCTGAAGTTATATAATGTAATGTCTCCATCTTATAGATTTGGAAACTGAGGCCCAGAAATTTTAAAAGGCTTGCCCCAAATTACATAGTTAGTAAAAATTCTCCATTTCTGACATCTGAAGAATGGAGTTACCCAAGAATATAAAGTTGTTACTCTTTAATGTTCAATACATGCCAGTGGAGTTTCATGGAGTGTGGAAGCAGACCAAGTCCCCTTGAAATCATTGTTATTATAAAAACCATCTTTAAGTGCCTTTTTGGGATGGTACTGTGTTTGCATCCTATAAAAAGTGAGCTGAATAGACAGGGTCTCTGCCCTCTAGAAGTTTATAATCAAAAACAGATAATGTAGCTGACATCTGTTACTGTATTAAGGTCCTACAAATAAACATTGATCCAAATACATAAATAAAAGTTTTATATCAGAGACAAGTAAAAACCTGTTTGCTTGCCTGATTCATCCCTACACCGAAACCATCCGTGGAAGTTGTAAAATGACTAAACTGGACTAATCCTGACACCAGGATATTCCTGTAGGTTGTTATTTTTTAAGGGTTTTCATGGAGTGCTGGCATTACCATCATGTCACTGATAGCTTATTGTGAGTGGGTCTAGATTCAGAGATGTTGTTTTTATCTTTCTGGTTAAAGAATTGGAAAGAATTGAATTTTCCTCCCTCTATGGATTTTTCTCATTTCTGCGATACCTGCTATTGTAAACCAGCATTCTGGAGTGTACTTTACAAAAGGTATCCAAGCCCCCCATGTTAATAGAAATGATATGTTTTTAAAAATTAACAGCCTTTCCCCTCCTCTAAGTCACTAGAAAATGCATTAAAACAAATATAGGAGTTTAGGATTGATGCTGTAATGAGATGAACTTATATATCCAAAAGGCTTCGAAGGGAATATTGTAAGAAGAGGTAAGTTCACAACTTTGGAATGAGCAGATCTGGTTGTAAGTTTGAGTAAAGCTATACCAACTAAAATTAAGCATATAAAAGTTGGCAAGGGAGATAGGTGTTGAGTTTGATCAAATATTTTCTCTCTGCATGCTTCAACTTTAATGCAAGGTATTTTAACAGTCACATCAAAAATGAGGTGTGGGGAAACTAAAACAGCAACATCGGGAAGCCTAAACATGAACCCATAACAAAGTTCAAGACATTAAAAAAATAGCTGTCCCTACCCTAGTGTGGGTGTCTGTGTAAATTAAACCATGTGGGTGCATAAATTAATTAGAAGCACAGTCACTGATATAAATCAAACTTATTTGGTACACTGATGAAATGAGCATTGTTTATAAGATTATCTTGTTATTTAATCTCTTCTATATAAACCTGGCTGGTTAGAATTATGAAGTAATAATACAATTAATGTGATGATGGTATACTTTTTCTTAGTACAGGCCTGATCTTGTAGGCCTTTTTTGACTGGGGTTTGTGAATATAGAGGACCATAAGAGCTGGAAATTTTAATTAGCAAGAATGTTCCTCCTTTCCCCCTCCAGTTGTGTGGGTTTTTTTTTTTTTTTTAAATCTCAGGATGTTCCCTGGATAGTTTATTCTTTTTGAACCACTAATCTACTGACTCCAGAAGAAGGAACTGCCTTTAGATATTATTTTCTCAAAACTGTGCAAAGTTCATTATGAGAGCTACCTGCTGTCTTCCAGCTATACTCTGCTGTGCCACTGGGTCTCAAATAAAGAGAAAGTTCTACTTACAAATGAAGCCATTAGGAATTTCTTGAATAAACAAAGTTTTTTTTTCTTTGATGTGCAAAGGAATTTTGTTTATAACTATTAGTCATATAAGTCCATATCTAACACATGCAAGGAACATTTGTTATCTTTTGTATGAAATGGAAAGTACTCTTGTCAGCTAGGGAGTAGAAAACAGAAACACTTTTTAAAAAAGCTAAACAGAATCCTAGTGCAAAAGAATATTGTTAGTGTCATTATTTAGTATTTGATTCAGAACTTTTGCTTGGTATTTTTTTCCCTTATTTACCCTGCCTACTTTCCTAGTTTGCCACCCCCCAGACTCCATGAAGTTGGTTTTTTGATGTCTACAAATGAAAACTTTGCTTATGGGAAGTTAAATCAAAGCTGTGCACTTTATTGACCTTGCTCTCAGGTTGCTTACCTACTCCATGGCGTTCTTTTATTCTTTAACGGAACTTGACAGTGGTGTCCAATAATTTAACTAAGGAATTGCAGGGAAAAAAATGTCACAGGTAATTCCCTCTTGATTTATTTTTATGAATGGAGGCTGATGGCTTGTTGTTTCTACTTAATCTCATTTAGAGAATGGATTTAGAACAGGGTCCTTTTAGGATTATGCACAGGGCAATTAGGAATGTGTATCATAAAATCTTAATTGTGATTTCATTTTGCCCTAAACGGTTAGGATGCTTTTTTCCTTCTCTACTGGTCTATGTTGATGTTAAACATTTCCAAATTGACAAATCCGCTATTTGGATATATTACTTTAAAGATTTTTGTCTTATCTTCATAGGAGTGCCGCACATCTCCATTTCAACAGTGATTATGATACCATGGCAGCGTCCCCTGGCTGTTAGCAGAATATGTAGTATTTCTGTGGTTTTGTGAATCAGTAACCACTAAAAGATTTCAGACCCATCACCTATGAATGCTTTGTGCAGAGTTTGCTTCATGAGAGCAAATGTGGCGTAAGACAACCTCAACAGTACGTGTAAGGATACATTTTCACTGTTACACTTGGCTCTGTCCTGGATTATGCAACTTGGATTTTCAGTCACTGTTAAACTATGCAGATATATCTGATGGTGTTTGGGTCTGTTTCCTGGAAGCCTTTCAGGACAATACTTGTGAAACCAGTATTGAAATCAGGGGCTCTGCTGATCAGAGTCAGGCATATGGTGGGACATGATGCCTTCTGGGTTGAAGAGGTCACAAACAGTGGGCCGACTGTTCTTCTCTGCTTGCTTACTTGAGCTTGCTTCTCAGATCTGATAGGAAGCATGTTTCAAAGAGCTGAGAAGGCATTATGGGCTACACGCCCTTTTTCTAGCTGAGAGTGATGCGTATGACCAGAGTGTGTGAGAAGCTCTGGGGGTATAGTCTGGGTCTCTGTTGAATAGAAGCCCTGGTGGTAAAAGTAAAGGGCTACAAGTTATACCCTTCAGAATTTTTATGATGAGTATAGCTTCTCCATGGGCTGTCTATTCTATTGGGTGGAAAGATCTAGGTTTCCTGTGCTTTCCTAGTTTATTTCCCTAAACATTTATCTTTTCCTTTTACTGTGAATTATGTCACTTATCTTCTTTCATTTTGATACAGTCAGATACTATGTTATCTTAGGATCTTTGGGAAGCTGACTTAACCTAGGTCCTCCTGCAAACAGATCCTGAGACGGTGCCTTTCATGAAGGTACTTAGTTCGGGTAGATCCCAGAGTAGGAGTGAAGGGCCTGGGGAAACCAGTACAAAGATGAATTACTGAAGTACTACTGTTAATGATGCTCATTCTCACTTGGGCCTTGAGAGGTACCTCATGAATACGTCTCCGCCCAAAATAAAAGGGGAAAATGTTTACCCGTTTGCTCTCATCCTCAGTTGAGCAGTGTGGCCCTGGGAGCATTAATTCTCCACACTTCTGATTTGTGCCCGTGCGTCCTCCTCCAGGTTGTCAGGAATTGTGAGGTGCACGGGGCAAGCTCAGAGCAAGATGCTAATTAGCTACGACTGGGGGAAGTTGGCTGATGTGGCTAGGACAGGTGGTGAGACGGGAAGGGTGTTTGGTAGCGCAGGGCAGGAACCTGCTCTAGGGACTGATGCCGTGTTTTCAGGGAGGCTCTAAAACCTAGAGCCCTCTGGAGCAGTGTCTGTGCCGAATCCCTCGTTTGTTGTAGCATGCTTCTCAGGTGAGTTCAGGTGCTTTTACCCCCCACCTTGTTGTTAGAAAGGAACGTTGACATTTTCCTAATAATTTCAGCGTACCACTTGAAAAATTCCCCATTAGGACCGGAGTGATCTGGAATAGGTAATGCATTTCCCTATCATGGGCACAGTTCCATCGCTTTAGCCACATGGA
The DNA here is from genome assembly GCF_965194825.1 of Balaenoptera physalus. Classification (NCBI taxonomy): domain Eukaryota; kingdom Metazoa; phylum Chordata; class Mammalia; order Artiodactyla; family Balaenopteridae; genus Balaenoptera; species Balaenoptera physalus. The sequence goes on along the minus strand of NC_138886.1, from coordinate 66,064,726 downwards.
AGCACAAACATTTATAGGCCTTATCTCAATTATATACCATATCCTTGATTTTGGAATGGGGGAAAGTTGTTAACTGTTCAGCTACTCTTACTATTCTTCTGAAAAACAGTTATTTAGCAGAATTCTTCCTCAGGGTGATTTGGCTCTTTCAGGTCTTTAAACGTAGACTCAAATCCTCACCACCTTTTCCCAGATGGACCCGGGAACCCCAATAGGTATAGTTAATGCCTCTATTAAACTGTGATATCTGATAGATTAGTGAAGATTTAGGGAAGAGCGTAAGGAAAAACAAAAAGGTAGTCCTCAGTGAAATGAAAACTGTACGCACGTCTTCAGTACTTAGAGACGGAAGAGACTGTTTCCCAAACCAACTTCTAAGAAGAGCAGCTGAGTTACACAGTTATTATATGTGTTCTTTTATTGTAGTTATGGGTTTTTATTGGAGTCATGGTCCAAAAATGATAAGGCTAACTGTTGTCATGGATCATGCAGAGGGGATGAAACAACATCAGAGTTCCCTACCATCCACCCTAAGCTGCAGTTCAGATCTTTAACACCCTTCTCTTCTCATAAGTGGGTGGACTGATTTTAATAGTTTCTGTGTTGTATCTGACTTCTTTCCTTCCCGGATGTTCCTGGTTTTTTTTTGTTGTTGTTTTTTCTTTTAAATTAATTAATTAATTTATTTTTGGCTGTGTTGGGTCTTCGTTTCTGTGCGAGGGCTTTCTCTAGTTGTGGCAAGCGGGGGCCACTCTTCATTGCGGTGCGCGGGCCTCTCACTATCGCGGCCTCTCTTGTTGCGGAGCACAGGCTCCAGACGCGCAGGCTCAGTAGTTGTGGCTCACGGGCTTAGTTGCTCCACGGCATGTGGGATCTTCCCAGACCAGGGCTCGAACCCGTGTCCCCTGCATTGGCAGGCAGATTCTCAACCACTGCACCACCAGGGAAGCCCCTGGATGTTCCTGTTTTTAAAGAAATACTGCTTCTAAGATTGATACTTTAAGGATGGTGGAGAAGAACACGTTCTCCATGTGGACAAGTAGATGGAAGGGCACCTTGCAAATGAAATGCATCACACAGGATCTGACATATAGTAATTCTCTCAATAAATTATTATATATTTTTTAAAGGTAATGGACAGGGACAGGAAAAGAGGGAGAGGCAGATTCTAATGTGAATATAATACAGAGCTGTTAGAACATCGTCAGTCAATTGGGAGTTTTGTTATCCAGTGAGATGCTCTTCTGATTTGCTCTTTTGCTCCATTTCAGGACAGACAGTACTGTTTCAATCAAGAAAGAATTCAGCGTACACTGTTAGGACTTTGTTTTGGTCTGAGGGAGTCGAACAGTTGGGTGATTGAGGTTAAGATACCTTAGCACCTTGAGGGCACAGTACAGCCTGAAGGGTGTGATAGAATATACCATCTAGAGGATAAGGAGTTTTAGATGCTAAGGAAAATGATTTCCCTTTGTGGGCTCTTCAGGAACACTTTTCTATCTTGTGGTTGGTCGCTTTCAATGTATGGCAATTGCTTTCCATTATGATCCCAAGCTCCAATCAATAGGTACAATATTATGCAACTTATAGTTACATTATAACCAAAATATGTCAAATGTGGTTTCTGAGTGGCTAATTTACAGTAAGTCTTTCTCAGTCCCTAAAGTGGATGTTATGACTAATTTGAACTCCCAGGGACAGAGGCATTTTTGTTATATGAAAAGTGTGTGTGATGGGGGCGTGGGGTGCAGGGTGTAGAGATAGGAGGAGCAGTAAACCAGTGTGTCAGCTTATTCACATACAGATTGATCTCTCGGCATCTCCTTTGCATCCTCATGGGTTGTTGTGAGTTATCTGCTCACCCTGGGAGAGATGTGCTCTGAATTCTAATAATTTGAAATCTGCGAATCTATTAAAACCATATTTGTAGCGCTAAAAAAAAAATTGATATTCACCGGGCAGTTTGCCCAACAAGAGAAAGTCAAAGAGATTATACACTTATCCTAAGTAACAGCAGCCACCCTGCCAATTCCTCCTTTGAAAGAATACAGCAGACCCCAATTATACATCTACGGGTAAGGGGAGACAAGAAAAGAACTCAATATATCAAAATCAGAAAGTAAATTCCACGATAATGGTTACAATAATGTTTCAAGATGTGATTTCAGCGTGGGTCTAGTCATGAACTAATCATAGCTTAGATGGGTTTAAAATTGTTTAAAGCACATCCTGAGGTTGTTAAATATGTTTACTCCTCTCCCTTGAAATTAGAATATTCACTCATATAACAATAGACCCCAAGATCACACGGGGCAAGGACAGCCACCTCATTGTTTGACAAAGAAAGCGAGGCCCGAGTGTCATGGTGACATACTGTGGTCAAAACGTGGTCTTCTGATTTCCCATCTAAAGGTCTTTTCATCAGGGACTGAATTAACATATTTACCACCTACAGTATGCCAAGGGCTGGTGATACAAAGATGCATAAGCCGGTGTTTCTGAGGGAGCTCTGCTACATGCAGTGGGTGGTAAGCTAATCTGTTCAGAGTTGTACTTTGATCTTCCCAAGGATAGGTTTTGTCCTGTTGATCTTTAGGGTCTCAGCATCAACCATCATGCCTGGCACTTAGTAGGAAGGTACCTAATCATTGCTTGATGGATGGATGAATGAATGAATGAGTGAAGGTGATAATTGCTGATCATTGTGCCATGGAGTCGCAGAGGGCAGGCAAACCCAGGAAGAATTCACACAGGAGAGAAGGTTTTAGTCAAGTTTTTGAATAGTGTTTTTCTACAGCAAAAAGAGTGGAGAATCAGCAAGCTCAGCTGAAGGACACTCTCCTTTAGAGTACGAACCAAGCTGTATTCATCTTTGTACGCTCTGGAGTCCAACAGAGTGGCTGGCACTTAGTGGGTTCTCAAAAAATACCCTGTGTGGGTTTCTCCCTATATAAACTTGAAGTGCACCTTTCTTTACTTTCTGTATTAAGAATTTGGTAAATGTTTTGGTTTTAAAATATTTCTTGTTTGATTATATCTAAATAATATGTATGCTAGAGTAAATGAAATGTTACCAAAAGAATAACTCTCTCCTTCGATTTAATTATGTCAATAAAAGTTGAAAGGACTATTTGCTCAGATAATCCTCACTTTACGGTAATTGGGAATCGACTTTCTTTCTTGGGCTGTTGAAGGTGACTACTTCAAGTGACTACACTAGGCATGACGTAGAGTCCCACTGTTCATTTTCAATTAACCACGTTGTTGATCATCTTGTCCAGTAACAGTACTTCAGTTGTTTGCACCGCCTATCTCAGTTGAGTAGAGCATGGAGTCAACAAGAGCCTGATTATGGATTTTATTCTTGTATGGGCCGGTTAGATTTGCAAAGTGAAAAACCTCTTGAATAAACATAGCACTCCAAATGTTGGTTAGCTGTTAAATAAATGGGTGCTGTTCTTACAAAGGAGGACTTGGCTAAAGAAGGTAGATCATCACATCTCATTACCATTCTTGGCTGAACAACCAAAGCATGTATTCTGGTGACAGTGGTTTCATAACATTAACGTGTGTGTGTGTGTGTGTGTGTGTGTGTGTGTGTGTGTGTGTGTGTGTGTGTGAGAGAGAGAGAGAGAGAGAGAGAGGGAGAAAGAGAGAGAGAGGGAAATGTGTTTCTCTCTGAAATTAGTATTTACCTCTTTAATGGAAATAGGAAACCCACAATGTTCATTGTTGGCTTAAATCTTTTTTCAGATTAAAATACCACCCTAATACGAGTTCATAAATATTTGAATTTGTTTGTAAATTTTAAAGCACTGTGTACTCGAGCAGGAAAAAAATTAAAGGAAAAATAATGTCAAGCAAGTAAAGTGTCCAGGTTGAGTAATACTGATTACATTAAAGTGAAATAGCTATCGCTTCCTCAAAACATCAGACTTTTTAAAAGGATATATCACCTCAAACATGTGTGAATCTTATTTTGAATAGATTAATGTTGATTATATTTTATACCAACAGCAAAACAGATAAACTTGCTGTTTAGATATCTCATTTGAACTGAGAAAACATATCAGTTCAGCTGGATGTGTGTTGAAGTTTTAGCTACAGAATCATCCAACAAGCCTGAGTAATGAAAGCTGACCTATGGTTTCTTTTTTTTTTTTTTTTAATTAATTTGTTTTTTCTTTTTGGCTGCGTTGGGTCTCCATTGCTGCGTGCGGGCTTTCTCTAGTTGCCGCGAACGGGGGCTACTCTTCATTGCCGTGCGGTGGCTTCTCTTGTTGCGGAGCTCAGGCTCTAGGCGGGCAGGCTCAGTAGTTGTGGTGCTCGGGCTTAGTTACTCTGCAGCGTGTGGGATCCTCTCGGACCAGGGCTCAAACCCGTGTCCCCTGCATTGGCAGGTGGATTCTCAACCACTGCGCCACCAGGGAAGCCCTGACCTATGGTTTCTTGAAAGATGTTTTTACTTAATTGCCAAGATAGCTTAGATGTTGTTTAGTGCGTTGTCAGTTGCCCTGTAGTATTCAGATAATTGAAAGTATTGGTCAGTAACCTCCTTGTGCATGTTTTTAAGCTGCTGTTTCTTTTTCTTAATGAAGCATATTAAATATCTTTAACATCACCTGCCTATTTTATTGGAGTCACACTTTCGAGAAAAACAAAACACCTACATAGAGTTACAGGAGACAGCTTTTGCAACGGAGATGACAGAGATCAGTGGAATGCCAAAATTACCGGAGTGAAGAAAACAGAATTGAAGATGAGACCAAAAACAGAGAGACAGAAAAGCCCTCTGGCAAAATATAGCTCTGGAGGAAAATATGTTAGAAGGTAGAACTTCATAGAAAAAAATGTATTTTATGGGAAAAATACACTAAAAACCACATGACCTCCTAGTTACTGAAATAGAAATTCAGATTTTATATACAAAGTAAACTACTCAAAAGAATTGTCAAAGAAGTCATTATTAAAATTACTGTTTTGTTTTTTACAGATACAGATATTCCTTGAAATACCCCAAAAGAAAAAACCAACAAATTAATACATTTTCAAATAAAATGTTAAAAATAATAAAGGAACTATATTTAATTAACCTTAGAATTCCTTATTGTAAATATTACTAGAACACTAATCATGGTAGTATGTATCTTTTAATTAGTGATGATTCCTAGGGAGAGTTAAACAGGTAGGAAGTATATGTTTATAGATTTGGGGGGTCTTGTTATTCTTTTAAGCAAATGTTTAATTATAGAGGAAAGAAAATTTGAAAATAATATCCACCTTAAACTTTAAAAAACAAGTTAGAGGACACAGTAGCAGGGTAGAAATAGGTCTTTGGTCGTCATGCTTTGGAATGCAAATAAGATCATATTTGCGAATGATCCTAATCTGAGTGGGCTCAGATTTATGGTGTTTGATGGCCTGTTTTAAGAAGTAGTTAATTTTGTTCCAGTTAGAAAGTTAACTGGCAATATTAGTTTTCATATCTCCAAATTAGTCTTAGTTATAAATTCATGATGCTAGTCAAATGTTAAATACACTTTTGTGCTTTGTGCTTGGTTGCATAAGATAGTTTCAAACAGTAAAGTAAGATGATTAGGACTGCTCAACCTAAAAGACGGCACGGGTCTAGTGTGGAATGGTTTCTATGGTGTCTAAGGCACCACCCTCGTTTACAAAGAAGCTCTTAGATTTAGAGTAGCCTGGATATCCATAGCATTAAACATAATACTTCACTGGTAATACATAAAACATTCCAGTGTACACATTTCATGTTGACATGTTTACAGAAAAGTCTCTGAATTGTAATCATTAGTCAAATATAAGATTCGCACAGGTGTGTGCATTAGGCAGTTGCAGGCCAGGGTCCCCATGTACCTCTTGCTCATGACTCAGTTCAGGTGTTTCTTCTTTTTTAAGAGTTCCCTCTCCGCCTTGTCCACCTGGTCTAGGTTTCGTGCCCTCTTGATCAGGAGCTTCCTGGGAATCCCTCTATCCCTGTTCCTACCATACTGTCTGTTCCCATCACACCATATTATAATTGCTTTCTTAGTTATTCTCACCTCCATTTAGGCTGCTTTGATTTGTGGCCGTGTCTCATTCGTGCTGGTACCTCCAGCACCCAGTACAGTGTCTGGCACACAGGTGTCTGGTGCTGAGTAGGTGCTTGAATGCATGCATAATTGAATGAATGGGAGGAAGGAAGAACTAGACAAAATACATCGTGTGATGGAAATATCACCTTAGGTTTATAGAGTGTTTTTCACTTATCTTCCACTACATTTGGAGAAGTAGGCACGGAGCTATGATACTATTTAATTTACAGAAGAAGAAAAGGCAAATGATTTGACCAGAGTCAACAGACGTGTCAGACACAGCCCCCGACTACCTGCTTTGGATTGTGTTTGTTCACTCTGTATTGCTGATTCTTTATCATAGTAATGAGGTTAATGTTAATGAGGCTGCCTGAGGCCAGGTTGAAAGTGGGGAGAGTTTACCCCCAGAGCAATATAGCATGCTCAGCCAAAGATATCCACCACGTTCCCCTTACTTGCCCCTTTTTTTCCTAAATGCTGTTACTGCACCTACTATTATTTTTCTGTCATTGTTCATGAATCTGTGATTGATGAGCACCTGGAAACCATGCCCAACACCAGACCAGATTAGGACAAGGGCAATTTTCCTGAAATTTTACCAAATAGAATTTATGAAGGTGAGTTGCTTACTACAAAGCCAAATTCCCTTTGGTGCCCCAAATCAGTCCCAGCCTAAAGGATAGAGGCCCTGAACAGAAACCTGATGTGACTTTTTGAGTCAGGGCCACCATTTGGTGCAGTTGTAGTGGAATGTTACTGGACGTAGAAGTTTTGACCCCATGAAGTTGTGGTTGAGAGGGGTGGTGAGGATTCTGGGCTTTCTGGGCAAAGGGCAGCCATTGGGGAAGAATTAGCATGTTCATGTGTGACAACATGGGCAAGTAGCAGCCAAGGAAGGGCATGGGACCCTGGAAGTGTAGGAGGTCGGTGACATGGAGCACTCCCATTGAGTCCAGTGATGAAATGAGCCCTGCCTTCCCAAGTCCAGAGTTGGTCCTTTTCTTGTCATGATATTTCCCTTTTCACTGAGAAACGGGAAGAAGGAAGGCCTGCTAATTAGAGACGTAGGATAGAGGGAGTTGAGGACCACTGGAGGGTTAGTTTGCATAGCAGATCTCTAAAGAGAAGGGCTAGTTAGTTGGGTTAGATCTTTCTTTGAGCGGGGGTTACCTCCTTCCCTGTTTGGGGTCATACACTTAATATGGCAGGACTGTATAGCTAGTTTCTAGACTTTATGTTAAACAGTATGTTTACGCAAATAGGAAATTGCTTATTAAGGCAAAGACTTTTGGAAAATCTGTTTTCATAAGTGTCCCCTTTCATATTTTTTTCTTAACTAAGTAAGAAAGTAATATTCACACCTCACACTTTAACTTTTGTTCTGTGTCTTAGATATCCCAGCAGGTATGTTTGAATTGAGGGTATTGGGGTATGATCTCTCTCTGAGGTTTTTGAAATGCTGTTTTGCAGTTTTTTCTGTGTGATTTCAGAGGACAGAGCTAGAACCTGAGTGTAGTTTACAGAAAGACACAATTTTAGAGCAAATGTTCTAAGAACTAGAATAATGACACCAAGATTATCCCATATCAGAGATCATCTAGTTCAGGCCTCTGTAGTCATTGTGTGACCCAGAGTTACACAGCTGGAATAAATAACCCAGTTGGTAAATGAGACTGAACCTATGTTGATGTTAGTAAAAATACAGTGGGCGGCCTGCAGATCACGAGGATTGTTCTGGGTTAGGGGAGCTGATTAGTGATGTTGTTGATGGAATCACCACATTTTATAGTGAAACAGATTAGATGATCAGACAATGTGTAACCGGAATAGACTGTGACCGCCTTGAGGACAGACGGTAAGCTTTCCTCTTGATGTCCCTTCTGTTGGGGGTGCTGACTGGGATTTATAGGGCCTACAGGTATTTGTTTAATGTTTGAGTAAAAACCATTGACTTAGTAGCCTTATTTAAGAGCAGTGTTTCTAGGGCAGGAACTAGTGGAATGTTCTCCCTGATTTTATGCCTCAGTGTTCATTCCTTTTTCTGTTTTAAGTTGGATATTTTCTTTCTTGTGATGAGTTAAAATCTGGCTGATTATCTCTGGCTCTGCCCCTTGGGCTTGATGTTTCTACCAAAGTAGACTCCTAGAATTTAAAGAAAATATTGGAAATGTGGTCTGATTAGCGTCGAATAGAATGGGATCTTGCCGTGTTGTATGCTTTGTAGGTTTGTTGTGTTTACTTTTTTGAGCCATATGTTCTAAAATGTTTTAAAAATGTGGCATCATAATATCTACCATTTAGAGGACCAGAATATGTATTTCAAGTACACAAAATAAACTCATAAAGTAATATGTCAATGTTTCCCAGCCCCCGAAGGAGAAATATTAGGAGTTTAATGGGTTGAATAGAAATTTCCTTTTGCCTGGTTAACTAAATTGCTATCACCTTGTAAGCCACTAAATCCCAATCTGTTTTTCTAAGGCAACATGTTTGCAGCTGTTTCAAATAACTGGTGGTTTGAAGACGATTGTTAGTGTGGTTTTCTATACACTCAAAACCTAGGCCCTGCTCTTTGAGGCTAATGAGTCGGCTAAGGGGTTGAGTTAAATAATTTCGTATTGTTTTATTCATTAAATAGTTTGGCTAAAAGGAAAAAAAAATCTCTGCTAATATTTAATTCTGTAGTAGGCATTTACAAAATAATTTTATTCTCATGTGCATTTATAGATATTTGAAACATTTTGAGAAATTTATTTTATTTTATTTTAATTCAGGGAATTCTGTCACAACAAATCACTTATACCGGGTTGCCCAAAAAGCTTGTTCAGGTTTTTCCGTGACATCTTATGGGATGTCATTGGGATGTCTTATGGGATGAATTGGGACACTGGGATTTACATGTATACACTACTATATATAAAATAGACAACTAATGAGAACCTACTGTATAGCACAGGGAACTCTACTCAATGCTCTATGGTGACATAAATGGGAAGGAAATCTAAAAAAGAGTGGATATATGTATTTGTATAACTGATTCACTTTGCTGTACAACAGAAACTAACACAACATTGTAAAGAAACTATACTCCAATAAAAATTAATTAAAAAACAAGACAAATAAGAAAATGAGATTAGTATAAGTTCAAGCCCACTTCAGTAGGAGTCTCCAAAACAATAGAAATATATGGTGATTGTAAGGAACGGACTGACTGAGTGGGGAAGAAAGTGATAACACTAAACCTTAAAGTGCTCTGAAACTGTGAGGCAAAGGGCTCTAGAGTCTTATGTAATATGGACCCACACTTATTCTTCACCTCTGGGGGTCTAACATGGAGCTCTGTAGTTTACTAATCACTTTCCCATGGACTACCAAAGTTGGCCTCCAAATAAACTTGTGATTTAGGCGGAGCAGGTAGTACCTGCTATTTCATAAATGAGGAAACTAGTTTAGAGAGGTTATGTGGTTTACCCAAGCAAACTCACAGAGCTAGCAAGGTCTCACTTTGTTAGGCCTGAAACCCAGGGTTTCTCATTAAAAGTTGAGCCTATTGTCCATTGCATCACACAGGAAGGAAGTGAAGACTCACCACCCCTTTCCTTCTCTCTAGAAATGGAGAAAAGAAGTCCTACGTTGTCATCTCAGTTTTACCATGTGACCCTGGGCAGGTTCATTACTTGTCTTGAGCCTCAGTTTCTTTACCTTTAAAATGAGAACAATGGTATTTGCATTTTATAGTATTTAGTATTAAATGAAATCAGGCATCACTCTGGCTGGCACCTTCTATGGGCACTCAGTTTTGGTTTTTTTTTTTTCCTTTTCCTTTTTTTCTTATCCAAAGATTGGCTTTATTTGTGCAGGCAGATTACAGCTCCTCCTAATGGATACCTTCAGTAGCCCTTGTTCTGCTAAGTGGTGGGAGGTACACACACTAATACAAAGCGCTGGGTAGTATATTGTGCTGTGTAACTAGGAACTAGGGGGAGTGCAGATAAGAAAGCAATAATGCTTTCCTACAGGGTAAGGTTAGAAAAGGATGTGAGTTAAGCTGGTCCTTGATGGTTAAATGATGTGGAGTTTTCAGAAGGTGCAAGGCATTGAAGGCAGGGGAAGCATCATGTGCTGAGTGCTAAGTGCATAGTACATTTGGGGAACAGCTAATCAGGGTGTCCCTGGTGTGGCTGAAACTTCCTGGGAGTGGAGATGATAGATTTATACAATGATCTGCGGGGAATAATTTGGCTATATTCATTTAACATATTATTTGAGCATATAATTTGTTTCAGTCACCGATTTGGTTGCTGGGGTACAATGGTGAATGTGACAAAGTTCTTTTCTCTTGGAGATTATATTCTAGTGAGAAGACAGATAACAGTAAACAAAATAGATATGGGGTATAATAAGGGCTATGAAAAAAAAAACAGAGCAGGGCAAGGGGATGGAGAGTGAGGGTGGGAAGGGGCTGCTAATTTAGATGGGATGATCAGAAAAGGTAGCTCTGAGGAGATGACATTTCAGTAGAGACCTGAGTAAAATTAGAAAGTGAGCCCTGCCAGATCAAGGGGAAGAACATTCCAGCAGAGGGAACAGCAATGACAAAGACCCTGATGCAAGAACAAACTAGGTAATCTTGAGAAGCAGCGTGGTTGTCAGTGAAATTCAATTTAAAGGATCCTGAAATTTCAGAAGGGCATGAGGAAAGGGATGGCCTTTTTACGTGGAAGTACAGTGGTATCTGACTTAATACTGTTGTTAGGGCCCTCTGTATTATATAGTGTTTGTGTGTGTGTGTCTGTATGTGCATGCATGTGTGTGTCCCCTCTTCCATCAATCTACCACTTACCCATTCACCCATCCATGTATCTATCCAACCAACTATTTAGCCAGTATTTGTTGAGTACTTTCTATGACCCAGGTACCATTCTGTGCCCTAGCTCTCAGTTGAACTCATGCTTAAGTTTAATCACATTATAAGAAACACACTGTTGTTATAATCAATGGCTTATGTAGTGGCCTCATATGTTTTTCTGAATCTTGTTGATAATTTTAAGACACTGTAAACTGTTACCTTATTATCCTCTGCCCGACAGGTCAAGAGGCCATGTGTACTTGAGGTATTGCCAGCATCTTATAGGGAAAAGAGGTGAAAAAAGAGTGGCAAAAAAAGAGTGCCCACCACATCTAGGTAAAGAGAACGCTGATGCTGGATATTTGAGAGTTCGATTGTCTGTTCTGGGCTACTTAGTGAATCATCTGTGTGGCAAAATGCAGTCTTTCCCTAAGAGACAGACCAAGTTGTTTATTGATGCTGGAGAGGAAAAGGGTTGGGCACATACTTGCAAGACCTCTGATCTTTCCCAGAATTTGGAAGGATAAGGGAATTGCTAAGAATTTGAGATTGGAACCGTTCCCTCTAATTGTGGCTTTGGCCATTTGAAAGAAAAAAAAAAAAAGGAATCCAGAAGGTGATATGCTGAACAATATGGGAGCTATTCACGGTAAAAACAAGCATTTAGACAAGCGTTCGGCTGAGTTAATGTGTGCTTTAGTTTCAGGCAGTATAAACTGAGGTGGCCTTGTTTCACAGTGGCATTTAGGAAAATTAACTAAAATATACCAGCTGCTCAACATTTTGTTTTGTTTTCTTTCCTCTTCCTTATCCTCCCCACTGCCCTTTTCTTTATAGCTGGTTTTCCTTCTTTCTAACTTTGAAATTATTGCAAAAACATTTAGTAACACTCATACTTAAAATTTTGTCAATTCTAGATAGACTATTTAACAATGAAAATTTCCACTCATTCTATGGATATAACTGATTTGGAGAATTTCTAGCTTGCTGGACAGTTGGCATTGTAATGCAGACATGCTTGCCTCCCTCTCAAATTAGTGCCTCCTTTCCCCCTTGGGTGATCTGGATGCCATTTCCTCTCTTGTCCCAGGGACCCAGGATGTTATTGAACCTCTGTCTTTCCTACTTAGGAGGTTACTTTCTTTTTTTTTAAACGATTTTTAAAAATATTTATTTATTTACTTATTTATTTGGCTGCGCTGGGTCTTAGTTGTGGCACGTGGGATCTTCGTTGCAGTGTGCGGGATCTTTAGTTGCGGCATGCGGGATCTAGTTCCCAGACCAGGGATTGATCCCAGGGCCCACTGCTTTGGGAGTGTGGAGTCCTAACTGCTGGACCACCAGAGAAGTACCTGAGGTTAATTTCTTTTAAAATAAATTACTGCATATATTAAACATGCTAATTTTGGAAAATAAGAGATTAGAAAAAGCACAGTCATGAACATCTATAACCCCAGCCACTCTAAGATAAACATACCTACGTATCTAGCATGCCCTCCACAATATTAGACTTAGGTGATGATATTAGGTAGGGTATCATTGAGACAGATTGGTGTCCTTATATGTGTGGAGTATTATAAACATGATCATCAGCCTTGTATCCTCTTCAGGGGCTGGAAATTATCCCATCATAAAGATGAAATGATTCTCCTATAGTTTATTTCCAATTCTTTCCTATTACGAAGGTAAAATCAGCCTCTTTGTGGTCCAGGCTCATTCCTTTCAGCCTTTGATGGTCAGGTCACACCTTTCTCTGTTTCCATTCAGAACTCAGCCTCTTCCTGCCTTAGCCTGGTAGGAACTACCATCGAACCATCGAACTGCTGTTCCTGCCCTTCCCCACAGCAGGAGCTCTGGAGAGTTGAGCTCTCATCTGATGCTTCCTGTAGAAGTGGTTCTCTTTTTCACGTATTTCTCTGTGACATTTGATGCTTTGTACACTGTTGCTCCTCCTTGAAGTGTTTGGATTTTCTGGCTCTTCATCCTTCCAATTCTATTCTTACTTTTCTGACTCCTTGTTTTCTACGTGCATCTTTTGTGTTCTTTGAAATGTAAGTCTTTCCCCGTTTTCTCCTACACACTTTGGGCAGTTGCACTCATTCCTATTGCCTGAAATTCCTGCTGATTTACTGACAACTACCCAACTATTTCTCCATCCTAGACTTCTCTGTGGAGCTCCATGTTTGGAAGTTCAGCTCTCTTGGACCCTCCACTTCAAAACTCAGCCAGTCAGAACCTAAATTTTTCAGTTTCTACTCTTGCCCTCTTCTAGCCAGCCTCTGCAATATGTTAAATGACATCACATCTGTCTAATATCCTACCTGGGCCGGAAATAAGGGAAGTCACCCTAGACCCTTCCCTCTCCCATGCTCCTTCCCTAAATCCAACAGCAACTAACTCTGTGGTTTCCCTCCTCATTTCTCTGCAGTCCCAGTGCTTCTGATTTCCTAAAGACTCATTATTTTTTGCTTTCAAACTCCACTTTCAACTTTCTCTTGGCTGTCCCTCCTGTCATTACCAGAGTAATCTAACATGCAGATCTGAACCTCGTCACTTCCCAACTCCCAAATCCTGTAGTCAGCTCCCCTGGTGTGTTAGATGAGGTATGAATTCTTTGGTGTGATCTGGCCCATTTTAATCTCTTGTCCTTTCCTCTAACCACTTTTCTTATCTACCACTGTTAGGGATGCGTTGGGTTCTCCCAATCCTCCACTGTGTTCTTTTCTCTTGCTGTTCTTCTTTAGATAGTTAGGTATTCTCTTCCTCTGTGTTTCCTAAACACCCTATACTGAGATTTCTCAACCCTGGAATGATGGACGTTTTGTGTCAACTAATTATTTGTTGTGGGGTATCATGTTGTACCTTGTATGATATTTAGCGGAATCTTTGGCCTCTACCCATTAGAGGCCTCTCTCCTCTGTCCCTTGCCCCAGTTTGACAGCCAAAAACTATCTTCAGATATTGCCAAGTATTTCCTGAGTGGCAAAACCTCCACTGGCTAAGAACATGGCCCTCTTTGTACCTTTTCTGAAGTACTTAGAATAATGTCTTGTGATTATGTCTTTATTTGTTTATCTTCTTTGCCGTCAAAGGTCAGAGCCAAGTGCACCTCGAATCTCAGTGTTGAGGCTGGGGTGGCCCCTAGTCAGCATTTGTTCATTTGCTGAGTGTATGTCAGGATGGACCACTCATTGCTGTTTCCAGAGAAATGAGAAAGGACAGGCAGCAATGCAGAGAATTTTGCTTTTGCAAGAGATTTTCACGGTTTTAATTGATAATTTATGGTGCTTTGCATGGTAATGAGTGAATTCCCAGTAATATTCTGTAGGTACAAGAGGGAAGTTGTGCAATATCTTTTGCTTCAGTTTCTTTAAAAAGGGACATGATTTTCTTTTTAAGGCTGATTCATTCATTTCATTAATTTGTCTATCATGGTTGAACATCTGCTTTATGTCAGGGATGTTGTTTATTCCTGGATGAAATAGTCCTACCCTTTTAGGGTCTTTTAGGCTTTTCAGATAGATATTCACAGAATAATGTTAACACAGTGAGATGAAAATAAGTCAGGGCAGCAAGGGTTTCCAAGATAGTGAGCCTAGACTGACTCTCCAGGCAGGTGGACCTTGTGGGTGTGTGGAGGGTAAAGGGGATGTTTATGCGACATTCCCAGTAATCTTAATAAGTTGAAATATTGTAGGATTGAGCAGTAAGCAATACCCCCCCTCCCTTTAAAAAATTTGATTCAACTCCATTACGGCGAATTTGGAGAACTAGCGTCTAAGACAACAGTGGCTGAAAATTGACATGGTCATCAGCATTTTATATTTCCTTTATGCTGTCTTAATGATTCTCCCCCCTCCCCCCCACCATTTTTTCCCTTCTTTACCTGAATTCCTGTAGTGTGAAGCATAATGTGGCAGGTATTCTGATCTCATGGCCTACTCTGTCTGCAGAGGTGTATGTGAGTGAGACCCCTTTTAATCATTCGTATAATGATTGGTGGCTCCCTGTTGTTAAACCACAGTTATTGATCCATCATCGCTGAAGTACATGGTTGAAGGAACTGGTGCTGTCAGGCATTGATTGACTAGGAAGGAAGCGTAGAGCTATTCTAACTCACTTTTATTTTCATCAGCAACAGTTACAGTAGAGACTTGTGCAAGACCTTCATGATGGAACATCACTTTTCCTGCATTAAGAGGTGTCTGATGTGACTGAAATTGCCAAGATAACTCAAAATGCTGCATTTAAAATATTTAGAACAGAAGAAACTGTCCAAAACCTTCTTATCTGACTAGGCTAATGGTTCACACTCTGGAAAATAAATGGGGGGGGGGGATGAGAAAGAACAGATCTAGTATAAAATAGTTCTTAAGCAATTTGAAGAACATATAATAATATATTAAAATTTTGACATATTTCACACAAACGGTGCAGTCAGACAAAACAAGCATGTTTTTGTGCAAGTAAAATCATTTTCATGGCTGTTCAAATAATTAACTTCAAGCCATAATTAATAGCTGGTTCTTGGTACAGTTGTTACATCCTGGGCAGTTTCAGGAGGATTGGGAGCCTCTGTGTGCAAATATTTTAGATAAGAATGCAAACTGAAGATATTAAAGGTACTTAACTGAGAGTGCCTCTCTTTGATTTAGTACAACTTACGTGTATTTTAAAATCTGAGATGATCATAATTTGCTTTAGTGAACTCTTTAATAAAGCTCCTGTTATGCCTTGAATTCTAGTTAGAACAAAGAAGAACAAGAGCAACCAAAATAAATGAGGGGAGGGAGGGGGCAGAGGGGAGATGGGGTGCATGAAAAGACTGAAACCAAAAGAGGACAAAGCTGCCGTTTCTAGTGACATTTTATCCGTGTCTCAGAGCCTGTGCGTTTGTCCCTCTCTCTGAATATTTTAGTTTTGTTATAATTACAGTATCTTGCCTGCACTTTGTCCCTCTGATCCTTTTTTAAAGCCTGGATCAGTCTGTGCAGACTGCGCTCGTAGGTGTGATTTATTGAGTGACAAGTAGCTGTAGGGTAGAACACCATCCTCTGTACCTGAGTAAAGTATTAGACATCACAGAGCCGGGCCAGGCAGGAGGGGGCCTCGGGAGGGAGTGAGGGAGGCGAAAAGCAAAGAGCAGTAACACAGCAGCTCCTGGATACAGATCAGACAAGAGGTTCTGCCACAAATCACCTAGAAACATGTCAGACGCTGCATGTTTGTTGTTTTACACTGAGGGCACAGCCGTAGTCCAAAAGTATTGATTCTTTCCTTTGTACAGAGACAGAGACTGTCAGCCCTAGCAGGCTGACCTTGGTATGGCGCAGACAACTATTCCCCACCCTGCCGACCAGATGAACCCCACAGGAAAAGCCCGGGCGAGATATGCCAATGTCCACTTCACAGGCTGCCCCGGCGCCTTCTGTTTCCCAAACACTTTCCCCCTCCCCGGGCCCCCAGAGTGCTCTTTGTGACAGAAAATTGGAGGCAGGGTTCTTGGAGTTTGCGACTGTGTGTGTGTGTGTGTGTGTGTGTGTGTGTGTGTGTGTGTAGATGCACAAAAAGAAGCGCTTTTTATTTTATTTAACTGTGAGATAACCCGAAGGGTGTCTGGCCAAGGATGTCTGTGCTCGTGCATTTTGTGTTTGAGGAGGCAAGAGAAGATAGTTTATTTTGTTCGTACATAGCAAAGGCGAAATCTCTGTGTGTGGGCACTTAAATACGTTCTGATTTTTTTTTTCGAGGGGGCCAGGTAGAGTTTTCTCCGTTTTCTCTATTCCAGAAGCCCTGGTGACAGGTGAGATGTGGGGAAAAGGGATCAACTCTCACACTTAATTCATGTGTGATTATTTGAAAAGTTGTTTCATAGTAAAACTGCACAGATCCATTTACTCTGTGAACCCACCGTTCTCTTTCTAGTCTTGAACTCTGTGGTAGTCTTCTATCATTCTGCAGCATTTAATAAATTCCATTTGTTAGGAAAGCCAAGGAAGTTTTAGCTGCAACAACTGGTTTGAAATAAATGTAGAATTCATATTTGTTTGGGCTGAACGTAGACGCAAACATATAGCTTCCGGCATTTGAAATGAAGAGTTCAAGACTTGAACCTATAAGCCGTTAGCAAGAAGGGACTGCAGAGGGCCTTTCCTCTGAGCACAGCCGGGCGAGCTGACTCCAGTGCCCAGGAGGGCTTGCCTGTAGTGAGAGGGAAGGTGTTTGGAGTCACTCCTTGCCGAAGCAGAGTGTTTGATTTGTGACTAACAATAATAACAGGGAGAACGCCTTTCTCCCTTTCACTTTTAGGAATGGTGTCGCATGAAGGATCCCTGTCCAGAAGATTGAGCAGTCCAAGGGGAAAAGTCAAGTAGCTTTCCAGTTTTGCCTGAATGAGAATCTGAGACACACTGATGGGGAAGAAAAGTGGTGATGCCATGTGCACTGAGGGATAGGGGGAAAAAAACCCTCTTTTTAAAAATAATATTTCTCTTTTCTAAATAAAATAATGCCAACAGGTTCAGTGTATGTGATAGGATTTTGAATTTGCATAACCCACACTCTTTTATGAAAATGAGTTTTTTTTTTAAGTGGACCGTTGAAGATAAAAATAGCAAGTACATGTAAGGCATCTTAAACTCATTACTCACTTGTAGGAGAAACCCTTTTATTTTCTACATCTATGCTTTCACATTCATACTGTTAGTTTTAAGTGACTATTTGGCAACCTAAGAGAAAACTCAGTGGTTAAAAAAGCATCATTTGTTTTATTGTCAGTTTTTTACTTGATCTTAAGGTAAGAGATCTCTTTGAAGTATTGGGATTTCCAGACACCTAACAGGGAGAACTTTTCTAATAAATGTGCTAGTCTATGAAAACAGTGTAAGACCGAACTAATTATTTTGGTTTCTCATGCTGATTCTAAATATTTCTTGTTCTTTTCGTTGGATCTTTCTCATCCAAAACAGCTTTATGTTTTAAGGGTAAGAACTGCTGAGCAACTCTCTCTTTGGGTATTAAAAAAGGCAAATTATCTAGGATCTATCACTGTCTTTATAAAAGAATACTCTAGGTATAAAATGGGAGGTGAGGAGTGACTATGCTCTGTTAGAAATGCCGTGTAAGAAAAAATAATGCAGGGAATGAATTAGGAATGATTTAAGATCTGAACACTCAGAATTGGTATATTTTTTTTAACACTCTGCTTTTCTTTTAATATATACATGCTAATCACCTGTCTTTCTCTCTTCCCCGTGTATGTTATACCCACTTGATTTACTACTGAAATTATATTGCTTTTGAATGTGTCAGTTGAGTTATCCCTTGCCTTGTTAGTATCATGTTTGATTCCTTGGACAGAGTCATAAATCACTATCTAATATGCAGGTCTTTTGAAGACGCACCCAAGGTTTATTGCCAGTAACAGACTAGTGGCCTTATGTGGACTTTCCATGAATAAAACAGATTGATGAGCCATTTTATAGCATCGCAAGCTATATTATAAATACATCACCCTTTTCAGTAATTTAACGTGCGGAACAGCCTAATGAGCTCCCAGCCATGATCAGCCGGAGATCTGGGAGGTTCTGCTTAGCTTCTGGGACAAGTGACTGGTAGAGGGTAAGAAACCCGAACCCTGTAATGTTTTCCTCAGTTCAGTAACAAAAGCTTTGTAATATGAATCATTTCAAGCAACAGTGAAGTCAAGCTGCATTTAGAATTGGTCAGAGTAATAAAGTGAAATATATGTGGGTCTGATATTGCTTATAACTGGGAAGGTAACGCAATGGACTTTCTAAGTTATGTTTCTCCTTTTACTGATTGAAGTCATCAGCAAAATTGGATCAGCAAATTATCATTTTGAAATATATATGATCAAACATCTACCTGACAGCTTGGAAGAGAAACCAGGTAGATATGTTTGCAACATCATGAGGATGTCTGTTGAAAGTATAGCTTGAGACGATCATTGTTTCTATATTCAAGCCTTCTATTTTGCACAGCTTACAACACTTTAACTTTAGTATCTAATTAATCCTTGTAATACACCTGTGGAGTAAGAGGAGTGGGTGGCATCCGAGGGTAAACAGTTACTATCTTCTTCTTTCTGGTGAGGAAACTGAGGCAAGTAAAGATGACTATTTTTAAAGAGCTGTCTGAATAAAAAGGAGAACAAGATAAAATAAGTGAATTAGCAAAACTAAAAAAATACTGTTGATTAGATATAATGGATGTCAACATTCAGAGAACTTACACAAACATACCTTTGTGGACCTGCAGTTAACAGTTTGGAAGGTAGACTATACTCAGTATAGTTACAGCATAGCTTTGTGAATGAATTTTGGCTACCTAGAGGCTGCAGTGTATTTTGAACTGGAAGGTTCTAGAGGATATGCAGAGTTGATTACATCATGCTGCATACAACTACCCTTGCCATATACCCAGCTGAAACTGTGTTTTACATTTTTAGAAGTCAGACTTTGGTCTGAGGTGACATTGTAAATAAATGAGTAATTAGCCTATTGTAAAAAAATTAAAAAAAAATTTTTTTTCAAATATAATTTCTGCTACGAAAGCAGCTAGGCAGTTTGGCAGACATTGTTATTTACACTTCAGATGCGAAGTACCTTGAATGTACAAGGGAAGAATGAAGAACTGAAAAGGGTTTAATTAGTCTTTACAGAATAGGTAAAAACAATATTTTTTCCACCAAGATACAAACACATCAGTGATGGCCTAACTCATTGGGCCCAGTCCTGCCTACATTCAGACACTATGCATCTTCCATTTTTTAAAAAATAATTTAAATGGAATGGCCCTATTCATACCCTCTATTCCTTGGCCCTATTTATATACCCTCTGTTCCTTATTAAAAATGGTTGACAAGTAAAATTCCATTTTAAAATATATCTGTGGACAGTCAATATTGTTTTGAATTTTAAAGAGTTCCTGTGTCTTGTGAATGGCAATATTCATTTAATATTCTGTATTCAGGGCAAAGTACTTTTGAAACCAACTGAGTGTTCTCCATTTTTGCTTTCTCCTCTGCTCTTTTGCCTTTTTCCCTTACACACCTGGGGTTGAGTATGGACTGCAGGTCTAAACTAATTAGATTGGATGAACTACTTTGGTCCTCAGTTTCTCCATTTCTAAAATTGTGGGCTAGAGTTGAACTTTCCTCCAGGGAGTATTTGGAAGAGTATTACAGAATGGATTTATAAGATCTCTGTGTCTCTGTAGAGGTCGGTGTTGACATTTAGTTCTACTCTTTGGGGTATGCCAGACGTTTACAGCTGGGTGAATGATCTTGGGTTTTAGTGAGGTCCACTGAACCAAGACTTGTGGCTATATCATGTATGATTCTATAGCATTGGCCTCTCAAATAAGTGAAGTTTGTGACAGTGCATTGTCTGCAAAGAAAATTTTGGCTAATTCATATTTAAACATCAACAACAAACCAGATGCCTTTCTCCTGTAGATTTTGCCACCCGAGCATAAACTCATGAAGATTTTAAGCTTAAAAGTTAGAAACAGAGGCCTGTAGAAGTGGCTTTTCAAACATGCAGTTGTTGATTTCTTATTGAAAAATCTATAAAAAAGAAAAGTCAGCGGCAGGTGGAACGTGCTCCTCCCTCCCTCTCTCCCTCCCTCTGTCTCTCTTTCTCTAATTTGTGCCAGTGCTTCTAACTTTCCTCTTGAGTTCAGCGGTAATTTTCATATGAAAACCATCAGGCTTATGGAAAGAAAGATGTGTCTGCAATGCACTCAGACCCAATTCTCTCTTAATTTCTGAGGGTTTGAGAAAAATACTCCTCCAGGTCTTCTCTATGTCCCAGGGGCTCTGGGAAAGTCCTATTCAAAACTAAGGGTTCCTAAAGAATTGATCAGCTGCAGACCACTAGCCTCTTTTAACATCAGGCAGTTTAGGGGCGTAGCTCATGTTGCTTTTCAGCTCAGTGCCCTGGTGCTGAGGACCAGAAGCTCCCCTGATGCCCTCAGTCCTGGAACACCTTTGGAATGTTAGGCTTTTTCTCTCTCTCAGTGGAAATGAAAACAAATTGTTTGCTCATCATTTAACATTCCAGTGGTGTGCAAAGCAAAGTGTGTGGGATGAATTTATACGTAGATACATGCACTTATATGGAAGGTCTGCCTCTGTGTTTTCATCTTTTGTCACAGAGTCTAAGGAGACTAAGTAGCTCTACCTTTTTGATATGAAGATATCGTTGGTTTTTAACGCAAAGTGGTTGACTCATACTATATTCCACATAGATTGAGTACCTCATATTCATTAACTGCCCTTATGTGCCTCGTCACCTTTAGAGGGCATGATTCTGCTGGAAAATTATACCTAATGAATTGCAAATAGAGATCAGTTAAGTAAGTTGTGTTAATTATGTCATTTGCAAGATTGCCTAATGTGGAATTGGTCATGAGACTAGAAACTGCTTGTCAAATGTTTCCCTTAACTAATGTGATATTTTGTGGTTTGCAAATGACACAATTCACATAACTTATTTGATGGAACCTCATTAAGCACCCCTTAGTTTGCCTTAGCAAAATTATGTTATTAAACATGCCATGATAGGTTCTGCCCTCATTACTTTGCATTCAGCCCAGTGAGTAGTTTTTATTTTGTGACACTTATCCCCAAGTCCTTCATCTTCGAGGAAGCCAAGGGAGTTCCATGTTCAGAATCGTGTTTCTAATCCACTTTCCTGCAGTACACACGTCTAATCTGGGCTTGGCTGATAGAACCTGGATGTGTACTCATCGTGCTACAATGGTGAGCACTTTTCACCGTGCAGTCCTTACTTAGCCCTCTTTTAGCCAACTTTGTCATCTCCCCCCTCATAGTTTGATGTCCTGATGCTCTATTAATGTCTTAAGTAGAAAATCCAGAAAATCTCTGAATCATATAGTTTCAGTTAAAAAAGCCAAGTGTATGGCAGTTGTAATTACGACAGTAACTGTAAGAGTGGGGTAGTTTTCCACTGTTGTCACAACTGCCTTGTCTAGGAAATCTTTGCATTAGAATCAAATGTTTATCTCTTCAGTAAATAATTTGTCCCATGTTGCTTATTACTTATTGAGACTGTGTGTCTTTTTTTTTTTAAAGACCGTGTGTCCTTTTAAAAAACATTTTTTGAGTGTATTGGTGACTTCCTACAGCCCTGTCTTCAAAGGGACCAATCCCAGGGACACTTGTAGTGTTTGGTTTTGTCACTTAAATTTTGTTGGGTGAATTCTTGTTAATAGTACATAAACTCTTACACAGATTGGGAAACAGTTGAATAGTGTTAGGAATACAGTCCGTGGCTATGGACTAGAACCAGCCGACCCCCAAGTGAACAGCATAGCAGTCTACATGTCTAAAAAATACCTTAAGCCTGCCTAGGATCAGACTTAAAGTTTGCGTTCTAGTAAGTAGTACTTCACTCACCAAAATGAATGCACATATTGTTGGATTGCTTATGTTTTACTTGGAAAAACTTTGTTGAAGGCCACCTTATCCTTTAACCTTATGATCTCCCTTTCTCTCTTTAATTATCAGAGACCCCATCACAGTTGCACTTGGGTCAAGCCTCTTCCTAAAGTTATTGTCACCTTAGACTGTTCCTGGCAGCATCACCCTAGGGGAGAAATTCTTGTGTGATAGAACAACCTGATCTACTTTCTGTGCATGGACATCTCATTACCTCCAGTTCGGCTCCCCTTTGACCTTCTTTCCCTTAGCCACACAGCCCATGAGGCCTGCCTCTGTCAGAGTCTGTCTTAAAGGATATTATTCTTCCTGTGGTCTTCCTCTTCCCACCTTCTACCAACCCCCATCCATACCACACACATTCCGCCAACTCGCCGTGTAGACTTGGCAGGAGATTCCACCCAGGTCCTTGTTATGTAACCAACCACCTACCCCTTTTTGGCAAGAGACACCCAACTCAGCAAGTTGCGACAAAGAATGGAGTTAATTGGAACATGCGCTGTGCTCAAGTCTGCAACTAAAAAGGGCTGATAGTCATCAGAAAAATACAACCATATGTAGATGTTCGCTTGATAATCTGTGTATACATGGGAAATGTCCTCTGCAACCAGGTTGCATTTAAATAAAATCCACTACCATTCTCCTCTTTCTCTTCTGACATTTCCCCTCTCCACCTCCTCATATGTAATCCTTGTAACTTGCTCTCTCATGCCTGCTCGTGGGTGGGCATGGCCTGCTGATACAGATGAGTGAAACAGACCTGTGGGTGATACTTCACATGAGGAACTTTATGTGATTTATGCGTGGGGCTCAGCTATGGCTAACATCCCAGTGGACCTCCTCTCCATTCCCAACTGTTGCAATATGGCTCATACCTTTAGTTGATCTCCACCCCTATTTTTGTGTCCAGTCTTGAACTTTAAGATGTCTTCTGCTTAGCGCTTAACTTTTAATTTTAGGTACAATTTGCATTAAATAAACTGCATAGATTTTAAGTATAGTTTCATGAGTTGTGATGTATGAATGTATACACCCATGTTAAACTATCACCTCAGTCAGAATCCATATCATTTTCTTACAATATTCCATTGTAAACAACATCCTGTTAAAAAAAAAAAAAAGGATATTTGGACATATTTTATGACTTGTTTCCATATAGTGGAAATATCCTAACGTCACAGCTGCTCTCGAGTATGACAGATAGTTGACCATCATCATATGTCTGATGTAATTAGAAGGACTTTCCACTGCACTGCTGCTACCTCCCCACCCCAGGCTACTGGAATTCCCCAGCAGTGGGCTGACTGCCCATCCCAAAGTCTCAGGCTTCTGGGTGTTCTTGGTCTACATCCCTGAACTTCAGAGGGAGTAGTGACCTCCGTATGCTCTGAGATGGTTCACAGGCAACGAGGCTGGGCTTGGATGCTTCAGTTGTTTTCCAGAGTCTAAAAACTCTAGATATTCTCACTTGTAAAATGATTACACTACTAGAAGGCAGAGGTGTTTTATGTAAACGTGGGAGTTCTGAAATAACCTGAGGGTTTTTTTTGTTTTGTTTTGTTTTGTTTCCAGAGCTCTTGGGAATGGCCTGAAAGGATCTTGGGCTTTGAGTCTCAGGAAGTGTATTTTAGATTGGATGTCTGTCCTCAGTATTTTCTTCTTTAGGTTTTGAGAGGCTGCAGAGTAGTTCTGGACTTGAATTGCTATCTGAGAGATTCCACTGGCCTAGATACTTTCAGGACAAAAGTGCTGGATGATTATGTTAATAGTAGTTACTCTTCATTAAGCTACTTAGCTGTTGCCGGCAGTGGGCTAAGACTTTGTGTACATTATCTCATATATAATCTTTCTAACACCCTAGTTATGTAAGTACTCTGTTTTTCCCACTTGATAGCTGAGGAAACTAAGCCTTGAATAACTTACGCACAGTTACACAGCTAATAAGTGATGGGACAAGGATGGGATTCCAGATTGGATATCTGGTCTCTCAAACACTCTACCCTAACATTCCACACATGCTTTTTGGACTTCTTCCAAGTATTAAATAGGTAATACGGTAATATACATGTATTTGGTATTGGATATTTTAATATAATTGTTAAACTATTCAATATTATGGAAAGAATGGAAATGTGACTCAAACTGGAGCCTCTAACTATGTCGGATTCCCTTCCTTTAAGCGTCTCAGAATGTGTGAAAAATAACAAAATAATAATGTTTTGTGAAAAATGGAAGTAGTAAGGACTGTTGCACTCATTCTGAAGATGAAGAGTTTGAGACACGATTTCCCATAGCATCACAGAGAGAAAGGAAACCTAGTCTGTCTCCTCGTGCCTCTTATTCTGCTCTTTCAAATATTCTTTTCCCTTATCCAAGCCCCGTTGTTTGTTTGTTTGTTTGGGGGGCCTTGCTGCCTGGCTTGTGGGATCTTAGTTTCCTGACCAGAGATTGAACCCGCACCTTCAGCAGTGAAAGCGCAGAGTCCTAACCACTGGACAGCCAGGGAATTCCCCAAGCCCAGGTTTAAAGAACATTGTTAATTATTATCTTTTCAGTTTAAACTGTGATTCATAGACAGGGACTAGCGACATTCTTATATCTGTTTAATAGTTTACCTAAGAGACTATCATGACCGTAGTCAGTAAGATTTCTTTTAAATGGATGAATTCAGCATCCTTGTTAGGGCTCAGATTGACAGTGTTGAAGACTTGTTGTAAAGCACAGAAGGTCAAGAAGTTAGGTGCTAGTTTACACAGTCTGCTTCTCCAACAGGTCCTAGTTTCCTTCCAAGAGAATGAGACAAAGTAAAATAAAATGCTTAAATCAACACTAGCCAAAAGAAAAGAAAGAGGAAAGAGCAAAGAAAAGAACCTGCCAAAAGCAGCAGTCACCCTCTGGGAAGTGCCTTCCCTCCCTCCTTGAGGGTCGCTGGTTTTGCTGTAGGATATTTGATGTGTATCATTTATTTACTGTTGCTTTTTCTGTTCCTCCCTTGATACTCTTAGGCTGAGACTTTATGTTAACTGTCTTATGCCACTAATTACACATTGCCTTTCATGTTTGTTATTATTAGTTTAATGGATAAATCGTGATTTTCTATAAACACAGGGCACAGGCTTAAAGGAAAGAGAAGTGTTTTCGGGACTTTGGGATTATTCAGAATCCCAGTGACTATCACTGACTTAACATATCTAGACTGCATTTGTAGTCTGTTCCTTTTTTTCTATTAATAACCATAATGATTAAGATAGTGAAAGGAATTTTCAGCTTTAATTTGAAGTTTTGTTGCCTGGGAAAGTTTGTATTCAACTCTTGATACTGTCAAAAAGAGAATCTTTCTTAATAATAATCTTAGAATCAAAATATATTTAAGGTACATTGGAACCTTAACCTGAATAATTTAGTTCAGCCCTTTCATTTCTCTGCCCGCGGTGTGATGACTTGAGGGGCCATCTGAGGTCATTCCAGATATCGAGATTCTCTTCCCATTTCTGCTCCTGACGCTACTGGGAAGTTGGAAATGAAAATACCTCTGTGGAATATCTTTTTTAAAATTTTGTTACGTTTAGGAAACTTTGATGTCATTGTGGAAAGGCAGAATAGAAATAAAAGGTATTTCAAAGGCATTTGATGCAAACCTGTGAATCTTTGCTTTGACTAAGGTTATCAGAAAGTTCTTCTAAGGTTCTTTTGGAGTACTTTTTTCAGGTGTTAGGTGAATATACCCACACCCATGGGTATCTCTGGAAGTTCATAGTGTCAAGAGAACTCAAGGTTTTAAAAACTGGCTACTTGTTTTCACTGTCCTTGAGGAAAGCGGGCTAAAGAAAGATGTTTGATGATTTGCTAAACGTTAAGATAACTTAATCTTAAACCATGCTGGAGGAGATCAATTTTGGGGCAGCAAAAGAACCATGTGTTTGTTCCATTGACCCCAGAAGAGGCCAAAACTGATGATTTAATACCTGCTACCCATATTCATAAATATCAAGAAGTGTCAGTAGCGATTGTTGTTCTTAACATGCTTAGAATATTAGATCTCCGTGACCTTTATGCATGAAAAGATAGGTAAAGCTAAGAATTCTAGAAGGAAAGGATGGAGGGCCCTCAGAAGGAAAGGATGGAGCACTATAACCGGTGCAATTGAAGTTGAATCCTTGGTGGAGAGGGGTATGTATGGATCCTTCTTTCAATTTCCCCAGATGATTGAAATGCACAGCCAGCCTTGAAACCACTAATGCAGATTCTAGACCACTCTTTCTCATTAACATATGAGGTCAACAAGATTCACAGAAGGTAAAATTACTCTATGAGGTTAAGTAACAAATTATTTGAGACCACGTATTGGAATTCAGGTTGCCCAGGTTTGGACCTGAGTTTTTCTCAGCACTCCATAGGTGGTAATCCCCAATGAATCCCTGCTCCCTCTCTAGAAAAGGCAGTTTTGTGATCTTCATTCATTTGTGGAATCCTCTTTCTGCTCTGGTAATAATGGCTCAAATCAGTGAGCACTTGTTGTGGTCTCGGCTCTGTGCCATGAGTTTTACAGGGGTTGCTTCCTTAGTTAGGTATGCTAATATTCCTATTTCACAGATAAGGAAACGGGCCCAGAGAGCTTAAGTAACTTGCATATACTTTCAGAGCAAGAGTAGGTGGAGGCCTGGGATTGGAGCCTGGTAGTTTCCAGAATTGTGGCTCCTGAGCAACTTAGCTGTACCTTCCCCAGAAGGGTTCAATGATTACTTCTCATTCCAAAACAAAAGTTTTGTGTAGACAGTTTAAGCCATGGGAACTCTAGACCACATTTTGAAAGCCAAAATTAAGAAAACAAAAAATGTGGCCCCCAAGGCACTCACTGTTTTCCTTCCCTGTTTCTTGAATACTAAGAGAGCAGGGGATATTGGTGATGACAGTCTTTTTACTGCCAAACGGACACTTGGCAGCTGGCTGTAGATCTGCCTCAAAGATTTTGCGTCTAGAGAAGTAAAAAATCTTAGGGAGGTGAAAGCTGTGGGCCGGGTGGTTTGGTCATTGGTTTTGTAGTATGGTTAGGGTTGTTTTATCACCGATGAAAAAATAAGGAAAGCCATACGGTAAAAGGAATATGTTAAAATATGCATTCTACCTTTCGAAGAAGAGTTCAGGTGTGGGTAGCAATACTTTGTAGTGTCACGGGGAGAAAACCTCAGAGATGTTTCTTAGGGTAGAATCGGAAGCCATTGTGGCGTGGCCTAAAGCAGCACTTACAAAGCGTAATGCTCTACAGACTTGTCGAATGTTCAGAAGTATTGTCTTCTTTCTCCTATTCATTAAAAAAAAAAATCCTCATGCACTCATTTTAAAGTATCAAAGTAAAAAAACAAAACTTGTACTGGATATAATTTCAAGCTCAGGATCGGGAAGTGGAAAGAGTATGTTGGCAAGGTAATATTTTAGTAACATGTAAGATGAGTGTTCTAGAAGTAGGGTCACTGTTTAGTTTGGCTTGTGAACATGATGGTAAGTCCTAATGATGATGAGTAGGTGGAACTCATGATAAATGTTGCTTAGTAACTTGCTGCAGTGTGTGTTTACTTATTGTGGAGAACAAATCTTTAACCAGTAAGTTGGTGGATGTTAGTTTGGTGACTTTTTAATTTTAACAGCAAACAAGAAAATGGTCATTCCATTAAATAACACCACTTTACAGACTATTAGTATTATTTTTTGGCTTGTTCCAAAAAAGGACTTAAGGTAGTTACATGTTTTTACAGGCAATACTTCATTTAATCCTTCCACCTCCATTGAAATGTAGTGGTTGTTTGGGCTAGAATTCCTGTGTGCAGGAAGTTTTAGAAATCTCAGCTAGGGACCCAGCGATTTCAGGCACTTATATGATAATAGGCATCTTTAGTCCCATAGATTAACTTGCATCTTAAACTTTTTTTAATTCAGAAATTTGTAGTGATAAGATTAGGTTGTTACCATTTGAAACCGTTTAGTAATTAGACTAAAAAAACAGAAAGTTAAGTGGAGGTAACAGATTGGTACAGTAAACAGTTTTAAAATAGTAGTAAGGGTTCATTTTAAAATATCTGGGACAGTACCTTAGCAAATTCATGTAGTGTGGATTTTTAAGTTTCCCAGGCGCCAGAGAGGCAACTTTCTTTAAAGGGAGAAGAGACTTCTTACCCATCTGACCAGTAGTTGTCTTTCACAATTTAAGATTTCCTCGAAGATTTTACTTTAATCTTCCCACTGATTTTTTTGGGAATGATTTGCAATCTGAAGTATTTTGAAAAATATTCAAATACTATAGAGAGTATGACTGTATTTATATTTGTATTATAATAGGAAAGTTTAAAAAGTAATCAATGGACTTTGAGAATGAATATTTCTGGTAATTGATTTCTACAACGTAGACCAGAGCCTTCATTCTTTGCAGTTTTCCAGTAGTTACTTTACCCGGTGATCCTCATGTGTTTCTCCATGAACATTTCAAGGTCTTGTTCTGAGGGTCCAGTTTCTTTTATTCTTATCCTGACATGCCTGTAAATGCTCCGATGATAGTATCTTAACTTTTTCTAAGGCCGTGAACTTACTGTTCATTGAGTGCTTACAGCACTTCTCCAAAGTAACAGGATTATAATGCTAGTTTCGTCCTAAGAATGCGGCCCCTAAAGTTCAGAGGCTTGACATCATATAACCACAAGGGCCATAGCCAGGTCCCTGGTGCAGGTGTTTTTTGATGCCCACTTTGGGCTCTTCACCAGCTAGATTGTTAAGCTTGAGCTAAAGTTCACGTTTGATGCATCCTGTTGGGATCTTCTTGAAAGGCTACAGGGTTGTTAAAAATCTTTCAAAACACATGCCTTAAGTTCGTGCTTGATTCACAACAAGCCAGCCCTCACAGTTTCTTGCATAAACTTGGGAATTTTCTACTAGTTTGCTTAGCCTGATAGAATGACCTCTTGATGGGGTTGTATAATTTGAAATGTTAAACACATAATAAGAACAGGAGGAGACTCTGCTTTCTGAGGAAACTATTAATCTGTTAATGAAAAATTAGTTGAAAACTAGTAGTTAATAATTGCCATTTTCTAACATGAAAAGGGTCTGTCCCTCATGTGTTTTGTTAAACATTGTAAAGGTATCAAAATTCGATGAACTTTAAAGTATTTGTATTTGATACAATGTATTTAGATGGTCTGGATGTGGAATTTGTTGGGAATGATCATTGGAGCTTAGAGGGGCGGGGGAGAATATGAGAATATTTAATCTATCTTTGAATATTTGGTTTCCTGATTTCACATAACATAACCAATGCACTTATTTTACATGCAAACCATTACGCTTGGTTTCTGTAGTTAGTCTATTGACTTAGTGTTCTTTTTTTGCTTAACTTTCTTAACCAGAAATGTGGTTTGGCAAGGTAAAGGACAGAAGTGTATCACATACTTCACTGGTCTCTGTTTTTTTATGAAGAGGATGTCTATATTGTTACTTTTGTTTATAATCGTTAGAAGCAGTATACTAGAAATGGGTTCATTTATCTGTAAAAATTGGTCTTTCTTTAAAGAAAACAAACAAAAAGACCCTTCAGACCGTCACTAGCAAGGGGCAAAAATGTAATCCACTTTGGATATTTTTCCCCCTGCCTTTTAACATGTGATGCCCTAGGCTTTAGTTTTGTTGTTGGTTGTTGTTATAGGGAAATAAACAATTTTGATACAGAATTAAATAAGAAACACTAACAGATAAAGGTAACAGAAAAGTGAATACAGTAATAGCATTCAACAATGATGCACTGAGATTGTAATGACTTCTTACAACTTAAACCATTCTTGAAATATGTTAGACCTATGCCTAAAAAAGTAAACAGGCCAGAGGGTGAGATTTTGTTGTCTTCTAGATGTTTATAATTAGTAAGCTAATACTAACATTTAATATTAGAATAAAATGGACATGCTTTGCTCCAATACTTAACAGAGGCCAATAATAACATTTCCATGAATATGAATTTTCATTATTTCTGTTATTTGAATTAAAATGTGTTTTTGATGAAATGTCTTCTGAAGTGTCATCCCAGAATATTTTGTTAACTCCTGTTTTTATAAAAATACATACAGTAGTTTTTTTGTAACTTCAAAACTTTTCAAGTTAGCTAAGAGGAAAGTTTTTTTCAAGGGAAAATAGCCTGTTATATACGACATCCTTTTCACTCTTTTTGTGAGAGTTTCTTAAACCTCCACTTTCTAAATATCTTATACTTTCAAATCAATAATAATTGGATCATTATCCTGATGTTACATTGCCATCCTAGACATCATTAATGTCTATTTATTTTTATCTTTTGAAATTTATATCATCGCGTTTAGATATAAAATTCTGTACTGAGAATCATAAATCCTATCCAGTGGTCTTAGGTGAGGCAATTTATGGGCATTTAGAAATAGAATCAATTTTATTTATTTAAAATAAATGGAGAAAGGGAAATATTTAAAGAAAGCTGTGTTATCTCATTCTCTTCAGAGTTTATTCACCATTGTCTGTTTGGCATATTTCAGTAGATGAAAATGTTCATTCTTTTTTTTTTCTTTTAAAGAGTGTCTTTTTCCAGGAATATATTTTATGAGTGTAATATGGTGCAATGTGTAACAATGTACCCTATACCTAAGGGTTTTAAATGTAATTAGAGACATACTTGAGGAGTGCAGGTGAAAATCTGAATGTGAAGAATCAGCTATTGCAATAGGTCCCTGTATATTAAGACTTCTGGCTTCTTAGTTTATTAATATGTCTTAGGTCTTAACATTCTTAAGGTTGGCATGGTCATGAGAATAACCTACTTTTTAAAAATACGAAAGTATTTGGTTCTCTTCTTACTTCCAAGTTTTTTATTTTATCCAATAGTCAGTACAACTAGAGCTGCCTTCAGTCTTCAAATGTACTGTTGACGAGTTTCATTAGACTCGATTTAGAAACAACCTTGATGATGAAAAGTTTGCATGTGTGTGTATTTTTAACATTTTCATCCGCATGCACTTGGTTTCATTTGAGATAGGAAATGGAAATAACAAGACGCTCTTAGAAAATCTTGTTTCTGTAGACGGCTCAACCTTGCCAGAAACCACGAGGCAGTGGAAATATCACGAGAAAGCCTGTTCCTACAAGACTCCCAGACTGATTACCAGACCAAAGAAGTTCCCAGAAATTTAGCTTGAAGCAATCATTTAAAATTTAGGAGGCGCATCCAGTCCTGCTCAGAGTCACCCATTGCTAATTATAGTAACTTATAATGTCCCAGTGATTTTGCTATTAGCCACACCCCAGTGTGAAAATCAATGTAAATAAATCAGTCTTTAATTTTTATATGTTCCCTGCAAAATATATTATCGGTAGACCCTTAAGATCTGTGTATTTCACTATATGTAAATTGTACCACGACATCCCAAACACTTTGAACCTATGTATTTTTTTTTTTTCCGTGCTTGATATATGTTTTTCACCTTTGATGTAACAGGTAGCTATTTTCTTTTAATCTCATTTCTTAAAATTTCTAGGAGCTGGGAACCTCTCCTGCCTGTTCCACTCTGCGTGTGTGTTAGTTGCTTAATGGCATGTACATGTCTTCAAAATACATGGAGCAACTGCCTTTTTAAAAAAGCTTCTATGTTTTATATACATATATATATAAATGTATGTATATATGTTGTGTTTTGGATAATATTATGTTGTATGTATGTATTATGTTTTTTGTGTAACCACAGAAATTTAGTTATGACTTTGAACCCTTGGAATTCGTGTGACAAAGCCCAAGTTTATTGTGCACGTTGTGATTTAAACCATACCCCAGGTTATTCTGGGGGCTTGGAGCGATCCATTTGACGCAGGCAGGTCTTGCCTGGCAGAGGCTTCTTGCCCCAGCACGTTCTGGACAGATGGCTTTGATGTCAGGTGAACGTCACAACTTTAACTGCTGTGTTTACACTGTATGAGAGCTTGCTGAAGCTCTCGCTGCATCTCTCCCGTAATTCCAGCTTCACTTTAGGTCTGAATACATGGACACTAAAGGGGCCCTTTCCTTTTAAAGTTTGCTTGTCCGTTAGGCACCTCAAGAAGCTTATTCTTTTGCGTCATTTTCTGTAAGAGTTCATACACAGGACTTGGTACTGAGTAATTTTGAGCACAGAATTAATTCTGTGGCCTTTCATGTGCCTAATGAAAGCCATAAGGGTATGATAAGAAAAGAAAATGGAGAAAAAAAAATTTGCTCCTTCCTAGACGGCCAGAAGAAAAAAATCAGAGCAGTTGTCTTTGAACCAGGGAAGGATTTATTCTTAAGGCCCTCCAACCTGTTTTTCCCATTAGCTAGGAAAGCAGCGCTTGGGCTTCTAAAATTTAAAAAAATTTTTTATCATGGAATAATTATAGAACAAATGATATGAAATTGTATCCAGATTTTGCATCAACACCCTTTAGTTTACTAATTAAATAAAGGCTGTAGCTTCAAATAACATCCCACCTGTTTGGCTTGTGTAAGGATCTGGTAAGTGAGATACAGAATTGTAGTAGCTTGGCTAAAAAGAGGAGAAAGAAAAAGCAAAGTAACCCAGAAATTCTTCATTTCCCTTCAGATATTTTTTAGGTATTCTTTGGATTTGGAATATGTTACTGCATTCTTCTTTCAGCCGTGCTTCGGAGCATATAGACGTATATGTTAGACATTAGACAAAAGAAAACTTCATCTAAAACATGCACTTTCCTGAACAATAAACCACAACTGGTCAGACATGCTTATTTTTTTGTGTTAGTAGATTTTTTTTTCCTGCAGATACTTCTGCAGTGTTATGATTTTTATGACCAACATGCCAATATAATTTCAAATTTTAATTTTGTCTTTGGGTGTGCTGGTTCACTTATCCTAACAGTCTCCATATTCTAAAATTCTAGAGTAGTCTAAGGAACATTCTTAAGATTATTTTGCTGTTTCTTTTGTGCAAATTTTGAGTATCCTTTTATCTTGGTTTAAATTGCTCCCAGTCTCTCAACATTAAAAAAAATAAAGAACCAACCACCACCTTATAATGTATCTCCTCTTTTGCTATTCTTCTCCTCACTTGATGGGAATCCTTTTGTTCCTTTTATCCTCTTCCACCCCCAGTCCCTTACCTCTTGTCACATAGAGTGATCTTTTAAATAAGCAATTTTTCTTTCTCCTCTGTATTGGAGGAACCTATTTTAAAAACTAGATTATGGCACTTAGGCAACCATATCTAAAAAAGTCCTGTGACTTATCTCTTGAGTTTCTTTATTATAACATTTTGTCCAGAAATATATTTAGCTTGTTGGACTCTCTGATGAGAGTTGGCTAAGAATGTATGTAGTAGAATTGTTCTTCCCACTTTGAAATATATAACTTTACATTATATCTTGTGCATACACACAAAAATCTGCAGTATTAATTCAGACTCTGACCTAATCACTATTTTTTTTTTTTTACTTCTCAGTAAAACTATGGTTTCATAACTTTCTAACAGAGACTGTGCTTATTAAAATAGAAAAATACTTGCAGTTATCAAAGTACTCAAAGGTATTATAAAATATTTCATTAAACTAGTTAGAGCTTGTGGCACATTGGCTAATAAATTTTACATGATGGAGACCAAGGGAAAAAGAAAGACATGAAATTGTAAAGTAAATAAATAAAATTAATTAGTAACTTCCACAAACAACTATGTTTATGCAAGAGCATTGTTACCTACCAATGTTTAGAATAATTTCTGGATCAAGATAATTTATGGTGGTTCCTTTCAAGGAGCCCAATTATCTTGTAACTAATACAACATGGGATAAAATTAATCCCTTTTTAACTACAGTGAGAAAATTCAAGAGCCTTGGCTTCATAGACTAAATATCTGAGTAGACAAATTGCTGAAATAGCACAGCAGAATAAGAGAAATTGCTACAGATACTCCAGGTTGCAGTGTTTGTTATTAAACATTGGTCACTGTGAAAATATGGTTTCCATATGGGGTATGGTATATGTAATTTATACAAACCACGTTAGTAATAGACTATCAAGTGGCACTGAACTCAAACTGTGATGGAATATGTAAGGAAATTGCTGGTGTGTCTTTGGGTTGGATTAAAAGGAATAGACCTTTATTAGAGAGGTATGTTTTCCCCTGCTGTAGCCCAGGCCGCTCCTGGACGCAGATTCTCCGACTCAAACTTAGTGTTTAAGAAGGAGGTAGTTGAAGGTTTACTTACAGGATAATTTGGGGAACTAAGTGGCAATGATTCTCTGAAGTTAGATTTTTGGTTGCAGTACTTTTAATACAGTAATCATATTTAGTTTACCTATTTATCACTAGACAGGTACTCAGATTTCACGTGACTAATTATAACAACTGTCTTTGGAGAAATTGGGAAAATAATAAGAGCTGATGATACCCTTAAATAAAAATGTTTTAAGTAAGGGAGAATAGTAGAGTAATAGATACACATTGACATTTGAAAGAAGAAAGGTGCTATTTCTGTAATGTACTTAAGCCCATTGAGTGTGCATGGTGGATAAATGGGAAATGGAGGGTATAATTTATATAAGTAGTTCGATATAGTTCAAAAGACAAGGCGAGTAGAGTCCTGTTGTGGAACAAACTCTGTTTAGGGGAGAAATCTCATTAGAAATCACCTCTGTTTAGCTGGTAAGCATGAAGAGAAAAAACTGGTAGCATAGTTTAATAAACAGTGCCAGCACATTTAAGTGGATTGTGACACTTTATTCCAGGCTAAATAGCCTACAAGCAGGTCCTAAGTTTTCCATGTTTTTGTGATTTAAAAAAGCAGTTTTATTATATTTGACACCCACTGAAATTTTGACTTTGGAATATATTTTTGGTAATTCAGAACAGATTAAGTGAAGACTTCTCTTTTAAATGTGCACATTAGGTGGTTTCCTTGTTTCGTGTTTCTTGTTATAGGCATCACACAAACAATTATCCTTTAGTTTGCAAACGGCTATTTACTCGGATTTGTGTAGGGATCATTGTTGCGATGATGTTGTGATATACCATATTTCAAAATACTTCAATAATTATTAGGCAGATAAAAACAAGGAAGATGGAAAATAACCTAGAAAGTACTGACATCATATAAAACTGTTGCATACTTTTAGTTGGTAACAAACAATGAATATATTGGAGTGGAAATAATTGTGAAGTAGAGCCACAGCACTACAAAATGAGGTAGTTGGAGACAGTAGAACTTTCATAGTTAGAATTTTTTTTTTTTAAGGCTCTTCTTGAGTAGAAAAAGTGAGATTTTAGTTACATAGCACTAGGCTTCAGAGTAGCCACAATGAAGCAAGCATAATAGGGTTTAATCTGTTGTCTTCCTAATAACTTTCATATATGCCCTTGTCCATCCCTGCACTAGAAAAGGACCCTAGTCTTCTACTTTTGTTCTTTGATACAGGGCCCTTGTATTTCAGTAAGTAGAGAGTTTTGCCTTCTCAGACATCTAAACAATGGCAGTAATCTATAACTAACTGCTATTCGTTACGTTGCAGAGGCAAATTGCGCAGAAAATTATGGATAATTTTAAAAAGATGAAATACAGGTGGCTCATCTAAAACAGACTCCAATTAAAACCACATTGTATTAAATAGAGCCTGCTTTAGATAGGCTCCTCTTCATGCTAAATATGAATGGAGTA
Organism: Balaenoptera physalus; assembly: GCF_965194825.1. Taxonomy (NCBI): domain Eukaryota; kingdom Metazoa; phylum Chordata; class Mammalia; order Artiodactyla; family Balaenopteridae; genus Balaenoptera; species Balaenoptera physalus. Next base: position 66,028,599 of record NC_138886.1, on the reverse strand, counting down.
ACAATTTTAGATATAATAGCTGGTATCTGGATTTTAATATGATCAGTTCTCATGCTTCAGGGCCCAGATAGTACCAGCTGGGATTAAGAAACCTGCCCTGCTATAAAACTTGATTATATTGTTTTCTGCACGGGTATTGCGTTAGGAATTATTGAGAAAGTGGCTTTTATGGGGTATAGACTTTTGCATAAAAGTTGGTGCTAAAATTTGACTGGTGTCAGAATGTGCATCACAATGTTTTATCTGGTATCTTATGAATTAAATGCATGAAATTAGGCCCTGGGATTGTGTCTCAGCCAAAGATAGGGCAGCCGGTCCCCAACATAATGGGTGAACAAAGGTGTGGTCTAGACCTAAGTGTACACTGTCTGTGTTGTGGCTTATACGAAATGTTGTACCTGTTACCTTATCAAGAGAGTAATTTTTCCAATGTTTAGTTGGTCCGATATGCTAATATCTGCCATTAGTAATGGCTTGACAAATTGTTCTCTTTAATTATGGTTTTATCAGTTTGGCAGAAAGCGATCAATAAAACAATTTGGGAATATTGTGCTTTTACATATGCAGATTCTTTTCTGTCTTGGCTGTCAGGCTCCAAAAGACTTAGAGGGCCATGCCAGTTTTTTTGGTTTTTGGTTTTTTGGGGTTTTTTTTTTTTTTTTTTTTTTTTTGCTGTTCAAGAAATTAGTAGCGAACAAAGGATCCAGGGAAATGAGCTCCTCAAGGGGCAAGCAGCAGGGCTATTTATTCCAGAGTTTCCGGTGCCTAAAACAGTGCCTGGCACACGGGAGGTGTTCAGTCAGTGTTTTATTGAAGTAAAAAGAAAGATGAAAGAAAGGAGCGATTAGTTCTCCCCCTCCCCCTCCTGCAAGATGACCGAGTTAGTCCTGACTATTGTGGGGAATGGAGCAGTTCTCACTGTTTATTTAGATGAAGGGAACGCAGAACCTCTTTAAAGGGAAAGACCAGATCCCCTGTGGTTGGACCCCTCCTCCAACTGCAGCCGCCACTCTTGTCTCTTCTTGCCTCAACCTTCCTGCCCCAACAAGACACATCAGCTTGGACTTCTCTTATTCTGTGCTGTTTCCCATTGTCCAGCATTCTCCCACGTTGACCCCCTTCTTCCCTTTTCTAATCCTGCCTGGTTGGCTACTAAACTTTTTTTTTTTTAATTTAATTTTTATTTTGTATTGGAGTATAGTTGATTTGCAATGCTGTGTTAGTTTCAGGTGTACAGAAAGTGATTCAGTTATACATACACCTATATCCATTCGTTTTCAGATTCTTTTCCCATATAGGTTATTACAGAATATTGAGTAGAGTTCCTTGTGCTATACACTAGGGCCTTGTTTATTATTTTGTATATAGTAGTGTCTATATGTTAATCCCAAGCTCCTAATTTATCCCTTTCCCCAGCCTTTTCCCTTTGGTAACCATAAGTTTGTTTTTGAAGTCTGACCCTGTTTCTGTTGTGTAAATAAGTTCATTTGTATCATTTTTTAAAAGATTCTACATAAAAGTGGTATCATATGGTATTTGTCTTTCTCTGTCTGACTTACTTCACTTAGTATGATAATCTCTGTGTCCATCCATGTGGCTGCACATGGCATTATTTCATTCTTTTTTATGGCTGAGTAATATGCCATCGTGTGTGTGTGTATATATATGTGTGTGTGTGTATATATATATATATGTATATATATATATATGTATACACATATATATGTATAGTACCACATGTTTATCCATTCCTCTGTTGATGGACATTTATGTTGCTTCCATGTCTTGGCTATTGTAAACAGTGCCACAGTGAACGCTGGGGTGCATGTATCTTTTCAAATTATGGTTTTCTACCTTTTTCCTGAAGTCTTCTCAAAACTCCAGTGAGACAGTGCCTCTCCTCTGTTTCCCTAGAGTGTTCTCTGTGGATTTCTGCTACTCATCTAGACGACATGTTAAAATTATTTGTATTTTCTCCTGCAGTAGGCCGTTTTTGACATCAAGAAGCTCACAGCAGCCTTTCTATATTTGTTCAAACTCAAACATGGACACAATGCTAGGCCATGATCATTGGTCAATATTTGCCAAATGAGTGTCCATACCAGCCCTCTCAGAAGTCATAGAATGAATGAAAAACTTGGAATGTGTCTTTAATAATAAATCCTCCCACTTACTGGGTATAATTCTAAGTCCTTTATTACAAGAGTACGGTTGTTAATCTAGTTACTTCTGCCATATTTCAACCTGGATAAGCATATTTTACAGATCTGCTCTGTTGGGTTCATCCTATTATAGTATCACACATGACAGAGGCCCCTGGATTTTGTTCTGTGGGACAGTGGCTGTGTTTGGAAGGAATGGTGTTTCAGTGGTGTCACGGGCTTTCATTTTATGGGAGTACTTTGGCAATTACAAGTGCTATTTAAAGGTATTATTTTTATTAGAAAGGTGAAGATTTAGATCTGTGGTTCATTAATTTTGTAAAGTTTGAATTAACAAAGGCTAGTTTGTAGCTCAAATTATGAAAGCACACTTTTCGGAAATGGGGGAAGGGCATAAGTAAATTAGGTACTAGTCTTCAGATTTTACAAAGAAAATACACAAATGATACAGGTAGTTTTTTAAAGAATTACTCAAAGAAATTCAATTTTTGATTTTGAGAAAAGCTTCACATTTTTCATAGTACTTAATCATTGTAGTATAATTTCTAGTCGAGACTGGAAATATAGTTACTAGAGTTCTTAAAAATCAAGTTTATCACATGGAGAAAAAAAAGACCTCTGAATTTATTTTTTTACATGTAATTTATATATGCTAAATAAAATTTAGAAAATGGAGCTTAACTACAGTAAAACCATTGCCAATAGTTCTGTCCACATAGGTGTTAATCATTTTAGGATATTTTCTTATCTCTTCTTTTTCTCGTGTTCATTTAAAAAAAATAGGGTTATACTGTGTGTACTGCTTCATAAGCTACTTTTTGATTATCAATATATTGTCATTTCCCTGCCATGAAATTAATTACTGTGATTTTTAATGATTTCATAGTAATTTATTTTGTAAGTTGGGCTTAACCATATCAGCTCTTTCTTGTTAGACTTCACTTTGTAATTTCATAATCGAGTTTTGGATTTTTTCCTTTTTAGACTAACATTCTTTATTTGATTTAATATGGACTAAGTGCTATAATCTTGTCATTATTTTTTTAAAAATCCTATGTCATTTCTTTATCAGTATATTCTTTTTCAAATCTGTGTTTTAGTGAATATTTGAAAAGTCTTGTTCTTAGTGGTTGCATATAAGTCCATCATGTGCTCTTTCCCCATTGCTGTCAGTGCTCTCAACCCTTGTCTTGTCTGGCTAGATCCAACCACATGGATGCATGTGACTTCTGGACCCACCCCAAGCACTTGCCTTTGACCAACCCAACCCTGAACTCACCCAAACACACACACAGCAAAATTCGCTTAGGAAGCATTTAAACCACGAGGGCCAAGGTTTCCTGTATTCATGGAGTGGATCTTCTGACCCTTCTTTGTGTCGTATTGATAATAGCTTCATTAAAAACAAAAAATGTTCATAGAACTCTGGTAGAAACAGAAAAGATGTGTGAATATGACTTTTGGATGAGAGTTTTGCTGACTGCATCTTTACAACATAAGCTTAGAGTAATGTGTTTGGCTAAATTAACTGATAAAGGCAACCTGTTAGTCCTTACATGTGACTTCCTTACGTTTAAAATACTGGCCAAAAAAAAAGGTAATTTCATCTTTTTTTTTTTTTTCCTGATTGAGACTTTGGCAAAGCCAAGAATGACAACTCTAGGTCTTTGTTTTTCTCAGAGAAAGCCTGATGAGATGGTCCTTAGACACTACAGAAAAGCTACTGCTCACTTAATAATGTTGGTAAAATTTTATTAGGTATTGCCTTCACACGCTATAAAGGTTAAAAAAAATCCATTTCCACATACATTTCTAGACTAATGCTGATGGACTTTCTTTCCCTTTAACAGTAATGTTTATCCATTTGAATGTTATTTCACAGAAAGAAAAAGTGCATTTGTGTAAAAATATCTAGGGCTTGCCAGGGAATTTTTTTCAGAATGCTCCGTGGTTACAAATGGAAGCTTACTGTTGTATAAACGGCACGTTTGAATTTCTGTAGTAGTTGTGGCATGAGTTGATAATCTGTGAGTTGTCCGGCGTGTTTTGTGTGTGTTCATGTGCGTTCATCAGCCCGTCTGTAAGTAGCTGGATCTGGTGCAGTTCCTGCCTCTGCTTCTCACCTCCCTTATTTAGATCCATGGATATGCACAATCTTTAGTCTGAGGCAGGTCCCAAAAGAGGCACATAGGAGGTTGGGTGTGGGAGAGAGGCGTATTCCTTTCATGGTCCTCTGGTGGCATTCCACTTGACACAGTGACAACACTTCCTGAAAGCTTAAGTTCTTTGAATTTGTGGGTCTTCTCTCTACCTCTGAAATTTCCAAAACTTTCTCTAAACAAGATGGCTGGCACGTCCTGGGGACAGAGCAGAGACACAGAACAGAGACAAAGCCGCCCTGAGAAGGCAGACACACTGCTATTGCTTGTGGTTTTTCAATGCAGCTGCTTTCAGATGGGCCGGCTTGTTCTACGCTGGTTCCACTGCCAAAGCAAGACTGTCACACAGCTGGTAGTACTTACTGTACTTGCGGGAAAGTATGTGATTCATTAGTTGGAACCGTATGTTTTTCACCAGTTCTGGTCATGTTTTTGTTAGGATGTGGTAAAAACACAAGCAGGGGGTGAAGGGACAATGGAAACATGTGACTTGTTAAGGATTGGCCCCAACCCATTATTAGCTAAATTGTACACCATAAAATGTCCTCTGTACCTCATAAGACAAATGACTTAATTTTTTATTCCTCAGTTGAGGTCATTTAGTCATAAGTAGTAAAAATTATCAACACTGAGTTCTTTTGCTCTTTTTCTTTTCTGTAAAGTATGATGATCCGTTTAAACCCCAGATTATAATATGAAGAGAAGTCATGCAAGTAAAAGACATTAATTTGCTGAAAATGCCCATGATGGGTGAAGAGCTTTAACTGGAGTGAACTCTCGCTACTGATAAAATATGAGTATGGTATTCCAGCTAAGAAGAACCACTTCTAAGACTACAGGGTGTGAGGAGTTCCCTTGTCTACATATGATCAAGCAGACTGCAGTTGTATGGCTGGCTGGCTGGATGAGGGACTCTGCGTTCTCCTTAATTTTGGTGTCATTAATGGGTTTACATCACAGTATCTGAAATGGTCTGTGTTGGTATCGTGCAGAACCTTTGGTGTGAGCTGCATTGAACATTGGCCCGTGATCAGGTAGTTTGTGAGCTTGTGAATATTTTACAGCTGCACCATCCTAACCATATTCTTTGGAAAATGAATGCCATCTCTGCTCGGCTGTGTTCCCTTTACAAATAGGTATTTGTTTTAATATTTGCTTTCCTGTCTTTCATTTAAACACTAGTGATGCTTTTCCTGCATTCCCACCCCCATCACCTCCTCTGGAGATAGGTGACATTTTCGAAGTCTCTCTAGGTAAAAATACTGGCAGATTATGCCTCTGCCCTCGGACTCTGTTTTTCAGCTGTTCCCGTTACAAAGAGTTCTGCACCGTTCATACCTCAGCACATACACTCCTGCAGTTGCTGGACTCTGCAGAATTAGAACCAGGCCTGTCTCTGACAATTAGCTCAACTGGCTGCAGCGTAAATAAAGGAATGCGCTCAGGGACTGTAGTCTGTGACACGGTTTAACAGAGCGTAAAAAGGTGCATCTGTTCCATGCCCGGATCCAGTCGCCTCACTGTCACTGGGAAGTTACCGACACGGAGACATGCCCGCGCTGTTTGGTAAACAAGCAGCAGGTATTAAATTAACCAGGCTGGGAGTGTGCAAAAGTGCTGCTTTATTAAAAGCCCTGCTATCTCAGCTCGACGCCGGGTCACAAGCAGTTGCTAGAGTATCTCTTAAGATGACTCACGGCACCACATACTTCAACACTCTGTCCTCACTTCCAGAGAGGACCATTGACCTTTGGCAGCCTGATGGAGGCCTGGGGCTGCAGAGGAGAGAGAAAGCAGAAGGAAGGGTGTATGTGTACAGTCACAGGCTAAGTCAGAAGGCAGTGAACACTGAGCAACCTGGATCCAGGTTTTAGTTTAAATCGCGCTGTGGAATCCAGTACCAAACTATAGCCAGGGTTTTGTTTTGGTTTGTTTTTCTGCCTTTCTGCCTCACACTCCTCATGGCTGCCACTTGATTTGAGATCTGAAATAATGAGCGGCTAACTGTGTGATCAGGGGTGCTGTCTGTCTACCTGTGTTGGGTAGACAACAAACAGCTTGTAATATACTTGCACGTAATACAGTTGTACTTTTGTTATTCAGCATTTATTTGCCTTTGCATTCAAGTTTTCTAATGGGAAAAGAAAACACGTTTAAAACACTTTTTGCTTTCATTTAGCAAGGTAGTGATTTTTAAAGTTTGTTTTTCTTCCAGCTTCAGGAATGCCGTACAGAGAGCTGCATACGTTGACTTGTTGATATGTTCTTTGTTTTCATGGTCTTATAATCTTTTTCGGGCAATCTGCTTATGTATGTAGGCAACACAAGTAATTTTCAGTCTACACATCTGTGCAGTAGAGACCATTATTTCTGAAATTTTCCTGTCCTCCTCATGGTTGTGTTTCTTTTTAGGGCCCCAACTAGCTCCTCATCCATTAGAAGATGATGTAATGCCAATGGGATCTAGCCCCACACAGCTTGAATTAAAATGATTCCAGTTGGTGATACTTGAATGTGAATGACCAGAAGGTGTGATGCATTCAACACTGTATTTGAAGTGCTCACCTTGGAAATCTCTCTCCTGGTTGCACAGGCCCTTTGGTCCTCATCCTGGAGATCTTACAGCCACACCTGCTTTCCGGCTGTCCAGACGCATCTTTTATTGCTTGCTGTCTTTATATAGTGAGGTCTGGGTGGAGGAGTGAGATGAAAGGGGGGTGAGAGGGTGGAGGGGAAGCATCCCTTCTTATTGTTTGCTCAGAAGGAGAGGGCTGGTGGACAGGAAAGTATTCCACTATCCAGAGAGTGGTGATGTCTCAGAATCTCTTTATCTTTGTAACATCTTTGCTGTATGAAGTTTAATAAGCCAGCTGTGCAGTTCTTTAAAAGCCAGTGGATTCCATTTTTCATTTGCTTTCCACCCCCTTTGCTCTGAGCTTTCACTCCCTTTCCTTATCCCACCCCACCCCCTTCTTTATCTCAGGGGAGTTCCCTGAGTAGCAAGACTGAAAAAGAGCTGAGGTTTATGTTAGAAGAAATTAAGGTTAATGATCATTGGCTCATTTTCATATTCTGTGGGTGTGGATGGAGGAGTAATCAGTGCAGGTGGCCCTGCCAGTTGGGAGTTTTTCTTTGTCATCAAGAAAATAAGGAGAGTGCAGGGATTGAATTACCACAACTATTTCAGGACTAAACATATTTCATTTCCCGATCGGGTCTGGTTTAAGGACACAAAGCTGACATTAATTTTATCCAAAGAAAAGCACAGCAATTTTTTCTTCTTGTTTTATAATTTGACTGAATGCAAAGGGTGGATGCATGTTCAAATTTAATTCTAGTATAATCTTACAAATAATATTCTGAAAAGCAAAGGGGTTTTGATTCAGTTTGACAGTTTATGTTTCTGTGCCCAATTACCACTTAGTTATTGAATGTTAAAGAGCTGCTTTCTGAAATGTGCACTCGGACTGCACCAGTTGGCTTCCCAGCTGCCTGCTATTACATGTGAGGTGCTCACTCCTAACTTTTTAAAGGATGTACACATTTAAAAGAGTTATGTTTAGCTAGAAAAGGAAGTGGGGGATTTGGTTAGGAAGTGCTTGCTGGCCTTGAAAAACTATCTTGTGTGCAGTCTAATTTCAGCCACATAAAGACCATTCTTTAGAGAAATATTTGTTGGATTTAAAGAAAAAACTTAAATGCCCAAATAAACTAGGGAAATAGCCATGACTTTTTTTTAAAAAAGTGTAACTTCTATTTGGAACCATCTTTTAAAGTTTTTATGTGTTTTTAATGCCACTAATGTAACTTTCTACATGTGAGGGATTCTGATTCAAGGCATGGTAAAGGAAGAATTAAAAGTTGACCAGGGACAATAAAAGTCATTGAGGAAGAGCATCACTACGAGCTATGCATGATAGGTTTTGCTTTCTTAGCAGAATGCAGCTCGAGTGACCTGATTTGTTTTTAAAGCACAAGGTTTATTTGGCTGTGACAGTGTGAGTGTAATATTAATGATACTAAATGTAAAATTAACTTTTATGTTGTGTGAGCACTTTTTCTTGCCTCTGTCTTTAAAATGACAAGTATTTCTTTGTGCCGATATCTAGTTCTGTTGCCATAGTGAGCATTTATATAACTGCATAAGCCGCAGAAAGTTTGGGATAGTCAGGTAGCTATGCTAGCATATGTCGGGCAAGTACAAGTAAAGGTGGGTTTTGGTTTTGATATCCCTGTGGTATGAGTCTACATGCAGCTGAATATTCATTGTGTGCCCATTAGTATGAATACTTTGTCTGGATTATTAATAACACATGAAGAGACCATTCTCCAACATTCAGAGGGCAAGAATGTTTCAGTGGTTTCTGGAAGCTCCTTGCTGTGGAGAAATAAGATTTCTTTTTAACATGGCAGTTAAGAGTTTTAAGTAGCATTGTAAAATATTTTAAAAAAGAAATTTGGTGTATCTTAAGAAATTGCCGGGTAGACTAATAAAACTTAATATTGAATGAAATGATCGTTTGAAATCCATATGATTTCCAAGTTGAATGTTTCAGCAAATCACGCTATGTATTTGTTTTAAGAAACATTAAACAAAGGTACCGAAACACCCAGTAAATCATTTTTCTAAGGTAACGTCCTGTCCTGTTTCTTGCTTTGCTTTTCACTGAATCCATTTCACCTTGCCTATTACTGACAGAGCTCAAAACTGGCCTTACTTTGATTTTTCTCAAAGCTTCTGGTAAGAACCATTCGCATTATGACCCACATACATCTGGTATTAGCCAAGAAAAGGGCAACTATGAATTAATTCAGCCTCACTTTAGTATTTATCTGTCATACATTCGGAATAATTATAAAAGCAAATAATTTAGACTAATGTTTTACTTGCATATAAGTTAGATCCTTAAAATCAGCTGTAGTTCAGACTCTAATGTTGGCTATTTGTCCGCTAAAACGCTTTACAGAGCATGATTGCTTAAGCCATTTGGATGGCTGTCTCTGCAGACTGCTCAGCTTTCACCTATCTGCCATTGCTCTTTACTTTGATTTCTTTCAAAAGTTCCCAGATTTCGTGCTTTCCTCCCATTGGATGCATAGAATATAACGGAATTCATTTGTAGCTCTTTTTAAACTGTGTATTTGAATTTTAAACTCATCATGCCAGGCAGTAACTCAATCTGGTACAGTCTGCTCACTCTCTCTCGCAGTTCTAACTCCTGAGTCTTGTATGCTACACTTTCAATTTCTTGTGGCCGACCTGACTACTCTTTCTATCTCATTTACTGGACTGTATCCATAAATGAGGGCTGTGTGTGTAGGTGTGTTTTACACGCACAGTAATATACTCTAGCATGGCTCGTAGTGTGCCAGGATGTAGGGTTTCGTTTCACCATCGTTTGGGGAAAAATACACATATGAAACAGATACTGAATTTCTGTCCTGCATTTAATCTCCCCGTTTTCCATTTCCTTTCTCCGATTCGGGCAGCAAACTGATCAAATTCTCAACGTAATCTGTAAACTATCACGTTTATTGCCATCAAGGAACTTAGAGAAGAACGTTGTTTGTCGTTCCTTAATAGGAGGTAAATAATAGTGTGTAATTAAGTATTTAAAGTGTCACCTGAAATTGTGGTTCTTTAGGTGCTTCATCCTTAGCCCTGTTATAATCACGTAGCACAAACAGTTAGTACAAGCTGTGGGAACAGCAGGCTCCTAAAAATCCTTTTCTGGGCCTGGCCACCCAAGAGTTGTGTGAGGGAGGTGTTTTCATGAATTACCACAAAGTTAGGCATAACTAATGGGATCTGTGCAACTATTGCTCCAAAAATTGCCTCTAAGAGGGATCAGCTGCACATTATAATTGAAGATACTCTCCCTTCCATTTAGTGAAGAAATCACTAAAGCTTTTCCGAGGTTTTTGTAGGGGATATCTGCCTTAGTAGCCTTCTTACCGAATGAATTGCAGTCAAATGTACCTGTGATAGTGAGCTTGAATTCATAAAACAAGCGATTCACTTCATTGCTTTACAAACCCATATCCATCCAGGGCCTAGATGTTCTTTATTTTATATACCATCTTGAGTTATTCGTCACTAATGGAATTCATACGATGAATACATTTTACATTAATAAGTTAATACATTAAAAACATTGTGCACATCTTTCTGAAAAACTTTAAAGCCATCAGAGTGAGCTGTAGTCTCTTAAATTAATTGAATAATGAATAAAACCTGTTTTCCTGTTGTTTGTCACTGCTTCTTTACAGCAGGCCCAAATGAAAACGAACCATGGGTTTTAGGAATGAAAATCTGAAAAATTTTGTAATTTTTGGAATTGTAAAATTTTGAATCTGTATCTTTGATTTTTGAAAATGATGACGCTCAGAAAGTTAACCAAGCAGATCGTGGTCAAATAACCAAAAACTGACCGAAAAGGACCAGAGTCCTATTGTCTGGACCAGCACAGTCCAGTGAGTGGCAAGATTAACAATTTTATAATTTAAGATTTTCTAGTAGCCACATTGCAAAACTAAAGAGAAACAGGTGAAGTCGATTTTAGTAATATATATTATTTAACCCAATGTATCAAAAATTATTTCCATGTATAATAGGTATGAAAATGTGTAGTCCATATGAATATTTATCAAGACATTTTACATTCTCCTTTTCACACAGAGTCTTCAAAATCCAGCATCTGTGTTGCACGCACAGCACATCTCATCTCGGACTGGCCACACTTCAAGTTCTCAGTGTCCACCTGTGGCTAGTGGCTACCATGTTAGCGTAGGTTTAGACACCAGTCCGCTTTCCTTTCCAGCTATGACAGCAGTGTAGTAGCTTCTAAAGGGTTGCCTGGGATTTTTCTAGTCCCTATTTTGGTTAATTTTAGGAGAGCTGATGACTTTGATACGCACGTGAAAAAGTAACTGAAACTTGGGGTGCCGAGTCTTTGATAGAAGCACGTTTGTTCAGGAATCACCTTTCTGATCAGCATTTTTAATTCCTTGGTCAATCCTTAGCAGTACCTCAAGCAAGTAAATATTTTCAAGATACTTGTTGACTTTCTTCCTCCTTCTCCCTCCCCTCACCCCCCCACCCCCCTTGAAGCCACGCTGTCTCAGTTTGCTAACCACACACACGTTACAGGCAGTGCTGGGGGAGAAGATGATGTCTCCTTCCACTTCCCCTTGGACGCTGAAAGCAGTGCAGCCTGGCGCTGCCCGGAGCCGAGGCTGTCCGCCATCTGTGTAAGGAATTCACAACCGCAGACAAAAGAAATTGGCAAAGTCTTCCCTCTGTCTGTTCTCCAGATCCTCAAGATAGCCATAAAACACCTGGACAAAATCAGCAGGTGATGGCAAGGGAAAGAGAATGATCAGTCACAGGCGTTGTTGAATCCTTTGAACGTTACTTATGGCCTGGACATTGCTGTCACCAGGCACAGTTTGATCTTGGGTAAGTTTTCTGGAAGAGCTTCATTCCCTGGCTCTGTGACAACAGCACAACCAGATAACGCTGTTGATAGGGGAGAGGAGAGGCGAGTGAGGCTGCCCTGCCTGAAGGTATAGCAGCTTCAGGGGGTGTTACCTCCATGTGTGGAAGAGCATCGTGCAGAAATAAGTCATGTCCAGCTGCAGGGAGTGTGCCGTGTAGATCAGTGTCCTTGCTGTAAACCTGCTAGAGGAGTTAAAATATTCTCTCATCTACTTATAATAAGTCATAAATTGTTTTCAGAATGTAGGTGCTTGATCGGCATTGTTCATATGCTGTGTTTTTTAAATGTACCTTAAAATCAATTTTCTGAACTTGCCCTGAAGGAGGAGAGCTGGCATTATGGTAATCATAGGCTTTTAAAAATCTTCTCTTGTGATGGCCCTACCTATCCACACACGTACACACTTCCACACAATTTGTGTCCCTAGGACTCCTCTGTACGTCTTTGTTAGAGAAGGGTGAATATAACATTGAAACTCTCAAAAGAGCCACCTAAGTTTATCTTTTCAACATCCTCATTTTATGTCACGTGCTTACTTTCTCATCTTTTGTTTTGATGATGTACCTGCAAGATTTAGTAGATACTAAGACATCATTTGGGTTATCTGGATTTTCTGTGACTGTTATGTGCCGCTGAATTGCATATCATGGAGTCTGGTAAGGAAAGGACACGTATTAATGGACCAGGAATTTGGCTCTAAAGAAATGGCACTTTTGCCAATAGAAGCTCTGAGCAAAGTCCTTTAGCTGTTAACCTCTTCATCTGTGAGAGTTAGAGTTTAATACAGTGGTATTTAGCTTTGTTTGCTGCTGCCAGTTTTCAGGGTCATATTTTAGCTATGATCTTTATTTCCAGTGAGAGGCCTAAGCCAAAGCAGAAGCTGCACTGCTTAATTCAGAATTATCCCCTCTCCCTTTAGCTCTGTCTACAAATGTAACCCTTTTTCATATAAATGGCGTCAAGCTTCATTGAATTTAGCTCTGTCTTGTTAAGTACATTAATGCTGTGTTCTGTCATTCATTACATGAGAATTAGTTGTCTATTACAAAGTGGGGGTCTTTGTTTGGAGCCTGATCTTCATGGGAAGAAAGCCACACGTGGTCTAATTTCCTGAGCGCACTGAATGCTGGACTTATTTATTTGTGACTTGTACGCCACTGAAAGTGTCATGCAAAATGCCAATTCTGCTGTTGGGAGACCCACCTTATTTTAAGCAAGAAAACTCTAAAAGAGAAGAACAATCATCACTTTCCGTTAAAAAAAAAAACAAAAAACCCTCTCCCCGTTGTATTTTGTCACATTTTTTTAGTGATCTATACAATGTCCTCAGAGTGCGTTACAGAAAGTGTTAATATCTTAGAGCAGCAGTAATAATAATCCTTTTACTCAGGGTAATCATGTGCTAATCCGCTGGTAAGTCAAAAGTATTAGATCATTTGAAATTCATTGTGTCAGCTCAGTTGAAATAACTGGTATGGTGCTATAAACATTTAGAGAAAGGGAGTCTTTGAACCCAAATAATAATGTCAAATAGTTTGTTAGTGTTACATGCTCATGTTTAAAGGTTTCATAAGCTCAACCCATGGACAAGAGCATTTCAGTTTACATCAGTGCGTAATATATTATTTTAACTGAAGGTTTATTTTTATTTTGTTATTTGGGGAAAGTTTCTTTTCCTCTGGCACTTATGGACTAGGTTTTTCTGTTACAGTTTTCACCCTGCAGTCACAGGCAGCTTGGTGTGCCAAAAGGGTTTTGTTTTGTTTTAAGAAAACTATTCTTGTTTTTCTAAAGCATTGTGTCGGGGTTGAATTTTCTCCTTGCTCCCTTCTTTCCTCTCACGTTCTCGGGAGGAGGATGGATGGTGTACATATTTATTTTTCTGTGAATATTTTAACTAGGAAGTTTTGTTTCATGGTTCCCCTCTTACCCCTCAACCAGAGCCACCCCTCCCTTTGAATTCTTGTAATTCCCTTGAATTATTCTCTTCCCCTCACTCATCCTGAGCCCGTAGTTGACTGGCCTTTGAAGATAAGAGTCCTTGTTTCAGTCATCTTCGTGCCTGACACATAGTAGATGTTCAATAAAAATTCTAAAAAATTGCTTCACTTCTAAAACGTTGGGAAATTTGGTGACTCAGCTGAACATGTCGCCATGTCAGTATATGAACATTTTTGGTGATGGATCATTCATTCTCCTTTTTGTCTTTTTGGGAAGTCAGTTCAGTTTTGAAAGAGCACCTCTTTCCTCAGAGCTTCCGGGACCATTTGAGCCTGCAACTCCTGTTCTCCACCCTCCTGACTGGTCAGCTGTGGACTCTGGAAGGCATTATATCGCGGCTTCACAGAGTACCAGCCAAATTCACTGGCTTTCTGAGAATGCATAACTTAAGTACTGAACAGTCAAGGCTCCTGTAGAAGGAAGTAATGTCCATCCTTTCTCCACCTCATGTTCTCGCTTTTTGCTTCAACCTGATCTTTGTTTTGCAGTTTTAAAGAATTTGTAGACCTTCTAATCCTGGAGTTCCTTAAGTATTGGAATGTGAAATTCTACTCCTTTTTGAAATTGAAATTTACAGACCTTTCCTACTGATCGTATTCTGTGAATAAGGAGAGGGCCCTGAACATTTATGTCGGATGTAGTGCCTCAAGTGCACTGCCATGTGCCCTGTGGCTTTCTTCCTGCTGGGTCATCCCAGGAACAGGCTTTGATCATGAAAAAGTTCATCTCAAGGAAAATACTATACTATACTATAAGAGAATGAACTAAATCCACATAGAATAGCTCTAGAGCTTAAATTTGGCCAAAGAGCAGAGAAGTTGCTTAATGCAATCTGAGCATTTTTAGGCCTGCCCCAGCTCAGAGAACAAGGCAGCCAGATGGTCTGGTTTAAATCACAGAGACAGGGCAGCCAGTCAGCAGCCCCCAGCCATCTCAGAAGTCATGTGGCAGGGAGGGGTTGCTTACAACAGTCCCCAAAGCTCTAGCCTCACTGATAGTGTAGCACTGCACTTAAGTATGGGGTTGGGGATGATTGATAGGGTTCCTATAAGCAAGCCAGTCTAGAAGGGTGCAGATCTTATAGTAGGTAGCTCTGGAATTGCCCTTGGTCACTGTAGAATGACACTTAGCTTTAGAGATTAGTCCAGGCATGGTTTTACTAGCATTCCTGGGAAAGGGTAGCATGGCACAGTGACAAGAAGCGTGCGCTCCGGAGCCAGGCTGCTTAGGTTTGAATCCTGTTTTGACCATTTGTACTAGCTGTGTGGCCTTGGACAGGTTACAGAAGTCTCTGTGCCCCCTATGTACCTCATCTGTGAAATGGGGATAATAATACCTACATCCTCTGTAGCTTAAATAAACTGTGAGGATAGAATGAATTTATAATTCCTGAAACAGTGCCTGAAATATAACAAATACTAAGGACATGTTTGAGCAATAAAATAAAACTGGGTGCTGTGAACTGCTGATGCTTCAGAGAACCATTAGTGAAACCTGCCCCTAGAACCTGACCCTTTATTAACACTGACAGGTTTCAGTAATCTTTGTGCCTGACACAAATGCCATACATATGTGCCTTGTACTCAGAAGCTCTTATAGATAACCTCACGTTTTTCCTTTGTCCATAGGTAAGATTTGGAGGATGTGGCCATAAAGAGCTTTGTGGGGATTCCCTTGGGAGAAAATGTGGGCTGAGGGAAGTCCACTTTGATCTAGAAATAGGGCTGTTTTTGTAATCCTTTTTATATTGTTCTGCTTTGCTTTCTTTGAGTGATGCGTTCTTTCTGAAGCCTCATATAATTTGTCATAGAATGATGTTTTTAGTTGCATCTTTGAAAACCAAAATGATTAACTTTCAGTTTACATCTTGCTAAGAAGCTGTATCTGACCAACCATTTTAGTCTAAAAGCAGACAACTCTTTTTTATTCCCTAAGTACTTTTAGAAAGTTTTACTTATTAGTCCTCAAAACATCCGGATGTATTGTGCCTTCTTTCATTTTTGGCTACAGAATAAGTATCTCATTTTGATTGTAGTGACAAGATTAAAAAAGACTTGAAGATAGACTGTGAAATTTACACTTATCAATGATCATCTTGGTCCTGTATTCATTTTCATATTCCGAAATTCACTGTATGGTTGTCTAAGTCCTACAGATTTGCCAACACTGTGATTTAAGCCTTTCACAATTACCTGTTGTAATTCACATAACTGGGTTTCATATTATCTGTGGCAACTATTTATTATATGATTCCACAAAAAAGGGATAGTATTTGCCCAAATGTTAATGAGGATAGAATGGTTCAGATTGGGGGAAAGAGCATGCTGTGAAATGCTAGGGACAGCCACTTAAGAAAATTACCACCTGTGCCCAAGGAGGACCTTTACAATACGGTTATGGAGACATTATTAACTGGTCATAGTCACCAGATTTGCCACCTTAACTGGAGTTATCCTGATGTAATGCTGTTGGACAAATGTGTCTGTTGAGCTGATCAGACTTGATTTTGATTTCCACTTTTTCCATGACCAGCTATGAGGCGTTGGTCAAGTCATTTAATCTCTTGGACTTCTAGTTTCCTTATCTGTGAAATAGGGATGAAAATATACCAATCCTGCTCAGTTGTCATGAAAATTAAATTCATGTATGTAGAGTACAGTTGACCCTTGAACGACACGGGTTTCAACCGCACGGGTCCACTTACACATGGATTTGTTTCGATGGTAAATACTACAGTACTGCACGGTCTGCAGTTGGTTGACGCCATGGATGTGGAACCGTGGATACGGAGGAACCACAGATACAGAGGAACCGGAACCAGGGATACGGAGGGCCAGCTCTACATGATACACAGATTTTGCCACTGAGCAGAAGGTGGGCGCCCCCAATCCCCAAGTTGTTCAGGGTCAGCTGTATTTACACGAATGTAAAGTATTTAGCGTAGTGCCTGGCACATGGCAAGAGCTTGAGAAATTAAAACTCTCGGACTGTGAGCTTTAGGAATATGTGAGACCGAATGGTTAACTTACTTGCTGTATTACATACGAGCTGCTCCACCCTTCGTTCATTATGTCAGTAATGACGGGTTCATCATGTTGCATCCTCATCTTGCCAGCGTCGTCCTTTTGCTCAGCAGCAAAAGTTGCCTGGCTTGGGACACCATGTTGTGTCTACAGAGGTTTTTTTTCTTGCTGGTCGGAAAAAATGCATTTTTAACTCCCTAAATTATGATAGCAAAGTCATTTACATTGATTAGGTTGAGTTCTTTGGATTTTTCCTTCAGGAAAAAATAAACAGTTTTCCAAGTGGTTTTCTTAGCTTTTTAAAATAAAAGCCATCACAGTGAACCGTATTTGGTCCCAAAGCATACATATATTGATGGCCTACTAGACACCATGCTAGCGTTTGGGATGCTGATATGAGTAAGACACTGTCATTGCTACTAAGAAGTTTACACATTAGTATTCTGGAAAGATTACCAAGTTCTGGCCAATGATCAACCATTTCTGTTGGATTTCATACACTGAAATCCCATGGTGCACCACCCCCTCCCCCATTACTTTTGTATTTTTCCTTGAAGTTTGTGGCAGTCAAATCTAACATGTTTGGGTTTCAGTCCCAAGCATTATTTTCTGCTGCTATTTTATAGGACATGTCGTCATTCGGTTTTGAGCCTTATTCCATTAGGGTCGGCTCTGAGGGCACGTGAACTAGGACTCTGGACTTATTTTCATTATCCTTTCTTCTTTAGTGGCGATTTTCCATAAGGTCCTACTCTTCTCCCTTTGGTGGCTGTTACTTTTTTTGTTAAGCCAAATGTCACATGATGTCATCTAGACAATTTAAAATTCTCTGGAATCTGAGACAACTCAGAAAATTTTGCAATTCTGTATAACACGTCCAGATGACAAGCTTGCTTGTCACCATTCCTTCTGGGAAATCCCAGGGAATTGTCATGGTCTGTTGTCCTGGTTACCAAGAATTTCTCACTTAAAGTTGAATTGGTGGTTGGATATTCAGGGGTGTAGGGGCCCCTAAACCCTGGTGAGAGGTCTAGGAGCCCTCCCTTTACGTCTGCCCATTGTCACTTAAAAAAAAAAAATTATTTATTTATGGCTGCTTTGGGTCTTCGTTGCTGCGCGTGGGCTTTCTCTAGTTGCGGCGCGCAGGGGCTACTCTTCACTGGTGTGCGGGCTTCTCATTGCGGTGGCTTCTCTTGCTGTGGAGCACAGACTCTAGGCACGTGGGCTTCAGTAGTTGTGGCTCGCGGGCTCTAGAGTGCAGACTCAGTAGTTGTGGAGCACGGACTCTAGGCACGTGGACTTCAGTAGTTGTGGCTCGCGGGCTCTAGAGTGCAGACTCAGTAGTTGTGGCACACAGACTTAGTTGCTCCATGGCATGTGGGATCTTTCCTGACCAGGGCTCGAACCCGTGTCCCCTGCATTGGCAGGCAGATTCTTAACCACCGCGCCACCAGGGAATTCCCACCCATTGTCACTTAAGTGGAAGGTAGTAGAAGGCAGCAAGGCGTACTGCTTGAACAGAATACAAAGAATTGAAAGACAGAAGGTAGCTGCTCATCTTGTTTTCAAGGAGAGCTATAGGTATTGTTTTTGTTATAAATTCCTGTTCTGGGGAGCCTGAGCAGTAGTAGTGGCTACAGCCTGCTGCCACCATCGATTTTGAGTAACATATAGCATTTGGGGTTGTCTTTCTCTTGGATTTTCTTTTTCTTTTCAACTTAAAATTCACTAGAGGAACATTTTTCTGGGTTGTACACACATAATGGAACCTTTTCTTGGCCTTCAAGGCACTATGTCAACTTAACAGTCAGAGTTTACAGGTTTCTAATTATTTAATATAGTACATTTTTCTTCCCTTGTGTGCTCTGCATTTTAAAATTGGAAAAGTACACAGGATTTAAATAAGGGTAGTCTTACTTAAACTGGCACAGTAGACGTACGGCTCTACTGGTTATATTATTCATATGCTTGGAAATTCTCAGTGTTCCCCATGGTTCAGAAATTTAGAATAAAATTTGCTAGCTATGTTTTATTTTGGACGAATCCATTTTTCAGACCGCCTTTCTAACCTTACGTTCCTAGGTATTCTCTTTTCTAAAACGCGCACATTGTTTGAACAGCCCATGGAGTGGGTGGTCCTCGTCCATCTTGGGTGATCTTCTTTTCCCACCTTTGCTTGTTGAATTCAGCTACACAGCTTTTTCATAGTGCTGGCGGCCCAGCACTGTGCTAGGTGTATGGGGGGGGGGGCGGTGGTGCCAAGTAAAACAGGACATGGTCTCTGACCTTGAGGACCTTCCAGTCCAGAGCCTCTTGAAAGCCTATCCATCTTGCAAGCCACTTCCTTCACTAAGCCTTTTCTCATTACCTCAGAAGAAGTAGTCTCTCTCCCCTGAACCCTAAAGCCTTTTGTTTATGCCTCTCTTGTCACGTTGATCACATTCTACTTTATAGTATAGTTATTTGTGCTTAGGTTTATCTCGCTACTCAGTTGTAAATTTCTCGACGACATATTTACTTTTACAAGTCGAGGTTTAGAATTCTGCTTTCCATGTAGTAGGTGTTTGATAGATACTTAGTGAATCAGCGGGCCATGAGAATAGAAATTCTTGCTGAGATTTGGTGAGGGAATCTCGTCATATTTTAATATTTTGTTCTTCTTATGCAGCACAGTTAAGGGAATTTAATTTTCAGATCCTAGTGTACCATAAGGAAGGAGAATAGAAATACAAATGCCTAGTTCTCTAAGTTTGATATGAGAAAGGTGGCTGAGGAAGTGGGCTGGTGGGGGGAACTGTTTAATGTGTACAGTATTGTATCATGAGGCTGATACTTAATTTCAGGAAACAGCCTAATGAATATGAACACTTGGAAAATTAGTTGCCCATTCCATTAATTGTTTATTTGTGAATGAAAGGGGCTAGTCAGGCTGGACGATTGCTTGGTTTCTGGAAATCGGTATACTAAACTATCTCCAGATGTGGGGAGAAAGAACGATGTCCACATTTTATTGCGTGTAACACTTTGCACAATTCACAATTTGAGCTTGGATATTTTTGTTTTGTTTTTTTGTTTTTTGCTTCTGTTTTCTAGCACTTCATTTTATTTCAGTGTTAGATCCCTGTTCTTTTTTTCACCTCCTGGAAATTAACTCTTAAAATAATTAAAAGGAATAAAAGGAAGCTTGTAGTAATGTGCTTTTATTGAAGTTCTGGAGTCAAGTTAGAAGTAAAGAGGCTAGGTTGTTTCAGAGTGGAGAAATAATTTTTTTTCCTTGAGCCATTATTTCATTGGGAGATATTTATATAGTAAGTTTACATGCATAGGAATTATGGAAACTAGATATTTATTTAGTTAAGTTAAATCAATAATCATTCCTTTTCAGGTAAGACATTGAAGAATTGAACTTAATGATTATTTCAGAGACTTGATAAACATGCTTAGGGAAACTTGGATGATATAGCTTCACAATGCTGCTCTTACAACTTAATCTTTATTGACTAAATGCTAACAAGCTGTAGAATTCTTGCCTTAATAGAGTAGAAGATGAGACTTTTTTTTTTCTATCTTGAAAACACTTTTTTGGGTCTTTATGCAATTTTATTTAAGCAGTAACCCTGGCATCACTCGACTGCTTTATTTACTCCCTCATCTTTCCTGCAACAAGTGTCAATAATCCCCATCTTAGAAGCTGTCTTGGGAACTTGCATTCTGATGGATAACCAGTCAAAAATAACATCACATTGGTGTCTGGGGTGGGATTTTTAAATGTCACTTAAAAATGGCATTTGTGCCATAGTTCACTTTACAGTTATTTTCCAGATTCAGAAATACTAGAAAAATCCTTCTGGTGCCATTGGGAAGACTGTCCAGTGAGCCTTTCTCTTCATCTGCAGGTTGTTGAGGAAACTCTGGCTGGACCCTTGGTGACTAATTTAAAATATCTGGCAGGACGATTGATAGCGCCTTTCCTTTGTGTAGTGACAAATATATTTCGGCTGCACTTTATTAACATAATTCAGCACAACCACAGACATATTGTACATATTAGAGCATAGAATTAGAACCATTTTTTGCACATCACAGTCTTCTCTCACTTGTACTTTTTTTTTTGACAAGGATCTGGATAATTGCTTCAACAAATGAACTGCTGTGTTCAGTCTGTTTCTATAATTTCATAAATTGTTTTCATGCTAAAAACAAGCAAGCTTTCACTGAGTTAATATAAAGAACCACAGTGTAATTACAGGAGCTGCATTATTAAGAAGTATGACAGAAGTGGCAGCCTAACTGACAGTTACTTTCTCCTTGCTTTATCACAACAAATGAAATATCTCTTAAGTGCCAGCAAGCAACAGAGTCTGCTGCACATACATCATCTTGAAAATGGGCATACACTCAGGACTAACTAGTTTAAGTATGTGCACAGTGACGTGCCCTGGGAAAGACGCCAGACACTATGGTCTTCTGGGTGGTGGAGTTCTCGAACTCTGAGGCAAGGAAAGGTGAAATGCTTTGGACTAGAATGAACGTGAAGTTTACCACAGAGTAGATGACTATTTAAAAGCAGATAGAGGGACTTCCCTGGTGGTCCAGTGATTAAGACTCCGTGCTCCCAATGCAAGAGGCCCGGGTTTGATCCCTGGTCGGGGAACTACATCCCACACGCCCCAATGAAGATCTCGCATGCGGCAGTGAAGATCCCACGTGCCACAACTAAGACCTGGCGAAGCCAAATAAATAAATAAATATTTTTTAAAAAGGTATTAACTTTGTTAAAAAAATAAAAATAAAGGCAGATAGAAACTTTTTTCAGGTGTATGTCGTATCCTCTTCATTGATTCCATTTAAACTCTGTTGGGTCAACTACTCAAAGATGCTTATCTCTGTATCAGTTCACAGACCCATACCACCCTGATGATTATTATCATTTAAGTGTTCTGTTAGTTTCTCACATTACTCTTCCCCCTTCAGTCTCATAATTACCATCTACTTTTTCTCACCATATATAAATTGTTGGGAACCTCATTTTCCGTCTGGGGATATTTAGGAAAAATGTTGCTCATTGGCCATTCTTTGCAAGTTTTAGTGGATCTAATTATAGTCGTGCATGTGGCAGGCACGAAAACCATTAGATGAGCAAAGAGGGCTCCCAAATGCCACTCCATGAGTGTAATTGAAACTGCTTCCGATTCAGCATATCCTTCTTCAGCTGCATTATTAGGTGCTTTCCCTGTACTGTCTGTTGTCGTCTCGTGTGGTTACATGGTGTGTTGAATCCTTTGCCACTTCCCCCCTCCCTCACCACTGCACTGTATGATGTCCGTATTGTGTTGCTAAGCCTTTCATGTAGACTTGATGGGGATATATATTATGTTTACCCATAACATGTATGAGATAGAAATGATTAGATATTAAGGGATAAAATAGAGGTGACTCATCTTTATTTTATTTTATTTATTTTATTTATTTTTGGCTGTGTTGGGTCTTCGTTGCTGCATGCAGGCTTTCTCTAGTTGCGGCGAGCGGGGGCTACTCTTTGTTGGTGCAGGGGCTTCTCATTGCGGTGGCTTCTCTTGTTGCAGAGCACGGGATCTAGGCGCGCGGGCTTCAGTAGTTATGACACGCAGGCTCAGTAGTTGTGGCGCATGGGCTTAGCTGCTCCGCGGCATGTGGGATCTTCCCGGACCAGGGCTCGAACCCGTGTCCCCTGCATTGGCAGGCGGATTCTTAACCACTGTGCCACCAGGGAAGTCCCGACTCATCTTCTTAAGAGCTTGTGATCCTCAGAGAAAGGACGTTCTCAACAACTGAGTGGGAAGCAGAGAACATTAAGAACAAAACAAAGCCACATCTATTTTTTCTATCTCTCAATTCAGTCAAGACTGAGGACAGTGAGAGACAAAAGTCCTGGGGAACCAGAGGAAAGGTCAGACGAGAAGGAAGACCAGATACGGAATTCAAGACTTAATGGAGAGGGAGGGAAACAGGGAACACTGCTGTGAAGAAGAAAAAAAATACCCATCTTTCTGGGAGGCCTACAGAAAAGACCTACCTTCAAATTAGGTTGCATGAAGAACCAGAATGGAAATATGCTCAGTGGCTAAAATGCCATAAGGTGCCTTCCTTGGTGTGACTCTGCAGTCCACGGGCCTGAATAGTTCACAGCCACGTGCTATGTATACATACCGCCTGTAGCACAAGGAAATGAAGACTAGGAGACATCTCCCCATTTCTCTAAAGATGTAAGAATAAAGTTTAGTCTATTCTTAGCAGAATATACATGGATTGTGCACTATTTTTGTATCCTCCTATTTAGCTGGTCTTCCAGCTGAGTTCCAAATGTTCTGTTTTGGAGCAGCTCAAGCATACTCTCCCTTTGGACCTTTAGGTCCTCCTCCTTCAGTGTCTCCTCAGTGAAGCTGTCTCTTTCTCCCTAAGACTGGGTTGTTGTGGATGCTTTCTCTGTGCATCGTCGCCCCGTGCGTTCACTCCCACACCATTCTAAGTTGTTTATTTGCTTGCTTTGAAGGCTAAGTGTCTTTATACCCTCTTACAGTATCTTTATCTGCAGTTCCTGGCACAGAGTAGGCACTCAGAAAATATTTGTTGAACTAATGATTTCGTGTCTGAAACTTTTACTATAAAAGCTCTTTGGCTCTGAAAGGCCCCCCTGGAGTGGCATTTTCTCCAGCCAGTTGATGATCAGAGTCAGCCAAGGCTTGTACATCCAACAGCCTTGCTTCAAACCGCCTGTTAAACATCTTCCTTTCATAGGGCTGTGTTCTAGGCACCGGAGAGACGCACAAAAATCCCAAGGTCCTTTCCTGTTCAGGAGACTGAACTTAGGTTGGAGACGTATGATATTTAGGAAGTATAAGTACATAAAGCAAGTTCCTTATTATAAAATACATATACCTAGAGCTTTGAAGACATTTGGAGCTTATTCCAGCTTATGCATGTCATGGAAGAAGAAGGTGAAGCAAAGTTTGATCTTCATCTCATTCAAGTTAACCTGCTAGGAGGGGCAGGTCTGCAAGTAGTACCGCAGTGTTTTAGGTCTCCTGACTCCCTCCCCCTGTCAGATTCTCTTTTTATTCCACTAGCTAATTTCTGTATTCAGTGGTGAGGGCATATATAAATGTATAAACTGTATGTCTGGAAGCCATATATTATTTATATCAGAAATATAATTTCTTTCCATGCTTATTTTGTGTAAGATAAGGATTAATAGTCATAATAATTGGTTTCTTTTACCCCTTGCTGTGTCTTCCACAGTGCGAGGCTCTTTAAACAGATGATCTCTAATGAATATAAAAACCCTCTGTAAAGAATAGTATCATTTAGTTGTTATTGTATTTCTTCAAAACCCATGAAGAATTGGGGGCTCAGAGAGGATCAGTAACTTGCAGAAAGCCACACAGTAAGTGGAGAGTATCTTTAAGGAACCTTTCTCCGTGCGTGAAAAAGGTAGATCAGGGTAGATTTAGTTAATGGTAGGCTTCCCACCCCTCCCTCGCCTGCCTTCCCCTCGTGTGAACTAGTTGCCTTGAGTTTCTTGAAGTTTTGCTCGCTAGAAACAGTGCTTTGTCGTTGCTACTGGCAGTGTGATGCTGATCCCACGACGGGGCTTTTGGAAACCAGGGAGTAGATAATAGTCATAAGAATACGTTGGGGGTCCTAGGAACCCTGTCTGACTTATTAAAAACCGTGCTTACACACTGAACTTTCATGGGAGCCAAATTTCTTTTCCTCTTTTTACTTTTTTTTAAAAAAAGTGTCAGTTTTTGTTAATTTATAAATTAGATCAGTAGAGCTTATGACTAGAATATTAAGGGGCTTTCCATCTGAAAGTCTGAACTGTCTTGGCCAGGTAGGAAAACATTGCCTGTGATTTCAAGAAGTCTTAAAAAGAACCTCATCTGGTAATGAAAGCATCTGGGTAACATACAGGAGCACATTAGCACACTATGCTATGTTCAAGTAGAGTTTCTAAGTTCTCTGTGCATGGTTTTTAATAAGATTGGTAATGTAGGATAACCAGAAGCACCATTTTATTTTTTGCTTGGAAAACGTATTCACTAAGAATATAATAAGATTGTTTACTCACCACTCAGTGTAACCTTTATCACTGCTCCCTGTGTTTAGACCTGAACCACCTACCAAAGTTGAGTTGGTTGTGACCAAGTTTACGAGAGTGGACTGGGCCTATGTTTCTTTCGATGGAACCTCATGGGATCACCACCCCCTTTCCTCTACATTCCTTTATCACTGTCTCCATCTCTCCTTGTTTTCTCCAGCTTTTCTTTCTCTGAGGCTTCACATTACTTATATCAAAGTGAATCCTCTTTTTCAAATTGAATACCTATTTTATTCTTCCCTCTAATTCACCTTCATTGTCTCTGCTATAGTGATTTTTTCCCTTTTTTATTTAAAGCTAATCCCTTTAAAAAAGTATTTTCCCGTTTCTCTCAAACTTTCACCCTCTGCACATTTCTTGATTCACTGTTCTAAATGCATATGTAAACTAGTTTATAAATAATTCTTACAGTTTATAAATAATTCTTTTACTTAGGACCCAAAACTTGCTGATCATTGAATTGTAAGTCCTTTCTGCCATTCTGTGAGTGAGTCTTCTAAATGGCTAATTTTCAGAAAGATAGTTCTTGAAAGGTTGGAATAAGTCCTTATTAAATTTCACTTAAGTATATCAATGTGTACTCTGAATTCTAAAAGTACTAGTTTTCATGCCTGCAGTCTACATGGGTACTGTCATATTCTCCCATTTCATATGTTCTGAAATTCCCACTGTGGATTCTTTCTCTGGCAATAAGAAAAACTTTAATTCAGTCCATCTTAAATGTTAAATAAGGGGAAAAAATTATGTAGCCCTTGTTACTTCACAGTAGTCATGGGACATAAATGAAGGTTTCACAACTTTGAAGCAGTAAAGTCTAGTCGGTTAGAGCCTGGTAGTGGACTAGCCCCGTGGGAGTGAGACCCTGGCTGGATCTGGGAAAGTTAGCTTATGTCTCTGTGCTTTTCCTGTAAATTAGAGATAACAATGGTGTGATACCCTTCTAACAGGGTACCTGTCAAGGTTGAATGAATATTTCTGCATAGAGTGTTTAGAACAGTAGTAGTTGGTATATTTGACGTGCATAAGAAGTGTTGGCCAGTATTATTATCTAACTCTCCAGACAGGATATGAAATATGTAGAGAAAATAAGGATATATTCTTAAAAAGACTGTATCTTAAAGTAGGATATTTCCTCTCGCCGTTCTCCTTATGCATTTGTTTCTAGGGAATTAGGTGCTCCTTGTATTGACACAGCCTATTCAGTGTGTTTTAAAGACAGCAATCGTAGTGTTAAGTGTGCTTTAAAAAAAATAGTAATAATGATTTGTTCTTTGACATGTATGAGAGGACATTATATGAAGTCTATTTGAAGGAGATATGTCCATTTTAAAAATTCAGTCTATTTTTTATAATTCCTAAGAATGGGGGGATTTGTTTGGTTCAGTAACCTTATTAGTTCAACTAAAACAAACGCATAAAAGCGGATTGACATCCAGAAGTATTTTTCTTTTGTTTTACAAGGTCTGTTTTTTAAATTTAGCTAAAATCCACATAACATAAAATTCACCACTTAAAGTGTATAATTCAGTGGCTTTTAATACAGTCACAATGCTGCACTACCATCACCACCATCTTACAAGATCTTTTTAATTGAAAAGGATTAATATTTAAAGAAAGCTTTATGAATTTTGCTTTGAATTCAAATCATGTCATGCAGCTTTTAAAAAATAAACGTAGTTCAGTGTTTCATAAAATTAAGAAGTGTTGGAATGTAATGAATATTAACAGAGTATTGCTTCTCTTTTATAAAATGTTTTTTTTAAATCTCCATGTACATACAACGTTCAGAGAGAGAGAGAAAGAGAGAGGCTGAGAGACTGAGAAACAGAGAGAGAAGTGTTCTAGTTAAGATAGTGCCTGGATATTTGCTTTGTAATAGGTTATATTTCTGTCGAATAAGCAGGAAAATGGTTAATGTTTTTAAAATTGTGAACTAATTTGAGCAAGATAAAAAGAATTGACTGTCTTGCCAATATCCAAATCAAGTAAAACTCAAAACTTTAATATTATGTAAGATTTTATTTAGTACATAAACTCGTAGAAACTTTTATTTACTAGAGTTTATATACCTTTATAGCTGTTTATATTTGATTCGAGCAAAGAAGAAATTGACAATTTATATGAAATTTCTATTTGTGTTATAATCAGGACTATGACAGAATAGTCCATATTAGATGTTTTAAAAGATCTAATTTGTAAGAGGGCGCTTGTGAGAAAGGTTCTTAAGAAAACCTAAACAGAAAAATTTTAAAGAAAAATTTACATCTCTCAGTACATTAATAAAGTCAGCTGAGGTTATAAGCAGGAATACTAACAGGAGATTTGGGATGTTGGCAGTGAAGCCCACCTAAGATTAAAATACTACTGAAAAACCACATGTTATTGCCAGATTTCATAGTACTTCCCTCCTCCGGTACCCTTTTAGTTCTGTCTAAACCGAAGCATCTTGGATCAAAAAGACATTTTGATTGCTGGCTATCTTTATTATGAAGGCATTTGAGATCCGCTTATTGCTGATGAATAGCGTTTATATACATGAATGCTTAATGTTTTAAAATGATACTCTTCAACCAAGTGATTTTTGCACATGAAAAAAAGAATATGACTTTTTTTGAGTGAATTAGTTAGGATAAACCTGGTTGTTAAATGTTTAACAAGTATTTACATGGGTAACAGTTAATAAAGCTATGTTTGTTTTTAAATTCGTGTCTTAAAGAATAAGGAAATTTAAATTTTAACTAATTGCACATTTTCTCATGCATTAGTATTCTGTCAGGTGCTCTGAGTGGAGGTAAATTTTGTTTTTAGTACTACAGCGGCGCGCGCACATGGATGTAATGCTGGATTACAGCCCAGCCTTTACATCACAACAAAGGTGTGAGCATTCCTGTTTGCAGGGCTGACCATCCTTTCCTGGACTCAGGAGTAGGATTGCTTTTGCTTCTTGATAGATTTAACCAAATCTAATACCAGCTTAACAATTAGAGGCATAAACGGTAACCATCGACATCTTTTCAAAACACAAAATGCTACTCCAGAGCAGTATTCCAGTAATGAATTTTTTTGTTTTCAGTGATGCCCGAAAGTTTCAGTGGATGACGCATAGCACACTCTGAATACGCACAGCGAGGCGGCTCCCTCTGTTGCTAGCAAATGTAGTCCATGGTTTTATTAGGTAACGTTATATGCCGTTCTATTATGGGGAGTGAAGGAGTAAATAGAGGAGGCTGGATGAACTGAGGACTGGGCAGCGTTACATGATAAAAATCCACCTTCCTGGATGCAGTTAATACAGAAATGTAAAAATGTTCCCATCTGTCTAAGCCATCAGCTTCTGATGCGGTCCCTGGAGGAAGTGGCTGAAAAGTCATTTCCACCTGATGGGTTGTTAGGTTGCCTCTGTACAGTAAGTTGGTGGTTGCAGCCCACTTCCTCTAAGACAGAGGGCCGTGTTGCTAAAGCCCCGTCACGACTGACACTAATTGGCATTGCTGTCGGCCCGAGCTGTGAAAGCAGGCCTGCGTGGGCATACAGTGCGGTGCGCTGTGGGGCATGTGGCATGGAGGGGAGGACTTTTTCTTAGATTTTGCTAGTGGGTACACATATTTTGATTTTCCTTTTCTGACCCCTGTTCATGCAGTCTATAGCATCTTCAGCCTCGTTAATTGACTTGAGGAAAAATTTGTTGAAAGCCAGCCCCTTGGCTGAGTATCTTGTTATTGAAAGGTATCCTCACCTTTCATAATATTGGGACCTCCAGATATTATCACTTGCCTGAGAAAATCTCTATTAAGTCCTTAAAATTATTAGTAATAAATACAGCAGATAAACAGACCACTCTTTTATGCATCTAATAAACTAACATTTTTGTTTTCTTTTTTTTCTTAAATAAGAAGCCAGAAGAGGGCATATCAGTCTTTCAAAAATCAGTTTGGGAGCTGTTGGGCCTAATTCACTTACAATTACCATAAATTAGGAGGAGAACCTCTTTTGTATTCATAAGGGCCTGGAGTGAAGGATTGAGTTGCTGCAAGGGGTTTGGAAAGACAAAAAGAAAAGAAGAAGAAAGCAGATGAGCACCCAGTCCTAAGAAATTTTTAAGTATGTTAAAACTCTATTGCTGCATGTAGCTTCCATGCTTTGATGATTACATACAAGGGCAGGAACTAGGAAAGGAAGAGAAGCATTACTGAGCAGCTATGTTGGAAGGACTGTGCCAGGCACTTTCCTATGTATTACCTTTTAAAAGGTACAGGTATTACCTGACTTCCATGGGTGGGAAAGTGTGACAGCAGTCACTGCCAGGTGTAGGCAAACTCTGCTTTCTTAAGTGCATATTGAAAAATTGGTGAGAGGTGGCTTTAAGGGAGGAAGGGAATTCCTAGGGGAATTGATTACTCATATTAATAATCATTTAAGCCCCTTCCCAACATCCATTTAAAATGAAAACGGATAGCCATTGAGCTACCCAGACCCCGGCCCTCCCAGCTTCCTCTTCCCTTCTTCATCAGCTTCAGGCTCAGGAGTCTGTCCTGGGATCTTGCTTCAACAGTTGGCTTGGCCCACAGCTCCCTGCGAGAGGCTCTGCTTTCTAAGGTTGGAAAAGCTCCTGAGGCCGTCCTCAGGAAATGGCTTCCTTCCCTCCCGGTGTCCAAGGGGATGTGAAACAAGTTTGGGATTTCCCTTCACCCCTGAAGTCCTTCAAACAGAGCATTTTCTCGCATTTGTGTCCATTTGTTTTGCTCTCAACACGGTTCCATGCCTCTTACAGGCACCGCGGTGAAATAAACAATTATAGGCCAAGACACTGGTGAGGCCACTGAGGCACCTGGGAGCAAAATGTGAGGAGTCACCCCCTCTGCAAGTACACTTGAGATTCTAATGTGTTCATTCGAGTGTGTTGGTCCAGGGCAGTGGTGCTTCTGTAAAGTGCCACAGATGATTCTGAGGTAGACCAGTTCTCTTTTGTATTTAATAGGTGAAGGTTTTGGTTTGCTTTGTTTTTTAAAGAAGTGGAAGCTTTGGGCCCTTAGCAAAAGAAGATGAAATTGTGCTAAGAAACTTGGTTTCCTCAGCTCATTGATAAATCTCACTTTCAGTGTGCAGACTCATAGCTAAGATGTCTAAATCATAAAAGAAAAAGGGCACCAGCACTACTTTCCCCGACTCCAAATTCAAACAAGAAGCACTTTCACATTGGAGGCATCCTTAGCACACGTTTTGTATTTCTCACCCTTGTTCTTTGTACGTTTTATTTTATGAGACCAAAAGGTAATTAACATACCTGACACCTGTGTGCAGAGAGCCTCAAGTTACTAATACACACAAACTAGCTTTAGTAGCTGATGTAATACTACCACTTCATACTAGTTTAGGCACCTGAGGATTTCCCCCCTCCCCACCCTTATCATTGACTTATAGAAATTAATAACTAGATGAATTTGGGGGAAAAGCTCCATTTCAGTAAATGGACACACAGAACCTAAAATATTTTTCATGGAGATAAATATTAAAAATGATGCTTTGGCAACTAGAATATGGCTAGATAAGCATTAGGTAGGCTGACTCTAAAATTTTGTTAATTTCTGATTCAGAGGTAAAAAGCCGAATCTGTCTGTAGACCAGTAGTCTAAAAGAAAATAATACTGTGCCAATAGACACCCACTGAAAATTCTGTCCCTCCTACTTATATCTGAGGCATACAATCTGGCAGCTATGCCTCGGTGTTAATTTGAACACAGGTATAATATATTTTACAATTAAAATAGTAGCCTCACATATACTGGATATGAACAAACAAAATTTTAAAACATGTTCACTGCCAGTTCTTTGGATATTCAAATAGTGTTTCAGTGAAATCGTATTGAATTGTTCCTTCCTGATCTATTTATGGTCCACCCAAATGGGGCATGCTAATCGTTCAAATAGTATAGGAAACAGTCATCTTACAAAACTATGAGGTACTTTGCATAAATCTAACTTGTACTCTTTTTGGTTTTGTTTTTGGCACTGATGTCCAGTTTCATGAATAGCGATATCTGTGGTCTGTGGCCATCTATTTAGGGTCCCTCTTGGATAATATATAATATAGGCTAAGTATAGATCTCTTTTATATCAGGGTTCTGAATGTGGATGAGTGATAAATGCAGTGAAACTTTGGTTGCTGCTGTCTTCCTTTATCATATTTGTAGACTGCCAAAGCTAATTTGTGTGTATTTAATCATCCGGCTATCCAGTAACATGTTGGCTTGTCTAATGGTACTTGTATTGAAGAGGTGGAAGCACCACAACATAAAGAAATGACCCTCTAAATCACTGAAGAAAAATTCAAATGTATCAAAGTGTTAAGCTTATCCTAACACATTGCCTGTTTTTCATGTATTACTTACCTACTAGACAGGATTCTCGAATAGTCCAACAATATCATTGCTTTCCAGAGCAGGAAAGCAGATTGGGAGGATTTCATCAGCCTGTGCAGGGAATTCAAATTGACCTCCTCAACCTTTACTTTTTCCCTTTACTGAAACACAAACTGAGAGACCCATTCATTTGGAGAAGGTGTTGGAAGGGTGTGTGTGTGTTGTCATGAAGGGCTGCATCTGTAGGCTTTCATTCAAAGCCGTTGCTGTGCCTTGCAGCAAGGGAATCAGAATATTGAATTTCTGCTTCTTTCCTTTTGACCCTTAGAAAGTTGTAAATAACGATAGTCACATGAGTTATGATTTAACCCTTCAAACTACTCGAAGATGGTTGACGTTAAACTCATGTCCCTGATCACTTGGCTTTCAAAACTCCATGAGGATGGAGCAGATGTTATGTTTGTTTATAGTTCACAACTTCTATCACAGTCTTTGGAGTAACAGACTTAGCAGATGAAAGCGTGAACGCTTTGTCTATGATGGACCGTATACATTTTAAAGGTGTTGCTCTTTAATGTTCAGTTGTGTTTATATAGTGTGAATGGATTTTGCAGAGGCTCACGTTTTACACGTAGCTGTCCTTGAGGTGTACTTCTGTTGATTTGTTCATGTTAAAGCCACAACGTATTTGATATTTTTCATAATGCTTGGATCAAGGAAGAAAAGGGGCAGCTGCAAAAACTGACTTTAAGGAAAGAATAGCTGTATATATCTCTAGGTGTATATATCTCTAGCTATATAAATATCTCTCTCTCTGTCTCTCTCTCTCTATCTATCTATCTATCTGTCATCTATCTTGGTCTTTGGCTTTTTTTAAAAAATGGGAAACGTGTCATTTCATTGCCAGTGGAAGCAGTAGTGTTGCCCAAGGATATATACATTGCCTGTGACAGAGCCAGTGCCTGGCTCTTGAACTATGATGAGTCTGGTTTTCTTGTTTTGGTTTCAGGCACACTATCACATATGCAGCCTTTGGGAGCAGCAAGGTGGGAGTGTCACAGAAGAAAGGATTCTGTTTTGTAATGACAGGGAGACCTAAGGTTAGACTGTTAGTAGCATTGCTTAGAAGAAGAGCTAGGCATGTGTGTCCTTAGTATAAGGTACTTTTTTCTAGCATGTGTATCTAAAATGTATCTTCCCTTGGCAGTGAGTGGATCTGCCATAACCAAGCCTATTGAGAATGTTTATCTCTTGTCACTCTCTTTTCTGAAGTTGGGTGACCAGGAAGTGACTTCTATACAGCAACTTGCATGTTTTGGTAGCACATGCTGTATGTTTTATGTTGTACCTGAATTTTATAATTTTCAGATAGATATCTCTGGAATTTGTAGATGCTCCTCAGTCACAGTTAAACATTTTAGCAACTTTATTTTTTTTTTTTTTTGAAATTCACAAAGCATTTCAAAAGTTATGTCCACTTGGAAGCTTTTTCTGCTTTCATTTCCACCCCCGCTACCCGTATGCCAATACTTAGCAATATGAGTTTAATGTAAATTATACTTTGATAGCCTGTTAACATTCTATCAGATTTCAATTTCTTTTAAAGTTGTTACGAAACCAAAAATTTGACAGAGAAATGTAAAATGTCTAGCAAGTGATGTGAATAGTAACAGATTTTACCTCCTTTCTGTCAACTGTCTGTGCTACTATTATTATTAATTTTACAGTGTATGGTTCTTGTTCTCTGCAGGTATGTACATAGGGTCTTTGTGGTCAAGGGGCACATCTGCTTATACTGAGAGATAACTTATTGATTTGGGATCCTTAATTATTTAATGAAGAGGTTCTATGAGATCTCAAAATGCAGATTTAAATCCCCCAAACTAGAGAGGACAAAACAGGAAGACCAGGCATAGAATGAAAGAATATCATCTTTATGTAAGAGATAAATTGTGATATTCAGAGTCACATCCAGCCTTGTACAAAAAGGAGTGGATTTATTCTGTACAAGATTACGGGGGAAATGACATAAAAGTACATACTGATAAAGATTGTGCCTTCTGGTGTGTAAAGCAGATATCTAAATATGTGTCTATTTGTATCTATACACAGAGTTAAAGGACAGTTTTCCATGAAATAATGCATTCCTTTAGAATTGCTGTAGATTTTCATAATTTTTAAAACATTCCTATTGTAACCTACATCAAAAGGGCAGCCAGGGTTTTTTGTGTCTGACTGTACATATGCATTATAAAAAAAGTGAGTCTACTGTAATTACCAGTTTGCAGAGCGAATTCCTGCAGGGTTTGTACTCTCCCCATTAGTAAAAGAGATAAGTTGAAATGTATTAAAATTTCACTGTACAACTGGGAGTTTTTGTTCACAGTAAATGTGTTAATGTTTCTTCATTGCTTGACTGTTTGTGTTTAAATTTAGGCAGCATGCCCAACAGGGACAAAATTATAGGATAAAGCTATGTATAAAAGAAAATCCTTCAGAGAGCACCAATAAGGCTCTTTTTAAAAATAAGCAGTTACGTATAATAGTACATGGCCATAGCCACAGAGAAAAGTTTTATCTGTCTATTTCAGAATTATTGGAATTTTTCTTTCCCTTGTGTGAAAGTTAAGAGGACCGAGCTTATGTCAATAGCTAATATACTTTGATGTAAAAACATTTATTATTTTATTCAGTGTTACTCTTGTAAAAAGCAAAAGAAAAGATTCCTTCTTGTTATCCTTATGATGAAGAGAGGCTAATAGCATTTTGAGAGAGCGGTGATAGATCACATTTTCTTCCCTAGTAAAGGAATTCTTTCTTGTTAGGAATTCTAATTACAGCCTTTTATATTTTTGGAACATTTTCCTCTGCTTTTCTTCATTGCCATGAATTTAGTAAATACAATTATTCACATAGATGGGCTTACATTAAAAAAATTAGTCTGCAGCCACTATCACCTAGTGTGAATATGTAATGAAATTCACAAACACAGGATAAAGGCTAGTATTTCTCTGCAGTCTAGAGTGGAAAGAAGTTGCAGTTATCTGTAAACACAGGTTGTATAAGCTTTAGCCAACCTGTGGACCAACCCTCTTCTCTCTGTCTGTCTCTCTCTCTCTCTTAAATGCTGAAAATGTGTTGTAGTTCTTACTGTTTACCTTTTGTAGTTTCTTTGGCCTGCTTTTCCATACGTGAGGATGAAAGAGTTTACTAATATCCATGTGCTGTTCCAAATGTCTCTGCAGGCCTCACGCAGCAGACCCACAAATATAAACCGTGTACAGAAACAAAAATGAAATATAAATCTTTATTTTTAAATATTGCTATCCTAGAAATATTGTTTGTAATTTATTGATACTTAGTGGTAGTATCTGTATGTATGTGGAGACGTATCAAAGAGAGAGCGAGGAGAGAATGTATATGCCTGCATGTCATTTCTTTGGATCCATACATTCAGGTACCCAGAGGAAAATGTGAAAAGCCCCTTGAACATTCCCTGTTGTATATTAGCTTTCCGTCATAAAGTATATTTTTTTCCCTTTAAAATAGGTTGGTTCACCAAAAAGAGAGAGAGGCATTTAATTCTTCCTCCTCTACACTGTTCTTTACAAAGTAAATTTTTAACTGATAGACCTTGAAGTCTTTTAGAGCTATTACTGTCTTCTGGCTAATTCATAGAAAGGCACCATATGAAAATTGGATTTTTGATCTGATGGAGTGATTCTTGAGTTCTTATGAACCATTTATAGTCTATCAAGTAAATCCTTCTTAGTTCACGGATTATTGACCCAATGGACCATATTAGCTGCTTCGAAGCTGTTATAGCCCATTATGTTGATTCAGCTGACACACGTGTGAACCCCGTCCTCATGCCCAAGATGACATTAACATTGTTCTGGAAGACTCCCTTTTTTTCCACAAGCTTTCTATTTATTTCTTAATTTTCAAGAGTTAGCTCAGAGTTCCTGACAACCATTGCATTAGTCTCCCCATTTGCTCAGTGATGTCAAAGCATTTGTTAGCAGCTGGATGATCTGTTTCTTGCTGTCTTTCTCTGTATGTCTCTCTTTGTCCTTTAAACTAATCCTTAAAAAGAGAATAATGTTTTTTGCAACACTCTAGGGCACCTGTTACCCTCAGATGCTTATAGAGTCCATAGAAATTTGTGGGATTTCTATGAGCATCTGAATGTAACGGATTCAATTTGAGAAACCCACATTTTAGAAGAAATGATAACATTGTGTTTTTAAAAAATGTTTTCACCTGAGAGGTTCCACTTGAAAAATTCCAGCGACTCTAGCCAGTGGTAAGATCAAGATGTGCCTCTAGTGATTTATATATGCTCTAATGAAGCCAGTCCAGGTCTCAGCACAGACCCCTGGGGAGTCTGTGACCTAACATAAATAACGTATAAGAGGGCACTGTAGACTGTTCATCATATCATTATTATTATTTGTAATAGGTATGACTCCTGAGGTGATATCTGCTCTTGGGCAAAGAAACATATTCTTTCTTAATCAGGCATAGTTACGATGCACAGACACATGAACAATGGACAGTATTAAAATGTTTGTTGAGATATTCTATTAACGGACAATCCCAAGACAAGGTAGAAACAAGATGGTGTAAAATTAATCAGTGTTTTTGGCAAATCCTTGCCTCACTTTTTTCAGATTTTGGCCTTTTTTAATGTAACCATTGATAGACTCCATAGAAGGCTGTTGAGAGTCGCTTTCTCTGCCTAAAAATGTGCCACTTTGTTCATAGAAAATCCTAGTGTAAATGGTTAACTGCTTACTTAGCAGTTTACCTCATCTTTTTAAGTTGCTTAAAGCCTTCCCCCACGCCTCTCCCTTTGTGTGTAGTTTCTTCCACATCTCCTCTTCAGTCTCAAACTGCTCTTGGAACTGGAAGAATATCTGAGGAAATCTCACTGTGGAGGAGAGTAGCAAGGGGGATTATTCAGCTCCTTGCCTCTCCCGCCCAGGCCGGGTGGAGCGAGCCCTGGATTACCAGCTGTGGCCATTTAAGGACATCTCACAGCCTCATTTTTCGGCTGTTTGAAAAATCTCTAATTTGGGGGATTTTGATGATTAAATACAAGAATGTATTTGAAGTATTATGCAAGCTTCATGGCACCGTCCGACGTGGGATGTTGTTAAGTCTCACAAAGGCTACCTCAACTGGCCTGGGCAATCAGAGCTGTCATTTGAAATGATACGTTCGAAAATGCAACGACCTGTCTCCCTTGTTGCTTCACTGGGATAAATTCTTTTCACAAACCTAGAGTAAATTCAGTTAAAAGGTCACCCACCTATGCTCTTGCTTGGTAAATGGATTGATTACTGTGCTTTGGCATTTGAAATAATGTGGCTGGCTCCTTTTAACGAGAAGGATTGAGAGGCACTCCTTCCTTAAAGGGGTCCTTCCCATGCCGTCTGGGAAGGGGAGGTGGCCTCGATTTGGGGGGATGCCTTACCTTTGGCACAGCTTCGGACAAGTCTTGGGTTACTCCTGCACCTCTCTGCTTGGTCACCAAAGTAGGGGACAGTCGTGCAAACCATTCTTCCCAGGATGGAAGCTGCTTCTGTGAAATAACCAGAACTTAGGCTTCATCTTGTCTTACTTCTTGCCTAATGAGGAGCATTTCTTCATAAAGTGCTGAAAGGTTTATAAATCTCCTTGCATCTCATTCTAAATCCCTTCCTTATTAATGCCTTCCCTATCATATTATGTAAGTAATTGTTGTCATGAATGCCACAGGGAAATGTAGTCACATTACCACCTTTCAAATTGCTTTAGTGAAAATGAATAAAATGTATATCAATGGAATACAGAATTGCTGATTCAACATTAAGGTGAAATGAGATGAGTATTGCTTATCATTCATATGATATCAGAGGTACTTTGGCTCCTTATACAAAGTTACGTATTCTGGTAAATGTAGACTGAGCTTAGTGAAAATGTGATTCTTTTTTACAGTGAGCTAATCCCTTATTTTCAATTAGACGATAGGTGTGTGTTCATGGGAAGAGTGTTTCTTTTCTCATTATGTTATCACAGCTGCCTAAGTAGTCTGTAAAATTTGTAAGTACAGGCAGTAAGTGGAATATCTTAATTGTTAACTGTTAGGTAAGAAAATAAAATGTTTCTGCCCAAATTGAAATGCCTTTTCATTTCCTGTTTCTCTAATATTACTAATTGCCTAACAAAATAGCTTTTATTACCATAGGCCTAATTTAATTGGGGGGAAAAAAAACATAACACATGCACTCCAAAGCCTGCATAGGCTTTGATGCCATAGAAGCAAGGGTATTTTCTTCATATAATTGGCTATATCCCGCTGTTGATTTTTACTCTGAACTCCTAAATTATTTAAGTGGGGTCTTCCTCGTGTCGACTGATAGTCGGTTGTGGTCGTAAGCTAATGACTACAGATGCTCATTGGATCCGTGTCTGTGAAAATTTATGTGCCTCTGTGTATGTCCCTTTCTCCCTGTTTGTATTTGTATATTCACACATAGTCACAGAAACATTCACATTCATATATGAACATCTACTCGAAGTATATGGTTTCTCTCTTTGCCCCCTCCCCTTAAACCATATTTGTTTCTTGACTTTTGTGGAGGTAATTTTTTCATCACAGTAAATTGAGGAATACTTTTACTAGTGTACATGACAGAATTCATCATTGTCCATTTTAAACAATTCTCTTTGAGTTTTTCTAGTATCTTGATGAACATTTTAACTG
The DNA here is from genome assembly GCF_965194825.1 of Balaenoptera physalus. Taxonomy (NCBI): domain Eukaryota; kingdom Metazoa; phylum Chordata; class Mammalia; order Artiodactyla; family Balaenopteridae; genus Balaenoptera; species Balaenoptera physalus. The sequence continues at coordinate 65,990,505 of NC_138886.1, read as the reverse complement.
AGAGGCCTCTTCACCCCAAATTTGTTGAAGGATGTAAGGATGTCCTGGATTTTCCTGATAGAAAAATGGCAGTGGATTTAAGTCATTGTCATTTTAAAATGGACTTACTAGGTTTTAATATTTTCAAAGTAGAAGGAATTTTCAGATTTAAGCAGCAGTGAAATTCTTTAGTTGCTTTGTCTTCTGTTTAATCACTCATTTAGCATTTGTATACTGAAGACCTACTAGGTTAAAGAAGGATATTATGCTACATTGTGTCCCCAGGGGAATATCTTATGAATTAAATGTTTTAACACCTGTAAAAGAAATTAGGTGATGTAGTAGGTTTGCCCTCCTCACTTTTAAGCAGCTTTATTGAGATAGAGTTCAGGTATCATACACTCTACCCATTTAAAGTGTACAATTCAATGGATTTTAGTATATTCACAGTTATACACAACCATCATCACAGTCATTTCTGGAACATTTTCATCACCTCAAAAAGAAACCGCTAACTACTCCCTATCTTTACAGATTTCTGGGTTCTGCACATTTCGTATGAATAGACTTATATAATTTAGGATCTCTTGTGTCTGGCTTCTTTTACTCAGCATAATGTTTTCAAGGTTCATCCATATTGTAGTAATATCAAGTGTTCATTCCTTTTTATTAGCCAAATAATATTCCACTATGTAAGTATACCATACTTTGTTTATCCATTTGCCAGGTGATGAGGGTGGGGTAGAGAACGACACCTTTTAAGAGAAAATTAAAATGAAGTTTTAAGTCTTCTGATTTTTAGCAGTAACTGATGTTTAAAGGCTACCTTTTCACAGTGACTCTCTTTCAGGTATTTTGGATGTGCTTATTGTGAAGATAATATTTCCTTGGTCAGTAATGTTGTTCTTACGATGTCTTGTTGGAGTCTGGCCGTTTTGAATTGCCCAGCTTTCTGTCTTGATCTTGTTGTCCACTGTTTATATCAGTGGCATCTGGACCTCGTAGTGAGTCCGGACTGACCATGTCTTTTCAAATCTTCTGACTCAGCCGCAAGATCTAATTGATGAAAAGACATCAAGAAATTTCAGAGCACATAAGTACAACAAAATCATCACTTTTATCAGGTTGCTATTTCTTCATATGACATTAAAAAACAATTAGACACACTTTAAGGAACCTTTTATAGAAAGGTTAATAAATTTTTCGATTTCTAATTTATCTTACCACAAACTAAGATATATACTTTTGCTGGCCCATTGTGTGAATTTTTAAGGGGTTTGGTTAAGCAGACAGTAATTTCATTGCTTCTCATTTGCTGCTGTTACTATTATGAGTAGTGGCATTTATATTGCAGTTTAATACTCTGTGAGCCCTTTACTTTTACTCTACACTCTATAATCACTGATAATCACTTCTTGTCAATTCTGTGAACATTGTCCAAACTCAGATCTATACGTTTCCTTGCATAAATACAGAAAACATACCCGCATTACTGCAACTATAGGTTTATATTAATAGTCTCAGAGTCAGAGTTAGATAAGACTTTTTTTAGGTTGTTATAAAACTGCTTTGTAGGATATTTAAAACCAGGGGTCTCAGTGTTCTATGTCTATCCAACTCACATCTTCTTGTCTTGTTTTGATACCTGATTGTAAAACCCGGCAGCACAACAGGTGGATATGGATATACCTTTCCTTTCGGCCTGTATGTGTTTTGTAGTCAAGTAAAAGCAAATTTCTCTTGTAGTTGTCTAGTAAGCTCAGAAGTTATCCACCATGCCAAAAAATTTTTTTTCTTTGCTAAAGTTGCATCATGACTTAGGCAAATTTAAGGCACTATTCTTCTACAAAAACAATATCATATAGATTTTCCAAGTCTTAGCTAAAACTCAGAGTACTTCTTTTGGAAGTTGTTTCTTTTCCATTAGTTTTATGGATCAGCCATGTGAAAATGGAAGAGGAAAAACTGTCCTGAAAATTATACGGGGAGCTGTTTCCTTACTTAATAAATCACCATTCCTATCATGTGAGTTCTTTAGAATCTCTGTGGCAATGCTTGAAGTACACAAGATGTATAAATGTGTGTGGCAGTCCATCTTTTTTGGGTCACATATAAGATTACTCTCTTCATCCATAATGCTTAGTAGCTGTTACTTTGTAATTACTGCAGTGTATTCTGAGACAATCCTAGAAGAATTAGTTTCCAGATTCATTATGGATAATTTTCCAGATTTTTTTTAAAGACAGAAGTCTTCGAAGGACAGTTTTCCTACCTAATAAAAAAGGTTTATTTGACCTTTGGCACCATACATACCTTTCCTTCTGGGACCTGTATGTACAGAGATGAATAACATATGCAGAGATGAATTAATAAGAGTTAATTATAACATGGACTACTTTGGATCTTCATGGAAGTTTGGCTGAGTTTACCTATTTATCACACCTACATGTGATTTTCAAAGTAGAAAATTCATTTTATTAAGAAATTTGTTCTTGTTAAAAAGTAAGAAAGGCAAATAAGAATGGTCACTGATAACCATTATAGCCAATTAATTTGTACACCTAGATTGTATCACCTAAGTTTCTGGAAGAAACTGGTGGGACAGAGGGATGCTGTATTAATGATTGGCTTTTTCAGTAATTCAGTTTTAGTGTAGGTTATGTTCTTAACTCTTAAACATTTTTAAATGATTCAAGTAGAATTTCATCCAATCCAAGTTGTAAATCTTGGTATCCTCCCCAGAAATGAATAAGGAGAAAGCAGATTTAAGAAGGATTTTTAGTTATATATGGGATATTTGGCCAGGTTAATGAACACTTGAGGGGATCTCCTGGCAAACAGTTTTCTTTGTGTGGAAAGACAAAACCCAGAACTGAAATTAGTCTTATTTTTAATGGGGTTTTGGGAAGGGAGGTTCTCTTTCTATGATTGTTCCTTCAGAATATGTCTTATGTTTCTATATGCCCCATGGCCTTATTTTGCCTATTGTTGTTTTGTATTAATAGGTAACTTCTGTAAGTGTTCCCAAAGAAGGAACAGCTAACAGGAGATGTATTAATTAGCCTTGTGTGTAGTTCTTTTGTGATATACGCTAAATATTAGCTGAAGCCACAATCTGTGCTTTTCTGAGAAATATCATTTGGTGAGAAGATTGATGTTCAGTTCACATTAACTTGCAGAGTTCAAGCCAGCTACGAGTATAATGAAGCTTAAAGACTCTTCAGTTTTAGTGATAACAGAATCTGTTATTTGAATAGGGCTTTGGTACTCATCCAGAATACTCGCAAATGCACTCTTACTTAATATTCAAATATAAGTGTCACTGACTGAACCTTGATTAAATATTTTTATACTAAATTGGTCTACTTCATGAATTCTAGATATACTTTTGAACATGAATATTCATAATTTACTGGTTTTAACTGTGTCTCTTCTTTTTCTATAGGTAATGGAAATAAACTGATAAGTAATTGGGAAATCCACCCTATCATTTAAGAGATGTGTAACACCTAAATAAACATTTTTGAACCCCTGTATTAAAACAAATAATAATCCCTGTCGTGCCCAATTTAGAGGATTATAGTATGAAGAATATGGCATCATATATGTCAAAGTATTCATTTATTCATTAAGACTAAATATGTGTTAAGCATTTTACAAGGTGTTGGAAAAAATACATTGGGAAGAATCATAAGGGAAAAATAATTCAAATGTAATATGTGGAAAGTTTCTTGAGGTCATAAATGTTTTCCATCTTTTGAGCTTTTGCTATCACTAGACACAGTGTCACATGCTTTATATTCATTATTTCATTTGAGTCTTTTGACACTGTTGTGATGTTATTGCTACCATCATTTTACAGATGGGAAAGAGGCTCGGAAGACTCATGCATTCTTTAAGTGCCTTTAAAGCACCTATTATTTGTCATTATATTTATACTGTAAGCCCAACAGTATGTCACTCTGCCTTCAAGGAGCTTAAATTCTACTGGGGAAGACAGACTTTAATCAAATAGTCACACAGATATAGGTATATATATATATATATATATATATATATAATGAATAAGTATAGATAAATATAATATTCACAACTGTGATAAGTGCTGTGACAGAAAGATCCCGTGGGGGCAGCTGCCCTGGGGAATGGAAGTAGTATTTGAGTTGAAAGCTTGAAAGATGAGCAGGAGTTAACAATACGCAGTGGGGGGGGTGGATGGTGGGCAGATGGAGGGGCTCTGCCCCATGGCTGCCTGTGAATGGATGGAGAGCTCACACAGACCTGGAATCTCATTCCTGTGACTTCAGGGCAAAGTCCTGAATTAGCTCCATCTCAGTTTCCTCCTTTGTGAAATAAAGGGAATAATAGTACTGACCTCGTGGTATTTTCTGAGGGAGAGCTAATGTTTGTAAAGTGTTAAGCACAGTGTCTGGAAAATGGCAAATATCCAGTAAATCTAGCTATTATTAATAATAGGTAATAGTTTACTGTTGTAGATAAATTTTTAAATCCTACCTTTGGTAGAAGAAAAGACAAAGGCATGAAGAGGGAGAAATGGTGCTTCCCAAACCTGTTCAAGGGCTTCCTTCTGTTCTTAGGGTCTCTCCTCTGAACCCACTGCCCATGAGCTCTGACTGTCAAATCCTTGAGCACAGGGACGCTGCCATCCATTTCTGCCACTTAACACAGTACTTGGCTCCACAGTGATGGGCTTTGCATAGCGATGATATTTGAAACTGTAGGAGGGGATGAAATTGCCAAATTAAAGAACGAGGAGCCCGGCCGTGGGAAACACCTGTATTTATTTACAGTGGAGAGAGAGTGAGAAGCTGCTGCCAATAAACTAGGATAGTTGGTCTCTACAGCCCAGGAATGAAGGAGAGTTAGTGCCTTAAGTTGCCTCGGGGTCTAGGAGAACAAGGAGGCTAGAAAAGGGGACCAGATGTGATGAGAACGTTCCTCTTGGAGACAGCAGTTTCAGGACTGTGTGGGGCAGAATCCAGATTGCACAATTAAAATGTAGGTGGAAGCAGTGGGTGGTGGGTGCATGGATTTTCCTTTCAAGAAATCTATGGTAAAGCTAAGCAGAGGAATCATTACTGTAAATAAGTTGCAGGCTTAAGAAAATTTGTTCTTGTTCTTGGGGTGTTGGAAAAGCTTATCCTACTGAAATGGAGGAAAGAGTTTCAGGCACTCGCTGAAGTGGGGTTCTGGAGGTGTGGAGGGGTTGCTAGCCTGAGTTGGCCAGACCTGCATAAGGGTCCTGCATCTATAGGTGGGAATATCCTGATCAAATTGTCTGCTCTTTTCCTGGTGTCCGCCTTCTGTCACCTCGTTATCACCGCTGTATTTTCTGTAGTCGTGAATGCCCAGCAGTGGGTGGGAAGCACTCGTATACTAGCTACGTGAAGAAATGGATGTGCTCACCAAAATGAAAGCTTCACCATCTCTGCTCTTCCCAGCTCTCTCCTTGTAAAGTGTGTACGTTTTTGAGGCTTAACTGGCTTTGATAGTTTTATGATAATTTATTTTTTTGAAGTGTGGGTGAGTTGGCAAGTGATCACATTGGTTCTGTTTTGTTGTGAATAAATAGTATGTCAAACTTTTATGCCGTTTCAAAAATGTTATTTAGAATAAAACTTCCTTTGAAGCCACAATAGTCTCATACTCAAAATATTTATTTAGACCATATTGTTTAAATATATGTAATTCCCTTAAGGAACAATTGTAGTCTATATAAATCTGAATTGAAAACAAATAGACCTTCTGGAAGTCATAGAAATACAAAATGGATATTCCAGTGCTCAAGTGTTTGTATATAAAAGGAGCTGAGGTGTTCCAGTGTTTGTATGTTTAGGTACAAAAAGGGTAAAATTATGAAAAAGGAAAAGGATGATGATCTGAAAAATTTAATTCCCAAATGTGCCAGATGTATAAAGTTATTTAGGAAGAGAAAAATATTTGAATCATAAACTAGTTCTCAGTAAATGAATGAATAGTTCAATCAGTAAATAAATAAATACACATAAAATAAAGCAAATCTACAGTCTCTTAATTTGTTTTGTCCTGAATATAGCTATAATTAAAATCGACGAAAGTATGTTTTAAACACAATGTAAAGTGAGGCTATTTTTGTTAAATAACTCAAATCAAAATGATCAAATTAATGATTTAAAATATGTATGTTTTTTGTACTGGAGTTAACATGTAGTCCTTGAGAGATAGTCATTGTTAGTTTTGATCATTCCTTAGTTTGGTAAAGCAGAGGCGACTTTTTTTTCCTTAGTGTTTATAAAAGATTCTGTTATCGCACTTCAGATTATATAAATATTTTAATGTCAACGTGGTTGCTGCATCTGAATTTATAATTGGATAGTTTGTAAGGTGCCTTGTTTTTAGTAGAAACACTGCCCTCTGAACTGTTGTTGTTTTGTTTTGTGTTACCACAGTACAATCAAATTGTGAGTTCATTAATGAACACGCCATTTAAAGAAGCTCTTTCTAACCTGGAATGTTCTGACGTATTGCTCAGTCAGTGAAACTATTGAAGTTGACACAAGAAATTTGGGGAGAAACATTTCCCCTTCTAACCTTCAACTACATATATTATTCTTGCGTAGTCAGCATTTCCTTTGCTGCCCCTATTTCTGACTACTATTTCCTTTAATCACTAATAACATACAGCAAAGTTTTACAACCTCCTAATATGTAATTGGACTATTGACATTGAAAGAAAGGCCCTGAAATATCAGGCAGATGATACACCTGAGTGTTTTTCTTGCAGTAATAGAGGAGCAAACTAGGGTTGGAGGTGAAGCAAGAGAGGAGTCTAGGCAAGGACTCTATTGGAAACTGAACAGGGACCTATAGATTTGATGTTCATTAACAAAAGAGAAATATTTCAAACTCGCCTGATCTAAAGCACGGGGAGCAGTCAAAGCCCATTCAGTCTTACTCTCTGTAAATGGAGTTTGTCCCAACCATGTTAACAATGTCTAAAATACTGTCTGTTACAAATGAGACAGTTTATATAAAAATCCAGCTGGTTCCAGGAATATGAGCGTCTGGAGCTGTGTGAGTGAGAGTAGCTTTCAGGCCCAGCACTGCAGTTTCAGGTAGCCCCGTACCTCTCCCCCACACCACCCCCCAAATCAGTAATTATTGATTGCATCTACAGCCGTAGAGAGGTCATTTCCTGGCCGTTCAGGTAGTTACAGTAGATGGTTAATCTGTGAACGTTCGGACTAAATCCCTTCTGTCTTCAGAACTACGATGCCAGTTAGAACTAAACGTATGAGATAAATTTATTAACTGTAGTCTAGGAGCATAGGTCGGCTTTAGCACCGTTCTTAAGCATAGGTTCTTAATCTATCAAAAGTTACACTTCATTAATGCTAATTTTCTATGGATTCACTTTATAATGTAAACCGGGGAGATGATTTTTTAAAGTGCTTGTAAAGAAATGAAAGGTTTTTGAGTGTGTCTTTCAGTTTTGTAAGATATAGGTGAGTTGTTCCAAGTATCAAATATTCACATAAATGTCTTTTCCTGTTCTACAGCTGATCTAAAAACAATGTAAACTTAATCTCTTACATCACCATTAAAAAAATAAAAATGGGGGTTGTTTTGCGTTTTTCAAAATAGGAATGAAAATGGACTTGATATATCAAGGGGGGAACAAACAAGGAATTGGGAAGTGACAAATGATGCCAGAAATATGCCAGGTCTTATTGGGCCAACAGGAATGTCTCTCAAAATGTGTCTGAAAGATTAATAAAGCATTTAAATGAAACACTGCAGAAGAAAAGTAATATTCTAATAATATTACCTGTATATCATGTTTTACTTGGAACAACATTTCGTTTGAACATTATTGTATGAGAGTGTATATTTTTTGCACTGTTGCCAGGTGGATGAACTTAAATGTGCCTATTTGGTAGCAGCAATATTTTTTTCTCTTTCGGGTCCCTGGTGTTTCAGATCCAGCATGTTGTAGAGTATGTAATCCTTTACTCTTATACTACTCGGTCTATGCTTCTAATTTAAAGCTTACCTATGAATGGCATGAAACATTCTATTAGTGAATCAGTATTGTTTTCTAATATGTTTTGGTAAGAGATTTTGATGGTTTCAAAATTTATTTTTAAAACTCTCCAGGCCCCTAAAGCCGTTAAAAATGGGAAGTGGGTGTTATTATTAAAATGGTGAAGAAATATGGTACCTTTGAACAGATGCTGATCTTTTTTCCTCCTCTCCTTTTCAGGCCATCCGCTGCACACTGGTGAACTGCACGTGTGAATGTTTCCAGCCGGGGAAGATTAACCTGAGGACTTGCGATCAGTGTAAACATGGCTGGGTGGCACATGGTGAGGAAAATCTGGACTTTTCTTCCCGTTCTTGTTATGTTCGTGTGAGCGTGCCTTAATTTTTTTTTTTTTAGAGCCGTCACTGGCCTGGAGCAGAGAGGGGTCAGCTGTGCTCCAAGTGTTAGTTCCCGTGCAGCCTGCAGCTCCCAAATTGCATTTTCTCGGCTCCAAGAAGTAAGGCCAGGCGGGCAGCTCTCAGCAGCAGGGCGAGATGTTTATAGGACAGTTGGGTCCTGAGTGAACATAGCAGCAGCCAGCAAGCACCAGGCCCGATGGAAACTCAAACATACCACAGTTGGCCTTTCAGGGCCTGGACCTCAGAGGGAAGCTGGCAGATCCTCTTTGCTTGAGGAGAACTCCTCCATGACTGCTCACCCTTGTCATCTGCGTTCGGGGCAGAGTTTATCCTCCCAGATGTTAAATTTTGTATGGTCTAAGGTGGGTGAGAGAGTGAACGGGAACATTATTTGGCTGGTATCTGAAAAAAAATAATCCGTAAATACCACCTTTCAGCGTGCCCGGGGATTGGAGGAGGCTGGCCCCGGTGGAGGGTGAGCTCTGCATAGGTGTGTGTTCGGGGCGAGGGTGACCGGGGGCCGAGGCGGGGAGGGTGGGGGCGCTTTGCCAGATGCACAGGGCTGTCCCATCCGCGGGCCTTGACCGAGCATTGAACGTGTTCTTCTGTCTGGTTTATGTTTTTTACGTTGAGGCGAAGGGAGACTTGCAAATAAGCAGAGACTTTAAATTAGTTTTCTTCACTTCCTAGACTGTTATAATTTTAAAAGATAGGTAATGTTTATAGAAGAAATCCTGGCTTGAGATTTTTTTGACAGCCTGGGGGATTGGCTCTTAAGTGGACATATTCTTCATTCCCAAGCAGTGCCAAATATCCAGTGGGTTGTATTTTTATAAATGTCATGTTATTCTAGCAAGATCAGAGGGAACGACACCGGGCCATGGCTTGAGATGCATTTAATTTATCATGTGTCTTGCTTGTTGGGGCATGTATGTTGGTGTTACGGGGCCATTTCAGCCCTGTTTCTGTGAGGGAGAGAGAAGAGGTTTATCGAGTGGTATGCGGGAGCACACTGGAAGGCGTGTGCCTGGCACACAGAGCCACAATCCTCCAGTGCCTCCAGGCATGGAACTTGTTCCTGCTTTATTAACAAGGCCAAAATCTGTAACAACTCTCAGTCCAGCTTTGAACAGCACTTGAGCTGCTGTTGCTTTTGTGGTCTATGCAAGTGACTACGTTCGATGATTTCTTCTCCCTTCCTACATTAGTTTGCTAGGGCTGCCGTAACAAAATGCCACCGACTGGGTGGCTTAAACATCCGAAATTTATTTTCTCATGGTTCTGAAGGTCAGAAGTCCCATAGCAGGCTGGTTTCATTCTGAGGCCTCTCTTACTGGCTTGCAGATGGCTGCCCTCTCGCTGTGGCCTCACATGATCTTTGCTCTATGAGGCACACCCCTGGTGTCTCTGTGCACCCAGATCCCTCTTCTTATAAGGACACCAGTCAGATTGGATGAGGGGCCGCCCTAAGGGCCTCATTTTAATTTAATCACCTCTTGAAAGGCCCTCTCTCCAAATACAGTCACATTGTGAAGGACTGGGGATGAAGGCTTCCACGGATGAATTGGGGGGGGGGGGGAAACACAATTCAGTTTATAACACTTCCCAAGTATCCTTCTTTCCCTCAGTAAGTATTGGCTCTGCCAGATAATAGCTTATGTCCCAAGCCCATCAAGGATCCTGGAGGCAGTGTGGGGTCAAATTCTGGCTCTACAACTTTGATGACATGTCTCTCAGCACCTCTGCATCTGAGCTTTCTTATCTGTAATCTACCTTGTAAGATTATTGTGAGCATTGATGATAAACTATATGAAGTCTTTAAAATAAATTATACATGTTAAAAGCAACAAACTGGACAACACATGAGCAATAAGGGGGGTGGGGAGGATCCAGTCATTAAACAAAGGACTTTTCATTCATTCCCTCTCATTTTTTCCAAAGCCATCTTGGGTTACCATCATCTGTCTACTGTGGTAGCCTTGTGAGTATAAAAGTTTACTGTGTCACCAGTTTATTTTATCTGTCTAACTTCCACGTGCATATTACATTAGTAGTGTAATGGGGGGAAAAAGCAATATTTCTTCCTTCTTGAACAACATAAATTATCCCCGGCCAGTGGTTGTTTCTAAGATTTTCTGAGGGATGTGGTTTTTTTCCCCAAACTTGAATAAGGTATTTCTGTTACATCAGACTCGGCTTTTCCTACCGTGTCATGAGAAATTCTGTGTTTCTGGTATATTAATTGCGAAGTTTCTCAGATCTAACTTTTCCTCACGACTACTATCACCTTGACCTCTTTTCCCCCACAAGAGCGACGTTATCTGTATACAACTCAAAATATGTACACGCCGATATACAGATCTTACTCTTCCCCCATTCAGTAGGACAAATGTGACAGTGAGGGTCCGGCTCCTAGCTTTTGAGTTGGCAGTGGGATGAGGGCACCCACTCTTTTTGCCCTTAGCATTTCAACTAATTGCTTCACTCTCTCCCCCTGCACAGAAAACCCTGAAATCGTGTCTCCACTTATTTCTGCTCAGAGGTGAGATACAGCAGTCTTCCTGGCTGCCTTACTCAGTACAGTATCCTATGTGTGGGACAAGGAGAAAGTGACTTGTTTTTTCTACTGTGTGACTTTTCTGTGAAAGTAGATGGAACAGCAAGCAGTAAGACTACCAAAATACATCTCATGGAATCATTTCATCATAGCACTGAACACACTCTACCTGTAATTGTACCATAAAAAGTTAATATTTGCCGTTAAAAATAACTAAATGCCAAAATCAGGGGTTCTCTACAAAAAGATGAATTTTTAGAAATGTGTTGGCCTCTTTTGAATTAACGTCTTACTATATCTTCTTTGTTATCAGCATCTTCAGTTTCTTCATAAGATGTAGGATTTCATGGGTTATTATATATTTATTCACACACACACAGTCTCACACAGTCACTTCATAGCCTTATAGATTGCTTCTTAAATCTGCTTGAATTGTTAACAGTAGTTGCTTTACAAAAATCTTGAGATGTTTTAAAAAATGAAAAGGAGTAATTAATTCATCGTACTGTAACACCTGAATTTTGCAATTACTCACTGGGCCGTGGTGCTGTTCACAGATTACTTCCTTGAAATCTTAGCACCACTGAGATAAAGAGGGGGGAACCCAAAAATGACCCCTTGATTACCAGTAGGTATTTCCCACTGAATTAATAAAGGATTTCCTGCTCTTTTTCCCCATTAAGGAATTTCAGCTCTTGCACTTTGAAAGCAGGGCTTTATTGAATTTAACATTATTTAAAACAAGCTCTTTGGGGATATAGGATGTCCATGCCAACAGTGTGTAATAACCTTGAGTTTCTAATTTTGTCATATTTCACAGTCTTCAGTTAAAGGACTCCAGCATACTGCCACTTAATTCACTTAACAACTGTATTTTTTTCCTTCCTCTGTTTGCATTGTCTTTTCTATGCTTTTCCTTCATTTACCTAAAATTATCGGAGTGAGTCTTGAAAACATTAAAAAAAAACACATTTCCTGCAAGTTTAATTTTTCTTGGTTCAACATTGCCAAAATAAGGTATCAGCGTAAGAGCAGTAATGGGCTTCTTTACTGGTGACATAAACGTTTGTGTCCATAGACATTCAGTAGGTGGCATTTTGACCCTTTCCCACCATACTAGGGTAGTAATTCTACTGTTCACAGAATTGAAGCTTCAGCCAAAGATTTTACACAGCCTTACAAATTAGCAAATCTTACTAGTATACTGAGTTGTGGGCAAGGAGGGGTGGGAGGAAGTGTACTTTGTAGCTACTCATCATTCTCGTCTGAGGAACCTGCTTCCAGTGAGAAGTATAACCAATCGGACTCTCTTGCCTTTGTGATAAACTGGAGGCGGGGTGTAAAGGGCGAGGGCTACTGTACTAAACCATCTTTATTATTTGTTGTTTGCAAGTTAGTTTTAATGTCTATAGTCTAGATGATGACTTTATTTCTAAACCAATAAGATGAATCAAGTAGTACAAGTGTTAAAAAGTAAACTATATTCTAAATGATTTTCAGAAACATTTAATGATAATCCAGGACAACTGGAAAGTTACTGTTTAAAAAAAAAATGATGGGATATATTTGATTTGATAGAAGATGTGGGCAGATTTTAGAAAGGTAATTTATTTAGAATTTTTTTACTTCTGACGAAGCCCACTTGTTAAAACTCCTTTTAAAAAAATCCATTGTTTCTTGGGATGTCCAGTAAGCATTTGTCAAGGATAGAGGCTTGATGAATAAAAAATATATTACATAGGTTAATGAACCCCACGGTAGCTTTCTTGGTGCAAATTATTTTCTTTATAGAATACTTGGACTTCAAATACTTTAATTATTTACTCAGCAAGCCAGCTGTTTTCCTGCCAGTGTTCAAACTATTCAGATTTTTTAAATGTAAAATGAGCAGGCTTGGCCTGTCATCTGGATCATCAATGAAGAGATATTTATTAAACATACATCATCTGTAAAGTGTTGTACCAGGTATGCTTTGGTTCTTCAATTCTGTGCCACAGGAAATGGTGAGCAGTATAAAGTTAATTTAGTGTCATCTACCAACCAGCTTTATGGTTTAATGTACTGTAAGACTTAATATTCATATAATCCATTAATTTCAAGCCTTTCTTTTTTGTAATTCACTGGAAGTAATTTTTCTCTTTTTTCTCGGCATCATTGAATTTGAATTCCCAGCTCTTTACTTGATATGTCCTATCAGAGCAGCGGTATTTATAGAGACACTCACCCGAATAGAAAATATAGGACATCCCATTAAATTTGAATTTCAGGTAAACAGTGAATAATTTTCTAGTATAAACATGTACCTTGCAAATTTAGCTGAGTAGTCCTGTGTTTTTATGTGCTAAATCTGGCAAGCTTATACCTAAAAGAAAACCCTAGTTAGGCTTAATTTGCATAATTAAGTCCTAAATCAGGGCCATCGGTTCTGAGCATTCTATAATCAAAAACCTTTTGATTATGTACATCCTACATTTAGAAACACGAGATCGCAGTATTCTGTTTACAGATTCCTGAGATTTGTTGGCTGCTCGGTACTTTGTAAGGATTTAAGCAGGGTGGATCAAAACCAGTAATTTTTCATTTTATCCCATGAAAGGTCACATGTCTTTATTATTTGTCCCAGGCTGTGCTCTTCTTATGAATTGTCTAAACATCTGTGAAAGTAGTTTATCCCCAACTGGTAGTTCTGTAATATTCTCCCTGACAAGTCCAAGAGCCAGTGTAACTAAGTATACGATTTCCTTTTCCATCCTCTTTTCTTTGCTAGTCTTCTCCTCTTCCCAACCCCAATAGAAGTCTTTTATCGAAAGCAATAAAGCATGTCATTTCTCTGACATCATGCTCATTCTGAGTAACACAGCAGCAGTTTCTATATGATCATTTGTAAATTTGTCAAGCATAAGAGAGGAGGGTGAATAAAACGGAGTGTCCTCTGGCAAAGGAAAATAATGCTCGCAGATATTAACCTGCAAGAAAGCTCTGCCTCCCTCTTACCGACCCGGAGACTGTCCTAACAAGAGTGAATTTTGCTTTGGGAGAGAATTGTTGCAGAGGGGTATTTAGGATTAGATGAAAAAATGTAAGCAAGGTCCTAGCTGGAAACCTCAGCGCAGGGAAATAAATGCAGGCTTCGACGTGGCAAAGTAAGAACCTGATCCTTTGGGAAGAGGTAGGTGGCCATCATGCTCCTAGGGCTTTGCTTAGAAACATGAGGATAGAAACCCCACAGTCCTCTTCCCCTGGTGCACTGGTTTGGAAAAGGTGGGAGTTAATGCAGTATCTGCTTAAAAGAATGTGTCTTTCTAGAAGACTTAGTTCTTCCCGGTTGTGACACTGAAACCTGGCTTGCCTAGCTGCAGAATTCTCTTTTAGTCAGGGAAACCAACTTCTAGCTGCCTCCTGGCTCTGGGGGGGCCAGGAGGGTCCTGCTCTCTCCATGGACAAAGTCCTTGAACATCTCTCCACTTATTTTTATTTTAGAGAGCAAGCACAAGGCCACTTTCCTGCCTGGCACAAGAGCCTTCTTTGCTTGACCTGAGGGCACCGTGCCCTCTTCTGCTTCTCTCCCTTACTCCCTGATCACAGCTGATAAGCTTGAAAGGGAGGACATCCTCACAAATGTGACGGTTTGCTGCTTCATTCATGGCATTAACTATATTCTTATTGTGTCCCTGAGCTGCTTGTTTTGATTTGTTTCTCAGTCTGCCCACCTTTGGGACGGTGCTTTGAACTCCCTAAATTTTTTTTTTTTTAATCACCGCACAAACAGTGCCTCCCCTTCAAAGTCCTGGGCTTTCTGCCTGTTAGCTCCCCAGATGTTGTTTTCTAGCTCCATCTTGTTCAGATGGAAACATACGGCGGATCTGGTATATCCTGGCCTCTAAAGTGTACAGTGCCGGTCCCCTGCTAGGGAGTTTCTAGGGAGGCTCTTGAGATTGAAACCTACAGAGCTGGAGCCCCAGAGTCTGAAGAAGCTTCAGGTACACAAATGGGAGGCGTGAGAGAAAAGGAGGTAAAAGTGCAGCTCTGTGTAGGTTCACATCCTGCCCCTACCACCTGCCGTCAGTAGAACCTTGGCCAGGTTACATAACCTCTGTATTCTCATCTGTGAAATGTAGATAATGATCGTGCCTAGTTTGCAGGGTTCTTTCTGGCATTAAATGAGATAATCTACTTAATAAGTGTTAGTTGTTATTTCTAAATTCTTACAGAAGTAAAGCTTCAACCTTGAGAACATGACAGACACGTTTTATCGTGGTTGAAATGGTTAAAAGTTGGGTGTGTTCAGGCCAGTGGTCAAATCCCATCTCAGTCTCTAGTTAGTTAGCCCCAGTTCTTTTATCTGTAAGCTCAAATAATAATAGGAATGTACCTGAATAGCACAGCGAAGTTTTGAGGAGGATTAAATGAAGAAGTGGACTGAATATTAATTATACTCTCTAGAGCCTCATGAATTTCTTCAGTGCCTGGTGCTGGAGTGAGGTCACCAGTTCCGTTGGCTGTGAGGCCAGCTGTTCCCAGGGTGATGTTGTTTTCCCCAGCAAATCCGGTTTAGCTTCATACCTTCCATCTCCCCTAAAATGTCATGTGAGCCCATATTTGAATAGAAGTCCAAAACGCTTTTTTTTCCCCAAAAGTCACATTTTAAGAAGTGCACATCAGTTGAGATGAATTGTAGGATTGTTTATCTGTTGAAAATCCCAAACCCAGAAGTAAACGAATTTTAGACAGGGTGAAGGCTACTTTTGCCTATTTTCACACCTGTATTCTTGCCTGTGAAGTGCTTTGATGGGCTAACCACTTTATCATTTTATTGCACTTTATTACATCATAAATTTTTATATCTTGCTAACGATCCTACAGGAAGCTTAATTGTTTATAGGAACATCTTAGTTAACTGGAGTTCACCAGGTTAAGCAGAACACAAATTGAAGGGGTTATACATGACACATACTCAGCTCCTCTCGTTTTACTCAGGATGCTCTGTTCAGATAATGGGGAGATGCTGCTGGGTCATGAGGACCCAGGATGCCTCAGCAGTACTCTCAACCATTCTTCCTCCTATTGTGTCATAGTGATGACTTCTTCTAAGTGTGGGTCCCCCCATACCCCCCTCCACCCCTAAGCCCCGCATTTGAAGAGTAAAATTGCTGGATGAGATGCATGTGGTATTTCAGAGAAATTCTGACTTGTATTCAGGGAGGCATAAAACGTTGTCTGGGCAACTCATTCCTTACCAGGTGTTGCCTTCTGGGAGGGTAGAAGTTTGTAACTCTTTCAGAAGCTTGAGTTAATCTGTTATGAGTGAGCAGATAGTCAAAGCATGGTATAGGAAATACTTAAAGGAGTTACTGCCGCAACTGTGTAGACCTGTAAGCAATATCTGTTAAGGGGCCCAGTAGTAAGGTCCCTCTCTCCTTGGAGCTGTTCCTTGATACACAGGGAAATCCCTCCTTTGGCCTCTTAGGTCTCCCAGCCTGGTTGTATGGTCAGGTGATCCTACAAAAGCAAGTGCAAACCCATTTAATTGGAAGGACAGCCTTGCTGGGCCTTAAGTTCAATTGGCCACAGAATGCAAAGGCAACTGTAAACCTGGCTTTCCAAAAAGGAAGCCACCATTTTGGATCTGAGCACTTGAGATGTGGTTAGTCCCAACTGAGATAAGTTGTAAGTGTAAAGTGTACACTGAAATTTAGAAATGTAATCTTAAAAAAAAAAAAGAATGTAAAATAGCTCATTGAGAATCGTTCTTATGTTGTCTACGTATTGGTAAAATTTTTTATGTATTGGGTTAGATAAAATACATTTTTAAAAATTAGTTTCACTTTTCATTTTTTGCTTTTTAAATGAGATTAGAGAAATTAAAAATTATGTATGTGCCTTGAATTATATTTCTGTTAGGCATGGCTGTTCTAGGTCCTCAGTGTGAGATAAATGTATTTGGAGGACCGAAGCTTAGGTTAAACTGGTTTGCTGGTAGAGTAGTTAAAACTGGTGTGAGAATCCTAGAATCCCAAATTCCGGCTCCTGTCCTTCCTTCACTCAGTCCTTCGTGCTTTCACACCTGCTGCGCCATTGATCATGTCTGCTCTTTCCTCTGCCCTGGTCATCAGGGAAGCTGGACCTGTTCGCCCCCAGGAGCAATTAAGTATTACCTTCTGTATACTCTCATCATACTTCACTGAGACCAGGAGGGTAGTTTCTGTAATACTGAGTCCTCCACTAGCTTGGGACCTCAGGAAAAGCACTTCTTCATCTCTGGGTGCTGATACCCATTGTAGCATCTCCCACCTGAGGGAGCACATGGAACAAAGGCTTATGGGAACCTCCTACGTGTATCTAAAAGTCTCTGATTCCTAATTGTCAGTTTCTTTTCCAGCAGCCTCTTCCCATTTTAAGTAGTAAGCATAGCCTGCAACCCCCCTGCCTTTAGTCCTGTTTCTGCATTTCTCTTTTTCAGCCCTCACTCTTTTTTCATCCCTGCTGTTTCCCCCTGTGTCTTCAGACAACAAAACAAGTGAAAGGTAGGTGGAAGGTTTTAATAGCCTAACCAACCAAGAAGTAAATTTTAGAGAAGTTAAATTTGTTTGATCATTAACAGATGTTGTCATTTTTGTTTTATTGAGAAGATGTGGTCTTGAGTGAAATATTTTTCACTTCTGTTTAGTAGTTCTTCAGTACTCCTTTGCCTGCAAAAATCTGAGGGTAAGAAATTCCCCCCTCCCTCCTTTTGGCTATTCACGTTTTCCACTATCAGTAAAAATTTAAAAACAAATCAACCTCTCACATAAAAGAAAACACCTGTTTGGCATGGAGAAATTGGCCAGGGAGGTCTTTTTCCTGACAGGCCAAAAGCGACCATCACAGGGCCCCTTATAAAAAAAAAAAAAAAAAAAAAGTCATTTTTTTTCTTTATTTCATGTGAGCATTGGCAGAAACTCTGACAAGCAGTTCTTCATATTTTATTATGTTCTTGTCTGCAGAATCTCTGTCAGGCAAAAACCTTGTCAGCGGAAAACCTGTCGTAGGATCAGAGGAGACAAAAACAGGTGTCACATAGGCAGTCAAAACTGAAGGAAAAAAGAGATTAGGCTAAAGAGAGAGAGGCAGACAATTACATTAATGCCATTGCTTTTATCTTATAGATGTGTGTTATTATCTCGGGGTGCTGAGTGCGCAATTGCCTCAAAGAAAAGTAGACAGGAGACAAGGGGAAACTTGATAGTTATTAGCTGAAGAGGCAGTGTGTCAAAGCTGGATGGGGTTCAAAGTTTTGCAAAGGAAAAAAACTGCAGGCAGCCAGCAACGGCTGTGTGGTTCTGCTTTCGGCTACATAACCCTAGTAGCAGTCTAACATTTCGACTTGGAAACAGATCATAGAGAGAAAAATTAATGAAAGATCTCATTTGGAGGTTTTGGGGGTAACATTTGTCCTACAGACCATGCAACTGAATCATAATAGTTTCTCTCGTAAAATCTTGCCTCAATGTGAGACACGAAGACAGGCATTTGTCAGTTCAGCTGTGTTGTTTGGATATGTTTAAAACACCTATTATCAACACACTTCTAATTAAAAAAAGCTATTAAGAAACCCTTTTACTAAGTGTGAACATCTGTACGTGCAAGCTGTAAATTAGGAGATCACATATGTGTGCCTCAGTCAGAGACTAAATGAACTTGGCAAGTGTTTTCTATTACTGGTTTTTAAGTACAGTAAAATATCTACAGGAACAATGGCTACATTTTAAAATTTGGATTTTTTTTTTTATTGTGCCTGTTGGTCCTGATTAATAGAACTTGTCTTCTAATCATAAATTAGGGTAATTATCATTATCAAATGGGTAACCAGAATTCAGAGAGCTAACCAGTATCTGCCCCCTCTTTGTTCACATCATTTCAGGAGACTTCTTTTCTCAAAGTTTGAGCTTTATCAAATATTTGTGATGGTATATAATAGTTTCATTTTGGAAGTGGCTTAAACTCTGAAAGCTTTTTAGCCTTGTTGATAGCTTATAGGTGTCAAAAAACCAACTAGTAGAGAATGGGATGGTAACTTTAAGGCTTTCCTCTCTGCTCAATTGTACATCGATCATATTAATGGAAAAATCGGCAAGCATTGCTTTAGTCCCTAACATTTTCTGATCATGCATTTAAAAATTGGTTAGTTTAGACTTTTCCTGAGACTGCCTTCTTTGCCCTTTTTTTATGAGCAAATCTTTATATAGAGGTCTTTTATCCCACCAGTCATAGATGCAAAGCAGTTTGATACTTGTTATATGCATTAAGCAAATCCAGCAATCCGGAAGAAAACACGCATCGGTGTCAAAAGTATGTGTGATAGCCCAGAGTTTTAAGGGATTACAGTGGGAGAAGAAAGATTGATTATAGATTTAGAATGAGATTTCAGGCTGACTTACTGGGAGAGGGAAGGAAAAATACTTGTGACACAAAGGTGACGTTCATTAAAAAAAAAAAAAAAGACCGAATATAATCATTTCTTTCTTTTAGGTATTTCCTACCAGGTGCTGGCTTTTTGTATCACTGCTCTCTCTCAGTTTTGAAATACTTCTTCACTACATGTGAAAGAGTTTAAAGCACATGTTCTATCAAAAATAAATATGCCTTGCATTTATAATGTTTCCATAGTGAAATTCTGATACAGATATATGCTACTTCAAGAAAAGTCTTTAAAGTTAATAAATTGGGAGTAGGGTGATTATTCTCTTACAGAAGAATTCATTTTCTGTTTGTTGAATAGAAGGATTCACACGTTCCGTCCAAGTAGCAAATTTCGATAGTTACTTTTAAAGGGGGTATATTTTGTAGTCAGTGTACATTTAATTCATTGATCTGTGAATTATATAAAGCAAGGTTTGTGTAGTCAACTTTCAGCTCACCTTGGTGACTAGAGATTGGATAGAACAGCAGCAGGAATAATAATAATCCCCAAACCTGGTGTCAGCAAGTAGATTCAGTTAGTCAATCTCTTCCTAGACTTACTGTCAAGTTTGCAGATTGCATTTGCTCTTTCCCCTTACCACCTTCTGATGGAGATGCACATGAGGAGAGACATGCCCCCAAAAGTGGGCCATGGAAGGAAAAGGAAGGAGGAAGAGAAGTAAAACCAAGGATCTGTTTAATCTCCTTGCCAGGAGAGTGAGCTTCTGAATAACCCAGTGTTGACAGTCTACTTTTACGTGTGCCTCCGTCAGACTTTAATGATTTCCAAAGTCTGTTGTGAGGACTTTATTATGCATAAGGCCACAGGGGGGAAATGCCAGTCAGTTTGAAATATTACCTAGGTAGTCTCAAGTGGAGCTCAAATTCTACCCTGGACTAATTGTCGGTGTGTGTGTGCATATCCACACACACTCAAAGCTGCATGTCAGCCAGGGCACAATTAAAATCCGAAAGACAGTGAGAGCTCATTGGAGCTCCTTCTGTCCCCCTTTCCTCCCTACAGTGTAGGATCACATTCCTAATGGACCCTAAGAGTATTCATATACCTATCCCTCATGTATTAAGGCACAAGAAAAGAATCAGGGACCATTCACATAAGGCATATAAGATATAGTAACGTAATCAGGGTTTATGGAGGCTTGGCAGAGGTGGTTTTTTTTGTTGTTGTTGTCGTTGGTGTTTTTTTTTTGACTTAAAAACACTGATACACTATTTGTTCAAGAAGAAAAATAAGCCCTTCACACATAAGGGCTGACAGATTTTATCACCAGGCTTGGGGATCAACTCTTTCAGCTACGTATCATTCCTTTTCTTCTTTCCTTAAAAAAAAATTCTAAAAGCAAGCCGTCTCTCTCTTTGGTATTAAATATCCTAATTAATTCAGCCTTGACAGTTCCAGTTAGAAAGTTATGACTTAAATGGAACATGAGTTATTTTGTACTTAATTTGCTCCCAATTACACAGTTCTCTCCCCCCAAAAGTAGTGAATAAAACGTGCAGATCTAAATATTACTTCAAGTCATAAGGACTTTTTCTCTTAGTAACAATCATGGTCCACCTTCCTGATCGATCCCCTGATTCACTAAAAAGTTTTTAATATGTCATCATTGCCATTTATTAATGTTCTCCCCCAGTGCTACGGCTTTTATTGGGAACTGGCTTAAAACCTACGGGTGGGTTAAGGCTTTGCCCTGCGCCCTGATGCTCTTGCCTAGTAAGAGAAATGAGTCTTATAATGGGAAAGGATTGATGTTATAATGATTCCAAAGGGCCCCTTTGTGATGAAATTCTAAATATGCAAAATCCCATTAAACCTGTAGAAGTTCATGGGCTAGCTACCTTGAAATGACATATCATTATATTGGGTATAGTGTGCATATTATAAAGTGTGGTATAATTGGAAATTATTGGTCGTATTAGCAAGAATGAAGAGCCACCCACCCTTATAAATTCAGAGGTTATGGTCTGGGTACTTGAAGTAGGAAAGGGAACAATATTCTGATTATAAGTAATCAAACTTAAAAATCAGCCCCCAGAAATTGTCCTAATAAAATTCTGTCACTAACAACTGTTTTTATTCGACTCTTAAAGTAATCGTGGAAAGAATTCCATAAAACAACATTTAAAGACACATTGAAATGTTAACCTCTTAGAAATTAAAATAGTATTCTAGGACTCACAGCTCCTAAAAGCTGACCACTTGATGCTATTATAATTTGGAATCCTAAGGGGAGTTGGGGCAAGAGACTGGAGTTCTCGAAACAATTAGCTTTGCAATTTAAGGCTCACTTGGCTTTCTCCCAAAATGAAAGAATAAGCCTTCTTTAATTTTTTTTTTCTAAAATTGCTTCAAATTAGCATTTAAAAATTGAAAAATATCCAGGACAGGACTGGAAATTAGTGAAATAAAAGGCTTCCTTTTAGACCGTTTTCATACAAATTTTTAATTGTTTTACTCTGCAAAGTAGGTGGCTTTGAAAAATCATTTCATTTGGCTCACTTTTTATTTTATTGAATGGCTATAAGCTTCACACCACCATGCCTGAACAGCTATTCAATGGAATCCACTGGACATCAGGGCCTGAAGTATTTGAGCGTATTCCTGTGAAAACCACCTAAGTCACTTGAATTTGGCTTTTAAAGAAAGTTATGTTTAAAAAAAGTTGTGGAAAACTAAGAACTATAAACTATCACTGAGAGCCAATTTTCTAGGATCGGTGAAAAGCACTTTTGTACTCCTACATTAAGAAAAAAATGTATCTGAATATGGTCTTATTTCTGTGACCTTCACAGAAAATATTGGAAGTGAAGTCTGTAGAATTACAGGTTTACATTTATTTTAATTTATTTGAAGGTTTGGGGAGTAATTCCTGTTATTAAAAATCGAAATAAAAAAATAGTTATTCACATTTCATTTAATAGATGCAAGTTCTTTTATAACCACCCCTCACACACTGCCAGTACTATTTTATACATTTGAAAACTGAATTTTATAAAGGACATTACTTTGTTCTTTAAGTTAGCAACGTAGTTAAAAGTATATATTACTTCACATTTATTCCATATTTTGCATTACATTTTATACTTATTTTACATTTACATTACACACTTACATTAATGAACCACAGAAATTCCGGCTGTTGTCTTTATGGTGATTCTGTTCTTGACAGAAATGAGTTTTCTTCACACTGACTTGTGTGTATTTTTTGGGTCTTGTGGCTTAGCCACCACTTTACTTTGAAAAACTGTAGATCCTATCAATGTGTTTATTGAAATTATATCCAGGCCTCAATTTCTCCTTTGTTTCATAGCCTGAAAATGACCAGTTTAAACTTCTGTTTCTGGCATTGTAAAGAAATCCAGGTAAATTATGTTCCCTCAGTAACCTAATTCACAGTTTAATAAGCTCTTATGGTATGAATTTTTTTTCTAACTAGTATCCATATTGTACAGTTAAACCCTTTTCTTTTTCCCAATAAAGTTCTGCATACTAAAAAAGAGGTTAATTTATCTGTTTGCTTTTTTTCTTTTCCTCCAGACCTTTTACAAAAGAAAAATAATCTTTTCTTTGTAGATGCTCTTCTTATTGTGTTGACTGTTCTCTGACCCCTTTCCAAAGTCTATACACTTGTCCCTTGGTATCCAAGGGATTTGGTTCCAGGACCCGCACGGATATCAAAATCCATGGATGCTCAATTCTCTTATATAAAAACGCTGTAGTATTTGCATATAACCTATGCATATCCTCCCAAATCCACCATATACGTTCATCATCTTTAGATTACTTATAATACCTAATACAATGTAAATGCTGTGTAAGTAGTTGTAAATGTAATGTAAGTGCTATGTAAGTAGTTGTAGAACATGGCAAATTCAAGTTTTGCTTTTTTGGAACTTCATGGAATTTTTTGTTTGTGAATATTTTCCATCCACGGTCGGTTGAGCCCATGGGTCAGTACCCATGGATATGGAGGAGGACTGGCTCTACTATACCTTTTCCTATAGCTAGCAGACCATAGATCTAGCACATGGATCACAAACTTAGTGATCTGTACTATGATTCTCATAATGTCTATTCATTATGATGTGGTCTCTGCACCCTGGTATTAAGCTTGTTTTCTTTAATACCACTAGATCTCATACTGCTTTTACCTAGAAATCCATTGGATGCCCCGAAATAATGCTTGAAGTGGTAGGAAAGCGAGTAAATTATGCAACTTTAGTTAATTTCTGCTCAGCTAGCAGCCCCATCTCACTTCCTAAACTGCTGTAATTACCTACCCCCACTGTTCTCTAGAGTGTAAAGAGCAAAGCGGAGGGCTGAGAATGAGACGTGAGTGAAATTAAGAATTGGGTGGCACAGTGGAATCGAATCCTATCTTTGCACACTAGCTGTGTTCATCCACTCAACAATATGAGGGCTGAACACCCTTGATTGATTATGTTTCAGATATGGTTGCTGAAGCTCTTATGATAAAATAGGCACAGAAGCGAGCCAGTAAATGGGCAACATATAGTCGGTATGTGCATGATTGGCTCACTTTAAGTGCTATCATTGTTGAGACAGTTTGCTCTTAGATGAGGGGACCTCTCCAAGTTTTATAGAAAAGGAAAACAGAACTTGTATGGAAGCTGGAAGAAAAGGGTAGTTAAAAAGGTAAAGAAAGAAAGAGGAAAGGCCCTTAATGAACAGCACTGAAAAATTGAAAATTTGAAAAATGTATCTCAGCAGGTGGAACCCTGCTTGTCTCTCCAGCCTCATCGTATGCTACTCTCCCTTGTTCACGTCCTAACAGAAATGGCTTTGCCTGGAACACCCCATCCCTAGCCCTGTTTAAATTATGTTCTCATGTCACATACCCAGTTTGTAATACTGTGTGTTAATGTGTATTTTTTTAAAGTCTGCTTTCTTCACTAGTTTTGTTAGAAAGGCAGTGGGCAGCTCACTTTTGTTGGAACAGAGAGCCACGTTAGAGGGTTATTAGGCTGGAAAGTAGTAAATCAGTCTTTCCAAGGTCTTCTGACCCAGGTTAAGAATTTGGGGGCTGGGAGGGTAGGGCTGGAGCATTACTGGAAACTTTTGAGCAGAAAAGAGACATATTCTAAGCAGTCTTTTGAGAATACTGACTTGAGAACTGACTCTGTTCTTTCTGTATTACACCAGAGAGAGCAGAGGCAGACCACACCACACCAGACCAGCCAGGAGTCGCTTGCAGTAGTGGACTTAGGAGAGTCTAAAAGCCTCTACTGAAGTGGTAGAAGTTAGGCCAGAGAGGAGGGTTAGATCCAGGGGAACTGCAGTGGAGACATTTATGGGGACTAGGTAGTCAGAGATAATTTTGAGTGTTCATGCTATATAAAGTTCAGTGAGAAAAACAACAACGAGATAGAAATTTGTAACTAGTGTGTGACCCTTAACTACATAAAATTATGGACTGAAGGAAAGTAGATGCAGCTACATCAACATGTAGACAATAGTGCCTTTGGTTGGTGGGATTATGTATGACTGTCTTCCGTTTGTTTTTCTTTTTCTCAAATTTATATTTTTTCAATGAGCATCTATGACATAGTCAAAAAAATCACAACAAAAAAGATTTGATTTCAAGCATTTTGGCCTAGTTTCTTGGGCTTACCTTTCACAGCAGTAGGGGTCACAAGTACATGTTTGGAGTTGAGGGCACAGAGTTTGGGTAGAACTCAACTTACAGGTTAGGGATGGCCGGTGTAGTATAGGAGTAGTTGGATTCCTAGAGGCAGATGATCACAGGTGGGCAGCTGGAGAGGCAGCTCCTCTGGAATCCTGATGGGTCCCCTGCATCTCAGTTGATTTCCCGTCTAAATCCTCCAAACTTGAAAATCTCAGTCATCCTGTTGTAACCCTGACTCATCTTCACTCCAAGCATCTATTTTCTTCCCCGTACTTGTTAGCTTGGTCTTGATTCTTTGTTCTCCTTTTCTTTCTCCTTGTACTGAGGTAGTGGTCTTCATGCTATTGTCTTGCCTGCCCCCAAAAGAATTTTGAAAACAAAGTTCCATCCTAACATTTTCATATGCTAAGTAACTTGCCAAGGTCATGCAGCAAGTTGGTGGCAGAGCTAACATTTGAACCCTTGGAGTCTGGCCCTAGAAACTCTGTCCTCAATCTGGAGGTTAACAAGTGCTCTTGAAACACTGGGAACTTTAAATCACTGTTCTAAGTCATTATGTTTTCTCCTTAACTCTTGTTTCCAGTTCACTGTCCCCAAATAACATTACCACAAATGAAATCATACGTTCACTGGAAAGTCTTTTATCATTCATGTCTGCAAGGAAAATTAAGAAAATAAGATAATATATCCATAAATGGAAATTTTATTGTTTAATTTTGATCAAGAGGAATAAGATCAAAGCAATATAAATATTACAGATTTTCATAATTTTTCTTCCTAGATTAGTTCATGTATCAATAAATGATTAGTACTTATTGTAAGAAACAGGAAAGGTACACTATCGGTTCCTTCCCCATTTTTGCAGATCTAAGTGCTCAGACACCTGTTCACATGAATAGGTGGGACTAGGAACTTTATCACATTGTCATTTGGTTCTTAGAAATCGTTTCAGATTATGTGCCAACGATTACACAGTGATCAGTTAGTTTCTCTTCGCTTCATCCACCTTATTACCCAGATGTTGTTAGAGTCATTTACTTTCTCAATTTCTGGAGAAAGACATTAACAAGACATAGCAAATGCCAATTTATAAACTTAGCTGTTAGTCTTTCACTTAGAGGCATATCGTTTATTCTTGTATACACCAAAAAGACTGAGAAAATAAAAATACTGTGTTAGTTATTCAAATGATTTCTGCAATATATCTTTTTTTTTAAAGGTGATAACTTTTATTACTGCATATTTAGCTCTCTTAATTGATGAAAATTTCCACCAGTGCTCATGGTCAAATCAGGCTGAATTATCATTGGGAAAAAAAATGAAGTCACATTTCAATTCAAATGTATTAATATGCATTTTGAGAAAAGTTGTAAATAATCAATAAATTATGAACTGCAATTCATAGGATAGTTTGCTAAAACAGTCTAGAATAAAATGTGGAGCTAATAAAATTAATCTATTAAGTGTACAATAGAAATTCTATTTCTCATTACTTAATTAGTAATGATGCACTATAATGTATAACTTAAGATTTTTATGAAATGAGTATGTTAAAAGTCAGGGTATTACTTTGATAATGATCGTGTGTGTGTATCACAATCTGGTGTTGGACTTCAGGAACAAAGTAGATAAGAGCCATATTTTATAAAAACATGGTCAAACTTTTAATGTGTTTAATGAAAGAAGTTACGTACTGCTAAAAATTCAGTGCTTTGGCATTTAGGTCATAATTTAATTTTATTTCTATTAACAGGATGTAGACATATTCAAAACTTTATAAGATGAAAATGATGATTAATCATAACAAATAAATATTTTGATAGTATTTGATTAAATGGGTAGTAACTACCTTATTAAATGATAAACATCGTTTCTGAATTTCTGTAAAATTCCTATCCACGGGTTTTATTCAGTGCATCTTCCAAATTTCATAGGTCTGGGAAAATATTCAAACTGAATTTAAAAGAGTAGGCATCACATGTGCTCGGGAGCTTTTTTTCCCAGGTGATGACACCTCCTGGGGATGAGTATCAGGAATAATTGAAAAGAATGGAGGGAAAAGCCATTTTCAGCATTGGACACTTTTGCTTTGCGCTCACAGGATACTTCCTAAAAAGTGATACGTTATTAAATAGGAATGCAAGAGGTGAGTGCGTGACTGCTGCCCATTTTACGTAATGTCTGAATTCTGAAAACTCCAGCGTAGACCCAAATATCAGGTTCTAGCTACCCTTTACTCGTATATGCATAATCAGGGAAAGAGGGCCCTTTTCCAGGTTCTTGGTGTTTTTATTAATCCTTAAACAAGGCTTCACGAAGCGATTCAAACTGGCCACTATTTTGACACCCAGGAGAGCTTTACACCCTGGGCCAATGCACTGTATAAGTCAAGTCAGAGTATGCCTTTATTTGGTAAAGGAAAGAAGGGTATAGTTTTCACAGGAGAATTGGGGATGGATAATCTGCATGAACAGGCGGGCCTGTTCTCAGGGGGATCAGTTTTAGGAAAGAGTAAATATGGGATTACAGGATCTGGAAATTGAGTCCCCATGTCTGCGTATCTCTGAAAGGCCGGTGCATACCCCAGGTTTAAGCAGATCATCATTTGAAGTCCACTGAGTCAGGGCGTCTCCCAGTGGAGTACTGCAAACATTTCTTACCCTGTTCACTTAACTCTGAGTCATCCTGCCCTCTAACTCATCTCTGTGGTTTTCAGTGGCATGTATTGTAGGCGTGTATGTCAGCATCACCTGTGGTAATTTTTCACCCGAACTATGACCATCTCCCTCTCAACCCTTCTTCCTTAGGGGTTGTGGCTCTGTGGCCATGTGTCCCCAGCTGACACCTATTGCTTTAAATAAACTTCTGGACTCTCGTCAGAGTTTTACATCTAAAATTATAAGTCATTTTCACCTTATAAAATGTTTAATATTTTCTATATCCTATTAACCAGAAATAAAATTATATTATAACCTTTCCACAGGTTTTGGCCTGCCGTGTTAAGGTTTCTTACAGACTGCCCATCTGACTTTTCTGTATTTATCTTCAACTCTTTTGCTGCAAGCCTGACACATTCTTTGGATATTCATTTCTCTTACACACACCTCATTAGTGCAGTGGTTCTCAAAGTATGGTCCCTGGCCAGCAGCATCAGTGTCTTGTGGAGACTTGTTAGAAATGCCAATTCTTGGCCCCCACCCCTGACCCAGTGAATCAGAAACTCCAGAGGAAGGTGGCCCAGCCATCTGACCTGTGTTTTAACAAGCCCTTCATCTGATTTTGAGACACATAATGTTTGAGAACCCCTGCCTTAGCTCCGTCTACCTGGACTGTCCTCCTCCTTTCTCGCTTGCTGATGTCTTACAAGAGTATGCCTTCCCGGCAGAGTGGCCCTCTCTTCTTTGTCCTACAGTACTTTATCACATCTCTTTTACAGCAAAGATGACTTTTGCATCTGCATGCAGCACCTGCCTTGGTGATAAGTTGTTAAGTGCCAGTGAATAGATGCACGTATGCGTGAATGAAGGAGAAGAGCATTTTAGGAGGAATGGTGTTCAATAAGGTCAGCTGCTATGGCGAGATCATGGAGAAGAATGAAGGGAGAAGCGATTGGATTTTGTAGTAAGGCAGGTGTTGGTGACCTTTGAAATGCTTGCTTCAGCAGAGTGATGGGCAGGAAGCCCAGATTGTTGGGAGTTAGGGACTTCCAACATGATGAAGACTTGCACATTTCCAGAGTTGTTTACTGACTGTTTATCTGAACGTGTGGTAGAAACAGAATTTCTTGGGAGAAATAACTAAGTGACCTTAGGCCAGTTACTGACCCTCATGGAACCTGTGATCTCCAAATAGGCAGTAATAGTAATACCTTGTGTTTTAATTTTTTTTAAAGGATTAAACGAGATTATTGTAACCCTTTAGGATGATGCCTAATATTTAGTTAGTGCTTAAATGGTCATTTCCTTTATTCCCCTTCCCCATACAACAATTATTTTTATTTATTAATGTTGTTGATGGCATCCATCACCCTTTGCAAATTTGTATGAGATATGAAATTGTTCAGGATACCCTCATTCCAGTCACTAGAAAAATTGTGAATTGCATTTGGCCTGGAACTAACATACGTTGTTGAACCACTGACAGCTCCTTTGAAATACATGTTATCTAGCTGGAAGGATACCCCAAAAAGGTAGTTGTCTTAGTTAAGGCTCTTTTAGATACAAATTACGGAATCCTACTTCAAGCAGACATAGAAAGAGAGAAAGGGAGAGAGAGCTTTTGTTGGCTCGTGTAACTGAAATTTCTGGGAGGGTCCCACCCTCAGGCACTGCCATATCTGTATCTTCTGGATCAAACAATATTGTCAGTCCTTGGTCTTTCTCAGACCATCCTGTGGCTCAACTGTCCTCCGTGTGATTCTCATTCCCAAGCATATTTGCCAGCTACAAATTTCAAGAAGAGGGAAGAACTCCCTAGTATTTCTAACTGAAAGCCTGGATTCAATATCACTCTTCAGACTTAGGTCACTTGCCCATTCTTTTTTTTTGTAATAAATTTACTTATTTATTTATTTTTGGCTGCCTTGGGTCTTCGTTGCTGCGTGCGGGCTTTCTCCAGTTGCGGTGAGCAGGGGCTACTCTTCGTTGCGGTGCGCGGGCTTCTCACTGC
This sequence comes from Balaenoptera physalus, assembly GCF_965194825.1. Taxonomy (NCBI): domain Eukaryota; kingdom Metazoa; phylum Chordata; class Mammalia; order Artiodactyla; family Balaenopteridae; genus Balaenoptera; species Balaenoptera physalus. The sequence continues at coordinate 65,960,751 of NC_138886.1, read as the reverse complement.
AATGGCCTCTCCTGTTGTGGAGAACAGGCTCTAGGCACGCGGGCTTCAGTAATTGTGGCACTCGGGCTCAGGAGTTGTGGCTCGTGGGCTCTAGAGCGCAGGCTCAGTAGTTGTGGCACACGGGCCTAGCTGCTCCGTGGCATGTGGGATCTTCCTGGACCAGGGCTCGAACCCACGTCCCCTGCATTGGTAGGCGGATTCTTAACCACTGCACCACCAGGGAAGCCCCACTTGCCCATTCTTAAACTGGTTGTTTTGGCCAAGGAACTGGGAGGTACTGGTTTTCCAGGCCTGGCTTCAGGAATATTCTGTTCTATGAAATAAATGGTACTGAGTGTAGGAGAAGAGGGGTTCCCTGAAGGGAAATCCAGTTTCTGTTCCAAGAATGAAGGGGAGGCACAGCAGGTGAAACAATTGATATCATATTATTGTATAGACAAGTGCTTTTCAAACTGTGCTTCTGGGAACTCTAGGGGTCCCACTGAGATGCTTAAACAGGAGGAAGGGAAGAAGAGAGTAACGCATGGTGGGAAGTTGTCAAATTCATGCTCACTCGAGCTTTATTAAGAGTAGCTTCACTTTCATGTATTTTTATACCCAATTTCTGGCTAAGATTTAATTTGAAAATGGAATTTTGGCAATACCATTGATATAGGACAATTTTAGCAGATGGTTAGGTCCATAGCTCATAAAGGTAGATGACCATCATTTTCCCACTCCATCCTGCTGAACAAGTTCTTGCCCTACATTTCCTTTGTTCCCATTGGCCCAACTCATATTCCTAACCTGCCTGAGATCCAGACTCGAATCTCCCACAGTCAGACATAGGAAGAGCATGACATTAGGCAGAAGTCCAGTTCTCAGTTTACTGTTATTATGACAGTTTAAAAATTGTTACTTAACCCTTTGCCGACCAAGGAGACATCCCCTCCCAAAGCTGTTGTCAACTTGGTGACGCAGTACAATCCAGCAGTTATAAAGCAGAAAATTTTGATTCCTTCAAGAAATTTGACCGAGCATAATCTTTGATGATATGTTTATGCTGAAATTTGCAGTTGACATCTGCAAGCTGAGCAGTCTTTAATTTTTAAAGACTTCCTCTATGGCTCATCTCCTAGGTAACTGCTGCTTAAATCACACCCGTGGGGCTTTTTCCTTATCAACTATTGACTTTCTTTGACTATTTGGTCCGCCCTTTCATGTTCCATATCAGAGCCCAAAATGTAGCCAGATACCTATTTGTGTAAATAAAGTTTTATTGGAACATAGACATGCCCATTAGTTTAAGTCTGCTCTGTTTCCCTCTATAGTAGCAGAGGAGAGTAGCTGTGAAACACAGGGCATGGCCCATAAACCTAAAATATTTACAGTCTGGACCTTTACAGAAAAAGTTGTTGACCTCCACTGTGTATTTATGTGGCCTATTTATTTATGTGTATTCCTACTTCTTGACATGTGGCATGCTAAAGAATCAGTAATGTCCTTTTAATACTCTCACTCTCTGACGGTCTCACAAGCATATATAGGGGAATACTTTTGTTTTTACCTGTCCACCTGTGCTCTTTCAATTCTCTGAACAAGTTCTCTTTGTTTCTGTGCCCTCAACAGTTTAGTCCTCTTCATCTTCTAAAACTTCCAGCCCTTTTTAAGGAGTGAGAGGGAGAGGGGTGACAGCTTTCCGCCTGGCCTTAGAACACACTGGTGCACACACCTGCATATACTTAATCCATAGATACAAGGTGCCGAACACATGGACAAAAATCAGGTTTGGCGTCATTTTATTTCGCCTCTACTCATCCCTCCCAGTTTCATATTTGTTGTGGTCACAGCAGTATATTTTGTGAAGAAGTGCTTGATATGGGCCAGGAAGGTTGATAAAGGGAAGAGGAGATTTCCCTCGACCTGGGCGCTGGATTTCTGTAAGCAGAGCAGCGACTCATCAGAAGGCTGAGTAGTTAAGCTGTACTTGAAGAAAAACAGGGATAATAATACCTCTTTCCTGCATTTTTGCTGTCTAAATGCCCTGTGGAGTGAGAGAAGACTTCAATCCCTGGGCTTGTGAATCCCTTATCTTTCCCAAACGTTAAATTAATTTTTAAAGCTATTTATTCAAAGTTGACTTAACCACTAGAATAGGAAAGATCAGACAAATCAGCTGCAAGAAATGAAGTATGAGGAAACCTGAAATCTTTGACAAAGTATTCCTGGGAGTAAATGTGTTGAATGAAGCCAGCGGGTAAATGATAAGGGCCTCTACACTGTGGATGTAAGAAGGCAATTTATCAAGAGTACATGAACTCTCCAGTGACCACAAGTCAGGAGGAAATGAGAGTGGAGGAGGAGCCCTAAAAAAATACACTTGAAATACTAAAAAGTGAGTGTGTGTGCATGCGCACTTTTAAATACCCACATTAATATGCAGAAATACCGGTACATTAAAAGAGGAACTGCTCAGAGTGTACACGAGCGGTAGCCGGTGCCGTTGGGGGAGAAGGTACTAAGAATGGTTTCGAGCTTGCAGAAACCTTGGGTGCTGGCAGGTAGAGTTAGGATTTGAGCCTGGCGGTTGTTGTCTGATACCCATTTGCCTGACTCATGAGATGACCATCTTTCAGGCTCACGTGTTTATCTCTTTTAATCTTCAGAAGGTCATGTGTGTAATTCTGATAGTTGATCTAATAATGCTTTTGTGTTCTCTTCGGGAGTTCAAAGCACCTCTCATTCGTTCATCTTTTCAGCATCTCTTTGAGCCCTGTAGGTGAGACAGCGCTATCTTAATGGGTCACTTCAGAGAAACTGAGGATAAATGTTACATTATCTGCAGTAGGGTTCCCGGTAACTCAGATAAGGATGGGGATGAGAATGTATGGCCTTATCTTGGCTTTCAGAGCTAGGGAGAAGAGATGTGATTTCTTAGATTTGAGGAGAAAAAAGCCTAATTGTTGAAATATTAGTTCCACTAAAAATATTTACTCTGAGAACGGTCATCCTCAGTTTTCTGCGCTGAAATGACGCAGCTGAAATACACAGAAATTCTCGTACTTTGATTGTAGTCATTTTTTTTTCCAGTTTCATCTCATACTGAGCCCTTGTCAGAGCTGTTAATAAAATACCTAATTATGACTTGAATTCCTTTTCTTGTCTGTTTCTCCTGAATAACTTTTAGAGAACACTGAACTAACAGGTAAACAGCAAGAAGGGAATTTTGGAGAATTAAGTCTTGGGATAATTCCCCTTAGCTAATTCAGCTTTGAGATGAATGACTAGTCCCCCCACCCAGAGGTCAGCTTTCCTTATTCCCTCTGAGTTAGTCCTTTTTCCCCTGTAAGTGTAAAGAACACCTTTCTTTTCCTCTTCAAACCATCCAGGTATCATAGGGGGTGAATCTTATTCAGAAAAACGATGTTGGTTGAGCCCGCTCTTGTGGCCGAGTTGGCAGTTGTGTGCGTGTTCCTTCTTTTGGTGCGGGGAGGGGAATACCGTGGTAACTTGGGTTGAGCCATAGTTCAATTAGCAAATTAATTAGTCAGGTTTTTAGTGCCAGCCACAGTCATTTAGAAATCTCCTCAGTGGCTCTCTTCCTGAAAGCCAAATGTATTTTGTATTTGCTGTCGTCTGCAATTTATAAACACACGGAATCCAAAAAACAAACAAACAAAACCGGGAGGAGGTAGGAAGAGCACTGTTTACATTGCACAGTCCCGCTTAGACATCTGTGATTATGATCCAGCTATAGACATGGAGCCCCCTGTAACTCCCAGTAACTCGTTTCTCCTTTCTTTGTCTCTGCCCTCTCCTTTTTATCTCTTTATTCCCACCTGCCCCTGGACCTCTGGCGGGACCACCGCAGCCTTGGATAAGCTCAGCACGCAGCACCTCTACCACCCCACGCAAGTGGAGATCGTGCAGTCCAACGTGGTGTTTGACATCAGCAGTCTGATGCTCTACGGGACGCAGGCGGTGCCTGTGCGGCTCAAGATCCTGCTGGACCGTCTCTTCAGCGTCCTGAAGCAGGAGGAGGTGCTGCACATCCTGCACGGCCTGGGCTGGACCCTGCGTGACTACGTCCGGGGGTACATCCTGCAGGTAGGGGGAGGACGTCAAGCCGGTGTCGGGGGCCAGCTGGAGAAGAGCTGGGGTAGGAGCCCTCGGCAAACCTGCCCTCCTTCCTGCCCCTCACAGGCCCAGGCCTGCACGCCCCATTCTGGTTTACGTGGTCCTTTTGGCGGGCTGCTCAGGGAATTGGAAGAAAGGAGCTGTGTGTGCCAGTGGGCCGGTGTCCGGCCTCAGTGGTGAACGTTAGAAAGGAAGTAGCGGCCTGTTGCCTAGGGTTGCTCTGTTTGCATTCTTTTGAATTCAGCTCCCTCTCTCTACAACGCGGGCCTCCTGGCTTCCCCAACAGGCCTTCTCGAAGCCCTACTAAAAGGGAGGGGGTGGAGGTGGGTGATGGGTGTGCGAAAATCTGAAATTGCTCTTCATCTGGGTTTCCTAGGGCTCGTTCTCACGCTTACTTGGTAGGTTTGGTATTTTCTTGGTTGTCTCTTCTCTGTACCCTAACCATTTATTGCTTCTTCATCCAAGTCAAAGGAACAACTCTGTAAACTCCCTGCTTTTGTAATCAGTAAACCCTCACACTCCAAAACATGCAAACGTGGTTGTAGATTTGGCCTTCACAGCACCTGTTCCTCCAGCTTGAGCCCCTTCTGTGTGTCAGGGGCGCTTCCGGTCTGGTAAGAGTCTTGAGACTTTTCCGAAGGGCCTGCAGCCTCCACTCCCCATGCCCCCAGCCTCCTCGCCTTTTCCATCATTTTTTGCCGTTATGTCATGAGTCGTTTTGCATTGTGTACTTTGCCTCTGAAATGTTTTTATGGCCATCTGTCTTCCCACGACCCTTGAAGGGTAAATGTTGAAAGCAGCATGTTGGGAGACCCCAGGATCCAAAAAGACTACACTGGACGATGAAGAAATACTCCCTCCTGCCAAAGGAGATCACAGTTGGAGAAGGTAGAATCTGAAGTGATGTTTTTGAAATTTCTTATGGGGGATAATACCAGGAGAATTGACCCATTCAAAAAAAAAAAAAATTGGTTTTGGCTCTGCCAGCCTTGTTGATTCCCCGGACCGCCCTGTGTTGTGTGTGAGGCTGCCAGCTTGGTATGTGATGAGTGGGGGAGGGGGCCTCGAGTCCCGCCCTGGCTTTAACCTGGCGTGAACACACACGCTCCTGTCATTCTCCTGTGTGGTACCACCAGGTGTTAGCCAGGGCGAGCGGACGAGGGATGCTGAGTGGAAGTAGAGAAAGAGGGAAGGCAGGATCACCCGCCTGCTCCCGTGACTGCTTTAGTTAGCGTAGAATCATTTCGTAGTGAGACGTCAACTTGGAAGGCACAGGGCATTTGGCCCTCAGAAGATGAGATGGTGCTGATAATAGGAATAATTATATATTACGTTTTCAGTTTATACAAGACTTTCACAAGCATTCTCTCATTTGCCTCAGGTTGGGGACATTTCAGTGGGGGTGAGTGGAAAGTTAAGTCCTGGGTGGTCAGGGGGTCCTGAGGCGGTGCAGGGTCCATGAGGAAGGGGCCAGGAAGAACAAAGCATGGAACCAGTTCCACAATCCCCACTTAGGCTAATCTGGAGACACACACAGAGCCATGTCTTTCTACAGTTGTTTCCACACATGATTATTAATGTGCATTTGGGATGGGTTCTACCCTGCAGAAAGGAACAAACGTCTTGCAGATTTCGGAATGGCACTGTCAGCTTGGCTAAGCACTCCTTCCTTTATAAAGTGTAGGGTAGTATATGCCCCGACCTCATCACATCTTTACTGCCTCCAATGTGATGCTTCGTTCTGTCACCAATGCTGTATTTCAGTTCAACGTGTCTGTTTTTGCCTGAGATAGCTGGACCATACACATGGTCTCTTACTGTTGAAACACAGAGATACGAGCATGGCTGTGATTAATTGCCATCGTAACAACCCAGTGTCCCGTAGCATTTTGATGGCAGTAAATACAGAACCTGCTCGTTGTTCTGTGCTGTAGTCCTAATGTTCTGCCTTGAATGGTGCCTGTTCTGTTTTACTTGAAATTGTTACTTAGGTGTTAATTTTTTTCTCAGCATTTGCACATAACTGTAAGACAGGAATAGAAAATGTATTCCATATTTAGTTTTGTATGAGGGCCTAGGATTTAAAGATACAAAATTACAAGAGAAATTAAATTTCAGAGGAAAATTCAACAAAACCACAAACTAATATTTATAGTCTCTTATTTTGGGGTGAAATACTGCCTAATAAGGAACACTGTTATTTATTATGATACTTAATTACTTAATTGCAAAAATTATTATTAATTTTCATTAATGTCATAGAGATTTTGAGAAAGTCTCAAATTTAATATAATCTGTTTTCTCCACTCAGGGTCTGAAATTGACATTTTGAGAAAATCATAGATGATTTTTATATTCGAGGAACACTAGGTTTCATTTCTGTCTTGTTTTATTGGTAGTACTGATGTCATATGGATTTTATTTAAAAGATGCTTTTTGTCATTCAGCATTTATCATCTACTTGTTTCTTGTGAAAACAATTCTTGGTTTAGGAAAAAAGCAAGAGGTTGAAGGACACAATACTGTTATTTATGTAGTGAGAGAATGCTCATTTCATTAAAAAAAAAATAAGCAAGAGCTAGACTATAGAAATAACCTTTTTTTCCTCGAAAGCAGTGTTATTTGATTATTGGCCAGTACTTTTAAAATTATATATGCTAACGATAAGGTATGCTCAGATGACTTTGAATATAATTATATGTAACATTTTTGAGCAGGCAGACTATAAAATGTGCATCCAAAGGTTGTGGAACCCTATAGTGCACGATTAGTGTACAAGTTATTTTATCTGGCTAAAACTCAATTGTCTTGTAGCCCTCAAGGCATCAATTTTAGCATTATTGCTCTCAACAACAGTATATTGAATATTATGTCAGTTAGAAGAGAATAATTATCAAGGCAAGTTAGGGTGGCTGTTAGTCTTACCACATATTGACTTGGTTAGCAGTTGGCTATAGATTGTGTTACTGGGCAAATGAAGATGTACGGTAAGTTGAACTGGTGAAGCCAGGATATTAATTTAACTCTCTCTGGGCCCAAACCTACATCCCTGATGTATAAACACAGCCACTTCTGGTTTCAGAAATAGTTTTGAATGTGGAAGAATAGCAGTGTCTGATCTGATTTTGAGTTTTTGGATTTGGGGGGAAAGAAGAGCTGGCCGTTCAAACCTATCCTTTGCAGGCATGTTTGAAGAGGTTATTAAAAGAGAAAGGGAGATGATTGTGGTGGCACAGATTTATTTGAGGCTAGCAATATTTTCCAAGGGTCCTGTACTGTTTCTATAAAAATTGCTTTTCACTTATATGATTATCTGTGTGATTCATAAGCTAACCAGCTGGCTGTAAAATGCAGAGCAAGATTTGGACTACAGTGACTTAAGAATCCAGGTAGTATCTTAAAGGTGAAGAACCCAGTATTCTCCTGTGTACCAATTAAAGCGTTCATTCAGAAAGTACCAGCAAAGTGAAGTAAATTTTAGGCATTTTCTCACAAAACAGAAAAAAGGAGGAAATAGACAGTTTGATCCTAAAAAGCAAACTGTAACGGAACATGAGATATTTTTTTCTGCTGCTGAAGAGTTGTTCGTATTTCAAGTCTACATCTCACAGTACGTTTATTGACAGTGAATAAAAGCAGCGTCCTGTTCTTTCCCCATTTTCCTTGTCTTTGGCCTAGGATATAGGAATATGGGTGATTATCATTGTTGAATTTAATCATCTAAAAATCAAGCGTTCACACAGTCTCTTTGCAGTTTGAACGTGTAACTGACTTGCCTGGGTTCATACGCCAGTCCATCTGTGGAAATCTCTTCCTTTGCAAATGAGTCCTGCCAGAATTCAGGGAACCGTTTCAGACACTCTGAATAATTAGCTGAGGTGTCAGCAGCCTGGTGAGAGGACGAGCAGTGATGCACATTTCAAGTCACCTGTGTCTTGAAACAATCAGAACTAATAGAACAATCAACACTCTAGAAGAACATTTCCCAGGGTATCCTGGGTGCATTTGTCTTCCGGAGATCCGACCTGAGCATTAGGAGGACCTACACTCTGGATCCTTTCCTTAGAGCCTGGTGATGACATTAGCATAATAAAGGCTCTGAGAAGTTGGTTTCTGAGAATAGATAAGTATCTTCCACCAACCTTGCCCGCTTTGTAGCCTCTTCCTGTGAAGCTCATCAGAAGTCTTCCATTCCTGAACACACTCAACTCTTCTTCAACTTCGGGTGCTTGCATGTGTGGATTCTTCTACCTGGACTCTCCTACTCGTCTCTCTGCCTGGGCAATGCCTTGTCCTTTAGGTGTCCACCCACTTTTTCACAGAGACCTTTTCAGTCCAGCTTAGCCCATGTAGGTCTTTTCTCATGTGGCTCTATCTCAGGAACCTGTATCCCTCAAGCTCCAATACAATTTAAAATCAATCAAGTCAACTGTTAAAATGTTTTTTTCCTGGCTTCCTCACTTGGGAATGCCACAGAGGCAGGGTACTCAATAAGTACTTGTTAAATGAATGGGTAAAGAAACCTGCTTCACTTGATGTAGCTTGACATTTCACCGTGGAACCCATGGAATATCTAATGACTTCAGTTGGTCCGAGGGCCCTTAGTCTTTCTTCAGGTGTCCTGGGGACCAAAGGCTGTAATAGCAGCTGGGCCATTGAGGGCAGTAAAAAGAGAAGCAGAAGCTCCCACACACACCCCCTAGCTAGTGGTCTGTGTAGAATAAGTGTTTTGTGGTATCCATGTGGTAGGAAACATCAATATTAAGCAAACACTTGGATTTAAACAGCCTTTTGCGGAACAAGTTCACATATGTTTCGCTCTTTCAATCCTCTTTCTTATACCAACCTCTTGTAGAGATTGCCAGTGAATTAACATTTGTAGTTGTTGAAGCTCAGAGAGGTCAAGTGACTTTTCCATGATCACAGAGGCTGCAAATTGGCACAGTGGGTGCACTATAAGCTTCCTGAGGGTAAGAACCACTTAACCTCTTGTTTGTCACTGTAACCCACCTCCCAGCACCCAGCCTGGCATGTAATAGTGCTTACTAAATATTGGAGGGAGGAAATTTTGAAATCTGATTCCAGCGTGGGTCTCTGACTCAGTGGGCAGTGTTTGGGTGGTTTCTGGCTTTGTTTTTTTAAGACTGCCAAGCTGTATTTCCAGAATGTGATATGTGAGAGTCTTGTGGCCTCAAAGTGGTGTGGTTTGGGGAACAGAGAAGACCTGAGAAGTGCTTAGTGGCAAAATTAGGTGAAATTGGTTCCTCTTTTGTATTCCTTTTCTTGCGTATTTCCTGATACTCCACCTTGTTTCAGGTTCCCTTTGTTCTCTGATTTCCACGACGCAGACTTTTCCTCTAGATCTAATACTTAATTATGCTTCATTATAAATGCTCATCTTTGACTTACCTTTTCAGGGATACATGCCTTTTGTAATTGAGTGTAAAAAAGCAAAGGTTTTATACCTAATTAATAAGATTTCAACTATATCATGTGCAGGGAGTGGAGCAGAGATGAAGTAGCTCTTTTCTGGGTCCATAAAAGGATATCAAGTTGGATAGTAAAGGGCTGTTGAGTAAGAAGAACGGGCTAAAGTCTCAGTACTGCCACTGATTATTTATGTGAATATGGAAAAATGTGCCATTCTTACCCATGGTTTCTTCATCTCTAAAGTTGAGATAATCCTTTATATCTCTCTTGCTTTTGAATGGCAAAAAGATGAAATAACGTGGATGAAGTCATGAAGTTGTAAACTCCAACTCAAGTTGGTACTTTTCACTTACATCTGTGCATAGAGCTAGGTCCGACCAGTTAACAGCAGGGCAGTATCAGGGGCCAAACAAGTTTCTCTGCAGATGTCCGATGCTTAGGAAAAGATAGGAAGCACATTTTAGCGATTAGTTAATGGGATAAATGTTAGTCGTTTTAGTAAGTAAACCCTGAAATACTAGTGGCCTAGCACAATAGGAATTTCTTTCTCCTTCTCAGCAAGACCAGCCGACGTTCCTGGGTGGTGAACACTTTCCTCCCAGAGGGGATTTGAGGAGTAGTAGTTTAGAGCCTCTGCCGTTTTATGGCTCTGCCCTTCTCTGGGCCCTCAGCTTCCTCATCCCGGTGGCAGTCCCAAGAGAAGGTGGGTGGAGGGGTGGTGTGGGAGGTTTTCATGGACCAGGCCTGAAAGTAGGGTGGGTCACTTTTCCACATGTCGCTAATGAGAGCTTACGTCTGATTAGGGCCATGGGATTGAAGGGAGCTAGGACACTAGTCCCACTGAACAGTCGCTCCGAGCTATGCCTCTGCCCCTGCAGGATGCCCGCAGGTCAGTGCCCCTCTCATGTGTGGTAGAATAGCCAGCATTCTGCCTTCTTTTTAAACAGACCAGGAAAGCTTAGGGCAGAATATTAGTGTAGTTAAGGCAGGCTCTTACTAAGTTCTGGCTGCAGTTCTTACTAAGTGTGTGAAATAGACTCATGTCTTTATCCACCTCAGGCTAGGCTCCATCACCTGTAAAGCAAGGATATTAACTACCTCATGGGTTTATTGTGAAGATAAAATAAGATGATGCACATAAAGCATTTAGTCGTGCCACTTGCTAAGTATCCAGTAAATGCTAACTATTAACATGATAATGATATAGGCTGCTCGAGACTGTTGCCAACCTGGTCATTTTAGAACTGTGTGCATAAAGCAGCCTTAAATCCTGGATGTTTTATATTTCACCATGCCTCTTAGAACACAGTGTCTTACCAGCCAGTCTGGTAAAAAGGTAGCTACTATTCAATAGTAAATAAATAATACATACATACCTATGCATATACATACATATACACAAACTTGCATGTGCATATGTACATAGTACATGCTTGATTTTACAAATAAGAGATGGGAGAGTATCATGACAAAGATTTTGGATTTTGGAGTGGAACAGACGTGGGTATAAATCTTGGTTTTACCTTTTGATAGCTCTATCACCTAAGATAGGTCATTTAACGTATTTGAACCTAAGTGTCTTCGTCATAAAGGCTATTCAAATGATATGTATAAAGTCCTTAGTGCAATAAGTAGCCCACAGCACTCTTCTTGAAATTAACCATTACTACGTGGTATGTGAGTGAGTATGCATGTGTGCTTTTTTATGAGTAATGACTTACTCCATATATGACTATCATTTTATTACCATTGCATTTCTCTGTTTCATCAACTCTTTCAGTACCCTTCCAAGCACCTGGCACAGAATGAATGAGTACTTGATGAATTTATTTAAATGATTAGAGTATCTGGGCTTTCACCCCATTGCATAAAGTGAAACTTATTTAAAATAGGCACCGTTTTTTTATGGCTATTATCTGACCTCACAGATTTTGAGGAAATTTCTGGAGCAGAAAGAAAAATGGATCTAGGTATAAATTCATTTAGGTAGTCCTCCAAATAACCAACTTTGTTGATTAATTACTATGTACTGAGTACACAAGAGATCTCTCAGGAAGCCTTCACTCACAAGGAAGAAGCATCGGTTAACAAATCGTGGGAATTAAGCTCAAAACTATAAGAACGTACAGATGACCCACAGCACTGGCATAGAGTGGGATTATTTGACTCCAACTAAAGATCGGATTATCACCACCATGGTATAAGGGGTCTTTGTATCATTTCAACAATATGTGAATCTTGCAGGCAAGAAGGATCACAGGTGTGAATGGTCAAGATCCCCCTGTCTTTGGCAGGGATATACAAAAGCAGATGGTTCAGGACAGTGTACTGTATTTACAGTGTCAGTTTTCCCAACCGCTTGGACTATTGTATAGATGGTATCCCAGCAATCCTCCTAACCTCCCTATTAGAGAGAGAGTTTCAGAGACTATTATCCCTGGTTTTAAAGTTATCGTAGCTGAAGGCCTCAGGCAGGGTCAGAGCTGGAAATGGAATACAGGAATTTTTGAATCCCTTGCCAAAGCTCTAACTATTTGAACAGCAATGAAAATAAACACCTTATATCCAAGGACATAGCTTGATGTTTTGTGCTCAGAGCTAAAATAAAAATATTCCTCCTTTTACCCTTGCAAAGTAGAAATACATAGCTCACCAAATTCTAGCATGGAATTCAGTGACTACTGGAATAGGATTTATGTCTGTGGGAGATGGAGGGAGGGTTTTTGTATTGCCCAGAAGGAGTAGAAATGAGCCCAGAGCTCACTGGCCATTTGCCATTGGTAAGAACCAGTTCAGATTTATTTGAAATGGATGTTCTCTGTGATGGCATTGATTAAACCATATGATCTCCAGAGCAACACTCTTTTATGCTCCTTGTTGAATCTAAAGTCGAAAGTTCCTGAGCTTTGGGTCTAGACCGCAATTCTACCACCGGTTAGCTCTCTAGCCTTGCAAAAAGTAAATAATTTCTATGAGCCTTATTTTCCTGATGATACCTACATAATAGGGTTTTGAGGATAAAGAGAAGTAATTTGTTAAATTCATAGTATTGCTCAGTAAATGTTAATTCCTTAAGCTGAGCGATTTCCCAGTTTCCCACTCACCAAAACCCTTAAGTTCCTAAAGCAACAAAGCTTTGTGATTCTTCTACGTGTCCATATATTTTATTTGAGCTACTGTGTCCTTTTATAATGTTTCCCCCAATTTGACAGAAGGGGCAAGTGGAGAATGAGAGGGGCTTGCTCAGGGAATGAGCTCTATCATGACTATAGCAAAAATCATGGGAAGGCTCTCAAGACCCAACCCTAGCCTACCATCTGTTTCTTTGGAGTGACCTACATTTCAAATACTCATATGTGAAATCACGAAGGGCTGTGAAAAGCAGAAAGTCAGATGAGGATCTGTGCAGGTTTCTAGAAGCTTTTGCTAAATCTGTGCAGATGGGACAAACATAAATAAAGATACACTTTTTTGATTCATGCATGACAGCTATGGAAGTAATGCCAGCAGCAACTGGAAAATAGAACGCGGGCCAATGCATTTGCTAGTAGAATTAAAGTGACCACTGCCAAATTGAATTACTCTAGGAAGACCTGTTGAAAGAGGAGATTCTTCAGGAAGAAGAGAGATACTGTTACTTAGCAGAAGGGATGGAACAAACCTTTTTCCGTTTAGGAAGAGTGCTAACGTTGGGGAGAGTTGTGAACAAGTTTAAGGGAGAGCGTTGCATTTCGGTTGGGTGAGCAGCTTTGAGCTGAGGTGTTGGTGAGTGTGGTTAGGCCAGTCTGGGCCTGTTGATCAGAAGCTGTTATTCATTCACATGATGTTTACGTCACCATCCGTTTCTAAGGGGAGGGACTAGTGATTCTGTTGGTTCGCAGACCTGACATTTGCTGCTGAACAACTTAAACTTAAAAAGGTGGATTACTGGCTAGTAACTTCATAAACAGTTATTTTTAGAAGTTCACCATTGAGGTCCTGTTGCTATCGAGGAAGTATTTTCATTTGTTGGTGGCAACTGAGTGACCTCTGTATCCCCTCTCTTTCTTTCTTTCTCTGTCTCTCTCTCAGTCAAGGTAAACTTGGGACGAGAGACTTGGAGGGTCGGCTGGACAGTGTAGTTTTGCGTTAACAGTGCAACGCCTCGCATGGTCACAACAGACCATAGTACATCAGACCCCAAATTAAGAGAAGGAGATATTGGTTGATACGCATTTACTCTCCAGAGCTCATCTGCAGTTTACTGTGTATTTCTCACCTCTAGCCCCCAGGAAAGCATTTTTTAGAGACTTTGAGAACTGAAGGTCCTGTCTGTAAGGAGAGGTTTCCTTGTTCTCATGTAATTTTCTCTCTTTAGCAAAGCCATAATAATAGTGTCAGAGGCAGCTTTCTAGTTAGTATGAGTAATGTGGTTACTGTATTTTCTATTTTTATTTTAATATGTTTTTCCTGCTGTGGATTTTTTTTTCTTTTTGGTTTTAAAAATAGCAGTTGAGTAAATGTGGTAATTCGAAGACTCTGGTGCACACTGCATCCTCTCTGGGATGCGATTCTGAAGGAATACTTGTCTACAACGGGCATTTTTTTTCCCCCAGATTCCTTAGTGGAATAAATAGGAGAATGTTTGGAACACAGACTACTGAAAATATTGGCTTATGGTCAGGCCAGGTTAGGCCATGCTTCAGAGAAACTGACATTTAAACCATAGAGTATCTATACCATAGGTTTTTGCCTCTAGAGTATCTGTCAATATTAAGCCTGTTTATTTTACGGTGTGTTGATAAGACACAGAATTAGGTAGCTGGGGATGCACCTTAAATTGGTTCATTCATTTGCTTCTTTTAAAAGTACAGCACACAGGTTTAGAAATTTTAAATTAACAACAAAACACACTTAAATTCCCCTTGAAAGAGTAATTAAGAGCTCTTTGTCTCTGTGTCCTGTCATCTCTGCCAGAATTGAGAGTTCATGCTGAGTATATTCCATTGAGTCAGCCATCATTCCATCACCGGCAGGAGTCACTTTTCCACATATTGACATGTGAGGGAATGTCTGCTTGCAGTAGCCATGGGCTCGTGCCAGATTTTGAGATCCATAGGGGCAGTGCTGGGAGCTTTTCAATTCTGAATCAGAGATCCAATTCATAATAGCTGAGCCAGGGAAACCGGGTTGAATCTGTGGCCAAATCCACGGCAAAAAACTCTTTTTTTCCCCTTTCCCTTTTTGCAGTGCTTTATTGCTTTAAAATATGAGTGCCTCTGTCCATTGATCCTCCGGTGTCTTTACATTGGATTCAAATTGTGGTTTCTTAGGTGAAAAGGTTAGTGTTTTATTCATTCAGCCACACATTGATGGAGATTAACAGAGAGCAGTACAAGACATTTGGATCCTGTTAGATCTAGGGCACCTGAAAGAAGTTTCTTTTTCTCCCTACCCTTCACTCTGCCTGCTGCAGAGGAGGATGGCCCTGTCTTCTGGGAGTGGGGGAGGGTTTTGATTGGCTGTGTGTTAACTGCCTCAAATCCATGGTCATAGGGTGAGTAAGAACCCCTGAGAATCAAACATGTCATCTGTGTAGCATCACCTGATTTAGTGCTTTTCCTCAAGTCTGAGGTGTCTCCAGGGGACTTTTTTCCCTTGCAGCACTGATCTTTCAATGAGGTGCTAGTGTCTGTCCTGAGCAATAACAAGGAAAAACCATGAAGTGTGAACAGTTCTTATTAGGCGGGTAAATGTCATTAACACCTTTGCAGCCTTCTCTGCAATCTGAATGCTCTTGTCAAGAGAGTGACTTACTGAAGCCTCCTGTAAAATCATATACATGGAATTTAAGAGGCTGAAGTTTCACATTTTAATTAAGCAAGGTCATTAAGCTTTCTTTGCTTATGGATTTTTGTAGTCAATTACACTTGTGTCTGATACAGACAGACGCTCTCCAATAAGGCTTTCGAAAATCCGCCTACAAAAATTATTTTAAAAATTTGAGAAATACTTGATTTACTTTAAATCAGAGTTTTAGGTAATTCTTGGTGTTTGTCGGGAGTAGATGCTTCTCTCTGTTTTAATTTTATGGAGACCCGTATACTCATGCATTATACCTGATCATAATATGCATGTTTTCATATGTGGTGTGAGAAGAGTTAGCATTTCGACTTAATGAGTAGGTCAGCTGGTTTAATAAAAAGTCTGAAGTGTATAGTGTTCAAATAATGATTTTATTATTTTCAGTACTTATACAGAAATCTTTCTCCAGCCATGAATTCGCCTTATGTAAAATTCTAGTATTTTCCTGAACCAAAATTTTTATGAGCAAAGTTTGCTTCTGTAAACCTCTTCTGCTAGTTTGAGAATTTCAGATTAATTTTTTGTTACTCTGGATTGTGTCTTTGAGTTACAAAAGAAACACATGTTGAATAGTTGTATGGTAGGAGAGTCAGATACAGGGGTAAAATTATCTCCTTCACTATGCCTACTAATTTTTAATAAAGAAAAATGAATTGAGACATCTGGCTAAAACTTTGGGGAAGTAAATCCAGAAACTTATAGGCAAGTTAGAGGTGGAGAATGGAAATTAATTAAATAGTACTTACTATTACTAACTTAAGATGTATAATTTAATGTGTTCTATTTACTTAGGATACAGTCTTTGTTTCAGATTTGATTCATCATCCCTTTTTTAACATTTCATTAGGTGATAAGTTTCCTTCATGTTGTGTGTATTTTGTTCTGTTTTTCTATTTTGAGGGTTCAGGAAAATGTATTCATTCAACAGACATTTACTTGAGTGGCTTCAGTATTCAAGTGGTAAAAAGGCACCATGACCCTCTGTTACAGCTCTCAGTTTAGTGGAGATTGGGGCTCAAGTTAAGCTAAAGGAAAGCAGAGGCCATTCGTGTACATTTTCTAACGAATATATAAGCACGATCAGTAAGCAGTGCAATAATGAGTTATATGTAAATAGACTTTTTGGACATATTTCCAACTTGCCTGAAAAGTTAATGCTTTAAAGGATTTTAAACATTCCCTAGCTATCTTGCTTGTACTGTTAATTCAAACTCTGCAATTAAATGACTGACTAAACCAAATTAATTTTCAATTCGGCCCATACTTTTTGAATTAAAAACATTTAGTTTAGTTTGAATGAATGAAATTTTGCTCTCTATGATAGAAAACTCACCTATTTATTAGATCACAGAAGTTAAGCAGCAAAGATACATTTCCTTCCAATTCCTTAACACACAAATGCTCGGACAAGTTAATAAAAACTTATTTTAAAATTCCCTTTTCGTGAGAATCCAAATATGATCATTTTAAGCCCTATTAGGATCATTTTGCAAAAGCTACCCAGGAAGTCTCTCACTTAGAACAAGAAAATCTCTTGTGGAATTACTGTTGCCAACACCACTTAGGGAGTAACTGGGCCAATTAAAATGTAGATGTTTTATATTAAAGTATGTTGCCTATTAAAATAAAGAACATCAAATTTGGAATTAGTCTATATTCCCTTTGTTAGTTAGATTTCTTCACATAGTACATAGAATTTTAGTTCACCTGATTGCTTATTTGACTGAGAAGTTTTATATATATATATATATATGTATATATATATATATATATATATATATATATATATAAAATTAAGAGGGTGGTAGTCTGGTGTCAGTAGATTCTTCTTGTGGAAAGTAGTCTCAGATTTGGAAGCACAATAAGAGGGTCCGTCTGACCACACCATCTGCTTTGTCCTCTCTCTTCTCTCTTTTCCACCTTACACCTAGATTCAGGCTATTACTGTAAATCATGATTTCCATGGTTCACATTTTAGGGTAACTTTGACAAAGAGATGTCTGGAGTATCAAGATTATCAAAGATGTTCAGTGAAACTTCTTCATAAATGTTTTTCAAGGCACCAAATGGAAGGAAGCTTTACTGTGTTATATTTCCCATATGGAAAAGTATCTGGGACCTGAAAGGGGCACACCCTTGGAATGGGAATACTTCTTAAAAAGGAACTTTATTAAGAATGCTATGGTGTATAGGGTTTTCATGTATGATTTATTCACTTGAGCAGATTGCTTTGAAGGTCCAAACAGCATCCTGGGTATAAGTTGTGCTTTCCCAGACCTGAGAAGTGTCTGAAAAGTTAGATTTCACAAACTTTTTAGATTTGCCTATGCTATGCCACAGGTCAAATATGTCTTGCTAAGAGTCTGGTTGCCATTTATTTTAGTCAAGGTTTGGCTTTTGTTAAAAACGTTGGATTGGGTTTCTTCGTAAAAGATGTTTACCTTCTCTGTCACGTGTTATTTTATATTAACAGAAAGTCAAGATGGTAGAATTTAAATGCCAGTGTTATGTGGTGACACAGGAAGGTGTTATTTTTCTATGGTGTTCTTTCTTTCATTTTTTTGAGATATAGATCTTTTAATCAGTTTCACTTAGGAAATATTATCTGAATGCTGAGGAGGGCTTGGAAGATCATGGTTCTTTTGTTCTTACTCACTTATTTACAGCAGTACTTGTGAAAGAGTACTATGCAGATGTTAAATATAAGAACACTTTCTAAAGTTTTGCAAATAATACTTCTACAGTGTTCTGAGTGGGATGGAAGGAGACCGAATGTACTTACACGTTGAATAACATCAGACTTTCATAGAATATATTGAAAAGCTAGTCCTTTTAGTCATTGCCTATGTATTCTTTTGGAAATAGCATTCACAGAATTAAAGCATATTTTCCTACAGAACAAATGTGTGAATGGTATATACATCTTCCCTTATCTGGAATATGTAGTTGAAAAACCTAAGTAATTATGTTAAGTCTAGAACCTCTAAACATGTTTCAGGAGTATTTTTCTGCTTAGAATGAGCTCTGCAAGATGCCATATAATTTTCGCTTTGTAGTTAGTGTTTGTGAGCAGCATAGTGAGATTGGGAGATGCTAATATGTTAAGTGTCATACTTGAAATATTTAGTTTTGATAAAAATAATATATTAAAAAGAGGGAGTTCTCCCTATAAAGCTGAACTAACCTTGAGGAACATGCAGGCCAGTGTGTAAAACAGATAGGTAATATAAACAGATTAAAAACTGTTTTTGTTAATAAAAATTTAGTTTAGAACGAAACCCAAAATTTGCTTTAGAAAATGTTTCCAAATTTTTCTCTTATTTCATTCCCAAATAAATCTTTGGGGGAAAGAATAAAAATGTGAAAATTCATCTCTTTTCATTTGAACTAGAATATTAGCTTGAGTTAGAATGCTGTGAAGTATTTATGGAATAAAAATAGAGAGCTTTATTAATGTTATCGTTTCTGTGGACAGAGCTTAAAAACAAGACTCTGAGAGAAAGAGGGGAATGCTTTTTTCTCCATGTCAAATAGGTTCTGCAATTCATGATTATGAAAAGAGAGGAACACAAAAACAAAAGTCTGTGTTTTCATGAGTTTTAAATTATGAGGCCAAAAACACTGATTTAGATGTAATAAAAATTCATATACCTCAGCTTATTAGTGATTTTCTTTTAAGACTTTCTGCAGAAAAGAAATTGCCAAACTTCACAACAAGTTCACGTTGGGTATTTTAGATGGCCTTTATAGAATTTCATCCACATTTTGTACTTTCACACAATGTTACATGCCCTTAACAAGATCAGTAGGAATGAAGTATGGAATCCTGGAGAGGAACATTGGGGGAGCTTTGGAAATGTGGAATGGAACCAGAGTACCAAGGGTATTGATTGGCAAGTTAAAGCGTTTTATGTCATTGGAAGTCGATTCTTGTTAAGTAAGTAATGATTATATTAGTTATCCACTGTTGTGTGACACACCACCCCAAACTTGGTAGTTTAAAACAACCACTATTTTATTGTTGTTCACAAGTCGGTGGGTCAACTGGAATGTTCTGCAGTGAACTGGTACTTTGACAGCATGGAGGCGGCTGTGGGTTGGTTGGTGTCAGATGGCCTAATTTACACATCTGGCTGTTGGGTTGGGACTGGCTGTCTGTTGGGAGAGGGAGGTGGTTACTGGGTGTAGTATAGCTCATCATTGAGCCACTTAGCCTTGTCTTATTCACACGCAGGTAGTTGCAGGGTTCTGAAGAGCAGCGGGAGAGGGCAAGTCCACATGCGCAAGCACTTCTAAATATCTGCTGGCTTCATATTTTTTAGAATCCCATTGGCCACAGCAAGTCACATATGCAAAACCCAGGGCCAGAGTAGGGGGTGATTACGATTATTTCAGGACATGTGTACAAGGAAGCCTGAACAACTGGGGGGCCAGTACTGCAATCATTGATCACCAGACTCCTAGTGCCTTAGGAAGCTTCATTTGATAGTGGTATCTATGTGGAACTGAGGAGGGGGAGCCCTGAGCCAGACTCTCTAGTTAGAAACTGTTGCTGTAGTTCAAGTAGAAATAACCCTGGCATTAGGGTAGTGGCAGAGAGAGTAAACAGCAGTATTAGATGAAACCACTGCTAACTGAAGTCGGTAGGTGAAGGAGAGAGAAGGTGCTTGTAGATTGATTCCAGGCTTCAAGGTTGGGTATATGGGAATCTCAAGAACTGGTGAGATTTTGGACCTTAATTATGTTTGCAGTGAGCATAGAACATCTGTGCAACTTCTTAGACAATTCCTACTCCTCTGTGCAGGAACATTAATATGAAATGAGACTGCATCTTTGAAATTCTTACTTTTTTTTATCCGTTGCTTTAAAATTCATGGCCTCGTCCCAGTGCCCCCTTGACCCTAATCCTTGTGAAGATGATTAAGTGACAAGAAGTGTTTCATCTCATCTTTTAAAAGCACATGGACAACTTCGCTATAAGCAAAATGTTTCAAAGTTTGGATTTCCTAGTTTCCTTTCTCAGAGTTCAACATCTGCTTAGGATTTTTGAGAATTTAGTTTTACAGGTATTTCTCTGAGATTATTTTTTTATATTTAGAAGTATGTCAACTTTGATAAAAGTTAAAAATTTGGTAATATCAGTATCCCTTTGTAAAGCGTTTTATGCTCCAGGTTTCAGAGCCAGAGTATAAAAGTTTTGCTGCTTTTTAAATCATTCCGTTCATAATCTGGGGTTTAACTCCTCCATATTGTAAATGTTTTTTGTAGAAATCATGTCTAGATTATTTATGAAAATGTATTAAAGGCTTCTTCCTGTTAAATGAGTAGAAAATTAGTTTGGCCATGGTTTCTCTGTTCTTCTTATACGTGGATGGAGAACCTTTTGTGTTGCTGTTGTTTGGGTTTTTTGTTAAGGGCATGTGATTTACCTACAAAAGAAATTAAAGAGAGGGACTTGGAGAAAAAGCAACCTTAGTGCGTGATTTTCTTCGGGAAGAAAAGTATGAAATTTATCATTTAATTTAAGACTAGGGTACGTAAACTTATATATAATAAATGACAAAATATATCCCAATTTTATATTATAGTCAGTTAAAAAAGAGAGGATAAGGGAAGGGAAAATAACAAAAGGAAGAAAGAGACAGGCAGATTTTTAAAAATGATCTTCTCATGTTTGTTTGTTTGTTTGTTTTAACAGTTAAAGCAACGTGGTCTTGCAACCTGAGGTACAAATCATATAGAATTAGGTTGCATAGTTAGATGTTCCATTCCTACTATTGTGTGATTCTTTTATTCATGGTCATCTCAATTACTGTGAAGCTAAAACAGGAAGACTTCCACAATCTTAGATCAAGGAAGAAATATTTTTCTCCTAACTCAGAGTGGATGGCCCTGCCAGCCACCAACATGATAAATAGAGTAACAAGAACCTGTTCATTGGCTCTTGGGGTTCATAGCACTTGAAGCTTACGAAGGGATTTCACTTGTACTGATTCATTTAGCATGGAGTCTATTGAGTAGATAAAGCAAGATTTATTAATTTTGTTTTATGTTATCAAACTAAAACTTAGAGTTGGTAATAGTGAAAAAACTTCACAGCATTCAAAACGAAGCACTCAAATTTAGATATTCTGATATCATGTCTAGAGTTCTTTACATTATGTAATGTTTATCTTTAAATAATAATTATTCATTTAGTATGAGGCTATTTTTAAAAGCACATAGTTATTGATTTATTTAATGATCACAATGTTAATGTAGATTTAGATGTCTTTAAAAGCAAATTTTAGAAGTCAGACATATTTTTTAACATTACATTGAAATGTCCTATGTTACTCATAAGAGCGGCTGTCTTAAAATTTGATTTTTCAACTGTGTTTCTCTCTAATAAAATTCACTTCTATAAAGTTTTGCTAGCTGCTGTAGGAAGACCTATAAAACATTCATTTTAATTCTAGTAATATTTATCCTGCCTTTCTTTATCTTGTTGACATTTGTAAAATTTCTGAATGGCTTGCTATTTAGTTTCAATATATTTCCTTTTAGTAGATGATTTACAAATAGCAGCAGTGTTGAAAAATGTAATGTTTGTTTTAAGTTTATAAACCAGAGATTGAAAAAATGAGATTGTGGATGTACCATGTAATACAAATAGGGAGATTTTTATTCCTAGCCAGATTTAGTTTCAAGAATATGAGTATTTGATTCATCCTGATTTTCATCTTAACAGCTATTGCTACATGTTTAAGCAAAAGTAATTTATCTCTCAATTTTTCTTAAATCTTAACACCTATAAGCTGTCTTTTTTTCATTGGCTTTGATTCAGAATTATTTCAGTCTTCTATGCTTTAGTCCTTACATGTATTTATATCATAGATCAATTGATAGATTTTTTAAAAAATACACAAAAAGAGTTGCAGTGGCTAGAATCTCATTTACTAATTTATTATAAACACAGAATAATCCAGGCATTTAAAAAATTTTTTTAAAAACGTGTGTGTCTGCGACTTAATCTTTGTATTTGTTTCTAGAGGCTGTGCAGGGTGTTTCCTGTCCAAGGCTCAAACCGTATATTTCATTTGTCATATCTAATGTTTTTCATATCCGGAAATCATGCTCCATGTTATATTTTACAAGACTTCATAAAAATAAGTGATCCAAATAAAATTTATAGTTATTTTTAAAAATCTGTCATAGCAAAATTATCTCTTTCTCTTCTCTTTCTCTTTCTCAAATGGGTACAGATGGGATTATAAAGTTTAAACAAATGTGTGTTTTCATATGAAGTCTAAGTTTTGAAACTAGACAGTCATCCATTATTCAGGAGAAGCTCGTGGTATGTTGGTAAATGCATTACAACAGCTCTCTAAATTAAAAAAAGACCCGAATTGCCTTGTTTGCTGATTTCTATGGTGAAAATAGCCCACAGTGGCTGATTGCAGCCTCTCAGCACAAGTCACTGAACACAGGGTTGGGAAGAGATATGTAGTAGCACATTATTATATAGTATTTCCACCATACAAAAAACGTAAAGAGAAGTAAATGATCTCAAGAGCACAGGTAATAGTAAAATGTAGGTGAAGTGATGAGTTTTGAGTATCTACTACCTTTATTTTTAATATCAATTCTTTAATTGTAAGTTTATACAGTTTCATTTTTAATAATGTCTATGTTTGACAACCAGCTTTAAAAAATTCCTAAACCTTTAACAGTCAGCTCTCTTGGGCTGGTGCTAGCGGGCTCTTGCAGCACCACTGCAAGAAGCCGTTTCCCGTGCCTGGTGGCACTGGAAAGATAGGTTGTGGGCTGCACCCGCTCTGGAGGAGGGGCGCCTTGTGTCGGGGTGCCCAGGAAGCAAGGCAGTCATTATCTCTTGCAGCTCAAATTACTAAACACCACCTGGTCCCATAAATATTGGTATTTATATTAATATAAGGCTTCAGTGGGAATAAAATACTAGAATCTTTTCATTAAAAGGGCTGGGGAAAATTTAAGATTTCCGTTGCAAGAATTATTCTTAATTCTTGCTTTTTCTGTTTCTGTGTCTCTTGGCTATTATATACCCTCTCAATTAAACATGTAAAGGGAAAAAGTCCTGTCGTGACGTCCCATTGGGCACATCCTGTAGTCAGCACCTCCAAAAGCCGTTCCAATAGCAAGGAGAAGCTGTTTACATTAGTTTTTCCCAACAGGATATATGGATAATGAATGTGCAGTGTAGAATGTAGTAGCTGTGTTCTTACAGAAGAAAATAAACCAGAATGTTTTAAACTTATTAATATATATTACCAACTGAGGTAGTGAAGTGAACAATTAAAGAATCTGTTGCAGCTAATGGCAGGGTTTAAAGTGCATTTTTGACAAACTTTCCTCTTATTTAAAAAGAGAGAGGGGGTGAGCCTCCTGTATTACTGTTGGCAGCTTATAGGTGGTATTACTCAAGGCTTTTGAATAAAATAACACGTTAAAAATATAATTGACTTCTTCGGGGGAATCCAAGAGTTCTCCAGACAAATTCATTTAGGTGGGTTGACAGAACTGCTGGCATGCATGGTCAAGAAGAAAAATTGGGCATATTTTGTGTATAACCCTTTGAGTATTAATTCTGACCAGATCATACTGTAAATAATGTTAACTGTCATAAAATAAACACAGCCGGGGTTTGCACCATATGTTTTTTAATTATTTTTTGCAGCTTCTTTTTGTTTGTTTGTTGTTACTGAAATGGAACCTACTGATAGCTCTGTGAAGTTATGTTTATATAAAAGTAAATTACACTTGTACTTTAACAAACTTGGCATTGCACACCAGTGTCTATAGGCAGGTTTTGTTTTAAAAAAAAAAGCAAAGCTTTCCTCGCCCTTCTTTTTTCTCTTTTCCCCCCAGAAACAGTCTCTCACACAGAAATCTGCTGTACCATCTTTGTGCCGGTTTCTTGTTTTTGCACATGTGAAGGAGGTGCCTTTGGAATGCCACCCAGAAGAGGGACTTGCTTAACCGCTGAAACTCACAGAGGGTGTTTGGCTTAAGTAGCCCTGGAGTGGCCTTTCAGACTGAGGCTACTGTGGTCTCCCAGTTTGTTTTTGTTTTTTGCCTTCCTGCTTGCGAGTGTTGAACACCGTCAGAAGCAAGAGCTCAAAGCTCCCTTAGAACATTTAGGTAATTTTTAAAACTGTTATTATTTTCATAATCACTGTCTCCTCTTGATCTCAGGGGAGGCTGGGAGCCCTTGACTGTCTTTATAGAGCGTATGAAACTGATAGTGCCAATGGGAGGTGGGTGGCACGTTTCGTAATCCGCCTGCCTCCCCCGCCCGCCCCCTCCCTGCTCATTGCTTAAATCTGCCTCTTGGCAGATCTGACGATATCCGTAATTATCAGGCACCGGGAGCCCTGACTGCAGAACTGCTTCTGCATGACACCTGTCCAGCTCGCGTTCTTCTCCTGGCCCTTCTCGTGCCTCGGCTTGATGGCTGGCCTCACGACAGAGCGGCAGTCTGCCGTTAGTAAACATGTGTCTTTTCCCCTCACTTTCTCAGATGCCGGAAGTTCTGCCCAAACTGTGCCACACACCAGTGTTGGCGTTGTGACCGTTCAGACAGTAGGCATTTCACAGACTTTCGAGAACGAATGAGAAAAGTTAGTGCAGACAGTTCTCTCTGCGTTATTGTTTCCATTTTCCCTGTATTAAGTGCCTTTCCTACTCTTGACAGATTTGTTTAGCACAATATTATCTTTGCTGTAAAAGCTCATCTTGACTGTCATCTTCTCTTGTAGACAGAGAAGACATTGCTCAGTTTTTCTACGGGCCAAAGGAAAAGATTCCAGGGAACCCCAGCTGGCTTTCATAGTGCTTAGCAATTCTCAAGGAAGGGAAAAAAAGGAGTAGAGAAATATACAATGATTTGGGGAACTTTTGTTCCAGAATATTTCAGTATGGTGAAGATATTGTTACTGAACGTTGTAAGTGGAAGAAGACTTGGAGATGAAGCTGTATTCAGTGAGAATACCCGCAAAGAGAAGAATTAGGTAAAAGGAAAGGCAGACAGCTAATACCACTCAGCAGTTCATGCCTATGCATGGTCAACCTTAGAAATGGTTTAAAATCCTTGGTTTTTGAGGAAGAGGTCATAGAATTTGGGTTTGGATTTTTTTACTGGGATAGTTGTCAGGACCTTTGTAGAAGGTCCCATTAAGCATAAACCTTTCCTTCTTAGAAAATGGCAGCCTATTTTATGAATACTCTTCTTGGAAATTGTGATCTAATATTTATAAAATTTTATTCCACTGAACAATTGGTAGTTATCTTCTATTATAAAGGTTTGACTAAACCTTTTTTCCTCAACAGGAACCAAGAACATGACAGAGTTAGGTAAGATAATTTGGGAAAATGTCAAAATATATCAAACCTTCTTTTTAAATAAGTGTTGTTGTCATTGTTTGCTTATGAAAGTAATACAAGATTGATATAAAAATTCAAACATTGCAGTAATATGTAATGCAAAAATATGAAAGCTGTTTCTAGCCCCTTCCCTCAGAGACAACCCCTGTTTTAATTGTTTGGTTATAGCCCATATGTTTTTATGCATATGGAGTACTAAAAAAGTCTTATTAATTTTTTTGAAAATGAATTCATCTTACATATAGACACACACACACACACTCTCTCTTGTAGCTTAGTGTTTTAAATTTTAATGGTATATCCTAGTCTTTGTGACAGATCAATAGATGGCTTCCCTCCGCACTCCCACTGTTCACACCAAATACCTGGAACCTATGAATGTCTCCTTATTTGGAAAAAGGTTCTTTGCAGATGTGCTTAAGGATTTTTGAGATGAGGAGATAATCCTGCGTTATCTGAGTGGGCCCTAGGTACCATCATATGTACCCTTATAAGAGAGAGGCAGAGAGAGATTAGGGACACATACACAGAGGAGAAGACATTCACAGAGGAGAAGGTGATGTCAAGGTGGAGGCGGAGATTGCAGTGATGTGCCTGGAAGCCAAAGATTGCCAGCAGCTACCAGAAGGTAGGAGATAGGCATTGAACAGATTTTTTCCCCAGAGCCTCTGAAGGGAGCACAGCCCTGCCAGCCTCTTGATTTTCAATTTCTGGCCTCCAGAGTTATGGGAAAATAAATTTTTTAAAATTGTTTTAAGCCATGAAGGTTGTGGTAATTTGTTACAGCAGCTTTTGGAAACTAATACAGGCCTCTTTCCTTGTTGGTATTTATAGATCTTACCCATTCTTTTTAACCTCCATATCATTTTTCCATTGTGTGGATACAGCATAATTTATTTAAGTAATCCTTTGTTTATGATACTTGGGTTGTTTCCAGTGTTTTGACTTTACAAACATTGTTTTAGGGAATATTCTTGTACATACATATCATTGCGATTGTTGGGGTGTTTGTAGAATAAGTATTTGGAAATCGAATTTTTAGGTCAGTAGGTAGGTACTTATAAAAAATTATATTTTGAATTGGTAATATATACACATAGGTACCCCTGCCGTTCAGCTCAGATGCAGTCCCTTTTATTACTTTCTTGTGTTTGTATACCTTCCAGAGATAGTCTATAATTGTGTGCATATAAATATTATTTTTTCTTTTTTCACACAAATAATAGCCTACAGTTTGAGCATTCTATTTCTTGCTTTTTTCACTTAACAGTTACCATGGAGAGAAGGTAAGAGTAGCTGCATTTATTGTGGTTATTTTCTGAGTGTGTCCTAATGTGTTCTCCAAAAGCTCGTACTAATATATACTCCATTAACAATATATGACTTCATATATTGTATGTTTTCTAAAATGAGACTAACTCCTGAATATTACTTTTTTCTCTTTATTTTTTTCTTTTCCGTCTCTTGACAGCTCTTGTATTGTAGTGGTAGAAAAATACATATGGTCATAGGAATTTTCAAATCCTATAGAAAGGAAAATATAAGAATTTGTTGAGGTATTTATTCTCATAGATTTTCAACTCAATATATATTGAGTTTCAAGGCTTTTCAGAACACTGACTTGGGAAGAATAACTTCTACTGTTGATTTTCTTAATATTAATACATGAGATACTTTCCATAGTACATATGTATTTAGTTTATGGTCCAGAGTCACGCTAGAGTAGCATTAATATTAGTTCATATCAAAGTGGCAGATGTTATATTTACTCATAGAAAATACAGTAAAAATTATCTCCAGTAATAATTAGTCCAATAATTTTATTCTTTAAACCAAACTTATATAATTTCTTTTTCTCTTTGAGGTTGATTTTTTTTCTCTTCTAATTTTACTATTCCAAGATGACCCTTCAGTCTCCCTGCATTCCCAACTCCAGTTCACTCTCAAAAATACAAGATGCATTTCGCATCTGTTCTGTTGTTAAAGCCCTCAGGAAATATCAGAAAGCTGTTCTTGCAAATTCATCATTATTATTAAGAACCATAATTCACTTGATGGTTATCTCTGCCTTTCTCCACATCCTATCCAAGTTCCAGGATGACAGTGCCTTCCTAAGGCAAGGCAGCATTGCGAAGTCTCATCTCTCCCACCTTAATTTGTAGCGATGCATTGCATTTGGGTGACAGGCAGTTGTTCGTGCTTGAATAACCCAGGATTTGAATTCTACAGTTTGTGGCATCCATGTAATGTTTAGCAGTAGGTACAGCTGTTAACTATTCGTTTATAAATAATCTTTTTCCCTTTTCAACCTGTCTCCCAGGTTGTGTACCTGTCACCATTAATAACTCTTCGGCAGCTCCCTGGTGATTTGACCCATCAGTTGTCTTTCATGGAGGAGTGGTGCTCTGGCCTGCTGTGGAAGCTTATGTAGGTCCCTTTAGCTATTCAGTCACCCCAGCAGCTGTATTGTTGCAAGTCCCCCAACTTCAGGGAGGTTGTGTTTTGGGGCCTCACGGCAAGCAGCCACACACCTCACACAATTTAAGAAAGGTGGCTTTGCATTTGGGGCCAGAGATGATAAGACCTCCCCCTTAGACCGCACAGCAGGACCATGGTGTGGATGTGGCAGTGGGCAATGGGTGGTGAAGGTGACCAGCAGCAAATACAACATTTGTGTCTCTTTGGTGCTACACGTGCATGTAACTATTATTGCATCATCTGTCATCCTCTGATGTTTGCCAACTTGGGGTTAGCATACCTGATCTGGTTAGTGGACCCATCAGGTGTGGTATTCTGCCTATATCTGAAGCTTAAGCTATAATTCAGAGGGTGGGAACTGCCCCTTAAATCCTTTGGCAGCTTTGTGGTTCCTTCATTTGGACATGTGCTCACTTGCCTCCGCTATCTCTGCCTAAAATGGGCTGCTTCCAACAGTTCTCCAGGATAATTCCTACCTGCCTGTAGGTCTCAACTTAGCCATCACTTTTCCAGGAAATTGCTACTTTTCTCTGTATTCGGTGTTTGGCTGTACCACCTCAAGTGCCCACATGGCAATTTTATTTACTCTCCAGTAATTGCCTCTTTGCTTGTCTGTTTCTGCTACTAGATTGTAAGTTCTTTGATGGCTAGTTCTCAGTGTTGTTCACTGTATCCGCGTTCTGAGTACATCATAGAACCTCAGTAAATTAATGTTGAGAGAATGAAAGAGAGTTTATTTTTTATGAACTCACTTTCCATTGACATACCATGGTCATATCAAGGGGGAGTTCAAGCCATAAATTATAGGCATATACTGTCTCCCATACACTGTGCTGATAACCGTGGGTATAGACAGGAAAACATTTTGATTGCTTATTGCCTTTTTTTAATGAGTGACTAATGTCATACATTTCTTTGTCTGAGAATATGTCTTGGCAGTATAGGATTTCTTCTGACACGGCTTAGGAAATGGCCGAGAGTAAGGTATCACAAGGCAAAAAAAAGCATTAAACTGTATCTGGGAAGTAATCCCAGTGTTTGTGAACATAGACTATGATTTTAAAATAAATCCTCCAAAGAAATAAATCAGTTAGGCATTATATCAGTTAGGTTATCATTTAGAAATGGATTCATCCTTCAAATGATCTTTGCTATTCTTATCTCACTGAGTGTAATGAAATAGAAAATGATCAAATTTCTAATACCCAGAACTATATATATGCATTTATATAATTTGGGTATAGAAATACACACATATACCCCATATATACATGTTATTTATTTATGTATGCATTTGTTTACTTGTTGTTAAGTGCACAGCAATCTGAAAAGACCAAAAAGAGTGAGAATCTTAAATTTTCAAGAAGGTTCAGAAACAAACAACAACCCAGAATGAAGTCTTTTTACTCACTTTGATAAGGGCAAGGATAACTATTACGATACGAGTTTATACTGTCTGGTAGGTAGAGTGACAGAAGATACTAAGAAAAATAAAAAAGTATTTAGTTATAAGTTCAAGAATGATAGACTCTTGTTTCCACTATATGGAATACCTTTTTAAAGTAATAACATTTTAGAAAGAAATAGATGCCTATAGTAAAAAAAAATTATGCAAAAGAATATACAGTTGAAAGTAAGTCTTTGATATTGGAGTAGAGTTCTGGAAATAGTCTGTGCATATAAAGCATACATATCCTTCTGTTTAATAAAAATGGTGAGGGAGGATACAATCAGCACATTATTCCACACTTTTCATTTTCACTTAATAATACATCTTGTAAACAACTTTCATATCAACACATAAAGAACTACTTCACTCTTTCTGAACACCTGCATTGTATGGATATATCATAATTTATGGGCCTATTCCCTCTCGCACTGGTAGACTAGGTGTTGAAACAAATTTTTTGATCTTTGACATTCTGGTAGTTGATAAGGGATAAATGGTAGTGCATTGCTTTAATTTACATTTCTCTTAATAATGAGTAAGGTTTACTCTTTTTATGATTGTCAGTCATTTCCATTTCCATTTTTCCAAAATGTCTTTTCAATTTCTTCATACGTTTCTAATCTCATCGTAAATCTTTTTTTGTATTTATTCTTAATCCTTTTTGAAATATCTTAAGGAAATTAGCCTGTAGTCTATGTTGCAGATATTGTTCTTAGTTGGTCTTTATCTCTTTACTTTGTTTTTGCTTTTGTTTTTTCATTTGTTTTTGTTTTTTATTTGTTTCTGTTTTTTGTTTTCTTAGTCTGGGTTTCTTTTTATTTTTTATTGCTTGATTGAAGTATAGTTGATTTATAATGTTGTGTTAGTTTCAGGTGTACAACAAAGTGATTCAGTTATACATACATATGTATCTATTTTTTTAGGTTCTTTTCCCTTATAGGTTATTACAAAATATTGAATATAGTTCCCTGTGCTATATAATAGGTCCTTGTTGGTTATCTATTTTATACATATTTGTTTTTGCCTTGCAGGTTTTTTCTTTTTCAAGCGGGTTTATTAACCTTTGATTGGCTTCTGACTCTTAAATCAGGCTTAGAAAGATCTTCCAGTCTTCAAGCCAATTAGAATGAACAGTTCACATTGTCTCCTAGTATTGTTCTGTTGTATTTGTATTCAAGGAATTTTAGTCTTATTGAATAAGTTTTTCAGCCAGGATTTTTATGTTTCTTGAGGCAGTGAAAGTATGTTGTTTAGGGGTGACCTATTTTTTTTCACCCAGTGGGTGTTATTTTAATGACATTTGATTATTGAAAGTATATGTAAAACATTTCCAAAGGATTATTACATATACAAACAGCAGAGTCCCATTTAGCAAATCTGTTACTTAATTTAAACTTTTAATAATTTTTAGGTACAACAGTGAATGTGTATTTAGAATAAGAAGTCAACCGAAAAAATAGAAAATTACTATAGTCACGGAGATTCAGGTCTTCTTCTAACATCTTCTTAGGGAATTTACCGGAAATACATACATAGAAATCCTTCTTGGTTACAACCTGGCTTTCCCTCTCCACCTAGAACTTTGTACAGTTCCTTGAAATACTAAGGGCCTGGTCAGATGAGGGACATGAAGCTGAAGCCTCTTTAGGTCAATGGTAAATCTACTTCTGCTTCTGGGTGTTGGGCAGTAGGTTATACTCTGTACTTCATTGCAATTTCCTGAGTCATTAGCACCCGTAGCTATCAGGACTGACAGCCTTGAGGGTGTCATTAGCTCTGTTCCTACTGGCTTCATTGCCATCTTATTTAATATTATTGTCTTTATCATGATTCACTTCTCTTACCATGCATGGTATTTTCACTTCAACTGCTCACCAAATGATAAATAGAAAAGGAAGAAATTGAAAAAGCAGCTTAATTCACAGCACAATTTCATGTAGCAATGTTTTCTGGTTGTCTTTTTTTTTTTTCCTTCTGGTTTTTAGGTGAAACTCAAGTTAGAATTCTCGAATAGTACAGTTGTTAAAATATCCTTTTAATCTCTTTTCTATTCTTTTGCTGAAAAGATTATACATTTCTTTTGTCATATTTTGAGGATGACTTAACAGGATTCATCCTCATAGTTGCTTTCCAAAGCAAGTTTATGACCTGAACTGAATCTTTAAAAACAAACAAAACACCCTTTCCATGTCATACTTGTGAAGGGAGCCATTCTCGTTGTTATTGCTTTGCAAACATGCAAATAATGGACACTGAAAAAAAGAAAAATGGATACCCATGTTCTGTCTTACCGCCACTGCTTCCATGTTTCTTTTTTACATTTCTCAGTCTTCTGATCAAGTAAACGAATAAATGATGACCTCGGAATGAGGTGGGAGTGAATTCTTGGAGTCTTCAGCCTTCATAATGGGGTTTAGACTCACTTTTATTTCCCCTATGGTTTTAGGCTTGATAGTGACTTTATACTTTTCTGGGCAGCTGAGAGTTAAAAGAGAGTTGGTGGTTTCGAGTTTTGGCATTTTTCAGCTACTCCTCAGGAGAATATAAAGTGCCTGTGGAGTGGGTCCAAACCAGTGGATGTTTAAGAGAAAGGAAAAAAAAATATTAGCTGAAAACATTCTTATGCAACTTAGTTGCCTTCTGTTGCATTAAATGGACAGAAAGGGGACTAAATGTTGTGCTTTACAATTTTTAACATTAAAACTCTGTTTTTAAAAAAAATCCCACAGCCTAAAAAACATGAAATGACCTTCAGGCCTATTGGCTCCCACTGTTTAGTTTATCAAGTCTCTGTCACACCCTTCCCCCTCCATGTAAAAAATCCAGAGGGAAGTGTGAAAAGCATCAGAAAGTCTCCTTTATGCCAGTTTCGCCTTTTAGTCGTTTGCCAGCACCTTCCTCTCTTCATATGTTTCTAGCTAAGGTCTAACATGGAACAAAAACCCGACAGCAATGGAGACCAGATGCCGGTATTTCTTCTCTGTCACTTGGCTGCTGAGCAGATGGAATTTATATCAATCGGGCATGCTCGGAGGAAGAGGCCGTGGCAGCCAACATGTGGAACTGGGGCTGAGTGACATTTCTGCTAATGTTTTGTCCTTGTAGAACATTATGCTTCCTCTTTGCTTATGAGCTGTGGTTTTCCTGACTCAGACGAGGTTCCAGCTCCAGCTGGAATGGCTGTCGCTCTTCCCCTCTCCCCCACCCCCCCCCCCTTTTCGGGGAGTGCTGGGAGCTATGGAGGAGCAGGGGGGCCTGCACAATGGAGCTCTTTATTAAAATACCTGACATCTGCATGCAATGCACCCAAATCATCTTAGCTCGAGCAGAGGAATGCGCCAGGCGCTGCTAGTCACTTTTTGTCTAGTGCCGTGTGCTTGTTTGATTTATATAATGAGTGAGTGCCTTTAGCAAAAGAGGACGTTGAGCATGTTATTTGGAGGGAGGGAACTTTTTAATTTTTTCCAAGAAGCATTGTCACAGACAGGCCTAAAATATGAGTATTTAAAAGCAGTTGTAGCCATCACATGGATTTCTTGCTATGGTTTTAAAATGTTTGCTCATACCCTCTCTTCCTCTCCTCACCCCGTTTAAAGTAAGATCAGAAAACTCAAAAACCCAGTTTAACATGATAGGGAGTTTTAATGTTGGCATCTACTGTTGGTAAGAAATGGCACTTTTAAGGAATTCATATTTAAAAAGACTCTCTAGAGGAAAAACCTAAAATACATGTTTAAAAAAGCAAGGGCACACACACAAAGAAGAATAGTTGTTGAGTTTCTAATTCTGGTCTCCTCCCTCAGAAAAGTACAATACCCTTTTCATATTAGAAGAAATATGTATAGATGCACAAATCATAATATTTTCCACTCTAATGATTACTACCTGTTTATGGCAAGTAAATAAGAAAATACTGCCATGTTAATACGCTGTTTTGGAAAGCACTGAAGTGGTCATGAAATTGCTGCTTACACTGCAAAATTATCAACTACTTCTCCATTGCTGCTTAGTCAAATCCCTCATTTCTTGGTGGAAATTTGACTTGAGGTTTTGATTTGGTTGTTGAGGGATCCAGAGAAGGACACCAGACAAGTGAATTGGAGCGAGATGGAGCTTCCACTACTTTTGTCTCTTTATTTCAGAAAGCAGCTTCTGGCAGATCTCTTCCAAATACATTGGCCATTTATGTAGTATCCTAAGTCTTCTAGAAAACCCCCAGGGAAGCCTGCCCATTTCTTTCCCGTCAGGAAATCTAAACCTTGTTCATTTGGCACTTTGTTTTTAACGGTTCTCCTGCTTGGAGAGTTCCTCTTCCGTCTCACTGCTTGGTGTGGTGATGGGGACCACAGCCAACTTGGGATTGAAGTAAACCCACTAGATTGGGTAGACGATGGGGTAAAATGCTCATATTAGTATGTCTGGAGAGAGTCCCAATTCATGTGTTCTTGGAGAAAATTCTTTGAAATTGCTGTGGACCTCTGTTTTTCTTTCCTATTTTCTTACCTATGCTTGTGCCATGCTGAGTACGGGATTTCTTAGCTATAAAGTCATTTAAGTAACCTAGTGTAAGGAACCTATAGTAATGCAGCATACACCTATAGTATATGCATGCACAGTAGAATGTGGAGTCACAAAATAGAATTATTCCTCAGTATGCAAATCTAGCCATCTGTGCTCAGTGACGAAATAAGTTCAGATTAATTATTTAGATTGGTCTGTTTGGGTGAAAGGAATCCCCCTTTGTCTACACTGTCTTATGTGCCATTCAGATATGTCATATCTCTTGCCTTCCAAATTCTTGCCTCCTGAACTGTGATTGTCCAAACACAGGAACAAGATAGTGAGAAATGCCTTTACACCGAACTACATATGATAACTCAAGACGAATGAAAATCTCTTGCTCTCAGTTCAGATTGAATTTACACTGATTCTTTTCTTGCTCAATTTTATACTTAACCCTTTGTTTTTTATTTATTTATTTTTATATTTTATTTATTTATTTATTTATTTGGTTGTGCTGGGTCTTAGTTGCGGCAGGCGTGCTCCTTAGTTGTGGCTCGCAGGCTCTTTAGTTGTGGCTTGCCAGCTCCTTAGTTGTGGCATGCTAACTCTTGGTTGCAGCATGCATACGGGATCTAGTTCCCTGACCAGGGATTGAACCCGGGCCCCCTGCCTTGGGAGTGCAAGTCTTAACCACCGCACCACCAGGAAAGTCCCTCCTTTTTTTGTGACACTTCCATTAGGAATACTTCAGTCTGGAAGGGCCCAGGTGCCTTCCAGAGGTGGTATTTTTGGGATGGTGTCAAATAGTCCAGGATGATAATTATATTCTTGGCTCAAGGTCCCACCAGGATTTCAAGCATGGGAAAATGCTTCCTCATGGGCCTCCTGGAGCTCATATGCACGCACATATTTAACTGGAGAGGAAAGAAACTGACTTCATCCTGTAGAAGATTATGGTAGCCAAAGTCTATGCATGTCTGACCTTTAGGTGTCCTCGGGGAGGATTCTTGAAGATAATTTGATTTGGTCTTTGGATTTTGGTCCCAGGGTTTTGTAGTATCAGCCTGTGCCAACAGTGTCTACTGACAGAAGAGGTCATCTGTCCTCTTCTGAGCTGAGGGTCCTTTAGTTCCACCTGGAAGGACAGTAGGCACAGTCTTTGGTATTATGTGTCAAAGCCCACTTCTGTCTCTTACCAGATGTATGAATTTGAGCAAATTACTTAACCTTGATGAACCTCACTTTTCTTTTCTGTAAAATGTCCATGATAATATCTGCCTTACAGGGTTGCAAAAACAAACAAAAACCAAAAAAGATGGAGGTAATGGTAGAGTGAGTGCCTGACACACAGTAGGAGCTCCACAGTTGGCAGCTCCAGTTGCCAGCGTTGCTAATAGCCATGGCAGCCTTGGCCGGCCTTCTGATCTGTCCTCTTTATGTTTGCTTGGTGAGCAGCAACCCAGCTGTAACTAGAATGTGCTGCCTCTTGTGTCTAGCCACTTCCTTTAGAGCTCTTTAGCCACTACAAAGCAAGTAACTCTCCCAGACGTAATGTTGCCTATTCTTGTCCAAAGAGATCCTTCTCTTCTTTGAATCCCTACCTCCTAAGAAGAAGTTACCTTCTAAGTCTGCTGTGATTTGTGGCAAAAGCTCCAAACTACTTGAAAAGGTGACTTCCTATCTTTTGAGACTTGACGTTGGAGTCTCCAGACTCTTTGTTTCTTGCCCTAGATCCCTTCATCCAGGGCTGTACCGCAGAATCACCCCCCTGATTCCTATCCGCCCCTTTGTTGGTTGCATAATACACTGGGATTTATTATGCAAATGAAGGTTACACCTTCGAGAGACAAAGAGACCCTAGTCACTACTCTGCTACATTTTAATGTCAGTTGAGAATGGGACCAGCAAAAGGGAGCTTTCATCCCTCTTTATAAGAACTGGGGCAAAACTCTTGATTGTGTCTCTTTAAGATTAATCTGACATAAAGAAGATGTGGCACATATATACAATGGAATATTACTCAGTCACAAAAAGAAATGAAATTGAGTTATTTGTAGTGAGGTGGATGGACCTAGAATCTGTCTTAAAGAGTGAAGTAAGTCAGAAAGAGAAAAACAAACACCGTATGCTAACACACACATATATATATATGGAATCTAAAAAAAAGAAAAGGTTCTGAAGAACCTAGGGGTAGGACAGGAATAAAGACGCAGATGTGGAGACTGGACTTGAGGACACGGGGAGGGGAAGGGGTGGGCTGGGACGAGGTGAGAGAGAGGCATGGACATATATACACTACCAAATGTAGAATGGATGGCTGTTGGGAAACAGCTGCATAGCATAGGGAGATCAGCTCGGTGCTTTGTGACCACCTAGAGGGGTGAGATAGGGAGGGTGGGAGGGAGACGCAAGAGGGAGGGGATATGGGGACATGTGTATATGTATGGTTGATTCACATTGTTACACAGCAGAAGCTAACGTACCATTGTAGAGCAATTATACTCCAATAAAGACGTTGAAAAAAAAAAGATTAATCTGACAATTATGGCAAGCAGTCTTCTCTTCTCAACATGAGGATATGTTGGTCATCATCTGTGAGTTTTCTTGTTTGACCCCTTAAACTACATGATAGAGATATTTGTTTTCTGGTTGTTTTTTTTTTTTTAATTAATTAATTTATTTATTTTGGCTGTGCTGGGTCTTCGTTTCTGTGAGAGGGCTTTCTCTAGTTGCGGCGAGCGGGGGCCACTCTTCATTGCGGTGCGCGGGCCTCTCACTATCGTGGCCTCTCTTGTTGCGGAGCACAGGCTCCAGACGCGCAGGCTCAGTAGTTGTGGCTCACGGGCCTAGTTGCTCCGCGGCATGTGGGATCTTCCCAGACCAGGGCTCGAACCCGTGTCCCCTGCATCGGCAGGCAGATTCTCAACCACTGCGCCACCAGGGAAGCCCCTTGTTTTCTGGTTTTATCAAAATATGACTTCTGTCCCTTTTTATGTCAAATCTCATGTAACAGAGATTATAGGAGAGTGAAATGAATAGTAGTAAAGTGGGGGCATTGCCTTTATGTGTAAAAGGTATGTTTTCTATTTTAAATGTTAGTTTTCATTATAATATTTTTATAAAGAGTTCAAGCTACATAGAAGTATATATAGTAGATGATGAATATTGTCTTCTATTGCTCCTCCTCCCCAAATTTCAATCTCAAGAACTAACTGGTGGGCCCTATTACCCAGTTTTTTAGTGTTCTTTCTAGACCAGTCAGCTTTCAAAAGGACTTGGTAGAAACCCTGGCATGAGATATTTGTGCCATTTAGGATGGGTTCTACAAATCTCAGCTATGGTTGAGAGTTAACGCAGTTATCTTGTACATTCATCTGCTTAGAAAACAGAACTGGACGACTTTGTTGTTCCCTTTTTGATATCAAAATT
The DNA here is from genome assembly GCF_965194825.1 of Balaenoptera physalus. Taxonomy (NCBI): domain Eukaryota; kingdom Metazoa; phylum Chordata; class Mammalia; order Artiodactyla; family Balaenopteridae; genus Balaenoptera; species Balaenoptera physalus. The sequence continues at coordinate 65,923,100 of NC_138886.1, read as the reverse complement.
TATATGGTAACATCAAGCCCGTACTTCATTTTGTTTGTGTAAACACCCCAGACTGACTTTCTTTCAAAAATGAGCTAAATGACATAATTTTTTTGTCTCCTCTAAGCTTTGGAGGAAGGAAGTAAACTAATGAACTTCATACTACTACAAATAAAAATAAAATGAAGTCTGCTTTCCATCACAGGACATCAGGTCAGGTGTGTCCATTTATCTAAATCTTTTATTTATTTTGGTGTCACTAAAATTAATTTGTCATTGTAAATTCCAGCATATAGGTTTTTTTCCCCCCTTCTTTTCTCCCTTTCTTTCTGGCAAGGAATACAATGTAAAACACACACTAATGATTAGAACTGGACTAAAATTTCTGGCGGCTATACTTAATATTTCCCCAAAACTTTAATACAGTAACGCAAATATTGCAGTAAATGCCAGTATTTCAGTGTATACTAGCATATCCCTGCCTCTCATTTTGCTAAGATTGACTAACATTTAATTGCCTTGCCTATGTTAAAAAAAAGGAAAGAAATTACCTTATAGGGGTATGCAGACTCCTGAGGTTTCTCAGCTGTAAACCCAGCCAAGTTGCCCTCCTCCAACCCACTCCTTCACTCCTTAACACACAGATCCTTGTACACAACAGTAAATAACCCTCAATAAATTTGAATCTTATCGCAATCTAAAGACACCACCATCATTAAGGGGGAATGTTGTTAGTCTGCAGATCCTCAGTTTAGAACAACACAGCAGTATCCAAACTTTTTGGCTTCGTCTGGATATTGTTACTGCATGTGTTGCCGCTGCATTCCTGGGTGCCATTTATAGAGTGATTTCTTAAACATCGGTGGTGTCACAGTGCAACTGACCGGTTTAAGGCAGTTTTGCTATTTTCCCTCAGAATCGAAGAAACCAAAAACATCTAATTATCATTTACTCCATTTAGAGTTAGAATCACCTGATTATCTCACTACATTTGGAGTAAGTATAAAAGATGCTTCTCACCTGACAAATTTAGCATTTTAAAACTATCTGGGTGAATACATCTTTTTACTTTCTCAAATTTTTTGTTAAGGTCTAATGCCAAAATCTTAATATGAGATTGCTCAAAATACTTTGGATTAAAACAGTAAAAAAGCAAAAGCAGCACACTTATGGAACCGAGCTTGTTTTGTGTGCTTCTTTGTATAGTAGGACTGTGTATACCAGAAAGAACTGGCTGTTGGGTATAAAGAATCTTTGAATCCTCACCCTGTATCCTGGGGTATTCCGGGGATGTAGCTGTGTAATATAGACATTGATGATAAATAAGAAATGTTTATCTCCGTTTAAATAAGAAGATCTCGTGAGTTATCTTGAGACCTGCATAATTGTTATCCATGCTAGACTCATTTCTTCAGAAGACAGGATTAGTGAGTGTATTTCAATTTTTTTTTTTAAAGTTCCCCATGATCTAAGAGGAATCTTAGGATTTAAGTTGAAAAGGCACCTCACAGTACAGATACTCGACATGGCATCACAAGGACATTGCCCATACCAGCCCTGTCTTGGGAGGAATAAAAAAAAACACACACAAAGAAAATGCATGTTAATGTGGTTGAATATTCATTAGAACCCTGCGGCCTGGGGCTGGAAGCACAGTGGGGCTGTGTGTTTACCAGGCCACCTGAAAGGCAAGAGGGCATAAGGCACTTATAAACAGTGGCGCAGCACAAGCAGTGTTGTCTTTGAAAAGTTTTCATTTTCCCTTGAATCAGCTACAGTCTCTTACTTAAGGTCACTGCAGTTTGCAATCTTTGGCAGAAGGCTTCTTCCTTTTTTGGTTGTGGCAGTCTGACTTTTTTTTTTCCCCTTTTGGGAGTGTTTTCCTCTCAAACTGCCATTATCTCCCAAACCTGTTTCATGTTATCATTGTCAGATGCCTCTTCTCTGAGTTTCTTAGAACAAAATGTGATGATATATATATATATATGTGAAATTTTTTAAAGCACAGAATTGAAAGTCATATGGTTATGATTTGAGAATGTCAAGCTTGATTTTTTTTTCAGAGTTTAAAAAAAAAAAAAAAAAAGAAAACCTCGTACCTTTTTCTCTGGGCAGTGAACTCACTGCAGAAACATCAAAGAGAATGTGTACTGGATCAAGGTGATTTTTTTTTCGACCACATCATTGCCAGCTGTGGTGTTTATGATTAGAGGCAGGCGTTCCAGACACCTCCGAGTCCTCACTAAGCGTCAGATCTTTAACAGGATCCATCCCAACTGAGTGACACTAAACAGACAGCCAGAGGGGAGTTGGTGGGATGGAAGAGGGAAGGCAGTGGGGGTAAGGGAGGCTTTGGTGCCTGGTGCATTCACCAGCCCAGCTATATAACAAACTCTGCTAATGCCAGGCTTCAGGCTGCCCAGAGGCCCCGTAGCATGCCTTTCAGCCCAGCTTTCATTAGCCAGGGGGATGACTAGAGCCCAGCAAACACAGTCATTGATCCTCTCTGGCTGGGTGCAGGGAATGTGCAGCGTTCAGGTCACAGCCCAGTCGGCTTTGAAGCAGCTCCATTTCACCGCTGTCAGCCCCTGACCTACTGGCTTCTAGGAGCTGACACAGTTCTCTCTCGGATCTCCATGCTCTGCTCCATGCAGCTAACTACATCGAATTTCCTCTGGATGTTGCCTGCACTTGCAATATTAACACTTGTTTACTGGTCCTGTTGACATAAGAATTCTGCAAATAGCCAACAGTTCTGATAGCAGTGCACGGAAGGGAGTTTTATTTCCCGCCTCCTGTTCCCTTCTGGGTCAGGGTAACTGGCAGGCAGTTTTGCTAGATTCAAAACCAGGAATATGCTGCTGGAATCCAGAATCAATGCCATGAGTTTGGAGTTGAATATTTGGGAATTATTAATCTCAAGGTGATAAGTTTTATTCCATTGATGGCCATTAACAGTGAAGAAAGAAGGGGTTTGATTGACAACTGCTTCACTTTTTCAATGTGAAAGTGTTATTTTTAATTTCCAGAAGCGTCAGGAAATGCATCCTTTGCTAAGAGAGCCTTGTGCCTGTAGAAATTAAGATCCTTTAGAAAAAAAATGTCGTTACAACAATTAAAAAACAAACAAACCTTGCTTGCCTATTGGTGGGAGGACAGGGAGATTCGTAAGTTAAGACATCTAAGAGAGAGAAAGAGGAAAGGAAGTTTATGAATTTGATTTCAGAGGCATACAGATAACAGATTTCTAGTACAGCGCTGCTTTAAAGAACCTCTCCTTGGGGCTTCCCTGGTGGTGCAGTGGTTAAGAATCCGCCTGCCAATGCAGGGGACACAGGTTCGAGCCCTGGTCCGGGAAGACCCCACATGCCGCAGAGCAACTAAGCCCGTGCACAGCTACTGAGCCTGCGCTCTAGAGCCCGTGCTCCGCAACAAGGGAGGCCCCCGCAATGAGAAGCCCGCTCGTTGCAACTAGAGAAAGCCCGTGCACAGCAACACAGCCAAAAATAAATAAAATAAATAAATTTATTAAAAAAAAAAAGAAAACCTCTCCTTGACTACCAGTACTTTTTTTTTTTTTTTGGAATCATCTAAGCAATTAGATATCAGGGCTGGGGGAAGCCCAGGTGATGAAAGTGTGTAAGATTGTGGCTTTGGCTCCTGAGTTGGCTCTTCCTGCTCTGCATCCCCATGTCCTCCTTCCTTTTTTTATCCTCCCAACTGACTTTTAGCTGCTCATATCATGGCCAGTGGTGTTTTGGCAGCTATCCTCCTTGAACGGTGGAAGGCACATGGGTTCTTTGCACAGAAGGAGTGTAAAAGTTAGTCTGAAACCTAGTAGTTCTCAGGTTGTGTGGTCTGGGGGGTAATAGATGTGGTAACTTACCCCTTGAAAACCAGACGACTCTAGAGTGATGAGGTTGGACCCATGTCGTCAGCTGGTGGTACTTCGATGAAGGCTTGGACCAGAGTATGTAATTGGGACTCACACATTGGTAGGATTTCAGTGGTACAGGTTTCCACTGGAAAACTGTGATGTCCTACTATCACCTTACAGAAGGAAGTGGCAAGAGATGTCCCCATGTATAGGTGATCCCTACTCATCTGGCTAATAATATTCTTGCAAAGAGTTTTGGACCTTCACAGAGGCTAACCTGTCTTCTCATATGGCACAGGCACCAGTGTGAAATGTGATAATAGCCTAGCATTTTGAGCCCCTTGAGTTTGATCATCCTTAGGAAGTTTTCCTGAGGAAACCCTTAGGGCTTTGTTCTTAGTATTTTACTTGTAGCTCTAATCATTGACATTCTTTACTCTCCTTCTCTCTTCCAAGTTGCTTCACAGTCTTCAATATACTGTCCTTTCCAACCACCGACTCTCATACAGCTCAGAGTAAAAGTATTATCTTTCAAAGAAGATTCTAGTTTTCTTCCTGGTCCTACTCGCCTCTCTCTGTTTCATCATACTTGAGAAATCTCTTGATTGCTAGGAACCTTTTCTTAGACCTTCTTCATAAAACTTATTTCCTTTAATAAGATTCTAGAATTTTAAGGGGAACACAATAATAACCAAATAATATTCTACATCACTGATTTGTATACACACCTTATTTCTTCAGTTAACTTGTATTTTAAAAGTTTATCTTCCAGGAATAAAGACGCGGACATAGAGAATGGACTTGAGGACATGGTGGGCGGTGGGGGGAGGGTAAGCTGGGACGAAGTGAGAGAGTGGCATGGACATATATACACTACCAAATGTAAAATAGATAGCTAGTGGGAAACAGCCACACAGCACAGGGAGATCAGCTTGGTGCTTTGTGACCACCTAGAGGGGTGGGATAGGGAGGGTGGGAGGGAGATGCAAGAGGGAGGGGATATGGGGATATATGTATACACATAGCTGATTCACTTTGTTATACAACAGAAACTAACACACCATTGTAAAGCAATTATACTCCAATAAAGATGTTAAAAACATAAATAAATAGAAGTTTAAGCTGGAAAAAAAATTTATCTTAAAGGAAGAAAGTTAATTAGGCTTTCTGCCAGTGTTAGTACTTCCTCAGGCAGATATATAATCACTAATTAATGTGTAGAACAATTTTTTTCTTTGATTAAAAAATATTATGTTTTATTTATAAAACTATTCTTAATAGATTTTTATAGAAACCCTTAAAACATCAAAGTTTTATAGTGTATTTAAACTATGTACATTGTAGGTAAATGTATAAAGTAGAACAACAAAGTAGTTTTATTTGATGTGCCTTTGTCATCATGCAGTAGGTTAGTTATCAGTTGTTTATTTAATGACGCCGTTGCCCAGGTTCTGCTTTACTGTTTCTTGACCTTTAATAGTATTCACAACTGCTCTGTGTCAGCATTGTCCCATTTTACAGGTTTTGCAGTGGAGGCAGAAAAAGGATCTTATTAGTTTGATTGTGAGTTTTGGCTGGAGATTACTCAAGATATTTTAGTGTCCTCAGTAACAACAACTTTTTAAATTGCTATGACTTTTACTTACATGTTGAAGTAGCATTGTTTTTAAAAGTGCTCAGTTCTTCTATTTGAGAGAATGTAGTTATGTCAGCAATTTGACGAACAAGAAAACTTTCAACTATTTTATTTTCCCACCACTTCAGGGAAGGAGAAAATGTCTCAGTATTGAGGAGGATAACGTTTGTCAAGTTTTCTTCAAAAAATGAGGTCTGTGTGTACTTGCACATGTGTAAGTAGATCAACAGATTGAGTTAAACAGAAATAAAAGTAGGTCCCACATTAATCTTTGATTCTGTTGTGAATATTTACATTAGTATCATAAGTATCATCACAACAAAGAGATTTTTACAGAGAGCACTACGAATAGAATTTTAAATGCTTGTTTTAGCAGGTTCTTGGCTGGCATAGACACACAGGTACACAAATGCTGGAGTGTGGTTACCTTGTGCTTTTTTCAGTGAAAGAATATTACTTGTGTCATGTGGGAGGAAATACCTTTGTTTTCTTAAGCAGCCAGAAGACTTGTTTTTTCTGCTGCTGGACTTAGATTAAGAGTAAATTTAGTGATGCCCATTAGCATTTCTGAGAAAACAGTTACATTAAATAAAAGCCCAGGTGCTGTTAGCTCCTAGTTTTGCTCTTCCTTCCCTGTTTTTGGTGGAACAAATGGGTGTTTCCTGACAGCCCCCAGGTACACGTCTGAAAAAGTCTTTTAATGAGACCTTTACACTTGGGGCCAGCTGGAAGGAAATGTACTTTTTGCCCATGTGAAATCCTACAACCACTACCCAAATTGAGGACAAAGCGAAACTGACTAGCTCAGTGAAAGTTGCAGTTCTGTCATTTGAGCACCAAATACCACCTCTGGCAATGAATCACCTGAAGATTTCATCCACCACCCATTGCTAAAACTTGATAACATATGTAGGCCAATTTATTCGCCTGGAATTTCCTCCCCGCCTTCCCCAGCCTGTACCGCCCATAGTTTGAAGAGGAGGAAATGATTCAAAAATCTGTGAAGACTTAAATACCTATTGATTTCCAACCTAAGGGGAAGAAAAATTAACCAAGTTTTCGACCTTGTATTTGAAGAGCTGGTGCAAACATATACAAAATCTGTAGCTCTGTTGGGACGCAGTGAATTTCCCTGACGTTGTGGCATGATATACGTAATTTAAGAGTGAGCGAAAGGAGAGAGTACGTGAAAGGAGGTCAGATACCTCTGGGAAAAGTTGTTTCAGTATCCCATAGCTGCTACGCTTCCTGCCTTTTTATTTCCTAATTTCATCGCACAGTGGTGTTAAGTGGATCTCCCTGCTTTCCTTTCATAACCAAACAGGAGACTTGCCTTTTAGAAGCAGTTGTGCACCCCTAGGAAAATCACCGTCTCAGCAGAAAAGAAACCAGGATGAAGGCCTAGCAGGATGATCTCCGCCCAGTGAGGAAGCTGGACGTTTTCTCTTCTGTAAAAATGATTGATGACCTGTGGATTAACAAAAAAAGAGTGGGCACCGAGACCAGCTTCTCTAAGACAGCCCGAGTGTGGGGCTAGTGCTGCCTTGGTTAGCAGAGGTCTCCCTGACCTTGGCAGTGTGTGGTGACTCATAGCCTTGCAGGAATGAATTGTTCCTGAACAGTTCCTCTAACGTCTGAGGGACAAACAGGTCTTTGGAGCCATTTGTTAGACACAGGAGGAAAAAAAGGTCTCACCGGCTTAAAGCCTGACAACAGATTTGAATGTTCAAAAATATAGCGCCCTGAAATTCACCTTAAATTCAGAACCCAAAACCCAGACTGTAAGAAGAGTGCTAGTGGATCGTTACAGGTTAAATACTTAGCCAGTTTACCTTTGTTTCTTAGAAATGTGCAAAAGACTTCTTCATATTCTTTGGTTGTTAAGAGATATTAATAGAACTGTGAGCTTTGGAGGCTCTTTTTTTTTTAAATTTATTTATTTTATTTATTTATTTTTGGCTGCGTTGGGTCTTCGCCGCCGCGCATGGGCCCTCTCTAGTTGCGGCGAGCGGGGCCACTCTTCGCTGCAGTGCGCGGGCCTCTCATTGCGGTGGCCTCTCATTGCAGAGCACGGGCTCTAGGCGCGCGGGCCCCAGCAGCTGCGGTACGCGGGCTCAGCAGTTGTGGCTCATGGGCTCTAGAGCACAGGCTCAGTAGTTGTGGTGCACGGGCTTAGTTGCTCCACGGTATGTGGGATCCTCCCGGACCAGGGATCGAACCCGTGTCCCCTGCACTGGCAGGCGGATTCTCAACCACTGCGCCACCAGGGAAGCCCTGGAGGCTCTTTTAAAAGAACCAGTAATGCTACTTTCTTTGGCCAGATAACAATCTTCCTGCTTTCCTGAATAGAGATTTGATAGGTTTTGGAACCTCGTCCTTTTGTATGGAACCAGAAGATCTCCACATTTCATGGCAGGAAAATTATTCTGATAAAAAAGTGTTCAATAAATTTAGGTGGGAAGAAATTGGAGGAATTCAGTAATCCAGGCCAACACATACATAGCAGAAATAAAACAGAATGGACAGTGGTTTGAAAGACTTGTAGTGAGAGAATCTGCAAGAATTGTGTTGTTTTGGACTGAGTGTTAGTGGTGAGAGATATAAGAACTGTGTCTCGTATGGACACCAAGGGGGGAAAACTGCGGTGGGGTGGGGATGGTGGTGTGCTGAATTGGGCGATTGGGATTGACATGTATACAGTGATGTGTATAAAATTGATGACTGATTAAAAGAAAAAAAAAGAAAAAAAAAAAAAGAACTGTGTCTCTCTTTTGCTTTGTGTTATTAATTGCAAAATGTTGGCGATTTCGTTTGCAGTTGCCCAAGTATGTAGGATTCCTGCCACGTATTAAAACCTTTTTGAGTTGAATGATGTGTTGAAAAATGTCCATAATGATCAAGTCAAGGATGTCTTTCATCAGAAATGGTAGGGATGTAAGGAACAGAAAGAAAAGTAAGGTTAGGTTTTATAGCTAAATTTAAGAATTTGTGAATATGCTGAACTGTGGTCAAAGAAGCAGTGCAGACTTGTGTTGGAGTAATTAAACATTATTTACTGGTGTTACCTGTCTTACGTTTTATCTCTTTCACTAGACTTTAAATTCCTCATTAGCAGAGAAACTGTTTCTTCGTCATGTTCATATCTTCTGTGCCTAGGAAAATGCCTGATACGTGATCAACACTCAATGACTGAAAAATGTATAGTGTTTGCATTCTCATTGGTAGTGGAAATGTTATAATAATGAAGCATTGGCATGCATTATTGTATAAGTGTAACTGCTTTGGAAAGTTCTCATTAGTTCAGCCTCTTTGAGCAAATAGGAAGATGATCCTCAAATTGTCTTTGGAGTTACACTAACGCTATGGGAGATTAAGCTCCCTTTATTCACCCAGTAAATGTTCATTGTGGGCCTACTATGAACAAGTTGTTGAACAGGAAGCATACACGAAGGAAGCAGACACCCTACCCTCAAGAGGCTTGTAGACTAGAAGGAGAGATGAGATACTGCCATAAATAACAGCAATGCTAGGTGGAAAATACTAATACAGTATGGGATGTCTGGATAAAAAGTGCTATGGAAGTACTTAAAAGGGGAAAAGGTTCTTTCTATCCCAGAAAGTCGAGAGAGGTTTATAGAGAATTTTACCTTTTTAAATCTGGTTCAGCAAGGATAGGTAGGATTTCAACTTGCCAGATGGCACAGGGACAGAAATTGATGAGATATGCATAGGAAACTTCAGCAGGTAGTTGGTTTGGCTTGAGTGTGAGATTAAGAATATTCACAGGAAAGAAACTAGTTCTGTCCAGGACCTTCCCTGATAAATGATGACTGTCCTCCTGAAGGTCTTTTGAGGTGCCATCCAGGGCCTAGTGGGTGGCCTCTGTTTACTTTCACGTAAGTATTTTTGTGACTTTTCCAAAAACTTGTTATCCATGTAAGACGTTTGCAAAATTCAGTATGAATTTTTTTTTAATCTACCCTTGACCATTAAAAAGGTAAAAACTTTTCTGCAATTTTCATCCAAGTTTTAATGGGAAAAGTTTGTGATCGGTTTTTAAAAGCTTTCATGGACCAGTATCTTAGCCAGTTTTATTCAACTGGCTTTTCAGAGTCCACTTTTTACTAAGTCTTTGGGCTAAAAGTGAAAAGAGCTACCAGAAAGCTACAATTATACTGTTTATTTGGGGGGGTGTTTCTGGTTGCAGTACTCCGGAATTTTTGCAAGAGATTGTCAATGTGGTTAATGAGGCTTTGTGTACCTGTGACCATCCTACAAACGTGCTAAAATGAGACCGTGGCCTCACAGCTTAAGAGACTAGTTTGTTCTCCTTGGGGTGTTAATGCTATTATGAATGCTGAAATGAAATTCAGATTACCTCATTGAAGTTCTTGGCACTATGATTAAGAGGGTGAATTTAGGGGAGGGAAGTGTGTAAGTCTGGGGTCTTTTTTTTTTTTTGTCTATAGTTGTCTCTGAAATGGGACTTAGAACCTTTCTGATTCTCTTTTTAAAAATTTTCTCTGTGAACTTAAAACACTGTTTTCTTTCAGAACAGCTTTAGTGTTTCAAGCTTAAAATCTTCTCTCTTTAAATCCTGGTGGCACATTCACCTCCCCTCCCCTCCCCTCCGGGCACAGTTTGGCTCTGAATCCCAGGAGTTAAGACAGCATAGCTTCTATAAATCAGGAGACAGCTTCATTATCAAAGTTATGTGTTTTCACCTTAATAGATCGCCAGTCCTGGTGTTGGTGCCAGGCCCTGCCTTATCATGTAACCATCAACACTGCGTACTGGAATGTTCTTTGTTTGGATTATTTACTCCTTCTATAAACAAAGATTAGAGTAAAATATGTCAGCGCTGGGGCCCAAGCAGAGCTTGACTGTTACTAGAAAATTGCAGTAGCGTGGTGTGAGAGAGAATTCACTACTCACAGGCAGGATCGCACTGCCTTGATATTTATAATTATATCTGAGTTCTGTGCTGAAAGTTTTACACACTTTATCCCATTTTCCCAGCAGCCCTAGAAGGTAGGTTCTGGTGTTCCCCTTTTACAGATTAGGAAACCAAGAGTCAGAACGTCTCAGGATATTGCCCCAACTCCTGTTACAAATAGCAGATGATTGGGTTTGAAACCCAGGCACCTGACTTCAGTGTTGTTTCTTTTACTAACTACGCTATAAAGAGGTTCCAAAGACTGTACTTTTAAAAATAGTGTTACCTAGAATTTGAGCTGCTTATAGCCATCAGATGGTTCTACAGTTTTCACCTGTGTTTCTTGATCAGGAGGGGAAAATATTTTTAGGATTGAAACTTTATTCTTAGTTTTGTATAAAGGATCCAGAGATCACTGAATTTTATCAAGTCTTTGATGTATCTCCAGTATTTTGAGGGTTTGCATCTTTTTTTACAGTTTGCAGGATCTCTTTTACTTAGGAATCTACTTTTTTAAAAAAAATTAATTAATTTATTTATTTATTTTTAGCTGTGTTGGGTCTTAGTTTCTGTGTGAGGGCTTTCTCTAGTTGCGGCGAGCGGGGGCCACTCTTCATCGCTGTGCGCGGGCCTCTCACTATCGCGGCCTCTCTTGTTGCGGAGCACAGGCTCCAGACGTGCAGGCTCAGTAGTTGTGGCTCACGGGCCCAGTTGCTCCGCGGCATGTGGGATCTTCCCAGACCAGGGCTCGAACCCGTGTCCCCTGCGTTAGCAGGCAGATTCCCAACCACTGCGCTACCAGGGAAGCCCGGGAATCTACATTTTAATTGGAATTCAGGAAAGTAGCACAATTATCATTGACCAAGCCATTTTGGACATAAATATATCCCAGAAGCTCATCAAGCATCTTAAACGGTTTGGATGTAATTTGAAAGAGGGAGACAGTTCTTTCAGAATATTTGGACTTGATAAATATAATCCAGAATTAAAGCAGTTATTTCTAGAACTTCTAAGAAGTTTGATTCTCCATAAATTGCACAAATTACTGCTTTTGGAGGGCAGGACATGATTACTCACCATTTATTTTTGTATTTTCCACATACAGAGCAGGCAAAGAATCCTCATTTTGCAGGTGAGGAAACTATGACTTAGAGAAATGAGTGATGTTGCCAAGATAACAGCCGATAGATACAGGTGATGTGTTATTACTTGCAAATATTCCTCATGGATTCTGACTTGCTCGCAGGTGCTGAGTATGTTTATAAAGTCAGCGTATCTTCATTTTTTGACTGCAGTTAATTTGTTTTCTGATTCACTGCAAGGTTGTTTTTCTTATTGAACTATATTTCCTGGATGAAACCCCTTGAACTTTATAACTATCAACATAGATATGTTTAGTGGGTTTATTGGCATGTTAAAAATTGTATAGTGTTGGCACATGAAGAGGCCCACATAATTGCTAGAAAATGGTACTTAAAAAAATTATAAAGGTGCTATTGATTTGTAGTTTGTATATCCATATATATTTATAACATTCTAGTGACAAATAAAAACTTGAATAAATAATGTTATGTACACAGATATCAACGGTAGTAAAAAGTTGCCGTGCTTGACCCCCCTTTTCTATGTCTTGAATTTGTCATGTCACCATCTGACTGAGACCTGCTTCCCAGAGAGCCGTACTGTGTGATGCTAATGGACACATGACTGTCCTTTCCTTCTTCCTCAGTGCCTTTGTGCCATATATTTTGTGTTTCTGATTTAAAAAACAGGTCCCTTTAAAAAAAGAAAAAAAAAATTAGATGGATCAGTTAGAATAGGCGCACAGCCATTTATTCCTCCCCATGAGCACATTCATGGTATGGTATTTGGAGCTGGGTCCTGGGAGAGGGATATTTTGCTTCCTTTTTTGACCCTCAGAATGTCTTCATTCCTAATCATACCAGTTCTTCTTAGAAATGGTGTTTGTTGTAATGTTTTGGGACAAAAATGTAAGAGATAAACCATATATAGTACATTTTAAGATTTTGTGGGGGTATTTCTTGCCTTCTTTTCTACTTTCCTTTCATATACTCTCTATAGGAAACTGCACAATTCCACTTCTTCATACAAAAATTATCTTGGGGCAAGAAATAATTCATGTAACTGTCGTGGCAGTTCTCACCTGTGCTTTCGGAAAGTCTTACTAGTAAGGTTTCACTGATCCCATAATCTGGGGTGAATTAGAATATGCCTGTTCTAGCTCTTTCTTTGGGTTCTTGAGGACACACGAAACCATGTTCTGATATTTGTGTGTCTGTTTTGCCCTCTGTGGGGTTAACCCCACCCCATCCTCAACTGAGAGCTGGATACCAATTTACAGTCTTTCCTTTCAGCAGAATGAATCTTAGTGCTTGATAGAATTCTTATGAAATAGAGCAGCATTGCGTTTTTATGTAAAGTATGGGTTTTCTGCAATTTTGACTCAGGTTTTAGTCCCATTTTCCTACTTCCTTCTTCGGCATCTTCAGCCCTGTGGAGGGCCTCGATTCTAAATCTTAGCAGGCAGACAGTGAAGTGCCAGAATGATATTCTTCAGGTGAACTCTTCAGTCCAGTGAGGAATAAAAGGGAGAAAAAGATGAAAAACAAAACAGAGTGGGCACTTGTGTCTAAACCAGTATTCCCAAGGGTGCCCCACAAAGCATGCATGCTGTGGGATGTGAGTGTTACACTGTAAAAGAGGCAAAGGTCAGGGGAGTTTGAGAAAGCCTGGGTTAGAAAGTGTTAACCCAACTTTTTATTAAAAACTTCTCAGAATCTTTAATAAGATTAAGCATTGTGCATGCTCCCCTCTTTCCTCCCTCTCCTCAAAAAAACCCCATAGGATATGTTACATTTGCCAAACCCATTTATCCAGGGAGACCTTTTTCCTGGAACTAGCAATTTTTAAAGTACACATTAGGAAATGTAGAGTCAAACAGTGCCCTTAGAAACAAGAAGTGCATCTTAAATATGCAAGAAAGTGGCAAAATGTCTTGATATTCTTCCAGTTGACTCACTTTTTCTCTGTTCTTTACCAATTCAGCTAATGAACCAAAGCCTGTAGGATTTTTAAAAAAATTTTCCCTCATTTGTGTTTGATTGATTTAAATGCTTCTTTCAAAAAAATTGAAGTATAGTTGATTTACAATGTTGTGTTAGCTTCGGATGTACAGCAAAATCTTTCAGTTTGTGTGTGTGTGTGTGTGTGTGTGTGTGTGTATATTCTTTTTCAGATTCTTTTCCTTTATAGGTTTTTGCAAGATATTGAATGTAGTTCCCTGTGCTATACAGTAGGTCCTTTTTGTTTATTTTATATCTAGTAGTGTGTATCTGCTAATCCCATACTCCTAATTTATCCCTCCTCCCCTTCCACTTTGGTAACCATAAGTTTGCTTCTATGTCTGAGTCTATTTCTGTTTTGTAAATAAGTGCATTTGTATCATTATTTTAGATTCCACATATAAGTGATATCATATGATATTTGTCTTTCTCTAACTTGATCCATCCATGTTGCTGCAAATGGCATTATTTCATTCTTTTTTATGGCTTAGTAATATTCCATTGCATATATATACCACATCTTCTTTATCCATTCATCTGTCCATGGGCATTTAGGTTGCTTCCATGTCTTGGCTATTCTAAGTAGTGCTGCTATCAACATTGTAGTCCGTGAATCTTTTTGAATTAGAGTTTTCGTCTTTTCCGATTATATGCCCAGAAAGCCCATAGTTTTCTGTGGGTATCTGTGGGTATAGTTTTCTGTGGTTGCCACATTCTACAAGAGTTCTGGCCACTCCACCAGAGTTCAGGGCAACACAAACCTGCGTTTCCTGACCTTCCTTTGAGTGTGGGTTACATTCAGCACAGAGGAAGGGTAATACACCTACTTAGCCCTCACCCTGCCCCTAATGGATGGGATCGAATCAGTTGAAGAGGGCTCTATTCACACTTCTCAGATTTGTGTGCACCCTAGGACAAGAGAAAAACTGCCGGCTTGTGTAGACATTGGGATATAGATTTAAAGCAGGTACTGGGCACAGTGATAGCCAATTTCTACTTGCCCCTAATCAAGCCATTTAACTTCTCTGAATCTAAGGGTTTATTCACCTTTCATCCACCATCTGTACACCCAGCCATCTATCCGTCCATCTCACTGAGTGGTTGTGAGGGTAAAATGTGTGAGAAGTGTTGACAGCTGGAAGCTTAAAGACCATTACCGGAAAAAAAAAAAAAAAGCGTGATATCATTATCATCGGTCAAGAGGCATGTTGAGGAATGGTTTTCATCACTGCCTCATAAGGTAAAGTATTTCCCTTGTTCCACAGGATTTTTGGTGAAAAGAATAAGCCTTATACATTCATATGAATAATAAAGACTCCCTTTAGCTGAATGTTTGGAAAGCTGATTAGATTTCACACATACACACCCACACAGAGTAAAGAGCATATTGTAAAATGATAAAGCAGACATTAAAGAGTACTTCCACCGTTCTAAGTGTATATTTGCTCATTTTATCCCCCCCAGCAACTCTGTGTAGTGTCATTACTAACTTTATTCCACAGATGAGAATACTGAGACACAGATCACTTCAGTAACTTGCCCAAGGTCACACAGCTAGTAAGTGGCAGAGCTGTGATTTGAACTCAGATGGTCTGGCTCTGGAGTCCATGCTGTTAACCATGATCTTCTGTTGCCTCAGTGATTTATACTGGGTTACTGGAAGAGATACTACCTGGTAGATATGGATTCAAATACTGATTGATGGTCAGTTATTGATGTGTAGGACCCTGGGAAACCCATTAACTGCCTATCTCATTCCTCTGAAAGCATTTGATTAGGTATGAAGCACCAAAGAGATATCAAGTAATAGTGTGATCTTACAACAGAAGTGACAGGTGTGTCCTGTTTTGCCTCTAGGTATGCTCTTTTGAATACTGTATTTAATGATTAAGTGAAGATAATTATTTTTCTCTCCCCTGTGCCCCTGCCCCATCCACCCCACAACTCTAAATCCTTTGACCACAATTTACAAGCATATGTAAAAGCTGGGCTGGCATAACACAGACCTGCATTTGTGACCAAGGACAAAACAGACTCATTCATGGTTCCGTCACACATGAACTACCCATTTTGAGTGTAAGATTTTAAAATTCTAGATATTTTTTGGAATTATCTGCTTTGGCTTTGACCCCTGGAAAATCACAGAAAAGTAATGCTGTTCTTGCCGTCTGCAAGCTTTCATATGGTCACAGAGACAAGTTATATGCATGTAGAAAGTTAGAAGTGTAACTATTAAATAAGAATGCAAGAGGTGGCAAAAAGTCAAGTACACTGGATGCTCATTAAACACCCCGGATTTGGGGACAAACAAGGTCACTGAGGGCTGGAAGAAGCTTAATGGGGCACATCAGAGTTGAGTTGAGTTTTGGTGGATGAATGAGATTCTAAATGGTGAGGAGAGTCTTCTTGGAAGGCAGGGAAGGCGAGGAGGAATGTAGTGAAAACGCAGATACAGAGTCAGCATGAATGTAGCTGGAGACGCGCTTCAACCAGGGGGCTGGTCCGGAGGGCTTGTGGAGAGGAAGAACCGCGGGGGTGGGAGCAGCCAGCTGCAGGGTCCAGGCTCTGTGAGTTTGTGAATACCCAGGCAAGAAATGCGCTCCTCCTGTTGTAGGTAGTCTGGTCGTAATGCAGGTTCAGAAGAATGACATCCAGAAAGCTGAGTTCTGAGAACCTTGGTCCGACAGCAGTTAATTGGGCAGATGGATTGGAGTTTGAAGCTACTGTAGGCAGAATGACCGCTTAGATTAAGATATTCAGGAAGGAACTGTATATGATGGCAGTGCAAGTGGGAGGAAAAGGGGTGGGTTTTCTATATGTCAGAGAACAACCAGTTGGATTTAGTGTGCTACAGTTAAAATGCTGGGTCGTGTTGTAGTCATATAATTAATAATTGATGAATTAACAATAAATTAGTAAAAATAGTAATCCCTAAACATAGACTCTGGAATCAGACTACCAGAATTGAGCACTGACAGCCATATGACCAGATAAAGTTATTTAACCCATCTGAGCCTCAATTTTCTCATTTGTAAAATGAGAATAATACTACTCACCTTGGAAGAATTACATAAAAATTAAATGAGATAGCATGTTAAGGCCTTGACATCTACTGCCCCCAAAATGGTAAGAGTGCAGTAAATTTTAACTATAATTATTAATATACGTATTTTAAAATTTGAATTTGTTTATATCATTTTTTCAAAGAGCTAAACATACCTGTTTTCCTCGTATGGCAAGTAATTTTATTAACTAATAAGACTGTTATTAACTTAAAATGTCTTAAATGTGTCTAGCGTTTGCAGGTTCTGTGTTATATTCACATTACTTTCCTGTTTGATATCCAGCAGCCCAGGGTGGATGTCTTGTCCCCCACCTCAGACAGATCAGCTCACTTCCTCTGAGGAGTAATGGGGACCAGGCAACAGAATTGACAGAATTGATAGGACTGGAACTGTTACTCAGGTTTCTTCACTCAGTAAGGTGCTCTTTCCAATACCAGCCATCATAGTTCAAGATAGGAGACAGGAGAAAACAGGGAGAAAATTCTTGAAAACCTCTTTACTTGTTCATAGGTATGACTGTCCAAACTCTCTGCTCTTTCTTTCAAGGATACACACTATGCCATGGATTGTGGTGAGTGTATGTAGCCCAGACTCTTCCCCTGGCTAATTCTCACTCATTTCTCAGGTTAAATGTCACCCAATCTAAATGACTTTTTCCCTTTTTTTCTCCTCTCATGGCTCCTATGCATTTCTTTCATAGCACTTTTTACACTTTCTATTCCTGTGTTTGTTGACCTGTTGGTTGATTTAATATCCATCTCCTCTGCCAGATTGTAAGTTCTTTGAGAGCAGAGACCATTTCTGATTTCTCATTTGATGTGCTTGGCTTCCAGTACAACTGGGTGGCATATAATAAGCCATCAATAAATATGAATTTGAAGATGAATGGATGAATTCGAGAATAACTAATACTCATACATGTCAAGGGGTATGGTCAATGCGTTTGCCAAGGAAGCCGACTTTAACATCATTAAAATTCTCAAGTCTGTACTTTCATCATCTAAAACGGACAGCATAATAACTACCTGCATCTACTTCATGGACATGATTTTAGAATAAATGAGATATTGAATACTGTTCTCTCCGATATCTAAAAGTTAGGCCTAGGTCATAAGATAGGTCTTTTTAGGGAGCCCCCCTCCCTCTCTCACTCACTCTTCAAGATGACTAGGAAACCCTTTCAGACATTGCAGTTCCAAAAAGTAGGTGCTCAGAGCCTGCACTGGGGCAGGGGCCCTGGGGTGGCCATGCATAAAATGGGAGGTTACTAACCAGCAAGGCTGAACAGGTTCCCTGAGCCCCGTACCTCCCTGCCAGACAACGCCAGGCACGGCAAGCATCTGGGTCATACCTGATCTGTGGAAATATTCTACCCTCTTCAGAAAAAGAGCATCATGCACAGCCGCATGATGGTGGTAGCACTGCTAGAAGGCTGTGGATGTGATGATGGAAATGAAGTCCATGAAGTAGAAGATATTTCAAAAGAAAACACTCTCTAGGGATTAGCCCTGCAAGCTACCATTCAGGGCAGCAACTTTGCTAGGTGTCTGGGAACTACAGCACTGACTTGAACAGACATGTTTAAATAAGGTTTTCTCCTCAGTTTCTAGGATTCTGAAGAGCTTGGTAGGATTTTTTGGTTACTGAGGCAACCTCCACACACACACACACACCTTTGGAAAGGATATGGACCTCCCATTCCTGACAAACGAGGAAAAAATGCACCTGGCTCTGTTGTTGCCATAAACATTTAGATGATGAAAATTCTCTTAAATATTTAAAGACACTGCTGAGCATAGCTTAATCATCTTATTGAGAACCCTAGATTTAAAACTTAGATGTCTGTTCTTAGGAATGAAGCAGGTTAAACTGCCTTAAAAATAAAGTGCCTCACAGTTGTATCGTAAAATCTCAACTGACATTAAGGTAATTGTGCTTAAGTACAATTTAGGGCCCTTTTGACTGTTTGTTCTAGATGCAATAATGATGCTATTTTTAATAGTCCAATGCTAGTTCTAAAGAAATAAACCTATATTCTTTGTGCCTGTGTCCTAAACAGAATAATTTGGGGGGGGGAGGGTGTCGGCGGGGAGGATATAGTCTCTGAATACTTTATCTTAACAAAACAGAACAAATTATGTGTTGTGGCACCATTATGTTTAAAAAGAAAGAGAAGAAATGGAATCTTCTGTAGTAGGAGCTTGGCTAGCCCAGAGTAATGTAAAAGTAACGTAGAACATAGTAATGTAGAAGCTTCCTACCATGGCGTGTCCGACTCAGTCTTCTGGGACCTGTGATTAAAATGCAGATTTCCTAGCCTGTGATGAGTCTTCATGGAAATTAGAAAAATTGTCCTTCTTGGACAGATGCGTCCAAAACCAGTGTCTGTGGCTTGGTCCCACACTGAGCCCGGCCTCAGCTAAATTCAGCCCCACCTGCCACTCTGGCCGGGCACGTTTGTGCACTGCACCCATTGAGCCCCCTGACCACCAGGTTTTCTAGATCTGGATTTCTAGGCAGGACACGTCCAGCATTAAGCAGGTGCCCTGGAAACCATACTATGTCACTGATGGTGCTCGTGAGTATGTGGTCTGATTAGGTCCACAATGGTCTCTTGGCCTTTGAGCCCCAAATCCTCAGAGCTGATGACATGACTTCTAGGATAGGGATGGACCCAATGTAGAGAACAGAAAAGCCATTTCATTTCATCTTGAATCTAAACAATATTCGGGAATGTTTGCTGCTGATTTTTTTTTTTTTTTTCCTTTTGCTGCTATCATGTTAGAGCAGGAAAGCCAAGTAGGTTAAGCTACAATCATCCTTTCTTAGTATCTGTTAATGGTTTAGAGAAGAGTTGATGTTCCGTCACCACCTCGTTCAGGCCCTAATCATTTTGTCCCCCTTGAGGTCTCTGCACCAGCCTCTTAACTGGTGTTCTAGCCTCTAATCTGTTCTCTCCTCCAATTCAGGAAAGGTCATACTTGCTAAGTAGTCATTGAAAGTCAATGACTTTCTTGTGGGTTGAGGAAAAATCCAAGCTCCTCAATATGGCATGCCAAATCTTGCTCAAAACTCAGAGAGGTCCCTCCACGTAAAAAGCCCAAGCCCTACAGGACTTACGGTCGCTCGACTTTAGCCACACTGGCTTCTTGCTGTTCCCTCTTCCTGAAATGCTCTCCCCCCAGATATCAGATCTTGACTCTGCAGTCTCCTCAGCAAGTCTTTCCTTGGCTACAGTAACTGAAATTTCAGCTCTGCCCCACCCCAGACATTTCAGATCCTCCTTCTCTACCTTGTTTTTTCCTCCTGAAAAGTTAATATCTGACACAGTCCATATTTTATTTAGCTGGCTTATAATTTTTCTCTTCCATCAGGATTTAAGCTTCATGACGGTAGGGGTGGGTGTGTCTTGTCCACTATCAGATCCCCAGTGCCTGGAACAGAACCAAGCCCTCAGCAGGCAGGCAGTAAAGATGAGCTGAGTGGAGGACTGAGTCAATGTGGCCCCTGCCTGCCTCTCCAGCCCCACGTCTCATCAGTCTTCTTCCTCTCCTGCTGGCTCTCATCTTTTCAGTCTTCCTGCTCCCTCTCTCCTCACTCCACACTCTCCCGCATCCCCAGTGCCTTTTTCCTTGCTGCTTCTCTGCTTCGGGGGTCTCATCCTCACTGGCTCTCCTGGGCCCTCCTCTCAGCACGGTACTAACTACATTGCCTTCTGCCTGGCTTTTCCATTAAAAACCAGATAAGCTTTTTGAGGGTCTTATTTGGTTCTGTGTTCTCAGTCCCTAGCCCAGGGTAGGTATGTCTTAAATTTTCATTAACTGAAGAAAGGAGGGGAGCAGGAGAGTTACCGCAGCATTTCATTCATCCTTATTGTCTACCTAGAATGCTGCCGTCTCATAGGTGCACAGAAACACTCTGAATGAACCAGTCATTTGCTCCTTCTTATACACCCCAATCCTAATTAGCAATAAAAAATATTTGTTTTCACATTGAACTTTGAAGAGGTCTTCTGATTTTATAGCCTTTAACCTCAGGGTGTTGACCAAATCTGGATGTGGTCAGACAGGGCAGGCAGAACCTCTTTCTGACTCTAAAATCTGTCAAGATGCACTGGCTGGGAAATGGCTATCTCAAGGACCTCAGTTTGTCTTTTCTGAGAAACAGTGGCTTTGCTGGCCCGTGTCAGTGTTATTGGTAATGAGTGCTTTCTCCGCGAGCATTCTTTGTTTCTTCAAAACAGGACTTATGTGAAAACAGAGTGACTTAATCACTCAATTACAATTTCCTCTATGAAACTTTTGAATAAAAATGAAAATAAGAGCTGCAGAGTTTTCAATCTGTTTAATGCTCTCTAGTGTAGGTGATCAACAGGAAATTTGTCATAAAAGCATTAATATTGTGAATGTTATTTGTACTGATGATAAAGAATGTCATCTGAGTAATGCCTGTAAGAAACTTACCTACATGTTAAGTTGAATTGAGACTCAGCATTTCAGATAGCCCATAAAGATTTTAGCAGCTGTTTGCTGGGACTGATTTGTAATGATGCCTACTATTCACCGTTAATTGAGGCAACTTTACGGATAGCTACAGGGGGAAAAGGTTGGGCAGGACTTTGCCATCTTCAAAGGGTGGAGCTTTTGCTAGTTTTTGGATGCACGACATGTATTCCTAAAAGGTCAGAGGTACAACATGTGATTTCTCAGCGGACCATAACTTCGCAGCAGGAACATCTTTACAACCTGCCAGGTAAATACATATTAAAGTAATTCTCAGCGTGTGCTTTTGTTCCTTTAAGGAAACTGTATGAGTAGCGAATCCCTCTTATCTTTTGCAACCAGCACCGATAGTTAGCTAATCAAAGTCGTGAAACTTTACCAAAACAAACCACAAGTTTTAAGCCTTTTCAATGTAAAATACATAAATGAATTCATTTTCCAAACTTTTGAGGTGTGGATGGTTGTATTCATTGGAGTTCTAAATTGAATTCTTATATAAATGACATGTGTCATGTATCACCAAGATTTTCACCTTTGATTGCTTTAAAGCAAACCTAGAACTTAGACAGGAATAAGTGGTCCTGAGTGCAGAATCCTTCAGTCATTTGCTGGTGCCTTGCCCACACCAATCTGAGAGCCAGGTTTTTTTTTTTGTTTTTTTTTTGTTTTTTTTTATAGTGGCCCGTCCTTGTCAAGACTGTCCAAAACATTCAACTTAGTTTCTGTAGAATGAACTTTTTCTTTTACAGTCACATTTCATTGATTTTTGTAGTATTTCATTAAATTATAAAGCTGTATTTATAGATGAAACTTACAGTCAGATCTGAAACAAACAACTAACTGACTCTGTAGTAAACAAGTCAGTAAAAACAAATGCATGGGCACACTAGGGTGTAGTTTATGAGTTTTGTTCATTTAGCGTGCTGTGCCTATCGATATATTTTATAGAAGTAATAGTGATATTGATGAATCTGGTAGCATAAGCACACATGTAGTCATAAGATTTTCTTTGTTCCTGTTTCTGCGTAACTGAAAAGATAGGAGACTTCAACTGCCGTGAAAATATCTCTAAGAGACTACTAATACACCCTTTACACTTGCGTGCGTGTGTGTGTACATGCATGCATACACACATGGATGTGTAGCAAGTGAAAAGTTAAAATATATATCTTTAGCTGCTACCTTGACTACCATCTCTTTCATTTTCATATGGCCCAAGTGAAGTTCATTGTCTTCTTTCTTAAGCCTTATTCCAATTTCCCAGTCTCTCTTAGAATCACTGTCGTTTCCCGAACTTGCAAGGTATTCAGTATAATCAGAGAAAAATGTATGATTCTTACCTTTGTTCCTCTTATGTCCATTTCTGGGAAATGCATCTTCCTCTCTATTTGAATGGCCACCCCCCTTGAGGAGACCCTTACCACCTGCTGAGTATATTACTGAAATGGATTTGATTTTCCCCTTTGCCTCCAGTCCTGTGCATCCTGGAAGCTGTGGCCAGATCCTTCTTCCATAAATCCCACTTTCATCATTTCACTTGCTACTCAGAATTCTCAGTGGCTTTTCACTAACTGCAACATAAAATAAAGAATATGTGTCTCAGCTCTGTGTGCCATTCATAACATGGCCCCATTCTCATTTCGTATGTCAGGTTTCTCCTCTTTTATACCCTGTGGGAACCTGCTGCAACCATGTGACTGCCCATTTCTCTTGGTCATCCAAACGTGTACTTCAATTCCGTGCCTCTGCTCGTATGGAGCTGTCTGGCCTGTAGGATCTTAGCTCTTATATTCTGCTTATTCAAGTCTTAAAAGATCACTCTTGACTTTTTCTTCCAAGGAGTCCTCCACTAGACGGTGAGCTCCTGGAGGTTAGAGACCACTGGTTCTGACACTGAACCAGGTGTGTTGCATCTTGTGTTATCTCCTTGTATTTATCTCCAGTTTGAGAACAAGCCCCATGAGAGTTGGGACCCGCTCTTAAATTTTTCTCTCTTTGTGTGTTCTCTTCTTCAGCGAGCCCAGAGCTCTTTCAGTCTAGCTTCTGCACTGAGCACCTGAGTTGGGAGGCCTAAGAATGACTACGCCCTGCCCTCTAGGTGCTCCCAGTGTAACAGAAAAGAGATATGTTCTTCAATACACACACTCATACACCTAACATTAAATAGTTGCTAAAATTTGTTCTAAAGAAGATGTGTATTATGCTTAGATGAGAGTTTAGGGGAAGGTGAGATTTCATTCTGATGATGGGGCAAAGAGCCTCTGACTTGGAGGGATAATATTTGAATTAGATATTAAACGTTTGAATCTGGGTGTCATTGGAAGAATAGAAAGATTTGCCTCTTTATTTTCTTATAAAATAACTTTTTCAAGAGAGGGATAAATAGTATAGTTAATGAAGCAGGCATTAGGAAGCTTAATTACTCAATCCAGTTCACATAAATCATCAGTGGCAGACACTCAAGGGCTCTGATTCCACTACCAGGCTTTCTGAGCAGTAAGTACTGCTGTCTTCTCAAGTTCTGTTAAATAACATTCTTTGGAGTCACCTGAACATATGGAGGGATCTGAGTTTTTAGAGGGAAGGAAACTTTTCAGCCCCCCCCACCCCTCGCTTATGTAACACTCAAATCACTCATGAAGTTTCCTTTTTAAAGTACTTCAAACGTGCCATGGAGTTAGCCTTTGGGGAGGAGAAAGGCATGTAACATAAAATATCAGCCGAGAGCCTTTGAAGATGGGTGATATGTTTTTCTCCTTAGGATGCTAAATCACACGTCACCAAACGTGTGCATGGAAACTGAAAAATGTCAGAAACGCATTTATGTAAACCATGGATCATATTTGCATATACAGCATTTCAACCCGGCCCTCCTACCCTCAGACCAGCAATGATTGATGCTTTGTATTTTGCCTTTTTAAAGACTTCTCTAGTCCTAGGCTTTTGCTGTATGTTAAAAGTTTTTATTTTAATGCAAAATGAATTAGAATTATTAAACTATAGACCTATGCTGTCTAATATTGTAGCCGATAACTACGTGTCTATTTAAACTTAAATAAAATGTAAAAATAGATTTTCATAGTTGTATAGCCACATTTCAAGTATTGTATACCAAGTTGAGATGTGAAGTAAAAGTAAAAAACTTACCAGATTTTCAAGATTTAGTACAAAAACCAATTATAAAATAGAATTTTTATATTGATTATATGTTGGACTGACAATATTGTGGACAGTTGGGTTAAATAAAATATGTTATTAAAATTAAAGCTAATTTTACCTCTTTTTACTTTCTTATTGTCACTTGAAAACTTAAAATTGCATCTGTGGGTCACATATTCTATTTGACAGCATTGGCTTAGAAAACTCATATGTTAGTTTTTAATCCCATTGTTTTAGGATGAAGGTTTATACTGAATGGGCTTACTAAACATTTTGGAAAGAGGGTAATTAGCAATGACTAAAACATGGTATCAATGATTTTGTGATTCCTAAAATTTTTTGCTTGTGATTTTGACTAGATCAAGCCAATCAGTTTAGTTCTGGCTTTGGTTTTTTGTTTGTTTGTTTTGCTAAAAATGAAGGCTTTTATCCCTGTTCAGGACTTTATCTTTTAAAATTGCTTTTGGTTTTGAGCTAGTTTGACTTTAACCTTTGCTCCTTGATTAGCTAGTGAGTAAGGCTAACTGAATGATAGGAATTAGGATTCAAATATTTCATAAATGCTTCCACAATAGTATTTTTTTTAATGGCAACTTACAGTCAATACAGTATGTAAGGCAGCACACTTAAGTTCAAGTATTTGCAAGCTAAGCCCTGAATCCACATTTCAGTGCATGAAAAGATCTCCAGATAGAACCATTTATTTGCCAATTAGAAAAAATTTTGTTCCCCACTAAAATACTTAACTCAGTGGCTGTCATGCAGAAACACTGAATATTTCCACAAAGTTGCTTATTTATGTGAGTTCAAACTAGGTTCAGTGTAACTTTTCAGTTAGTTTAAGTGTAGGCGTGTTAGTGTTATATAAATCCCATTTGGCTATTAGTACTGTTGTCATTTGTTTGATTGATTGATTGATTATTTATTTATTTATTTATTTATTTATTTATTTATGGCTGTGTTGGGTCTTCGTTTCTGTGCAAGGGCTTTCTCTAGTTGCGGCAAATGGGGGCCACTCTTCATCACGGTGCGCGGGCCTCTCACTATCGCGGCCTCTCTTGTTGCGGAGCACAGGCTCCAGACGCGCAGGCTCAGCAATTGTGGCTCACGGGCCTAGTCGCTCCGCGGCATGTGGGATCTTCCCAGACCAGGGCTCGAACCCGTGTCCCCTGCGTTGGCAGGCAGATTCTCAACCACTGCGCCACCAGGGAAGCCCTGTTTGATTATTTAAAAAGAGATATCTCGAGTGGAGAACAGGCTTCCTAACTTATCAGTTGTTAATATTTTATTTTTTATCTTATTTGGAACATCAAGATATAGTATAGTTTGGGGGGAAAACAACCCTTGTGAATTTAATAGAAAATTCGAAAGCTTTCAAAGAAAAGGCCATTGCTATGGTTTGGGGCTAACCTTACTGAAATTGTTTGTAGTGACACACAGGGAAATATAAGTAAAGGGGAAATCGTGCTTTTCTGTACCATGTGGGATGTGTGCTTTGGTAGGACAAAGACAGAGCCAAAGATGGAGCCATAAATAGTAGTATTGGGTTTTGCTGAATAGAATCACACTGATGTCTGAGTACTTTCCAGTATTGAACTCTCTCTTCTAAACTCAAGTCTTGTCCTGTTTCTCCACTTGTGCTATAAAACATCCGTGGAACAAAATGGTTTTCTGGTGGTTTGCTCATGTGTCCACGCTGGTCCTGCATTAGGAAAGACCACACAGGCATGCCAGGAGGAGCAAGAACGTTTCACACAGCTGCTTTCCCTACCAAGGAAGACCCAGAGAAATGTTTTATTTCTGAATAACCGCCTTCACTTAGGTTTTTGGCTTCGGGGCTTATACAGCAGTAGAAATGTTCCTGGGGTCTCAAGAGTGATGAAGTATTGTTTCTGGAGACAGGGCATCACTTTTTTATCCTAGGATGAGGGTGGGGTTGAGTGCTCTCTTTGGTCTTATTGAATGATATCTTATCAGTCAGACAAAATAATATTCAACTATTAATATCGTTCTGCTAAAACAGTTAAGGATAAAGATTTAATGTTCTCTTTTCAGTGCAGGGCTTGTGGCCACCGTGCAGGACTGTAATAAAAGAGAAACAAATGAGGCAGCTCAAAGTTATGGCTCTCCATGGCTTTTAGGTCTCTCACACATTTTTATAAAACATATATCAGAACTTGTGAATTGTTAAATTGGGTTATTTTTACATGCAATTGTATTCAAATACAGACCTGAGAGTAACCTGTTAGGTTTCAGTCTTCAGAACAGGCTCTCTCCTGGCTGGCAGACTTCTTGCTGTTATTACATCCTCTGGTCTGGAGCTGGACAAGGACAGTAGACCCACCTGGTCTCCAAGTCCACTGGTGCACCCCCAGCTCAGCCCCGGGCTCCCCTTCTTGCCCTTAGACAAACAGGTAACCGAGTTGCCCATCTCTTTTCTCATCTGTAAAAGGGGAGTGTGGAAGCTGTCACTTCTGGATTCCCTAGTGGATTTTAAAAGCACAGATGAGATTAAAGATGAACATGAACTTCTCACATTGCTACTGTTTAATATTTGTACTTCCTCTAGAAACCCAGGAGAGATTTAAGGAGCAGGAAGTAAATTTTAGGTCAAGTATTCCAGACCCTGATGTATCATTAAATGTTTGTGGGAATATACTTTTGCCAAAGAGCTGATAATTAGGGTTCGATTAGGGAAGCATCACTCAAATTAACTTTATGAAGAGACTCCTTCACGTTAACACTGTCCAACTTTAGTCCTGGAAGGGCAGTAGAATGGGTGTATATTGATTTGGGTGTGGGGGAATTAAGATCAAGTGCAGGATGGGCTTCAGCAGTGATTCTTCCTGCCCCAAGCTAGAAAGGTACCCCAACCTCAAATGAAGGAGGAACTACAAAGCCAGGAATGATGTTATTACTGTTACCTTCTAAGTGTGAGGACAGAAGTATCGCTGCTGTCCTAAACACTTAGGAGGGACTGAAATCCAACACTCAGGGCTTTATTTTTGCCCTCGTCTCTTCCCCCCAGGCTGGAATAGGAGCAGCAGAAGAGGCCAGGATCATCCGAAGTAGATGGCTCACTAGGGCAGGTTGCTCTGACTTAGGGAAGTTCTTTGCATTAAAACAAACATCCATAAAACACATTAGCCTCCAGCACAGGAGTGGGAACACACAAAGCAGGAAGCCTGCTGGGGCCTTTAGGGAAATCTTGAGTGCTTTGGGCTGATATATTTTCAGAGGGTTTAAACTAGATCAGCTCAAGAGAAGATGGGAACATTCAAGATGGTGGAAAAGCAAAATAACTCTCTCCTTTTCCCTCTCAATCAGTGGTCTCCCTGGAAAGCCATCACAAGTAAATGTTTTGTTCTGCTGCTGTGTGCGAGTAGGGGATGGGGTAAGTTAGGGATTTCATGGAACATGCTTTTTTTTTTTTTTTGTAAGCTCCAACTACATGGAATGAGCCCATTGGGGTGTAGGACCGGCCCTGACACACCCTATATGATGCCTTGACTGGGTTAATGCAAAGTTGGTCTCTTGTCAAATTATGCAGAAACTGCAGAAGGCTTGTGCCTTTGAGATGGATTTGGCCTCTGCATCCGGAATGACCTACAAACAGGTTTTTGAGTAACAGATGCTTAATGAGCATTCCTGACCCAAGCTGACACACACACAAACTTGGCTAGAAAAGATGAACCAGAGCAGGAGGAAAGCCCAGTTAGAGGGAGGTGCGTAGAGGTTTCACACACCCAACCGTGAATCGGCTGCTTTTTCCAGCTCAGAACACCTATATTAGGTGTTACTAGGAATAGTCATTCAGACCAAGTCTGAGCTCCCTGGAACTCTTCTCAATGAAAACAAAATTATTATGTAGTTTCAGAAAAAAAGGGAATCAGAAATACCGCATGTGTGCGTTTGAGGAATTTTTCAGGAGACTCAGGAGCAATGAGTTCTTCTCTGTTAGGGGACGTTATGAAACCACCTCAGTCCTCTTTGGTACAGTGGTTGTAATTATAACCACAGGGATATTGTGTTCTCAAACAAACAAACAGTCAAGCACCGTGATACCAGGTTGCCTGGAGCCAAGCTTCACATGTGGATGCATGTAACAATGCCTCTTAGTAATATCCCCATCACTTGTCATTGGCCTTCCCCTCTCACAGTGGAAATGTCTTTTTAGTCTGTGCCTGGCATATTGCTTTTGTTCATCTTAGGTTCATCGTGTCTGTTTTAAACAATGAGAACGTATCGGTCCTTGAGATACAGCACCTGGAACTCAAGGGCTTGATAGGGTGTGAACATGTAGAAGGAAGTGCTCACTTTCAGGAATTTCTTCATGGTGCAGTTGTATGCCATTAGCACAGTGGGAAAGAAGAAAATTAGATCCACTTGCACGCCAGCCAGCTCTGTTTTTAACACATGATTATTTTATTGGGGTGTACATTAATTAATCCTGAAATATGATCCTGTGTGACATTCAAAGTTGTGTTGAGTGGCTCAGAGTTTAAATATTTTAGTTTTACAGCTCTGTTATGCTGGCAGCCAACAATGGTGTCTCAGAGAAGTCAGCATATGAGTCCTGCTTGTGATGACATCTGGAAAGCTTGTTTTATCTATAAGCACAGTTGTAGACAAATGAAAGCAGACAGATGTAAGGCTGGGGTGGCATCTTCGCCTCCAGCACTTTCTAGCTGTACATTTTCCAGTGTGTCAAAAACAGGGAGCTTTTTTTCAGGGGTGGAATAAAAACATTCTGTCACATCGATACCCCAGCTACTGTGCTGCCTTTCCTGAGCTCTGAGGTGTAAAATGGCATATACTGGTCAAAATTTAACAAGAGCAGGAGATAGGAGTTAGGAGGAGGTGCCTGAGTGCAAAGGGTACTTGTGAGGCAAAAGAAGGCGTGGTGTCGAGTAAGTGCATTACAGCCCCTTTCTCCCAGGAGAGCCGGAGGCATAAAAGAATTGTCAGAAGGGATGTGGAGTTGCAGCTATATTTCTCACTCTGTCTTTATCTCTTTATCAGTCCCTGTGTGCAGCACCCACTGTATGCAGAGGAGGAGCCTACATTGTAGTTTGTCTGGGTGGGTCAGAAGTAAGCTTTAGGGTGGGGTTGTGCTAGAAGACGAGAGCTCAGAAACTGAAAACCAGTGACTTCGTGTCTGGTTGTCTTATGAGTCGTTTTGCTCAGGGATCATTCTTCAACAAATATTATAAAAGGACAGTTTGCCTTTTACCCCACTCTTCTTTTGTTATTGTAGAAATGAATGCCCCTCAAAATATACATACCTCCATGCCTATGTATTTGCTGAGATTTGGGTTAAAGCAGAGACTTTTCAAAGTTCCTGACCCTCCAGCAGCAATAAAATTTACTATACCTGCTGTGGGTGTCAAGTTCATATTTTCATCTCTGGGGACTGACGGCTCCATATTTCATGGTATATACCCTATGCACCATATAGCCTTTGCTAATTATTGTTAGATATGTTTTACTGAAATTTTAGGAAGCCAGATATGGTCTTGTTGAGCATCTGTTTAAGGGCTGGGTTGCCCACTTGCAGCCAAAAACGCATCACTTCAGAGTATTGGAGTTTTGTATCTGAGGAAACCATGCAGATTCATGTAATTTGAGGGCAGTAAAATAATGGAAATGAGGGGAACAGTATGGCCTAAGGAGGAGAAATACCTTCAGGTACTTAGGCCAGGACGCAGGTCTCTCGCTTCAGCAGCCAGTGTCTTTTTCAGCGGCACAAGGTGGTTGAAAACATCCGCTTTTTTTCTTTCTTTCTTTCTTTATAGCAATATGGTTGCATTATGCTATTAACAGGGGAAAACGCAGATGTCCATTTCCTGTCCCATTCCCACCACACCATCATCAATCCTTTCAAAGTGCATGGTGCTGAGAGCCACTGAGCCCTGATAAGTGCCTTTGTGTATACAAAATGGCACGTTTTTGTTTTACATGCTGTTAGGCATGGTGGAGAAAATATACGTGTAATCGAAAATGTACAGCAAATTGCCATTTGGACCTGCAAAAACTAAATGGTCCGGTCAGATGGATGGTTGGGATTTTAGTAACACTTGATTGAACTGATGAGCTGGCCAAGGAAAGCCCCTGGACCTTTGCGTGACTTTTCACTTAAAGCCACGTGTGGGTCCAGCGACCCTATCGGTGTTCTTAGAAACCCAGTCTGGCCCCAGGGGTCCTGGATTTTTAATGCTGTAGTGGTTGACTCCTCTGAGTTCATTTATATAAATTGGAAGTAGAAACGGGAATGAATCTTTTCTTGATTCTTGGCATCCTGGTTTTGCCTGATAATGTTAGGGTTAGAGGTAACAGATTTGTAAGTTATCTGTAGGTCATGGAGTTTAATAACCAGGAACATTTCACGTTTCATCACCTTTCAAAACTGAGAGCCATAGAGTCAGTCAGTTTTTACAGTTATTTTCCTCAGTGGCAGCTTATAATTTAAACTATTAAAATAGAGACCGTAATTTCTTCTTGTGTCATTCAGTGGAAGAGGAGAGTTTTCCCCCTCTTGGTTTGACTTTCCATAGCTGAAATATTTAGAGTACTTTTAAAATGTTTGCTCACACTATTGGATTGACATACGATAGCCAGCAGGGACCTTGTGCTGATACCAATTTGATTTGTTGATAAGTTAAACAGTTCTGCTAAATCTGCTATAGTACTATTTAGTCATCTTGAATTAATCAGATATATCCTTTAAGATGCCATCTCCTGGAAGGCTGTGTTTGGTCAAGATTAAAATTATTCTTTTGGCAACATTAAAGCAAAATTATGGCTCCCCTCACGGTGTTAGTAAATATTAATTTTTATTGACATGTGTCGATCTTGTATTATTATCATTATTATGATTGACAACACTTTTTGGTGCCTACAGTGTGCCACATTGTGCTAAGTGTTTTACACGTGTTTATTGAGTGCTTATTATATTATTACAGGCACTTTGGGACTCTGATTATCCTATATAACTCTCACTGTGATCCCGTGAAGTTGATCCTACTGTTACATTATTACCCCCATTTTGTCAATGATAACACAAACTCAGAGAAGTTAACTAACTTGTTCAAGAGCACACATGTTCTTTACATATTGTGCTATGTGTGTAGGTGTGTAGGCATGGATTTCATTTTCAGTGTAAAATATTTACTTTCTGTTCCAAATATATTATAACCAAAGTGTGCCTTGTACTTGTATTTTTTTACTCGGAAGCATGTACAAGGCCCATTTTGGTTATAATATTTATTTCATTTATTGATTTCATAAAAGATGCATTGAAATACAGCACTGGTTCAATTTCCCAACTGAAAACAACCAATCAGTTGCTAAGTTGGCAGGAACATCAGTGATGGTACTAACAGAAGTATGAGTTTTCTGTCCGGCATGGAGTTCTCTTGTTTGATAGAGAGGCAGTGCGGTGGATTGGTTGGTCAAAGTCTGCAGGGTAGGTTACTGGAGTTTGAATCCCACCTCTGCCACTTAAGAGCTCTGTGACTCTTTGTGCCTTGGCTTTCATACCCTTAAAATGGTGCTGATGATATTAACAGTATGTATTTAATGAAGATATAACATGTGTTGAATGAGCTCAAATATGCAAAGCACTTAGACTGATACCTGCCACAAAGCAAATAATGTAGGAGTATTAGCTGCTATAATTATTTTGTGACTGTTATTGTGATAATAACTTAAGCTGACCAATGAGAGATCACAAGCGGCTTGCAAGTAATTTTCAAATTTTTAGAAACATTTGTAAACTGTCAAAGGTGGTACGTATTCTTCCAGAGGTTAAGCTATTACAGATAACATTTTGCTATCTTTCTGCTGAACTGTTAAAATAAACAGATAAATAACCTAACAAATATTCTACGAGGAGTGCATAAAGAAAGAATTTAGAGCTCAAAGGCAAGTAAGATTATATTCGTCTAAATTAAGCATTTGAAATGTTTATATCTGTACTTTAAAAATGAGTACTGACCTGGTGATATCAGGAATTTTTTTCCCCTGAAATTGTAAATTATATGACTTGTTGTCTCATGCTGATCAATGATACATAAAAATGATCCTTACAAGCAAATATAATAAAATTGTAGAATTTAGATGGTGGATATATGCTCACTGTTCTATTCTTTCAGCCTTTCTATATGTTTGAAAATTGTAGCAATAAAATATTGGTGGGGGAGACTCTTACACCATTGCTTCTCAATCACTGAAGGGAAAATCAACCTCCCCGAAGCTTGAAACCCTTCCGCAGGCCCTGTGTTCTTTGGCATGATGACAGATGGCAGTCCCAGTGGTGTGGCACACACACAGAAACACACCCTGTGAAATCCCGTTCCAGTCTAACTGGGAGATAGATTTTTCCAACCACCAACTTTTTCTTTTTTTTTTGAGTCCTTTTGTGTTTTTTGTGTGTGTGTGTGAATTGGATTCCCATTTGCATTTTGGTCATCTGCTTAATATCAGTGTCATGCTGCTTTTCCTTAGACAGAACTGGAAGATCTTTGAGAAGGAGCCGAGAACGCAGGGAACCACAAAATAGTTATTTCAATTTAATGATACTCTTACACAATGACATTCCTTTGTAACCTAGCAGAGTTGGCCAGGAGCTTTATGGTTAATGTAGAGGTCACATTTTCTGAAGCTAATAAGTATCTGTACATTAGATGATCTATACTTATTACATCTAACAGTCCTTTCATCTTGTAATCTGTGTTAAAAGATGTTTTTAGGACAATATTCTGTGTTATGCTAACACTGTTCGTTGAAGAGGAAGATCAGAAATTAGGTTATAGATGCTGCCGAAGAAAAAGGCAGCATTTTATCACCATACAGAATTTAAGTATTAAGTTGAAAACATTTGTATTCTGTGTCATTTATGTCATGTGTCTTTTTTTTTTTTTTCTGGTTTGGATTTTTTAAAAATTTTGTACAACTTTTAAAGTTACTTTCCATTTACCGTTTTTATAAAAATATTGGCTCTATTCCCCGTGTCATGTGCCTTTTTAAGAAAAAGTACGTTTGCTGCTTAACTACAGAGCTATGATGATGTTGTAAAGGATCCCCGCCTCTGTGCTGCTCAGACCACACCCGGAATCTCTCATTTAATTCTGGGTATCACATTGCATGAAGAGCACTGAGCAATTGAAGTGCGACCACCAAGAGTGACCAGGGTGGTGAAAGGTCTGCAGACAAACCGTTGGCGGATCAGTTGAAGACACTGACAGTGACTGGTCCGGAGAAGAGCCTGCCAGAGTTACACCTCCTCCCCATCTGTAAAGGCTTCCACGTGGACCAGGAAGCACACAGACTCGCTCGATGCCTCAGAGGACCGGAATTTATAGGAAGGCAGATTTCAGCTTGGTAGAGGGAAAGAAGCATAGCAGTCAGAGCCATGAAACGCACTGCCTCACAGGGTAATGAGCCAGATGCAGCTGGTTTTTTTCTTTTTTTTTTTCTGCCAGACACTCCTGTCATCTGTTTGCAGGATATGGAAGGACGCAGGTGCCGACCCAAAGCTTTTTCTGAGGAGAACAATACTTTCTGATCACCTACAGAAATATGTGCTAAGAAGTTCAAGTAGGGGGGCACCATACCCCCCCCCCCCCCACCGAAAAGCAGAGTCACCTCTTTGTTCTGGGCGTCAGTTCTAGAGGAGGAGCTAAAGGAAGTTTCTTTCCAAGTCTGCTCTGGAGTTGCCTGTCTTTTGGGGAGCACTCAAGGGAAAGTACATCTTAAGTCAGGATTCTGATATAAAGAAATAAATATATTAGCTTTTTGATGTAAAAAAGGGAAATTCTATCGTGTTAAAGCTGAAATGAAAATATATAATATTTATCTTTTCTCCCTATTTTATAAATTTCATTATTTTAGGGTTATAAGGAAACAGTCTAGATATATCAGATGTCTCCTAATGAAGGCCTTAGTTTTTCAGGATGTTTGGAACTACAAGCAAATCATGCATGCAACATTTTTGTTTCTTTGTGTTGGGGAGATAAGTACAAACAACTAAAAATGTAAAGATAAGATGCTTACCTAACTGATCAAGGTAATAATATAAGAATAAGCCCTGTCTTTTTGGAAAAAATGTTGGTTTGAGATTTTTAAATAACTGTCTATCACAGTGAGATGGCCTTGGCTGCTGCTTGTAGGTTTTAAAGTCTTGGTTTGTTAAGAAAATTAAGGGGAGTGGGTTTTGTGATTTTTTTTTTTAATTTTTTTGTCACATTTTCATCAAGATATGTCTGTCCTTAGAAGTAAATACTAGAAACTGAAGGTAAGCAAGGCGAGTTCCAAAGCTGTACAACACTTCGACCATTCTTGAAGGAGTGGTCTTTCTCTGTCTTGCCCGTGCCTCTTCCTTTTCCATCCCAGGAGAGCAGTATGGTGGTTTGGGACATTGCTGTGTTTAAGTTCCAGTTGAGTATTGAGGGCCCTCTTGAGGGCTTCTGCTACTTTATCTTTTTTTCCGAATCCTGCATTACTTGACATAGTCTTCACTCTGTTCTTTTCCCACTGTAGATACACGTAAACCCCACCAATTGTAAAGTTTCTGTGCATTTCGAAGCCTTTGCTTCATTATATTTAACCTATGATTTCAGAAACAGCCACCTTGTAACATGAAAGAGCTATGGAAAATAACAGGAACTTGGCGTGTTTAGGAAGTCTGTCAGGAGACAGTGGTAGATTAACTCAGCATTCAACCATTTCACAAATATTTATTTATTTATTTGTGTGCTGGACAGAGCTGCTAGATTCTAGAAGTTAAAATGATGAGCAAGACAGATGTGGTCCCTGCCCTCACTGAGCTCACAGACCAGTGGGGGAAGATGGACTCAACTAACCACATAAGCATAATAGACATAAATTGCCATAAAGTCTTTAAACACAAGTGTTTGCACACACACGTACACGCAGACACACACACACACAGGCAAGGCTTAAAAAATCAAGTATCCTAGGGGATTTCTGGAATTGCTTCCTTGATAAAGTGAGCTTTGAGCAGAGATCTGAAGGATGAGTTGCAGCTCTTGAGGGAACGGCTGCTTACAGACAGGAGGAAACCCGGCCTACTGGGGGAACTGGCCCAACTGGAGCATCCCTGGTGCGCTGAGGGGAGACTCGAGGACAGTGTAGGGCCTAGCTTGGAATACACTCGAGTGCCCTGCTGTTGTTTTCTTCTGGTCCTCCCAGAACTTTCCTAGGATTATCACCCACAGGGGAGACTGTGCTGTTTTTATTCTAATGAATCATAATCCTCCATTATTTCAGATGATGACCACTTCTAGAAGCACTGAAACTAGCGATGGTGTCAGTATCTCAGCTCTTGGGCAGATCTTTAGGGGGAAGCCCTTTCTTTCAGTTTTTAATGATGGATAAAGCAAAACTCCTATTGCTCGTCGGTTTCCCTTCCAGGCTGCCCCGGGTACGGAGTTGATAGGAGATCTTTTGGACATGGGAATTGCTTCACTGTTGACAGAAAGACATGGTGAATTTGATTAAATTAAATTAGGAGCATGTGTATGCTTGACAAAGTGAGCTAATGAAGGAAAATGCATCAAAAGGATTTATGGTGAATTGATTAAAATTTTTCTCTGCAGAAAACCCTTCCGGCTTAACGCTTGGAATTAGAAGGCTAGCCGTGCTTCTAGGCCCTCCAGGTTCTCACTTGCCTTTACAGTAGGCAGTTTGGGGACTTTTCTTTTCTTTGAGCGGCTGCTCTGTCTGTAGCCTACTCTATCGCAGGCAAAAGTATTCCCAACCTGCAACCTGAATTGCACGGAAGAAAAGAGGATAAAAGACACTATTTGATTTATTAATTTCTAGTGGATTAGAACTACAAATGTTTGCTATGTTTTTAATTTGAGAAGTAGAGAGAATCACAGCAGCTTTTAATTATGCATTTTGTGTAATGCAGCTCTGAATAGAGCAGAACAAAATTAAAATTGTGGATCAAATACTAAATCTGAGTGGATGCTAAAGTGAGCTGTAGTGTAATGCTAATGGTTTTGCGTCTTCCTGGCATTATGTCAATAATGGCTCTAATCACATTAAGTAGAGAGCCCATTAGCTTTTTCTTTGCAGCAGCATGCACCATAGCAACATACTGTGAGTTCTGAAATAACTTTTGACGTATTTTTAAAA
Source organism: Balaenoptera physalus (assembly GCF_965194825.1). Taxonomy (NCBI): domain Eukaryota; kingdom Metazoa; phylum Chordata; class Mammalia; order Artiodactyla; family Balaenopteridae; genus Balaenoptera; species Balaenoptera physalus. Next base: position 65,886,701 of record NC_138886.1, on the reverse strand, counting down.
GCACTGCCATGTTCAGGCTAAGAGGCAAGTGCATAACTTGTGCGTGCAGACACAGTTGTGTTCACAGTGCTCTGTGTGCAGTGATGTTCTTTTGTTAGTTTAGGCATATTAACCCTACCTAACATTGTCTTTGAAAAATGCAACCTAGTACCCTTATCTTCATAAATTTAATAGATTATCTGCTATTTTCTTGAGACTAAAGCATTCATGGAATTTGCCAGGGTGTAAAATCAGATCTACTTGTATAGCATTATACCTAGAGGGACGGAAGACCTTTTGCTATGTCCTTTCTTTGCTCTGTTCTCAAATAGCATGGCAATTTCTAACATCCCTGTATAGTTCTAGTTCTAGGTTAAAGCTGGAACAGAGAAGTCTGGTTGAGGTTCTTTTGCTTTAATGCCGTTTTCAGGTCCGTTTTGGTAGAGTGCTTTGTGCTCCCGAGATGAGCTCATCGTGGGTGTTCTTAGACGGGGAGACTAGTATTAGTATAGTGTGTGAACAGTTCTTTGAGTAGTAACTTGGGAGAAATACTGAGTATTTTTAATCTTTCAAACAATTTTAAACTTTTCAGAGAAACTTTCAACTAAAACTCTTCCGGTGTTCCTGTTCTTGCAATATATGAAAGTAAACTGGGAAGTTGATGAAGGAATTTTCCAGACAGTAGTGTGGCAGAGATACTTTATTCTCAATACGTATATGACCTGACGACTTATCCTTCTCCCCAAACCTTCACCCAGCCAATATGTATCTGGACAACCAGGCTTATAATATTGAGGGTCCCATCTTTGATGCTTTCTTCTTTCCCATCTCTTCTGTCTTGATTGCTTCCCACCCCACAACAAGTTGTTGCTTCTAAATAGCCCTGGAACTCATCCCTTCCTCTCCACCCCTCATTGTCTCTTGCCTGTCATGATAATGTTCCTAAATGTTCCTCTTGGTGCTACATTATGAATGACTTTCAAGAAAGCAGTGTATAATGATGTGTATGCGGAACTAATATTTTCCTAAGAGGTGTTCTTTTAAGTTGGGGTGCGTCTTCCTAACTTAGATTCAAGAGGCGTAATCAAGGGTAAAGCAACATTAAATTTTACTGCTGATCGCTGTGCATTCTATTAGTGCCGTTACAAAGTATAATTCTCTTAGAACTTGAAAGCAAGTGCTACTTCATTCAAGAGTTGGGTATCTTGTCTGTTTATCAAAGACCCAGAAAATTTGGAGAAACATCACACAGCTTTTACAATTATTCAGACAAGCCATAATATCACATGACTGCTCCCCCAAATGGTAAGACATTACTCACTGGATCTTAAGACATTTGAGGTACTTAATCATCATCATACCTTAATGAGATAGTCAGGAATGAAATTTAAATCACTTTAAATTGGGGCAAGGAGAGGGGAAGTGACTGCCCAAGTTTGCTTTGACAGTGGTTGAACTAGGATCAACTCCAGAAATAGTTGCCTTTTTATTTTTATATGTTAAAGGATATTTCCACTTAATCTTCTAATTCAGAAGAGTCAACTTGAGTTCCTTAAAGGAATTCATAAGTGTAGCAGTCCTAACTTTTAAGAGCACTTTCAGGTTTGTTTCTCGTTAGAAGCCCATAAGGGGAAAAAAGGTAGGATCCTCTTCTGAAGATGAGGAACATGACACACGGTTTGTTATGACAGAAGCTACATTTTTCCAAACGTCATTGCATTACATCATGTTGCCAGAATGGCTTGCCTTCTCCACAGAGATGCAATGTTAGGTTCCACAGAGGTAAGTGCCGTTCCGTCTGACTGCACACCGGGAACGTTCCATCTCACAGGGAGAGGTAGGAGCCATCTGACTTGCCCATCTAGTAACTTGCCCAGCTCCAGGGTGTTCTCCTAGAGGCTGTCCTCCCACAGTGCTGTTCCCTTTCTCTCTAGATCTGCCTTGACTATCTGCCACAGCTACAGCTGCCGCCTTTGGGGAGATGACCCATAGCTGATCCCCATGCGTCGACCTTCCTTCGGCACCACAGTTCCACATTTTCAAATGTCCATTGACTCAAGGCCTGGTGGCACTATCAGCAAATCCATACCAACATAACTAAAACTGATTTTTTTTCTATTTCACCCCCTTTCCTAAGTAGTTATTCCTCATACTACCCACATTGACCTTTTGTGTATCATTCAATAGAGCCTCCAAAGGCTGGATTCTATGGTGTGTCTCCTGGTGGTTCCACAGTTTGATAAAACAGTCTTTGCTTCCAAGAGACTTAAACGAAGAAGAAATATAAGATGTGGATCATACTTGTATCTCAGAAGTTTCACTATGTGTGAAGGCTAGAGACTGGTTTAGGGCTGAGGGGATGGGGCACCCAGTCTGGAAGGAGGTAGAAGGTGATTGAACCAGATGATCTTGTCTGAAGTTCTCTCCTCAAAGAGTGCACAGTTGAGTAAAGGGAAGTAGGTACACACAAGAATCTAGGTGATGGTAAAGCAATCAGGAAATGTTTAGAAAGCTGAGATCTCAGTTTTTCCTAGTTTGTATCATTCTCTCTGTCAGACAAATGCAGGGCAGCATTTCCTGTGAGCTATTACCATTTTTTCTATCCACACTCCCCTGTCCCAGCTCACTTATCCCCCCCTCCCCCTTCCTTCCCTCCTTCCCTCCAGGAAGTGGGAGGGGAGAGAAAAGACAGAAAAGGGTTAAGGTTATGTACCCATACTGACCAGAGTTCTTTTCCCTTTTGTGTCAGTGCAGGGCAATATAGTATTTGTTGGGCCTTTAGGATTTATCCTTATAGACCTGAGAGAATCATCGATATATTATGAACATTCCCTCTTTCAGAGTTTCTTATTCTTGTAAGATGAATGCAAGATTTACTTCTGATAAGCTAAATTTTGGTCATGCACACTACCTAGTGTGTTAGCAATGTTTAAAATATTAAAAGCACAGACAGAGGTAAAATGTCATATTCTGGAGCACATAGGCTGAATAGCTCATAATTAATTTAAAAATGCAGGATTTTTAAGTAGATATACATCCTCTCAGCAAGCATTTTTCATAAGTTTGCTGTGTGCTAAGGGCTTTGGATATAAAGGTAAAAATCACCAGGTTTGTTGACAGAGTTTTGTTGTCACACAAACCAACAGTTTGAGTGCCATGGGATACTTGTATTATTGGAAGTATGGATGAGTAGAGGGATAAGAGTATGTACTTTGGTGTCAGACTGGGCCTAAATACCTTCCCTACCTTCTGTTAGCCGAGTCACTTGAATAAGATTTTTAACCTTTTCAAGCCTTAGCTTAGAGTTAGTAATAGTACCTACCTACCATGTGGTAATGGTTGGGGAAATTGTTCAAGATGGCGCATGTACAGTACCTAGCAGAATACTTGGTGGAAAGCGAATGCTCAGAACGATGTTAGCTATTGTTACTGCAGTGTTAATAGAAAAAGGAGCCTCTAAGTGTGTCGTGGGCAATGGGGGAAGACTTCACAAAAGAGGTAGGTAGCAATTGAAGTGACACTCAAGAAGACAAGACGAGAGTACAAGTTTCTCAGGAACAAAGTATTCCATTCAGGCTAACAGGACAGCATCCTCTAAAGCATAGAATTGTGAGGAGCTGTGGCCTGTTCCAGAAGTTTGTGAATCAGTATTGCTGGAGCATAAAAAGATTCACAGGCAGTAAAGCTGGACAGGTAGCCAGAGGCCAGATCTTAAAGGGCCTTGTACAGAAAAAGGCGTTTTGAGTTTATACTCTGTGCCAGTCATCTTCTAAGTGGCATGCTGGTGGTATAGACATTGAGAAATGGGAAGATAATGATAAATTTCTATATTTATTTTTTTCTTGTTTTAAATTTGCCTCATAATATTAATAATGTACATATAATACATTATATAAGGCATTGTATATAGTAGAGTGGTACATGTAGATAGCTTGAGCATGATATTCAGCCAGTATACAAGTGTGCCCATACTAATTATTTTTCTGGCTGGTGTTTTCTGATCAGTTATGGCAGCCATTCAGATTGATGGTTGCCCAGCCCTACCAGTTATTAAAGAGTTTTTGATATCACTCCTTTAAGTCAGTATACCAGTGTTGGGCTGTGTACTCATGCTTCATTACTGATCATGAGTTTGTGGACCACTGCTCTGCGAGATGGGGAGCCATTGGAGGATTTGGGGCAAGGGAGTGAAATGATTAGAATCATCACGGGGGCAGCATCCTTGAGGGCCGTCAGCATTGAGAAAGGTTGGAGGAAGAGGTATCATCTCCACACTTACTTAGGTCTAAGCACATAGTTCACAGTTGAGGCACAAATATCCGCTATCTTGATGGATGACTTATGGAAGAAGGAGGACATGATTGGCTTAACTTTTCAAGGGTTGATGCATAAAAAAGATATTGTTCAAATTTTGAAAAACAACATTGCATCATAACATGTAATGATGTAGTTACAAAACAACAAACCCAGAGACAAAAATTGAAGACTTCTTTCAAAATATTCAGAGAAGAAAAGAAAAGTAGACATGTGGAAGAGAATACAGGCATAGTCTTTAAATAATTTGAATAACTCGAATGGCACAGGCACTGTACAGTAAGAACAGATGTCCAGACGTGGGCAGTCTTAGCATATATCAACTGAACCTTAGTCTGGGGGAAGAAATAAATAAGTAAATATATGAATATTTGAGGGTCTTAAAGCTTTGTTAGCTATAATTAGCCTCTACTATATGTCCCCTTCCCATTCTTAAACCATTTATCTTTGTCTTCTTCAGTTACGAATTTGGTACTCCAAGGAAGAATTAGGAAATAATCTCCTGTCAGTGACTATATGTAACCCTCATTTGTGACAAATGGAAGTTTAATTCAATTCTGATTTTATGAGCACAGTGAAATGGCACTGAGAACGCCTTCCCTTTGTGTAGATCAGCCCAGGGATTTTGTAGATCTTGTATGCTCACAGTGGCACCTTTTCAATGTGGTCATTGTTCTCTACTTTCCCAAATGATCACAGAACGTCTTCTCGTTCAGTGTGGTTCAATCTCCTGAACGTTCACTTTGCACTTGCCGTGGGATAATTGGTGTTTCCTGTTACACGTGCTCCTAGCTTCTATCAGTGTGACTTCACACCTTTGGCAACAACCCTCCTTTCCCTAAACCAAAATGGGAAGAGTGATCAGGAAAGGAAGCTTGCTTTCAGGAGCGAAAATGGAGAGAGGCAAGCAGAGCTGTACGAGGAAAGAAACAGGTGAGCTCTGAGTTGGGGGAATGGTCGGTTCAAGAAAAGAGGGAAGATGGGGCTAGAAATTTGGGAGTATAAAACCAGGACATCACACGAGAGTGGGAGGGAAGAAACTTCCTGCAGGGCCTTTTTGGATCTGAAGCACAGGAGAGAGAGAGAGCATCAAATAACCTGAACAAATGGATGAAAACAAAGAACAAAGAGAGGAAGAGTGCATTTCTTCTGGCAAAGGTGGATGGTGAAGACCAGACACAAGCAGTGATGGAGCAAATGACCTTGTCTTTGAATCCCCATCACAGACTGAGGGTGTGTTCTCTCCCTTCCCCATTTCCAGCGTGAGAGCGAGGGATGGTGTAGCTGGAAGGCAGATTGAGTCTTTACTGTCATACAACTAAAGCCCTTTGCGTGTGGGTTTGCCACTTCCTGTTAGCTTGGATCTTATCAGACGTTAGTAGGGTTTTTTCCTTCACTTTTCTCCAAACTTAGTTTCTGACTCTTTGTGTTAATCATTTTGCCAACATGAGGCATACGATTTGATCTTGGTTCCCACTGTCCACCAATTTGCACTTACAGGCAAAAATTTAATTCAAACTTTTGAGAGGGTTAGAGAAATACAGGTGTAGGGTGAAAGTAAAAGTTGGGGGCAGAAATCTCAGGAGGTTGCTCCTGAGTTGTTTTAGGTGGATCACTTTATTAATTCTTAGAATAAAGCCAAATTTCATTTACATCGCATGCCATGTTTCAACAGGCATGAATAACTTTTTTCTTTGGCCGGTGAATGGAGACGGTTTTGGGTTATAAAAAATAATAATAATACAGAATGAGAGTGAAGAGATCCTGGGTTAGCTCAGAGACAGCAGGAGGATTTCTGAGGGGGGAGCGGGTGAAAGAGCGGTCCACAGACTTGCCGACGGATGCTTATTAAATGTTAATAGGAACCGCACGTGATGCGAAGCAGGCAGATCTGAATTTATCTTGTAATTGGATGTCTACAACCAGAAGTATGCGAATGAAATCAAGGAGAGGCACTACAAAAATTATTTGCTAGGAAGCAGAAGCAAGATTGTGTTTACTTAACATACCTGGAAGAGCACATCCCCAGCATTGGTGAGCTGGAAGCCCAGGAGAAGCGAGCGGCCTTGCAGCTCAGTGGCAGGTGGAAGATGTTAGAAAAGCAATACCTCTTATACCAGAATACATTCCCAGGAAGGTTGAGAGCCCCCGACACGGTAGGTATGTAAACCTACGTAGCTGACATTAAGGCCTGTTGTGCTTTTGTAACCTCCTTGAATCACTGGAGCGAGCTGTCCCTGGTGGGGGGCATGTCACTGGGTTCTGTGTCGTGACAGGGAGTCGTACCTGTGATACCTGAAACCGTCTACACTCCCCTGTTTAGTCCTGGGTCATTGGAATGCAGGCACTGGATTGAAGCATTTATTCATAGCAGATTAAAAATATAAGCATCTATGAGGCCTCACTTAGGAGACTCGTAGAGGATTAATAAAATATTTACAAAGTCACCTATATGATTGCTTCATTTGTGAAGTATTTCGCTCTCATTGCATCATAAATCCTCATTCAGGTGGCTTCTCTGTTCTCTGAAGGAACTTCTGTTCTACTGGAGAAGCAGAAACAGATTCCTGCCATACTTTTATTAAAAACAAACAGAGCACATGTGTGTCCTCTGGTTTCTCTGTACACACATGTGTTCTCTTTTACACACACACACACACACAGCCAATACCCAAAAAACAGTGAACTAAAAGGGTAAAATAATTGTTTTTTAAAAGGAGTTGTCATTGACTCAGTGAATGATATTCACTTGAAAAGTATTCAGAAAAGATCCTATTATTACAGTAAGAATCTTATCTCTGCATGTTTTACGTGGCACCTGTAACCAAGAGAATCTTAAGCTGATCAAAGTGTAGTTTTTCCAGTAAAGACTATTAATATAATTTATGAAAATTTAACCTTTGTCTTTGTGACAAGTGACTGTTGTGTCACTTATTGTTTATTATTATATATGCCGTCTCAGCAGATCATATTGTACAGATTTCTAGACGGAAGGTCAAGATTTCAGTTAATCCTTGGATTTATGCGAAAGCTAGAAGTGTATCTATGAGCAAGCATTTCCTGAGTGTCTGCAGTGTGCCTCGGAATTTGGCAAGGCCTGTCATGAGTATTTGTACTTCACTTAATTCAACCCTAATAACGACTAATAATCCTGAGGATAACAGTAAAAGTCAGGTATTACTATCTAGTTTCCTAGCTGGGAAACTGAGGCTTATTGTGGTCACAGCTAGTAAGGAAAAGGCTTGGTACTGGAGCACAAACTTGCGGCTTCACACTCTGTACTGTATCTTATTTTATTTTTATTTGATATGATTTGTTTTTCCACTCCATTCTGCCTCCCCTTACTTCTGTGGAGAGGGTATTTTAGGATTGTTAGAACCAGAGCTTATCCTTTTTTTTTTCCTGATAGTCAACAATCTTTTATGCTCTTTTTCAGAATTTCCCTTCCATTGTAAGCTATGGCTCCTTTTTAAACTGTGACTTCTGTGATACAACTTGGAGTTGGCCTCTTGTTTGGTGTTACTAACTTTAATAAAATAGTTATTTGATGATTAAAAATTTTGCCAGAAATCCATATTAAAATGTTCTTGAAGGCTAAAAAATATTTATCTGGCAACAGTCCATTCCGTATATAATGGAAATATTTTTTACCCTATTTCCTCTCCTTTTCTCTCTCAAAGCTCTTACAGAAAGGGATAATGGAGCTGGCAGCTGTGGCCATAGGAAGTCTGTGCAGTCTGTGGTTTATGTATATGAAAGATATATGCCGGAATATATGCATTTGCCATGATTTTTTTTTTTTTTTTATTGTGGATAGGTGCAGAAGCCTCAACTTTCCAGTCGTCTTCCTTGTGATTAATTGGGCTGTCTTTGTTGTCTCCCACGTAAGATCTAAAAACCAGCCTCCGTCTTTGCTGAATGTCAGTGCAGCTGCTGTGTGCATGCTGTTTGCTTTGTTGCTATGTGTGTGGGTGCCTCCGGCCCAGGTCCTGAGTCCCCCTTCTCCTGCCGCGTGTTGCCTGTGCTTCTGTGGACAATAGTAATGGTCTCGGATCAGGGACTTTTACACATAGGTGTGTTCTTCCTTGTTGGCTAGGAGTGATCAAAGACCTCCATGTTTCATTTTGCCCAGAGCCTCACATCCCACCTGCTATCTTCAGTAAAATCCATTGCAGAGAGCTTTACCCTCAAGCCACAGAAAACAAATCCAGCACCTGTGGCCTGAGAGCATTACTTACAAAGGCCGGGAAACTCCCAGAATGTTGTTTATGAAGCACACCCTCAGTCAGGACTCCAGGCGTTGCTGTGTCTCTTGCTTCTTTTCTGGCTACTTGTGAGCATCAGACCCTTTTGCGGAAGGAGGGAGGTCGTGTTGTAGAACACGATCACACATGTCAGGACACATGCTACTTCGTGACACCGAACTCTGACTAATATCCTGGGGGAAGGAGGAAATACATGCATATGGGTATATTTTGCCTTCCATTTAACTCTCTAATTGTTTTTTTTTTTTCATTACTTAAATAAGGATTTCTGTCTTGATTAGTGGTGTTATTCACAAGAGACTAAGGTTTCTGCACTTGCCTTGCGCGTGTGACGTGGAAGGCATGTGTTTTCTTTTGCCATATCCCCACTCAGCAGGAGTGCTCTTACCAGAACTAGGAAACTCAACAGAAGGACAGTGCATGTATTTGCTCGATGTTCTCCCCTTGCTCTGGACTTGAGTTGTAATGCAGTTTCCAGCCCTCATGTGTGCACTGAGTGACAGGGTTCCTAAGGGGGGTAACGCAGGTAAAGTGCTTTTTCCCTTAGTGCTTGGCACATAGTGAGTGCTTAGTGAACAGTGGTCATTACTTTTCGTTGAAGCCAAGTCCACATCGCACCTCTCTCTTTAATGCAGATTTCTGAGAGCCCTTTAGTTAGATCTGAGGGTCAATCTCTACCTTGTGAGAGTGCTTTAGGAAATGTGACTTGAAATTCGAATTTTATTTTGTATACTTTCACATATACTCGGTGGATTGGTTTGAAACCAAAATGCTGTATTGATTTCCTTTTCCTAAGTTATCTTCTGTTTCTAGGAGATTTCCATAAATAAGTTGGATGTCTTGTTGGTAGACTAAGAACTGACAAGCCAGTTGTAGACAACAGTGAAGACTCTTTTCCCTATTTTAATATAAAATCAAAACCAAGAGATTTGTAAACATCCCCATACTGATTTTTGTTATTAGAAGTGAATGTTGAAAGCGCCCACAAAAGCTGCTTTTCCAGACTCTATTGGACCAGAGGCCTCTTGTGGGGAACCGTTAGTTGCATCTTCTAATAAATAACATTTGATACATTAAATACTCATTTGAATGGATGTTCTCTAAAGGAAATGAAGCTAACATAGTCCCTTGGCTTCTATGAACCTCATGAATCTCATGTATGTATTAATCTATTAATAGCCTTCTATTAATCTCATGTATGTATTATTGTGCAATTTATAATGGAAGGGGTGTTTTCCTCTTAGGTACAAATCGTGTTTTCAGTAGTGTCTTTTGACTCAACTTAACTTGACACTATAGAGGGCACCAGTAAATCACACATCCCTGTGTGCAAATGAGACAGACATCTCCCTGTCTCCCACCTGTATGCCCTTTCCTGGATCAGGTATCAGAGCTGAGCTTGGGGCCATCTAGGACCGCAACCCTTGAATTCGTTTTTGTGTGGGACGGCAGTTGGGAGTACAGATCTGAAACCATGGTGGATCTGAAACAGTGATGGGTAGGTGTGCAGTAAAGTGTTAACATAGCAGGCCTGAGGCTGCTGTCTTTAGAAAGGCCTGCTTACAAGATTGGCCCTTCACTGGCATCTAGGAACTTGGATCTGGGGAGTGTTCCCACCATTCCGTAATTGATGAGTAGCTCACTGTTCCAAACTGTGCAAATAATATGGTTTCTGCTGAACACTCGCTTTCCTCCTGGGAGTCTGGAATTTTGGCTTTCGGTACATGCTCGGCAAAAGGGTGCCCGTGTGACCAACCCCCAGTGAAAACCACGGCCACTGAGTTGCTAAGGAGCTTCCCTTGTAGACAGCACTTTACATGTGTTGTCACAATTCAGTGCTGGAGAAATTAAGTGCATCCTGTGTGACTCCTTGTGGGGAGGGCTCTTTGAAGGATGCTCTTGGTTTCTTCTGGACTTTGCCCCATGCCCTTTTCCCTCTGCTGATTTTGCTTTGTGTCCTTTCACTCTGTAATAAATCTTAGCTGTGAGCATGATTATATGCCGAGTCTTAACTGATCCTGGGGTTAGCATGGAGAACCCCCCAAACAGTTGTTAAAACCTAACTTGTGTGGATTCCATACAAGGAGGAAGGCAGGAGGCCTGAAAGTGTGCCTGAAGGTTTGCCTTATGCATACTCCCACTCTGTATCATTTTCTTCCTAAGCACTACTTCATTTTGGTGTTGAGCTTAGTAAATATGTTTAGACTATAATATAATTAGGTGGGCACATCTGGCACATTCAGATATCAATGTGAATTCATTCCTTGTTCCTTGCTGCCTTGGAACTGAGGTGTAAAGGAGAGAGACTTAACAGAACGCCTTTTCTTTCTCTCTTACACACATGCACACATTTTCCCCATTACCTACTCTTCTAATAATCGGAAATCAGTGCTAACTGGAATTCTCCTCATTGATGGAATACAGTGGCAGTCAGCCCTCATTTGGAAATGCTTTCTGAGTTAGCAAAATAAAATAACAAAAATTACCTTCAATTAGGGTTAATTTTGGGGGGTGTTATTACCCTATTCCACTTCTTAGATGTTTATCTAGAATCTGCCTTTCCTCACTACACCAACAAGAGAATTTGCCAGAGTTTTTAATCTCTCTCTCCGTTTGGAAGGATTCTTTACTTGCTTCCTCACTGGGAAATGAAGGCGAAATAGAAGTGCTGCTGAGAAATAATCACTCAGGAGAGCATCTGGGGAGAAAGTACAAGACCGATAACTGGATTCAGTAGTGGCTACTATCACCGACTCGCCTGCCACCGCAGGCCTGGTCGTGCTCTCCTTTGCTGGCAAGAGTTTACATACACTTTACCTTTTGGTCTGGTAGGGTAACCTCTGTGCATTACTCCTGAGACACGTGAGCATGAGCAAATAGAGCGTGTAAATTTACAGACAGTGTCTATTTTAGACTTCATGAAAATAGACACTGAAGGAGAAGATGGGTGAGATGACACAAATCTTGTTTCTTGCCTTGATAGGTGATTCCATAAAAAGTAAAAAATGAAATATTGTGTGCATTCTCTCCATGAATAAAATTTTTTTCTTTATTAAAGTGACTTAATTCCTTTATGATTTTTATTTAATACTACCTTATCTTCCTCAAATAACCATAAGTAAATAGTCCTCCTGGTGATTTAGAAAATCAACAAACAGTTGATTTTCTTAAAAGGGGGCTTGAACTGTTTTATTGCACAGTGGTTCATGGAGAGAAGCAGTTCGCTAGTTATAAAAGTCAGTACTTTTCTAAGACAAGTCATTCCTTTGATATTCTGTGGAACCATTACAGCCACTGTTTAGAAGTAACAAATGATAATAGGTATGAAAAGTAAAATATGTGAAAGTCTTATTTTATTTTTTTAATTAAAAAAAAATATTTTAATATATATTAAATGTTTGAAGTTCTAACAGTTTATCTTTTTTAATTTTTATTTTATATTGGAGGATAATTAATTTACAATGTTGTGTTAGTTTCAGGTGTACAGCAAAGTGACTCAGTTATACCTATACATATATCCATTCTTTTTCAGATTATCTTCCCATATAGATTATTACAGAATATTGTGTAGAGTTCCCTGTGCTATACAGTAGGTCCTTGTTGATTATCTATTTATATATATAGTAGTGTATATATGTTAATCCCAAACTCCTGATTTATCCCTCCCCCCAACCTTTCCCCTTGGGTAACCATAGTTTGTTTTTGAAGTATGTGAGTCTGTTTCTATTTTGTAAATAAGTTCATTTTGTATCATTTTCTTAGATTCCACATATAAGTGATATCATACAATATTTCTCTTTCTCTGTCTGACTTACTTCACTTAGTATGATAATCTCCAGTTCCATCCATGTTGCTGCAAATGGCATTATTTCATTCTTTTTAATGGATGAGAAATATTCCATTGTATATATGTACCACATCTTTATCCATTCCTATGTTGATGAGCATTTAGGTAGCTTCCATGTCTTAGATATTGTAAACAGTGCTTCAGTGAACATTGGGGTGCATGTATCTTTTCAAATTATGGTTTTCTCCAGATATATGCCCAGGAGTGGGATTGCTGGATCATATGGTAGTTCTATTTCTAGTTTTTTAAGGAACCCCCATACTGTTCTCCATAATAGTTGTACCAATTTACATTCCTACCAACAGTGTAGGATGTTTCCCTTTTCTCCACACCCTCTCCAGCATTTATTGTTTGTAGATTTTAATGATGGCCATTCTGACTGGTGTGAGGTGATACCTCATGTAGCTTTGATTTGCATTTCTCTAATAATTAGCAATGTTGAGCATCTTTGCATGTGCCTACTGGTCATCTGTAAGTCTTCTTTGGAGAAATGTCTGTTTAGATCTTCTGCCCATTTTTTGACTGGGTTGTTTGTTTTTTTGACATAGAGCTGCATGAGCTGTTTGTATATTTTGGAGATTAATCCCTTGTCTGTTGCATTGTTTGCAAATACTTTCTCCCATTCTGTGGGTTGTCTTTTTGTTTTGTTTATGGTTTCCTTTGATGTGCAAAACTTTTTAAGTTTAATTAGGTCCCTTTTGTTTATTTTTGTTTCTATTTTCATTACTCTAGGAGGTGGATCCAAAAAGATATTGCTGCGACTTATGTCAGAGAGGGTTCTGCCTATGTTTGCTTCTAAGAGTTTTATAGTATCCAGTCTTACATTTAGGTCTTTGATCCATTTTGAGTTTATTTTCGTGTATGGTGTTAGAGAATGTTCTAATTTCATTCCTTTACATGTAGCTGTCCAGTTTTCCCAGCACCACGTATTGAAGAAACCATCTTTTCTCCGTTATATAGTCTTGCCTTCTTTGTTGTAGATTAATTGACCATAGGTGCATGGGCTTATTTCTGGGCTTTCTGTCCTGTTCTATTGATCTATATTTCTGTTTTTGTGCCAGTACCATACTGTTTTGATGAATGTACTTTTGTAGTATAGTCTGAAGTAAGGGAACCTGATTCCTCCAGCTCCGTTTTTCTTTCTTAGGATTGCTTTGACTACTCGGGGTCTTTTGTGTTTCCATACAAATTAAATTTTTTTTTCAATAAAATTAGAAATGAAAGCCTTTTATATTTTTAACTTAGACTAGCTGTAAAGGCCTTCTGTAATATTTCTTTTTTAATACATTTCATGTTAATTCATCCACATCCATTTTCTATGCTTTTTTTCTCCCCATTCTGTGCATTCTATTTTTGGTACACAACTAGAGTTCCCTATTAAGAATTAAATTGATATATTCAAAATTGACTACTCCAGTCTCTACTTTCATATACCTAGGTATTAATTTTCTCTTTGCCATTTTAGTTTTACCAAATCTTTATAAAAGAGACTTCTCTCCTACTCCTTTCCTCTACCGTATCTGCTCATGCTGATATTCCTCAAACCCTGGCCAGAATGCAACTACTTACTATTTCAATTAAATTATTTTAAATGTTCTAATAATTCAGTTTTAACATTGAGTAATTCATTGTTGGCCACAAGTGGAAACTGTTTCTAGTCTGTCAAATTTTAAATGTATATTCATATTCTGTATTTGCATTTTTGAGCTCTCTTTCCAATACTTAGTTCCTCATCCCTAAATTTCTTTTTTTTTCCCCTCCTAGCTCACTTTCCTATGACAGTCACTCTTTTTCTGTATTGTCTTTCCCTTTTGCATTTGAGAAGATTTAAGTTTTTGTCCCTAAACCTGTAAATAATCTGGTGATAAAGTGAACTCAGAAGCATAGGCCCAACCAAGGTCTCAAAATATTTTGAGAAAAATGAATTTTTTACTTCCATTGGAAAATATTCATATTTTTATTTCTTAAGTACATAGTATAAAACTTCTGGATATCTGCCTTTGCGTGTGTGACTGCCTAACCAGGTGTTGGACAACTTAGGTTTTGGACTCATACTGACTATTTTAGATATCTAGTAAGCATCTGTCTAAAGATAGTGGGTTTATAGAAATGACAAGTGGTCAGTTGTCAACAGAAATGAATGAAATATAAAGCCAACATAATTTATTTAAAATGTGCAAGGCACAACCCTAGTTGCTATAGGGGTATAAAGATGAGTGTTCTGGAGCCTTTATACTCAAGGGTCTGGTTACACTGTAAGGGATTATCCGAGATTGCACGTTACTGATATATTGTAAAATGGAATATGGTAAAAAAAAAAATCACATGAAAAGCAGATGGGAATTCTGGATAGATCGCATGATTTATGATCGAAGTAATCGTTGAAAAGAGGGCCTTGGATGATAATGGGCCCCCAGAAAATTGATGACAGCCTTCCAAGTGGAAGGGACGGAATAAACAAAAATGTGGTGTGGTGAGAAAGTGTCGTGTGTTCACTGACAGCTGACTTGTCCAGTTCCAATGGCAGAGTGTGCACAAGAGAAGTTAGACTTAAGAGCTAGATTAGGGCAGTTCTTGAATACCAGCGTGAAGAATTTATGCTTAAATCATTTAGCAGAGGGGAGCCATTGAAGTTGAGTTTGGAGGGAGAGATTGTAATGTGACCAGAGGTGAACTTTAGGGAAAGCAACTTGACATCAGAATGTAGTCAAAATGTAAGTGAGATGAAAAGAATAAATGGGAAGAATGAGGAATGATTAAAATAATCCAGTTAGGAAGTAATGTGGGACATTACTTAAGCTTGTGAGAGAATAGGTATTAAAGAGACAGGTATGTGACTGGACAACTGAGTTATCCAAGCCTGGATTTCAGTTCAGAGAGAACAGTGGGAAAAGAGAAAACAGGAAAGGCCCTGATGTGGAGGCTTGCATGGGGGCAGCAAACAGGAGTGCCTTCTGTGCAAGGCATTTCAGTGTAGTCCTAGACTCAGATCGCTGGTTGGAATTCTGGCTCCAGAAATTACTAGCTTTCTGACCTTAGGCAAATTAATGAACTTTGATGTGCCTCAATTTCTCCATCTGTAAAGTGGATTTGGTAATAGTACCTCAAACCTGATTTGAGTGTAGATGAACATAATACATACATGTTAACTAGATTCCCTCCGACTCATTGTAAGGGCTCAACAAAGTGTAGGCATTATTATTTTTCTTTAACCCTCAGAACTCTAGCAGGTAGCTATTTTTACCCATTTCATATGTGAGAAAACCAAGCCCAGAGACTACAGTTGACCCTTGAACTCTAGTATACTGACTACGGTTGACCCACAGGTTTGAACTGCGTGGGTCCACTTACACTCGGATTTTTTTCAATAGTAAATACAACAGTACTACATATTCCAGAGTTTGTTGAATCCTCAGATGTGGAGCCACGGATACAGAGGAACCAAACCTCCTATATGGAGGGCTACCTACAAGCTATACACCAATTTTCGACTGTTCGGAAGGTCAGCGCCCCTAACCCCATTGTTCAAGGGTCAACTGTGTATTATTTAGAGCAGTCTCAGAGCCTGAAAATAACATTTTCAGTTTAAAAAAAAAAAAAATTGGCCTCCATGCCTTTGTGTGTTTCAGATTTTGTTTTGTTTTCAGAATTGAGAGGACAGTTCTTCTTGAGCAGCTGGGTCTACAGGCAGAATCCCTAAAGAAACCCTCAGACTTGACGTTTTCCTCAGAAAAGTGATAGAGCAGATGCAGGCCAGAGATGAGAAGTAGCAGGATTGACGGGAAGAGCCGATGAGGATTCAAGAATTAATAAGTGTAAAGTTATTTTCAGCAGATAAAATGAAGGAAGGAAGGATGTGCATGCACACACGTCTCTAACTGTGGTGGCTTGTCATTTATGTGTCTAAATTAAACTAATTTAATGCATGTCTTCACTCTGTAAGCAAATACACAACGCTGACCATGTGCAGGACACTGTTGCATTTGCTTTCTAGTTTCTTGTATACCAGGATTTAACTTTGATCCCCAAAATGACCAACATAAATGTAATGTCATACCAAAAGCATTTTTCAAGAGCATTAGATAATTTTTTGGTACTTGCAGAGAGAGAGAGAAAAAAAAAATATATATATATATACACACACACACACATATATACACACATATACACACACATATATATACACACATATACACACACACATATATATACACATATACACACACATATATATACACACACACATATATATACACATATACACACACATATATACACATATACACATATATATATACACACATATACACACACACACACACACACACACACACACACACACACACACATATATATGGCTAAAGCTGATGTTCTCAACTTTTTCTCACCCCCAGCACACTGGTAATGAAGCTGCCTCCCTGCACCAGTGATCTTGGGGAATCACTTCCCATTTGTGTTGGATACCTTCCTGATGGTCAGCAGGGGAGTCCAGACCAGGGGGAAATGGCTTCCAGGTAGGGCTGGTGTGGGGTAGAGAGTCCCAGTTGATTGGAATCTACTCACACCCAGGGCATGGCAGTAGAATGGAGTGGATGTTCTCCCTCCTGAGTCAAGAATCATTACGCCAGGAGAAAAGGGATAGTATTGTGGGGAAAGCACTAGACCAGGTCATGGGAGCTGGACGGATTATCTCAAGTTAGCTCCTCACACTTTAGCTTCCTGAACTTGGGCAAGATACTTATTTGTTAATTTTATCATCTGTAAAATTAAAAAGTGGCATTAGATGACCTCTAAATTTCCTCCCAACTCCTGCATTCATGGTATTAATGAATTCATTCAGTATTGATTCATCTTGGCAGTGGGGATATAAAGTACAATAATCCTGTGATAAAGAGACACACATGACATAGAAGTATAAGCAGTTTGCTGAAGGGTCAGGTAATTCTTGCTGGGAGTGGGGAGAAGGAAGGAAAATGGTACCATCTCAGAGAGAGGTTCATTTAAGTTGGGTCTTGAAGGATGGGAAGGATGGTGTCAGAAGCAGAGGCTTCAGAAGTAGATGAGATTTTGCTGAACTTGGTATTTATGGCAAGAAGCTCTTTGTAGCTGGAGCTTCAGAGGTCTTGGCAGGAGATGGTGTAGGAAAGGTAGGCTGGGTTTGTATTGAGGGGACTGCAAATGCCAGGTAAGGAAATTTATTATTTATTCTGTTCACAGTAGGAAGCCCCTGAAGGTTTGTTAGGAAGGGGAGTGAAATATTGTCAGTCTCAGTTTTTGGAAATTGGATGAAAGTCTGTAAAGAGTGGATTAAAGTGAACAGGGAAATCCTATTTGTTTTCTTAATGGCTGTCTTCATCCAGATTCCTTTGGGCACTTATATTGATCCTTCCAGGACTGTCTCCCTTTCTGTAACTGGCATTGACTTCACAAACTCAAGAAAGTACTGTTTGTACTCATCTTCTCTGAGGTGAAACCAAGAGCTTATATCCCCTAAATGCACACCATCTCCGCCTTCCCCAACCGAGCAGAGTGGCTACACCATTAGCAAGGTTTAAAAAAAAAAAGGCAAGAAAATCCAATGTTAAAAGAAAAAGAAAATTAATGATTTAGAAAGCCACTTTCCAAAAAAAAAAAAAAAAAAGAAAGAAAGGAAGAAAGAAATCCACTTTCCTCAGTTCTATATCCATAGGTAGCTTAGATAGTTTTAAAAAAAAAAAAAAAAAAATCAGGAAAAATTTAACCCCTTAGTGGTTGTCACAGTGAAGTCAGTCTTAACTGGTGTAACTGATGTAACTCTTAACTTTGGCTTAACACACTAAAAGCAAAGAACATTGTATGGCGCTTTCATTTTTGCCTGCAGCACTTGCTTGGTTGAAGCTGCATTGACTGATCTCAGAACAGACACTAAGATCAGTCTTTGGGGATCAGAGGGAGCCCTAGGGGTTTGCTTGGAATCCACGAGGCCCCTGGGCCAGGCCGTCAACTCTGGCTTTCTTGTTTTCCTTTTCTCCTGCAGCTTTTTCTTCCAACCTGTTCAGTGAGTGCCCCAGCAGGTACTGTGTATGCGTGTGTGCGTGCTTCCACCAAATAGCTTTATCATCAGTGCTGCGGGCCCTCCCTTACACACTTGTGGCTGTCATAAGGCAGTTTGATGCAAGCTTTCTACATGCCCAACTAGTTAAGAGTCGAAAGCTATCCTGCAGATGCGCACGGCCCCGTTACTTACGCTTGCCAGTTGTCAGCCATCTTGGTGTCATTTAAATGGAGGCATTTTGAATGTTTCTCATTTCACAATGTTTTAAGATACTCATTAAATGGCAGTCATCTCAGGAAGCCAGATATTTCTGCCTGTTCTCATGCAAACATTTGTTCACCTGATAAGCTGTAGAATCACAGATTTCTGGTTAAAAACAAATTCTTCCAGCTTCTTCACAGTGGACTCAATCTGTCTTACTTTTTTAAAGATGCTCAGATTGTCCTATTTTCCCTGTAAATTGTATCAGAGCAGATGTAGTTACCCTGATGCAGCAGTGGACTAAACTAATTTCATTGATGTAAACACAGTTAAACAATTTCCAATGCAACTTTGGAAACAGTGTTTGTGAACCTGTTTAATAATGCTTAAAAATGTATCAATGAAATAGGCTTAGCCTGTGGCCTTTATTATATTATCTCTTCTCAATTACACAGTTGCTGTGTTTTATGTCTGGACTGGCTATAAGTAACCCCGCCCCCCTCAAAAAAAATTATTCTAGCTGAAGGGTGTGGCTTATCCCAAACCCATGAAATTTGATTTGGAATTGAAGACTCTTGGAAAATACTTCAAGAATGACATAGGAATGATATGATGATGACATGATAGGAAATGTATTCAGGAGGTTGGGCTGGCCTTTCTATTTCTGTTCTCACCCTTTTTTTCTTTGGCCTCCACTGTTCTTCACCTTCCACTCACCCCCCAGTGCCATTGTTGTGACTTCACTATAAATTCCAAGCTATCTGCCTTGAAATATAACAGAAAACATTAAATACGTTTTTACTAATTGTGATCTGCTAAAATCACAGTTCAAGCACTGTGCCGAAGCTGCTTTTTTTTTTTTTTTTTAAATTTCAGAAGCAGTATTTAAGTGATGACATGCAGTAATTTGTTCATTCTTCTGTCAGTATAATTTACAAGGCAATGGCAGATAAACATAGCAATACAAGATTCATTTACGGTGACACAATGGCAGATACACAGAGCAGAACCCTGCCTATGAGATAAAGTGGACTGAGTGACTTATGCAGTAATTAGGGGATAATTGTCATTAACCTCACAAACAGTAGTTTACCCATATTGTTTAAAAGGCTCCAGGATGCGTAATGACAAGGTAATCTGTCAAAGCGCTAGGGGGAAATATTAATAAGATTTGTGCAAGCCTGGATAGAAAATATGCAGAAAGCGGCCACATTAAGCTAATTGGTGGATGAATATACACTTGTAAAAGTGCTTCTAATGGCACGTTTGCTGCTCTCCAAATGACTCCCGTTAATGTGGAGAAGTGGGCTGCTTCGAAAGTCAGGACTGCTGGGACAAGAGGGTATTAAGGCATACAGACGCGGTTATTACCTTGTGCTCCATAATGCACGCTTCCCCCTCCTCTATTTTGGATTTCTGAGTTTGGGGTTATAGTAACATATGTTGATTATTTACTCTGCTTTTTCCGTTTTTGATCTGTTTCTTCAGTCAGCCACCAACCCCAAAATCACCTCTATTTTGCGACCAAATAAAATGTATAATAGCTACACTGATAGCTGCTTAGAAGTACATAGAAACTCAAACTAATGACGCTTACGTAGATTTATAATTACACACACACGTGTGAGGGTGCCTTTTATAGGAACACATTTAATCTGAGCAATCAAAGGAAAGTATATCCATCAACAGCCTTGTGTATGTGTTACAAGTAATAATGTGTTGTTCCCTGATGACTGCTAAAGCAGGAAATTAATCTTTGTGTTCTACTGCCATTCTTATACCCAGAGAAGAACGAAGTTAAATCTCAATATATCTCTCTGTTCAATCACACAGTCCGTCCTGTGTGTGTTTTATCGAATACTGCTTAGTGAGTGTTCAGTTCCTTTCTGCCCCTGCTCCCTCACATCCTAATGAATATGTTAAAGTTCCTTAGGGTTGTTCAGTCAGTTTCAGTTGTGGAGTGATTCAAAGTATAATATGTGAGCCAGAATCGGCCGTTCAAGCTTTGGAAGCTGGGATAACATTACCAGTATTGAGGATCTTGGTTGTACAGACAGACTTCAGACAGAGATTGAAGGTTGTGGCCTTGAATTCATTCCAAGGTTTTGGCCCTTACCTAATGTTGAAAATCACCTTCGTCGTGGAAAAAAAAAAAAAAATTGCACCCGTTTTTGCTGTTTATCAGACATTATAAGAAAGCCCATCAGGAAATGCCAGGGTCTCTGGCAGTTTGTGTTTAGATACGTAAAGCCCCAGCACAGACGCCTAGATAGACAGAAGCTTTCTACAAACTCAGTGGCAGAACATCGGTTATGGAAAGGAAGGTAAACTAGAAGATGTAGAGCTCAAAGCAAAAATGCTAGCAAGGGCTCTGGTGAGTGTTGTTTATTGCAAAGCAAGCAGTTTATAGCTGTCCAAGGACTCAGGTTTTATCTGTATGTCTGAGGGGAGAAGAAAACAAGACCACTTGCAGGGCCCATCCTTCTCCTTCCTCCCGTTTCTAGTGTTTTCTCTGAGGATTTCAAACTGTTCCTTTGTTGTCCTGAACCATAAAATGATTTACCCCCTAGCATCTCAATGGTGATCATCTCCAAAATAACCTGTGTCTATTTGAAAGGTTTAATTGAGGGGGAGGGTCTTATATACAAATAACTGCTGTTTCTTGGAACTGCAGAGATTGCTGGAAATCTACAGATATTTACTTATATAGCTTTATGGAGGTATAACATATTTATTTTGGAATGGTTGAGTCTCAAGTTTTACAGAATTTTCACAAACCCTATTGATGTGATGATTTGGGGTGGGGGGGGGGCGCTTCCCAAGGCCTCGTAGGAACTTCTTGAGCAGTTTCCCTAGTTTTCAAGTGAAGTTTTCACTTGAACTGATCATTAAATTGACCAGGAGTAAACATTAATCCAGAAGAATTAGTACCGCTAATCACATCACCGATAAGAAGCATCAAAGGAAGCATCCAGAATATATTAATAGAACAATACAGTAATCGGATGAGGGCATATTTTCAGTCATACGCACAGATATTCTGAAAATAAGTTGTACGTACACAAGTTGGTTAAAAGGAAAAGTTTTAGTTTAGGGTTTGAAACATTTTAATTGAAGTGTCTTGTATGTCCAGGTTCTAGGAATAAATAGTCAAATAAGGGAATTTGGGTTTAGTGAGGCTTAGAAAGTTTGGTAAAGTTTAGTTTCTCTTATTTACACCGTGAGAAAACCGAAACTGGGTATCGGTGATTTGACAGTCATACAGCTGGTCACTGGCAAAGGAAGACTAGAATTCAGGTGTCATTCACTTATGCTCTTTATTTTCCTCTTGGGAAAGGTTGAATATGAGTAAGTTATATTAAGCATAATCAAAATTTGGAACTTGAAGATACAAATTCTGTTTTAGCCTATTAGTAAAGGGTTAGATATTCTGTGCTTAGAGGCTCACAGGTAATTTTATATTAAAGGTTGATATGCTAGGAATGAAGATCAGCTGGATTTAAGATTTTCTATTTTGAAACTTACATGATTCCTAAGATACTGTTATCAAATTTTTTTAATAAATAAATAATTTATGGCTGTGCCTGGTCTTAGTTGCGGCACGCAGGATCTTTAGTTGCAGCATGCAGACTCTTAGTTGTGGCATGCAGATCTAGTTCCCCGACCAGGGATCGAACCCTGGCCCCCTGCATTGGGAGCTCGGAGTCTTACCCACTGCACCACCAGGGAAGTCCCTGTTATTAAATATTAAAATGTATGGTGTCTTTAAAAGTTTCTCAGGTTTGATTTACAATGGAGCTAGGTCATTTGAAAAATACCTTGGAATCTTTGAAATGCAATTGTTGAAATTCATTGAAGAAAATAATTTACTCCTCTGAAAATTTTTTATGCTTTATTTATTTGCAAACAAACAGATACCCATAGAGGAAATGCATAGAGCTGGTTTTAAGCTAGACAAGCTAAAATTCCTGGGTACAGAGAAGAAATCCTGACAGGCCTTTAATAGAGCTTAGCTGGAGTTTCTATGATTAAATATGTTGTAACCCCGGAGTGATCTATCATAATCACAGTTTTTAAAATAAAAATGCTGTACAGACTGTTACTTAGGGGAAAAGTGATAGTCCTCTATGAATTAATTATATATTCTTATCTGGTCCATAGTCAAGAATATTCTATAACAAAGTGAATTTTTTATCAAAAGTCAAACAATATGTTTTAAAAATCACAAGAACCATTTAAAACTAGTGCCCTGGCATTTTGATGTTATCTTGGTCAGAGGTGATCATTTGGGGAGGTTGTATTGTTCAATTTATCAATAATGTTTTTCTTCTAAAGTATATCTTCACTAAAAAATAGATTCAAATATGGATCAAAGAAAAAAATGATAGAAATTTATATACTGAAAAATCTATCAAAGCCACACCTAAAAATCACATAAAATTACCATGTTGCTTTTTCCTTCTGCCCCCAACTGCAGTCAAGGGCCATTCCCGTCAAACTTCCAGTTTCATCCAAGAAGCCTTCCTTAACTTTGTACTTTTTTTTGCAAGTAATTTGATATGCCTTACCTTAGTATACTACCGTTCTTCATTGTTGAGCATTTTTAATCTTATAATGACTGATTTATAATGTTTCGTGCAGTGACTCCCGGATGGTAGTCTTTTTGTGCAGGTGCATGTTTGTGTACACGTACATGTACATGATAAGTAACTTTTAAAGTTGATCCCTATGTGCAAACAGTATAGAGAGGACACCTCAGTGTTAGCAAGGACTAGTAAGATTCTCATCTTGACAGAAACTTCTTTAATGCAAAGTTTTCTGAGCGCTCTATCATTTTAACCAGTGGTGGATATTCCTATAGAGTTCATTTCTCCTTGGGGGAAAAAAAAGAGGAATTGGAAAGGTGTTTCAAGCAAGTTCTTTATAATCTGGGCGTACTGAATTTAGCACCAGCTTTTGTAATCACAGCCAGCCAATATATACGTAGCTCTGATGTCCACACACTCATTTCATGACAACGATGGGCTTGGGTATGAGGAAAGCATACTTGTTTTCCAAAAGGGATAAATGTGCATAAATGTTAACAAAGTCCAGTCTTGATTTTTCTTTGGAAGTTTTCCTTTCTGTCTGTGCCACACTCCATTGATTCTTTCTCATGGGACACCTCTGTCCTAGAGAAAGCAAGAGGACGGGCAGAGGAAGCAAGAATGGGCTGGTCAACATTGTATTTTGAAGGTAAAGTGATGCTCTTCAGAAATTCTGCAAAACACAAATTTCCCAATCATGGAAATTGAGTAGGGTTTTCATTACCCAAAACAAATGTTGATTTTTTTTTTTTATCAAGTCTAATTTGAACCATTTGGTGCAATCATGGTATAAATGAGTATGCTTCACTCTGCCTACAGATATTACAGTTGTTTCAGCTGGCCTGGAAACATTAGGCTGAAACACTGGGAAAACACAATCACATAAAAGAACTCTGTGTGAATAAAGAAGAGTGTAATTTTGTTCACTTACACAAGCAAACTGCTCCAATGTATATTGTATTATGCTAGTGGTGCATCTTTCTCAGTCAGTGCCCTCCCGGAAATATGTGTTTAAATGTAAATTTGCTAAAACAAATAAGCATGCCAAGTTGTTTTCCCACATAATTTCAAGTGTTTCTCAGAAATTATCACAATATTGCTTAAAAAATTTTCCCTAAGTGCTTCCCAGAATCTATTATTTTCAATAAGAATTTTTTTTGTTTCACCATTTTTATTCATCTCCCCTTCTCGCCTGCTTACACACACACGTACACACACACGCAGGCACACAGACACACAAACTTTGACCCGTACACGCTTCAGATTGCCAAGTCATATAAATTAGAGAAATAAATATAATCTAACAAAAAATGGGAAAAAATAGCTCTGATGTGAGTGGAGAGTGCCCAGACCAGTTAAACTGTTTTGCTGAAGAGAAGAGGCTTAAAAGTAACTTGACTTTAGAAAGCCAATTTAAAATTGAAATATCTGCTTGTTACGTATGGACCCACGTGAGTTCCAAAACAGGTCACTAGTGGGAGAATGGGAGAGACGAGGACTGAAAGTTTTATGACTCCTGTAAGTTTTTTTCTTTAAAACTGTAGGTAGTGCTTTCAGTCATCGTAGCCAACCCTATCCAACTCTCAGGTGGTATCCGTGAGCTCTCCACTTACAGCCCCCCATATGAAGTTGATGGAGTGCCCCTGTTCATGACATCTGAGATAATAGTCTGAGCCCATCACTTGCTCCTGAAGTGACCCAACAGTTAAATGTTATATTTCTTAATTTATGGGTCACTTCCTTGACACATATCCACCCAACCAAGAGGCCAGCACAAAGGCGCAGGTGAAGGTGAGCTCTGGTGAATTCACTGACTGACTGCCCTTCATCAACTTTTTCCAAAGTGTTTGACAAGACGTGTGTGCATGATACGTGCCTGCCACATGTCAATATTAGCTCCGTAGAGAAGCAACCTCTGATCTTTATGACTACGCACCCCTTTCGTAAAAATACCTGAGCTTGCGCCCCAATATATGTAAAGCTGCTTCTAAATTAGTAATATTAGCAAAAAATTGTCTTTTTAGGTTAAAAAAAAAAATAGAAATTCTCATGTTTACTCCTCACGTTAGTGGATTGTTGTGTACCCCGTACGGATAGGAGAGAATGGGGAGGAAGGCATGTGTCTTTGTTTTTCTGGTCACAGCAGAATGCAGGAAACAAGAAGATGGTCTATATACATATATAAATAGGGAAAGTTGTGAATGTTGGGTCGTGAGATTTCATGCACTTTTCATGGTTTAATGTTTTGAGTCAACTTCATTGAGGTATACTTTCCATGCAAAAAAATACCAATTTTACATGTACAATCAATACAGTCATATACACATCAGCATAGTCATGATGTGGAACATTACCGTCACTCCCCAAATTTCCCTACTGTTCTCATGCAGTCAATCCCTTTCTGCCACCCTCAGCCCCTGGCAACTACTGATCTCCTTTCTGTTCTTATAGTCTTATTTTCCAAAATGATTCCTCTGACTGGCTTGGTAGTGTCTGTAGCCTTTTAGGTCTGACTTCTTTCATTCTTAAGGTTATGCTTCTATCAATAGTTTATTCCTCGTTATTGCCCAGTAGTTAGTATTCCTTTGTGTAGATCTCCCACGATTTGTTTACCCGTAAGACTTAAACATCTAGAAAGCCTGGCAACATTTATGTTTCAAGTTTTGCATAGCATGGTTTCATCAGTTTTTAACTCAGCAATTACAGTTCAGTTTTACCTGATAAGAGTGCCAAGCTGGATAGGCTTGAAATTTGGTCATTTCTCTACCTTCTACTCAACCACATTTCTCTTGCCTTGATATCTGAATTCATCCTGAAGGAGAAAGGATAGAAAATGCCAATGGGAAACTGGTCATGAAAATAAGTTGCCAGTATGGTTAGGGTGGAATAATTCCTTAAGACAGTACACTGCAAATGTAGACATGAAATCAAAAACTACATCTCATAAACCTCTGATTTTGTTTTAGGTGGTCCACATTTCATTAAAAGCTTTACAGTTAGATCAAAGGGGAAATGTTTTTAGTTTTTAGCTAATCGTTTTTGGATTTTTTCTTTAAATTGTGCCTTAAATTTGACTGACAAGAAGTTCATTACATAGAGTAGAAAATTAAACTATTCTGCACCTGTCTTTTAGAGTTAAACTATTTGCTGATTTCTTAATAATTGGAATACTGCTAGAGCAAAGAAGCCCTAGATCTCTGCTATGTTCAGTGTTCCTCTCTCATTTCCACGCATGGAAAGAAAGGCAGTGTTTCCCTCCGTGCTCGGGCATGCTAGTGGCCTGCTGTGAACACAGATGGATTCCTTCTTGGGCTGGGGATTCTCTGGGCTTGAGGTCACCTGACAGTCTAATGATCCCAAAGCCTCTTATCTGGTCTCTCTTCAATCTCTTTACGTCTTTCCTTCTCTACTCTCCCTTTCCCTCAAATAAGAAAAACCAATCAGTCTTATTTGACTTTGGTTTTAAAAGTATGCATCATATAAGGTGCTTTGATACAGCTCAAATAAAACCATTGAAACCATGATCATTGATCCTACTGCAAGAAAGATTTTAGAAAATCACGCTGGAGCCATGTAGAACTGGGTGCCAGATTTCTACTGAGTGATATAATCACCAGTCCAGTGAATAATAAAAGGAAGTCTTTTCATTTAAAATGCTTAGATGAAAATATTTTAAGTGTTGTATACTTTTTCTGAACCCAGTAAAACTGGTTTATAAGTCTGGATTATTTGATGTTACTCATCTTTTAATTAATAGGCTAGCCAGTTATTGTCATAGGAAATCAATACTTATCCTAATACCTTGCATTTCACTTAACAGGGTAAATCTTATTATCCTCATTTCATAAATAATAATTCCCAATGCAGAGGGTTCAAGGTCACTGAACTCTGGTTACAAACGGGAAAGCCTAAAGTAACTGACTCACCAACTACAAAATCGAATGGGAAGGACAAGAATCTAGTTACGCACTCTGATGTGATTTATCATTCTGCACAAGACCAGCATCCCAGTATGAGTTGGTCAGCAGTCAGGATGTTCCTAGTGGCCTAACAGACTGAATTTTTGTTTTATTAATATTTATTCTGTGATAATACCTAATTATTTTTATGGCTCTTAATTACTCTGGTAAAGTGTATTTGACATGATAAGGGGGCCTAGATTATAGATATCTACTTCTCAAGCTATCTGTGAGGAAGGACCAGTTTCCCCCCAATCAGTCTTGAGCCAACACTTAAGTTCAATAAAATAAAATAAAAATTACTTTAAAAAGAAGTGATCATGCCTTTAGTTGTTACAGCAGTGTCCCATTGTCCCGAAGGTTTCCAAATGGTTGCTCTTAATTACCTGCAGACTGGTTTTAGGAAAATAATAGCCCTCAGACTAGCCCTTTTTGAATAGCATGTGGACCACTCATGGAAAGTCTTGTCTTAACAGAGGAGTCTTAAGCCACTGTTTGAGAATCACTGCACCACATCGTGCTTACTTCTGTCACAAAGATCTTCAGGAAAAAAGAACCTTGGCCTCTCTTTCTTCCCTTTGATGATTTCTAACTCCCTTCAACCAGTTTAATCCGAGGATATGCTAAAACTGATGTTCATTCCTAGCGTTGAGCTTTCAGACCCATTCTGTTGCATGAGAAAGTCAACTTTGTTTCTTGCTGCAGTTTCTCTATTTATGAACGTGATGGTCTTAGATCATCTTGATGAATGATGGCTTCTTTGGAAAGAACTTTGGTGGCACTTCACATTGCCTGGATCCAGAGGTTACCCTGTCAGGAGGACTCCAGTTGGGAGGATGCAATGTAGATATTTGTCCCGTCCTCAAGCACATTTGTTTACAAAGATACTGTGTTGTCCTTCTGTGTAAATATAAATGGATGCTTCTGTTACCACGATAAATGAAGCTTCTCTTTTATCATTCAGGCTACCAGCAAAGTAGCCTGGACCTCTTCCACCAGAAGTAAGTGCTTTAACATAACAGTCTCCTTTTTAGTGGAGACAGCCACTCAGGCCTCAAAAAGAGTCTGAAAGGCAGTAGATTTAGAAATAGCAGGCATTGTGGCAGGCCAGGAGAAAAGAGAAACCATATGGGACTGCTGTGTACCGTTAGGGGAGGGAAGACAGGAGGGTGATTGAAAGGAGATGCCTCAGGTGGGTTTAATCAGTTGCTATGGTTTCTAAGGCCTGTTTTAATACCGGAGGCTGCAAGCTCTGTAAGTACATTATCGATATGCAGATTTAGGTGCAGGCCACCTGGGAAGAACCTGAAGAAGAAATGGCTGTACCTTGCTCAGATTGGGTTTCCATAGTGAAAGCCTCCATAAAAGAACAATCAAGAAAATGGATTTGATGGTAAAAGAAAAATAGTGTAGAAGAGGGCATTACAGTGCTCTGGAGACCAGCCTTGTTCAGGAGAGGTCCTGTTCCTTGTTATCACAAACTCAGTGCCCACCTGCAAAATGGCCTCATGGACGACAGTCACTTACCTCAGCAAACTTGGAGTCAGAATTTCTGGGTTCAAGTCCTGGACCCCAGTTAGCATCTTCGCAACCTTAAGCCATCTCACCTCTGGTGTCTCATCTGTTACACATTTGCTGAGCTCTGGAAGCTATTATAACGCTCAAATGAGATAATCTCTGCAAAATCACAGTTTATTTCTCTGCTTATTTACAACACCGACACTCTCCTTTACTTCCCTGCCCCAAAAAACAATGGAAGGGAGACCCGTTGCTGTGAGCGATACTTTTAAAAAAATGGCTACTGCCCGACTCCAGGATCATCCAGAGTCACCGCGTATACACGTCATTGTATGACTAATGTGAACAGATAGATAGCTGTCTGAGAGTGTTTGATCTGAAGGCTAATTTTTCCTACAAGATGAGGGAGGGACATCTGTATTTGACAATTTATGTAGGACTAGACACACCCACACATATAAAATGATAGAATGCTAGCAATGAGCCTTATAAGGAATACCATGTAACTATTAGAGCTTCTTTTTTAAGTAATTTAAATAAATGACAAGTATTGCCTTATTATCAAATTTTAGGTGTCATGATTAGGACCATACTATTGTGGTCCAGAGAGAATTTCATATTGCAAGGCTGAGTAGAACGGTCTACGAGAGAGAATTCTCCATTGCAAAAATAGTACAGTTCCCTTTATCCTGTTTCCCCTAACGTAACATCTTACATGAGCATAGTACGGTTGTTGAAACCAAGAAATTAGGATTGATACCATGCTGTTAACTAATCTAGAGACTTTATTGCAAATTTACCAGTTTTCCCACTAGTGTTCTTTTTCTGGTCTAGGATCCCTAGAATCTCACATTTATTTGTCCTGTCTTCTTAGTCTCTTCCAATCTGTAACCAATCTTAGGTCTTTGAGTTTTTAAAAATCTTTCCCGACATTTACACGTTGACAAATACTTGCGACTGTTTTGCAGAATGCCTTTTAGTTTTGGTTTATCTGATGTTTTCTTATAATTAGATTGAGGTATACATTTTTTGGCAAGCATGCCACGGAAGCAGCAGTGTGCCCTTCTCAGTATAAATATATACACATATGTATCTATCTCACACAAGGTCCGTGATGATCCTTATCACTGGGTAATGTTTCTTGGACAACTTGGTTAGGGTGATGTCTGCTATGTTTCTCCATTATAATGTTATGATTTTCCTCTTTGTAATTAATAAGGCTCTTGTCTTGTTATTTAAGACGATTTTATGCTTCTGTAAAGTGACAGTCAAGGGTTGGAGCAAGTGCTGTTCACAGAGGGTTGCCGAGTATCCTGTCCTGGTGGGAAGAAGCTGTGCCCTAGAAGATGATGGAGTCATTATTTAAGTGTTTGAATAGATTTTTCTCAATCCATACTGAAATGGATTGCCTGACATTACATTGAAGGATTTTTAAGTCCGACCTCCAGGCGTATCTCATAGTTACTAGCAAAAATGAAAGTGTGAAATGCTTTTTAATGTATATTTAACAACACATAGTCTGGTGATTACTGATGTGTATTCTCTGTGGACTCCCTCTGCTATCAGAGGAGGATGTTAAGAGACAACATTTTTTACACATTTATTCTATCTAAATCCATCACATGTTTACTTTCTAGATATGTATAGCTGTCATTTATAACAAGATCATAAAAAGTCAAATACGCTAAGTCTAACTCAAACTTTGAATCATAGGATTACAATCAATTTTCAGAAAAGTGCAATTACTGTTTTTCCTTACTCTACCTTATGAAATAGGCTACTGGTAAATGACACGAAAATATAGCCATTAAAAAGGGGGGAAAATACAGCATAGCAATGGGGGTATGGGGGGGGGTAATGCTACTTTGTTCATCCTTTTGATCCAGAAATTCACATAATAGCTCCTATTTAAAGGAATTTACATCACTGAATCCAGTGCTTGTGCTGAAGAAATAAAATTTGAAAAATGTACTCAGTTCCTTCCTATGGTGTCACTGTTTGATAAGGATTAAGGTACCATTTTTTTTTTTTGCATACGCTGGGTTGCACAGCAAGAGTTCACATCTTGTACTAATATATGCTAAATACTTGCATAGTCTATAGGCCATTGTTGTTAAAGTAGCAGTAGTGTAGGCATTTTAGATCACAGAGCCCCAGTGGTCTACGTTTTGTTTGCTTTGACATTATTAAACTCAATCTGTTTCTCTAACTGTGACTCTAATGACTACATTGGCATGGCAGAAAAGTATGCTTTGTGGATCGACTTGTATTAACCGTGCTTGCATGTTGTTTTCTGCTCTCGGTGTTCCATGAGCAGACAGAGCACCTTCGGTTGCACTGAATAATCATGCACAGTCAATAAGTTTTTGTGTTTGTCTTTGTCATTTCTTTGATGTGGCCTCCAGGATGCTGCCGGCAAGGTGCTGGACCGCTGGGCCATCATGTCTCGAGAAGAGGAAATCATCACCCTTCAGCAGTTTCTGCGGTTCGGAGAAACCAAATCCATTGTGGAGCTGATGGCCATTCAGGAGAAAGAGGGGCAGGCCGTAGCTGTACCGTCTTCAAAGACAGACTCAGACATCAGAACTTTCATTGAGAGCAATAATCGCACCAGGAGTCCCAGCCTCCTTGCCCATCTAGAGAACAGCAACCCTTCCAGCATTCATCACTTTGAAAACATCCCCAACAGCCTCGCCTTCCTGCTGCCATTCCAGTACATAAACCCGGTCTCAGCCCCGCTGCTAGGATTGCCTCCGAATGGGCTGCTGTTAGAGCAACCAGGACTGAGGCTGCGGGAACCCAGCCTTTCGACCCAGAATGAATATAACGAGAGCAGTGAATCTGAAGTGTCTCCCACACCCTACAAGAACGACCAGACGCCCAATAGAAACGCCCTGACCAGCATTACTAATGTGGAGCCCAAAACTGAGCCAGCCTGCGTGTCCCCCATTCAGAATTCCGCCCCGGTCAGTGATCTGTCCAAAACCGAACACCCAAAAAGCTCATTCCGGATCCACCGGATGAGAAGGATGGGGTCAGCCTCTAGGAAAGGAAGAGTGTTCTGTAACGCGTGTGGGAAGACGTTCTATGACAAAGGTACTCTCAAAATCCATTATAACGCTGTTCACCTGAAGATCAAACATCGGTGCACCATCGAAGGTTGCAACATGGTCTTTAGCTCCCTCCGAAGCCGTAACCGTCATAGTGCGAACCCTAACCCTCGCCTTCACATGCCTATGTTAAGGAATAACCGAGACAAAGATTTAATCCGGGCCACATCAGGGGCTGCCACCCCCGTCATAGCAAGTACAAAATCAAATCTCACACTCACAAGCCCTGGCCGGCCCCCAATGGGTTTTACCACTCCCCCACTAGACCCCGTCTTACAGAATCCTCTCCCTAGCCAGCTGGTGTTTTCTGGGCTAAAGACTGTCCAACCAGTTCCTCCGTTTTATAGAAGTTTACTCACCCCGGGGGAAATGGTGAGTCCTCCAACCTCCCTCCCGACCAGTCCTATCATTCCAACCAGTGGTACCATAGAGCAGCTCCCCCCATTACCCTCTGAGCCAGCAGCGCCAGTAGTGATGATGGCCACTCATGAGCCCAGTGCCGACCTGGCACCCAAGAAGAAGCCCAGGAAGTCCAGCATGCCTGTGAAGATCGAGAAGGAAATTATTGATACTGCCGATGAGTTTGACGATGAAGACGACGACCCCAATGATGGCGGAGCTGTGGTCAACGATGGGAGCCATGACAATCACTGCCACTCGCAGGAGGAAATGAGTCCAGGCATGTCTGTGAAGGACTTTTCTAAGCATAGCAGGACCCGGTGCATTTCAAGGACTGAAATAAGAAGGGCCGACAGCATGACTTCCGAGGACCAAGAACCTGAGCGGGACTACGAGAACGAGTCTGAGTCTTCGGAGCCCAAACTCGGTGAGGAATCCATGGAAGGGGATGAGCACATGCACGGCGAGGTGAGCGAGAAAGTCCTGATGAACAGTGAGAGGCCGGACGAGAACCACAGTGAGCCCTCTCACCAGGACGTCATCAAGGTGAAGGAAGAGTTTACAGATCCCACTTACGACATGTTTTACATGAGCCAGTACGGACTGTACAACGGCGGGGGTGCCAGCATGGCAGCCCTGCACGAGAGTTTTACATCATCTCTGAATTACGGCAGCCCTCAAAAGTTCTCCCCGGAAGGTGATCTGTGTTCTAGCCCAGACCCCAAAATCTGTTATGTGTGCAAGAAGAGTTTCAAAAGCTCCTACAGCGTGAAGCTTCACTACAGGAACGTTCACTTGAAAGAGATGCACGTCTGCACGGTGGCTGGCTGCAATGCCGCCTTCCCCTCTCGCCGAAGCAGAGACAGGTCAGTAAATCTCCATTGGCTGCTCCTGCTGGGGGTGGAGGGTGCCAGTCATGGTGGACTTGAAACATTAAAAAAATCCAGCTTAGATGTTTTTGATGCACTGTAGAGATTGTCCACAGTGATCACGTGACCCCCAAGCTGCCGTGCTCGTGAAGGATTGTTGCAGTCGGTGCTTGTTGTGATTAAGCATGCAGAATCATATGCCATCTTACCCAGTAATGCACGCCATTTTTCTCTGTGCTCTGTGTATGTGTGTATGTGTGTTTCCATGCATCTAGGTGTGAATAAGTTAACTATGTACACAGTTCCCTGCTTCCCCGTGAACCTTCACTTAGAAGCCGCAGCTTCTGTTATATATATTTCTGCTTTGCCATGTGGCTTTTTAATTAAATCAATATATTATCTTCATACACACATATTTATCCAATATAGAAACAGAAATTTACGGATGGAAAGAACCATAGGTCCAGGACATCGAGACAGCCTGCATCTCCGTAGGTATAACCAGAAATGTTATCGTTCTTACATGAGTATTTAGTATGTCCTTGAATTCTTTAAGAGTCATAAAAATATCAGAAGAAAACGGGACCAAAGTAATTGTTGATACGGGGAAATGGTATGGTGATGTGGGTTACTTTAACTTTACAATGTCTTTGAGCACATCTCTAAAATATAGTCTGTCGTGGGAATTATGCACAGAAGGGGAGGCATGCATATACTTTGAGGATCAGTTAGAATATATTATGTCCAGCCTTCAGATGACATCACACCTTAGCTATGTAGCTGCAGCTCTGAAACAGTTGGGCTTAAACAGAAGCAGCTGGTCCTAAACCTACAGTGGTCTTTTTCAATCTTAAAGAAAATGTGATATAAATGGAATGTGTCAAGGTGGTCAGTGGTGGGATAACACAGTTTGTCCTACCCTTGCGGAGATAAGCTTGTGAACAGATCATTTACATGATACACTAGCCCAACTAGAGTCACACAGTTAGTTCATCCCGTCATATTGGATGTGGTTTTTGGTTTTCCAGTGCCTTT
Organism: Balaenoptera physalus; assembly: GCF_965194825.1. NCBI lineage: Eukaryota > Metazoa > Chordata > Mammalia > Artiodactyla > Balaenopteridae > Balaenoptera > Balaenoptera physalus. The sequence goes on along the minus strand of NC_138886.1, from coordinate 65,852,585 downwards.
TAAAAATATTTTTGGAGAAAATTTTTTACGTGGTAAAAATCAATATATGTAGAAGAAACAAAATGAATTAGGAAGTTTCCAAAGAGCCACCACCCAAAGTCTAGTGTTTATCAGTTGGGCAGAGGTCTCTGACAAAGTAACATATAATTAATAGAAGTACACTGAAAAGTAGTGATCTGTCCCTAGGATGCTCTGCTTTTTTTAAAAGTTCAATCTTTTTAAAAATGAAAGTTAAGATGTATTTTCCTTTGTACTAAAATATAAGCGGCCCAATGTATGAAAAGCAAAATCTCTGAGAAAAAACTAAGTGGCTTTCTTTGTACAACTCAAAACATGCTTTGAAGAGAAATCTCTCTTCTTAAAAACTCCCCCTCCCCTATTTACCTTGTTCTGTAAAAATGTTTTATGGTCACAAAGTTCTTTTCAGTTCCAGGTTATCATTGACAGCCCCAGAATACAGCAGATAAGATAGCTAGACTTTGAATAATAAAATATAATACTATAGCCAACCCCGCCAAGTTTGTGAGCAATATTCATTCTTCTATGTTTGAAATAGTGCACTTGTGATAATGAGGTTAATGCATTGGATTTTTTTTTTAACAAAAATAAAAGACTCATGAAAACCTGCATAAAACATTTATGGAAATGGAGTGTTTGAAGACAAGCCAAAATTTAAGCTTATTTGCATGAATTCCTATCACAGTTTTAGTTGGTTTGCTGAAAATACTGCAAGTCATAACACTGGAATAAATGGCTCTGGGACCAAAGGCTACATACAACACCCGAAGCTTGGTGCTTTCATTTATGTCAAGCCACTAGAAAACGGAAGTGCTGTGTTTTTATGTCCTAATGTATAAGGAGGTACTGTGGAGAGGGTGGTTTGTCTGAGGAAAAACATTTATTGATTGATTGATTGATAGCAGAAGAATATTTCAATCTCTAATTTTATTTTAAGGATTGAGCGTTTCATGAGTGACCAGCCATACAGAAGTTTAGACCAGTGCCTAGGATAACTAGGATATAGGATATTCTAGGTGAGAAGCGTAATACAGATATTCTCCCATGTATGTTCAGTCACAGAAGAGATTGCAAACCTCAGAAGACAGGTGATTACATTTCATATGGGTGAAATAGCACGTCATGCCTAATCTTTTTAATTCTGGAGTTTTGTCACACATGATAAAAAGCAAATTGAAAAAAAAAAATACTGTACAAGAAAGTCTTGATTCTCACGTGAAATTTTGCTTTTCAAGAATCCTCAAATCTTTTGACCTCAGGGTAAAAACATAGCAAAAACTCTTGATACTTTTTTTTTTTTTGAAGAAGAAGAAGAGTGTTCATCCTTGTTGAGTCTATGACTTAATATATGATGTGAATGTAACTACCACTGAATAAGCAAAAACAGTGATGCCATTGGGGTACCACCCTCTTCCTGCATCTCAGGAAACACAGTTGCACTGTAATTGTACTCCTGTTTCAGCCTTTTATTGTCATTTCATCAACTAATAATGACCTGTAATTTAATCTCCTTATTCACAAAGCCTCTTGCCTCACATCTCGAATCTACCCCTCAGACATATTATCTTCCCCTTTCTCGTCACTTGTACTGTGTCAGTCACAAGAACCCCGGGAATTTCGTGTCCCTGCTTTTCTCCTCTTCAATTCACTACGAAGCTAGGATAAGTTTTCTTACCTTTCTCTGAGCCAACATACCTTCCCAAACAGAAATCCTCCTTTGCCTTTAATCCTGCCGTGTCCTCGCCCATTTCTCTCCTCTCCCTAGAGTCTCGACTCATCCATCCTGGACTCCACGACATCTTCCTTGTGCAAATAAGGCATTAGAAGGCATTCTGAGTGGGGGCTGAAGTGTGCAAGGCTACCGGGTTTCTGGGATGCCTGTGATAAAACTAACAGAATGACCCTCTTCCTTCTGTCTACGAAAGCACCCTTCTTGTCTTTGGGCTTAGAACACCTTACAGGAGAGAGAAACAGGTCTTCTTGCGCTTCTTCCAAGATGGTTATACACGAGGGAGTTGCGCGTTTGGTCTCAGATAGGCTGTTAGTAGCATGGAAGTAGAAAGATGCTAAATGCTGTGTTTTAGATTTGACGGCTAGGGAGCAGAGATTGCCAAGTCTTCGCTTATGGTCTTTCTGGGTTTTATAAGATCAGATTGAAGGCTTTTTGAAAAGCAAGAATATTCTTTGTGTAAAGTCACAAAAAGGGAGACGAGAGAGAGAGAGAGTGGGGCACAAGCAAGGCTTGTGAGGGCTGAGGAGTCCAAGCGCAGTGTCAGAGGTGTCCTTTTCTATACAGCTGTGAATGAGAGTGAGTTTAATAAATTAGAAAGCAAAGAGGACCATTCCACACTAATGACAAAGAGCAAGCTAATATACCCAGACTCCAGTTCATCTGGTCACTAGGTGGTTATTAGGGTAATTTTTACTCCAAGTTCTAGAAGTAAAACGTAAATTATTTTCCCTGTAAAGAACTATAGAACCGTAAGGCAATGGATGAAGTATTTACGTGTATACTGATAACAGTGTGTAGTGTTACACCTGACAGTCTCTAAACACCCTTACTTCTTTCTTGTTTGTCCCTTGATTTTTCTGCCAAGATGCTGTTCTGTCAGGGAACAGGAAAGCTGACCCTGGGTTTTGAAGTAAACATATGAAAATACTCCCTGGGAAGAAGAAATTCTAACTGGCCTAGAACCTACAGTCTTCATAAAGGACAATTTTCTTGAAGATAGTGTCATAGAATTGGCTGGGCCTGGCTTCCTTTGGTCATTTGTCATCCTCTGTCATGTTTTTTGATCCCCAGGAGGGCTGAGTGGCTATGGATCAACCCCATTTATAAATTACATTTGGTTTTTATTCAGAAAAATAAAAACCCTTCTGTCCTCTTCCCCCAAATTCCTTATCATTTGCTAATATGATAAAAAATCCATTTAATGCCAATCACTAAAACAGACCTAAATAGATTTTACATTGGCAACTATAACGAAGACTTTGTCCACAGAAACTAGATGGTCTGCATCTTTGTTCCTCTCTTCCTCTGAGAATAGTGGCCACTAATTGCCACAGTTTATCTTGAATTTTATCAGAAGGGTTAGCATATATGGTTGATCTTCAAGGTGTAGGAAAGGCGATTCAGCCCCATGAATAGATTTAAAAACAAAATAATATCTGGTCAGGGTGATTTATAAATAAATAGGAGGCAACCATTGGTGCCAAGTGTGAACCTTCTCTTTGATTGCTAGTTAAATCTGTCCAGATTTAAACATGTAAACTTCTTGATTTGTATGGAATAAGACATCTGTATTTGGTTTATTAAAACCTGCTGATGTCTCCAGAACTAAGTTTGTTCCTATATAGGCCTCTGGGTAGCTGTACCTAAAAAGCAAAGATGTATAGTTTTTGCTTGTCTGATTACCTGACTTCCAGCCCTGTACAGGTGTGCAGGAATAAATTAACTTGAGCTACCTCTGATGAGCCACTGCATACATTAACAGCAGAGGTGAAGATGCGAAAACATGCTACCTGCCTCCTGTTAGCACCTTCTCAGCAGCGACATCCATTTTTTCCATCGTTCTCTGTGTTTGGAAACTTATAGAGAACTTTTCTAAAGAGAGATTTTCAGTAAGTACACATGATTTCACCAGGCAATACCTCTAAGAAATGAGCCACTTAGCACCAACTTAAGATAACTATTAGTATATTTGCCCTAATATAATTAGCTGTCAAATAAAGCGTGTTAATCCTCTCCAAGTACAAGAAGAGAACATGTTAAGGCGTCAGCCTTTTCATTTCCTATATTTTTGCCATTCAAACTGCAGCTCTCCTTTACCAGAATTCTTTTAAAAGGTGAAGTTGTGCAGGTCCTCTGACTTTTAAAGGAAGAGTTTGTTTTTTTTTTTTTTCTTCCCTGTTAGTCTGTTTGGTTTCACAATACAGCCAGGAGATCAGTAGGTCTTTTGTACTTCTCTCCATTACTTTCCATCAAAGGCAAACAAACAAAATAAAGCCCCCTTCTGAATAATTGCTAGATGTGCCCTCCTCAACCGAAACTTTGGTAGTAAGATCAACTTCGGTGTCATTCCTGTCTCTGGGCTTCTTTTTCTATCCTGGGAGAAGAGCAATGAGCAAAACAGTCTCCTTGTATCATGGGGAGAGACTCTGTCAAGCCTACAGTGAGCCTCGGATCTTCCTAATGACCTCCTGCTGGCCCAGCTGGATGTAAGACAAGCTCATTTAAGCCTCTGCTGACCTTTCACTCCTCCAGTCCAAGAACTACACCAGTCACTTCCACCAAACTGCCTACAAAATAGACAACAAAGCTTAATGGCAGGCAAAGGACTTTCTCTCCATGATACAAAGAAATTTTTACAAATTTCTATTGATGGGAGTAACACTCAATCTCTTGTGGCTACGTAACTTCCTCTGCACAAACGTAATGCTTCTGTAATACCCTTTATCCCTTATCTTCCCTCAAAGGGAACAAGCTACTGCTCTCGCCAGTGCAAACTCGAAAATTCAGGCAAAAATAGCATTTAGAGCAGAATGCACGTACTGAATGCACAGGTAGTAATTTTCATGATAGCACCACTTCGAAAGGGTCATCTTCCTGATTTCCGTCTCCCTTGGGTCCACTGCCGTCCACCCGATCCTCTGATAGACTTTCTCTCGGTGTGATTCTTTCTCATCATTATTCATGTGAAATATTTGTTTTTCTAGATAGTCTTTCTTTTCTTTTTTAAAAAACATAGGCCGTTTCTCACCTGGAAGCAGGTTATAAGACTTCGCACATATATTAGTATCTGCTTGTATCAGTCCTGGGAAGATGGGCTCTCTCTTAAGGTGAGAGGCTTCTGCCAGCTCTCTCTTGTTGTGAATGATCATTTTTGTTGTTGTTGTTCTTGTGCTAAGAAGAACACAGACTTTTCTTTCTCTGTTGAAATTTCATAGTGAAGGTTGGGCTAGAAGGCGTTTCTTTTTTAAAAAAGCCTTCTCAGAAATAATTTAATGTTTTTGCCGTAAGACTCCCACAAGCTTCAAATAAATGAATGTGGCAGAATATAAAAGGAGTTTACACTTGCCAAAAAATTACAGTGTCATAAAAAAGGGATTTATTAACTTTAATTCTTCAGTGCCAAGATGTGTGTGTGCGTGCACGTGTGAGAGAGAAGCAAGCTGAGAAGGAGGAGAAAAGAATGCTTTTCAGGAAAGAACAATTTTTCTTCAGTTATTTAACATAAAACTACACTTAAAAAATACCTAGATTTTATGTCCTAATGCTAGCTGCTGGAATTAAAACAGGAGTTGTAAATTCCTGGTAAAAAGCTGTTATGCCTGAAGTGTTAGTGATCTTAACTCTAGTACTTTATGGAGTTTATTACTTCTCTTATTAACTAGGGGGAAAAATGTTACCTACTTCTAGTTTAATTCTTTTTCTTGCTTGCTCTAATTATTTTGACTTTACCTTAGGAGAAAAAAGCCAAGTGCTTCTACCCGAACATACGTAAGTGGCGCCTCAATTTTGCTATTGCATATGTCAATCTGAATTATTACTAGCTATTCAAAAATTATGCTAACATTCTCATCTAAATGCATCCGCATAATGTATATGTGTGTTTCTACGTAAACACCCACATAAATAAGAATATCAAAAGACAGATCATCCTTAATTGCCAGAATAGACATCTTCATCTTAGGAAGTGATGTATGAAGTTACTTTAGCACATGGATGGGGAATAAGATTTTTTCAGTCAAAGGAGACAGATTTGGGCAATGAGAACAACAGACCTTCAAAAGCAAGCCTCTTGGGTCTGATGGCCAGCTGAGGGGAGCCGCTCTAACTCTGCTGCCTTTTTAGTCTGCTGTGTCACTGAGGGGGCACTGGGGGGTCAGTCCGCTCACTAGTAATTGTGTTTTACAGACTTCTAAAGCAATTGGCTCAGTCAGTCCCAATTCAATAAAAGTGGAGAGCAAGAGAGAGAGCACTTTTGTTCTATTTTTTACTTGAAATTATTTCATTCAGCAGTCTGTCTTTTTTATTACTAGGACTTGACATTAGCACTCCAAGCTATATTAGCATCCATTTCAGCAGTTCAGTAATGGTATTAAAAAAACACTTAACTTCAACGGTGAATGGCTGTATGACAGTACCATAAAAAATCCACATTAAAAAAAAAAAACTTATGTATTTGTCCCAGCAAATTATTTTTCTCTTGTTTAACCACTTCAAAGCTATGTTCTTGTGATGGGTATTCACGAGAACCTTCTTGCCCTCAGAAGCAAGCAGTCAGTGGTGCTCTGTTGATTAGGCAATCGGGAGAAAGAGGAAAGGGAAATCCAGTGGGGAGAGGGTAGGTAAAGATGCTGTTTACCCTGTAGTTAGATTACCTTCCATTCATCAGCAGAGATGGAATTGGCAACCTCCGAGCACCCAAGGTGAAATTCTTGGATTCTCATGCGCGGCTGGGATTTGATTTTGAACTCAGCACTCTCCAAAGTTGGGAGCAGAGCCTAACTACTTTGGCACTGCAGTGCGCTCATAAATGACTACATTAGGTTCTAAATTTTGATTAAACATTCAGTAATTAATCAATGGTAGACACGAAACAGTTGGCAAGGTCCAGAGCTGCAAAATGTTTAAGACATAAAACATTACGAAGCAATTAGAATATGCTCCTTCAAGAGAAGGATTGCCTTCAATAAAGAGGTAAATGATAGCATCCTGCTTATTGTGGACGTAGGCAGCCAGAGCAATATGATAAACTGCTGGAGATACACATATCAGTAATCATCCACATTATTAGGGCCATTAATCATAATTCCAAAAATATGACAGCAGCAGCCAACTTTTTGACCAATTTTGCTTCTGCCTGTCGGCCATTATAACTTCGCTAATAGACTGCAGAGCTCCTGTGCGTGGCAGTTTGCATTGAGAATGGAAGGTTAATTATATTTGAGCTGCTGATTTCTTCTCTCCTTGGAAAAGGCTTAGCACTTTGACGATCCCGGGAGCTCACTGTTGTTAAACCAGTAAAAGTACTCTATTGAAATTTTCTTTGTTGGTCAGGAACGAGGAGATGTTTCAAATGAGATAGAAGCGCCAGGCTGGAATAGCCGCTAATGTTTCTTGCTCCAAAGTGATCCTTGGGCAGCAAGATGAATGCAGGGGTTTCTTTAGCTCACTTTGCTCTCTCATTTCTCTTCTGCAGACAGGTAGAAATTTCACTGTATGGTGATACACCAGGTAAATCCCACAAGATTCGTGGTGGTTTCAATATGAATATATATGGAACTAAGAAGATGGGGAAAGTGGTTCATGATTTGGGGAGGAATAAGCACCTCTTTCATACAAAATTCTGCTTCTGTGGCTATGCTTGTGTGAATCAAAAGTAAAAAGAATTTCAAAAAAATCACCTGCATGTTGCTAAACATTGAAATGTTTAGTAGCATAGGTGTGTTGCTGGTTGCTTAACTGAAGTTTTGCTGTCTCAGCTGGTAGTTTTGACATTGTTTAACCAAAGACATAAATTAGATTTTGCACATTCTTTTTGTTCATGTTTTTTTTAAGTAGTTTCATTTTTCAACACAATTCTAGATAAGGCCATAGCTGAGTTATAATATTGCCTACAAAATTCTATCCCCCCCCCTCTTGGGGAACTCATACATCCCAAATGTTGTCTTTTTAAAAGATCATAAATTAACCATTTTAATGCTATAAAACCTTCTTGGATATTTAGTCTTAGGAAGTATTTCCTTTGAAAAAGATCTCAGAGAAACTGATGTCCCACCCTGTACACATTAGAAAAGACAGCTTATTTTTAAATAGGAGAAGAAATGTGAGCATCTAGAGAAAAATGCATTCTTATTATTTTGGAAATAGGTCTTCTAAACTCTTTGTATAAGACAATAAAACAACGGATGAAGACTTGAGGGCTAGTTCATCCAGGGTAAACATAAATCTCAAAATTCTAGCTCAGATTTAATTTGTCCTTAAAAGATGCCAGGGTGAACCGCCTTGCTTTTTCTTACCCAACAATGGTAGTAAACTGAGCACCGTAAAAGCTGCCTGACTGAGAAAATTTCCAAATGCTGTGAAAACATAATCCTATTCACAGTGTAACACGCGTCTCACATTACAGCGCAACAGGTTATCTATCGAATAATCAGCACCATCGAGAAGCCTCGATGTGTCAGATACAACTCAGAAGTAAAATGGTTAGGGAACAGCGCTGGATATCAATTCTGCACTTAACCTGAGCATCCAGCATAGACGTTTTCCATCCACCAGTCTGCCTTCCTAAATGCCATTACTACATTAACATTTTTTATGCATTCCACAGCAATGACAAATTGTTTTGTAACCGTAGTGCCAGATTTAGTATGCGAGAGACACGTCCACCTCTGCCAACAAACCAATAATTCTCACTAACATCTTCAGAGTTACAACATTTATAAAGTTGCAAAGTGGAGTAAACAAACCATCTGTTTGGCTTTTCCATATATGTCATGCTTTCTTATTACCATATTACGATTCATTTAGTAAACAAATTTGGTGATTTCGTTCACGTCAAAGTTAGGTCGGAAGCTTGAAGATGATTAACATTCCCGGGACAGGCACATTAATACATTGCTTCCTCGGCAAAGTTAAATGGCTTCTCAGGAGAATCGTCCCTTGTTGACAAGATGAGACTGTCAATTTTGTTCGCCTGCCACGTTAGGGGCCGTAAGGGGATGGCAGGCTCCGAGAGAGGGGAGTCATGTAGGCAGCGTAATTCACTGTGAATTGAGAAAAGAAGTCTAATTCTGATAAATGGTCGACCCCAATACATCCTACCTGTTATTACAACAGACGTGCCGTATCTGTGCAGTAAATTAGCTAAACCCCTGAAGAGTTTGGTGGGAGCTTATCTTCAAGTGAATAATTTGAATGTAGAGGGAACTGTCTGCGTGACCAGTATGGATGATTTGTTTTATATTGAAAGGGATTGAAGTGACTGAATTTCATACTTTTAATTTGCAAGAATTTGCTTAGCTTTTATTTCTTGCATTTATTATGTACTTCGATACTTCTGGGGGTTTTGGGAGCATTGTTCACTAGAATTTTACATTGAATTTCCTGAGCTAGGGATGGTTTTTGGCTCTTTTGGAGAAAAATCTTTAAATGTTAGCCTATTAGAGCAACTACTTGTTTTACAGAAATGTATACTAACAAAAATGTCGTTTACTTCACAGGGCTATAAGACATCAATTAATGATGATACAAATATTTTTGAGGCATTAAGGACAACAGATAGTGTCATAGCAATCAGATAAGAGGAGAACTAATGAGGGGCAGAGGTTTTAACTTTTCATTTCTGTGGATTTGGCTAGCAGATTTAATTTCTGACCAGGAATATTGACTCAGTATCCCACAATACACTCAAACCCAGCGTCTAGATTTTCCCAGATTGTATATAAATAACATTTCTCTGCCCCATACACACACATATACACACGCACCCCATATATATAGTCGTATCTGCTGTGTATACATCACTGTGATCATTCTGGACAATATAATTTGAGAAGTGTGTGTGTGTGTGTGTGTGTGTGTGTGTGTGTGTGTAGTGGCAGAGGTGAGCAGAAAAAATAAAGGCAAAAGCTCCAAAATGGAGCCTCAACTCCATTTCACCTGAGGCATTGTAATTAATTATCAAGTATTTTGTTTCAATTCACTAAGTTTAGAATGGCTCAGAACTGATTAAGAATTAAGGTTAGATTCAGCTTCTCATGTAACCTATAGCTTGATTTACTATTCACTTTGGACAACCACATTCTGATTTTCTAATTTGGTCATGAGACTTTTTTTTTTTAAAGTTCCTTCCTCTCAAAACGAAAGTTAAAATCTCAAAACGCTTTTTCTTTTCAATGTATTTAATGTGTTTAATTTTTATTTGTATCATTAAACATTGCATTAAGTTGAACTGGGCACTTGAACAAGCTTGGAAAGAGAAACATGAGAAGAGAAAAGCTCAAGACAGGACTGACTTTCTCTAAAGGGCACTTGCATTTGCTTGACTGTGTTGGATTTGGTGTCTTCTGTGGTTGCATGGTAAAGTTTTCTTCTTTCTTTTTTTTTAAACTGACATATAATTGACATACGTTTTCATTAAAGAAACCGAAAAAGACTAGTAGTCCACTTTAGTCCAGCTAGAGTACTTCCACTCAGCATTTCATGGAGTAAGTGTGGCTTTATGACCTCCCCTATATCATACAGGCTTCATTACTTTTTTGCTTTTGAGGGTCCTCTTAGTTTTCAGGAGGTTTTGGTAAACTCAGTACAGAGAGTAGGGAAGAGTACAGAGGGTCAGAGGAAACATTTGTGATTCCAAGCATAGGCTAGGTTATAGGACTGTGTCATGCCCTAATTATATATCATTACCTTGCACCACAGTGGGGTGTGATAGGGTCAGAATTATCCTCTGCTGTATTATCAGTGTCTTTTCTTAAATATTCGGTTACATGCTTCCAATCTTGGGATCATTGTTTTCTCTTCTACAATGTATTTTGGGGAAAGTTTCTGTAAGGCTGCGTATTATTGATTGAAGTCAAATAAATGTAATTATGTCTGAAGTGCAAAGCATTCTACTTGAGCTGCAAGAGACTTGAGGTCGAATAAGGTATAGCTTACGTTCTTCTTGAAAGTGACCATCTTGGGACTAAATTCTGGCCTCCTCTCTTGACGAGATCCCCAGTGAGATCAGATCCTTCCCCCTCCCACTTATCAACTCCCCTTTTCTCTTCATCCCAGTCATTTTTGTTTCTTCTGTAAGAGGAAGCTGCCTCCTCGGAGTCTGGGTATCACCTGCCTAATCAAAGCAAATAGAAACAGCTTTTGTACTGTTGACATTCTTATAAAATATGGTAAGTTCTAATATGGTTTTTGTTCATGATTATTTTTTCCTCTTTTCTGGAGATAAATATTCAGAACACTAGGTTTATGTTCTAGAGAAACTGTCTCCCTGGAGAACTCAGAACTGGTTCCTTCCCTTCTCCCTCTTACAGACAGCTGCCCACTGCTTCCCCTGCTGTGTGCCCTCCCGCTTCCAGCACTCTCTGCTCTTCCTCCCATTTTACGATCCTCTTCCCCGTATGTCTCAGAGTCCGTTGGCGTGACTCCTTTCTGTGTCTCTTCCGTCTTCCCTTTCTTTTTACCTCTTTGGTTCTCTGATCCAGGTAAACTTGGAAGTTGCTGTTAACCCCAGGTGTTTGTCTCTCCTCCCTGGCAGTGTTCTCTGACAGTTCAGGGTTTGGATTGACTGAGCCCAGGTCTCTGTTAACATCGAGTGCTGCCTTTTGTCCATTCTGTGGAGGCTGAACCTAATAACCTCTTGAGGCACAGGATCAGGACTCTCTAAAGAATCTGTCTTCTCTCCCTCCTTCTCTTGCTTTGCCTCTTTCCACCCCAGTCGTACTGGAGTTACTTAGAACAAGCCCACCATCATGAGAGTGGACCAGTAAGCTTTCCACAGCACGTTCTTCCCCTCCCCAGTTCAAGTATTTTGCATATGGCATTTAGGAGGATTATTAAACAAAAATGAAACAGATTAAGAAATGAACATAAAAGAATCAATTCTCTTGAACTGTGGTTGCATAATGGAAATCGACTACCACGAATGAACCCGTGTACTGAAGTTATGAACAGCAGAGCTAATGCACTGCCATGAGTTCATCTTTATTATTGCATTACACCTGAATCAATTGATAAAGTAGCTTTTTTTTTTAAGCAAGGGATGGCACTTAATTGAATAAAAGCCAATGTAATTATATTAGCAGAGGCCAACAGTACTGCTGACAGCGGAAAAGGGACACTGTTGAACAGAGTGCCAGAGCTGGTCTACACATTTCTGCACATTGTTTGGTTGACAGATATTGAGGGCTGGTACATCATCTAATTAGATTACAGATTTCTATTGCTGTAAGTGAGAAATGAAGAGAAACATCTCTTCCTGGTAACATAGCAGTGGAGATGTGCAATTTCACAAGTGATCTTCGGAAAGATGTGTCCATCTGGGGGATCAGTGTGTCCTTTTGTCGATGTTAATTTATTCTTCCTTATTCAGTGTGTCTTGATGTGACTGCTGTGGGTCTGGCTGCTGTTTTCTCAGCAGTGAATCTAGGAAGTGGTAACTGCAGATGTGTGAGAAGCAACGGAGTTCTAGATTAAAGTCATCGCAAAATGTGTGCTTGTGAAATTAAGAAAGGGAGGGGAGGGAGGGTGTTAAAAATAATACACAGAGGGGTAGGACTTCGTGAGCTGCTTGTGGTTGGCAGATTGTTTTATCAGTAGACTGTTTGACAGTATGTACTGTCACTCTATTTCCACATTCCTGTAATAACTCTGGTGGTGTCATACCTACATGTCAGGGGAAAGACTTCACAGTAGGCATTTCCTGCACTCTGCTTAGCAACCTGCACTTGGAGTCATCTGCCATCTGACACCAAGGAGACGGGGAGCGACTGTGTCAGAGCAGGGACCGTGGGGACCACTTCTGTTTACCATTCACATATCTGCACACTGCATGCATCTGTGCAGAACTCATTTATGGATGATGATGATGCTGTGAATTTGGTTTATCTTAATTTGATTTATGATTTTTTGGATGATGCGGCTGATCTGAAAAATCATCAAGACAGCACATGAGATGATCGCTTATGACAGAAAATGATTTTGTGATCAGAACATTTTAAATCCCTATGTTATTGTTTAAGTTTTTTTTTTAAACCAGATGTCTAGAATGTGAATTTGTTTTCTCTCTCTCTCTCCTTCTCTCTCTTTTTCTCTGTCTCTCATTCTTGCTTTCTTTTGTGATCGATTTAGCAAAAGATTAGAAAGCTGATCTTATTATCACAAGGTAAGCTCAGCCTTCCTAAGTGCAGTGTGGAGAGGGCTGCCGCCCCTCTGCCCCTTCAAACCCGGAGTGCTGTATATTGTCTTGTGTGGAAAGGTGGAGAAGTGTTTCCCACCTTTCTTGTCTCTGAGGCACATACCTCTCAACCATCTCTAAGAAATATTAGCCATGCTTGTCACCAAATGGAGTGACTCATTTCGGGCTTCCATACTTTTTAATTATAATCAGGAGGTCTGTCGAACTTGATGCTGGCCGTTCTAGGTCATTTCTATTATCAATTTCTGTTATCACAATTACTTCTCGAAGATGTAGAGCTTCTGCCATTATTGAGAAGCTTTTATGTATCTGTATATTTATTTACTGGTTTACTTTTTGGAAGGGTAGCCTTCAATTTAGGTACGTGTCAAACGTGAGCCTTTGCAGGTGGAGAGAGGTATATGCCCAAGGGCACTTTAAAAATAAATGGGGGATATAAATACAAAGGCAATGTTTTCAGACAGATAATAACCTATCAGGCTTTGGTAAATCATGACATCCCTATGGATGCTCTGGGACAAATCCTATCTTTTTTTTTTTTTTAATGCAAGCAAAGCATTCAGTGAGTAGAGTAAAAGTTTTGCTTGTCTAAGAAGTACGGACTCCAGTTGTTAAAATAGAGGGACCATGTGTTATTATCGTGCTTGATTTTTTTTTTTTTTTTTTGTATTTATTGTGTGTGGGGTTTTTTCTTTTTTGGTCCCTTTGGGTTTTTTTTCTGTTGTTGAGTGTGATTTTTTTAAAGGGTGGGTGGGTTTTATTTAAAAAGCCAACTTCTGTTTTTCAGCTTTTTTTTTTTTTTTAAGAATTACATTTTAAAACTTAAATTACTTGAAAACATTTTCAACTCTAAAATGTAGCAGCTTCTGAAAATAAATGTATTTTACTGTTAGATTTAGCTGAGATCCCAAACCATTCTGCAAAAAGGGATTTATGTTTAAAGACAGTCTGTAACCCTACTTCAAATTGCTAACCTTTTAAGCTGATTGTTTTTCCTACCTAAATCTTGCAGTGTAGGAAGGTGAGGGGGAACAATTCACTATTTTGTCAAGTGAACCCTAAATTATCTAGACCATTTCCTTTTTTTAAAAAGGGATCCCTTTTATACCTCTAAAAGTGTTTGCTGTAGAAAAAAAGGCTTTCGTTTTGTTTTTAGGTAAATTCAAATTGTTCAGTTTAGACAAGCAGAACGTTTCCATCCTTTTATCCTATTTAATGTATTTTTTCAAATCTCTGCTGTGAGATTCTCTGCAGCTGATGCTGCTACAGCGTAAAACGAACAGAACATTCAGGAGAAGGTGCATGGGTTTGCATTCATCCTACCACTGAGGAATTTTACTCTCTTATAAAAATTACGTTAATGAAAAGCTCCCCTTATTGCACTCCCCACCACCACTTACTCCCAAATCCTGAGGCTGTGGGGAAATGTTTGCTTTTACAGGGGTGTCATTAGCAATGAATGTGCTTATGTGGTGCCTAGTGGAAGCTGAATCCATTTTAAAATGCTCTCCTTTTTCTCACCCTCCCCACTCCCTGTACACCTACCCCCCCCCCCCTTCCCTCTTGTTTTCCTAGACACAGTGCCAACATCAATCTCCATCGTAAACTGTTGACCAAAGAACTCGATGACATGGGCCTGGACTCATCGCAGCCCTCCCTTAGCAAGGACCTCCGGGATGAATTTTTGATGAAGATCTATGGTGCCCAGCACCCCTTGGGGCTCGACGTCAGGGAAGACGCCTCCTCTCCCGCGGGGACAGAAGACTCCCACCTGAACGGGTACGGGAGGGGCATGGCGGAGGACTACATGGTCCTGGACCTGAGCACCACCTCCAGCCTCCAGTCCAGCAGCAGCATCCATTCCTCCAGAGAATCCGACGCAGGCAGCGACGAGGGGATTCTCCTGGATGACATCGACGGGGCGAGTGACAGCGGGGAGTCGGCGCACAAGGCCGAGGTCCCCACCCTCGCTGGCAGCCTCGGGGCTGACGTTTCAGGATCTCTGATGTTCAACAGCTTGTCCGGGAGCAATGGTGGGATCATGTGCAACATTTGCCACAAGATGTACAGCAACAAGGGGACCCTGCGAGTGCACTACAAAACCGTGCATTTGCGAGAAATGCACAAGTGCAAAGTCCCCGGTTGCAATATGATGTTCTCCTCTGTGCGAAGCCGGAATCGGCACAGTCAGAACCCTAATCTCCACAAAAACATTCCCTTCACTTCAGTAGATTAGTCTCAGAAAGGACACTACAAATGCCAGCTCTCACCAGATGGCCTACGTATTTGAACTGCCATAGTCAGTGTGTGCTTGTGTACTTGGGATGGTGTGTGTGTATATGTGTGTGTGTATACACATGTATGCCTCTGTGTCTACATATATATATATACACACACACGTTTTCTTTTCTTTAGATACAAAAAGATAAACACTAGGTGCTTTTGAAGTTTTTTTCTCTTTTTCCTTTATAGGTCGGATCTTTCATTGGGGGGTGAAAACAAAGTACCCTTTAAACACATATACACACATACACACATAAAAGCGTGCAACTAGCCCAAATTTTGACAGAATAATAATTCTTGGTCCTCTCCAAAGAGACAATTTGTTGTGCCCATGACTGTTGCCTGCGAAAAAATAAAAGGGAGAAAAAAAAAGAAACAAAAAAGGAACTCCTTATAGTTGTCTTTTGTGAACTTTAAGGTTTTGAGAGAATCTTCAATTAAAGCATGGCAGATTCACCTGTAAATATTTAGCCTTGAGAGGCCAATGATGTAAAACAGTTGTATTGATGGTTGTTTAACTCTTTTGTTTAATTTTTACAGTTACATCAGCTGTTAGATATACAGGAAAAAAAATAGTTTGCTGGCTAGCTCTATTCATTTATGTTAGCATTAATGCACATTTTTTAAGGAAAAAAAAAAAACATGGTCTTGTTTTTACTACCTGCTAGATATAGTGATAAAGAGGTGCTGGCATGCCTTACAGCACAGATCTGATTTTTTAAAATGTCCTGTACTAGTACATAAATCCAGTCATGCACTTTTTTTCATACACTACAAGGGGATGTGTAATATCCATGCTTCTTTTTTATCCTTAAACTATTGCCATACTTCAAGTAAGTGTCTTTTTAAAAAAATTCACTTGTATAAAAATGGTCTGGTCAGTATAGGGCACAAATGCCAAACAAAAGTATTAGTGTTAACACAAAACTGCCAACTTTGCACAAGTTTCCAGAAAAGAAAATACAATTAGTCACTCAACATAACCACAGGCCAATTTGTCGGCCACCAGAAAACCGCTTTAGAAAAAAACACTTGGTGATTCAAGTGCCGAATGTTATTACAATCAACACTGCAACCTTCTTGCTTATATGTTAAGTTACATAAAAGGAAAACAAAATTATGTGGTGTGAAACAGCTAAGGCATTTATTCTTTAGAGGCTGGATAATATTTCAGGATACAAAAGCCCAAATTACTCACTATGGAACAAAGCTGAATACAGTAAAAGAGTCGAGCACTCATTCGCAAGGACCTAACCCTTAATCCTTTAAAAAGAAAAAGTCTGAACTCGGTGGGTCTGTTGTGTGGCTATGTAATTTACTGCACGTTCTGCAGTAGTACTCTGATTCAGGCTGGTTTGATAGACAAAATCAAAGACCTTTTAACAGTGGCAGCAGCAGTACTTGGAAGCTTTGCAAACATGTGCTGAACTTGAACTAAGCAACACTCCTTTCTGAAAAGCCAGAAGAAGGGGGTTTAAAATAGGATCTCTCACTGTTTAGTGTTTTGTGCTTCCCCACACGATTTGTCAGAGAGAAATGAAAGCAAGCCTGAAACCAAGCAATCGAGAGTGAGAAAGAGGAGGGGAGAGGATTCTCCAAACCTTTTCTGTTGTGTTTTGTTTTGTTTCCGATGTTTACACATGTTGCCTGAGCTGGTTTACCACATCAGCTGCCTCGGCTACCACAACATACTGACTAAATGATGATATTTACTCAAGTTCAGTCTGCAGCCAAAACCATTAGGGTGTGAGTTGCAGACTGTGTTTTGTTGTCTTTTTTTTTTTTTTAAGTGGAGGGGGGAAATAAAGATAAACAAGGAATATTTTTTGTCAAACAGTACACAGTAATTTAAAGAGAATGTATTTCTTTTCTGCATTTAAGGGCCTCAAACATTTCTCTCAGCAGTCTAAAAGTTAGAAATACCCCCTTTGTCTTAACTTTTAATGTTATTTCCATTTTTCATATGTTTTGTGATTTTTTTTCTAGGTTCACATCAGCATTCACTTCCGTTAAATTTGCCAAAGGAAACTGTTAACATGTTTCTCTTTTTATTATTCCTGTAGGATTTATCGTACCTCACAGTATTTATTGTTTCCAAAAATAAGCATCATTAGTTGAGGATTCAGTATTTTTCTTTGTGAAGATTTCACAAATGATAGATTCTTAAAGATAAGCTAGATGTGTCTAGGGGCTTTATCTTTTCATCTCCTTCAGAGCATGCTATGGGGTTCATTTAATTCTTCATTTGTTCTACAGTGAGGAGAGACCAAAAGTATTTGCAGTACAAAAGAAATTATATCAGACACTATGTCTGTTAAATGACAAATGTTTACGGTTAAAAAAGCTGAGGAATTAGTGCTAACCGTTTTTGTTTTCTTGTACCTTTGAATTCCCCAAAGTCTTAATTGCTTTATTTTGGTGTTGTGTTAAATTGAATAGACAGAGATGTTTTCCTTTGTTTGTTTTATACCATATAAGACTCTGTACAGTATGTTTGTGAAAGACTGAACTAGAATAATGAAAGTTTGTTTGCAAACATTTTGGTTCTCTTAGCGTTCTCTGTGTTGCTGCTCTTGCCCTATTATTCCAAATGATTCGCTTCCAAAAGAGTGGAAAAAAAATATTTTTTGGTATCCCACCAAAAGATTATGGAAACACTAGCTTTGGGAGTGTGCGTAGACTAAATGACACTTTGTTTTATGAAAATAACAAATTTTCAGCCATTTTTAACAGTTACACTCTAGGTTGAAATATTAGAACTCATCTTGTACAAAAATCAGTGTTTACTCTGTTTAATTTAATGTCAACTAAAAGGTCAAAGAGCCCTAATGAGTGAATTACATAGCTGTCAGCAGGTCACAGCAAACGAACCAGGCTTAGAACAAATGTTTGTTACTTGCCACAAACCAGGCTAGTGTGGCTAGCCAGTTAGAACAAGCCCAGGAGTAACAAGATTCTCAAGGTAGACGTTCCCTTGCTCAGAGCATGAATGTGTTCACCTGCCTTTTGCTGGAGAAATGGCAGTGAGTCCTGGACAACTTGCCCTTTTTTAAGTCTCTCCCCTTTGCTACTATTGTGCCTCAGGTGCCCACATGTTATGGTGGCCTTCTAAGTGGGTGTATAACATTTTCCAATTTAAAGCCTATTTGCTTAAAAGGGACAGGGGGAGTGGACGGAAGTGGTCCGTAAGATGGAGAATCATGAAATGTACATTTCTTTTAGTCCCCCAGTGTTGCTTGTTCTTGGGTGTGTGCCTGAGTGCACTGTTTGGACTTAACTCTAAATCTAGTTAAGATGGTGATCTCAAGGCTTATTTGCAAACGGGAAGGATAAAGAGATCAGCATTTTAATCACTGAGCCCTTCATCTTTGCCCACTCATACTCATTTCTTTTTTCATAGGAGTTTCCTATTGTGAAACAGGTTCTGTTCAGCTGCCTCCATTCTATGCCAGCTGAAAAAGGAATAGGGATGCAGTTTTTTTATCCAAGCAGCCTTTTCCCATTTGATTTTAACCAGCATTTTGTCACAGGTACAAAATTGGGCAGTATTATTAACGTGCATGTTTGCTAGGTGGTGTTGAAATGTACTGTTTTGATCATTTTAAACTATGTGTTTGTAAATATCAGAAAGGCTTAGTCTGCTTTAGGGAGTATTTGTGTGTTATGGAGGCGGACGACACAGAGCAAGAATAGATAATTTGGTTTTAAAAATGTGATAAAAAGCGGGACATTCTTTGTTCTGCTATTAATTGTATCGAAATAAGTCAATGCATTTCAGATCTTAGTCCAGCTGCCCAGTTCAGCCTGATGCCTTTTAAAGGTTTCAAAGTGTTAATGTTTTCCTTCTCAAGGTGACAGACATCTTTTGAAATTGTTTTTAGCACAATGGCGCCACTGTCCTTGTAGTGTAATTTCTTTGGTCATGAATTTCCAGGCCCTTCCAGTAAGAGAAAGGCACTTCACTGGTTAACAGCCTGTTAGTATATACATTGCTCTTAAAAAAAAAAAAGCAAGCTTTGAATATATCAAGAATGGGCTGGCTATTCCAGAGGCATTCTCCTCATTTTACTCAGGGGAAACCATGCGCTAGGTTCCCACCAAATAAAAAGTGACCTTTTGTTCCCCTTCCTCTGTACACACCCCTGACGTGTGCCAAGCAAATAAGAACGGGGGCCCTTGGCAATTAAAACAGAAAGAAGCCAGTAATCAGATTGAGATGGACATGCTGCTAACTGCCAACAGTTGACCTGAGCAGTCCTAACTTGCACTTGGTCTTTAGCGCTGGGTTAGATTGACTAACAGAGTGAATAAAGCTCAGCCCTCGTAAGACACGCTCCATCTGCTGTCATCAGAAACAGATCATCCGGAAGAAACCTTCTCTGATCCTGTGGACACACTCCTTTTCTTGAACTTTTCAAAATTATGACAAATTTCAGGGTTTTTAAAAATCACTTATATTCCCCCGAACTTGGACTATTTAGAGGATTTTGCTTTTCCCTCTCATTCTTTGTCTAATGGGAGGGGTCTGAATGAGTACGGAGGGCAATAAAAGGCAGGTGCCAAAGAGAATGGAGGGGATCACAGTTTTTTAAAGCAGAGTGAGGGCTATTAAGTAGAGGATTCGTACCTGCCCTGGCTTGAAGGTAACTAGAAAAGAAAACAGTGAAGGCACTGAAACGGTCACGAGAAAAGTCTGGTGCAGCTCAGCCTAGCAGCCAGTGAGAGCACATCGATGCAGTGCCCCCCACGACCAGGTGCATCACTGAACCCCAGTCTGAGGAGGGAGGAAGGAAGAAAGGAAGGCTGCTGCCTGGAATAGCTCAAGTCCCTTTCAGATCACGGGAGCCAGCTAGGGCAGTTGTGGAGGGGGTGTTCTTTCTTTCTTTTTTTTGGAGTGGGAAGTGATGCTAGAGTCCCTTAGGGAACAAAAAGATCCATTGGGTCAACTAGGTCCTAGAAAAGTCCAATGGTCAAACCAAGCTCTAGTTGTGACAAGTGGAGTTGAAGGGCATGGTAGCCAGCACGGATCTGTTCTTTCTCCATCATTACTGTGGCTTGCCCCCGTAGCCGTGGTTGTAATGCTATGTGGCTAAAGATCTCTTGATCAAAATGTGAGCTCATTCACCTTTCTACGAAGCATAAGAGTAACTTTTCTGTTTTCACATTTTCCCTCCAAGCTGAACTGTGTGTGGTAGGTAGCCTTGCTTATGTTAGCGTTAAGGCCATATCTGCTCTGTCCTATAGTTGGAGAGTTGCTCACTGTAAACATTAATTTTCCATTAGTATTATGTAAATCCAGCTGTAAAACTGACTAGTGAATTAACCTAACATCACTCTTGCCCAGACACCCATCCTTTCCTGTGTCCTCCCATTATCCTCATTCTTCCCACATTTTGCACAAAAATTATGTTTATGGTCATTCGGCAATAACTGGACATCAAATAGTGTCTTTTTGGCATTTGTTGAAAAATCCAAATGCTTAATAACGGGGTTTAAAAAAAAAGCTAAGCATTTTTACAAGTACACTGAATTGGATCAGCATTATTGTTCATTATAATGCTATATATTTTTTTGAAGTAACGTACTATAGTTGTCATAAAACTATCTTTATTCTTCTCCTCTGAAGTGCTGTAAATTCATTTGACCTTTACTGCAAAAAAAAAAAAAAAAATCTTTTCTATATAGTGTATCAAGACAAGGCTCAGTTTGTAACAAATAGTGGACGGTTACAAAACAGGAAGGGAAAAAGCCAGGCTGAGCAGCGAGAAGCTTCAGTTCAATTTCACCTCATATCTTTCTAATAACTTACTTGTCACTTTATTACCTTCCAGTAATGTGAACGCTGCTGACAAGACTGTCACACTAACAGCAGACAACACCCTCTCTGCTTCAGCTCCAGCTCTCCTGGCTACTTATTGCGCTGGCCCTGAAGGGACACAAACTAATAGTGTGCTTTCCAGTTCAGCACTTGGCCATCAAATATAAAAGGATGCGTAATTGCCTGTTTATCCCTTGTGAAGGGGAAATTGAGTACAAGGGCTAGGCTTTCCCACTGAGTTCCCTGATGTACACATATTCACACTCTCTCTCTTGCTCTCTCTCTCCCCCCCTCCCCCTTCTCCTCCCAGCACATGAGCATGTACACACACCCACTAAACTGTATCTTTGGTAAGCCCAAAGCTGCCTCAAGGTGCCCTCTCCAGCTATTAAGTAGACAGTAACAAGACTACTTCTTAAGGGTCGGTAGAGACATGCTGACTTTGATGGCATTCTTTGAGTCTTTGGAAACTTAAGTATTGCAATTCCAAGTCCATGCATTTCGGGAGTACTGGGTGTGGCCCTAAAATTACAGCACAGTTTCTGCAAGTCAGTGACAAAAGTGGTATTAGATCGCCCCATATTCTGTAAGGAAAGCATTAAAATGTTTTTCCTCCCCTTCAAAAAGTGCACGTGTTGTAACAAATTGGTTGTGCGTGATGGTAAAAAAAAAAAAAAAAAAAAAAAATTTTTTTTTTTAGTTTTGACACCCAACTGTTAGTCTAAATGAACACGTGTCTTGCCATGAGAACCTCCAAATCCATAGTGTAACAAGACAAATTCACCTTTGTTTTGTTTAATCGCACGGACAATCTGAAAAAAATAATAAGGCACGGGGACTTTGACTTGAATCACTAAAACAGAGACCACCCGATACGTAAAAGTAAATTCTCCACTTTGGGAAAATTTTGGTAAGTACAAGCGCATGAGCTTTACGAAATCAAGTGACTAGGGGACAAAAGGTACAAAGGAAGATCACGTGAAAGTGTTATCTTCCCAAACACCTTGAGCCTAAATAGCATGTAGGTATTGGCTGCTATTTTTGTATATTAAACTACTTAAAGGATGGTAAAAGGTGGCTAGTTGGTGGCTAAATGAAGTGCAAGATCTCTGTGTGCATCTTCCTTGGGGAACTAGGGGACTCCATGCTTCCTTCTAACCCTCCAGCAGCAGGTCTGTTAGAAGCTGATGACCGCCCCCCCCCCTCACCCGGCACAACCCGGCTTTGAACAGTCACATTTCAAATCTATTTGTCAGCCAAATAAGATACAGGTGGGTGTCATCTTTGATACAAACTTCTGGAAAGAGAAAAGTGGCAGATTTAGAGATAGACGACTTACCAGGTCTGTGTTGACAAACCCGTGCTAAAATAATTGCATTAACCAGGGTGAAGACTGGGAAGAAAAGCACTTTGAGTAAGGATTCTTGGGGTCAGAGAAAAAGCAGTTGATGTTTTTTTAAGTTCCCCCAGTATGTATATATTACAATCATTTAGCAAACATCTTAAGAGAATCTTAATTAAAAATTCAGCTGCCAAAATTGCACAGATTCTGCTAACTAATATGAGCTTTCCCCCACCCTTTAAATAACAGGGATGCTTAAGGACAGTTCTGATTATTTTAATGTGTTTTTAGCTTCCTTTTTTTGAAAGACTCCTTGAAGGGAAGGAAGAGCAGAAAAAGGTATTTTAACAAGAATGGAGAGAAGTAGATAGTATAAAACTATATTTCTTGAAGAGAGACTATCTTAAGCGTTATACCAAGACTTGATAAGGCTTCCTGTTGCCAAATGTGATGCTGAAATAATGCACAAGTAAGATGGCAAATCGATCCATTATGAACCGGCTCTGCCCACTTCTGTTTCGGAATGCAAGGATTGAGAGGTGACTCGGGGCGGGGGGGACCCTGGATGTGTGAGAGAGCTCCACTCATCTGGCCCTGGAAACGCTTTCCACAAGAAGGGGAGAAAAGCCCAGCCCTCTTGGTAGTCCCCGGCTGCAAGGAGAGCTGACCTGGCACTGTTTCCACAGGAGCCAGGCTGCCCGTCCGAAATTTCCATGCTAGGCGGCAAAGCATCCCCCTGCCCTGCCTGTGAATCAGTGCCATGGCCATGAGAAGCGTTGATTCATGAGGTATGATGCTCTTGACTCCCAGACAACGTGCTGAGTTAGTAGGTTCACTTGAGATGCATAAACCAAGGTTGAATTTTCTTTTTTCATCTAGTACTCAATTTGGAGCATTTTGCATGTCTTTGTACAGAGTAATCCATCCCTCTCATTGCCCATCTTAATCTCCCCTGACTTTTCCATTATCTTTCCACTCCTGCCCTTTCTTCTTCTGATCTCACCCACCCCTTAAAAAAATTCTTTTCTGAAGCAAGAAGGTAGAACACTCCCTCTCTCACCCGGATTTTGCTGGCTTTGGAAACATGTGTGTGTTCTACCCTGTCCAGGGTTTACATAACGTGGATTAAGTGAATGAGATGTTCTAGCATTATATATTAAGCTTATATGACTAAGATTTATAATATATGGTGCTCTCACTTTCCTGTGCAAACTTTGGTTCAGCTGCCCTGCAGAAAAGTCTTACCTTTTTCCTACCAGTGCCAGTATGAACAAGGGCAGGATTGCTAAACGTGGGTATCTGGAGGTCTGAGGGGTGAGGGAAGGCGGAGAAACCAGGAGAAGACTTTGGTCTGAGGCCTCCCTGGGCCTTTCCTCAAAGGTGGAGGCGAGTCGGGGCTTCAGGAAAGAAAGCTCTCCGTTCTCTACTGCTTATCAGGGACTAGGCCTTTTAGAACGAGCAAGATCCCTCACCTGGTTGAGAGAACGCCTAACTTTCTTATTCACCCCAAACCCACCGGTGTGTCTCGCTAACAAAAACATTTGACTCAACCTGCCTATTTGACAGCAAAATTGGCCAAAGGGAATTGAAATCATCTTAAGGAAAAGAATTTTCTCCAAGATATGTCCTCTCCCTCCTCCCAGAGTTTGGGGGTTTATGCTTTTTTCGTTTCTCTTCTCCTCTGCATCAAACCAGCCTCTCTGCTCAGCCTGCCACAGAACCAAAGTTTGCACTACAAAAGGCAGCAGCACCAAGGGACGGGGACAGCTTGCATCACCCTGATCTGATCATTGTGACGTCAGTAGCTTCGTAAATACTGTATGTACCTTGAACAAGGGTTTCGTTTTTGTTTCGTTTTTGGTTTTGCTTTTCGGTTTGTTTTTATTAGTAGTCTGAGGGAATTAAAAGTTTTTATTTGCTATTTCTTTTGTTGTATTTTCTGTACTATAACTGTCTACAGTATGTCTTTTGCATAAAATGCATAAGGGTTTGGGGATGTAAATGGAATTTTATTCATATTTTGTCCAAATACCTCTTGTAATTTGTATCAAAATTCTTGTACAATTTTTATATTAAAGATTTATCAGTCACTGATCTCTTCTTACCTGCTTGATTTGAAGAAACCTCAACAAACTCCAAGAGACCTCTATAAAACACACCTAGAAACACTTCAGCCCACATCATGACTCACCCTTATTTAAGCCCCCTTGTTGGATAACCCAGTCTTCATTTTGGACTGAATTATGGTATTCCTGAATTCACTTCTTATCAAACTCATCTCTTGCTCAGATGGCAAAGCTGAGTCAGAGCTACAGAGATCCTAGCCAGTCCCGATGGAACCCAGCAAACACTGACTGAGTCTTTTCTCACTAAAGCTATCCCTTTGGGGATGCTTTTCCAGTGTCTCTCAAGGATTTCTTTTTCCCAAAGCCTTGGCACAAGCTCTTTTAAGGAAAGGAAGACCTTAGGTATCTTTGCCCCTTGGCTTTCTGCAAATATCTTCCACCTTGACCCTGTGAAATCTGTGGACAGCAGCCGACAGAATGATGACTATATATATATATTTTTCATGCTAGATACTTGTGTTTCAGTTTATATTCTCTTGACAGTGGTTTTCTGCAGACTGAGCTTGTTATCATCTAGAAATAAAACTAGCAGATGGAAAGATGTTATCATCTAGAAATAAAACTAGCAGATGACATCTCCTGTCATACTGCTTGAGGCCAATGGGAAGAGGCATATAGGGTGCTTCTGACTCAGCAACTGTTTCATATTACCCCACCTTTTAAACCAATTCTAGCTAAACATTAGGCTAACCCAGACTATAACTTCTGCTGGAGTCTCCCTTCCAATGTAGCATTTCCTGTTCTCCGTCCCTGGAGCCACACTTATCCGAGCCTCCCCAGCTTGTACCACCCCCTTCTCCCATTTCCTCTGGCCTCTGACCCAGAGAAACAAGCTACCCAGACTCTCTAGCAACCCCCTTGGCCCCAGGCCTCTGGCCAGCAAGGGACTGGACAGGCTGCTTGTACCTGTCTGGCTGTCATCAGACCCACAGAAAGGAACTGTCCAGCCAGCTTCAGGTACCACTGACTGAGGGTCCCTCTCAAGGTAGCAAAGGTGCCGACCACCAAGCATTGACGGCGAGCGGGGGGAGCGCCCCCCCCGATTTCCTCTGAGCACCCACAGACGGTTTCTGGGGTGAGAGCGAAGAAATGAAAGGTGAAACAATTTGGGGGAAGTCAGCCTCCACTGAGGCATGTGGTTATTAAATGTCACGGATGTGTTAACGCACCCCTACAGGGAATCCAAGCATAATTATGATCTTTTCATCAGTCATAACACGTCTGTAATTGGCAAGAATCCTCCCTCAAACAGCTCCTTCTTCTTTAAAAAAAAAAAATTGGGGCTTCCCTGGTGGCGCAGTGGTTGAGAGTCTGCCTGCCAATGCAGGGGACGCGGGTTCGAGCCCTGGTCTGGGAAGATCCCACATGCCACGGAGCGACTAGGCCCGTGAGCCACAATTACTGAGCCTGCGCGTCTGGAGCCTGTGCTCCGCAAGAAGAGAGGCCGCGACGGTGAGAGGCCCGCGCACCGCGATGAAGAGTGGCCCCCGCTTGCCACAACTAGAGAAAGCCCTCGCACAGAAACGAAGACCCAACACAGCCATAAATAAAAATAAATAAATAAAAATTTTTTAAAAAAAGGCTTAGTAACTGGACGCTGGGCAACAGGAAAAAAAAATTGTTTTAAATGTTACTAAATGGTGGAAATCCTCCTTTTTAGCGAAGAGGCACCCATGAATTCAACTCTTGGCACAAAGCTAATCAGAGCCGCCTGGGTTGCGGCCAGTTGCTCTTCTGAGCCACTGGAAGACTTGCCGTCTGCTAGTCTGCCCCGTGTCAGTTGACAGTATGACAGTAGATTAAGTGCTACTAATTTAATAAAGCTGCTCTGAGGATGGAGCCGATCTATCAATGAAGACCAGAGATGATCTCATGGCTGGGGGCTCGGGAGGGGCAGCTGAGAATATCGAATTGCCTCAAGTAATACTGGGGGGAAATCTATCGATCCTCTGTAAGGTGCAGTTATTTTTAGTCACCTGACTCTCAGGCACCCAATCATTACCCATATTCATCAGAGACATATAATGAACAGAGGTATTGATTAGCAGGGGTAGCTGAAGAGATTTCCCAACAGTGCTAGTTCACATCGATAGGTCTCCAATGGGAATACAAGCCATGCAGCCCTAGAACATAACTTACTCTGTTCTAGGTCCTTCCATCGATTTTATTTTGGGGGGAGAGGGGGAAGGAGGGAGGGACAGTCTTGCACACAGTGGTGCTGCCTTGACCTTTCCCTAAAACCTTCCTTGAAAAAAAGAAAACCAACGCACTACAACAGTCAACAAGTACGCAGCCCTGCTCCAAGTTGCCCGCTTCTCTCCAGGCTGGCTGTCCTACCTCATCTCTGATTGCCGTGTGTGTTACCTTGATTTATAGAGACGTGCTCGAAGCTGGGACGTGCCAGTCAGAGCTCAGAGCCATCAGGCAGACGAAGCCTTTTCCCTCCCCTAAAGATCAACATATGGCTTCAGGAAATTATCGTGTTAGGCTAATTGCACCAAGTTGGCATGGTAGGAGCGTAATGAGTCCCGGTTTCAGCACACTGACCCCAAACCCAGTGATGCCAGCGCAGAGTAACTTTCCAAGCATTTTGCCTCATGGCAGGAAACCTCATTGAGCTGCTGTTTGCAAAAGGCATTTGGTTCCATTTCTAGCGTGCGCCCTGATCCTGCACTGCATGCTCCAATCGTACAAGGGAGTTTGCTGTGCGGTTCAGGCGAGCGCTTGTCCTTCCAGAGAACTAGTGGTGACCCACAGGCCACAAGCATCAGAAGCCATGTTTTGCCTAATGGGTAACTAGAAACCGTTATGAAAATGCTGATAGGTAACTAGAAACCATTAAACCCCAGGGAGGAAAAAAACTGTAAAGGATTAACACAAGGACAGCTGTAAAAAATAAATCTCAAATGCATCATTAGAAACCAGAAATACACAAAGTCCAACTGTCTGTCATCCACACTGGATATTAGCAACACTTGACTGGGATATTAATGAAATGCTGTAGGAACTTGAAGTCACCTCTTAACCACTGAAGCTGGAGGCAAGTTTTTCTTTGCTCCAGTCTCTTCTTACCTGAGTCCGGGGTTTTGATGACGTTCAATTTCATTTGCCTCCGATTATTCTTGCCAGCGTGCCTTAATCTGTCTTACCTTGGCCAGCAGACTTGTCCACCTTCAGGTCCAGCCTCTCCTTGGACTTTGAGACTTTTGTGTGTACAACCTTCAGCCTTTTCTTTGCCCGTCTTTATTCTCTTCATCATAATGTTCAGTTCAATTTCTGTTTTCTTGGCTGAAACCATTAAAAAAAAATCAGTTCAATATATTTTGATCCTCTGGGATTAGACTGTACCTTAACTTCTTTCCAAATGTAAGAACTTACAGGGAAAAAAATATCAAAGATTTCAATAATTTTAAATCCCGAGTTCAGTGCATTGTGCAGCAACTTCAAGTTTTTGGAATGCTCCAAAAAAA
This sequence comes from Balaenoptera physalus, assembly GCF_965194825.1. NCBI lineage: Eukaryota > Metazoa > Chordata > Mammalia > Artiodactyla > Balaenopteridae > Balaenoptera > Balaenoptera physalus. The sequence continues at coordinate 65,824,605 of NC_138886.1, read as the reverse complement.
ATGGTCATAAGCAATTGAATTTGGACGTTATCAGGGTTTGGGGCATGTGCTGTGTGAGGGGATTTAAAATTATTAGGCCACTTCCAGGTTTTAGAGAGATTCATTTTTATAAATGTAAGTGCTATTAACAATTCAAAGCACTCATAATTCCCCATCTTTGTTCTTCCCCGATCTCAATTTCAATTTTTTTTAAGATTTTTTTCTTAAGTGGAGAATTTCCTTCCCAAGTTTCACAAAGTCATTTGCAGACTGAAAACAAGACACTTATTTGATTATTTTCAGATGTCACGTCAATTGGTCTTGAGCAGAAAGTAATCCTGCAAGATGTTATGCTTTATGCTTTCTGTTCTTTCAAAAACCACAAACCTGTGTGTTTGAAAATATGTCTCTTTCCAAAAAGCCCTCAGCCACACCCACAGAGTGCACATGTGAGGCTGGCTTCAGGCTCATATACAGACATGCCTTTTCAAGGAAGCAACAAAGTCCACTCACTTCACAGATCTACTGTGAGTGTAAGCAGCGAGTGGGAGAAAAAGCCAGGGTGAAATCCAGCAAGTTGTGTCTGGCAGGGAATTGCGTTCTCAACACTTTAAAGATGGGCTGTTTCTCTAGCCCTCATAGTTTGTGGTACATAGTAGGTGATCAGTGCTCATTCATAGAATAAATGGGTACGATAAATGGGGACTAGAGGCGGGTGGATGGAGCCCTTTGTTAAATGCCGAAGTCAGAGCCAGCCTTAAGATTAGGCAAAGGTGAAGGCTGTCACGCCTGTGTAGAATGCAGGCATCAGCTATTTGAGGACTCTGGAAAGCAAATAGTAGCAGAAGCACTGAAGAAGACAACCAGGATTCAAAGTACTGCCGAAATGGCCTGACTTTGCCATTTCCCCCTCCACGTGCCCCAGCCTGAACGCATGGAAACCTGAAACACACAAGTGGTTCTCAGGGTTGGACACAGAGCTCTCCAGGAGAAGCCCTCTGGTCAAGGAGCCAGGAAGAAAACAGTGGATGCTCAGGGAGAGTGGGGGAAACTCCCTATTCTTCTTTCTTTTTGCTCTGTTTTTTCGTGCCTGCCTCAAACCCAAGCAACCCTGTGACAAAAGGAGCAGCGGTAGGGGAACCAGTAGGCACCTAAATCCTCTGGGAAGGAAGCTGCCCTTCTGGACTGGAGGAGCTGCTGTCCCGAGAGGGTAGCGAAACCCCTTTTGCTTTTTCTCTCTGTCTGTCCTCCCACTTGGTCTGGGAGGTGAGCACAGTCCCAGGAAGTGAACCACAGAGCACCAGCTTTCCAGCCAGAGGACCACAAGGGCAAGGCTGGAAAGTTCCAGGGAGATCATGGAGAGGGAGGTCCTTGGGAAGGTAACCCCTTCAAATGAATTCCTGGGCTCACCCCTGAGATGCGTGTGCATGGCTCTAATCCTACAAGCACAGGCTGCCTACCGAGCGGTGCTCACGTGGGAGAGATCCGAACAGCGCTTCAAAGGTTTTGAAAACTGAACTGACACTGGAACTAAGACCCACAGAAGACTGGTTGGAACTTGCAACCTGAACTAAGGTTGAATGCCTGCTAAAAACATGTTGACATTCTCCACAGGATTGAAACAAGGCCCAGAATCTCATAATATGTGTGGTAGGCAAACTTCTTGATTTTTGTTTGTTTTTCAACTGTGGTAAAATATACATAACAAAAAGGTATCATTAACCATTTTAAAGTGTATCGTTCAGTGGTGTTAAGTACCATTCACATTGTTGTACAACCATCACCATCATCCGTCTCCAGAACTTTTCATCTTCCTCAACTACAACTCTGTACCCATTAAACATTGACTCTCCATTGCCCCTATCCCCACCATTCTGCTTTCTATCTCTATGAATTTGACTACTCTAGGTACCTCATCTAAATGGACTCATACAATATTTGTCCTCTGTGACTGGCTTATTTCACTAGCATAGTGTCCTCAAGGTTCATCCATGTTGTAGCATGTGCCAGGATTTCCTTCCTTTTAAGGCTCAATAAGATTCCATTGTGTGTATATACCACATTTTGTTTATTCATTCATCTGCTAATGGGGAGTTGGGTTGCTTCTACCAGTAGGAAGTAGGAAGACTTCTAAAATGGTCCCCAACGATCCTCTACAGGAGTTTTCATATCCTTGTGATCCTGTCCCCTTAAGTGTAGGCTGGACCTAGTGCCTTACTTTTAACAACCTGACTGTGATAAAAGTGGTAAGATACAGTCAGAATATAATCCAAAATTTTTCAGCCTATGACGAATTAGGAAAATCTTTCACACAGAAGACAATCAATAGATTATATTACCAAGATGACAAAGGTGGAATTACTTGAAAAAGACTTAAAAGCAAGTATTATTTAAATGCTCCAACAATAAGGGCAAACTCTCTTGAAACAAATAGAAAGCTAGAAGGTCTCAAAGACCTCTAAATGGAAACTGTAGAACTCAAAAATAAGATTATTAAAATTAAAAATTCACTGGATCAGTTCAATAGCAGAATGGAGATGACAGAGGAAAGTCAGTGAACTTGAAGGCAGGTCAACAGAAATTACCCAATCTGAACAACAAAGAGAAAAAAATTGAACAGAGCCTCAGGGACCTGTGGAATAATAAGAAAACATCTAATGTGTGTTATTAGAGTCCCAGAACTACAGGAGAAAGTTCAGTGAAAAAAAAGTATATGAAAAACTGATCACTGAAAACATTCTAAATTTTGCAAAAGACATAAACCTATAGATTCAAGAGGGTCAGTAAACCCAAACAAGATAAAGCCAAAGAAATGCACACCCAGACATGCATAATTAAATTGCTAGAGTCTACAGAAAAAAAAAAAAAATCCCCAAAGGAAAAAACTGAGAAAAATGATACATTACTTATAGGGGAACAATTGGAATGACTGTGTTTTTTCATCAGAAACCAAGAAAGCCAGAAGGAAGTGGAACAACATTTTATAAGTGCTGAAAGAAAAGACCTTTCAACCCCGAATTCTAAATCCTGGAAAAATATTCTTCAGGAATGAATGTGAATTAAAGACATTCTCAGATGAAGGATTTCTCAATCTCCTCCCCCACCCCAGCATATATGTTCCAAAAGAACTGCTAAAGGAAATTCTTTATAAAGAAAGGAAATAATACCAAGAAGAAAGTTTGAACTTCAAGAAAGAAGGGAGAGCGACAGAAATTATAAATGTATGGGCAAATACAATAAATTATTTTTCTGTTAATTTTCTGATGGTTTGAAAGCAAAAAATATAGCATTGTCTGGTGGTGTTTTCAATGTATGTAGGTGTAATACATAAGACAACTATGACATAAGGCTATACCACGTATGATTCTATTTATATGACATTCTCTAGAAGACAAAACTGTAGCAGTAGAGGACAGCTAAGTGGTTGCTAGGGCTTGGGGTGGGGGCAGAGTATGACTACAGAGAGATAGCAGGAAGGAATTTTTGGAGTGATGGAACATCACTGTATCCTGTTTGCAGTGGTGGTAACAAATCTATATATGTCCTGAATTTTATAAAATACAGGGAGAAAGTCAATTTTACTGTATTTTAATTTTTTTTTTTTAAAGGAATTAGAGTTCGGTCCCCTGGTACTCTGATTTCAGAGAGTGAAATCTGCCTCCGCCACCCTCTCATCCTCAGCTCTAAATGATACATCCCTTACTCTTACTTGTTTGCTTTTACAGGAACATCCTTTAAAAAGGGCAGAGTCCTTCCCATCAAAATGATGAGGCTTAAAATAAAACCCTATAGGGGAAACTCATTGACTTAATTTCACCTTCAGTTTTAAATATTCTTTAGCTTATTTACAGCAGTGTGTTTTGATTGAAGAGATCCTGAAAAGGGAGGCACAGGACATTTTGACAGGAGGTGCCACCAGTGAATATTTAAAGGATCGGTCTGGAATTATCTAAGAGCCTTCATATTGATAGACATATCTTGGAGAACACTTCAAATATTTGCAATGGAGGACAGAGGCAGAAAGTTTGTGATATTAACCACCTGGAGCCCTTCCCTCTAGCACAGTAAGCAGCTCCTAATTCCTGACCATGGCACTAGAGTTCTTCAGTACCCTGCAATTGCTGACTGGAAACTGTGAATCCCCAACTACTCCCTCCAGATTGCTCCTCATGCACATACAGGTGGCAGTACCACTTGGCAACAAGGGTGTAGGTATGAAAGACATCTTAGATGTTATGTCTACATTGGAAAGTCCATGGACTAGCTGCTTCATCAAAGTAAGCAGGGAGTGGAGTACAGAAACCAGCAAGGGAGATTGACAAGAGTGGTAAGGAGAGAACCAGACATGTGGTAGGGAAGGTAGGGAACTTAGAAGTGTCAAAAGGTAAGTGGTCAGCCATATGAAACACCCAAGAGAATTAGGTATGGTGAAAATTGGGAAGCATTCATTGGATTTGATGATTAGGGAAACTGTTAATACTTTGGTGCAAACAGGTCATGTCCACGACATATGCACCACAGTGCCTACCAAGTCCAGCTTTCCTCACTAGTAAACACTGCTCCACCCTCAGCACCAACACAAGAAAAACATGCTAGGTGGACTGCTGCAGGACAGTGGCCAGAGACTGACCAGACATGGGTGACTGACCCAAGAGCAGTCCATTTATAGGCTGGTAGGTGACCTATGAGGAGGTCTGGTACAAAGCAAACATAATAATTAGCTATTTAAACCAGCTCTGTCCAGGATTTGGACTCTGATATATAGAGTAGATTGAGCAGGTGGATGTTAGAAGAAAACAGAGCCAGCATTAAAAGACAAAGAGAGAGAGAATAAGAGAGACAGAGAGACAGACACAGGCTAGGAATGCTGAGAGAGAGAGAGATGGATAAAGAAGCAGGCCCCTACAGCTGCTCTGGACTGCAGGAGTGCATGGATCGGGTTGTGTTTGGGCTTTATTAGGAAGTTTGGTGGCAAAGGGAAGAAAGCTTGTGTTAGATTGCAAAGAAGGGTCAAGGGTAGCAGAGTGTGTGTGTGTGTGTGTGTGTGTGTGTGTGTGTGTTTAATAAGAGGAAAGACTCAATCATGAAGGAGGATGTGGGGAATGCTATTATGCTTACTCATTTAAGTCCTAACTCTCAATCTAGCCCTACAGTCAGGGGAATTGTGCTTCTGCTACAAATACCCAAGGGGTACAGAAATGCCTAGAGATGACCACCTACCCAGCAGACATAGGAGCTACTGAAAATTCAAAGTGATCAGAGTGGGAGGAGGGAGGAGCACCATCTATGAATCTGAAATATGCACGAGGCTCCCTTGTAAGCACCTTACCTACCTTTCCTCATGTTTGCCTCCCACCACACCTGTAGGATAAACATTATCCTACTTTACGGTTGAGAATTTGAGGCTTAAGGAAACTAAGTAACAGAGACCATTGAAACTGTACTTTGAACTCAAACCTGTTTGTCTGAAGTCCTGCTCTTTCCACCTTTCATCCTTTCTCCTACTCATGAATCTTATACACTTATCAATCAACAAGCAAATTTTTGTTGAGCTCCTTTGGGTGTAGCTAAGACTACAACAAAGAAGATTTCCAGTAGAGTCGAGAAATAAAAATATGTGTAACATGGTAAATTACAGTTCATGGTAGGCCAGTTGGGGTCCAATCAGGAAAACAGAAACTTCACTAAGTATTTCAACAGAGATAATTCAATATGGGGAATTGGTTAAATGGGTGTTGGAAGACTGAAAAAGGAAAAGGAGAATACTGAGGGAAAATAGATAATAGCTACAGGGAGTAGCTACTACCCCTAAGGCTTCGGGGACAAAAGGAAGGAAGTGATTGGGTCATCAGAACCTTGAAGTTCAGAGGCCTGTTGAACCGGGGCCTAGACTTCTGAGAAAGTACAGGGACTCTGGTAACTCAGGAGTACAGACCAAGTGCCCCATGGAGCTGGGGCTCAGACCTAGGTAGATGGGCTGCCTGGCAAGGGCTTTTATTTCAGGAGCTTAAAGAGCCTGAAGAACTGAAACTCAGATTTCTGAGGTAAGGGCATTGCTTGGCTACTGCTGGTACCTCTGAGGTTGTACGATGAAGCTGGTTGTGGGTATAGGGAAGGAAGTTGGAGGTCAGAACCAGCCTCTACTGCCTGGGGGCAACATTGACAGGAATAGCAGGCATGCAGGAAGAAGCAAGTCCATTTTCTCTCCCTCCTGCCTTCTAATCTCTCTGGAATTACCACTATTGGCAACGTGTAACAGGAAGCCAATTGGCGAAGGAGAAATGGAGGTGGCAGAGTTCCAGCCTTGGCATCCCAGAGCAGAATCTAAAAGAGTGTGTTTAGACCTGAAAGACTAGAGCACATGAAGCAACATATACTAATTGCCAAACAAGGTGTAGAAGGCCAGAATGGAGGGCAGAAGCCATCCCAAAGGCTGTGGTGGTTGAGGGCAGCGAAGAGATGGGACTAGGGCTGAACTCTAAGTGTTGGCCGAGAGTGGATGAGGGACCTGAGGCAGAGCTACAGGAAAGCTTAAGGTATGTCTGGGGACAGATTAGAAGCAGGAGACCAAGATGGAAAAGTGGGCTTAGGGATATTTTTAAAAATTAAAATAAATATGTAAATTCAGCATCATTTTTATGGAACTTGTTAACTGCAGAATGAGGAGTTTGGCATTTGTCTCTTTAAAATGAAAGAAAGAACCAAGCAGTGAAGAAGCCCCCTCCTAATGATTCGCTTCATTTCATCACCAGCTCATTGTCTAGGATATGGAAGTTACAGCAGTAGAGCAAGTTTTAGGAATCTGACGTTGAAGTCTGAGAGATTATCCAGGCCAGTGATTTTCTTGTGTGTGTGTGTGTGTGTGTGTGTGTGTGTTTATTTCTTATTGAAAGAACACTTTTTCCAAACAAAAAGTTAGGTACAACCCCAAGGCATGAAACAAATAGAAGTAGAGGTTCTCTGGGCGTGTCAGAGCTTCCCCCATTTGGCCTCCACTTTTTCCTACTGCAGGGGACTTTGAGACAGGTCTTGAAAACTGGAACACAATTTGCCAACCGGTGATCTAAATGAACTCCTCCACTTTTTACATGAGGAAGCGAAGGTTCAGAAAGTTTATTGGTCACTCCACAAATTAGTGCTACATTGTGATTACAATGCAGATCTTCTGACTTCTGGTCCAGGAGCACTTCCATTACAGCTGGAGTGGTCATCCAATTTATTGCCTAAGCTAGGATATGTTTTAGAGTGAAGGAGGACAATTAAAATAATTGATAGGCACGAAGAGATTCACAAAAATTGTAACCTGGGACTGTCCTGAGCAACCCAGAATATCTGGTCATCCTAAGGAAACCTTACTGCATTTTTTATACTTTCTAACTCAAGATTACCCCAGTCCCTACCTAATAAAGCCCTTCCCACATTTATTTTTTGACATCCAGTACCTCTCAATCTAATGAGTGCACAGAATCCAAGACTGATCCGGGCTCCTCCCAGCCTTTCCTATCCAATATCTTTTAGTGTAAATTGCCCTGATACTTTCCTAGGTTTTCATTTGTACAGGGGTAACAGGGCCTTGGGCAACAACTACCTGGTGTTCAGAAGTTGAATTGAGGAAATGTTTGGGTTGGCCGAAAGCCTTACTGTATCAATCAGGTTTTTAATTGAAAGCAACAGAGAATGATTGACTTATATTTATACAGAAAAGATGTATCAGATACTACTGGGTGGCTCACAGAATTGCTAAGAAGACTGGATCACTAAACCCAGGAAGCAGACAGGAACAAGAGAGGCTAAAAATAAGCAAACAACCAAAATCATATCACAAAACTAGTCCAGTGAGGACCTGGAAGATGTCACCAGCCCTGGGTGTTGGATACTACAGCTGGCATCGCTGACCTTTAGACCCAGAGTGACTTCTCCATTGACCCTGCTGCTTTGCATAGCCAGCTCTCAATTCAGAGAGTCCAAGTGGGTTAATCTGATTAGCCAATCCTAGGCCATCCCTGTTAGTCTAGTCTTTTCAAGCTTTTAAAGTGGAAAGGAAGGTTCTGTCTACAATGCTATATTTTTGTTCCCAAATGTTTGCTGCCCCTTCCTAGGGGGAGGATTATACCTTCCTGTCTCTTTGACATCTGGCTTGACCATGTTGCTTGTTTTGGCCATTAAAATTATACGCAGAAATGATATGGATAACTTCCAAGCAGAAGCATTAAGAGCCAGTGTGTACTTTCAAGACCAGCCAAGATGGCAAAGTAGAAAGACCCTGTCCTCTCACAAGAACACCAAAATCACAACTCTTTGCAGATGAAAAAGACTAGAACCTATCAGAAAATATCTTCTACAACTGAAGACATAAAGAGGGAATGATGAGATGGATAGGAAGGACAAATGTGCCATATAATCAAGTCCCATACCCCCCAGGTGGGTGACCCTCAAACTGGAGAATAATTATATTGCAGAGGTTCTCCCACAGGAGTAAGGGTTCTGAACCCCATGTCAGGCTCCCCAAGCCAGGGGTCCTGCACTGGGAAGATGAGTCTCCATAGCATTTGGGTTTGAAGGCCAGCAGGGCTTAATTTCAGGAGTCCCAAATGACTGGGAGAAATAGAGACTTCACTCTTACAGGGCATACACAAAATCTCAAATGCTCTGGGACCCTAGACAAAAGCAGTAATCTGATAGGAGCCTGGGCCAGACCTACCTGCTGGTCTCAGAGAGTCTCCCAGAGAGGCAAAGGTCAGCTGTGGCTTACCGTGAGGACAAAGACACTGGTGCAACCATTATTGGGAGGTTCCTCTACCACATGGATACTGGTGCTGACAGCACCATTATAAAATTCTCCCTCTAGCTCATTAGCACCAAGACCTGGCCCCACCCAATAGCCTGTAGGCATCAGTGCTGATAGCCTCAGGTCAAACAACTAACTGGGTGGGGGCAAAGTCCCACCCATCAGCAGACAGGTTGCCAAAAGATTTCCTGAGCCCACAGTTGACTATAGAGGTGCCTCTAGACGCAGCTCCACCCACCAGTGGGCAAGTACTTTTCCTGCCCTCCAGGAAGGCTCCATAAGCCTCTGGACCAGCCTCACTCACCAGGGGGCAGACACCAGAAAACCACAAACCCACAGCCTGCAGACCCAACCTGCCCACAGGAGGCCAGACCCTACTCTGGGATCAGCTGGGCCCCAGCCCTACCCACTATCAGGCCAAACAAGCTTCAAGACACCATGGACTCCATACCCAATTGTGTCAGGAATCCTCCCCCCTACCCCCTGGAGAGCTGACACAAGCTCTAGGGTCCCTGGGCCCTGCAGCCAGATTCCAGGATCTGGCTCTGCCTGCCAGTAATCTAGCACTAACCCTAGGACCTGGCTTCACCCACCAGTGGGCAGGCAACAGCCTTGGAGTCTTCTGACTCTGCCCACCACTGAGCCAGCATTAGCCCCAGAGCCCTTGGGGGTTCTGCAGTCAGATGCCTTGTGACCAGGCCCCACCAACCAGCAGCTGGAAGCCTCTGCACAATGCAGGGTCTGACAACCAACCAGACTAGGGGCCAATGAAGCTACCAGACTGCCCACACAATCATCCTGCCACAACTGAAAGACCCACACATCCCTCATAGGGCGAACCCCTTGAGCATATAGCTTGGGTGACAACAGGGGAGTGCACTGCTGGGATGCACAGGATGTCTCCTACAGAAGGCCATTTCTCCAAGGGTGGGAAAGGTAACTAACCTACCAGACTCATAAAATTACAAACAGTGACTTAAGCAAAATGAGATGGCAGAGGAACATGTTTCAGATAAAGGAAAATGATAAAACCCCAGAAGAAGAGCTAAGTGAGGTGGAGATAGGCAATCTACCTGAGAAAGAGCTCAAGGTAATGATCCTAAAGATAATCAAAGAACTTGGGAGAAGAATGGATGCACAGAGTGAGAAGGTAGAAGTTTACAATAAAGAGTTAGAAAATAAAAATAACTTCGAAACAGAGAAGAAGAATGCAGTAAGTGAAATGAAAAATATACTAGAAGGAATCAATAGTATATTAAATTATACAGATGAAAAAAAAAGATCAGTGATCTTGAAGAGAGAATAGTGGAAATTACTGCCGCTGAACAGAAAAAAGAAAAAAGAATGAAAAGAAATGAAGACAGTTTAAGAGACCACTGGGACAACAAGTGCACTAATATTTGCATTATACGAGTCCCAAAAGGAGAAGAGAAAGAGAAAAGGCCTGAGAAAATATTTGAAGGCATAATAGGTGAAAACTTCCCTGACTGGGAAAGGAAACAGTCACCGAAGTCCAGGAAGCACAGAGAGTCCCATACAGGATTAACCTAAGGAGGAACACATCAAGACACATTCTAATTAAAATAACAGAAATTAAAGATAAAGAGAAAATATTAAAAGCAGCGAGGGAAAAACAGCAAATAGCATACAGGGGAACTCCCATAAAGCTATCAGCTGATTTTTCAGCAGAAATTCTGCAGGCCAGAAAGGAGTGGCACAATATATTTAAAGTGATGAAATGAAAAAAACCTACAACCAGGAATACTCTACACAGCAAGGCTCTCATTCAGATTTGATGGAGAAATCAAAAGCTTTGTAGGTAAGCAAAAGCTAAAGGAATTCAGCATCACCAAATCAGCTTTACAACAAATCCTAAAGGAACTTCTCTAAGTGGAAAAGAAAAGGCCACAATGAGAAACAAGAAAATTACAAAATGAAAAAGCTCACCAGTAAAGGCAAACATACAGTAAAGGTAGGAAATCATCAACACACAAAGCTAGTAGGGAGGTTAAAAGACAAAAGTAGTAAAATCATCTGTAAGCACAATAAGCAGTTCAGGGATACACAAAACAATTAAATGTAAAATATGATACCATAAAGAGTAATCGTGATTGGAGGAGAGTACAAATGAAGGGTTTTTAAAATAAATTTAAAATTAAGAGACAGGCAACTTTAAAAATTCACACACATATATATAGACTGCTACACAAACACCTCATGGTAACCGCAAACCAAAAACCTACAAGAGATACACACACAAAATAAAGGAATCCAAACATAACACTAAAGATAGACATCAAATTACAAGAGAAGAGAACAAAAGAAGGGGGGAAAAGACCGACAAAAGCAAATCCAAAACAATTAACAAAATGGTGATAAAAACACACATATCAATAATTACCTTAAATGTAAACAGATTAATGCTCCAACTAAAAGATATTGACTCACTGAATGGATACAAAAACAAGACCCATATATATGCTGCCAACAAGAGACTCACTTCAGATCTAGAGACACATATGGACTGAAAGTGAGGGGATGGAAAAAGGTATTCCATGCAAATGGAAATCAAAAGAAAACTGGAGTACCAATACTTATATCAGACAAAATAAACTTTAAAAGAAGGACAAGAGACAAAGAAGGACACTACATAATCATCAAGGGATCAATCAAAGAAGAAGATATAACAACTGTACATACGTATGCACCCAACGTAAGAGCACATAAATATATAAGGCAAGAATTAAGAGATATAAAAGGAGAAACTGACAGTAATACAATAATAGTAGAGGACTTTAACACCCCACTTACATCAATGGACAGATCATCCAGGCAGAAAATCAATAAGGAAACACAGGCCTTCAATAACAAATTAGACCAAATATACTTAATTGATATTTAGAGAGCATTCCATCTGAAAGCAGCAGAATACACATTCTTTTCAAGTGCACATGGAACATTTTCCAGGATAGATCACATGCTAGTCCACAAAACTAGCATCGGTAAATTTAAGAAAATTAAAATCATATCAAGCATCTTTTCCAACTACATGCTATGAAACTAGAAACCAACCACATGGAAAGAACTGCAAAAAACACAAACACGTGGAGGCTAAACTACATGATAATAAACAACCAATGGATCACTGAAGAAATCAAAGAGGAAATTTAAAAAATACCTAGAAACAAATGAGAATGAAAGCAGGATGATGTAAAACCTATGGGATTCAGCAAAAGCAGTTCTAAGAGGAAAGTTTATAGCAATACAGGCTTACATCAGGAAATAAGAAAAATCTCAAATAACCTAACCTTACATCTAAAGGAACAAGAAAAAAAAAAGTTAATAGAAGGAAAGATATCATAAAGATGAGAGCAGAAATAAAGAAAATATACAAAGAAAACAATAGAAAAGATCAATGAAACTAAAAGCTGGTTCTTTAAAAAGATAAACAAAATTTGTAAACCTTTAGCCAGACTCATCAAGAAATAAAGGGACAGGGCCCAAATCAATAAAATCAAAAGTGAAAAAGAAGTTACAACTGACACCACAGAAATACAAAAGATCTTAAGAGACTATTATGAACAACATATACTAATAAGATGGACAATCTAGAAGAAATGGACAAATACGTAGAAAGGTACAATCTCCGAAGACTGCACCAGAAGAAATAGAAAATATGAACAGATCAGTTACCAGTAATGAAATTGAATCAGTAATTTAAAAACTCACAACAAACCATAGTCCAGGACCAGATAGCTTCATGGGTGAATCCTACCAAACATTTAGATAAGCGTTAACACCCATCCTTCTGAAACTATTCCAAAAATTGCAGAGGAAGGAACACTTCTGATCTCATTCTATGAGGCCAGAATAACCCTGATACCAAAACCAAAGATATCATAAAAAAAGAAAATTATAGGCCAATATCACTGATGAACAGAGATATAAAAATCCTCCACAAAATATAAGCAAATCAAATCCAACAATATATTAAAAAGCCATACACCATAATCAAGTGGGATTTATCCCAAGGATGCAAGGATTTTTCACTATCTGCAAATCAATCAATGTGATACACCACATTAACAAACTGAAGAATAAAAACCATATGATCATCTCAATAGATGAAGAAAAACTTTTTACAAAATGCAACATCCATTTATGATAAAAACTCTCCAGAAAGTTGGCACATAGGAAGCATACCTCAGCATAATAAAGGCCATACAAGACAAACCCACCCCTAACATCATACTCAACAGTGAAAAGCTGAAAGCATTTCCTCTAAGATCCAGAACAAGACAAAGATGACCACTCTCAATACTTTTATTTAACATAGTATTGTAAGTCCTAGCCAGAGCAATCAGACAAGAAAAAGAAGTAACAGGGATCCAAATTGGAAAAGAAGAAGTAAAAGTGTCAGTACTCACAGATGACATGATAGTATACATAGAAAATCCTAAAGACACCACCAGAAAACTACTATAGCTAATCAATGAATTCTGTAAAGTTACACAACACAAAATAAATATAGAGAAATCTGTTGTATTTCTATACACTAACAATGAACTATCAGGTAGAGAAATTAACAATTTCATTTACCATCACATCAAAAAAGAATAAAGTACCTAGGAATAAATCTACCTAAGTAGGTAAAAGACCTGTACTTGGAAAACTATAAGATACTAATGAAAGAAATTTAAGATGACACAAACAGATGAAAAGAAAGAACATGTTCTTGGATTGGAAGAATTAATTTTGTTAAAATGAACATACTACCCAAGGCAATACACAGATTCAATGCAATCGCTATCAAATTACCAATGGCATTTTTCACAGAACTAGAACCAATAATTTCTAAATTTGTATGGAAACATGAAAGACACTGAATAGCCAAAACAATCTTGAGAAAGAAGGGAGCTAGAGGAATCATGCTCCCTGACTTCAGACTATACTACAAAGCAACATTAATTAAACAGCATGGTACTGGCACAAAAACAGACACAGATCAATGGAACTGAATACAGAGCCCAGAAATAAACCCACACACCTATGGTCAATTAATCTATGACAAAAGCAACAATATACAGTGGAGAAAAGACAGTCTCTTCAGTAAGTAGGCAGTGCTGGGAAAACTAGACAGCTACATGTAAAAGAATGAAATTAGAACATTCTCTAACACCACATACAAAAATAAACTCAAAACGGAATAAAGACCTAAATGTAAGACCAGAAACCATAAAACTCACAGAGGAAAACATAGGCAGAACACTATTTGACATAAATTGTAGCAATATTTCTTTTGATCTGTCTCCTAAAGCAAAGGAAATAAAAGCAAAAATAAGCAAATTGGACCTAATCAAACTTAAAAGGTTTTCTGCAGTAAATGAAACTACCGACAAAAAAGATAACCTACTGAATGCGAGAAAATATTTGCAATTTATATGACTGATAAGGGTTAATACCCAAAATATATAAATAGCTCAAACAATTCAACATCAGTAAAACCACAAACAACCTGATTAAAAAATGGTCAGAAGACCTGAACAAACATTTTTCCAAAGAGGAAATGCAAATGGCCAACAGGCACATGAAAAGATGCTCAACATCACTAATGATCAGGGAAGAGCAAATCAAAACCACAATGAGATATCACCTCACACCTGTCAGGATGGCTATCACCAAAAAGAACACAAAGAGCAAATGATGATGAGGATGTGGATAAAAGGGAACACTCATCCAGATAAAATGGCAAAGTAGAAGGACTTGAGCGCACCCCCTCTCATGAAAACACCAAAATCACAACTAACTGCTGAATAACCATCGACAAAAAGACTAGAACCTACCAAAAAAGACGTTTTACATCCAAACACAAAGCAAAAGCCACATGGTAAGAGGGGTGCTTACCTGCCCCTTTCCCATACCTGCCAGGTGGGCAACCCACAAACTGGAAAATAATAATATAGCAGATGTTCTCCCACAGGAGTGAGAGTTCTGAGCCCCACATAAGGCTCCCCAGCCTGAGGATCTGGCATTGGGATGAGCAGCCCCCAGAGCATTTGGCTTTGAAGGCCAGTGGGGGTTTAGTGCAGGAGTTCCACAGGACTGGGGGAAACAGACTCCACTCTTGGGGGGCGCACACAAGGTTTCACATTCACTGGGACCCAGCACAAAGCAGTGACTCCATAGGAGCCTGGGCTAAACCTACTGGCAGGTCGTGGAGGGTCTTCTGGGGAGACGAAGGTCAACTGTGGCTCACTGTGGGGGCAAGGACACTGGTGGCGGAGGCCCCAGGGAATACTGATCCACACGAGCTCTCTCAGAGGTCACCATTTTGGCACTGAGACCTGGCCCCACCCACCAGCCTGCAGGCTCCATGCTGGGACACCTCAGGCCAAACAACCAGCAGGGTGGGAACACAGCACTACCCATCAACAGACAGGCTGCTTAAAGTAGCACTGAGCTCACAGACACCTCTAAACATACCCCTTGACACGGCCTTGCCCACGAGAGGGACAAGACCCAGCTCTACCCTCCAGTGGGCAGGCACCAGTCCCTCCTACAAGGAAGCTTGCACAAGCCCCTGGACCAACCTCATCCACCAGGGGGCAGTCACCAGAAGCAAGAGGAACTACGTCCCTGCAGCCCATGGAAAGGAGACCACAAACACAGAAAGTCAGACAAAGTGAGACGGAAGAGAAATATGGTCCAGATGAAGGAACAAAATTAAAACGCAGAAGAACAACTAAGTGAAATGGAGATAGGCAATCTACTTGAAAAAGAATTCAGAGTAATGATAGTAAAGATGATCCAAGATATCGGAGAAAGAATGGAGACACAGACTGAGAAGATACAAGAAATGTTTAACAAAGAGCTAGAAGATTTAAAGAACAAACAGAGATGAACAATACAATAAATGGAATGAAAAATACACTAGAAGAAATCAATAGCAGCATAAATGAGACAGAAGGACAAATAAATGAGCTGGAAGACAGGGTGATGGAAATCACTGCCATGGAACAGAATAAAGAAAAAAGAATTAAAAGAAATGAGGACAGTCTGAGAGACCTCTGGGACAACATTAAACACACTAACTTTCATATTACAGGGATTCCAGAAGGAGAAGAGAGAGAGAAAGGGCCTGAGAAAATATCTGAAGAGATTATTGCCGAAAAGTCCCCTAACATGGGAAGGGAAAGGCTCACTCAAGTCCAGGAAGTGCAGAGAGTCCCATAGAGGATAAACCCAAGGAGGAACATGCCAAGAAACATATTAATCAAAGTGACAATAATTAAAGACAATGAGAAGATATTAAAAGCAACAATGGAAAAGCAACAAATAACATACAAGGAATCCCCATAAGGATATCAGCTGATTTTTCAGCAGAAATTCTGCAGGCTAGAAGGGAGTGGCACAATATATTTAAAGTGATGAAAAGGAAAAACCTACAACCAAAAATACTCTACCCAGCAGGGCTCTCATTCAGATTTGATGGAGAAGTCAAAAGCTTTACAGGTAAGCAAAAGCTAAAAGAATTCAGCACCACCAAACCAGCTTTACAACAAATGCTAAAGGAACTTCTCTAAGTGGAAAAGGCCACAATTAGAAACAAGAAAATTACGAATACTGCATAACACAGGGAATATAGCCATTATTCTATAATAACTATAAATCGAGTATAACCTTTAAAAATTGTGAATCACGATATTGTACACCTATAACTTAAATAATATTGTACAGTAACTATACTTCAATTAAAAAAACAAGAACAGCAATATTCTAGATTGGAACTGCCACATCAACCTGGGTACAAGAAGTGAAGATGATGCAGAGCAGAGCCATAGCCAATCCATGATGGATATGCAGCATTAGCAGGAATTAAACTTTCTTAAGCCATTATGATTTGGGGGAGTCATTTGTT
This sequence comes from Balaenoptera physalus, assembly GCF_965194825.1. Taxonomy (NCBI): domain Eukaryota; kingdom Metazoa; phylum Chordata; class Mammalia; order Artiodactyla; family Balaenopteridae; genus Balaenoptera; species Balaenoptera physalus. The sequence goes on along the minus strand of NC_138886.1, from coordinate 65,807,920 downwards.
ATCATGGCATATTTAGCTAAATCTGACTGATACATGCTCTTACCAAGATTCAAGATTCACATGATGGAGAATTCCCAAACATAGAAACAGACGTTTGACCAAAAAAAACCCCCAAGAAACCAAAAAATTTTGAAAAAAGAAACCCAAAAAACAATGACAAGTAAATTTCACTTCAATGTATAAAATTTATTCAGACATGTAATTTTTAAAGCATCACCTTCCTTCTTCAAGGTTTCACTTAACCTTGCAGCTCTCCCAAGCACTAGCCTAAGGTTCTCATAATACTACGAGTACAAAGTTTGCTTGAGTAGAACCCTTGGGACCAAATCAGCAAATTCTTCACAATCTCTGTTGTATGTTTGTTAGAGAGATTATTTATATTGATCTTACCTTTTAAAAAATCACTGAATGTTAAAATTGATCAGGGAAGTCTTCCACTGGGAGAGAATGGTTTTTGAAAAACACTCAGGCAGATTTAGACAATAAGAAGTTGTAAAGCAAGTATGTGTGTGTGTGTGCATCAAATTCATTTTTAGGTGATTTTATTTCTAGAAGATTAGATACATATTTTATTTTAACATATTTAATGAAAATAGGAATCCATTATTTCTCTAGTTATATAATCAAAATAGTTCTGGCTGTTTACTATAGAATTATTTTTCGTCTCCTAAGGAAATTAAGTTCAAAACAATTCCCTTGCTTCACCCAAGGATTTAAGGTTCCACTAGTTTATTCACATCTGCTCATGATGTTGCAGTCCTTAGGACTCAGTGCACAGACTGAAAAGAATCCTTACTTTAAAAAGCAGGTCAACCAGCAAATTCCAAAGCAAATTTACCTTACAGGCTTTTCAGAAGAGTCTGGGCAGAAGTTGGTGGTGATGCCAGGTGTTAGCTAACCCAAGGCATGGAGATAATTTTGGGATTCAGCTTCTTGTTATCTTGAACTGAGAGAAGCAATTTATGTCCTGAGAAGTCATCTAAAATGGTGTGGGATTTTTGTTTTAATTTTTTTTTAATTTTTAAAATCAATACCTGTTAATTCCATACACTTCATTTTCTTTACTCCTGAATCAATCCTGAATCTGGTTTTCCTGCCATTTTTCTCCTACCTGGTCAATCCACAAGTATCTTTTGAATACCTACAATGTGACCTTAGAATGTGCATCAACTTAGGCTTCAAGGAATAATACAACTATCTATTTCAGGGGTGAAAAAAAAATATTACCTTAATCACTAGCATCAGAGTGTTCCTCTTAAGGACAAGCAAGTCTTTCTGTAGTACACAATTTTCCAAGCCTTTTTTGTCAAAAGAGAGTGCAGAGGGCATTTTCCCTCTGGAATATATAGAAACAAGCAGACAGATTAACTACTCTGCTTAAGAAGTTAAAAGGAGAGGAAAAGGTGGGTGGGAGGTATTGGGCAACAGGTTGGCAGAAAGATGGTCAGTGAGAAATTTCCAGGGACAATTTAGGTAAGGATGCCTAGTACCAACCAATACTAAGACTTAAAATATTGTTAAAATGGGGAGAAGGAATTCAAGACAGCAGAGTAGAAGGACATGGAGCTCACCTCCTCCCACAAACACATCAAAAATCCATCTACATGTGGAACAATTCTCACAGAATACCACCTGAAAGCTGGCAGAAGATCTCCTATGGAACCAAAACCACAAGAAAGATCCCCATGTAACTGGGTAAAATGAAAGGAAAAAAAAGAAGGAATTGAGATGGGGCCTACAACCCTTGGAGGGAGCTGTGAAAGAGGAAAGGTTCCCTCAACCTGGGAACCTCCTTTGCTGGCTCAGAGGTCTGCTGGAACATACGGGGAGCTGGAGTGGCTTAGAATTTGCACAAGAGGAGGGTGTGGGAGCTGGCTTGCTGCCAGGCAGGGTAGAGAGGGGCCGGCACAGATGGTTGCTGCCGTGTCACCACACTTCCCAGCCCATGATGCACACTTGCTGGTGCATGCAGTGGCTGGGTGGTAAAACTCGTGCTTCAGTGGACAGACCCAGTGAGAGGCCTTGGTTTGGTTGTGGGGAGACAGCCTCAAGGGCGTAGACTGTGGTCTGGGCTGCCATAGTGGGTGCACACAGGATGGAGCGTGGGTCTGCCCCAGTAGCCCCATTGTCAGCATGCTTATGGTGGGGTGCAGCTCTAGTCATGTTGGGCTTTGGGAGCACATCCTTGCTGGAGGCAAGACTGACATATGAGCCTTACATGTGCAATCGAAAATAGGACACAAATGAACTTATTTACAAAACAGAAGTAGACTCACAGACATAGAAAACAAACTTGTGGTTATCAAAGGTGAGAGGGGGGAGGTATAAATTAGGAGTTTGGGATTAACAGATACACACTACTATATATAAAATAGATAAATAACAAGGGCCTACTGTATAGCACAAGGAACAATATTCACTATCTTTTTTTTTCTTTTTATTCACTATCTTTTAATAATCTATAATGGAAAAGCATCTGAAAAAGAATATATATGTACATACAACTGAATCACTTTGCTGTACAGCAGAAACTAACACAACGTTGAAAACCAACTATACTTGAATTAAAAAAAAAAAAAAAAAAGGAATTATGGCTGAAAACTTTCCAAACCTAAAGAAGGAAACAGATATCCAGGTACAGGAAACAAGGATGGTCCAAAACAGGAGGAACCCGAACAGACCCACAACCAGACATATCATAATTAAAATGTCAACCATTAAAGACAAAGAGAGGATTCCATATGCAGCAAGAGTAAAACAAAGAGTCAGTTACAAGGGAAGCCCCATAAGGCTATCAGCTGATTTCTCTACAGAAACTTTGCAGGCCAGAAGGCAATGGCAATATATATTCAAAGTCCTGAAAGGGAAAACCCTGCCTAGGTAGGATACTCCGCCTAGCAAGATTATCATTTAGAATAGAATGAGAGATAAGAATTTCTCAGACAAGCAAAAACTAAAAGAGTACAGCAATACCAAACCTAACATAAAAGAAATATTGAAATGTATTCTCTAAATAGAAAAGAAGCAAGAATCTATAGGAAAGGGAAAATCACAATAGGAAAAGCAAATATATAGAAGGACTGAATATCACTTAAATAAGCCAGTACATAGATTAAAAAACAATCAAAAAATTTTGTGACAGTGATTATAAATACAATGAATAGCAAAAGGATAACCATGAAGATGTAAAATGTGGCGGGGGGGTGGCAGGAATAAGAAAATGTAGATCTTTCAGAATGTTGTTTGAAGTTACATGATTATCAGTCTAAAGCAAGTAGATATAGTTATGGCTTAACATACTTGAAAACCAGGGTAATCACAGATCAAAAACAGGCAACAGAGTCACAAAAACCTAAAAAAAAGGAACTCAAGCATAATATAAAAGAAAACCATAAAACCACAAACGGAAAAATGAAAAGAAGGAAGGAACAAAGAAGAACTACAAAATCAACTGGAAAACAAGGTTTAAAATGGCAATAAATACATACTTAATGATAATCACTTTAAACATCAATGGACTAAAGGCTCTGATTGAAAGACACAGAGTGGTAGATTGGATAATAAAACAAGAATCTACTATATGCTGCCTGCAAGAGACCCACTTTAGGGTGAAGGACACACACAGATTGAAAGTGAGGGGTTAGAAAGAGATATTTCATGCAAATGGAAATGACAGGAAAGTGGTGTAGCAATACTCCTATCAGACAAAATAGACTTTAAAACAAAGGTCATAAGGAAAAAAATAGAAGGACACTGTATAATGATAAAGGGATCAATACATGAAGAGGGTTTTTCATTCATTAACATATATGCATCCAATATAGGAGCACCTAAATACACAAAACAAATACTAACAGATGTACAGGGAGAAACTGACAGGAATATAATAATAGTAGGAGACTTTAACACCTCACTAACATTAATGGACAGATCTTTTGGACAGAAAATCAGTAAGGCAACAGAGATCCTAAATAACATAATAGTTATTTACTTAATTCATTTCCTCCAGATATTACAACTAAAAAAACCAGAATACACATTCTTTTCAAGTGCACATGAAACATGCTCAAGGATAGACCACATATTAGGTCACAAAACAAGCCTTGACAAATTTAAGAGGATAGAAATTATTTCAAGCATATTTTCTAACCACAACTGTATGAAACTAGAAATCAACCACAGAAAGGAAAATTGGAAAAGAACAAACACATGGAGACCAAACATGCTACTAAAAAAACCAATGGATCAACAATAAAACTGAAGAAGAAATCAGAAAATACATCAAGACAATTGAAAATGAAAACACAACCTTACAAAATCTATGGAATGTAGCAAAAGCAGTCCTAAGAGGGAAATTCATAGTGATACAGGCCTTCTGCAAAAAACAAGAAAAATCTCAAATAAACGACCTAACCTACCACATAAAAGAACTAGAAAAAGAAGAACAAACAAAACGTAAAGTCAGCAGAAGAAAGGAAACAAGATCAGACAGGAAATAAAATAGAGATTAGGAAAAACAACAGAAAAAAATAAATAAAATCAAGATCTGTTTTTTAAAGGATAAAATTGACAAACCAATAGCCAGGCTCACCAAGAAGAAGAGCAAGGACTCAAATAAAATAAGAAAGAGGAGAAATAACAAGAGACACAACAGAAATGCAAAAAATTGTAAGAAAATACTATGAACAGTTATATGCCAACAAATCGGACAACCTAGAAGTAATGAAAAAGTTTCCAAAAACATACAGCCTGCCAAAACAGAGTCAAGAAGAAACAGATAATTTGAACAGACTGATCACTCCATGTGAAACAGAATCTGGAACAAAAACAAAAACTCCCTGTAAACAAAAGTCCAGGACTGGATGGCTTCACTGGAATTACACCAAACAAAGAAGAACTCATACCTATCCTTCTCAAAATCTTCCAAAAACTCAAGAGGCGAGAACACTCCCAAAGTCTTTCTATGAAGCCACCATCACCCTGATAACAAAACCAGACAAAGCCACTACAAAAAAAGAAAATTACAGGCAAATATCTTTGATAAATATAGAAGCAGGGGCGAGCTTCAAGATGGCGGAAGAGTAAGACGTGGAGATCAGCTTCCTCCCCACAAATACATCAGAAATACATCTACATGTGGAACAACTCCTACAGAACACCTACTGAACGCTGGCAGAAAACCTCAGACCTCCCACAAGGCAAGAAACTCCCCATGTACCTGGGTAGGGCAAAAGAAAAAAAAGAAAAAACAGAGACAATAGGGACAGGACCTGCACCAGTGGGAGGGAGCTGTGAAGGAGGAAAGTTTTCCACACACTAGGAAGCCCCTTCATGGGCGGAGACTGCGGGTGGCGGAGGGGGGAAGCTTCGGAGCCACGGAGGAGAGCGCAACAACAGGGGTGTGGAGGGCAAAGAGGAGAGATTCCCGCACAGAGGATCGGTGCCGACCAGCACTCACCAGCCCGAGAGGCTTGTCTGCTCGCCCGCCGGGGCGGGTGGGGGCTGGGAGCTGAGGCTTGGGCTTCGGAGGTCAGATCCCAGGGAGAGGACTGGGGTTGGCTGAGTGAACACAGCCTGAAGGGGGCTAGTGCACCACAGCTAGCTGGGAGGGAGTCCGGGAAAAACTATGGAGCTGCTGAAAAGGCAAGAGACTTTTTCTTGCCTCTTTGTTTCCTGGTGCGCAAGGAGAGGGGATTAAGAGTGCAGCTTAAAGGAGCTCCAGAGACGGGCGCGAGCTGCGGCTATCAGCGTGGACCCCAGAGATGGGCATGAGACTCTAAGGCTGCTGCTGCAGCCACCAAGAAGCCTGTGTGCAAGCACAGGTCACTATCCACACCTCCCCTCCCGGGAACCTGTGCAGCTCGCCACTGCCAGGGTCCCGTGATCCAGGGACAACTTCCCCGGAGAACGCACAGTGCGTCTCAGGCTGGTGCAACGTCATGCCGGGCTCTGCTGTCGCAGGTTCGCCCTGCATTCTGTACCCCTCCCTCCCCCCGGCCTGAGTGAGCCAGAGCCCCCGAATCAGCTGCTCCTTTAACACCGTCCTGTCTGAGCAAAGAACAGACACCCTCAGGGGACCTACACGCAGAAGAGGGTCCAAATCCAAAGCTGAACCCCAGGAGCTGTGCGAACAAAGAAGAGAAAGGGAAATTTCTCCCAGCAGCCTCAGGAGCAGTGGATTAAACTTCCACAATCAACTTGATGTACCCTGCATCTGTGGAATACCTGAATAGACAACGAATCATCCCAAATTGAGGAGGTGGACTTTGGGAGCAATGATATATATATATTTTTTCCCTTTTTCTCTTTTTGCTCTTGGTGCTCCAGCCAGGCATCAGGGCTGTGCCTCTGAGGTGGGAGAGCCAACTTCAGGACATTGGTCTGCAAGAGACCTCCCAGCTCCACGTAGTATCAAATGGCGAAAATCACCCAGAGATCTCCATCTCAACGCCAAGACCCAGCTCCACTCAATGACCAGCAAGCTACAGTGCTGGACACCCTATGCCAAACAACTAGCAAGACAGGAACAGAACCCCACCCATTAGCAGAGAGGCTGCCTAAAATAATAAGGCCACAGACACCCCAAAACACACCACCAGATGTGGACCTGCACATCAGCAAGACAAGATCCAGCCTCATCCACCAGAACACAGGCACTAGTCCCCTCCACCAGGAAGCCTACACAACCCACTGAACCAACCTTAGCCACTGGGGACAGACACCAAAAACAATGGGAACTACGGACCAGCAGCCTGTGAAAAGGAGATCCCAAACACAGTAAATTAAGCAAAATGAGAAGACAGAGAAAGGCACAGCAGATGAAGGAGCAAGGTAAAAACCCACCAGACCTAACAAATGAAGAGGAAATAGGCAGTCTACTTGAAAAAGAATTCAGAATAATGATAGTAAAGATGATCCAAAATCTTGGAAATAGAATGGAGAAAATACAAGAAATCTTTAACCAGGACCTAGAAGAACTGAAGAGCAAACAAACAGTGATGAACAACACAATAAATGAAATAAAATATTCTCTAGAAGGGATCAAGAGCAGAATAACTGAGGCACAAACACGGATAAGTGACCTGGAAGATAAAATAGTGGAAATAACTACTGCAGAGCAGAATAAAGAAAAAAGAATGAAAAGAATTGAGGCCAGTCTCAGAGACCTCTGGGACAACATTAAATGCACCAACATTCAAATCATAGGGCTCCCAGAAGAAGAAGAGAAAAAGAAAGGGACTGAGAAAATACTTGAAGAGATTATAGTTGAAAACTTCCCTAATATGGGAAAGGAAATAGTTAATCAAGTCTTGGAAGCACAGAGAGTCCCATACAGGATAAATCCAAGGAGAAACACGCCAAGACACATATTAATCAAACGATCAAAAACTAAATACAAAGAAAAAGTATTAAAAGCAGCAGGGGAGAAACAACAAATAACATACAAGGGAATCCCCATAAGGTTAACACCTGATCTTTCAGCAGAAACTCTGTACGCCAGAAGAGAGTGGCAGGACATATTTAAAGTGATGAAGGGGAAAAACCTACAACCAAGATAGGATCTACCCAGCAAGGATCTCATTCAGATTTGACGGAGAAATTAAAACCTTTACAGACAAGAAAAGTTAAGAGAATTCAGTACCACCAAGCCAGCTTTACAACAAATGCTAAAGGAACTCTTCTAGTCAGGAAACACAAGAGAAGGAAAAGACCTACAATAACAAACCCCAAACAATTAAGAAAATGGTAATAGGAACATACGTATCAATAATTACCTTAAATGTAAATGGATTAAATGCTCCAACCAAAAGACACAGACTGGCTGAATGGGTACAAAAACAAGACCTGTATATATGCTGTCTAGAAGAGACCCACTTCAGACCTAGGGACACATACAGACTGAAAGTGAGGGGATGGAAAAAGATATTCCATGCAAATGGAAATCAAAAGAAAGTTGGAGTAGCAATTCTCATATCAGACAAAATAGACTTTAAAACAAAGACTATTACAAGAGACAAAGAAGGACACTACAGAATGATCAAGGGATCAATCCAAGAAGAACATATAACAATTGTAAATATTTATGCACCCAACATAGGAGCACCACAATACATACGGCAAATACTAACAGCCATAAAAGGGGAAATCGACAGTAACACAATCATAGTAGGGGACTTTAACACCCCACTTTCACCAATGGACAGATCATCCAAAATGAAAATAAATAAGGAAACACAAGGTTTAAATAATACATTAAACAAGATGGACTTAATTGATATTTATAGGACATTCCATCCAAAAACAACAGAATACACTTTTTTCTCAAGTGGTACAGAACATTCTCCAGGATAGATCATATCTTGGGTCACAAATCAAGCCTTGGGAAGTTTAAGAAAATTGAAATCGTATCAAGTATCTTTTCTAACCACAATGCTATGAGACTAGATATCAATTACAGGAAAAAAATCTGTAAAAAATACAAACACATGGAGGGTAAACAATACACTGCTTAATAACCAACAGATCACTGAAGAAACCAAAGAGGAAATCAAAAAATACATAGAAACAAATGACAATGAAAACACGACGACCCAAAACCTATGGGATGAAGCAAAAGCAGTTCTAAGAGGGAAGTTTATAGCAATACAATCCTACCTTAAGAAGCAAGAAACATCTCAAATAAACAACCTAACCTTACACCTAAAGCAATTAGAGAAAGAAGAACAAAAAAACCCCCAAAGTTAGCAGAAGGAAAGAAATCATAAAGATCAGATCAGAAGTAAATGAAAAAGAAATGAAGGAAATGATAGCAAAGATCAATTAAACTAAAAGCTGGTTCTTTGAGAAGATAAACAAAATTGATAAACCATTAGCCAGACTCATCAAGAAAAAAAGGGAGAAGACTCAAATCAATAGAATTAGAAATGAAAAAGGAGAAGTAACAACTGACACTGCAGAAATACAAAGAATCATGAGAGATTACTACAAGTAACTATATGCCAATAAAATGGACAACCTGGAAAAAATGGACAAATTCTTAGGCAAGCACAACCTTCTGAGACTGAACCAGGAAGAAATAGAAAATATGAACAGACCAATCACAAGCACTGAAATTGAAACTGTGATTAAAAATCTTCCAACAAACAAAAGCCCAGGACCAGATGGCTTCACAGGCGAATTCTATCAAACATTTAGAGAAGAGCTAACACCTATCCTTCTCAAACTCTTCCAAAATATAGCAGAGGGAGGAACACTCCCAAACTCATTCTACGAGGCCACCATCACCCTGATACCAAAACCAGACAAAGATGTCACAAAGAAAGAAAACTACAGGCCAATATCACTGATGAACATAGATGCAAAAATCCTCAACAAAATAGTAGCAAACAGAATCCAACAGCACATTAAAAGTATCATACACCATGATCAAGTGGGGTTTATTCCAGGAATGCCAGGATTCTTCAATATACGCAAATCAATCAATGTGATACACCATATTAACAAATTAAAGGAGAAAAACCATATGATCATCTCAATAGATGCAGACAAAGCTTTCGACAAAATTCAACACCCATTTATGATAAAAAAACCTCTCCAGAAAGTAGGCATAGAACTTACCTCAACATAATAAAGGCCATATATGACAAACCCACAGCCAACATCGTCCTCAATGGTGAAAAACTAAAACCATTTCCAATAAGATCAGGAGCAAGACATGGTTGCCCACTCTCACCACTAGTATTCAACATAGTTTTGGAAGTGTTAGCCACAGCAATCAGAGAAGAAAAAGCAATAAAAGGAACCCAAATCGGAAAAGAAGAAGTAAAGCTGTCACTGTTTGCAGATTACATGATACTATACATAGAGAATCCTAAAGATGCTACCAGAAAACTACTAGAGATAATCAATTAATTTGGTAAAGTAGCAGGATACAAAATTAATGCACAGAAATCTCTTGCATTCCTATACACTAATGATGAAAAATATGAAAGTGAAATTAAGAAAGCACTCCCATTTACCACTGCAACAAAAAGAATAAAATACCTAGGAATAAACCTACCTAAGGAGACAAAAGACCTGTATGCAGAAAATTATAAGACACTGATGAAAGAAATTAAGGATGATACAAATAGATGGAGACATATATCATGTTCTTGGATTGGAAGAATCAACATTGTGAAAATGACTATACCACCCAAAGCAATCTACAGACTCAATGCAATCCCTATCAAACTACCACTGGCATTTTTCACAGAACTAGAACAAAAAACTTCACTATTTGTATGGAAACACAAAGGACCCCGAATAGCCAAAGCAATCTTGAGAAAGAAAAACGGAGCTGGAGGAATCAGGCTCCCTCACTGCAGACTATACTACAAAGCTACAGTAATCAAGACAGTGTGGTACTGGCACAAAAACAGAAATATAGATCACTGGAACAGGATAGAAAGCCCAGAGATAAACCCACGTATATACGGTCACTTTATCTTTGATAAAGGAGGCAAGCATATACAGTGGAGAAAAAACAGCCTCTTCAATAAGTGGTGCTGGGAAAACTGGACAGCTACATGGAAAATAATGAAATTAGAACACTCCCTTACACCATACACAAAAATAAACTCAAAATGGATTAAAGACCTAAAGGTAAGGCCAGACACTATCAAACTCTTAGAGGAAAACATAGGCAGAACACTCTATGACATAAATCACAGCAAGATCCTTTTTGACCCACCTCCTAGAGAAACAGAAATAAAAACAAAAATAAACAAATGGGACCTAATGAAACTTAAAGGCTTTTGCACAGCAAAGGAAACCATAAACAAGACGAAAAGACAATCCTTAGAATGGGAGAAAATATTTGCAAATGAAGCAACTGACAAAGGATTAATCTCCAAAATTTACAAGCAGCTCATGCAGCTCAATATCAAAAAAACAAACAACCCAATCCAAAAATAGGCAGAAGACCTAAATAGACATTTCTCCAAAGAAGATATACAGATTGCCAACAAACACATGAAAGAATGCTCAACATCATTGATCATTAGAGAATGCAAATCAAAACTACAATGAGATATCATCTCACACTGGTCAGAATGGCCATCATCAAAAAATCTAGAAACAATAAATGCTGGAGAGGGTGTGGAGAAAAGGGAACCCTTTTGCACTGTTGGTGGGAATGTAAATTGATACAGCCACTATGGAGAACAGTATGGAGGTTCCTTAAAAACTAAAAATAGAACTACCATATGACCCAGCAATCCCACTACTGGGCATATACCCTGAGAAAACCATAATTCAAAAAAGAGTCATGTACCACAATGTTCATTGCAGCTCTATTTACAATAGCCAGGATATGGAAGCAACTAAGTGTCCATCAACAGATGAATGGATATAGAAGATGTGGCACATATATACAATGGAATGTTACTCAGCCATAAAAAGAAACGAAATTGAGTTATTTGTAGTGAGGTGGATGAACCTAGAGCCTGTCATACAGAGTGAAGTACGTCAGAAAGAGAAAAACAAATAACGTATGCTAACACATATATATGGAATCTAAAAAACAAACAAAAAAATGGTCATGAAGAACCTAGGGGCAAGACGGGAATAAAGACGCAGACCTACTAGAGAATGGACTTGAGGATACGGGGAGGGGGAAGGGTAAGCTGGGACAAAGTGAGAGAGTGGCATGGACATATATACACTACCAAATATAAAATAGATAGCTAGTGCAAAGTAGCCACATAGCACAGGGAGACCAGCTCGGTGCTTTGTGACCACCTAGATGGGTGGGATAGGGAGGGTGGGAGGGAGGGAGACACAAGAGGGAAGAGATATGTGGATATATGTATATGTATAACTGATTCACTTTGTTATAAAGCAGAAACTAACCCACCATTGTAAAGCAATTATACTCCAATAAAGATGTTAAAAAAAAATCCTGAAAAAAAAATATAGAGGCAAAAATCCTCAACAAAATATTAGCAAAATGAATCCAACAACACATAAAAAGGATAATACAACATGATCAAGTTGGATTCATCCCAGGGTTGCAAGGATGGTTCAACATATACAAATCAATGTGATACACCACATCAACAAAAGAAAAGACAAAAACCACATGATCATTTCAAAAGATGATAGATGCACAGATAAAATTCAACATCCATTCATGATCAGAACTTTCACCAAAGTGATGATAGAGGAAACGTATCTCAACATAATAAATGCCATTTATGACAAACCCACAGCCAGTACAATACTCAATGGTGAAAAACTGAGAGCCTTCCTGCTAAATTCCAGAGGAAGACAAGCATGCCCACTCTCAACACTTCTATTCAGTATGGCATTGGAAGTTCTAGCTATGGCAATCAGACAAGAAAAAGACATAAAAGGTATCCATATTGGAAAGGAAGAGGTAAAGTTGTCATTACATGCAGATAACATGATACACTATACAGAAAATCCTAAAGACCCCACACAAAAACTACTAGAACTGATAAGTGAGTTCAGCAAGGTAGCAAGATACAAGATTAACACACAGAAATCTGTTGCAGTTCTTTACACTAACAATGAAATATCAGAAAGACAAAGTTAAAAAAATTCCTGTTTAAAATTGTGTCAAAAAATAAAATACCTAGGAATAAACTTAATCAAGGAGGTGAAAGACCTATACCCTGAGAACAATAAAATGGTGATAAAGGAAACTGACAATGATTAAAACAACTGAAAGATGTCCCATGCCCTTGGATTGGAAGAATATTGTTAAAATGTCCATACGACCCAAAGAAGTCTACAGATTTAATGTGATCCCTATCAAATTACCCATGACATTTTTCACAGAACTAGAACAAATAATACTAAAATTTATATGGAAACACAAAAGATCCAGAATTGCCAAGGAAATCCTGAGGGAAAAGAATAAGACTGGAGGCATAACCTTTCCAGACTTCAGATAATATTACAAAGCTACAGTAATCAAATCAGCATGGTATTGGCACAAAAAACAGACATACAGATCAATGGAATGGAATAGAGCACCCTGAAACAAACCCACACACCTATGGTCAATTAATCTTTGACAAAGGATGCAAGAACATACAATGGAGAAAAGACAGTCTCTTCAGCAATTGGTACTGGGAAAGCTGGACAGCCACATGTAAATCAATGAAGTTAGAATACTCCCTTGCACCATATCCAGAAATAAACTCAAAATGGTTTAAAGACTTAAATATAAGACATGACACCGTAATATTCCTAGAAGAGAATATAGGCAAAACTTTCTCTGACATAAATCATAGCAATATTTTCTTAGATCAGTCTCCCAAGGCAATAGAAATACAGGTAAAATAAACAAATGGTATGTAATCAGACTTAAAAGCTTTCACACAGCAAAGGAAACCATTAACAAAACAAAAAGAAAACATACAGACTGGGAGAAAATATTTGCAAAGTATTCAACCAACATGGGATTAATTTCCAAAATATAAAAACAGCTCATACAAGTCAACAACAACAACAACAAAAACAACCCAACCAAAAACTGGGCAGGAGACCTAAATAGACATTTCTCCAAAGAAGACATATGGATGGCCAGTAGACACATGAAAAGATGCTCAATATCGCTGATTATTAGAGAAATGCAAATCAAAGCTACAATGGGGTATCACCTCACACTAGTCAGAATGGCCATCATTAAAAAGTCTACAAATAACAAATGCTGGAGGGTGTGTGGAGAGAAGGGAACCTCCTACACTGTCGGTGGGAATGTAAATTGGTACAGCCACCATGGAAAATAGTATGGAGGTTCCTCAAAAAACTAAAAATAGAGCTACCATGTGATCCAGCAATCCCATTCCTGGGCATATAACCAGACAAAACTATAATTCGAAAAGATACATGCACTTCAATGTTCATAGCAGCACTATTTACAATAGCCAAGCAGCACTAATTACAATAACCTAAATGTCCATCAACAGATGAATGGATAAAGATGTGGTGTATATATATACAATGGACTATTATTCAGCCATAAAAAAGGATGAAATAATGCCATTTGCAGCAACATGGATGCAACCAGAGATTATCACAATAAGTGAAGTCAGAACGAGAAAGACAAATACCATATGATATCACCTATATGTGGAATCTAAAACACGACACAAATGAACATATGTGCGAAACAGAAACAGACTCACAGATACAGAGGATAGACGTGTGGTTGCCAAGGAAGGGGTGGGGGAGGAAAAGATTGGGAGTTTGGGATTAGCAGATGCAAACTACTATATAGAGGATGGATAAACAACAAGGTCCTACTGTATAGCACAGGAAACTGTATTCAATATCCTGTGATAAACCATAATGGAAACAAATATGAAAAAGAATATATATATGTATAATTGAATCGCTTTGCTGTACAGCAGAAATTAACACAACATTGTAAACCAACTATACTTCAATAAAATTAAAACAAAAAGTCTACAAATAATAAATCCTGGATAGGGTGTGGAGAAAAGGGAACCCTCATACACTGTTGCTATAAAAGTAAACTGGTGCAGCCACTATGGAAAATAGTATGGAGGTTCCTTAAAAAACTAGAGTTGCCATACGATCCAGCAATCTCACTCTTGGGCATATATCCAGGAAAGATGAAAACTCTAAATTGAAAATATACATGCACCGTAATGTTCATAGCAGCACTATTTACGACAGCCAAGACGTGGAAGCAACCTAAGTGTCCATCGACAGATGAATGGATAAAGAAGATGTGGCGGGGAGAGGGATAAATTAGGAGTATGGATTAACCGATACACACTACTATACATAAGATAAACAACAAGGATTTACTATATAGCACAGGGAACTGCATTCAATATCTTGTAACAGCCTATAATAGAAGAGAATCTGAAAAAGAATATATGTATACATGTATAAATGAGTCACTTTGTGTACACCTGAAACTAACAGAATATTGTAAATCAACTATACTTCACTTAAAAAAATATCATTAGAATGGATTTGTCTTTAAATCTGCTTTGCCAAGAGTCCCTAGTGACTAGTGCAGCGGGAACCATGGTCAGTACCTTCAAAGCGGTGAGGTGATCCACAAAAAGAACCAAAGCAGTGGAGACAGGGGCTTGACTCAGAGGTCTCTGGGTAAATAGAAGCTTCACAAAGACTCCCTAGAGAGTTTGGCAGGTGGGCTTGGGCAATGACCAACCACTGACATATGATGGGAGTCACACCATTTTCACTGAAATCTCAAAGGAGACGATGACCCAGCTACCGTCTTGGTTACAGGTCTGAGAAGTGTTTCCATCCTTCAGGACATTACATGCTCCTGAACATGTTATTCACTAAATGACACACACCTGGCATCTTCCCTCTCTCCTTCCCTTTCTCCTCTCCACAACTCAAGAAAAAAACAGAATAATAAGAAAGTGTTGAGGTATGTACGATGTCTTTAAACCACTGAGTGAGATGGAAGGAGGAGAACTTTTCCAACAGTAGCACGGCATTCTAAGTGGGTGCTAGAAGGAGGGACTAAAGTGCAGTGTTTGGCATATTGATAATAGTACAAAATTAGGAACAACCTACATTTCCATCATTATGGGGTGGTTAAATGAACCACAGTTCATCCATACTATAAAATGTGCTATGCATCATTTCAAAATAATTTTGGTATATTTGCATGTACTGATATGGAAAGACCTCTAAGACCTATAGCTAAGTTTAAAATGCAAGGTGAAGAGCAGTATCTACAATTTCTATGGAAAGAAACCCCACAAAATATAGCTACATATTTGAATATGTAAGTACATTTCCCCTGGGAAGGGCAAGGACTCAGTAAAGACCTGGAGACCAAACCTATTTTGTTTGACAAATTTTAACCATGAGAATGTATTCACATAGTGCTTGTATAATTAAGATAAGTAAGAAGTTTAAAGTATATAAAAATGTAAAAAAAAAGCAGTGCGAGGTCAGCACTTCCGGAGGTCACTAGAATTCACACTTACAAGTAAAGACAATGCCGATAATGTAAATGTAGATAAAAGAACCCACTACTCAAAGGTAACCCAGCAATACTGTCTTTCCTCACTTCAGAAAAACCCAGATGGTGGGAAATGTGACTTGATGATAACGCACGCACAGCATGTGACATTTATCCTCCTGGGAAATCTAAAATTTAGGGCCTTGCCATAGGTCCAACAACTGATCGTAAGTCTGCCACAATTTCACCCATTTTTAGGTGTCGTGAGGAAGCAGTCACCTGTTTTCACTCTTATTTTTGACACAACAGAGAGTTTTCAAATAGCCTGTGGGAGGGTCCATAACTGATCTCATCACTGTGAAGTTCTCCACGAGGAAAAGTCACTGAAGATGAAACAAATAATGGGTCCCCCTGCTGGGTGTGAGGACCACACAGACATGGGTCATATCCCATGCTGCTTACTGGTCCATGTTCTCTATAGCCAGATGTCTGGCTTTGATGAAGTTATTCCCTATTTCCTTGTCCTGTATGAGTCTCCTGATGCCTTCCTCTTCTGTCTTCTATGAATTCCCTCTCTCTCACATCTTCAGTCTCTCCCTTTCCCCTGGGTTCTTTCCGTGTATCAATAACATGCCCAGTCTCAAAGAACACTCCCTCTTCAAGCTACCACCCTGTGTTAGCGGCTCAGGCTGCTAGAACAAAATAACATAGATTGGATGGCTTATAAACAACAGAAATTTATTTCTCAGAGTTCTGGAGGTTGGAAGTCCAAAATGAGGGTGCCAGCGGTCAGGTACTGGTGAAACTCTTCCAAGTTGCAGATTCTAATTGTATCCTCACACGCCAGAAGGGGCATGGAGCCTCTTTTACAAAGGTGCTCATCCCATTCATGAGGGCTCCGCCCTCATGACCTAATCGCCTCCCAAAGGCCCCGTCTCCTAATACCATGACCTTGGGGCTTAGTTTTCAACACATGAATTTTGGGGAGACAAACTTTTAGAGCACAGCATACCACCACTGACTTCCTCTCCTCTTTTGCTGGCTGATCATCTAGGATGTCCAGCCCCTCTCTTCTTCTTCACCAGTTCATCCATTTGTTCCTCAACCTTCAGAGTCATTTCATTTTTTTTTTTTTTTTAATAAATGTATTTATTTTTGGCTGCGTTGGGTCTTTGTTGCTGCACGCGGGTGTTCTCTAGTTGTGGCGAGCGGGGCTTACTCCTCACTGAGGTGTGCAGGTTTCTCATTGCGGTGGCTTCTCTTGTTGCGGAGCACGGGCTCTAGGCTCGCGGGCTTCAGCAGTTGTGGCTTGCGGGCTCTAGAGCGCAGGCTCAGTAGTTGTGGCGCACGGGCCTAGTTGCTCCGCGGCATGTGGAATCTTCCTGGAACAGGGCTCAAATCCATGTCCCCTGCATTGGCAGGCGGATTCTTAACCACTGCACCACCACGGAAGTCCCCAGTCTCATTTCTTGACTGACCACTCTGTCACTTTGACAGAGGTCACCAGTGTCCTTCCTATCACTTAATCAAATGGTTTCTTCTCTGTTGCATAGACAACTGCCATTTCTGGCCACACCATCCTTGAAACTTACCTCTCTTTGCTCCTTTGAGATTTCTCTTTCTTGCTTTCCTTCCTCTAATCATTATTTCTCAGTGGCCTTTAGGGGCATCTCATTGGCCTTGTTCTTCCTGCCTTTTCTCCCTCAGATCTTGATCCAACCCCACATTCTCAACCTTTATGATGCTGGCTCCCACATCTACTTCTCTCGTCATCAGCCTCTCGGTGTTCCAGGCATACCTGGCGAATTTCTCCCACAGGTGATATCATCTTGGTATTTAAGTCTTGGCCTGCTTAAATCTAGAGTGCTAGTCCTGCTTCTCTGCCTCTTCGGTTCCTAATTCAGTTCACTCTCCAGGATCATAGCCATTGTTTCTCTCTCCCCCAGATCACATCAGTAACAACACTCACATTCCTTCATTTGACAAATACCTCTCCTCCCTCTCTACTGCTCCTGGCTCTCACTTGGATCATCACTGCAGCCTCTCAAGTGCTCTCCCTGACTCCCGTCCACTGGTGTGGACATCCCAAGGGATCATCCCCAGGTCTTCAAACCTCAGTATCTTCAAGAATAAAGTCTAACCTCCTTAGAATAACACTCAAGACCCTTCACAATTTGCTCCAACTTACCTAAGGGGCATTATTTGTTCCCCAAGAGACTTCTCACTAATACCTATGAATCTAAGAAAATAAAAGCCTCCCTAAAAGTCTCCAGATGTTATCTATCTAAGTCTTCCTTGATGTTATCTATTTTACATATAGTAGTTTGTACCTGCTAGTCCCATACCTCTAATTTATCCTCTCCTCCCTTCCCCTTTGGTAACCATGTTTGTTTTCTACGTAAATAAGTTCATCTGTATCCTATTTTAGATTCCACATATAAGTGATATCATATGATATTTGTCTGTCTGACTTAACTTCACCTAATAGGATAATCTCTAAGTCCATCCATGTGCTGCAAATGGCATTATTTCATTCTTTTTTATGGCTGAGTAGTATTCCATAGTATACATGTACCACATCTTCTTTATCCATTCACCTGTTGATGGACACTTAGGTTGTTTCCATGTCTTGGCTATTGTAAATAGTGCTGCTATGAACACGGGGGTCCTTGTATCTTTTTGAATTATGGTTTCATCTTTTCTGGATATATGCCTAGGAGTGGGATTGCTGGATCATATAGTAACTCTAAGTTTCTTAAGGAACCTCCATACTGTTCTCCATAGTGGCTACACCAATTTACATTCCCACCAACAGTGCAAGAGGGTTCCCTTTTCTCCACATCCTATCTAGCATTTATCATTTGTAGACTCTTTAATGATGGCCATTCTGACTAGTGTGAGGTGATGCCTCATTGTAGTTTTGATCTGCATTTCTTGAATAGTTAACGATGCTGAACATCTTTTCACGTGCCTATTAACCATCTGTATGTTTTCTTTGGAGAAATGTCTATTTAGGTCTTCTGCTCATTTTTTGATTGGGTTGGGTTTTTTTATTCCTGAATTAGGATGTGCTGTGCCTTATCTCTTGCAAACCTGCAGGAAAGTAGGTCTTCTTCACCAGGGCCACCCTTAACCTTTCTTTTTCCTAGCTCTTGTAATTGGTAACCCCAGACAAGTTATTTCTGCTGCCTGAGCCCTCCGTATCCTCTTCTGTAAGGTGGGAATAATATCTCACCTCACACTGTTGTGAGAATTTACTTACTTAATTACATGTGGCTGTCCAGCATTCTTAACACCACTTACTGAAGAGACTGTCTTTATAACCCCTACTGCATGCAGTAGGCAGAGAAAATACATTTTTCCCACTGTCTCCTGATCAAGCATGTTTATTTTTTTAACCAGTAAGGCATTGTCCCTAGCTGTTTGGTTTTTTTTTTTTTCATGTTCACTCGTTTATTCATTCAATATTTATTGATGACTGTGCATGCCAAGCGTTGTTTTGGGTTCCGGGGATACCTGAGTGAACCACACAGATGAGGCCCCGACTTCACTGAGAGCCTTGGTCTTAGCACAGAGGTGGGGCTACATTCTCCTCTAGCTACATTGGAATTAGTCTTTCCCACTGTGTGCTCCCAGCTGACACAACCGGCTTTCATTTCTTCATTTTCTTTTACTTCGATTTCTGGTGTTTTCCTCCAATGCTCATAAGCTTGTGGCAGTATATGATTTGGAAGGAAATAACTTGGAAAAACAGACTAAATGCCTAAAGATGCATAAAGGGTTGCAAAAGAACCCCCATGGTGTTTGACAATTACCAATGCTCCAAGAGAAACAAGGCTAAGAAATATTCATGTTTAACTAAATCCAGCATTCCTCACCAGCAGAAGTCCTCAGCACAGATAGCACGAGAGCAGGAGGTGCTTGGAACAAATTACTGTATTGATAAACTCGCCTTCCTCCACGTTGCTACCAAATTATAGTCAAATGACTCTCAGATAAATTTGTTTTGACTCATTCCTCTGAATCTGCAAGCTGAGGTTCTGCTCTTTCGTGAGTCTCTAGTATGGAGCTCAGTGTCAGGTACTAGGTAGCCTATGAATTCTTCTTTGTCTCCTCCTGGGATACCCTCAGCTCCTCAGAGTCTGGGCCACCATCCTATTTGTTTTTGCATTCTTAACCCGAGCACAGGGCTTGGTACACAGTAGACGCTCAGTACATGTTTGATAAATGAACAAAGGAATGAACCAAGGGATGGAAGGGTGTGAGTGGAGATTTTGGAAGCTTGTTCTCAGCATACAAGCTCTGACAGAGCAGGAGGGGAGAGGCTGGGCTGGGCGGGGGTCGTGACTGCCATCTGAGGGCTGGGGCCCTCCGAGAACTGGGGACCCAGCGTCAGTGTCCCTGCCCTCATGGTGGCACAGGGTCATGTCTGTGTGAGGCCGCTCCCCTCCCCCATGGCATAACAGGAGGCCTGCTCTGATCAGCCTGCTTTGGAAAACTGCTTGCACCTGGCCTGGAAGAACACAATTAAAAGACGCCGTAAAAATTGACAGATCCCAGTGCGGAGGGCCGAAAATACATTACAATTCCAATCGAACTATAAATAAAGCCCCTAAATTAAATAAATCTCGCACAATTATGGATTAAAACATGTTTAGTGTTAATGGCCTTGCACATGGACCCTGACTCCCGAAATTGTTGCTGAGGCTGCATGGCTGGGGGATTGCATCATAATTAACACCAGGCCATCCTGGGAGGGACTGGCCCGAGGTTCAACTGTGGGCCTTCAGGAAGCGGGGAGGGGACCGACCAGGCCCCTTGCTTTCTGATGCTTACTCAGCTCCTTCTTGGTGACACTGACTCTTTCCTTGGAAGACTATGACCTGGAGATGACCATTGCTGCACAGCGCCTGACCTGGGACACAAAGGTTTATTCTGGGCTGAGCATTCTGGCTCCCCTGTGTGCTGTGTCCCACAGATCCATGTGCACCAAGTAAGTGAGTCAGCACCAAAAAGGGATTGTTGAAGAAATATGTGGATAGTTCAGCTGTTTGTTCCTGCCTATCCTGTTGCTTTGAAGCCCATAAATTGTGTGTAATACAATTAACCAGCAATAGTATCGTGCATTAGAATGTCTCATGTTTTCCTCTAACAACCCTCCAACTTCAATTTATAGAACCAAGGAGGTTGGTAACATCATGAAGGAGAATTAAAGGTACAAGAGTTCTAGCTACCCCAAACCAAGTCTGAGTCCTAAAATTTAGGAACTCTTACAGGAGAAAACCATGGAGCCTGGAGTTTTCACTCAAGACAGATTCTTACCTGTAACTGAAGTTGAAGAGAAGGAACAAGGTCACCAGCCCTGTGTAGCCACTCCTGGGAGCCGGGTGATGCCGCGGCCATTGCCGTCAGGCTGCTTGGGGCCCGCTGCCAGCACTAGCACTGACTGAGCGCACGCTGGGCTCTGTTGCAGGGTCAGGTCTCCAAACCGGGGATAATAATAGTACTTACCTCTTGGCCATGAGGATCTGGCACATAGGAAGCACCTGTGAATGTTTGCTGTTTTTATGATCATCACTGTGGAGTAAGCAAGCCCCGTCCTTACTCACCTGCTCCAAATCTGGAGGGTACGTGCCTCATTCCCCCAGGAGAGGGGCTGCAGGCTTGCCTGACGGGCTTGTGGGAGTGCAGAGGGCACACAATCCCTTAGGTGACTAGCTTTTACGTATATAAAAATCTATAAATAAAGATTTATTTCAAGGACTTGGCTTATGTGATTGTGCAGCTGGTTAGACAAGCTTGAAATCCACAGGGCAGGCTGTCAGGAGGGGCAGCTGCAACACTCAGGCATGAACTGAA
This sequence comes from Balaenoptera physalus, assembly GCF_965194825.1. Taxonomy (NCBI): domain Eukaryota; kingdom Metazoa; phylum Chordata; class Mammalia; order Artiodactyla; family Balaenopteridae; genus Balaenoptera; species Balaenoptera physalus. The sequence goes on along the minus strand of NC_138886.1, from coordinate 65,786,070 downwards.
GCTGCAGTCTACAGGTGAAGTTTCTACTTCAGAGAAGCCTCAGTTCTGTTCTTAAAACCTTTCAACTGGTTGAGTCAGGCCCATCTGGATAATCTAGGATAATCTTGCTTAAAGTAAACTGATTGCAGACTTTAATCACATCTACAAAATAACTTCACAGCAACACCCAGATTAGTGTTTGATTGAATAACTGAGGGCCGAGCCGGCCAAGCTAACGTGTTAAGCTGATCCATTACACCTGGGGTCGTAAGGGTGCCCATGCAATGAAAATCCAGGGCTCCTGCCTCCTGCCCTGGCTGATCTCTCTGCCCTGTGCACTCTCTTCCTGTCGTGCTTTCCAGCTGTCTGAGGCAAAGAAGACTAGCTTGCACTGCTACGAGGCCTTCTCCAAAGGCCTCCTCAGAGGGTGACCACAGGAAATTTCGAGACAGCATGATCTCCAGAAGGATGGCTTTTCTCTTGTAATGAACTGCAAAGTATCTGGAAAATAGTGGTTTCATTATGTGAAGGACCATATTCAACCTCCAAAAAGAGGAATGAAGGAAGCCTTTCCTTGTGAACCAGGCCCAGAAGATAGACAGAGGCAGGGCTCATCAGCAGCTTGGATGCACCAGTATGGCTGCTGGGTTGTTCGGGGCTGGCCCCCATCAAGATCATCAGTGCTGGGCCATTTTGATTGATAAATAGTTGGCCTATCAACACTGGGCAGAGGTTGGACTTCCTTAGGCTGGTGTGGTTTAAGGAGAGTAGTCATTTAAGATACCCCTGACAGCTTAGACAGTCTCTCAGACACAATCCCTTCTGTCAATTCCATCACAGAGGTGAGGAGATGGTCACACCCTGGGGTGGCAAAGATTGTATCATTAGGTTAATGCTGCAGAAATCCTTCTGGAGGGATGCCTGGCCCTAGGGAATCTCCTCACAGCTGACCAAAGTTACAGAGAGACTGTAAAAGTACATGGAGACTGTTGTTTGCAGAAGTTGGACCTGGAATCAGAAGCATGATAGATGGGGATACACAGACTATGGAATCCAGCAATGGCTAAGCTCTTCTCATGGGTCAAACAAATCTCTCTGATCTCCCTTCTTCCTTATCTACCCTCTGCTTTCTTTTTCCACCACATCTCTCTACCTCCGGCTTGAGAGATTTCTCTGCTTTTATGAGCTCAAGTGATTAGACTGGGCCCACCTGGATAATCCAGGCTACTCTCTTTTTTTAAGGTCAGCTGATTAGTAAACTTAACCACATCTGTAAAGCCCCATTCACAGCAGTACCTAGGTTAGTGTTTGATTAAATCACCAGGGGACAGGAATCATAGCTGGCTTTGAAGATGGAGGAAGTGGGGCAGGAGCAAGCCTTCTCTAAAAGCTGAGAACCACCTCCGATGAAAGCCAAAGGAAATGGGGACCTCAGTCCTACAACCTAATGAAATTGAATTCTGCCATGAGCCTGGAAGCAGATTTTAACCCAGAGCTTCTGGTGAAGCATACAGCCCTGCCAACTTCTTGATTTTAGCCCAGTGAAACCCTGTTAGACTTCTGACCTGCAGCATCTCCAGATAATAAATTTATGTTGATTTAAGCCACCAAGTTCATGGTAATTTGTTACAGTAGCAGTTAGAAAACATATATTCTCTCTTCCCACTTTGGGTTAGATCTATGCTGGTGGCCTCACCCCACCACCTCCCTAAAGAACAATCTGTCTGATTAAGAAAGACACCTTTTGTTTATTATGAAGAACAGATTGGCTCTTCTCTATGTCAGCTTAATCCTTACAGAACATGGAACAGACTCGAATAGTGCCTCACCGTGGTCTCGCAACAAAAGCCTCATTCATGATGAATTCTCTCCCCCCACTAGAAGGCAGAAATGGTTGCATTAAAAATATTGCACCTCTAGCACTATTCACAATAGACAAGACCTGGAAAGAACCTAAATGTCCATCAACAGATGGATGGATAAAGAAGATGTAGTGTATATATATACAATGGAATATTACTCAGCCATTAAAAAGAATGAAATAATGCCATTTGCAGCAGCATGGATGGACCTAGAGATTATCGTACTAAGTAAGTCGGAAAGAGAAACAAATACCACCTTATGTCCAGCCATCTTCCCTTGAAGAATGAAGGCAAAAATTCACAGGATGGAGCAGCAGGAAAAATGATACTCCTGTAGTTGTACAATGTGGTGTGGGCGTGTGTGTGTTTGTGTGTGTGTGTGTGTGTGTGTATGTGTGTGTGTGTGTGTCAGGGGTACTCTCTGAAATCCTGATAGCACCTGTGGCCTGAACCACACAGTAGCTTGAACTGTTATTTCTCTTTCTACAACTTACCTCCACAGCAAAATTGTAATATTGCAGATGGGGACCATATCTTCAAAAAGAAACTTCTGGAAAAATTGTTTTACTTGTTTTTATCCTGGTTGTACAATGCTCCATAGTATGTTTGTTCCATAATATATAGTAGTTAGCTGTTCCTCTGCTGAACATTCCAGTTATATTTGTTCCTTGCTATTATATAACATACTACAGTGAGGACACTTGTACATGAAATTTTGCTGTCTTTTCTCTATTTCCCTAGGAAAGACTTCTGGATTAAGACCAAGAGGTGTAAACACTTGAAAAGAGTTATATATTTCCAGATTGCTCTCCCCCATCTCTCCATATGTGGAGAAAGCCAGCCTTACGTTCTCTAGGGCTAAATGTATTATTACATTTAACTAGTTGCTGATATAATAGTAGGGAAAACTACATAAAAGTTATCTCCTTGTGTTGTGTCTTCTTTTTGTAAATTACCAATGAGGTAAATATATATTAAAAATATATTTATTATCTATTTGTATTACCTCTTATGTTTGCCCATTTAAAAAATTGGGTTCATAGTGTTTCTCCTATCATTTTCTGCGAGTTCTTCATATATCAATGGCAATAACCACTATCTGTCTTTGTTGTGAAATATTTTCCCCAGTTTTACTCACGATGATTTTTTTTTTTAAATAAATTTATTTATTTATTTATTTTTGGCTGTGTTGGGTCTTCATTTCTGTGCAAGGGCTTTCTCCAGTTGTGGCGAGCGGGGTCCACTCTTCATCGCGGTGCGCAGGCCTCTCACTGTCACGGCCTCTCCCGTTGCGGAGCACAGGTTCCAGACGCGCAGGCTCAGTAGTTGTGGCTCACGGGCTTAGTTGCTCCGCGGCATGTGGGATCTTCCCAGACCAGGGCTCGAACCCGTGTTCCCTGCATTGGCAGGCAGACTCTTAACCACTGCGCCACCAGGGAAGCCCTCATGATGATTTTTGATGTATAGAAGATAGTTTCTTTTTTTTTTTTAATTTAATTTTTAAAAATTTTATTTTTGGCTACGTTGGGTCTTTGTTGCTGCTTGCAGGCTTTCTCTAGTTGCAGCGAGCGGGGGCTACTCTTCGTTGCAGTGTACGGGCTTCTCATTGTGGTGGCTTCTGTTGTTGCGGAGCATGGACTCTAGGTGCACAGGCTTCAGTAGTTGCGGTGTGTGGGCTCAGTAGTTGTGGCACACGGGCTTAATTGCTCCATGGCATGTGGGATCTTCCTGGACCAGGGCTCAAACCCGTGTCCCCTGCATTGGCAGGCGGATTCTTAACCACTACACCACCAGGGAAGTCCTCAAATTTTTTATTTAATTAAATACATAAAAATCAAATTCCTTTGTTAGTTCTTGCATTGCTTTTACGTTTAAAATATTCTCTTTTCTCCAGAGATTATTCACTATTTGGTCTCTTTCTGGTTTTTTATAGACTGTTTTTATACCTAACTCTAATCCAACTAGAATTTATTTTGCTTAATGACAAACTAACTTGAAAACTTCCTCCCCCAAAGCCTTCTCATTTATGAACTTGATTTATTTTTGCAGTATAGGATTCTTTTTTTTTTCTGATTATAAAAGTAGTATTTGCTTAGTGGAAAATTCAAATAATTAATAAGCAGAAAAACTATGAAGGGAAGGTCACCTATAATTACCTGCACATTCTAACAGTGCCTGGTGCTAACAGTTTGGTTGGTTTCCTTCCAGATTTTCTTCTATGTATAAACTTAAAAAAAAAAAAATAATGGCACTATACTGTGCACAGGTTCTCATGGCGCCATCACATAGTTTAACCAGGCACTGATGTCCAAGGCCCTCCAGCCCCAAAGACCCTTCCAAGTTGTTTGCTCCTTCCTTGAATTCACGTGTCTACTCACTCAAGCCAGTTCTTTTGGGAGACTCTGGAGGGTAAATGATAGAGGTTTGGGGGCAGACAGACCTGCAGTGGAAGCCTGCCTCCCCCTGTTGCACCTACACTTCTATGGGCAAGAACTTAACCTTCCTGTTTGGCTTTTCTCCAAAACGAAGGTAAATAATACTTACTCCACAGAGTTGTTCTGGGGTTTATTTATTTTTCCTGTAAAGCACCTAACACAGTCCCCGACCTGAATGGGCACTCAGCAAATGATGTTATCACTACTTCCCTCAGCCTCTCCCCCTTTCCAAATGCTGGTCCCTGGGGTTCCTTTGCTTTCCCAGCCACCTTCATCTGGTGATGTCTCCCCACTCTGAGGCTCTTCTTTCTAGGGCATTTATTGCTCCTTATTTCATGTGCTCTCTCCCTTGATGGAGGTTAAGCTCCTTGGGGACATTGTTCCATAAGCCTTTATTTTCCCAAAAGACCGAACAAGGACTTTTCACAGGTCAGAACATTATTGCTTTTGGCCAAAGCTATCACAGAACTGACAATCATTGGGTTTTCAAAATACAACATAAGATGAATGTCCAGCAAAATCAATGTAGATATTTGAGGGAAAGTAACAATATGTTAGTATTTGTTTCATGGGATAAATCATCAGGCAAATGCACCAGATTTTTCAAGAAGCTTTAGCTCAGTTTTGTTCAAGGGATGTGTACACATAGAGAGACTTGACTCATTCCATACAGTTGGCAATTTAATTTTTCCTTATGCTTTCAAGAGCTTAGGCTTGTTGGAATCACATGAGCATTTCCTGTCGTGGTTCTTAAATGGGGTAATGGAGTCATGGGTGATATTCAACATAGTATAGAAGGCACTTTAGCTCAGGGATCTTACCTGTTAAGTAGACTGGGGAATACATGGTTTCCACGTTCTCTGACGGCTGTCGACATGGTTTGGACGCAACTTGCCATCACTTCCCTATCACGTCCAGTCATCCACGTTCACTCAGAATCTGGCTCCAGACTCTACTGTTCTGGGCTCTTTTCTCACCCACCTCCCTGCCCCCATGCATTGCCTGTGCCAGCCTGTCTGGACATCCTGCCATTTCCCTCATACTGTCTCTTCCTTCTGTTCTTTCTGCTCTCACTCTCCACCCTCATTTCCTGACAAACTTTCCTCCTCCTACCCCCATCTAATCACAGTTATCTCATCCTTCGAGGTTTATATTCAATTCCTACCACCTCCAGATAAAATTAACTTCCCTCTGGACTGATCTCACAGCACTATGTCCAGATCCTCACCACCTCCCTGACCAGCCTCCTCAGTCTTGGCTGCTGGATCCTTCGTATCTTTCTGTCCTCCAAACGCTGGAGTACTTCAAAGCAGAGTCCTTGGTCCCTTTGCATCTCTGCTCCCTCTGTGCTCTCTCTCGAAGTGACTTATCCAGGTATATGATATTAAGTATTATCATCAATATGCAGATGACTTCCAAGTTTATCTCTTCTGTCTAGAACTCTCGCTGAACTCCAGGCCTGAATACACAGCCACCTCTTCTAATTTGCACTTGGATGCTAATAGACATCTCAAACTCAACATGCCCCCAAATCATCTCTTGATTTCACCTCCTCAAATCTGCTCCCATCTGAGGAAAAGAAATCAGCATTTACCCATTCGCTCAGGCAAAAAACACTGGCCTCGTCCTTGACTTCTCTCTTTCATATCCCTCATCCATTTCACAAGCAAATCTTTTGGTTCCGGGATCCTCCTACATTTCATCACTCTCTTGACTGCTGAGTCCATCATCTCTTACCTGACTTGTCTCCCAAACTATTCTCAGAAAGCAGCCAGAAGGATCCTGATAAAATGAAAATATGTGATGTCAACTGCCACCCCTTAAAACTCTCTAATAGCTTCCCATCATACGCAGAGAGAAATCCACAGTCCTTCTTGCCTACAAGACCCTACAGGCTCTGGCCCCTGGCTCCCTCGCCAATGCCATCTCCTGCCAGTCTCTCCTTCCTCACATTGGCCTCCTGGCTCTTTCTTAAACACCCCAAGGACACGCCCCCTCAAGACCTTTGGACTTTGTTTCCTCTGCCTCATTTTACAGTTTTGCTCAAATGCGCCTCCCCAGAGAGGCCTTCACTGACCATCCTCATTCAAAGCAGCAGCTCCCCTTCCATCTCCACCACGCTCTCCATCACCTGTCTTATTTTTCTTCATAGCATTTTCCTGAAACTTTACATTCACCTGTGTAACTGTTCTTTGTTTGCTGTCCCCACAAGAGTGTGGGATCCCCGAGGGCAGGGACTTTGTCTCTTTTAGTCACTGCTCTGCCGCAGCACCTCAAATAGTACCAGGCACAAAACAGGTCCTCAATATATTTGTTTTATATAAGAATGAATGAAGGAGGCTATATTTCAGTGTGTCCAATATAATAGCCTTTTCACACTTGCCTGTGTCTTCCCTTTATCCCACCAGCAATTTGGGGAAGTGACCATTTCTCAGTCCTTTGAATGGCCTGCACTATTCCCTAGCCCTTGATCTACGCTTGTGGACTTGAGGTCAAAAGGCTTATGCGAGCTCATGAGAGGTGAGATTAGGTGACTGCTCTCCCGGGACTACTCCAATTCTTCCCCTGGCTTTGAACAGTGGGGCTGTCCCTTTAAGAGGAAGACGGCAAATCTGTGGAGAAACCTGCCTCCGGTGGGTTGTCTCAAAAATGACTGAGCCCAGCAAAGCCATGTGCTGACGCTTTCACCTCGTGTGACAGAATGGGGCTTCCCTCTGATGAGCAGACAAATGCGCAAAGATTAGCATCTGAGGTCACAGACGTGATAGATCTGTGGCATCTTCCTCTCGGCTCCAGCTGTGGGTGACTCTGGGTGAAAGCAGAGGAGGAGAGGCGTCAGTCTCGCCACTCTGGGGTGACGGTGGCAGTGCCTGAGTGCTAAGTAGCCCCTCGAAGGAGAAGTGACCACCCATCATTCAGCGGGAGCCACCCCGGGGATGGAATGGCCGTAGGAGCTGCGGGACCGGCTGGCTTGTGGGGAGCACTGTCCCAGGAAAGCTCCCCCGGCCACGTGCCTCCCTCCCTATCAGCAGAGGGAACAAGGTCCCCCATTTATTTTGCAGTTAACCCCAGTTACCATTTCACTTTTCTCCACCGACCTTGCTCCACCGACTAAACACAAAGCTATAAATCTTAGTCAGGACATCTGGGCATGGGGCACCTAAGCAACCCTGACGCTGATTCCTTAAGAAAACTCATTTCTTGTAATGCAAGGCCTGCTGAGGATGGCCACGTCAACTGATTAGACTTTTTCCTTGGCCATATTGATTCCGCTCTACCCCGATGCAGCCCATAATGCCGGCTAATGTTATTGACGAGCCATCAGTCTTGTGGAGGAGTGTGGGGTTGCAGCTCTTTCTGAACCACAAAAACCTACTTGTGGACAGTGATGGAGAGAACGAGGAGACCGTGAGTGGGGCTCGTGGGCCAGCTCTGTGCAGGCTGGGATACATTAATGAAAGACGGACGCTCCGCGGCCAGAGACAGATGCAGCTCTCCAGAAGCCATTTATTTATGAAATAATTATGAACGCACAGTTGAATCATGGATTTTCATTACTGTGTATGCCCAACACTCTTTCTTGATTCATATTTTGTTGGAAATGAAGTGCTCTGGTTGCGGGTGGAGGCGGGAGGGCAGGGGGACAGCTTCAGGCAGGAACCCTGAGATACTTCCTCTCTCTCTCTTCCCTCTAACCCACTGGCTGTCCTCCGCTCCTAGAGCCATGTGTCCAAGCCGGGCCCAGCACTGTCTCCAGAGGGAGTTCCATTCTGATCTGTTCTCAGAAGGGCCCAAGTTTTCAACCTCCTATGTCTGCAAATCAATTACTCTTTCAAAGGAGCTCGGCCCTCAAGGGACAGCAAAGTTGGGGCCTACTGACTCTGGTGTGCTGGTTTGGGAAGGAGGCCTTTGATAGGGTGTTAAAACAGGTAAGAGGAAACGGAGTACAAAGACTCCCCACTTTTCAAGCTCCTTACACATCAGATCCTAATTCTTATCTGCAGGAAATTTCCTCCCTTCCTATAGGCTTCTGTAACAAAATACCATAGACTGGGTGGCTTAAACAACGGACATCTCTCACAGTTCTGGGAAGTCCAAGATCAAGGTGCCAGCAGGTTCAGTGTTTGGTGATGGCTCTTTTCCCAGTTTGCAGACAGCAGCCTTCTTGCTGTGCCCTCATGTGGCAGAGGGAGAGTGAGCTCTGGTCTCCTCCTCTCCTTATAAGGGCACTAATCCTGTCATGGGGGGGTTCCACCTTAAAAAAAAAAAAAAAGAAGGAAAAAAGTCTCCCCCACCAACCCACCCCTGGCTCCATCAAAGTGAGGAGACTACCTTTCCTCTTCAGCTCATCACCTTCCCCCACCCCTCAGAGTTGCTCTGGCCAGAAGGGAAACCTCAGTGACTATTTAGTACTGTCTCCTGCTGCGTTTATCTATAGTAATGAATCCAATACAAATCCCAGTACATCGATGGTGAAAAATATAAATTACGGGGCCAATATCAGGCTTTTGCTCTTTGTGTTGGTACTAGGGGGGCAGAGTCATGAACTGGATCAGTCCTATGAAAGCTTGAGTGCAGAACTTCCAGAGTCTTAGGCTGAGTGAAGTCAGTTGTGGGATTATTTCTAGCAGGGCTGCTGGGGAAGCAAATGATCAAACCAGGTGTTCCAGCAGTTTCACTGTGTGAGGCTTCAGCACCCCCTCCCTTTGGTCTTCCCAGCACCTCTTTCATCCCTGCCTCACACTGCTTTTCACGTGTTTGTCTTCCCACTACCCTGTAAACCCCTTGGGAGCCAGGACTGCATCACGGCAACTTTGAACCTTAGTACATGATAGGCACTTCATCAATGTTTGCAAGATGAATGAAGATCTCTATTTCATTACTAAGTTTAGGTCTTTCCCAGAGACTATAACCGCCAACTACTGGCTGCCCATCTCTTCTTAAAAACCTGGTTGGTCTAAATGATCCTTATGTGGAAAATATGTGTTCACTGGTGATTTTTAAAATTTTAATAAAGCAGTAGAACTCTTTGCTCCCCAACAAGACCTAACCTGAACCCCCAAAGTATAAAACAAATCAAACTGGAGCTAGTTTGGAGGAGAAGAAATGGAATGGTAGCCAGAAGAGGCAGTCAGGGATGAAGCAAACTTTTTCCTACAGCTCTAGTCACCTGTGCATGTCTGAAGGCAGAGGCTCCAGGGGCAGTGGATGTGGAGGGACTAAAGCTGCATGGAGGGCGTCACCCCATCCCTGAGCCTCCTCATCCCTGTCACACACGCGCATGCACACTCACTCACACACACAGTCGCATTGAGGAAGGATTAAAAACAGCACAATTTGATTTTGACACATCAGAGGGTGATCTTTGCCCGATGGCCCTTTCTTTCCCTAGACGGTGGGAGTGTCACAGATGTCACTGCTCTGTATCCCCTCCAAGCTGGTCTCCTATATTGACTTGAACCTTTCAGAGCAGCTGCTCCTCTGTGCTAGTGGCTTCGTGAATAGTTATCAGTTATCATCTGGGTGACCTTAGGAAATTTACTTACCCTTCTGTTTCTCATTTCCTTCCAGTATAGAACGGGGATCATACTACTACTTGTTTCAGGGGTTTGTTAAGAGGATTAAATGACTTAATGGATGTAGATGCTTGGAATTGTGCCTGGCACAAAGTAAGCACTGAAATCCTGTTCGATGTTATTTCATCCCTACAGCAGCCCTGCAAGGTAGATGTTTTTTCAGATGAGGAAACTGAGACTTGAGGACAAACAGTTTACCCAGAGTCCCTCAGCTACCAAGTATCAGAGCAGAGATCACTTCCAGCCACACTGCCTCTGGTCTGCTGATACTTCTGAGTCTTCGGAATGATCTCAAGTGAATGGTACCTGCTGGGCTCTTTGCCTGGAGTCTGCGGTCTCTGAGAGGGAAGTCATTGACACCTGTGTTTTCACACTCTGAACGTTTGATCCCTTCAGACTGAGTCTCACTGTTCACCACTGTGAGGTCAAGTGCAAGGCTGGCATCAGGCTTTCAGGGCAGCCTACAGGTCATAACCTTCATCACTGAGGTTGGGTGGGCCGTACAGAGCTTGCTGGCCTTGGGGGACATGCCCCGTCCTTACGGGAAGGGATTTCGGAAGTAGATATAGTCAACATGTACCATTAATAGGAACTGCAGAGGCTGCCATATTCTTCAAGGTAATGACCTCCCCGAGGGTGAGGAGTATGACTGCTTAATCACCTCCTGTGGACTCATGGGCACATTTGTCTTTAATCGGTCTTTTTCTTTAAGCTAATGGTAGCAAAACTAAGATCTTTCCAACTTGGATTTTTTTTTTCTTTTGAAAGTAATTTTTTCCTACTGCATACACACACACAAAGAGGAATATTTAGGATATTGTTAAGATATTGTTATTTTGCATTGAGGACTTTGGGATAACTGGCGGAGTAATCCGAGCATAAATGTTTAAATGTTGGTGTGCTGGCCCTGGAGATTATTACCCTTCTTAACACACACTTCTCCATTCAGTACTGGCAAAATCGATGTAGCCCCTGCCTTTAGATAGTTCCCGTAACCAGATAAAGGACCACAGTCTACACCAGAAGACGTTTACAGTGAGTGGCAAGATAGTGCTAAGAGAAATCTGGGAACATAAGGACTAAGCAAAGGTCATCGGTGGTGGTCAGAGTGAGTCTAGAAGTTGACTGGAGTTGTAGAACCATTGCTGCCAGGGAAAAAGAGGGTACAGACCAGTCACAATCATTGCCTTGGAAACAACTACTGTAAAAGACATCTCTTGGGCCACAGCTAATGACAATTCATTCATGTGGGTATTTTCAAAGTATTCATGGAGTGTCTTTTATGGACGTGGCCTCAGACTGGGAATGGTGAACGAAGATGATTCCATCCCTGTCCTCCAGTCTTGGGGAAATGAGACCTGAATGCCTGAAATCACTCAATAACCCTGAAGACAGAGTTTATGTCTGACTGGGGCTGGGGACAGTCTGGGAAGGGAGAGGGAAGTTTGTGATGATCCAGGGATGAATGTGGAGGCCCTGATAGCAGTGATGGCAGGGGAAATGCAAAGAAACCCTTAGGGGATGAACCCCTACATCTGAGGGACCTGGAAATCAGAGAGAGGGCTCAGGTCACCAGTGAATCCAGATTGTGAGCTGAATTCCTCAAACACCATCGTACCACTGAGAGAAATACAGATGGTGAGTGGGAAAGCGGATTGGGCTGGGGCCAAATCATGGCATTTGAGACTTCTTGGTTGGATGTGGTCGTAAAATGACAAGTGGAGATATCCTGCGGTCAGCTCTAGATCAGAGAGTTGCTGACACGGGATCACTGAAGGAAACAGTCCCGTGCCTTAGAATAAGCACAGCAAGAGCAGAGATGAAGAGCCTTCAGAGAGGTAGGAGAACCGGGGAAGTGAGGCACCAGGGAACCAAAGAACAGGTTTTGAAGGGAGAGTGTGTTCAATGCAGACACATAATTCTGAGAGGTCTGAAGGATTAAGGATCAGGAAATAGCCATTTGGTTTGGAGGTCAGGGTTTTTCTGAGGACCTTTGAGAGAGCGTTTTCAGTAGCACCAGGAGGTGGCAACCAGCTAGAGAGAAGGGCTTAGGGAGGGAATGGGAGAGGAGGAGGTTATCTCTGCAGACATAACCACTTCTAGATCGAAAGGTTTGAAATGGAAAAGGAATTATGAACTACGATGTAGTCTAAACAGGTCAGTGGGGTCAAGGTTAAGCCTCTTCAAGTTGGCTGAGTGCTGTGTGTTCACGTCAGGTGGATGTGACCAGAGGAACACGAGAGAGGGAAGACCAAGAGTGGGCAAAGGTGAGCCAGGGAGAAAATGCATTCAAGAGTTAGGGTGGCTGACCTGAGGGATGACCTCAGCAAAGACAAGAAGACATCTAGATTATAGGGACGAGCGTGAGGATGACTGATGGAGGAGAGGTAGGAGGCAGGAGGATGGGATTTCTTGTACCAAGTGGCTTTCTCAAAAGTAGGAGATCAAAGAGCTGCTGGCAGGAAATTCAAAAGGTGAGGGGTGACCACTGGGGGTGCAAGACAGGGTGCTTCCAGGGTCCCCCCAAAAATACTGGTCAGAGCGACCACTCACCTCCTTTCTCGTCTGCCCAGGAAGTCTGAGTACCTTCCTGAAGCATCTATGGGCCCACTTGGCAGGAGAGGCTGGAAGCAGCTGAAGTAGCTTTTCTCAACTTGACTGAGAGGATCAAAGCAGAAGTTGGCGAGGGTGTCCCGGGAGGAGAGGGGGTGTCTGCAAAAATGGAGACATTTTCAGAGTGGGAGGCTCTATGCACCACCACAGGCTCAGTCTAGGCAAAGAGCTGAACAGCATCATAGGAGGGGAGGCCCAAGAGGTGGGGAGTGAGACGGTTCAGAGAACTGTGAGCTTCTTCACATCAGTGAGCTTAAGCTTCGGTCTAGCAAAGACCTGTGTCTAGTAACCCATGGGTCCCTGGGACCAACCCCGGGAGCCTGTGGTGGAGACAAGGTAGTTGATCCTAATGGGAGCCAGGTGCTTAGTAATAATAATAATAGCTAAGACTTCTGGAGTACACTGCTTTAAGTCCTTTACATATACCTCACTGAACTTACTAACGACCCAGTGAGGTAAGTCCCATTCCTCTCCTGTCCTTCAGATGAGGAAATGGGGGCACCACGACATTAAATGACTTGCTCAAGGATCCATAACCCATCCATGAATCTAGGGTCTGGACCCGGCAGTCTGATGTCTCTCGGGTGGCAATGTCAACATCGTGATCTCAAAGCTCGTGCTGAATGTCTATGCTGGGCAGGGTGCTATGCTAAGTGGTGAAAACCAAAAGAGGTGGGTGAGTTGGGCTGAGCCTCAGTGGTTAGCAGGTTATAGCAGGGCACTACCATCACTATGAAATAGTAACTAATGTCTTTCCCAGGATTTCCTGTTTTCTTTTATGCCATGCACCCCCCGCCCCACACTGATTACTTGAATAAAAGAATACACAAATGAAGAGATGGATTTAAATAAGTGGATAATTACCTTTCATTCCTGGCTTATTAAATGTGTTGGATTCATCAGTTTTCTGAAACAAAACAGAGCAGTAAAGTTACTACCAGTAAAACCGGATTGAATTGTGCTCCTCCTAGCTTGTCTTCCTCCGTGAGCAGCCAACTTCCATCACTGTCTCTGGACTCAAGGGCCAATGCAGTTCAATGCCTGCGGTCGGTGGTCCAGGCAGGAAGGACTCAGCAGTGCCTCGGCTCAGTTGGACCCGGCTTCAGGTCTGATACTAAGTCCTCTGGATTGTTCTGACACAGGTCTTCTGTCCCACTGTGTTCTTCACTGTACCTGCCTCCATGCCCTAGTTCTGGCCTTCACCATCTCTGATTTGTGCTATCGTAGCAGTCTTTGAACAGACAGACAAGGGGGCTTTCGAGTTAGATGGATCTAAATTTGATCTTGGCTCTACTACTTATTTGCAGTTCAACCCTGGGGCAAATGTCTGGATTTCTTTGACTTCAGTTTCCTTATCTGCACAATCTGCAGAACAATACTTGGCCTCAAAGGTGTGTGAGGATGAAATGAGAGTGATCACATTAAGTGTCTAGGACAGGGTCACCTTAGATGCTATTATAATTCATGGATATTACTGTTAGATCTCACCTCCAAATCAGCCTAATATATCAATGCCAGATTAATTTTCCCCAAATACAATTTTGATCATGTCACTTCCTATCCTTCTGCAAATGCCGCAGTTGCCAATAGAGAAAAATCTGTTTGTAAGGGGAGTTACTTACCTCATTTTTCCTATCCCGATGCCAGAATCTTGACTACAAGAGGCGGGTGGCTCCTACTTAGCCCACTCTCATTATAAAAATACCTGGAGAAGTTCTTGAATTTATAGAGACAATTACTAGGGTTTGTTAATCATGGTTGAACCCACCCAAAGGGATGAGACCAATATAAGTTTCAGTGTATGGTTAGGTTATGCATTCTTACATGATGGGATAATAATTTTTGGAAATGTCAACAGAATTTTCTCTCCATTATAATTTCTCTGGCTCTTTGCCCCCTTCAATTAGGCTAGTCTCTCTGTATTCATTCCCTCAGGAAAGAATGTGATAGGGGAAGGAAGAGAAACGCGGAACCTCTTCTTGGCTTTGAGTTCCAAATGCTGAGGCCCTGTGGGGAAAGAAAGAACTAGTTGACAAAAGGTAGAGGAGAAATTCAGGATTAAGAGCAAGATTTTCCTGCCTGTACCCTATTAGAAAAGTCCCTGGGATTAGGGAAACAGAGGAAAGGGTAAGTGATGGAGGAGATCTGCAAGCGGAGGGGGGAGGTGTACCTCAGCTACCCTCACGCTCCATCCATGCAGTCAGCCTACCGCTGGTCCTCATCGGCCCACCCAGGGCCCTGCTACCTCTTCTTCCTGCCATCTACCTAGGAATTCCCTTCCAGCATGTCCGTGACCAGCCCACAGGGAGGACGTTCTCTGTACTGAGACTTTGCTCCAACCCACTTGACTAATTCTGTGTGAACTGTCCTTAAGCTCTCCTCTAGGCTAACAGGGGTCCAGACAGATTGTTACATTTGTGTATTACTAACCAAATCACACACAGCTGGGCTCTGACTCATTAACTAAAGATGTCTCTATTCCAGTCAGACATGAATGTATTCTCCTCCAAAGAGTGAAGCTATTATAGAGAGAAGACAGGGAGGGAGTGGGGTTAGTTTTGAGATGGGGACCCTGCTTGGTATATCTTGAAAGTGATGCCACAGAGGTGTTAATACAGAAGGTAAACTTCTGATATGATAGAAAGAGGTTCTTGCCCCTTCCTTTCTGGCTTGGGGCCTTCTCTCTAGTGCCAATCTCTGGGTTGGAACTTCCACAGGGAGGGTGGGTGCTAGGAACAGAGCCAGATCCAGTTACCTGGGAGAGGCTGTTGGTGGGTTCAGACAGCCTGTGAGGCCTTCTGTGGTAGACTGTTCCAGCAGTGGCCCCCCATGAACCATGCCTCCCTGTGGGGTCCCCTCTCCTACGCACTCTGGGCTGGGCCTTGTGACTTGCTTGGCCAATGAGACATTAGCAAGCAGGATGCAAGCAGAGAGCCTTGCACAATGGGGCTCATCCTCTTGGGACCTCCCTCTTGGAAACCAGCTACTATTTGGTAAGGAAGACAAGGTAGACTACCAGAGGAAGAGAGAAAACTAAGGCACGGTAGCTCTCAGCCAGCACCAGTTACTAGACATGTGGGTGACACCTTCATGGACATTTCCCCAGCTGAATCCAGCAGCCTAAGGGATCCCAGCAGATACACATGCAACAGAGTTGAGCCATCCCCCCTGAGCCCTCTCCAAGTTACAGAATATGAGCAAATAATGGCTGTTGTCATCTCAAACCTCTAAGTTTGGGGTAGTGATTTGTGCAGCAAAAGGTAATAGACATTCTTTCTAGAGGATGCTTTCCCTTCGAACTGCAGGGACTTTCCACAAGACAGGGACCTTGTTCATTTTGATCACTATATCCTGAGCCCCTAACAGACCACGAAATCAAGCACACAGCATCTACACTGCATTAAGATGCTCTTTTTCCTGGCTAGTTCTCTCCCTTTTAAACAATGAGCCTTGAAGCTTCCATTTATTGTAAATGAATGGCTGGCAAATTTCTAAATATATATGTAACAGTTTGTTAAGTGGGACTTTGGCTATTGTCTGTGGAATTTTGGTTCACGGAAAGCTGCGACCAATGAGTGACAAGTACCCTTGCATTCCAGAGACTGGTGCTACACACATTTGCTACACATGCTGGGATGACTAAAGTCTTTTCTGATACCTTGTTCCATTCTTTACTTCCAGCCTACATAAGAGAAACATGGAGAGTCACTAGACAATTGTGATTAGGGGCCAGAAGCTGGAGCCAGACAGCCTGGGTTCAAATCCCCGCTGGGCCATGTACCAGCTGTGAGACTCCGGCCAAGTTACTTAACCTCTCTGTACTTCCCTTTGCTCATCTGTAAAATGGGGGTGATGATAGCATCTACCTCATAGGGGTGCTGTGAGGATTAAATGAGTGCCTGTACAGAGACTGGGCAGTGCTATATGTAGAACCTGGAGAACAGTGCCCAGCTCACAGCAAGGGCCTGTATCAACTATCATGAGTATCATCACAGCGAAGGAAAATCTCTTGGTGGAAAACTGGCTGCATTTCCTGGTGGGTGAACCCCAAGTTTGGGGTTGTTTGCCAGAGGGGAACTGACATCTCACGCGTCGCCCTGTCCCACCCTCCAGCTCAATGACTGTTGAACTGAAGAAATATCTTGACCCTTCCTGAGCTGTGGGAGTGGACACGGTGCGAGAATTTTTTAGAAAACGTAACCTGCCCCCTTGGCAATCGGAGGCACCAAGACTGGAAAAGTCTGAAGGGGAAAGACTGGCAGAGTGAGGAGAAAGGGCTGAGGCAGATGTGGTGTACAGCTCCAGGCTTTGAGGGGTGAGCATGTCAAGTTTCCCACCAGCTAAGTGGACATTGCGGACAGCCTTATGAGTAGAGACCCCTTGACTGTGCCATGCCCAAGAGGACAGCCTTTTCAGTGCCATGCGAGCCCCACAGGGAGAGGTGAGGAGGACGTGGCCCCTGGGAGCCTGTGGGCCATGCTGGGTCAGAGGTCCCAGCGGGGTTGGGAGGTATGGAGGAAGGCACTGGAGTGCTCATGGGGGACAGGGTCAGGGTTTGGACACCTGCCATGCAGATCTCAGCAGCACCAGCGAATTCGTTAAACCATTTTGGCTCTTTACCTTCCTCTGCCCCTTCCTGTTCCAGCCCTGGAGGGGTCAGAGCAATTGCGGGAGGGACTCTGAGAGTGAAGAAATGCCACCTCTTTTGCAACTTCAGGTTACCGAGCCTGGCTGAGGCCTGAGCTGGGGAAGGAGAGGAACTTTGAATTGGATGAGACATTGAAGTTTTTAAAAATTAAAAAAAAAAAAAGGTTTTGTTATTGTATGGCAAGACTATTTATTCTACTAATTGTGAGTTTCTTAAAGCCAAGAATAAATTTTTATTCCTTGTTATCTGCCGTAGAACCTGTGCCACATGGCACAATGCCTTGCACATAACATACAATCGAATATTTAAATGGAAAAAAATGACATTACAGGGACTTTTAAAAATATATAAATTCCTGAAGTTTTAATATTAAAGTTGGCTGTACTTTATCAATTTCTGAGAATGAGACTTTTCTAATGCCTAAAGGGGACTGGCAATGTTCTGGGCTCCCTGAGGTACCATCCTGGGAAGAGGGGTGCAAAATGAGTAGGCAGAAAGGAGATGGTTGAAAAAAATAAGGCTGTCACTGCAATATATTCAGTTATATTGACATCATCTCATTTTATCCTCACAACAGCTCTGAGAGGTAAATTGCTCTAGTCCCACTTTACAGAGGCTTAGCAATGTTGACTAAGTTGCCCATGGTGCCATATAAGGAGGTGGGAGACCTGGAGTTCAGGCCCTGACTTCTTGGACCGCAAGGTAGAAGCTCTTAGACACTCCTTGAGGCAGACATTGCCTCTCAATGCTTGCATCCCCAATGCTTGGTGCTGGCCCCAGCACCCAGGCAATGTCCTCTACTGACTTGTGAATGAATACATTCTCTCCATCAGCAGCCTAGCTCTGCCCTCACCCAGCCAAAGTCCCCTATGGGTAGGCAAAACAGGATTCTCTGGGGCAAACAAACTGGGCTCATTGCTCTGGCAGACTAGGGGAGAGCTGTTATATTTCGCCGTGGCTGGTCTTGGGTTCTTCTGATGCACCTCCCACCCCACCAAACAGAAGAACGTCTCCTGGAGGAGAGATGGTAGCAGACATTGTGCCAGACTCAGGGCTCAGGCTGCAGGAAGGAAACCCGGCCTCAGCCATCTTTCCAGAAGGTTTCACCAGAACGAAATTATCTGGTATCAGGAAATGTCCCCAACGGCTGAAAAGACTTGGATAAACTGGCAAATATGCCTGTGTCTCTCTCCCTTTTCCCTCCATCCAATGACTGGGTGAGACGGATGATGGACAAGGGTTCCAGGCTGGTGCTTTGGGGGCTGATGATGTGGTATTTTTAATCTACATCTTGCACAGGCAGCTGACTGCACCGGTGGAAGGAAGGCAGGTCCAGGGTGAATAACCCTGAACAGAGACGGGCCAGGATTCCCAGCACGCTTGGCTTGGGTGTGTTCTGTACTTACATCTGACCGTGGGCGTGTCTGATGTTCTGGGAATTCATATCACTGCAAATAAAAGCTCAAAGCCACACACTGAGAAGATTGTCTCAGGAGGTTTGGAAAAACTGTTCAATTTCCCCCGAGCTGCCCGTAGAGCAACTCCTCCCTAATTTCATTTGCTGTTCACAAAGGATTTTCACAGATATCCTTTCATTAGATCCTCATAACAACCCCCCAAACTGGATGGGAAAATATTACTGTTCTTATTTTGCAGAGTTCCCAGAGCCTCACTAAGATTGAAACACTTGCCTGGGGTCAAACAGCCATGGGTGATGATGGCACTTCACCTAATTCTGGCTCTGTTTGCCTCTCCACTCCCTTCCCCAGGCCAGCCCTGGCCACTCCTGGTTCCCAAGCTCCAGCCTGGGCCAGGACCTGGGGCCTCATTTGCTCAGAAAGAGAGGTCAGGTACCTGTGAAAGTTGTGTGTGGGGTTTGCTCCCACGATGTCATTATTTCAAGCTCCCTTTCTGGTAGAACTTAGACTTTTCCAGCATCTCTGACCCAGCAATTCCACTTCTTGAAATTCATTTTTAGATAGTATTCAAATCTGGTCACAAAGATAGATGTCTAAAGTGTTCATCATCACGGTGTCATTCATAAAATGGACGCACTGCAAATAGCCTGAATATCCAAGGAGTCCAGTTAAATAAATTTAGATATATTGAATCAAGGGAATATTATTCAGTTCTTAACAAGCCACACAGTATTGATGGAAGGACACTGAATGACATGGTAAGTTGTTCATGGTCCTTTGTTAAATAAAAAAACACGTTACGATGTTTCAGGATGGTCCCATTTTTGCTTTAACAAATATTTATATCACTGCAAATTAACAAATACCCAGAAAGCTATACACCAAAATGATAATGGTGGCTATTTCTGGTTGGCAAGATCATGGATGATTTTTATTTCTTTTCGTTGATTATCTATGTTTTTAAAGTTTTAAAGTACTCTACATTCAACATGAATTCATGTTCTAGTGAATAGCCATCTGGGATTTCCCCCTGGAGCTTTCAGAGATTACCCTCAAAACTTTCAGGTCCCACGTGTTAGTGCATGGCCCCCCAAAACTTCCCATTCCCCCCTCCTATTTCCCGACATCTCGGCGCTTACAGGAGTTTCCTCTGTCTCCTGGTTGCTCTGCCAGTTGTTGGGCTGCACCCCTGTACTTGCCCAGCCTCAAGACCAGAGAAAGGGCCCGGAGTCAGCAACAGGGCCATCAGTGGTTTAACGGGTGGATGAGCTTACACGTCTGAAGCGAGGTCCTGGAGCGCCACCCCATAGTGTGTGGCCAGCAGGATAGGGTGGCGGTCTTTGCTCCTGGTGGGGAGGGGAGGTTATAGGGGGACCTGACATCAGGCTGGCTCATCAGTTACTAGGAAGACCAGCAGAGGGGCCCGCCCCTCACCACCCGTTTGATAAGCTAACAGGTGAAGATATTCTGATCTAAAGGTTAGTACAATTATTAGCTGAGGCCTGGGCAAGTATGTAGGAAGGTCTGTCCTGTGAGTATAGGGTGTAAGTGAAGCAGGTGTTGGTGGAGCAGGGGACGTACAGAGAGCAAGAGAACAGTTATCTTGGGGGACCTGACCATACACACGCTTTATCTAACTTAATCTTCAATGCCATTCTGCAAGGGAAGCATTCCGATTTCTGTAGACCGAGGTTTAGAGAGGTTAAATAACTTGGTTAAGGGTGTGCAGCTAATTAGTGGTGGAGTTGGGGATTAGACACAGGTCTGCCTGAGTACTCTGCCCCTGTTTCAAGCCCTGATTACCTTTTACCACGGCTGACCATGAATGCCTTCATTTTCCAAGGACTCATCCCGGGGGCTTGAATGGCTTCCAATGCCTGCCCTGGTTGGAATTTAAGCCTGGTGTCGACTTGAGGAGGTGGCTGAATTGCCAGGAACAAACCTGAAGACCTGATTTCCTGAGCTCTCCATCACCTGGGGGAACCCAAGAGGATGAAAAGACTCAGTGACCTACCTACACTGTACTGTGCATACGCAGTCAACTTTCCCCACCTGCTTCCCATGTACAAAGCGTCTGGATCATGTACTGCTATGGGTGAGGACTAATCCATTCCAGGGAATCCTGCAGGAGTGGAGTAGAGAGATCTTTTGCAGCAAAAGGAATTTTCGAGTTGGCATTTAAAAATTTGAAACCCAAAGGAATGCATAAAGGAAACAAAAGCCAAAAACAAGATAAAAATCCACTCATTGGCTGAGCTCTGGGTATCAAATATTCTCTTTGTATTGTGCAGAGGGAGGCATTGTGCATCTGGGGCTGGAGTTTTCAGTTGGCCATGCAGATAATGCTCCTGGGCACTCCCTTTAAAAACTAAATCAACACTATTTTAATTTGTGTTCCCTGCTTCCTCATTCACAGTGGAGGGGATGGCGCGAGGCTGAGCAAGGAGCATATTACTCTTACAAGTTAACATGCAATATGCAGGGGATTACTCTGGGCTCACTCAATACCACAACCCAGAGCTTTATAGAATTCTATTGATCTTAGCTAAAGCTGTTTAATTTTTTTTTTGCTTTAATTTTCCTTCCTTATTTGCTCATTAAGTTGAGGTGAGGAAGAGGCGGGGGACTGATGACTGGCCACCATCCCTGGATTTAAGGCTGGTTTGACGGACAGGGAAGATGGTCTGGCCTCGTCCACTGGCAGCAGTGGCATGGGGTGGGGGGATGACTGTAGGGAAAGGGGGTGTAGAGTGTCCAGGCCCCCATGGAGTTTCTCTGCTGCAAATACTCATAGAATAAGGACGCTTTGTGCACAACGCGGAGGGAAAACCAGAGAGTGAATCTGATGTGGATACGACCCACAGGGAACTTACCTTCTAGTAGCAGAGAGAAGCATATTAATCCACGATAGGACACAGGTGTGCCAGGATAATCGAAGGCCATATTCATTTTTGCTGTTAGGGGAGGCACGAAAGAATGAAAATGTAATTTCTCCCACTCACCCCTGAAATGTTTGACTCCAGGGGAGTCCCCACATAGGGTCACTGGGGACTTGAGAGGACTTGGACAGTAGAGGGAGTCATGGCTGGAGCTTGGGCAAGTGTGGGAGGTGAGGGGGAATGGCTAAGGCTGATGGTCTGAGGGTAGAAACTTTGCCCGGCTTCCTTGCTGTCCTTCCCGGGCCATGTGGCAGCACTTCTGAAAGGGCAGCCCACGGGTCTCTGGATTGATGATTAGGCTCTCATGCTTTGGGAACCTGGGTAGGGGAGCAAGCTGCGGCTGCAGTGAGCCCTGCAGAGTGCACCTCTGGAGGCTGCCCGCTGCAGCAGGGCCAGCTGGTGGCAAGGACTGCTGCTGAACTGTGGTACCCTATAGTAGGAGGAGCCATGGTGATGGTGGCGGCCACCAAAGATGGAGAACCAGGTCCATCTTATTTCCTTGAGTCCTAAAATCCTTGTAGGACCCAACACAGAATAAGAGGGAAGCCTAATAATAATAATAATGAATGGCACCTATGGAGCTTTACTCTGTGACAGGCACTGTGCTAAGTTTTCTACATACTTTAATGAATCCCCACAAAATCTCTCTGAAATAGGTTCCATTCTTATCCCCTTTTAATAGATGATAATACTGAGGTGGAAAGAAGTTAGGTCTCTTGCCTAAGGTCTTATGGTTGGGAAGTAGCAGAATCAGGATTTGCTCCTTCCCGTGCTGGCTCCTGGACGCCTTGCCCTCAGCCACTGTGCCAATGCCCACTCTTACAGAGCTTACAGGTCCAGAGGCACAGCCCTTAGTGGTCATTAGCATAGTTTTATTTGGAGGAAAAACAAGAATTAAACGTGATGCTATTTGCACCCTAATACTGAGGAACAAATTCATATCTGGTGTGAAAGTAATAGAAGACAGAATGCTATGGGAGTTTAGTGCTCAAACAGCTTACTTCTGATGGAAAAAAGTTGCTTTTTTGGGGGGTGGTGCTGTGAATGGACAAGTGAACATGCAAAAGAGAAGTAAGGAGTTTCTTGCGGGCAGGGTGACCAAAAATTCGGCATATATCTGGAGACAGTGGGCAGTTCCATTGACTGTGGCATGGAATTGGAAAGTAGTAGGAGATAAGATAGGAAATGAAGGT
Source organism: Balaenoptera physalus (assembly GCF_965194825.1). Taxonomy (NCBI): domain Eukaryota; kingdom Metazoa; phylum Chordata; class Mammalia; order Artiodactyla; family Balaenopteridae; genus Balaenoptera; species Balaenoptera physalus. Next base: position 65,763,407 of record NC_138886.1, on the reverse strand, counting down.
TGTGTTCAGATTGTAAAGGGTTAAGGGTATTGGACTCTATGCTGAAGGTCAAGGGTGGGAAAAGGGTTTCATCTCATGGGCTGTATGTGATTGGCAGTGGCTCCCTGGGCTGCTCTCTGTGCAGGACACACAGAGTCAATGGGAAAGAGAGGTGGACCATGTAGCAGCATCCGTCATGGGCTGGTACTCACCAATCTCATTTCTGGTGCTGACTTTCAGCAAAAGACTCAGAGAGGACAGTGAGGTTGGGCCTTGGTGGGGAGATCCATGCCCCAAATTCTTACTAAACATCTGGTCATTCTGAGGTCCAGAGACTGATTCTTTCATGGTGTCAATTATTTCTAACCCCCCTACCCCCATACCAATCTTACTGGAAATGCCTGGAAATAGTGAAACCAAATATATTTGGGGGTAGCTAGAGAGCTCTCACTGAATATGCTTCTCATCTGGAACTGCTGAGTCTGATCCAATGAGCAGAACCCTGCATGGGACTCCAGAGCGCCAAGTTCTGAGCTGGGCTCTGCCAGTAGCAGCTGGGGTGCTTTAGGCTCACACCTGGACCTCTCTGAAGTTGTCCTACATCACAGAGTTTCTGTGGGGTGAAAAGGAAGTAATATTTGAGAATACCACGGCAAAGAGAACACACTCTCCTGATTAAATACCGTATTTTATACGGCATCATTAAGAAAGAAAAAAAATACTGCAACTACAGTACCCCATCCGGTGTCAATTATATTCTGTTATCAGGGATGTTAAAGTGCTGGAAAAACAGCATTTTAGAATCAATGAACATCGTGACAAAGATCCAGCTCCCAGTTACTAACTCGCATCTAAACAAGTTAAAAATGCATTTGCTTGGGTTACAGACCAGTTCATTAAAGCATTAATTTCCACGTTACCTAGCACAAAAATCTGGACTCCCATTCTTACTTGGTAACTGAAGTTGGAGAAATACGATTCTTAAGGGAAGACTGCCCCAATTTACAATGACTATGAAAACACCAGTTTGACTGTTGGTCCAGATATAACTGGCTCTGAATCATATAAATTGTCAAACAGCCTTGATTAAACACTTGCTAGAAATATGTTAAGGTCAGGGAGCCCTGTGGTTCTGTGTGTGACACAGAAAAGCTGTGCTAGATGTCAGCTTGGGGCTGGAAATTGTAGCATGTGAGGCCCAAGCTGATGCTCAGAAGCCTGGAATTCACCCTCTTCTCTGTTTTATTATCTGTATAATTCTTGAGAATAAGCTATGTGAACACAAACTATCTCCTAACCAAGCAGGCCCCCTCTGGGGAACGTGTACAAAATGTTCCCGGGGGAGCTTCGGGACAATCTGCTTGCTTGTGTTTATTCAAACTTGGGGAAAGAGTTTTGAAGAAAGGTAGGAGCATGAACTAGTCAAGACATGTGGTTGCAAAGTGGTGGAAACTCAACTTTAACTGGCCTCAGGGGAATTATAAAAGGTCTGAAAGATGCCTGGAGACCTGGGGACACGACGCTGCCAGGACAACTACTCTGTCTTTGCCTCTCTCCATCTTTCATCACCTCCTATGCAGACCAGCTACCTCCACTGGGCTGACAGCTCCCCGGGTCCCTATCTACAACTTTACCACCAAAGGGGGCCTGAAATTCTTTCTTTAGCTCTAGTTTGAAACATCCCAGGGAAGAATCCTGATTGGCCCAGTTTGAATCAGGTACCACTCTTAGAGAAATCAACTGGGGTCAAGGGGCTAGAGTACTATGGTTTTTGACCCCGACTACAGATACAGGATTTGAGAGAGGAGAAGGAACAACGTCCTAAATGGGATGGGCTGTATCCCAGAAGAAGGGAAGGGTTCTGGCAGACAAATGATAGATGCATCTCAATTACCATATTTATGCTTGCAAAAGCCCTTTCATTGCATGATATGAAGAAGAAAAGTCCTTTGAGGTTTAGCTAACAACAAAGCAATCTTATCATCATAACAGGCCCATTTAATCCATTAATCAATAATGGGACCTCCACAAAACCATATCTGCTGCCTTGGTGAGGGCTAACATGCCATTCTACAGACAACATACCCTGAAAGGCAATGTGTGTCCTCACTGCAGAAAGTCCGAACCTTCAAAACACTGTTATTGGAGAACTTAGTCAAGTCCTGTCCGTCCAAGTGCATTTGTACTTTGTAGAAGAGTGTGATGAACTATAATGCTCAGAAAGACTAATTCCCCTACTTTAACCTACAGACAGACCTTGAAAGCTTCTTCAGAACCCCAGTTACTTGTACGCCCTTGACTAAAGACTTAGCCTCCTCTTCTCATAAGAAACAATCTGTGAAGCTTATTGCTGTGATCAATGATGCTGCAGAAGATGGAGTCTATTACTTTACAAGGATTCTCAGGAGAGCTACTTGATTGGTCTCAGCACCAGGAATGGCTATGTTGCTTTCCTGAACAACTGGTTTATTTTTACTTTACAGACACTAAATCCCACGGCCTTTCATATTTCCCTCCTCGTGGTGGCTGCTAGGAAGCTCAGGGCAAATTTACAACCCACCTGTAGTTCAAATTTGAATCCTCAATGGCAGGTCTTTAGTGTACAAACTTACCTCTTGACTCCATCCTACTTCCTTGACCTTATTTTCCCTTTGTCTCATATTTTAAAACTTACATGAGAGTTATTTAATCTTGGAACAACATTTACATCTTTATAAGCCAGTTACATTTTTTTTAAGATTAAGGTAGGGATATGAGTAATTATTTGACCTTGAGCTCAAAGGTTTTGAAGCCTGTCAGGCAGAAACATCTCAGTGGAGTGTGCCAGTGAGTGTGTATAGTTCCACTCATTCTGCAACCCAGCTCATACCTTGGGGACATCCTTATGTTGTCCCTTTGCAGGGGTTTCTAAACTCACCCACCCACATTTTGGTTACAAGTTACGTTGTGAATTTATTGATTTTTCTTCATAACATTTTTGGCCACAAAAACAGAATATTTGACGTTATTTTGTGTTTCTTTCCGAGACCTGGGAGGTAAATTCACTTCCTCATGGTGATGAAGTCCAAAAGAGAATTCAACTTCTTCTCCTACAATATTATTCTATGTTTTAAGAATATCTTCAAGGCTTCACAAGTCTGTAATTGCTGAGAGATTTGTAGTTAACAACAAATCTCAAATATTTAGGCTTAGAGATTAAAAATTCCAACAATAGTAACAAAGATAAAACGATTATTGTCTGCAATAAATGATCCATAGTGATGGCTTTTAGAAGAATACTTGATAAGCGACTTTCATTTCCATGATGGGGAGTGGGGTTGAGAGACTGAAGAACTCAGTCAGATGTAAGGGTGGGAAAGTGGATAATCTAGAGGAGCCACTCATTTCTCAACTGGGAAACAAGGGAAACGCTCCCCTAGGATGCTGGCAGCTCTTTCCGTTCATTTGCTGCACGGTCCTGCATTTCTCTTCCAGGAACCACTATGGGCTCATATCCGAGGGGCACATCTGCACCAGCCCTGGTTTTCTGAAGCTTCTCCATGACACTGTAAGCGAGGCAAACATTTTCAATGTGATCTGTATCATGTACTTCTTTGTGCAAGTTTGTATTTTGCTTGAAATGACAACGATAAATATTTAACATTCTAAAAGCTGTGGCTTTCCAGCCCCAACTGTCTGATGGGAGACAACGTTGCGTGCATTAATTTACAACCCACTTTCATTTCAAGCTGGTCAATAATATTTCATAAGGTAGGAAGCCAGACGGCATGATTGTGGTGGAGAGATGAAAAGAGCAGAGAGTGGTTTAAAGACCTAAGGCCAAATTCTAAGAGGGAGGAAAGAAATTGTTTTCTGTTTGGGACTCTTTTTTTTTCTTAATCTTGACAACCTTTTCTTTTTCCCAAACTGACGAAATTAACAGTATCATTTTAAGACGAAGAAGTGAAAGATCTCCTTCTTCACTCTTCCCTTCCCCACACTCACGCACCTGGACACACTCACACACATGCACACACATACACAGAGCAGAGGATGTCCTAATGAGGGGCGGTGCCCTTCTGCTCAAGGACCAACAGAAAGAGGGAGGGCTCTGCCCACCACAGCTGGACACAGTGTGTCAGTACATTTGACCCAGTTGAACAAAGGTGTTATTTTGAAAAATGACCCTCACTTGACATTTACATGATACCAAGTGATCTATTTGAATGTCATTATTTAAGCGATTGCTTTTCCAGCTTGCAGGCAGTCTAATTCTCATCAATTTCACCTTTAATTTAGAAGAGAAATGATAACCAATGGAGGGAAGAAAAAGAAGAAAAAACAACCCACAACAGAGGCCTGTGTCATTATGTTCCAGGGTGGTTTTTCATTCAAAGTGTTTTCCGTAAATGAGACTTTGAATAAACCCCACACTGACAAGTAAAAGGTTGAGTAGAAATAAATTCTTCCTTTTTAGCTGGGACTGTAGAAAAAAGGTTACTAATAAAATATTCTAGTTATGAAAGCCCTACAATAGGATCTGTTAAAATACATAAATTTAAATTCAATCCCATGAAAGCAATTGTTATATATCTATATGCTGATGTGTGAACCAACCACTTTGTGTATAGTTCAGTGGCTATTGATTTTTTATTTTATATGTGTAATAACATGCTCCTAAGTTCAAAAGAATCAAAACATCAATGTTCAGTGATTTTCACCTTCAAAGACCAGTACCAATGCAACTAATGAAAGCTCAGGCATCATTGCCCAGTGTCCCAGGTGAGGTCCAGGTGCTGAAACCAGAGCTCAAGGCTAGCAGTCCAGAGCAAACCACCTTGTGGGATTGACTCCTCTCTGCTTCCTTTCCTCCTGAAATGAATGGCTCACTCCAGGGCAATGGCAGCAGAAGCAGCGAAGGAACAAAGCGAAGTCATGTGTGCACAGTTAGGACAAAGATGGACTCCAGGCTGGGCCTCGAGTCTGGGCCACTGTTGTGTCTGGACTACACTAGGGCCAAATGCCCCTGAATCTCCATTTTGCCTTCAAAGAACTGGTAGTTAGAATTTGTTTGGTGGTGAATGACTAAAAAAACTAGATAATGAAGAAAATGCATTGTGTATATAACTGAACAGTCTAGTGGTTAGATTGACACTACGTCAGACTTGATCCAATGGCCCAGATAATGTCACCCAGGACCTGCTTCTCTCTCACTGGTTTGCCTTTGGTGTCATTGGCTTCATCCTCAAACTGCTCAGAGTGGCCCCCTCAGCAGCTGCAGTTTCTCGCCTTGTGGTAACAAAATTACTCTAGCCGTGTCCAACTTCACACCCTCATACCTCTCCTCAAGGAGAAAGGACAGGGTTTTCCTCAAGCTCCCACAAGTCGTAGGAATCTCTCTTCTCTTCCTGTTCCTGGGGAGACAGAATATGCTGCTTGGCCTAAGCCAATCAGAGCCTGCCTTGGAACAGGGAGTGTGGTCATTCCACATCCAATGGGAACAGAAGAAAACAGAGAGGGGTACGTGCCTGAGAGGAAAATCAAGTTACCTTTGAATGGTGGGGGCAATGGAGGCTTGGATGTAAACAACAATTGTTCACTCCAACAACTTGTAGCTTCTTGTTTAGCTATGTCTTTTACTACACATCTTGATTTTATTTTCTTTTGCCACAAAGTCACCTGAGGAAGTCAATGGGTGACATCAGTTCTGGTTGCAGGCTGGATTAAGACTCAGATGATCCTTTGACCTCCATGTCCAAGTCCTGGTTCATTTTCTCCAAAACAAGGGGCTGGCACTGATGGCCGACACCTGGCACACAGGCTGCCACATTCCCCTCTCGGTCCTATGGCAGACATCATCCATCAATCACAGGACTTCTGTGCAGTCCAGATGTGGCCCCAGAGACCTACTTAAAACAGCCTGCTGGACAGCCCCTGCAAATGTATTGGTGTCGATAAGTGAGATAAAGTGTATTTGCCATCCCTGGAAAGCATCGTACTCCGATGACTACCAACGCACTTCACTCATATACTAAGAGCACTCACAAACACGTACTCACACTTTTGTATACCTCAGTGTTTCTCAAAATGTAGTTTTCAGATCTCTTGCATCAGAATCCCCTTGTGTCCATATTAAAATACATATTCTGGAGATCCACTCTGAAGCTATGGAATCAGAATATTCTCAAAATAACAGTTTTAAATACTCAATAAGCTACTACACACAGTAGAATAAGGAGCTTCATTCCTACTAGGTCTCTGAGATACTGGCTCATTCTTTGTGAATTCTTGTTTAGCTATGCCTTTTACTACAGTTTATGGAGTAGTAGTAGCAGTTTATGGAGCTACTATGTGTAGGCTCTGGGCTAGTCTTTGTGAATTAGATGAGGATGGTGCAAATAAAGAGCTCCTAGACTGTCTCTGTGAAAGACAAGTGATGCTCTGAGGTAGGGGTTAATTGTGACAAGAAAGGACCAGGGCTTTGGGAACTCAGAGACGGACAAGATCATTTCTACATGAGGGAGCTAGAAAGAGAGAATGTCATGTGCTGATGAAAGAAATCAAAGAAGACACAAACAGTTGGAAAGATATACCATGTTCTTGGATTGGAAGAACTGATATTGTCAAAATGACTATACTACCCAAGGTAATCTACAGAGTCAATGTAATCCCTAACAAATTACCAATGGCATTTTTCACAGAATTAGAACCAAAAAAATCTTAAAATTTGTATGGAGAGAAAAAAGAGCCCAAATAGCCAAAGCAATCTTGAGAGAGAAAAATGGAGCTGGAGGAAATCAGGCTGCCTGACTTCAGACCATACTACAAAGCTACAGTCATCAAAATAGCAATGGCACTGGCACAAAAACAGAAACATAGATCAATGGAACAGGATAGAAAGCCCAGAAATAAACCCACTCACCTACGGTCAATTAATCTATGACAAAGGAGGTAAGACTATGCAATGGAGAAAAGACAGCCTCCTCAATAAATGGTGCTGGGAAAACTGAACAGCTACATGTAAAAAAATGAAATTAGAACATTCTTTAATACCATACACAAAAATAAACTCAAAATGGATAAATGACCTAAATATAAAACCGGATACTATAAAACTCTTAGAGGAAAACATAGGCAGAAAACTCTTTGACATGAAACACAGCAATATCTTTTCTGAGCTGTCTCCTAGAGTAATGGAAGTAAAAACAAAAATAAACAAATGGGACCTAATTAAACTCAAAAGCTTTTGCAAGGCAAAGGAAACCATAAACAAAATGAAAAGACAACCCACAGAATGGGAGAAAATATTTGCAAATGATGCAACTGATGGGATTAGTCTCCAAAATTTACAAACAGCTAATGCAGCTCAATATCAAAAAAATAAACAACCCAATCAAAAAATGGGCAGAAGACCTAAATAGACATTTCTCCAAAGAAGACATACAGATGGCCAAGAGGCACATGAAAAGATGCTCAACATCACTAATTATTAGAGAAATGCAAATCAAAACTACAATGAGATATCACCTCACACCAGTCAGAATGGCCATCATCAAAAAAATCTATAAACAATAAATGCTGGAGAGGGTGTGGAGAAAAGGGAACCCTCTTGCACTGTTGGTGGGAATGTAAATTGATACAGCCACTATGGAGAACAGTATGGAGGTTCCTTAAAAAACTAAAAATAGAATTACCATATGACCCAGCCATCCCACTCCTGGGTATACATATATATATATATATATATATATATATATATATATATATATATCTGGAGAAAAACATGGTTCAAAAGGATACATGCACCCCAATGCTCAATGCAGCACTGTTTACAATATCCAAGACATGGAAGCAACCTAAATGTCCATCTGCAGATGAATGGATAAAGAAGATGTAGTACATATATACAATGGAATATTTCTCATCCATTAAAACGAATGAAATAATGCCATTTGCAGCAACATGGATGGACCTGGAGATTATCATACTAAGTGAAGTAAGTCAGACAGAGAAAGACAAATATCATGTGATATCATGTATATGCAGAATCTAAAAAAAAATGATACAAACGAACTTATTTACAAAACAGAACAGACTTGCAGACTTAGAGAACAAACTTATGGTTATGGGGGAGGGGGGAGGATGGGTTGGGGAGAGGGATAGAGTGTGAGTTTGGGATTGACATGTACACACTGCTATATGTAAAATACCAACAGATAACCAACAAGGACCTACTGTAGAGCACAGGGAACTCTGTTCAATATTCTGTAATAACCTAAATGGGAAAAGAATTTGAAAAAGAATAGATATGTGTATAACTGAATCACTTTCCTGTACACCTGAAACTAACACAACGTTGTTAATCAACTATGCTCCAATATAAAATAAAAATTAAAAAAAAGAGAGAGAGAATGTCATAGATGAGTTGGCCCTTGTGCCTTTGTCAGGTAGGAATAATTGGGGCATGGGATGAGGAGAGATAAGACTTATGGGAGAAAAAAATGGCACTGGTTGGAGGTGAGAATGTGCAGTAAGGGATCATGAAGAGAGAGTCATTAATTCAATCAGAGGTAGGAATGGGGATCTGAAGAAAGAAGTTGGAAAGACAGGATTAAATTTTCATTACATAGCGTTTTGCAGTTCTGGCTTCAGTGTTTAGACTTTATTTTGCAGGCAGTGGGGGAGCATTTTGAGCAAGAGAGTGGCATGATACTAAGCTATATTTGAGGATCTGGAAATGAGGTAGGAGGAAGGAATAGAGTGGGAGAGGCTGGAGGCTTAAAGGTGGTGGAATGTTACTGTAATTGTACAGGTGAGAGGCTGGGGGTCTGAACTGGAATCTTGGCAGTGGAAATGGAGGGGAACAGATGTGAGAGACTTTGAGGAAGGAGAGCCACCGACCTTGTTGTTTTGATAGCTTGCCCAGACTATCAAAGGTGTATTAGTCAGGATGTGCTGGGCCATGCTGCAATAACAAATGACTCTTGAAATCTCAGTATACAACGTAACAAAATTTTACTTGCTTATGTTGCTTATCCCAGACTGGTTGGCAGGGGCCTCTGCTACACTCAATCCCTCAGGAACCCAGGTTGAAAGAGGCTCTGTTCTATTTTTCTGTACCACTTGAAGCATGTGGCCTTCTGAATGCTAAAGAAGAGGAAGAGATAGAGGAATGGAGGAGGCACAAAGACCTTCAACTGACTTGACTCAGAAGTGATCAGTATCACATCTCCTCATAGTCTTGAACTAATCACATGGTCCTAATATAACTGTAAAGGAGATTGGGAAAAGTAGGGGAGCACATGGAATATTTGGTGGCCTCACTTTTTCAGCTACACTAGGCTAATTTCAGGATTTCACCAAAAGTCAGAAATTAAGAAATCATATACTTGAGTTGCCCCTAAGAACACAGAGGTAAATTGGTAATAGGAGAGACTGGAGAATAAATTTTGTAACTCACCCAGTCACTTGTAGGAGTAGAATGATTTCAGGCATATGGGAGGTGGTATGCCTTGAACCTGACTGGTTCTGTGTTAGTTGTTAGGAGTTAGTCAAAGGAGTGCCTGACTGTGATTATCTGTAGTACTGAACACACCTCACATAAGACAAATAGACACCCAGTTAATGTGCACGTGCATGTGCACCCCCCCCACACACATCCCTGGGTTTTAATGAACACATTTTCACGTAAAACAAAAACAAAACCCCCAATTCCAAATCTATTTATCTTTTTCAACGACCTCAGAAATACAAGTATTTTGATGGAGTAAGAAGACGTCTGACAATCCCCAATACAGTAAGTCCCCTACATATGAATGAGTTCCATTCTGAAAGCGTGTTCGTAAGTTCAATTTGTTTCTAAGTCCTACAAAGTTAGCCAAGCTACCCAACTAACACAGTGTTGTACTGTAATAGGTTTATAATACTTTTCACACAAATAATACCTAACAAACACAAAAAATAAAGAAAACATTTTTAATCTTACAGTACAGTACCTTGAAAAGTACAGTCGTACAGTACAACAGCTGGCATACAAGGGCTGGCATCTAGTGAACAGGCAAGAAGAGTTACTGACTGGAGGAGGGAGAGGAGGTGGGAGATGGTAGAGCTGAAGGATTGTCAGCAATAGGAGATGGAGGGCAAGGTGCAATTTCACTCACGCGTGACGTTAATGGCACAGGTTCTGGTCCCTTGCTGGATTCAATTCCATCTACCCTCTTGAAAAAACAATCCAATGGTGTCTGGGTAGTAGCTCTTTTTTTCTCACCATAGAGGACACGGGAGCACTGGATTGCATTCTGAACAGCTGCTGCAACCCTCGTGTACCGTTCTACGTCTGGGTCCCGTGCCTCAAAAACTAACAGTACCTCCTCAGATAAAGAAAATCCCCTTGCCATTTCCTGCATTGTGAATCTCTTTGGTTCTTCAGTTACTTTTTCTTCCTCTTGTCTCTCTTTGTCCTTTCTGTGGACCTCCAATTCCATCAGGTCTTCATTAGTAAGCTCCTCGTGTTGCACAGCAAGGAGTTCAATGAAGTTATCCTCTTGCAGATCTAGCTTGAAATAAAGATACTGTACTACTGAACTCTATACAGTACTATAAAGTACACAGAAGCACAACCACTTGTAGAGGATGCATGCACGTGACAATGTATACCAGACATATGAACTAACTTACGTGACTGGACATGCGAACACATATTCACATCTTTGAAAGTTCACAACTTGAAGGTCTGTATGTAGGGGACTTACTGTAACTCTTTTCTGTGGGAAAATTCTAAGACAAAAAAACCTTCCTAAGTCTACAATGCCCTTCTCTCCAAAAGAATCATGGCTATTGTCAAGCAGACACATTCACGCAGGCGACAAATATTTACCACGTGCTCGGTGCTCACCGAGTCCCAGGCATTCTTTTAGGCCCCAGGGGATGCCACCTTTTTGGAGGTTACATTCAACTGGGTAGAAACACAGGTAGTCAGCACACAGCTGGAACTTTAACTAGGATTTCATACTCCAAATCCTTTGCACTAACATGTCGTGTTAAAGGCTAGCTTGTTCTCCAAATGAATCTTCCAGCTTTCTTTATCTCCTAAAGCACTAGCTCCTTCCCAATCCCCCTTTAAAAACACTGATCAGCCCAGTAGCATGCTGAACTGTGTTGCTACGAGGGAGATAAAGACAGAAAAATGCTCTCTTCTTGCTCTCAGAGGAGCTTCTGATCTACTTCTTGGGTGCCAATCTATCTTTTTCTGATGTGTCCCCTGAATTCCCATCACTGATCTTTGTCTTAACAAAATTTCAGGGCAATGCGAGAGCATCTGAGGCACCGTGACTGCACCACGGCCGGGAAAGAAAAAGCCTCTTTTTGCCCAACCTTATGGAGGGTAGGGAGATGTTCAGAAACAGAATGTGCTCCCGACAGAACTGTCCTGTTCCTCTCATAAATGTGCTTCCAGGATAGATCCAATGCCATCTTCTTTTCACTCTTGGGGACAGCGGGTCCACCAGAAAATACTTGGAATCACTGGGGCAGAAAATAGAAGGCTCTCTGGCAATAACATGCTTCTGACCCCAGTCTTTTTATGCCCCCAAGAAAAGAAAAGAGGTCCATGTGAAAACCCCTCCTGGAGTTTCCCAACCAGTTAAACATGAGGGAGAGAAAGAAAAGAGGAGAACATTCTAAATAAAAGCAACGTCTTTGAAAAACTTCAAAGAAACATTTCTCCTGTTCAGAAGTCAAGAGCACATCTGGCTGGTGGTGAAAAGAGAAGTGGTGTCATCTGGGCAGAAATATTCTCTTCAAATATGTCCTTTAAGAAAAGCAAGAAAGGAGAGCCCAAGAGACTGAGAGGAGAGAAAAAATGCAAAGAGGGAAGGGACGTTAAAGAGGAAAAAGAAAAAAGAAATTAAAAAACCCTCCTAAATCTTGTAATGTTTTAGGAGGGCTTATTAGAAGAACAAAAATTAAGTGCCATACAGAGCTGTGCTCCAGTATTGATGGCCTTTATTCAAAGAGCCATCACCCTGTAAACTCACTTTAACAACTCCCTTCAGATAAAATATAAAAATTAAGGACATTTACAACACAGCTTAGTAGCAGATGTAGTCGTCCTGTTGGGGCTTAGATCAAATAGTGATGTAAACCCCAGCAGGATAACAGGTCTTACAAAAAAGTCCTTAACAACAGCCCCCAAAAATCTTGGAAATCTTACAAAACATGTTTCCCATTCTCTCCCAACCTCAAGGGTCCCCCTTCCTTCCCCCAACCCTCCCCTGAACTGCTAGACTCCTTTTCCATCGTCATCCTTGTCTGGAGTTCTTATGAGTCACTTAGCAATGGGACCAAAAAAAAAATCTGGTTGGGCTTCTGGTTATCTTCTCCAACTAGTCATCTTCCCCCATCACTACCTGTGGGAGCATCAGGGTGAGGGATGTGCCCAGCAGTCTGGGAAACGAACTGAAATGTACATATAGCTCAAATGGGGATTGAGGTCTGACCTTCACCTTGGTCACGTCCCCATCTGCCTCTCTTCCTCCTCCAACTCTCATTTATGCACCCAGAGGATCCTCAAAGGAGGTTTCCAATTTGATGCGAAGGTTGGATTACTCAATAAGGTGGGAAACATTTATGTCTGTAACAGTGTAACAAATGCGGGTGAAGGACTTTCCCCAAGTCTACCCTTTCCCAAGATTTTCTCCAGGATTTATTCTGGGAACTATCTCCATCTATCCACCCACTCGCTGCACTCACTCATTCACTCACTCAGTATTTCAAAAGGTATATTTGTGTGCCTGTGACATGCCAGGCATATGGCAGTGCTGGAGGCGTGGACATGACCGTCCTGTTAGTTATGGTCCTCTTTGCTTTTGAGTTGACACATCTGTGAACTGGCTTTGGAAAGAGAAAGAGTTTAGGGAAGGAAAGTGGAGAGGGGTATAAGTAAGCACTATCTGAGAATTTCTGTTTGCTAGGTCCAGTTTTGCCGTCACCCTAGCTTTTTCAAATGAAGCCAGTGACCTCTCTTGTCCCCATGGTGTATGGGAAAAGAGTCATGTAGCCCTGCAGGCCCAAGGTCTTGTTCCTGGATTCTGTTTTTCTGGCAGATGATCAGTTAGCCAATAATTTGGGAGTGGTGGTATTAGATGTTTGGCCATAATGTGGCCCTTGGACCAGACAGAGGCCAAGAGGCTGGAAAAAAAGGAAGACTCTAAAGGGCCTTCATGAACAAGGGAGCAAGTCCTGACCCTGTAATGAGCTCTAGTCTGGGGGCAGGTCAGGGCCCTGCTTCACTGGGAGCAACCGATAAAAAACCAAAATAAAATGTTATCACCTCAGCTGGCTAAGCCAAGGCCAGTGAGAAAATTGTCCTAGGAAGCCCTGAAAGCAGAAAATAAGAGGCTGGCTTAAATGTCACATGGAGCTTAAGAAGGTTGGAGAGGGGCTTCCCTGGTGGCGCAGTGGTTAAGAATCCGCCTGCCAACACAGGGGACACGGGTTCGAGCCCTGGTCCGGGAAGATCCCACACGCCGCGGAACAACTAAGCCCGTGCGCCGCAACTACTGAGCCTGCACTCTAGAGCCCGTGCTCCACAACAAGAGAAGCCACCGCAATGAGAAGCCCACGCACCGCAACGAAGAGTAGCCCCCGCTCTCCGCAACTAGAGAAAGCCCGCGCACAGCAACGAACACCCAACGCAGCCAGAAATAATAAATAAAATAATTTCAAAAATTAAAAAAAAAACGAAAAAGAAGGTTGGAGACATTCCAGGGCTAAGTGGGGGCCTTCTAAGGTCGTTCAGTCTAGAGTTTTCCAACACCCAAGCCAACATTTACAGCTTGAACTCATGCCCTCCCTGCCCTCTCCTCCTCTGCTTTACCCCAGAGGTCTGCAGTACAACTGGGTTGCAAATATCGTCTGGTCCATCCCCGTACCTCCCAGCTGGCTTGGCTGGGCTTCATTTCACATGTGCTCTAATCTGAAAACAAACACTGAAATCAGCTGCGAGGAGGCCACGCTGATACGACCAATGATCAAAGAAGGTCCTCTCTCTGGATCCCTGTAAGAAAGGACTCCAAAGGCATTTTCCTCACTCATACTCACTTGCACAACCTCCCACTCACAGGCATACATATACACATGTACACTCAGACAGGCACACAGATACAGATGCTCACAATCCCAGTGGGTTACTTCACTATGTGCTTGGCCATTTGGTCAAAGACGGGGCAGCGTTTACCTCTACGAATGCGAGGTCTAATCTGTGAAGAAAATGTGTGCATATGTAAAGAATCAAAGAAGATAATAGTTACAGCCTATGTCACAGGCGTGGACTAATCTTCGATTAAATAATGATATTCAGATGACATTTCTTGGCAATTGGCAGGCCAGCTGGAAAAATAAGTCAGAATTTCCACAGAGAATAGACTGTTTTGCCATCCAAAGCTGGCCAAGTACAAACAGCAAAGGTTCTAAATACATATGAATAAAAGGTCCCAGCACTCTGGCTTGCAAATACACTCCTTCTTCCCTACTCACAGAATTGCACACACCAGTTTACAGATGTGTGTGAAGTGCATATGGAAATTTAATATCTGCTGTATACACTTGTCTGTCCTCTTTCTCCTGCGATATCTCACCTGGGAAACTTCCTAGTCTAGTTCCTCATTCTTCAGATGAGGGAACTGAAGTCGAGAGAGCTAGGCTGCTGGAGGGACTTACCCAAGGTCATGCAGCAAGCCAGCCGTCTTGACTTTCATTCCAATGCTGTTTTGAGTACGTTCTAACCTCCACAGAGCTGACTGGTGGAACCTGTCAGCACCCATCATGGGATGGAATGCATGTGCACAGGAGCCAGAGCTGCTGTGGCTGACGTGTAAAAGGTACGTGTGTGTAACAGGACGTGATGGAAAAACGTACACTCTGGCTCTGGCTAGACCTGGTCTATTGTCGGTATTCGAACAGGAAAGAGATGGAGACCCTAACATGGGTGCCATTTACACAGCGGTGTCTGGGATCAAGGGAAGCCCATAAGGGATGGTATAGAAACCCGTGTAAGCAGCGCCAGAGACCTGAAGGAGGCTAGTGGAGGGAGGCGTTCCGCAACCCAGAGAGAGTAAGGTTGATCTTTGGTGGGGGCGGGGGGGGGACTCAGTCAACGAGGGGGACCTGCAGGGAGGATGCTGGGAATCAATACTGTGAACTCACCCTTCTCTATTCTCTCAGCTCCTGCTTGTGCCTCCCACTGGGTAAACTCAACAGGAGCTAAAGGCCGGGGGCCATGATGTGGACCATAAACTGAGCCTCCCAGGGGGAGGGAGGGCTGACTGGATCTACAGGAGCAAATAGAACTTCCCACATGTCTGGGTTCAAATCTCAAGCAGCTTTGCTACTTATGAGTGCTGTGACTTGGGACAAGTCCTACTACTCTCCGCCATTGGGTGCCTCATCTGTGAGCTGGTTATGGTGCCACCCACACTGAGAGGCGCAGTGACTCTTAGAGCTGGTGTATGGATGGCTCCGAGCTTAACACCTAGTGTATTTGGTCCATTCCGTCTTCTCTCAGCAATGCCAGAGGCCCCTGGATAATTCGGTAAAAGGAACCTGAAGCCTTATACTTTTGCAGATCTTTTGATCTAGAAATTCTGCTTCTAGGACTTAGTCTCAAGGAACTAATCTGGCAAATGCACAAAATTTATAATGTTTTTTTGCCATACCACTACTTAAAATGTGAAAATTGGGAGCAGCTTGACTGATTGTATCCATCAGGATTCTTAGATGCAAACCACAGAAACTGATTCTTGACGAGTTAAGCAGAAAAGGAATTAATTGAAGGATTACTGGATGACTCACAATTGCCAGAAGAGGCCAGGCTGCCTGGTGGGTGAGAACAATTGACCTCCTGCTGTACACTTGAGTCTGTGGCTGATAATCTGTGGGTGTCTATGTAAACATAAACCTTGCCCCAGACGCCCAGGGTGTTCATACCCAATAGTGTGGGGCAAACCAGCTTGTCTCTACCAGTCAAAGTCTTGGTTCTTAGGCATGTTCTGGAGGTACAAGCAGGATGAGGTAGACGTGCTCGGCAGCAGCATTTGTGGAAAAGACTTGGAAGCGTCGGTGACCAGCAAGCTCCACACCAAGCGTAGACTTAGGTTCTTCAAGGAGTCTGTCAGTGCACCCCAATTCACAAAGTGCATCCTCTAAGAGCTCACAGACAGACCAAAGTGATCTTGGGGGAAAGTGGACCCTGGGGGATGCTGGTACCTTTGACTTGTACCTGCCTGTGCCTGGCAATGTTGATGCCACACCCAGGTCCCCTTTACTGGGCCAGTGTGCCCACCTAGATGCTGCGACTCTTGGTTGTTGACAGCTCAGAGCTGCTCGCCTTCTCAGTTGAGCTGACCAAGAGAGTGCCCTGCTTGGGCAAGGTTTCTTTGTCCCTGACCCCAAGGGTCAGGCAAAAGATTAGACTTCACCTGAGACCACAACCTTGCTCTGCTCTTTCTCCTTCCCCGATTTTCTTTCCCTTCGCCCTTATTGGTTTTCCCTGAGGAGCTCCCCCTTGATAAATCAGCTGTACTCAATCCATATCTCAAGCTCTGCTTCTAGGGAAATGGGCCTAAGCCCCTCTGACTCAGATTTGTGCCTGGCCTTGAATGCCTTCTTGCACGTGTGCCTGGCACCTGACCCCTGCCATCCTTTTGCTCCCAGCCTTTACTCTGACTATTGTCACCAAGCCCAGTGTGACAGTGAAAGAGAAAAGGTATACAGTGTTGGGGACAGGACTGGCATTCATTCAGGGCTGCCGTTTTGCTTTGGTCCTCTTGCAGAAGGAGCCACATCTCAAGTGAGCAGACTGGGGTGCACTTTCTCCTCTGAGCCCTCTGCCCCCACCACCGGCAGCTAGTGTAACCTCTCTTGTCACATATGTCACACTCTATTACACTCTCTTCTCCCTGGCGAGACTGTGAGCTCTAGAGCAAGGCTGAGCCTGGGTCTTACTGAAATTCCGCTTGGTGTCTGGCCTCAAGAAATGGCAGTGATTATCATTATTACTGATTGGCACACAGGTAATCCTTGTCAAATGAATGAGAGAATCTTCAGAGGACAGGTGGCCCGATGCTCAAAGGGACAGTACCACCCTGTGGGGAGAGTGGATTTACCCAACTGCCAGCTCAGTTATCAGAGTAACCCACAGACGAGCTTAGGCTGAGAATAGAATGAGCACAGATTCTCATTACCTACAAGTCATTAAGTTATGATTAGAAAAAAGGGAGGAGAGAAGGGATGAACATTTGTAAAGGGATACGACATCTGTATTCATCCGTATTCAGATACCACAACCGGCCCACTGGGCCACCTTTAATGAACAACATATGTTACGGTTTCTGTGGACCATATTGTATACCTGCTTTGTGTTAAGTGTTATACAACACAAAGATGATTTCATTTGAGGTCCCTGTCCCCAAGGACCTCACAATTTCAAATAAACAGGCCATTATAATATGGATAATATTTTTTAAATGAATTTATTTATTTATTTTGGGCTGCATTGGGTCTTCGTTGCTGCGCACAGGCTTTCTCTAGTTGCGGCGAGCGGGGACTACTCTTCGTTGCAGTGGCTTCTCTTGTTGTGGAGCACGGGCTCTGGATGTGTGGGCTTCAGTAGTTGTGGCACGTGGGCTCAGTAGTTGTGACTCGCGGGCTCTAGAGCACAGGCTCAGTAGTTGTGGCGCACGGCCTTAGTTGCTCCGCGGCATGTGGGATCTTCCCGGACCACGGCTCGAACCCACGCCCCTTGCAGTGGCAGGTGGATTCTTAACCACTGCACCACCAGGGAAGCCCAATAATGGATAATATTTGAGTGTTCACTATGGACCAGGCATGGTTTGAGGCACATCACAAATATTAATTCATTTAATCCTCTGTGTAACTGTCTGAGACAGGTAATTTTACAAATGTAAAAAGTGAGGCACAGAGAGATTTATTAACTTGCCCAAGGTACACAGCTCTTAAGTGGGAGAGTCAGGATTTGAACCCACAGCCTTTTCACTTCCTTGCCCTGCAGCATGCCACAGAACAATGAGTTGTGAATTAAGTGCCATGAGAAGCCCACTCTTCACATGGAAAACCTTCAACTAATATCCCGCCTGCACATCAGAATTACGGTGTCCAGGATGGTAAAGCATGCCTCCTTTCTCTTGATCATCATTCCCTTCTCCTCCTTCTGGCCGACCCTGTCCCTCTCAATGCACTACCGTCCCATTATCTCCATCTAGAACCTCAGAGCTGTCCTTGATCCTTCCTTCCCTCATGTCACCTGTAACCTGGTTGCTAAGTCTGCTGAATTCTAGATGGACAAACCTCCACAGCTCAGCCCCTTCTCCCCACGCTCTTGGCCCTGGCTTAATTCAGGCCCTTCACCTCCTGCTTGGATCACTGCAATAGTCTCCCTTATTCCTGCTTCAATATGCCCTTCACACCACTGTCTTCCTCACCTAGCCCCCAACCACACTGCAAGCCTTAAGGAAGGGCCTGGGACTCTGGTCAAATCCACCATGGCAGGCTTGGGCTCTGCCTTTTTAAGAACAATACTGGCCAGGACTAGGAAGTGACTCATCACCCCATGTGCAGGGCAAGAGAGGCCAGCTGTATGCACTGGAAATCACACTGCTTCTCAAAAGTGGATGCCCATATGAATCACCTGGGAATCTTGTTAAAGTGCAGATTCTGATTCAGTAGGCCCGGGGTGGGGCCTGAGATTCTGCATTTCTAATGAGTTCCAAGGTGAGGCCAATCCTGCGGGTCCCTAGATTATGGTTTGACTAGCAGGGTACAAGAGGACAGCTTCAAGAATTAAGGCAGGGGTTTCCCCTTAGGCCAGGACAAGTGGAGCTATAGAAGAAAAGCAGCAACAGTGTTCTTTATCGAGCACTTGCTCTATGCTAAATGCTGTGCCAAGTCCTTGTTTTGCATAGTCTCACCCAGTCCTCCTAATGACCCCATAAACTGAATCCCATTATTATTCCTACTTCCTGTATGAGAATACTGCGGTTTAGCAAGATAAAGGAACTGACCCAAGCTTACCCAGCTAGGAAATGGTGGAACTGCAGCTTAAACCTTTATCTCTCTGTTCCAAAATTAGTCCTCTTAACCCACCTGCCACTCAGAGAAAAGGCCGAGGAGCCACGAAGGTCTGAAGGTGAAGGAACGGCGGAGAATGAATGCTGTATCCTACCAGTGGTGACTACTGAAAACCTAGCACAAGCTGACATCTTGGGTTCTTGACATATATTTTCTCTAATCTTTGTGTTACTGTTAAAAATAGGTACTATTATCAGAAATGGTCAGAGAGAGGTTTAGAGGCAGAAAGAGTGGAACCGAGTCTCCAACACTGCTGCCTGAACTTCCCGTTACCTGTAGCTGTAGGCTGTCAACAACTGGGCTGCCACCACCCACACAGTGTGGCCGAGGCCCACCTGGAGCAGACGCAACAACAGAGCACAGACCCCCGGGGCCAAGAAGCCAGAGTCTGACGTTCTTGCCCTAAACAGAGACTAACGGCAGAGTGAGATTCAGTATGTGAGGGAAAAACACAGGACTGGGGGTTTCGTCCCGGTTTTATAACAAATAAGCAGTGTGACCCTGAGTGGCCATTATCCCTCTCTGGGCTCCTTTTTTCATCTGGAAGGCCGTGGACAGGACTGGCTGTATAATTTGCAGGGCCTGGTGCACAATGAAAATGTGGGCCTTTTGTTAAAAAATTACCATGGGGCGTCCCTGGTGACGCAGTGGTTGAGAGTCCACCTGCCAAGGCAGGGGATGCGGGTTCGAGCCCTGGTCTGGGAAGATCCCACATGCCGCGGAGCAGCTGGGCCCGTGACCCACAACTACTGAGCCTGCGCGTCTGGAGCCTGTGCTCCGCAACAAGAGAGGCCGCGATAGTGAGAGGCCCGCGCACCGTGATGAAGAGTGGCCCCCGCTCGCCGCAACTGGAGAAAGCCCTCGCACAGAAACGAAGACCCAACACAGCTAAAAGTAATAAAATAAATAAATAAATAATAATAAAAAAAAAAAGGAATTCCTAAAAAAAAAAAAAAAAATTACTATGAATTTCAAGATGGTGGCGGCAGAGCATTAAACCAAGAGTGGGGCCTTTCTAAGGATGGGGCCCTGTGCGACTGCATCAGTCACCTGCCCAGGAAGCCAGCCCTGGCCATGCACTGGGATGGTGCGGTGTCTAATGACCCTTCAAGCTCTTCTGTTCATAAGGTTCTCTGCTGTTTTCTGCTATTATCCCCACCTCGTTTATTTATAATTCATATGTCACCCAAAAAATATCTGTGGTGACTCTCTACCCAGCTGTGCCTTTGTCTGATACCTCCTGGGATCAGCTCTGCCCTCCCCCCGTCTGCTCGACCACCCACAGGCCTCGTAAGGATTGCTGTCTCGTGAACGTGAGAAAGTGGCCCAGATCTGTTGCCATCTTGGGAGAGCCAAGGGGCGGCATGGGTGGAAGGGATGAGAGCATGTCCTGGAACCCATCCTTCGCAGACAGCGCCTTCATTTCCCAGTTCTTTCCTGACTCCTCAAGAATGGGAACAGAGAGATAGTGAGAGAGGGTGAGTCAGCAGCTCCAGTCCTGTCCTTGCCCCCTCCCTGCCCACCCCCCCACCCCCTGAGGGAGTGAATACCTCAGTTCCCAAACTCTCTGAGTCAGGGAGGTCACCTTGAGGACATTAGCCTGTTTATCCGAACCATGCAGACCAAGCAACAGCTGCTGACATGAGCCCAGGAGGCGTCACTTCCTGTTGCTGGGAGACCAGACCAGGTGGACTCCCTGCCCTCCTCCTGGACACCTGCCACACTGTCCAGGTGGCCCCAGGGCAGGGTGGGCATCGGCTGCCTGGTGTGGTTCCGGAGACTCAGCCCAGTGCTCGGGAGAGCCCCTGCCAGCATCTTCTCCAGGGATGCTGAGTGTCAGGGTTATCAAAGGGGGGGAGACCCGACTCTGGAGAGACAGATGGAGCACTGGCAAGAGTGTCTGCAGTGCTGGGGCCTCTCTCTCGGGCTTTGCCACTGATGCTAGGCAAACAAACAAACAATCTAGACAAGAAAACAAACAAAAAACTTGTCACCTTGACTCTCCAGGCCTCACTTTCCTCATTCGAAAAGTGGAAAATCCTTTTTGCCCCCTTCCCTAGGCAGAATGAATTGGTCCCTTGCTGAGACCTCAAAGCATCACTTGATCAGGGGACTTAACACGTCATGATGGGGTTGTTTTAATATGTATGTGACCCTCCTTTAGGCAATCAGCTCCTTAAGGGCAAGAAACATCTTTTAGTCTTTCCCTGGTGTTCTTTTTAGCCCTAACACCTAATCCTTCCATGTCTTAGATGCTCAGACTGCATTGGGGATGCTAGTGTACAGGAAACAGCTACACGTCACACAATTGTTAAGGTGACAACATTATGTAACCACTCCCAGCAGTGCCTAGGGAGAGATGTAAACAAAGAGAAACCCAAGATCTCTGCTCCCAACGCAAGACCGAAGAACAGTATTGGAAACCTCCCTGCCCTGCCCCCCACCGGCATCCCCCCTCTCTCCGTCCCATGCCTGCCACCGACCACTACTGAATTTTGTCTTTTGTCATCTGACTACCGTGGCCCTACGTCCTGTCAACATATGACTGACGTGCACAGTCCAGAAGGAGTAGCACTGCTCTCTGGGGAGAGTTAAGGGTCTTGCCCAGAATGGTAGTAAGGACATTCCTGGTACTGGTCACTGGGGCAGAGGTGTGAACTTCAGACCAGACCTTGAGAAGGTATCTGAGGATGAAAGGAGGTGAGGAAATTCTGGAAGCAGCAGCTGCTTCCCATAAGAGCCCTGGAGGACTGAGAAAAGGTCTGTGAGCCCCCCTGGAAGCACAGAGCTCCACCCCCAAGGCGGACTCTTGATGTTCCTCCCCGTCGCTCTCCCCTCGTGGGTAAGTAAAGCTTTGGAGAGTTACAGCCGTGGGAACCAGGAGAAGGTTGGTGTTACGGACTGAGTCCCCCCCAAATTCATATACTGAAACTGAGCAGGACCCTATGGGGCTCCTGGGCACAGAAGCCTTTCTGCGTCCCCCATTTCTTGTTTGTAAGGAACAGACTCGAGTCTCCACGACCTTCTCTGAGTTCCAACAAGCAGATTCGAACAGTTGCTAATCAGGGAAGGGAGGGGATGCAGAGACAAGGGAAGAGACCACCTGAGGCCAGATTAAAGGCATGCAGGCCCTGCACACACCCTCATCCTTACCAGCCACTCCGCCCTTGAACCATTGCTATAAAACTCCTCACCAAATCCTCCTGGGTTGGGACACACAGTTTTGAGGGCATGAGCCCGCTGTGGCCCCCTTTGCCTGGCAAAGCAATAAAGCTATTCTTTTCTACTTCACCCAAGACTCTGCCTCTGAGATTCTATTTGGCACCAGGGTACAGAGGCCAACTTTTTGGCATCAATACCCACAATGTGAGTGTATTTGGAGTTAGGGCCTTTAAGGAGTTAATTAAGGTTAAAGGAGGTGACACTAATCTAATGGACTGGTGTCCTTATAAGAAGAGACACCAGAGAACTCTGTCTCTCTCTCTCTCTCTCCCTCTCTCTCCATCCCCCGAACCCTCTCTTTCTCCACACATGCACAGAGAAGAGGCCACGTGAGGACACACTTAGAAGGCAGCTGTCTACAAGCCAGGAAGAGAGGCCTCACCAGAAACCAATCTTGTGGGCACCCTGACCTTAGACTTCTAGTCTTCAGAACTGTGAGAAAATAAACTTCCGTTAAGCCACTCAGACTATGGCATCTTGTTATGGCACAGATGGCATGTTGGTGGGCACCTCCTAGCATGCTCCAGGCTGGGGACAGATGTCCTAGTGCATGGGCTAAGGAACAGGCTTTATGGAGAAAGGAAAAGTATAAGGAGTCATGGAACGAAGGCACAGGTCCCCCTTCTCCCACTGTGCCCATGGGGAAGTTTTCTGGGTTGGCGAGCTTATTCACTCCCACGTAGGGATTCTGTCCTTCCTGAGGGTCTCCCTTCTTACAGGACAAGCAAGAGAAAAACCATGCCATTGGGGGCAGCAATCAGACCACTTTAGTACAATGCAAGCTGTCCCTGGGGGCCAGCATTTAGCAGAGTTGTTCAAGGACACCAGCTCCCAGCACCTGGAGCCCTTGAGACCCATGACTATGGGCAGCTTAGCTTGGCCACAGGCCCTCCCCCAGGAAATCTGGGGCCCTTGGTGCCAGCGAGATAATCATCCAGGCCACTTGGAGTGAGCACCAGGGTCCTTCCAGACAACGGAAGTATTTTTGTTCAGAGCAGTCAGGAGAACAATACTCCCCCTGGGTCGGCAGGCTGGTGGAAATGGGAGTGAGCACAAGAGAAGGTCAAACTCAGGGAAATTACAGGTCACTTGGTCAACTGCACTTCCCCACAGGGCCTCTCCTTCCTAGAAGTGACTTTGGAGATTCTTGATGTTCTTATTGAGAGAGCAGCATTCCTTCCACAGGATGGACAGATGGGGGGACCAGATGTCCAAGGCATGACTCTGTGGGACCCACATGACCATGGATAGCTGAGCACCTCCAGGCCAATGAGATCTCAGGACTCCAGATGCTCCTGAGATGGCCACGGCCTCCTCTGTAGGAGGAAGAGAATGCTGAGGAGACAAGAAGTTACGGGGCTCACGTATTGGAGGGAGGGGGCCAGAGGCAAGACTCGGCAGCCTTCTGTGCCCAAGCCTTCCAGGGTCGGTGGGATGAGCCCAGGCTCTTTTCCTCCCCATTGTTGGCTGCCTTTATCAAAAAGGATATGTCTGGTGAGTTAGGGTCCGGGATGCAAAAGGTATTTGCCTGTGCTTGGCTCTGCTTCTTCCCAAAGATCTTGGTCCCTGAAACAAGTACCACCTGTAGTGTGTGCGTGCACACATCATCGTACATATGCACACACGTGTGTGTATACATGCACACATCTGTGCGTGGCTGGCTCGGGAGCCAAGAAGAATGGAGACACAACAGACCTGGCAGGGCAGGCTGCCAGGCTCATCTGAAACCCCTACCTGTGGCCCCATCTCATCGTGGTGCCCGAGCCCAGCTGGCTGCAGTGAAGGCTCAGGCCTGGGGCGCCAGAGGGCAGCAGGTGCTTCTTTGCTGGTAGGTAGCGCTGTGTGGGCCCTTTGGGAGACGGCGGGGCCTCCAGGGCTGTGGAGGCATGGCCCAGGGCTCAGCAAGCCTGCCTTCCTCCTCTGTAAACCTCTTCAGCAGCTTCAGCGTCCCATCTCTCAAAGGCCAACTCAGAGGCTCCCTGATCAACCATCTCTCTCTTCCAAATTCTTATAACACGTTGCACCACACTCTTGGCACATGCCACAGACGGCCCCCTGTGACTCATGGTTACTAAACCAGGGGACGCTTGAGGGCAGGGACGTTGTCAGAAGCAGTTTTCACTCTGCCAGGGGCCTGACCCCTGCGCCGTTCAGTCAAAGCTGGTGCCCTGCTGGTGACCGTTGTCTCCCTGCTGCACAACACCATCTTCCTCTAGCGTGGACCACTTGCCTTGCTCCTCTGCCTGACGTCACCTGTGGAGGTTTGTCTCCATCGGTGCTTTCTCTGGAGCCCGACCATGAGCCGGACCAGACTTTGACCGCCCCCCTCTCACTGCCTCGTGGCGTCTGACTCTTTGGGAAGGTAGCAGAGAAAGTGAAAAATAAAACATGACTCTGTACAGTTTTACCACTGCCTGGCCTTCCACTAGCCTGGGTAATATCCCAACTTTGGTAGATTTCATCACTTTCTGTTATTATCAAACAACTTCAAAATGCGTATTAAGAAGTCCAGTCCAGTCTAATCCCAAAGCTTCACTCTCTCACCCACTTTAAAGCCTCTCCCTGTTCCCAGCTCTGCCCAGACTCAGGGGAACAGCTGTGGTTAACTTCACTGTTTTCCCTTCCATCTCCTTTTCTACCAGCCGTGCAGCTTCTGGCTCCTCAGGATTGAAGCAGAGGAAGAGGCCTGACAGAGAGCAGGAAGGTCCTTCTTGCCTGGATTACTGTAACCTGCCACTTGCGACCACGCGTTGTAGCACACGTACAAACACTGATTCATTTTCTTGTGATGAGTGTGGGTCCTCCTGGGGTCCCCCGCTGGGCCTTTATGTGGCTTGGGAGACGCGATCTCTAGCTGACAGCTTATGACCCGCCCCTCTCAAGCTCTGTATTCTGTGGGCCACCACCAGCCTCCTTCTCCTGGGGTTGCCTGGGCCCCGGCAGGAAGCCCGCTTGGCTGGAGGCCCTTCCAAGACAAAAGCAAACCTGCTGCCTTCCTGGGTCCACCTGGCCCACAGAAAATGGCCTGCATCCTTGTCCTTCCTCTGCTTTCGGTGGAAGCACAGTTGTTCCCACTGTCACCTTCTCTGTCTCTTGTAACAGGCTGTCCTCACGCAGCCACTCACCTTCAGGCCTCTCCAGATGAGCTCCAGGCACCAGCACGATATCGCCCACTCCCGAGTTTTACGTCAGGCTCTCTTGAGGGCTCCCTTCCTGAGAGGCTCCAGTTAGTTGTGTCACCACGACTCAGATTTCTGTAGCTCAGTAAGCATCTGGCCAGAGGGCTGAGGTCACTCTCTCCTCGTGGGAAACACACCCGTTCTGTATTCGTGATTCTTGAAACCTCCTTGTCTGCCTGGAGCTCGGGGCAGGTCCTCTCTCCCTGCCTGAGGATCAAGGGGCTCAGAGCAGACTGGCAGACAACTCTTGCTCTAAGGAACTCCTCCCCATCAATCTCTACCGACCAATCCCCTTCCGTGCCTTAGGGGAGGGCGGGGGGTGGACTCCGGGAATGGCCTTCCAAACTTTTTTGTTTGACTACCTCCTAAAAGGATTTTGAAAAACCATGTAGCCTTTCAAGTATTTTTAAGCATTTTATTTTATTTCATTTTTTATTTTTTTGACAATAGAAGGATCATGATTTATTTATTTACTTATAAGCATTTTAAAATGCTTTTACTTTGAAGCATTTAAGATTGACATCTAAAATGTTTCATCACAAGTTTAGGTAGTTATAAAGGATAAAATTTCTGGTGTACTGAATATGATATACGTGCTTTAAATATTTTTCATCAAAACCTTGAAGCTGGGGCTTCCCTGGTGGCGCAGTGGTTAAGAATCTGCCTGCCAATGCAGGAGACACGGGTTCGAGCCCTGGTCCGGGAAGATCCTGCATGCCGCGGAGCAACTAAGCCCGTGTGCTACAACTACTGAGCCTGTGCTCTAGAGCCCGCGAGCCACAACCACTGAGCCCGCGTACCACAACTACTGAAGCCCGTGCGACTAGAGCCCATGCTCCGCAACAAGAGAAGCCATCGCAATGAGAAGCCCACGTACCACAACGAAGAGTAGCCCCCGCTCGCTGCAACTAGAAAAAGCCCGCACGCAGCAACGAAGACCCGATGCAGTCAATAAATAAATAAATTAATTAATTAATTAAAAAACAAAACAAAAAAAAACCTTGAAGCTGCAGATCTGGGTTATTTAATTTATGGAAAACAGCCACCTTATAACGTAATTCGGCAAAAACCAAACAACTAGATCATAACTTTGTGTGAAAAAAGAAAATTCTGATTTCACTTTCAGTTCAAATATATAAATTAATAGGTACTGGAAACATCTGCATTCTTACCCCAAGATAGACCGGTGGTAGGTGGCAAGGCACAGAGTCTGTGGGGACTTATCGCTTGTATGGACCATTCCTGGCTTGGATTGTTACTGGAATCTTTCTTGCAGTCCTGTGTCTGGTGCTGAGGATTTTATATCCTGAGGAGATGCACCACAGCCAGATTCAGGATGGGCAAAAGGCCTTTCTTTGTTTTGTGGGAAAACTGGAAACCACCAGTGTATGCTTAGACACATCGGTTTTAGGAGAGAATGCCTAAAACGAAGGGGCTGGAAAGTGATGTCTTCAAAACTGTCAGTGCCTTTGTATTCTTGTGAACGTCTCCATGTGTCCCCAGGGACAGCCCACTGGAAGACTGCTGGGCTAACGGTGACTGTATCTTTTGTGGTCATCCCTGAGCAAGTTCTGCATAGATGGTCCAACACCTCTCATTAGCATGGGGGTGGATTAACACCCTTTGTCTCAGACTTGAGGTCTCATCCAAGATGGGAATGACAGGCTGGTCGCATGTGACCACCCTGCTTGGCTCACACAGGGCTGGGCCCGTGGTGGGTGTGGGTGCCCGTGAGGGTCTGGGACCCATGTCTGATGTTGGCAGTGAGTCAGCTCCTGCAGCCCCTGCTGCCACCGTCCCTCCCTCCGGCCCCTCCCTGTGTGGGAAGGGGTGTGACGGGAACGCTGGGCTGAGCCACCATGTCCGTGTGGTCAGGGCTTTGGAGTGGGTGGTGATGGGAGATGCAGCTGGCCAGCAGGGGCTGGGGGGCGCCTCTGGGGGAGGCAGCCTGGGCCAGGGCAGAGTGTGTCGGCCAAGTGGAATCCCCATGGCCTCATCTGCAAAGCCATCTGCAAGGCTGAGCTATTCCTTTGTCTGTGTCTGAGGGCCCCCACTTGTGGGCTCAGCCTGGGAAAATGTGTGCAGTCAGGGCCACGGTGGCCTCCAGAAGCAGCAGAAGTGGGATCGGCAGCTGTTCTGAGCCTCCTAGGGATCAGCCTGTCTGGCCCATCACCAGCCTTATGCTGGAGTTGGCCTCTGCCTGGGTGGTGAGCTTGGAGGACACGGAGATGGACTTGATCCAAACATCTCCCACACCAGCCTGTCACGGTGCCTGAACGGCCCACCACGAGAGACAGACAGAGACAGAGAAAGAGAGGGCGGCAGCCTTGGGGCCGGCACGTATCACTCCCCTCCTTCATTCTTCAATACTCGTGGTAAGACGACCTTGGGTAAGCCCACTAACCTCTCCAAGCCTCAGTCTGCTCTCTGTAACATGGGGACAGAATTCAGGGCTGAGGGGGATCAGATGGGATGCAGAATGTGGAAGTATCTGGCCCACAGCAAGTGGCCGGGAAAGCCTCGTTTCCGAGGCAGAGACGTCCATTATGTCCTCCCTGACCTCTCAGGCTCGCACGTGTTCCGAGTGCTGACCCTTGACCCCCTGACCACAGCCTATTGTGCCTGCTGCGTCCTCTCTCCCCGGGTGGCCAACCCCTAGGCTGCTCTGAACCAGTCAGATTTGCTTTCTTGGGATTTTGGGGGAAGAGGACAGAGGCAGAGGGCTCAGGGAGCTGCATCGTGGGAACAGCGGAGAGCTGAGGGGTGGCCTGAGACCTCTGATGTCGGGGCCCCAGCCCCCAGGCGCCCACAACCAGGGGCCAGCCCACACCTGGCCTAACGCAGTCACGGTCAAATGTCAGTGGAGGGCTTATTACGACGCAGGTTCCTGGGTCTCGCCCTGAAGAGCAGCTTCAGGGGGACAGGCTGTGTGGGCCTGGGACGGGGAGGTGGTCCAGGTCACCTTGAAGCAGACCCCTGCCTCAAACCCCTCACGCCCCAGGCATCCTCCTCAGACTGATCCTGACGGAGGCCTGGGAAGGGGCAGGTTAAACTCGGCCAGGCTGTCTTCCAAAAACTCCACTTCCCGGATGACGGCATCTTACAACAGACCCCATGCTGAAGGGGGACCAGGGCTCTGGGGACGCAAGACTGTGACAGAAAGGAGCGAGGGGGAAACTGTGGATTCAGTGCTGGAGGAGGAGCAAGGGAAGCAGGATCTGGACAATTCCTGTGGCCACAGAATAGCCAGGACTCACCCGAGCCTGGGCTCAATGTAGTGCCTCTGCCTCCTGGAAGGTGGTGAGCTGACCCTCCTGGGTGTGGACAGGATCACCGCATACTCCTGACTGCAGTGCTGCCCCAGGCCCACCTTCTGACCACACAGAGCTACTGGTAGGGCAAAGACTAGTTACTAGAAGGACTAGTTGCCGCACACTCAGCCTTGTTGACTCCCCTGCACTTAAAGGCAGCCTGAGGACCAGAGCACTGGGCCAAGAGCAGCTGAGAACAGGCATCAGCACAGCTGACAGCCCCATTTCTCTTCTTCTCTTCCTCCAGGACAAGATCAAACACCTCCTCCAGGAAGCCTTCCTGAATTACTCCTGCTTCTAACCCCCCCACCCCTCGTGCCTTAGTTTACCAATCAGGTTGCTCTGCCTTGTGTCATGGGTCTGTCTCCCTGAGGGCACCTCTGCATCTCCATCTCCCTGTCCTGGGCCAGCACAGGGCAGTCTGTCTGGTCCTGGGAAGCCAAATCATGATGTGACAGTTAAGAGCCTGGATTTGGGGTCTGAGAGACCTAGATTCAACTCTAATTCTGCTAATGTGAACCCTGGGGAAATAATTTAACCTCACCGAGCCTCAGTTTCCCCATCTGCACACGTGGAGGTAATGATAATTCTCACCACATATGGTGTGTTGTGAGGATTAAAAGAAAGAGATGATACCGATCAAGTATCATCAGGACATTGCACTTAGAACAATTAGAACGTACGTGGAGCTATTATTATTAATTACTGTTATTATTAATGATACTATTAATGATACTATTATCATTAATGACTCACTTTTCCTCCTCCTCTGAGGTTGCAATGTCTGCCACGTGCCAGGTGCTGAGCAGGTGCTGGGGACAGCGGGGTGAAGAGGAGACCTCCCTGCCATAGGACAACTTATGTGCCACGTGCTCTCACAGAGGCATGGCCAGAAGACTCGGCAAACTATGGCGAGTGCGCTCTTCCGGGGCCGAGCTGAGATGGGGGGCAGGGGTGGCCTGCCAGGAAGGGTGACAGCAGGCAGTGACGCTGTACAGGACGCACAGCTTCCTGACACGTGAAGGAAGAGGGGGAAGGGCATTCCTGGCAGAGGGGAGAACGCACACAGGGACATCTCCACTCTCGGGAGGGTGGGAGTTGCCAGTCACTCTAGGGGAGGGAAGGGTGATGGGGGAGGAGGAGAGAAGTAGCTCTGGAGAACCCTTCCCTATCTTCCCAGTTGGGACATGAAAATCCAATCCCTCAAATGTTGATTAAAAGCTCTGTGCCTGGCCCAGGGAAGCTTGCACTGGGACCCCACGAAGCGGCAGGTGAGGCTCAAGGAACTTCCGCCTGCCTAGAGCAGAACCTACCCGGGTGAGTATCTCTTAATTGACCGTTGTGTCCCCGACGGCCCCTCACATGCAAGGAACCAGGTCCTAAGCACAACGGCCCTGCCTGTGGACCTCTGGAGAATTAGACAGATAGACAAAAGACCATCCATGGATCTCAGAAGAATGGCAGAGATGGGGAACTTGGAGGCTCAGGTCACACTTGGGAAATCGGGTTTTGCCCCTGCTTTGCCCCTCTGGTCCTCTAGGCCGAGACCAGCTCTGCAGGAAGCGGGCTGCAGCCACAGACGTGCCAGACCGTGGAGGAGCCGGTGCCCTCACCATCCCCAAAGCATGTCTTATTATTAAAACTCATACATCACACACCAAAGCAAACACCTGGTGTGAGGGAATTGGAATCCTTCAGCATGGACAAGATCCATCACCTTCTAAATCAGGTACATCAGCCTGTGAATCAAACACATCACCTCTGGATTCAACGGGCTCCCAGTCGGATTAGAGGCACCACCTCTTGAATCAAAGGCAACTCTGATTGAATCAGAAACCGCACCTCACCTAGTAAATCATCTAAATATTACCACATTACAAGTTTGGAATGGCTGCCTCACCAATACGTTTTAACAGACGACATGTTAAAGCCGCTATAACATTTAAACAATTACCTGCAGAAACGAACTCAATACATCACTCGGGCTGCCCAATCAACGTTTTGAGCAGGAGAAATCGCCATCCGGATGAATGGGCTTTGCATTCTCACTCTCTCCCCGACCACCTTCCTTCCCCACTGGAGTCCTTACTCCTTCGGGCACAGGTTGAGGTGAGGCAGGTGGGGGCTGTGGAGGCTCCTGACCGCAGCCCCGGGCAGAGGGCCGGCCTGAAACCTAAGGCAGTGTTTCAAAAATCAAAAAATTCACGTTAAAACCCTTAATTTTGGGCTTCTCTTAACAAAGTGCCATTTGCCAATAATAGGCCTGCATGCCCACTAACAGCTGAACCTAGTAAGAGTGACTATTCCCAGGTGTGCTTCCAGGCACTCTTCTGTGCAGGAAAGCCTGCAAATGCCTGCAGGGGGACATCCCAGACCTGGCCACCAGTTGGGGACAGATGGGGCAGAAAAATGGGAGGAGGGAGAGTCAGGACAGACAGCTCTGCAGGCTCCCAGCTCTGGGCTGGACGCTGGGGGTCCACAGGAGAAGTAAGTGGCATGTCCCTGGCCAACAGCAGGGAGGAGCAGACTCAGAAAGCAACCAGATCATCATTCTGATAACCGAGCTAACTGGAGTCCGGCACGTCCTCGGTGCTTTCTTTCCATCCATTATCTCATTCGATCCTTACAATCCAAGAATATCAGTTTTGTTTTTATTTTTACTTTTATGTATGAGAGAAGTAAAGTACAGACTGCTTAAATAACTTATCCCCATTTTACAGGGTAGAAAACTGAGGCTCAAAGTCATTCACTTGCCTAACAAAGGTCTCAGAGTTAGCAGAGTGGCCGAGTTGGGGAGTAAATCCAAACATGTCTGACTCCCCAGTCTGTGCCCCTGGGAAATGAGTGTGAGGTTTTGTGGTCGGCCCCCGTGTACCATGGACACAGCCAGGAGGGTGCCGGAAGGCTGTGACTAGTGCCCAGGAAGCGGGGCACTGGGTGCCCCTTCCAGGAAGTGTGAGTGGACCGGCATTGCGGGAGGGAGGCAGGGAGGCGAGGTGGGGAGAGGTGGGAAAGGGTGCCGGGGCATTGGATGCAATATTAAGGTGCTTGGGCCTCATCCCCAGGGAATAAGGATGAAAGCTTTTAAGGAGGAGAATAAAAAAATCCAGGATAGGGCATTCTGTTTGCTATGATGACAGACTTAAGGGGAGAGGGTATGACTGGCTGCCCAGTGAGGACATTATTACAGTGGTCTAGGTGAGCCTGGGGTGGAGGTGTCTGGGTAGAAATTCCAGAAATATCTGTGAGATATTTTAGGGAGATAAGCTATTGGATTTAGGGAAGGGATGCTGAGGGAGAGGGAGGAACCAAGAATATTTGGCTGGTGACCTACAAGGGCCTGGAAAGAACAGGACATCAGCTAGACCAGTGCCCTTGAGAGAGAGAAGGTCTGGAACATGGACAAGTCAGGGAGGCGTCCGGTTGGGTCCAGGTACCATCAGGAGCAGCTCTGTGTGACCAGGAGGGCCATCAGGCAACAGAAAGCTCCCCGGGCCCCACCCCGTCCTGCGGGCACACCTATGGAAGCCTCCCAGCCTTAGGCCACCTTTCTTTCCCAGCAGTGGGAACCGATGGCAAAGTCCTGGAACTGTGGGCCAGCTGGAGTGAGGCCTGTGCTTTGTACTCACCATCTCGACGTCTCCTAAAAGATGCTCTCTGTGGCCCCCAGATGGTCCTGGCATGTGTATCTCCTGGAGAAGGCAGAGAAAAAGCAAAGCCAGCTGTGGCGAGGGAGGCCAGCAAAGAAACTGCTAACTCAGGTCCTGTCGCCCCTGTCTACCTCTCCAAAGCAAGGGGTGAGACATTTCCTTAAAAACCCTGCAGTGCCTTGGAAATCAGCTGAATGGCCTTTCTGCGCAGCTCCTAATGTCCTGGGTGCACTACCTAGCTTTCTGACAAGATATAAACGGTGGATTTTATGGGCAGCAGCATGGGCCAGTGGGCTAAGGACAGGCCGGGGAGCCAGCAAGGACGCGGCCTCGGCGCCTCGTGACCGCTTGACTCGAGGTGTGACCTTGGGCCGGTTGCTTAACCTGTTTACACCTTAGTTTCCTTGGCTGAAAAATGGGAGTCCTGATACCACTGGGCCTCACAGGGGGGCCGTGAGTAGGAGCTAATTGATGGCTCAAGTGCACCCTGGGTGTCTCTGATGCTAGTAAACTGCTAAGTAATCACGCAGCGCCTCGAAGCGCTGGCAGCCGGCACGCACGGCACTCTTCCCACACCGAGGGGGCCGGGGAGCGAGGCTGAGGATGCCTGGCTCAGCTAAATGCCAGCCATTCACCCGGCCGACTCTTTCCCAGTGAGCCCCTCAGCAAGGTCATTCTTCATCTCCTGGAGAGCTTTCTCTTCAGGGCTCTGACAATCTCTCCTCTCTCGGACCTGCTTTTAACCTTATTTTCTGCAAGATGTGGCGTTTTCTTTAATTGACAGCCTGGTGAACAATACGTTTGTGGAACGGCCGCTCTATGCAGGACACGCTGTGAGGTGCTTTCTGTGTCTTCTCTCAGGGGCTCCTCCCCACAGGCACAATTTAGGGGGACACTTGCTATTCCCATTTCACAGATGCGGAATGTAAACACTCCTAAATTCTTTCAGTGGATCCTTTCAATGAAGCCTCTCCATCACTGTCTATGATTCTCCATCATTATCTATGGACTCTGCCTGTGTCGTCCTGAAGAGTGAGGAGGATTCAAACCCAGAATTCTCTGGCCTCAAAGCTCAGGCCTTTCCATCACTCTGTGTTGCCTTCCCCGTTAGCTCTTCATTTCATGTGGAGCTATGGGGTGGGGGACTGGGCAGAAACATCACATGGCTGGGGTGCAGAAAACCTGGATAACTTTTCCCATCTCTACGACAAATCTACTATGAGGCTGGGGCAAATTACGTGACCTTTCTGAATCCATGCTTTTCCACTGAAGTCCCTTTTGTTTCTACCACGCTATGGCTCTACACCATGGCTGCACATCGCAGTAATGGGTACCTACCTTCTGTGTGTTCTAATATATAACAGATACTAGTATACCTGCTGTGCTCAGTGCAAAGGATTGAATGTGTCCCTTCCAAATTCACATGCTGAAGTCCTAACCCCCTATATGATAGTATTAGGAGGCAAGACCTTTGGGAAGTGATTATGTCATGAGGGTGGAGCCCTCCTGATGGAATTAGTGCCCTTCTGGAAGGGAATGCAGAGAGTTCTCTCACCCCTTCCACCACATGAGGACACAGTGAGAGGACAGCTGTCTATGAACCAGGAAGCGGGTCTTCAGCAGACACCAAATCTGCTGGTGCCTTGATCTTGGACTTTCCAGTCTCCAGGATTATAATAAATTTCTGTTGTTTATAAGTCACCCAGTCCATGGTATTCTGTTATAGCAACTCAGATGGATTAAGACACCCAGCTAGGCTAAATGATCCTTTTGGCCAGGGACCGTACTATGTATCTAAGTCTCTGTAACAAAATGTACACACAGAATGTCCCGGGCCCTATGTTAGAAGGTAGTGTGTGTCTCTACCTCAAGGAGCAGAGTCCAGTGGACCAGACAGACCCATGAGCAGGGGATTCTATGCCCCAGTGGAAGTGGCCCTCCTTTCTTAGATCCACTTCGCCTGACTTGTCAGTGGGAAAGCGTTGCTGATCTGCACCCCAGGGGGCTGCTCTTTGAGAAAACAAGTGATTCCCAACAGCTCACCTGGGAAGGGGGCAGTGGGTGGAGAAAGAGTTGAGCCTGCCTTGAATTATGACCTGGTCCCCATCCTGTAGGGAGGTTTGGCTCTGGGGCTGCATCAGCAGGACCCTCCATCAACGGATACACAGGGATCCCTGAGCAAGCCAGTGGTCCTCCCATCCTGGGATTGAACAATGACACCAAATTTCTCAGCTACCCCAGAAGGGCCTTGATGGATTACAAGAAATAATGAACACCACCATCATCTATTTGAGCCAGGAAAGAGATGGTGACGCTGTGTACCCGCGTGCTCCCCAAACTGTCGATGAAACTGGAACATTTCATCGGTCGAGGCATCAAACTGCCAAGACTCAGAACTGTCCTTGTTTGGGTGACCCCAGAGTAGCAGCACGGAGATCTGTGTGCCTGTTCTCCGCCATCTCTGCCCCTCTGGGAAGGCTATGCCAGCCTGAGAGCATTTTCCCTCCTTCCCAAATATCCCCCCATCTTTCCCCCTTTTCAGTCTGAATAAAGGGTTTACAGAAATAGAACAATCCTTGGTGACTGGCAGGGCCAGTGCAGGGCCTGCCAGCCCCACCTCTCCTTTCATCCAAATCGCAAGGCCCTGATGCATTTGAGTCTACTTTCCTCACCCCTGTGTCTGAGCTCCCAGGAGAAGCGCCGCAGGAATGTGAGCCTCCTTTAAATCCTGCCTTCCTGAACATTTCCTACTAAATGGGACCAACCATCACTTCCTATTAGCACAACCTGGCCTTTCTAACGGTGACGGGCGGCCACGGGCTGTTCTGTGGATCACTTAGAGTCATAAAAACTGCGCTCAGGGCTACCCCTGCATCACGGAGAGCTCCTGGGAGCAGCAGGAGGAGGGCGGGGGGTGAAACACAGAAAGCTCAGAATCTTCCGCTAAATGCCAGCCCTCCCTGCCCCGCTCTGCCCTAGCCTCATCCATTGGCACTGGGAACTCTCCAGGGACAAGGACGTGGAGGCCAGAGCATGTAAGATAAGTGGCTGCCACCTTTGGTGTCTGTGCCAGGAACGGTTCTCAGATCTCATTTAATCCAGCTGTCAAGTCTAAGATACATTTCAATGTGGGGCTCAGAGAAATTAAGTGACTTGCTTAAGGTCATGGACAGGGCAGAATTGGGATTCCACAAGTCATGCTCTCTCTACTTCTGCAAGCTGCCTTGGAGAAGCTGCCTCCATTTCACCTGCCGGGGAGGACCCTACAGAGTAGCTCAGATCAGAGCCAGCTTCGCCCAGTCAGGGAGACATCCAGAAGGGCCACTTCAGGGTGGAACAACCAATGTCAGCTCTCCAGAGGTCACACTGACCCTCTCTTCGGGGCCTACCCAGGCATTCAGTGGTTAAAAGTGAACATGCAGGCTTTATTCCTCAGCCTCCACCATGTGTGGGAACAACCAGGGTTGAAATTCCAGGCTCAGAAAGCTCATGTGACCCCCTCTGCACGAAGCATGTGGTATGGACAGACGGGCTGAAGTTTTACAAAAACGAAATGAAGTTACACAAAAATCCCAAAGTAGAGCTGCTGTGAACCTGACATAAAAGCAAGCACATGAGAGACGGACCTGCAGCTTGGTCCCCTCACCAGGCTCCGCTCTTCCGTCATGAACATTTCACAGGGTGGCCGATGGCTGGGTCCCTTTGCCAGAAGTGCACCGCAGCCGTGGAGCATTCCCAGCTTGGCCTGCGTCCCGTTACTTCCCAAAATGACCCTTTACTCCTTCATTCTTTTGGTACAAGTTTCTGCCAAAGGAACACAGATGGAGAGAGAAAAATCAGGGCTGGGTTTAGATAGGAAGAAAAAAATTCACAGAATGTCAATATATTTATCCTGGAAAAAACCTTAAAATACTATCGAATGATTTTAGGGCTTTTGTGGGAACACAAACACACACACACACACACACACGCACACACGGAGAACAGCTGTTTGCTTCTGTCCTCTGCATCTGTGAGCTGTTACGTTAGTGAGCATTGCAGGGGCACCCGGCTCACCTTCAGGCTTTTCTTCCATTCCAGTCCTGGGCAGCCTCTCTTGGTCCTCTTTCTGTGTTCTTTGTTTCTCCCACAAACACTGCCTCCCTCTTTCTTCCCCGTGTCCCCATGTCCTCAAGCTCTCCTTTCCCGGCCCAACAAAAAATAGCTCTGCAGAAAGACTCTACTTCTTTCTGCAGATCACAGGGGACATGAGGATAGCACTTTATGTGTCCCCTTCCTGGAGGCTGCAGTCCCAGGGACAAATGGCTACGAGTGTGCAGGAGCTCTTGCCTCCAGGAGCTGATGAGGAGCCCTGGGCGGGGCAGAAAGCATCCTCGGGACCCGCAAAAGCACTCCACGTAGAGGGCTGCTAACCCCGTTAAAAGGACTCTTCTGGGTATAAGCTCTCATCAGATGCTCCTGCCTCTTTGGAACCACCTCCGAAGCCGTGTACGTGCTTGGTGGGTAGAAGCCTTTAACACTGGTTCCTTCTTCACACTCCAGATAACACCTTCATCGCCCCAAAAAGGTGCAGAGAGAATGGGCGTGGATCCAGCTGTGGCTAACTGTGTTTGAGGGGGACAGGAGCACTGACCCGGCGAAGGGCTGTCTGGCACGGCAGCCGCTGCCTGAGGTACGGGGGCCGGGTTGGGGCTCTGCCTGGTATACAGTGCTCTGGCAGCAGGGAGAGGGCAGGGGGGGAAGGCGACAGCAAGATGCTGAGAGGAGCTGACAGAGGAACATGCCTTTGCCCTTTCCTCTCCTAAGTGACTGGTGCCTGGAATTTGAAAGTCCCCGAATGTGGCATGGCCTGACCTTTGGCCTCTCGGTTACAGCCACTCGAGGAGTGACAGGAGAAACTGCTCAGATGAGATGTGTCATAACTCGGACAGAGCATTTCTCACATGATCTCATTAGGTGCTCAAGGGTGATGTGGGAAGAATCACCCAGCTCCCGGAGAATCAAACCTTCCTCCCAGGATATGAGGGTGAGTGTTGTTGCCAAGGTCACACGGTGTGTAAGTACTGACAGGACCAGGACTAGAACTCAGGGCTTCTAACTCCCCAAGGCTCTTCCTGTGGATTTCCAGGGGTGTGGGAAGTACGGCGGTCCCCCCTTATCTGCGATTTTGCTCTCCACGGTTTCAGTTACCCTCAGTCGACTATGGTCTGAAAATATTACGTGGAACATTCCAAAAATAAACAATTTATAAGTTTTAAATTGCATGCTGTCCTGCGTAGCACGGTGAAATCTCTTGCCCTCCCACTCCGTCCTGCCTGGGGAAGTGAATCTTGTGTCCAGCGCATCCTGCCCTGTGGTCACTTAGTAGCCACCTCGGTTATCATACCAACTGTCATAGTGTCACAGTGCTTGTCTTCAAATAAACCTTATTTTACTTACTAATGGCCCCAAAGCACAAGAGTAGAGATGCTGGCAGTTCAGGTGTGCCAAAGAGAAGCCAGAAAGCGCTTCCTTTAACTGAAAAGGTGAAAGTTCTCAACTCAAAAAGGAAAGAAAAAAAATCACATGCTGAGGTTGCTAAGATCTATGGTAAGAACAAATCTTTTATCTGTGAAATTGTGAAGAAGGAAAAAGAAAGTTGCGCTGGTTTTGCTGCTGCATCTCAAACTGCAAAAGTTACAGCCACAGTATGTGATAAGGGCTTAGTTAAGATGGAAAAGGCATTAAATTTGTATAATATTTTGAGAGAGAGACATTCACCTAACTTTTATTACAGTATATTTTTCTGTTCTGTTTTATTATTGCTGTTGTTAATCTCGTACTGTGCCTTATTTACAAATTAAACTTTATCATAGGGGGCTTCCCTGGTGGCGCAGTGGTTGAGAATCTGACTGCCAATGCAGGAGACACAGGTTTGAGCCCTGGTCTGGGAGGATCCCACATGCCACAGAGCAGCTGGGCCCGTGAGCCACAATTACTGAGCCTGCGCGTCTGCAGCCTGTGCTGAGACTGCAGCAAGAGAGGCCGCGATAGTGAGAGGCCCGCGCACCGCGATGAAGAGTGGCCCCCGCTTGCCACAACTAGAGAAAGTCCTCGCACAGAAACGAAGACCCAGCACAGCCATAAATAAATAAATAAAAATTAAAAAAAAAAAAACTTTATCATAGGTACGGATGTATAGGAAAAAACAGTACATATGGGGTTGAGTATGGCTTTGCCATCCACTGGGGGTCTTGGAATGCATCCCCCCCACTCGGATGAGAGGGGATTACTATAATATCAAGAGTCCAAAGTTTGACAACAAATAGCATGCAGGCCCAAGTTACACAGACCTTGTCTCAACTGCTTCTATTTAAGCAACCCGCTAGATAACAGCTGCTCTTCAGCCCCTTCCTAAAATATGTTTACTGATGTCCACGTCACAGGGAGTGAGCCTGGCTGGCAGTCGCTCTGTAGGACCTCTAGTGCCTCTACTGTGCCCTTTCCCCGCACACCAGCATGCCCTTCTCCAGCCTGCACTTCTGTTCCCACCAGGTGAATGCACCCTTGCCTTATAAGAGTCAGTGGGCCTTTTTTCCCAAACCTGTCTTATTCTTGCTTCGCCTGTCTTTGTAAAAGCCTTATTGCAATTAAGTAATTTGATGAAATGTTCTGCAAACAGATGATAAAATGAGAGTGCAAAGAAAAAGAGTCATTATTCCTATGCAAACTAAGTTGACTACTTTGAGAAGATCAAATGGCAATGGGTCGCTGAAGTATTGTTGATGAGTTAGGTGTGGGTAAGCTACCATTAAAGCTTGGGGGAAAATGCACACATCTATAATGATTCTTCACTCAGAGGACTTGGCAAGTGTAACTTCTCGTGCCACTTTAAAGAAACAGAAACTGCAAATGGTAGATGATGCATTACTAGGTGTGGTCTACTCAGGAAAGGCAGCTGGACACGCCCATCCATGGACCAATACTCAAAGGAAAGGTGCTGGACTTAACATCAAAGAACAGTGAATGGATGTACATTTATATGTTTTAAGTTAAAATAAAATGTTGAAGGTGTGTAGCATAGTTTTCTCTGATTCCCCTTTTCAACCAGCTTCTTCCATTAACTGACCAACACCAGTCCATATTGTGTCAGATAAAAGGGATCCTGATCTAAAAGCTAGCAGTTATTGAGCAATTATTTGGTGCCAGACATCATACTAAGTGCCTTTTATGTAGCATCTCTTTTAATCCTCACAATCTACCCCTGAGTGAGTTACTGACATTATTCTGCAGTGGTACATGGGCCTGTTTTTACAGGTCCTGGTCTCTCCTGCCTCCCTGCCACCTTCCTTTCTTTTGCCAGCCAGTGGTCCATTACCGAATCGCACCTCTATAAACCAGGTGGAGCGGCCAGAATTCCCCAGCTCCTTGGGACGACTGTGACCTGCCCCGGACAGCGCTATGGGGGAGGGAGTTTGGTTGCTTCGAAATAGTCCAGCTGGGTTCTGGGTTTTGTGCGTGGGTATGAAGAAGCAGACAAGGTAAACAGGCATGGACCGGGTGGGAGCTGTGGAAACTAGCAGGAAGTGTTCGGGAAGACTAAGCCCAGCATGAGGCCCTTTGTCATGACGCTGGGCGAGGGGGAAGGGGTGTGAGGTTGGGACTTTTAGGAGCAAGACACTGGAAAAGCCCACGTGAGGCACTTCTTTGCAATAGAAATGTACTTGGTGGACTGCTGGTGTTGAGGTAGAAATCTGGTGTCTGTGAAGGTCACTGAGATAAGGGTTAGCAGGATGACACAGAAAGGAAGGTTTAAGGAGCCACACACATTGGGCAAAAATATTTGCTATACGTGTACCTGGCCAAGGACTTGCATCCGGGATACATAAAGAATTCTTAAGCACCATAAAAGGAAGACAAATTTGCAGTCCAATTAAAAATTGGCAAAAGGTTTGAACAGACACCTCACAAAAAGAGATGTAGGAGCGGACAAAAAATTCAAGTTCATCAGCCACCAGGAAAATGCAAACTCAAACCACAGTGAGATACCGCTACGCAGGCACTAAGGGAGCTGAGATTAAAAAGACCCACCATGCCGACTGCTGGGGAGCAGTGGAGCACCAAGGGTGGGGTGGTGCAAGCAGTCTGTCCAGGGCAGGGAATAAGGGGGTGCACAGTCTGCAGAGAATTTAAAAACAGTAACAAAACCACAAAAGTCGATCTGATTTTTATTATCACCATGCATCAGCAACTCTAAACAATGTCAGTGATAAGCTCTTCCTCTGCTGCCCTGTTCCTAGGGCAACCCACACACAGCTCCCTCCCTCGATATCTCACTCTTGGCCAGGATGTGGAGACATGCCGAGAGTGGGGGGTGTCATGGGGCGTGACCACCTTGGAGAGCTGCTTGGCAGTTTCTTTTAAAATTAAAAAATTGCACTTCTACATATTTACCCGGGAGAAGTGAAAACACATGGAGTAAATGTTTATAGCAGCTTTCTCTATAATCAACCCAAAACGGAAACAATCCAAACGTTCATCAATAGGCTGAATGGCTAAACATGTGGTACATCCATACATCACAATGCTACTCAGAAACTGAAAACAAATAAAGTACCAATACATGCAATAAAATAAAGACCCTTACAAACATTATGCTGAGCAAAAGAATACACACTGTTGGATTCCATTTATTTGAAGACCAAGAACAGGCAAATCTAAACTATAGTGACAGAAAGTAGAACAATGGTTGCCTGGGGCCGGGGCCGGGCCCGGGGGTGAGTATTGACTGGGAAGAGGTACAAGGGAACTTTGTGGCGTGTGGGGTAACGCTCATTACAACCTCAGAGATATTGCGAGTTCTGTTCCAGACCACGGAAATAAAATGAATATACAAATAAACTGAGTCACATGAATTTTTTGGTTTCCCAGTGCATATAAAAGATATATTTACACTATACTGTAGTCTATCAAGTGTGCATTATGCTTTTAAAAACAATGTACAACCTTAATTTAAAAATACTTTATTGCTAAAAGACGCTAACTATCATCTGAGCCTTCGGCAAGTCAGAGCAGTAACATCAAAGCTCACCGATCACAGATCACCGTAACACATATAACAGTAATGAAAAAGACGGACATATTGTGAGAATTACCAAAACGTGACAGAGACACAAAGTGAACAAATGCCGTTTGAAAACGGTGCCAACAGACCTACTTGATGCAGGGTTGCCACAAACCTTCAGTTTGTGAAAAACGTAATATCTTCGAAACACAATAAAGCAAAGCATAATAAAACGGGGTATGCCTGCAACTGATTGCCGTGGTGGCTCCATGAGTGAACACATTTGCCCAAACTCATCAAAACCGTGTGCCAAAAATGTGTGTATTTTGTTGTGTGTAAACTGTGCTTTAATGAGGTTGAGATAGTGATTAATACAAGAATACATCCCAAGCTCTTCATGGTTGGTTGTTCCTGAGTGGGACTCCATCAACATTCCAGAGACATTCCTGTAGACCACACTTGGAATGTTCAATCTGGATGTATATTGACATTAACCATTATGGAAAGCTGTGTATAGTTTAATCTGTAGACATTATTTCTTCCCTCTGAAGTGTTTTCATGCTTCTCTCAAGTCCCTATATTTTAAATTCCTTTAGTGGTAGGAAAAAACTGCTATTTTTATGATGATGAGGAGGATGACGATGATGATAACAATAGCAGCTAACATTTATAGAACACTTACTAGGGCCAGACACTTTGCTAAGTGATTTATCTGCATTATTTTATGTAATCTTCACATAACCCTGATTCTCTGAGGTATTATCCTCATTTTTCAGATCGGGACCATGGTTCAGAGAGGTGAAGGCTCTTGTCAAGGGCACACAGCAAGTCAGACCCAGACTGGCATTCAAGTCTGTCTGATTCGGACTCTGCGTTCTTATCCCTGGAGTCCAGGGCCTCCAACACTGGACCCATCACTACCTGGTAAACCAGACCACACGGTCCTCCAGAAGGGGGCGCTAGACGTACCTGCAGCTGCAAAGTACTCAACTTCCTTCTGCAGCTAACATCTTCAGGGTGTCTCTCTTCCCCAATGAGCCTCCTTAAGTACCT
Source organism: Balaenoptera physalus (assembly GCF_965194825.1). Lineage (NCBI taxonomy): Eukaryota > Metazoa > Chordata > Mammalia > Artiodactyla > Balaenopteridae > Balaenoptera > Balaenoptera physalus. The sequence continues at coordinate 65,720,848 of NC_138886.1, read as the reverse complement.
CTTTCCTGCAGTCACGTTGATGCCTGGCAGATAGGCGCTCCATTTATGGCCAGCAACCAACAGCCGAGTTGAATTGCTTTGTCCTCATGGGCCTTGGGGGTGGGGGGGGAATTTTCCTCCTTGACCTTCCACTCCTGCCTGGGGCTTCACTTTCCCCCCCTCCTTCCTCCCCTAGGATTCTCTGAAGTTTATTCTTTTGAACTGTGACCATGACCATATATATCTCTGGGTGTATTCTAACAGGAACCTGCGTTCTTTCCACCACAGGGCTGGCTAAGGAAGTTATGCGAGACTCAGGGGAATCCTGGAGGAATTTGCTCAAGTCTGCTGGGGTCTGCATCCTGACACTCAAGTACATAAGTGCGGCCAGGCCTGTTTGACAATCAAACCCAGGCACGAACAAAGAGGGAGGGGGAGATGGGGGCCAGTACGGACCCCAAACTGGATCAGCCTCTTGTTTGAGGAGGCCTGTCTAGAGGCCTGGGAAGAGACATGACAGGGAGGAGGGAGTGCGTCCGCAGAAGAAGAGAGGAGAAGATAATGGAATCCAATAGAGCTCCCGAAGACGTGTCATCTTGCTGCTGCCGAAACCCTTTGAATACGTTAAATCCTTAATCAGAGTAGCCTAAGACTGCAATGACTACATGGAGACACGTTAGTCCGGATAAATCCTTGCAGGTTTCAAAGATCTGAAGGGCCCCGGCACTTCCCTCCGCAGCGGCTGCCCTCTGCCCTCTCCTCCATGATGTCATTATTGAAGTTTCGCTCTCACCATGCCTGGTGTAAGTTGACATTGACAGTTGTAGCACTCTCACACCGACTCTGGAGGATTATTAGCTTTGAAGCTATTTGGCCTTGAGCAGTGAATTCTTTTTTGAGCTCACACTGGCTTATAATATCTGAGAAGGCTTGCTCCACTCTGGCCCCAGCTTGCATTAGGAGAGGAGGCCGCTTTCCAACTTGGAACTGATACCAGCAGGAACACAACAGGGAATATTATCCATTTCTGATGGGCAACAAAGTTAGTGTTCCCTAATCCCCCCGGGGCCTTCACACCGAGTTTCCAGTTTAACATCAGAGATTTTAACATCAGAGTTGGAGCCGCAGCTCTGCTCTCCTCTGCCTGTAACCGCCGCACAGCCTCACAGCTGGACGCAGAGAAGGACTTGAGGAATACATGCTCTTCTGGCCTCTAATCTGTTTGTTATTAGGCTGTTGGAAACCCCTCAGTGGGGCTGGAAGCTGATGTCAGAAGAGTATAATTCAAGTGTATGTTAAAAAAAAAAAATAGGAGGAAAAAAAAGCTCCCTTCTGTGGTAATTTGCATGTGGTGAATGCAAGTGTCTGGGGGGATTAATTAGCTGAACAAAGCTGGGGAAGGGACTGCCAGTGAATTGGCAAAAACAGTGACCTGGAGAGCACGTGACCTGCTCTTAATTTCCTCTCAGGATTCAAGCAAATATCTTGCAAAGCTTATTCCAAGGAAAGGGGAAACCCTCCGCCCCCATCCCCAGTCTCAACCTATAGCTTTTTCATAATGAGAAAAAGTGTGTCCATTACTCTGCGCAAACTCTGCCACCGTTCACAGAGGAGCTTGGGAAATGGGGTGTTGCCTCAGTTTCGCTGGACCATCCTACGGGAGTAAATGGTGCGTCTATTCTCGAGTTCTAGAGAGCTCGGAATAAAGAACATCCAAGTTTTCAGGTTGCTGATGTAGGGAGAAGAAAAGTTTGCTTGAGATGATCACTTATTTATCTACATGTTCTTATTTGTCTCACTGTTATCACTTATTTATCTGTCTGTGGGAAGGTCAATCTTCCCCAATACTATTTTTGTCCATAATTCATGGGCTGCATCTCTCCTGATGCAACTGGTTTTCGGCATGTACCAGCCTAGGAGCTTAAAGAAACCCAAATGATACACCTTCATTGGGCCATAGAGATGGCCCAGTGTTTTGGTTGGCTGGAAAAAAAACCCAGCACCACTGCCAAACATCAAAGCAGAAGAAGTAAGTGTGTCCAGGAGAAGATGCTAACAGAGGTGAAAGCATAACATTCATGAGAACAGGGGGCCTGGAAGAACAGTTGGAGGGAATGGGGCAAGTGATAGGATGCAGAAACACCGAACAAACCTAAACTCATTCGTCTTTGTGGTGGTTCAGCTGAAGAAACTTCTTGCATTTTATTTCTCTGATGCTCGGGAAAGTAAACTGCCATCTCCTTAATTCCAACGGATGCTCCCACCCCTCATCTCTCCTGAAATCTAGATGTCTTACAGCCTACATGTCTATCAAATGTATCAGTGCCCACGACAACGTGATATTAACACGACAGCCTGTCTTCCAGTCACGGTGCTTGCAACAGGGAAATACAGTAGGGAGGAAGGTATTTAATCTTTTAAAGATGCCAAAGGGGCATGCAATATATTTGTTCCACAATATAACTCCTGGAGAGAAAGTCTGCACATGGCTAGAAGCATGTGCGTTGATGATTTGGGTACGTGCTGAGGTGAGAGTCTGTGAACTGGCTCTGTCCACTGATATACAGACAATGAATGAGCGGTGCCCATGTTGACATTTCCGTTATTAACTTACCTAAGCGACTGATGGGTGCTTATCTCATCAAGCTTACTTATTTTGGCAAAATGATAAATTGCACTCACATTTTTTCTGCCCCAAGGTAAACTGGTGAGCTTTAGAAAAACACAAAACTCTGTTGCGTCTGTTAATAATTTCCAAAGAAAAGAGCAGCCAGTGCTTGAATAAATAAACCATTCTTGATGACAATTTAAGAACTGCAATAACAATATGTGTGCATATGTGTGCTTATGTGCATGTGAACACACAAGAGTGGAATCCACTCTTAAGCCTATTAATTTGAGAAGTACTATGGTAGCTGATTCTGTATTTCAGTGTGTACATTTGTGCATACACACATAATATTTTTCAGAGAATAGTAAAAATAAATTAGCTAATGTCTAATGTTAAATTATGCTTTCTTAACAATGCATAAGAGTTTCCAAGAGTAATTTAGTAATTTATAACCATAACGCTAGGATGGGCTGCCTTAGGAAGTAGCGAGTTCCTGGTCACTGTAAGTGTTTGAATAGTAAGTGTTGAAGGACCACTTGATGGGAATGTTTTGGTTGGAATCCTATTATCAAATGTGGGGAGTTGGAGGTGGTGAAATTTTTAGTCCCTTCCAATCCAAGAACATATGATTCTATGACATAAAACATGCAATATTATCTTAAATGAGAGCACATTGAAGGCAGGGTTACATCTTATTTTAGCACAGTCCATAGGACATACAATGAATGTGTATGGAACCATGAATGGGTAGGACTGAATGATTTCTGACACCCTTTGTAGCACAAAGATGGGAGTTCGTGAATTAATTACATTAGTCAAGTTCTCCAGAGAAACAACCAATAAGATATCTACCTATACATCTATAGATACATATGGATATCCTAGTGGCTATCAATATATAAATATGAAAGGAGATTTATCATGAGGAATTGGCTCACACATTTTTGGAGGCTGAGACGTCCCATGATCTGTTGCCTGCAAGGTGAAGACCCAGGAAATCGGGTGGTGTTACTCAGAATAGGTCAGAAGGCCTGAGAAGAAGGGTTGCTGATGGTGTAAATTCCAGTCCAAGGGCAGAAGATGACCCATGTCCCAGCTGGAGCAGGCAGACAGAAAGCAGGAGAAGGGGCCAGTTCCTCCTTCGTCTACCTTTTGTTCTATTCAGACCCTCAGTGGATTGAATGATGCCCACTCACACTGGGGAGGACAACCTACTCTAGAGTCCACCAATTCCAATGCTAAGCTCATCCAGAAACACTCTCACGGACACACCCAGAAACAATGTAAATCTGGGCGCCCTGCGGCACAGTCAAGTTGACACATAAATGAACCATCACATGAATGTACATCGGCCTAGGACAATATCGTACGTGGAACGCATGACTTCCTTCCTCAAGAACGTATTTCACTGAACCAGTGGTTTTCTCCCCCTTTGTAGTCTATGCTCTTTGAATCTGCGACATTTGGTAGCACTCAAAGGATGGGATTAAGTTACATCTACGGCTATTTCACTGTTGACTTGCCTGTCCTTCAGCCTTGAGTTTCCCTATGAATAGAATTGTTGACCGCCTCGATCACACATTGTTCTACACTCCTGAGGAAATTTCTCCCACGTTCCAGCTAACACTGATCTACCCTGAGCACTGGCTTCTTGTCACGCCTCACCTCATACACTTTCACAGGCAGGTAGACCCTGCTCCACACTTTTGCATGGCTGGCTCCGCTCACCTCCGTCTCACAGACCTCACTGGAACAGAATGCATCCTTGTTTTAACAAAGATCAATTTTACACACTGATCGGAATTTGGGGGCACACGGGTAAAAGGTAGGAGAACCATTATTCTAAATGTTTCTGTGCTGTTGAACATCTGATGTTCAGCAATAAAACACACCAGGTCATACTTCAATCTTCAGTACTCAAGTCTACCTATAACCTTTAGTTGAATCTTTCTGATGCTCTGTGTGTTTTGTAAGAAGTCGGGCTGCTCCATGTCCTGGGCATGATTTTCAGAAACTGCGGAACATCAATGAGGGCGGGCAGAGGCAGGGGAGAGCAGCTTCTCAGGATGGGTGCCTTCATAAAACAGCCTATGACAATAAAGTAGGCATTCAATAACAGTTAAGCACCTTGGAGATGACCCAACATGTGCAACCATTTTCCTGACTCTGTCCCCCAGATACAACTTCGCTCTTGAACTCTAGCTTTTAGGCATCCTTGAAAGGGTTCTTGGGCTCTGCCTGGGCCACATATATGTGTGCATACAGTAAGCACTGCCCTGCAGAGGGAGGGCAGAGATCTTGGAGGGAGCAGAGATCTTGATGGCAATGGAGTTCTGCTCACTAACTGTTACTAGCTACCTCTCAGCATAAAATGTAGTCTTTGTTTCCTGTGCAGACCTGAGTCTGTCTAGTTGGCTTCAACACATTGTGGGTTCAACTGAGACTTTTAAAGGGAGATAAGCTCTTATGATTTTTCATTCCACGTCTCCCACTTCCTCCCGACAAGTTCTCCTCCCCCGACCCCAAAGAATGCTGACCTCTACTTTTACATGGTGCACAGTGGGGCTTGGCAAGTCTTTCCAGCAGCTTTGATTTTAATTCAAGTGATGAGAGCATTGAGGACTTCTCAAGAGGATATCTTGCAAACTTCAAATTGCTACTGCCTTTTTGGGACATTAAAGAAAGTTTCTCGTGCCCCTAGGCTTCCCAGAGGACACTTCCAAACACCACATTTGCTTTGACTCGAAGGAAGATGACATGTGCACGTTCAATAGAATGGTAAGGAGCAGGGAGGAATAAAGACGTAGCAGGGTTGCAGGCTCACACTCTACTCAGACGTGCAATATCAAATAGTTTCTCTACTAGAGCTGGTCTGATCTGCCTTTGACACCCCCCCACCACTTGCCAATTAACAATATCTGAGTCTCTTCCAATTTAAATGTTCTCATTTTCATTTAAATATTTTATTTATTGGAAACGTAACTCCTTTCTAGGGTTGGTTTAAATTTACCCTTTTAGACTTCTTGTCCTCTGTATGTAAAAGCTCCTTCTCCATCCCAAGGTGGTTTAGGGGTGGCTAAAGAGGTTTCCATGTAGTTTGGTGGGAGAGAGGAAAGGGGACCAGGTGGGATCCTTTGGATCCTTGCTGGTCTTTGCTGCAAAGTGGCAGGGCTGGCCTGCTTCCTGTACTGGGATCACTGCCCACCTGGCCTTTTGGGGTGATGTAATGGCACCCACTTCTGGCCATTCTTCCTGGTCTCAGGGCCTGTTATGGCCTCTTCATTCCAGTCACTGTTTTCATCCCTCCCACCTTCTCATCACTATACCCTGGATCCTCCGTGTGCCATCCGAGGGCACGAGAAACCTAGAGCATTGCCTTAGGCTCACAGGCCGGGTTCCCTTCTGCTTCCACTGTGTCCCATGGCCTTGCATCATGCTGGAGGTGACCATACAGGGGATTTCCTGAGGCTTGTAGCCACCCCCAGGAATCCCCAAAGAAGTGTGACAAGAAGTGAGTCACAGTCGTTCTGATGTTCTCAGCCTTTCCCTCAGTCTTTCTACCGAGGCCCCCCAGGTCCAGGACTTAGGACCAGAGAGGAGACGCCAGGACCCCGCTGGTTTCCCTTGTCGGCCTGCCCCCTTTGTCTTCTTCGTCCAACCTCTCAGGCTCAAAGCAGCCAGCTTCCCACTCCTCCACATCCCATCATGATGGCAGAGAGTAAATCTCTTTAGGATCTATTCCACCAGGCACGGCTCTTGATAAACTCATGGAAGCTGAAGGAATTTAGAAAATCCCTTTCCTTCTCAACAATGCCTGGCTTTGAGGATGATTTCCTTGCTTAAGAGGTCAAGAAAGTCAGCTTTGAGATTCAAACTGATCAATGGTCTCTTTGTTCTAGGCAATATCCCTGGGGCCAGAAACCCCATGCCTCAGCCTTGGTGGTGGAAGACTGCAGGGGAAGGTGATTTAAGAGAAAACCAAAAAGTGAGACGTGTAATATTTGCAAAATATTATCCCTGTTACAGAAATACGATTTTGAGCTTTCAAGAAGCACAGTTACACACTTCCCTTTTAGGAAACGTCGATTTATACAATTTTCCTGTTTGAAATATCCATAATTTTCTACTTCCTTCCTAAAACACTTTCCCCAGAGTCATATGTACTTTGAAAAACTGTCTTTGAAGGATTTTATTCCATATTCTTCCTATATTTTTCTGGTTAACAAACAACACTGAATCAGCACTAAGTGTTTTCTCCACCTATTTCCTCTCTCTCCCTAAGACCCCAGACTCTCCCCATGCTTCGCACGTCCCTCCCTCTGGGGAACTCATACGTCACGACAGCCTTGTGCAGAACAGAATTACAATCCTCACGACTGGAAGGAAGTAGGATGGTTTGGTAGCAATATGCTGGGTGGTTGCTGTGATTATTACCGAGAAAGAACAGCCAACTTGGTTTTCATTAGGGGAATAAATTCTAGTTCTTCTTTGCATATTATCTCCACGGTAATGGCCATGACCCCAAAGAAAACGGACATGGTGCAGAGAAGAGAACGTTTTCCTCATGCTTGTCAAAGCATGTCAGTGTTCTCCCATGGACTGTGGTACAATTCTCCTAATGCAATTAAGCAGCACCTTCTTTTTCCATAGAAATGCACTCACAAATGTCAGTCTGGCTTGCGGTCACCAAGCTGGGAAGAACTTTGTTATGGAACCTGAAACCTGGCCTGATTATATGTTTTGCAACAAAACCCCAAAGTTCACATGAACTTTTCAACTGGTGAGTTTGGCTGGGAGTCATCATGGAGTCACTCGTGTTCTGGATGGACGACTTTGACTCAGTGGTGCTTAGTATCTGGTGTCTTGTCAGCCTCCCCAAACCTTCTGCGCAGCACTTTCATACCCATTCTTTGGATGTGAGAAGAAGCCGCTTTTCCTCCACAAAACTCTGTGGATAGGATGCAATCTCCATGAGAAGCTTCAAGTCGAGAGCAGCTGGTCTCTGCTGATCAACCAACCACCAGCTCTGGTCACTGGCTCCTCCCATGATTGGTTCTACCTGGGCTGCAATGACAGTCTTGTCCTTTCTTGGGAGTGTATGTGTGATAAAAATCACAATCCCTTCTGTGAGTGTAGATACATAACAGTTATGCAGCATGTTCACTTAATTCTCAAAGACGCCTGGTAAGGGGGTTAGCTTTGTCCCTGCACTGCTTCTGAGGAAACTGAGGCTAGAAATTGAAGCTCAACGTCATGGTCAGAGGAGTACATGACCGAGACAGGACACAGCGTAATGGTGGTTACACGGCCCTTCTTATCAAGGTATACACAATGGTTACAATGTCTTGGGGAGGTGTAGCACTGAACAGTGCCAGCTAGAGAACTTCCCTTCCAAGACCATCTGCATTTGGGGGGCCCAGTGCTAAATGAAAATGCAGGGTCTCTTGTTCAAAAAGCAGGAAAAAATGCTATTAAAGGTACTAAAATATGAAGCTTTTTCTTTTCCTCTACGGTCTCTCTCTTGACTCAGCCTGGTGTTTTTTATTTGCTATTTAACGTCATTCTATATAAAGAGAAATTAAAATCTTAAATTATGAGTATCCCTTTTACCATTCAACTTTATGTTGTGGAATTTTAAATGTAAACATGATAGCATTTAACTCGTGAGGAATCAACAAAATTACACAGTTCCTATTTCGTAGCTCACACATGTAGTTCATTGTTGCTAGAACAGTAGAAACATTACACAAATTTCATTCACTTGACCTGCATGCGTTCTAGTCCCAGCAATGCTCTGTACCTGGCTCACTGCTGAGTGAGGAAGGACTGAAGAGAAAGGCAAGTGCGGGCTGACCTCTCTCTTTCCTTCTATGGCATCATTCTCAGTGTAAGTGGCTGGCTAATAAAGGGAAGTAACAAGAGTAAGAAAGGATGTGATAGGGTTCATTGATTGTTTGTTTCTTAGAATGCCATTACCCTCTTTCTGTGTTAGAAGCAAGTTCTGGTTCAAGTGAAAACGAGGCAGCCTCTCATGGCTGTCAGCGCCCTCATTTACCCAGCCGTAGGCATAATATGCTTACCTTGTGCTCGCTTTGAGTCTCACTGACCCTCACACATCATGGGGCCACTGAAATTCTGTGCCATGGGGCATCCCAAATGCTACACGTAAATGGGGAGGCATGGGACGGCATATAGATCATGGGCGTCTCCTAATGAGCATGCTCCGTTGTTCCTTCAGACTTCACTTACATACCCAAGTTCAAAGATAAAATTACTAGGAATCTCAAAGTGGTGACAGTAGAGCATCAAACCCAGCACTGGGTCCTGCTGAGTATGAGGACCTGTGCCTGCACAGGTTGTATTCCCGTGTACCTGCTCTGCAACTCTGTCCCTGGCCTACTTTCAAATCATGGTCTTACCACATTCTGGCTGTGTGAACTTGAGGATATTAGTTAACCTCTTGGAACCTCAGTTTTCTTGTTGGTAAAATAGGAATACAAATAGTGCTTATTTTCAGCGGTTACAAATGTTTCAGCATTTGTTCAGTGTCTGTAATACTCCTTATACTTCCTCCCAACTTCTCAAACATCCAAGATAACGTACGTACCGACGTATGCCTTTCCACCGGTATCCCATCCCAGTTGACCACTGGCTGGAGCGTTAACAACTGCATTGCCTATGAAACCTTTAAAGATAAGGATTCTATCTTGCAAACCACCATATTCCCAGTGCCTTGCACAGGCCCTGGCAAACAGTTGGTGCTGAATAGTGGATGCAGAGTTGCACCAGCTGACTGTCTATATGAGGGGCTGGTGACACTTGTGGTGAGCGAAGCTGAGATTGTCTTTGTTCCCACAAAATTTACAGTTTAGGAGGTGATACAGATGTTAATCTAAGCAAGAATGATGACCTGTGACTATGAAGACACATTACAGGGAGCCCGGAGAACATACAAGGAGAAGTCCTGATCTTGTACAAGAGGTCATGGTAGGTGTCCCCTGGGCAGCTGGTTTCAGGATGCTGAGATCTTGAAGAAGCAGTGGGAAACATCTAGACAGTGAATCCAGGGTCCTTTTCTATTCTCATGTTCTGAGGACTACTTGATCCCAGAACTAGTAAGGAGATATGAACATTTTATCTCAAGAATTAGGAATGGCTAGAATAGGTTAGCAGAGAGAGGGTTAAGTGCATTCTTGATTCTTCACGTCTAGCTGTTATTTCCTGTCTCCTGTTATGTGTAAGTATGTGAGTTTGCACACATTTGTAAGGGTCCCAGCAGTGCCTGCAGTGTCGCAGGGTCAATGACGTCTGCTTTCAGCCAGGTCATAGCTAGACTCCCAACTAGCCCATGGACAGTGGAAGCCAAAGCACTTTCTACCTAGCAGCTTTCCAGTGACGGTCTCTACAGCTGTCTCAGGCTTTTTAAGTGGTTGCCAAAAGCAATGGAGAATCTCTTGACTAAGTGAGTAGAAAGGAGATGGCTTTTACAAAAGTCTTTAAAACAAGAAATGGAAAACCCCTACTGCCCTATAGTCCTCTGCTTTCCAGAGGCAAGAGATCCTCACATTTCCTTATGCCCTACTGTGTGCTGGGGGTTACCTCATTCTATCCCGTAAGATGAATATTGCAAGATGGATATTACTAACCCCATTTATTTTTTCAGATAAGGAAACTGAGGTTCATGGAGGTCACATTACTTACCCAAGTTCTCACCATTAGTGAGTGGCAAATGCATGCATCATGTAACTGTATCCTAATCACTGGAATGTTAGACAAGCTGATCCTGGTGCATCCTTCAGTCTTCCCCATTCCATGATTCTCCCAGTCACTCAGGCCAAGAGCTTTGAAAACACCCTTGATTTCTCTTTTTTCCTCAAATCCCATGTCCAATCCATCATCGATAAATATCAATATAATAACAGTCATCATTTATATATACATAAATTATACATCAATTATTGTCAGGATTATTTCACCGAACACTCAAAAAACCCCATAAGGTAGGTGCTGTTATAAGTCCCATTTTTCAGACGAGGACACTAAGGCACAGAGAAGTTAATTTGTCCAAGCCCCCATGGCTGGTGTGTGGCAGAGTAAAAGTTTGAACCCAGAAAGTTTGGATCCAGAGTGTATGCTTTTAAATCATTACATTTTCAGTACGTCTAATTGATTCTACCTCCAAAACCCACCTTGAATTCGTTTTCTCCAACTCAACAGCTGCCACCCTAGTTCAAACCACCTTCACTGTGCCTGGACTTCGGCCACAGTCTTATAAATAGTCTCTCTTTTCCCATTCTGTTAATTCCCTACAATTCCTTCTTCATAAAGAAGTCAGAGAGGGCTTTTAAAATATAAATCAGATCATAAATCACTTCCAACCCAGAGCCCTCCAGACTCCTCCCCATAACCTGCAAGGCTCTCCATGATCTGTGGCCTGCCCCTCTCTCTGACCTCATACCATGTTTTCCCTCATTCCCTAACCTCCAACTCCAATGGCCTTCTTGCATTCCTTGAATACACCAATTCCTGCCACAGGACCTTTGCACATGCTAATATGATTTTGTCCCAGACCTTTATACAGCTCAGTCTCTGATTTTTTTCCAGGTCTTTGTTCAAATGTAACCTCCATGGAAAGGTCTCCCCTGACCACTCTGTAGTAAGCAAAATTCTAAGACAGCCTGCATGATCTCCACCCCCTGGTGTAATGTCCTTGTGCAGGTGGAACCTGTGATTTAATAGGATATAACCGCCATGATTAGGCTACTAATCATTTGACTCTGAGTTAATCAAGTGGAGATTAGCCTGGGTAGAGCTGACCTAATCAGATGAGCCCTCAGAAGAGGAAGAAGCAGTAACAGACCTCCTTTTGCCTCCATGATTTCTACAGCTGCAAGGGATTAAATTCTGCCAACAAACACAGGAGCTTCGAAGAGGACCCCAAGCCTCAGATGCAACCCAGCCCTGGGCTGACCCTTTGCCTACAGCCTTGAGACCTAAGCAGAGAGCCCAGCTAACCCATGCCTTGATTCCTGACCATGGAAAATGTGAAATAATACATTTGTGTTGCTTTAAGCCACGGAGTTCATGGAAATTTGTTAGGCAGCAATGGTAAATGAATGCAATGTCTAAGATACCCTCTCCACCACCACTTTCTTTCTCTTTTTCCTGCATTATTCGTCTCCATAGTATTTTTTTGCTGCCTGAAATTACATTACGCAATAATTTACTTGGCTAGTATGACTGTCCCACTGGAATATCATCGCCACGAGGGAAGGGACGTTGGCTTGTTTACTGTTGAATTCCCAGCTTCTTAGAGCAATGCCTGGCACACAGTAGGTACTCAATAAATATGTGTTGAATGAAGGCATAAATACATGTATGTGCATTCACTGTTCACCTAATTTTAAAAAATGGTTCTTAGGTATACTTCAGTTTAAGCAAACTAGGCATGGGGAATCTCAATTTATGTATAAAAAAAGAGCTTAGTGTTGATCTTTTTTATTTTCTAAAAAAACATAAAGTATGAGACAATTAACCAAAAATGCTACTTAGGTGCAACTTTCTAGGAGTATACATATTGCATAAAGCAAGGTAAACTTGGCTGTCTAACGGCCTCTTTACTGTTACTTTTAACAGATGTTAGTGTTATTTTAATATACAGGATCAGGAAGACAGGCAACCTTGACAACATGCACTTGTTGAAGGACGTCTCAGAAAAGCATACTGAATGCATGCAATATGGTCAAAGGACTACCAACGCAATTAAATGGCTGTCAGTAATAAATTTACTTTAAAAATATTCTAATGCTAGCAGTGCCCAGAACAATTTAACGGATTATTTAAAATTATTATAATGGTGAACTGCTTTATGAATTAAAAATTCATAACCAAATGAAAGCGGACAAAACAAACTTGCTAATACCCAGTACTCTCCCCTATTTGTTCATTTGTGAGGACAGATGACGACACCCTGGGGTACGTTTTCACTCATTTTTTGAGGGGGGAACTTTAACACTTAAAACAACACAGAGAAGAGGTGTTTGCTACTCTGAGAATGAGACGTTTCCCCTCGCACTGGGGCTGAAACATGCCCTCCACACAGGCCGTCTCCTCCTTAGGTGTCTCTTGGCATCAATGCTATTGGTTTGGGGCAGAGAAATTCATAGGTGGGGGACTTCAAACAGGCCACCCAGCCATGTCCCCTTTGCCTCCTGCAGTGTACCAGCAGCAAGGCCGTGAAAGCACAGATTTGTTTTTGAAATCCTGAGCCATTTCTCACACCTGAGGTGGAGTTTAAGAAAGCACGGATTCTGAGATCTTGGAGTCACGTCTGACTGACTTCATTCATGGGCTGCACCGCTTGGCCTGCAGCCATGAGTGTTTTTCACACCTCCAGTAGGGGGCGCCAGGGGTCAGAGACTGAGAGGCAGCCCTGGGGCCAGAGAGCATTCACGAAACCCTGACCGTGAACACTCATTCCTACTTCTACACACGGAAAGAAATGACTTCTTTTCCTCCGAGAAGACACCTGATACAAGATCTGAGTGTCTTGCAAAGTTACTAGCTGGATAGAAAGTGCTGCTCTATCTGAGCGAAAACTTTTCATCCATGTAGATGAGGCTCCCAGTAGTTCTCGTCTTCATGTCCCCTTGAGCTCTGGGATATCAAGGCTGGCCTCCTTGGGCTGACTGCACCCCCAGTTTACTGCCAGGGTTACCTCCTCAGCAGTCCCCGCCCAGCTAGCCTTCCCAGCTCTCCTCACCGGCCTGCTTTAATCTGGGTCCTCTGTTAGCTCTCCTCCGGTTTACCACTAAATGTATTAACGGTTTTCTTCCTTCTATCTTGTTACTCACACACCCTCCCTCCACCTCCACCCCGTTCAGCCTCCTCTGGGGCCCCTCCCTGAGGGCCAGCCACCCTGAACTTGGAGCTGGCAGAATGCTCCAGGCGGTTTCATGCTAGGGCACATTTGCTCATGGTCGTTCCTTGCTTCTCCCCCTCTGCTCCCCTAGAAAACCAGAAGAGTCAGTTCCAGCTCCCTTCTCTGGCAAGCTCCTCTTCAGGCTCAGCTCCTGACTTTGTTTTCAGTATAGTAGAATGCTGACCCTGGGCTAGCTGCTGGACCTGGGGCAGGGGATAAATCAGTGAGCAAGGGAGGTACACAGAACAACCCCCCCGCCCCCTGTGGTCCTCCATGGTACTCTGTACAGAGGCTTCCATGGTACTTGGAATGCTTCACTGTATTATGTGCTCACTTCTCTGCCTTCCCTCCTTGACGCTGTGCTTCTTGAGGGCAAGGACAGTTGCTAATTCATTTTGATCTCCCCAGCGCCTGGGACACCAGAGCTCGCAACAATGTGTGAGAATGAATAAGCATAATAATAATACTGGTAATATTTATTATTATTATAATTACAAAGGGCTTACCATATGCTAGACTTTGTTCTAAGTGCTTTATGTATAACAACTCACAACAGTCCTACAAGGTAGGTATTATTGTTATTTCTATTTTTCAGGTAAGGAAACTGAGAACAGAGACTTGAAGTAACTTGACCTAAGTCACACAGCTGGAAAGTAACAGGTATGTGGCTCCAGAGTCCCTTTTCTAAACTGTCCAGAGATCAATAATGATGGAAAGAGGGAGAGGCAGGCAGAATAGGGTACAGCCAGACGGCACAAGCTGCGTCTTGAAGCTCAGATTCACCTTTAAATCTGTTGCTGAGGCAGGCACCAAGGGCCACAAAGGCTGGTGTGGGGAGACCTGTGGGCTAACCCAGCACAATCGCGTCCTGTTTGACTTTTCGAGGAACAGACAATCTCCTACAGAGAGGAGGGATGGGAGGTCACCTGGTCCCTGCTGCCTTAGCTGCCTTCCCCTGGGAGACAGCCACTAATCCTGTCACCACAGATCTGAGGTCCACTGTGAAGAGCTGTGCTCTGTTGCCAGCTGGAGGACCTGTACTAGAAATTCTGTCAAAGGAGTTTGCGAGTTACCAAAAGTTGTATAAACAGTTCCCAAGAACAGCACTGGGGAAAACAGAGACATCCCCCCCAACCCAGTGCTTCACACTAGGACCTGCCATGAAGCTAACAGAGCAAAGCTGGCCCATACTTCAGTTCCTGAGGCTTCGGCTCAAGGTAAAAATACCTTTGGGGTAGAAAGAGCTATGGCCCTCAGTGGCAGCAGACCTTGGTCAGCGCTGTGATGGTGGTGCAGCGACAGTGGAACAAGATCTGAGACCAACAGTGGCCCTGGGGTCCAGAAAAAATGGTCCGATGGAAAAAAAAAATGAACAAGGATGTAAAAGGCAGCACACAGATAAAATACAAATGCCCAATAAGCACTGAAAAGCCATCTAAGGGTCAGACAAACCTGGCTTCTCCTTCTTAGCTATGTGACTTTGCCCGAAAAACCTGAGTGTCAGCCTTCTTAGCTATGAGGATGGGAATGATCATGGCCACTACCTCCTGGGATTGCTATGAAGATTAAATGTGAAACTCAAAGGCTGAAAACAGTCTGGCGTTTCAATAAATATTCCTTCTGTTCTGTGAAACGCAAACTCCAGTTTTTCTCAGGACTTCTACTGGCCCAGGAAAGCAGAGGGTGAATGGTGACAGTAAAGAAATTGGGTTTGATAAAGAATGGGAGTTCGGGTCTCCCTCTGAACAAGATGGCCCAGGAATGAGTAGCAACATCATCCGATTTGGACAATAGTAATCCTAAGGGCAACTGATGACGTCCGGAAGGACCAAAACTTGCCCTCAAATACCATGCAGTTGCATACAGCTTCCCGGCACTTTCCCTGCAGTTGAGAGGGCCACAGACAAGGTCAGAGGCCACACCTGGATATCGCTGCTTGTCTTTGGGCTGCTGTGTGGGAGCCTAAGAGTTGGCTGTCTGCTTTTTGCAACCTTCACTTAGAGCAGCTTTTGCTAAGCATGTGGTCTCCATCCCCTTTGTGAACTGTTCCTGTACAAGTTCAGAGGCAGCAGATCCCACACAGTTCCTGGGGCCCTCTGCTCAGCAGGCTATAAAACACTATTGCTCTCGGCAAGCCTGGTCATCAGCAATAATGAGACGGCTTTGAAACTGCCACTCTGAAACCCTAAACCGGGCCCAGACCTGTGTGCTGGGCCAAGCGCTTGGGAAAGGTTGGCCAAGGTTTGCAAACTCTAGACAGGGTTTGGAGGGAGCTTTCTCAGCCCGGGTTTCTTTAGGGCCCGAGCCTGCTTCAGCAGATGCTGGTCTGGGTGGTATGCGAACTGGCTGATTGACTGAGTTTGGGCAGAAAAAAGGCAAAGCCTGGGGCTGTGAGCAGTTTTCACTTTGAGGTTTTTGGGAAAGTGATTGAAGCCTGAGTTTCACCTCCTGGAGGGAATTCTAGCCCTCTCTCCCCAGCCTCATTCCCATAAGGCTCATCTATTTCTTTCACCCACTGCCCCAACCTTCCAAGACACAGGGAGTGAGTGAACTGAGGTACCTCAGGCAGAGTAGCTTTTCAATAATTTGGACGTGGAAACCTCAGAAGAGAATGGTTTTCATTTCAATAGAGTTTTTCAAGTCAGGCTCATGATGGTACAGGTCAGTACTGCAAAAGATAGTTTTAGGATTTTCCATCTTACTTTGAACAAAACTGGATAAATCAGATCTGGGTTGAAAAACTGCAAGTATACCTTGTCACCTGTTAGTCTCTGGGTCCAAGCAGTAGGATGAAGGGCTTAGTATGGTCCCACTAGCAAAGTCCCTAGAAAGGAACCCATGGTGGCCCCCTTTATACCACACCCCGTGTGTGGGAGTGTGTGTAACTTCACAGACGGAGGGCCAGTCAGGGTCTCAGCAGGAAGCAGGCAGCACATTTAAGTGGAGATTGAAAGAAGGATCGTGACGGGACCATTTTCAGAGGTGCGGGGAGGGGTGCAGTAAGGGGAAACTAGAAGGGGTGCTGAGGGAGCACCCAGGCTAATGCCAGCGGAGAACCAGAAGGGCTAAAGGGGTGACGGACAGAGCCACGACTGGCTGCCTGATGAGCTGTGGCCTCTGGTAGAGGAAGCAGCTGTGGTCAGAAGGGAGCTGGGGCATGACTACTCCCCCTTCCCTTGATCCCCTGCTGGTGCCCCGTCATGGCTGAGCCAGTCAGCAGCCAAAGGGCAGGAGCCCGTATGAGTAGTCTGCACCTATGAATACAGTCTGTAAAGTTCCCCTTCCCTGGGCGCAAGGGAAGGTGAAGGAGTCCCCAGGCAGTTCTGCCTGATGATCACCTAGAGAGGTCTGAAAACAAGCGGACTCCCAGGCTGCCTCTAGAAGGTTCCATTTCAGGAGACCCACGATGAGCACAGAGAAGCTGCACCTTTCCCATGCTCTGGGTGGCTCTGCTGCTCGGCCAGGAGGGATGACCCCTTCTTGATTCACAGTGATGTTCTTGGTCCTCCCCTGGATCCCAACTGCGGTGTGCACTGAGCCCTGACATCATGCTCAAAGCTGGCAGTGAAGTTGGTTTGTCCACTTACTCCACACACATTTGCTAAGCACCCACTGTGTGCCAGACGCGCTGCTAGGTGCTGGGGCTCTAGTGGGGGATAAAAGGATCGCCCCTTCCCCGAACAGGCTTCTCAAAGTCTCTCTCGCCATCAGGGAAATTCTATATCCTTCTACAGCAGGATGGGAACCTTTCTGTGAGATCATCAGGTATTACTAGTGGAGGGCTTTGAGCCTGTTGCTTAATCTCCCCGTGCTTCAATTCCCTTGTTTGGAATACAGACATAATAAAAGGTGCTTTCTCCACAGGTTATTAAAAGGACTGAGTGAAATACTATGTGTCAACCTTAGTTCAGAGCCTTGTACACCATAAGCATTCAATACGATTGTCACATTATTAATTTTACCATCATTATTTCTTAGTAGGTCTTTGTCAACCATCCCCTCATCCCCTGACTCCAGAACAACAAATAAATGAGAAAATGCCAGCTCCAGAGGCCCACTTTCACTACTTTTGAACACTTCCTTCGGAAGAAATCCTGGCCACATCTATGATGTGATAGAGTTTAATACCTACATGGCTGCCCTATTCCTATGTTTACTCCATACGTTTGTATATAATTTTCAAGATAGGAAGGAGGTTTGTAGGAATGTGGGGAATTTGGAAATGGTTTGAGGGTAGTGATTTTTAGGAGCTGGAAAATAGGACTAATGGGGAAAGACGAAAGGAAGTACAATTATTAACTTGGAGAAGAGATGGCAGAGGGGATAGGGAAGCCATCCTCTGAGACAAAAGATTATTAAAGAGAGAATGGCAAACGATGCTTCTTTAGAAAAGACAGAACAAGTGGAAAGCAGAGAGTGTGGCAAGAGGGATTTCAGTTCTGCCTCAGGATCATTTCCCGACAGAGATGGTTATGAGCTCCAGAATGGGCTACGAACCCCTTCACTGGTTCAGTAATACAAAGGATTTGCACGGTGATCTCTGCAGTCGTCCCCTGATGGGATCACATTTAAATAGACAAAGAGGCGGAAAGGCAGGAGTGGGGCCCACCCCCAGCTCAGACACTAAAAACCAGTGTGGTGACCCCCGGCCTCTGAGGCTTCCAGTCTCCTCGTCTGCAAGGGAAGGTTTGGGACCGTGCCTGATACTCCAGATCTTCTGTGCAAGCCCCGAGGCCCACCTGAAGTTTCCAATCACTGTAGACTCCCCATGTGGTGAACACCTTGCTGGCTGGCACACCTTCTGAAATGCTGAATTCCACTTTGAAGATGAAGAGTCTTTGTTGCCTGGTCAGTTGAAAATTCATCATACCCGCATATGGAAATTGTGTGTGGCTCTAGACGTTATTTTGGCTCAAAAATGATTTCACTTTGCAGTATTTCACAGCGTTTTCTATCTCCAGATCAGTAAAAAAGGACAACACACTGCCTCAGGTGGGAGGGCCCACCAGGTATCATCAGCGAGGGCCTCCTGTGGGCCAGGTGTTTTGTCAGGTTGCAGGATGAGTCTCTCCTTTGCCCTTTTCCTCTTCTGTGGTCTGTACACACAAGGCTGGCGTAAGGTAAGGAGACAGACACTCTTTTAGCAAAGTACTGGTATAGAAGATGCGCTGTGAATCTGGGCTCGGTGAAAGTCCTGCCTGTCTCACAGGTTCTGCACTGAGAGCCCTGCCTGACCTCCCCATCCTGGCTGACCCAGGGTTGTACTTGCCCAAATCACCCAGGAAGAAACTTGACCTAGGTGAAGGAGTAACAGGGAAGAAAAGAAGAAGGAAGTCCTGGGGAAGGGATGAAAAAGGGAATAAATACCCGGAAGGCTGAGAGAGAGACAAAGAAGAGGTGGGAAGTCCAAATGCAGGAGGCTCCCCTGCTACCATTAAGGAATACAGCTTTGTGGGCTCCCTAAGGATTGAGAACTGAGAGCCCCAAACCAAAAGAAACTGGAGAAGGTGAAACTAGCAGTTTGTACGAAGAAATGCTCCTGAATACTTACACTCCCTTTGTGGTGCCTATAGCGCTCGGAACGTCCAATTTGAACCGACAATAAAATGTTCTTTTAAAGCATTCTTCTAGACCAGGAGTTGGCAATCTTTTCCGTAAAGAGCCAGACAGTCAATATCTCAGGCTTTGAGGGCATGTTGCAACTACTAGACATAGAGGCCACACATAAACAAATGCGCGTGGCTCTGTTCCAATAAAACTTAATTGACAAAACAGGCAGCTGGCGAGATTGGGCCCGCAGGCCGTAGATTGCCAGCCCGGTCCTAGTCCAGGGCTTCTCCAACCTTGAAGTGATACATACAGATCACTCAGGGAATCGCGTTAAAATGCAGATCCTGATTCAGGAGGTCTGTGCTGGGGCCTAAGGTTCTGCAGCTTGAACACACCCCCAGGTGCTGCTGACCAGCGGATCACACTTCAAGGAGCAGGAGCCCGGAAGTCTTGAACTGTGGCGGCAACAGGAACCAGCGGTGAATATGATTTGCTTGAGGGAGGTGCCTGTGCACGCGGCTGAGAACTGGGGACCGTGGGACCTGCAGTGAGCTTGCCTGTCTGCAAGCAGCATCCCGCCACAGGTCCTGCTGATTATCGCTCTCTGGGGATACCATCCGTGTGCCCAGACATTTCGATTTGTCAAGAGGATCTGGAAGTATGGTTTTTATAAGAAAACTCTCTTGATTTTGAAAGGTTTTGAAGCTCCCGATTGTTATGGTTTTTAAAGGCTTTGGCTCAAAAGTTTTTAAAACCCTGTGTGAGCCAAATAAAACCCCTATGTGGAATGGCCCTGGCCCACAGGCTGCCAGTCTGTAATCTTGGTTCTAGCTACCACGAATGCACTGGGCCTCCTTTGCACAACAGGAATGTGGGACTGGGCTTATGCACATAGCATCTCTCAAGCTCAGAACCTGGAAAAGAAGGTATGCTCTTGATTTTACGGAAGAGGCTGATGAGCCTTGAAGAAGCCAGGCAGCAAGGGCTGCAGTCATGCTTACGGTGGTGTGAGTTTTGAAACCACCCTCTTCTGGCAGATAAATTACCAAAACTCAGCCCCTCTGGACAGACTAATTACACAAAGCCCTTTTTCTGCAGGGCAGAAACTCCACACCTGTAGGGGGTGACCGGCCAAGCAACTTTCCCAAAGTCCCTGGGCTTTGAATCCAGGTATGAAGCTGGTATTTGAATCCAGGCCTTGCAGACCCCAAATTCCATGCTCCTTCCACCACCACACACTGACTCTAGTTTTGATGGATATTTGCGAGTGAAAAAGGTCAGCCTATCATCTCCATCTCCCCGTAAGCCACATTTGTAAGACACAGGCACAGCCTATGTGATATTTTTATCTGAAATATTTACAGGTGGAAAGGATTAAAGCAAGTGATGGACTATTGAAGGTTAATGCCATCTTTTAATATGGAAAAACTACTCTCTCCACAAGAAATATACTTGTGGGATAATCTTGAGATATGTGTGTGCGTGCTCAAAATGTCAGCCAGAGTTTCATTAATTTCAGCCTCCCCCTAGAACACTACGTTATGGTTCTGAGGCTGTGTGTTAGCATGCTGACACAGGTGGGACCCACGGCGCCCAGCCCTCGGGGGTAAATTTATGGTACGATGTGTGAGGAATCCATCATGCAATTTGGCCCATGCCCCCGGCTTCTTAATCAGAGATGGGAGATGCAAGACGAACGTTGCCTCCATGGCTTTGGGTGCTGTGTCTCAGCTTCAAGCTTTGATCCATCAGGACAAACATTCCCACCAGGCGGGCCAATTCATAAGATGGCTTAACACCCAGCCTTTCAGAACACAGAGAAGTGCCTTGCCCTCAGCTTCTCCTGGGCTGCTATTTCACAATTCTCTAGGCTAAAGGATCATGCTGTAGAGTTCTTAGGCAAGCAAAGGGCCTTGTGAAGGTGTCGAAGACATAGCCTCATTTGTTCTGGCCTAGTTGTGAAAGATCATGCTCACAACTGAAGCAGAGCCAGTTTCTAAAGATGACGGGCCCAGCAATTCCGTCATGGGTGTCTGCTGTACGAGCCCATTTTAAGGGCTCATCCTCCTCCCAGCGTAGCACAGAGATTAAGAGGCAGCCTCTAGAGGCAGCTGGCCTTGGATTCCACTCCCAGCTGCTCCAATTTCAAGCTGAGTAACTTGGGGAATTACACAAGCGTTACTTTCTTCACCTGTGATGTGGGGCATTACTTCCCACTTTGCAGCACTGAGGGGAGATTAGAGATACTGTGTTGACACTACCCAGCTTTGTAACTGGCATTCCGTAGACCACGGCTGGGTTGTAGCCTGTGTTTGCAGGTTTCCCTTCCTGTGATTTTGGCCCTGTGCGATGTTCTGGATAAAGCATCAGTTTTGGGGCAGCTGGACCCAAAGGTTTGGGTTTCTTCTCTGCTCCTTACCAGCTGTGCAATTTTGGTTTCAGTCTTTAATCTTACAAAGATTTTTTTCATCAGTAACATGGACATAATAATAGTACTTGCCTTGGAGAGCTGTGGTTAAGATTGAAACGGGCAGTTGTACATAAAATGCTTCTATTACAGTGCCTGGCATACACTGAGCACTCTATACATGTTTGTTATAAACATTAAGTAGGATATACACTTTGGAATCTGCAAAAGCTCTGTCTACATGTGGAAGAGGATATTGCTAACCCCTCCTCCAAAATAGAGCAAGGAAATCCAGAAAGTCCAATCAACTTGGGGAACTTTTATTTTTCAACTCTGAGATGATGCCAAATGCAGACTTGTTTTCACTTATTGGGAAAATAACTTTCCAGGTTGTGAAAAAACCATTAACTACAGCCCTGTTCTTTCTGAAATAAATACATGGGCCCAATATTGGGGAAATGCATAAACCCCAATCAGAGTACTGTTTTCTGAGCAACTGTAATGTGTGGAACACAGACCCGGATCCAGGGTGAGTGGATGCTGAGTTCAATTACCCTGCAAGGCTACTTCCACAGTCCTGTGTCTGAAGCAGGAGGAGCCTCAAGCTCATTGAAGATGAATAACCAGAGTCTCAGGGTTCAGAAGTGACTGAGTCTGAGCTTGAGCCATCTCACTCCAAAGCTCCATGTTCGTCACTGCCCTCAGGGCCGCCCCTGGGTAGTCCCTGCATACATGTTATCTCTTTTGAGCTTCTCAGCAGGTGTTCATGTCTGTTTCCTGGAGGGGGAAACTGAGGCTCAGATAGGTTGTGGAACTGGCACGTGCCAACGCAGCTAGGGGGCAGAGCTGAGACCCACACCTCTTAACCACACTCGTCTTGCTCTAAGCTCAGAACCTGTATGGCTTCCCTGGCTGGCAGAACCTGCCCACGGGCATGCCTAGGGTGATGGAGGAGAGCTAAGTCTATCCAAGAGTCCCTTAAAGAAGTTACATTTTCCCATTACTGCTGTCTGCTGGCAATCCTTGTCACCCTGAGAAGAGATCCAGAGACTGACAAGTAGGCTGCGTCGTTGCCCTAAGTAAACCACGGAGAGCAGATTTCCCTGATGCCGAGACAGCGAGCTGGGTCTGCGAGAACACATTTCTCACTATAAAGCAAACAAGCCGACTGGCAGAGCACTGTAGGGAAAATGACATCACTGCAGAATTTTAGGGCTAATCATTTAGCTGGATTAGCCCCAAAGTGCTGTGTCTAAAATCAGCATCCCTGCCTCTTTATGTACTCCAGATGAAACACATTAGCAGAAATATGGCAAGGGACATTCACAATACTCGGTTCTACACTCTCAGCAGTTTTTGCAAATCTGCAATTAGTCTAAAGGGCCCGGGTAAATTAGGCCTCTTGATAAATGAAGCACCTAGACAGGCCTCAGATTTATTGGATCCCGCCATCCCGCTGTCCAGAGCCCTTGTCAGCTCCTTGCCGAGCGGGGACTGTGCGGGGGGAAAGGAAGGAAGGAAAGGGAGCCAATTCAGACCTAGAATTGCCCCCAAATCTTGGAATAAACCAGGCTTGAGGCTGCCACCTCTTTGGCCTTAAAAATTTCTGCTAGGAACGTACGTAGTAGGTGAAGTAGGAAGCCTTTGCCAGGAAGTTCAGGAGGCAGAGGGCAGAAAACAGGAGACAGGACAGATGAGGGGGAGGCAGCGTCTGTGGGAGATGTGGTTTTGCTACAGCCGGGAGGGAAGGGGGTCACAAGAGGCCTGTGAGTTTCACCAGCTCCTTGTCCCACTCTGGGCCACCCAGCGTCCTCCTGATTCTGGGAATTGGTGGCCATGGGTACTGATGGGCACCACCAGGGCTCACTCTCTCTCTGGGCTCTGGTTCTTAACACATTACTTCCCCAAGTGCAGTTTTCCACATGCTTCTCACGACGGACTACACGGGTGTTTTAACTACACAGATTCCAGGAAAGTACCCCCAACCCCACAGGGGGAGTGTTGGTAATGCCTTAAACCAAACATCCAGGGACCAGAAGGCTGTCAGGGGCTGTGGTGCAGATAAAGGGGACATATAGAGAGGGGACAGCATGCGCTTATTATCCTGATTTATGTCTCCAAATCATAGGAAGCAATTCTCAGCCATATTGGGGTGACCCCTGCTAACTTTCCTGCTGCTGCCATTGTAGCTGTGGGTGCTGAGGTCGGCTGAACCAGGCAGACAGAGGGGCCCAGCAGATGTGGGGCCCAGCAGATGTGCAGATGTTTTGGAGGTGGCAACAGTTATATTTTGCTAAGTTTCTCTGATTTATTTATTTTTACAGTTTCTTTCCTGATTACTAGAGTAATGCATGTTTTGGGGTGGAGGTAGATAGTCTGAATTTTTTAATTTAAAAAGCAGTAAAGTAGGGGCTTCCCTGGTGGTGCAGTGGTTAAGAATATGCCTGCCAGTGCAGGGGACACGGGTTCGAGCCCTGGTCCAGGAAGATCCCACATGTGGCAGAGCAACTAAGCCCGTGCACCACAACTACTGAGCCTGCGCTCTAGAGCCCACGAGCCACAACTACTGAGCCCACATGCCACAACTACTGAGCCGGCATGCCTAGAGCCCGTGCTCCACAACAAGAGAAGCCACCGCAATGAGAAACCCGTGCACCGCAACAAAGAGTAGCCCCCGCTCGCCGCAACTAGAGAAAGTCCGCGTGCAGCAACAAAGACCCAATGCAGCCAAAAAGAATAAATTAAAAAAAAAAAAAAGTAGTGAAGTAATATAGGCTCATGTAGATCATTTAAAGCTGAGGGGTGGGGGTGTGTGTGTATCTGTCTGTCTGTCGGTCTGTCTCCCCCTGTCTCTTTGTTACAATGTCAGGATCTCGATCTCTCTCTCTCTCTCTCTGTCTGTCCCCCTCCTCTCAGGAACCCTCCAGGCATGCTGCGGCCCTCTGGCCCCCTAACACTGTCCACCCAACTGCGTGTTTTGTCACTCAACTCCTAGCAACCCAGCCAGCCAGGCTGACAGCCTAGAGGAGTCAGAAGCACCCCAGAGTGTGAGCTTTCCAAAACCCTGTTCTCCCAGAGGCAGCGGCGGGTGGTACCTAACCGACACGCCGCCTGCAGCCTGCTGTGATTCAGTGTCTCTGGTCTGCAGATCAGCCGGGCGATGCTCCCGTCAGCCCACATTGATTTGCCTGTAGATTTCATTACCTCCAATCACAGAAGAAACTGTGCTCCTCTCCTGGAGTGTCAGGGCAAAATGAATAGCAAACATTTTCCTGCAGGCACCTTAGCTCTCCCGTCAAAGGCAGGCCACTGTCCAGGCCCCACCCCTTCCCCAAACCTCTCCTCTCCTACTCAGTGAAAAAGTATCCGGGCTGAGGTGGGGCATCGAATCCAACTTGGAGTGTTCAGGATGCCCAATTATGCTGGAGTCAGATCCTTCTGGGTCTTATGACCTTCTAAATTATGGAATTAAGAGGGTTTAGAGGGGGGAAAGAAAGAGCTGGTGACACCAGATGTGTTCAGAATTTAGAATGGGCTTCCTCATATATTAAAGAACACCCTTTGAATATCATCAAAGAGACTGAGCAATTTTTATTCCTTTTAAAAGTTGCTTTAAGTGCTGATGGGGGTCCCTGCTCTCCGGCGCATGCACACACGCGCGCGTGTGTGTGGCTGCACGCATGTGCATGTGTGTCACAAGGGCTTCTCTTACTATGTGTTTGGTCGGTGCCGGGTCCACCTTCCGAAACCCTGGTGTGTGGGGAAAGCTGCGCTCGTGTGGGCAGCTTTGGCACAGAGTCCTGGCGCTGTGAATGAAGAGAGGCGTCAGCACTTTTCAAACAACAAACTAGCAGCAGAAGGCAGGCGCCAATCTCCGAAGTGGGCTTTGTGGGAGAGGTGAGGTCTGTTCTTTCTAACAGCCAGCCTGTAAGGACTGGACCAGGGAAAGGCAGCAGACGCTTGAAAAGTAAGATGGCCTCTTCTCTCTAGGGGCACTGGAGTGGCCACGTAAGCACACATCGCCACCCAACTGAGCATGGGTTTCTGTGTGTCCACGTGAGTGCACTGCAATAAGAGCAACAGTTTTACCTGATAACTTTAGCCAGTATTTATTAAGCAAGTACCATGTGGCAGACACTGGGTGAGTTCTCTATCACCTACCTATTCTCCCATTTACCTTGTAACTTTAATCCTCACTATACGGAGAGCAGTATCATCCCTGTTTTACTGATCAGAAACAGAGACTTAGAGAGTGTATGTGACTCTCCAAAGTGTTATGGGTTGAATTGTGTCCCTCCCCAAAATGCTGAAGTCCTAACACCCAGGACCTGTGAATGTGACCTTATATGGAAATAGGGTCTTTGCAGATGCTCAGGTTAAGATGAAGTCAATAGGACTGGTATCCTTATAAAAAGGGGAATTTGGGGTGGAGAGAAGACCATACGAAGACACAGGGAGAAGACAGCCGCGATTGCCAATAAACCACCAGAAGCTAGGAGACAGGCCTGGACAGAGTCTTCCCTCACAGTTCCAGGAAGAACTAACCCTACTGACCCTTGGTCTCAGATTTTAGCTTCCAGATCTGTGAGACAATAAATTTATGTTGTTCATGCCATCCAGCTGTGGTACTTTGTTATGGCAGCCCCAAGAAATGCATATACAAGGTCACACTGCCAGTTACTGGTATAGGCAGGTGTGTATCAGGCCATGCCTGTCACAGTTGTTACACAGCCTAGGCTGCACACTGCCTTTCCCCAGGAGGAAGTACACTGTGCCTGCACTTGCTCAAGTGGGCCTTGAATCTTCTGTAGTTGATACATTGGGGTGGTTGAGGGCAAAGGCTGAAGGGAAAAGTTATTATGCATCTAGTGTCTTTTATATACTTTAGCTTAAGAAACCTAAAAACCTGCTAATTTGATAATTTACATAAAGGATGTTGAAATGCTTATATCCTTTGATCTACTTCTAGAAATCTATTCAAATAAAATAGTAACAAATACAGAGACATATTTATGTAGGACTATTGATCACAGTACTATCTATGTAACAGGTAGCAATGCCCCAAATCTCAAAAAAGTATGAAATGCCATATTTATTTTTCAAAGTAAAATTAAATCTGGTTGAAGCCAATACCAGCCAAGGGTGATGAGCAGAGATCTCAGTTCCTCCACCTCAAGCTGGGTTTGAGGACCCTGGCAGAGCCTCCTCAGCCCCGTAGACGGTCATGCAGCAGGCCCCCTCTGAGGTCACCCAGAGCACCGGGCTCAGATGGGACCACAGCCCCATGATGGGTCCGACCCTTATTTCTCTTCCCAGTCTTGGGGACCCACTAACTAGGGAGAAGTCAGTCTTTTGTCAACCTCTGCAGTTCCCAGCCTTCAGCCCTGCCCTTGGACAATGTAGCCTACAGGTGTTCAGGGCCTCCACCTTTGAAACATAAAGGGTCATACTCTCCTCCAAAGTCTTTACCTTCCATCCGGGAGCAAAGAGAACCCTTTAGACATACCTTGTTCCCGTCTGTATCTCTGTCTCTTTCTTTCTTTCTCTCTCTTGGGCGGGTATAGGCTCAGCAGATGTTTCATTTTTCTTTCATGTGACAAGAAAAAAAAAAATAATAAGAACAGACACAAAACAAGAAGACAGCACTTAATTTTTAAATAACAAATCTCTAACACCTGTAATGGCAACACCCAAATGTCCAATAATACAGGCTGGTTAACATCAATTATGATCCACACACACGTTAGATGAAGACATGAAAATTTTAGTTAACAATAATAGGAGAAAAGGTTTAAGCTGTAATGTGAAAGAAAAAGCAGAATATTTGGTTATTTTTGTACTGCTACACAGCAAATTACTACAAATGTAGCCATTTAAAGCCACACCCATTTATTATTTTGTGGTTCTGTAGGTTCAGGGTCTCATGATCAAAATGAATGTGTTGGCCAGGCTAAGTTCTCATCTGGAACTGGGGTCTTCTTTCAATCTCATTCAACTTGTTTGCAGAATCCAGTTCCTTGTGGTTGTAGGACCAAGGTCCCTGTTTCCTTATTGGATGTCAGTGGGGACTGCTCTTTACTTCTGGAACCTTCCAGAATTCCTTACCCTGTGGTCCTATCTTCAAAGCCACCAAGAGAGAATCTCCCTCCCTTCAAATCCCTCTCATGCTTCCTATCTCTGTGTCCAAAAAAAGCCCAGTCTCTTTTAAGGTTCACCTGACTGGGTCAGACTCACCTTGGATAATCTCCTTTTCTTAAAGTCCACTGTAACATAACCTAGCCATGGGAGTGATACTCGTCATTTTCAAAGCTTCCCTCCTCCCCATACTCAAGACGGAAGAGATTAATCAAGGGTGTAGGGCACTGGGGAGTCATCTTAGAATTCTGTCTAACACAGATATCAACAGTATACACAGTAAGATCTCAGCCATGCAACATTTACATGCTCAGAAAAACACTAGTGTGATATAAACCGCAATGTCAATAAGATCTTTTTGTGAGGTAGGATTATGGATGCCTCTAGTTTCTTCTTTATACTTTTCTGTATTTTCCAAGCATTTTGTAATGAGCACATATTAGTTTTATAATCAGAGAAAAAAACTCACATTTTTAAGATAAACAATCTAGCCTCAAACTAGGATAGTAACGCATGACTATGTGTGGCATTGTGTGTGTGTAGCTGAGTGGTTTTCTCATTCGTTTGTTCTTTCATTCGTTAACTGGCCAATGGATGAACGTGCAGGCAGACTGCCTCTTCCTATAGGACTGTGTGGTGATGGGGACCCTGTGTCCAGAATCTCCCTGGAATAGTTTCATACTTTTCAGCAAAAAGATTCCAAAAGGCAAGTGGCATTCATCTTCGTAATTATCTTGGGAAAAAATATGGAAGGCAAGTTACTCGAACTGTTGAGAAATACTTTGCAATTTCTATTTTCCCACCACTACCCCAACAGCTTGATAATGTTGAGGTTTTGAAATTTCCCATTGTCTCTGTTAGCAGAAAATACCAGCTTCTCATAAATAACCAAAATGAAGCAACAGAACTCTTGGCTCAAAATCACTTTTCAGCCTGACATGTCAGAAGGAACCCGATGCCAAAATTCTCTCTCAAAACAGAAGTGTGGCCCTGGGAGACCCAGTAACACAAATGAACCAGAAACCCTTATGGTGGGAACCCCCTCCACTAACATTAGAAAGAGGAATTGCTCAAGGAGGCTAATCTCAGCATGTGGCAATGTCAACAGGGGCACACTGACTGGCTATCGTGGGGCATTGTGTGCCGGTAACAAGTCCAGGGCTCAGTTCAGAGATGAAAAATGTGAAATCAATGGGGCTGTACAGAAAAACCAGGCAAGGCTGCCTGGACCAAAGGTGACAGTGGCCTGACTTGCCTTTGAGGCTCTCTCACCTCCTTCACCTCTGCCATGTTCCTCCCCAGCGTCAGTGAAGATCATTAGGGTGTTGGTTTTGATGTGGATACTCTCAGGGGTGTTTGCATTGTAATCAGGGGGTATAAAAGGTGCAAAAGCCCTGAGGACAGTAAAGAAGGGTTCATTAACTGTGGAAGGACAAATAAGGAGGCTACTTTTGCTCAAGGGCTCCACCTCATTGGGTGTGTCACCTCCAAAGCCAATTTCCAAACACTCTGCATGATTACTGCATGTTTTTGTACAGTGTTGACCTGGCTCAGGAACAAGCCCCAAGAACTCTAGTCTGCTGGCCTTAAATGGGTGTGTGCATGGCCAGAGGAAGTTCTCTGAAGCACTCCTGAAGAAGGAGAAAGAACCTCTTCTCCCTGAGGTTAGGTATGGTCAGGCAAAGCTGAAATCCTGTCAATTTTAAGTTTTAAAAATTCATCAGTTTTTTACACAAACTTACAAATTATTAAGCATAAGAAATAAATGGATAATCATGAAACTGCTACCCAACTAAAGATAACGTTATCACCCCCACCCCATCTCCGCGCTCTTCTTTCTGTTGGCTCCTTCCCTTCCCACCTCCCTCTACACTTAGCAAGTAACCGCTACCACTATCTAAACGTTGCTTTTATTATGTTTTTTAAAAAACATTCCTTATTCCTACTTTTTTCATTAGAGTTTGACCATACATCCACTAACCACATGCTAGTTAGTTTTGCTTGTTTTTTGAACTCTATATAAGTGCTATCACAATTATATTGTTTTGTAACTAGCTGCTTTTATTCAACATTATGTGTTTGTGATTCAGCCATTTTTAGGCCTATAGCTTTGGTTCATTCATACTCATTCCATTATATGAATATACCTGAATCCAGTCATCTATTCTCTTATTGATGGAGCAGCTTTACTTTTTACATTGGTTTTAAACATGCTTTCACCATAGGATTTAGGATGGTGTTTATTCAAATAGGGATAAAGACAAGGTGTGTTTGATAGGACTGGGTGATGTGGCAGAAGAAAGAAACATTGTGAGGATAAACCAGGTACTGGTTCCAACTCTCCCAAAAGTTTCTTTGTGCATATTATTTCACCATCCTCAGAAACACTGTTTCTACAAAATAAAGGAGCTGGAAAAACTTCAGGTTTCCCTCCAAAGCTACCCTTTAATTCACTGAGGTATTCACTCACTTAACACAGAGCACCTGTCACTTGCCCCCCCACTGCTGAAGACGCAGTGGGAAATGAAACAGATCTGGTCTTTGCCATCACAGAACTTAGACTAAGGAGATACCACAAAAAAAAAGAAGAGCCCCAATTAAGTTGTTTTTTAAATTATACACCATGGAAAGTACTATACTGGGAACATACGGGGTGATGATACAGAGTTCCAGATGCATCTACTTTAGATAGAATGGTTGGGAAAGGCCTCCCGGAGAATGATACTTAAGCTTAAGAGGAACTAGCCATCCACAGTCAGGAGGAAGAATATTCCAGACTAAGGGAACTACATGTGCAAAAACCCCGAGGAGAGCAAGGACTTCACGTGTTTCAGAACCTGCAGGATCGGTGTGAGAGGAAGCACGGCTCCCGGTGAGCCCCGGACACATCTGGGAGGGGTTCTGTGGGCCGTGGTAAGGGTTTTGGATTTTATCCTATTTGCAAAGCAAAAGTGTGAAAGAGTTTTTAAACAGCTTGACCATATCTGTGTTTTTTAAAAGATTACTGTGGCTGGCTTTAAGAAAATGGGTGGGAGGGGGCTGGAGTGGAAAAAGGGCCCTAGTGGGAGGCGACAGGGGCTCAGACCACAGCTTCGGCCATGGAGATGAGGGAGAGGGGAACAGATTGGCTTCCATGATGGTTTGGAACCAAGAAGGGGGCACTGTTATAACTGGCGTTTAATGAGAAACATAGTCAGCATTACGGATCAAAGGGGAAATAATCAGACCCCAGTTCACTTCACTACGGATGAGAAAGTTCAGAAAAGAGTGGGCTTGGCAGATAAGAAAGCTGTAGTCCTTTAGTAACTGGACAGTATGTATCCTCTTTGTATCTCCTTCCCTTTCCCCCCTCCTCCCTCCTCCCCCCTCCCCTCCCTCCCTCTCTTCTATTTCCTAATTGTTCTAGCTGCGCAGCATCTTTAAAAATCTGTTTGAAGAGTGGAGCAGACAAGAACCAGCCTCCCCCGGTTTCCAGAGGAGAGAGGACACCCCTGCCCCCCAGCCCTTCGCCCCCTCCACTCCTTCCAATCCCTCCTCGCTACAAGTGCCTGAACACTGTGATGTCACATTGCAACCCTGGCTTAGGCTTTCTATCTCCCTCACAACAGACTGATCCTTTCAAGTACCTGAAAGGCGTCTGGCCCTGTCGGGAGCAGAGTTCACCGGGGCTAGAGGAGCCGGGAAAAGGTGTAGGATTCATGAGTACTGATTGGCTGAAGTGAGAAGTATTCTGGACGCTGATTGGCTGTGCCATTCGCGGGAAGGCGTTCGTGGCGCCAGCAAAAAGTAGATCTAAGAGAAGACAGGTAAGGGCGTAGGATTCGTGAGCACTGATGGGCTGAAGCGAGAAGCTTTCTGGACGCTGATTGGCTCTGTCATGCACCGGAAGGCGTTTGTGGCGCCCCGGCAAAGCAGAACTAGTGCCGTGGGCCCAACAGGGTCCTGAGGGGGGGCGGGGTACACCCACCAGGCCCGAACCTTCTGGCGCCCTTTCGTGAAGGAGTCGTGATTTATTTTAAAAAAATAAAAACAAAAATAAAGTACCGTAAAACATGACCGAGTGGGGACTATCGGGCGCTGTTTAGGGTGCTTTAAAATTCTTTAATTTGCTGTACCACAATAACTTGCACTTGAATACAAGCAATCTCGCGTCTTAATAGCCAGACAATAAAGAGTTATTTATAGGAGGCGGTGTGCAGGCCCCAGCCTTCCAGGTGTGCCCCAGATTTGAAGCAAGCACTCGGAGAGATCTGCGGGACGGCGCTGCCTGATGCAGCCCAAACAAGCCCTTCGACTCTGCTGCCATTTTGCGGTTCCAGGGCTGCACCGGCCCCGGGCTCCCCGCTCTGCACAGCACGCCCGGCGCGCTGATTTATTTCAGTATTACGTTTAATTGTTTCCTTCTTGTTGAAGCCTTAACATGCGATGCTTGTAAATCTGACCCGAATCCTCCATATGGCGCTCTGGTTTTCCATTTTCAAATGCATTCGCCCTGGAATAATGACTGTGGTATAACTCAATTTGAGTTCTGCTGCTGGGGACTTTATTACATAATGCTTTCTAATTGACCCTCATAGTTTAATAAGACAGAACATTTCACCAGAACATTGACAAAAGTTATTAATTTTCACTTCAGCAGAGACCCATGTCCCAATTAAATCCCCGGAGAATGCCTGGCTGCCTGACTGACCTCATTATGGCTAATGCTTATTAGTCCTGCGGAGAGGATAGCATCACACACTGTTAAAATGCCTAAATGAGCACATACAACCGTCCAACGTGATTACAATTTACATACATGACTAATTTTACTCCCCTAATCCTTGTCTGGTGCAATGAATGTGGTGTGCTGCTGTCATACCACGAGATCAGCCATCGAGGATTTGGAAGGTGTCGTAAAAATGCCTTGCCAGTGTGCTAAGCTACACCCAGTTAAATTATATCTGCCTTTCTAGGAAACTATTTCAAGCACGTGGGCGTCTTGAAATGCGGAGACTAACTTGCGCCCATTCCTTCTTTAATATGGAACAGCTAGTACCCATTTGGGTTTTTTAGCCAACTTTAAAACAAACAAACAAAAAAAAGAAAGAAAGAAAGAAAGAAAAATTATCACCAGCAGCGGCAGCAAACAATTATTCCAGCCTTCCTGCTTGGCTACCTCATACTCCCTGAAGTGGATTTTTCTTCCCTGAATCTAGCTGTATTTGCACATTTTCTCTGAGCTTTCATTTGGAGGGGGACGGTAGGCAGGAGCTTGTAGAGTCACCACGCCTGCCTGTTTCGTCAGCTTCGATGTGAGGGCATCACAGCTAACACCTTGCCTACCAATGATGGGACCACCTATTCCAACTAGTTCCCCTGCTGTGGGAGAATCAGCTGGAAGGTCAGTTGCATGAAAAATGCGTATTTGCCCAGGCTGGTAAAATGGAAGGCTCAGAGTGGCAAGAAAATGAAAGTAAACCTTACTGAGTGTGAGGCTTCAGATTGTTTTTTGACCTTTCTTTTTCCTGGTCTATACAACAGTGTTTATCTTTCAGGCAGTCTGACCATGGCTCAGCGTCTGCTTTTCCCGTGCATTGTACTCATTCCCCCTGGGCTGTGTGATTTGACACATGACAACAATCTAACAATGGAGATCAAACTTCTCCTCAGACTCTTGCAATGTGACAAGTAATGTGTATTGACACAGCAAAGTGCACTCTGGAAATATGAGTGGTTGGGCAGGCACCCGACCTTCCCGCTCAGCTAGAGATAGCTTAAATCATAGGCTTCAGTTGCCCACAAAGATAAAGCCAAAATTTAAATAATGATAACCAGCTGGAAGCTGCAATTCATTGAAATCTTTTCTCCCTTTTTTTTCTTTTGGTATTACCATATTGAAAGCAGGGATTTGGTGGGAAAAGCAATAGTAATAATAGCAAGAGCAAAAGACAAAGGCGAAAGAAATGAAACTAAACCTCCCCAGGGAATATTTGAAAGTTCTACACATTCTGCTCAGTCCCCATTCTGGAAGCGTTTACTAAGTATCTCCATTGTATTAGGCACTGTGGACGAGACACCCCACCCTCTGGAAGCTCATGGTCTGTAGGCAATACTGTCAAAACTGAAATGCAGGTATACAGGATGATCAATTCTACTGATGACAAAGGCTTATGGGATCCCAAAGAAGGGGCATTTAACCCACCTTTGGTGGTGGGGATGGGAGTTAGCTGGTCCAAGAAGGGCTTCCTAGAGAAGGAGTCATTTAAACTGAGGCCCAAATGATAAGTAGAACATACCTAGGTATATCAGGGAGGAGGGACTGGGCTCCAGGTAGAGAAAAATCAGTTCTTTTTCTCCTTCATTCTTTAACAAGTGGGCATTTAGTCCCACTATGTGCTGCCTGCTGTTCAGGTTCTGTGTCTGCATCTGATGCTGAAGAGTGCCTCCTGGTGGTGACCCGCGGTGTGGCAGCCTCTTCAAGGAGGTGAGGATTCACCAGGGAATCACGGAATGAAAGGGACTCAGTTCTGTGCATTGGGGGAAAACAGCAGATGCTATTTTAGCCAAGGTTCTGTCTCCATTTCCAGACCAAGGCACATGACTGTCACAGAATCTAAGAAAGGCATATCTATCAGCACGAGAGGTGGGGTTCAGAGGGAGGCCAGGGATTTCATTTTGAAATTCTTGAGGATGAGCTGAACCTGGGTGTGTTTTTTTTTCTTTTTGCCTGAAAGCAGAGGTCAGAAAAGTGAAACTCTGAGGGGCAAAGGGGTCACAACCCCAGTGTATTTAAACCACGTGATCCCCCAGGCAATCTCACACCTACTGGTACTGAGGTTAGAGCAGCATCAGGTGTACTGGCAGAAACACTTCTTGCAAAAACACTCTGTACATGAGAACCAGAGTAAAGCAAGTACCCCACCCAAGGGTGTGAAACTTTTCCATTGCCCCTCTTGCCCCAGGCTGACAGGGGGTGAGACAGCAGCTTGGATACATAGCAGGTAGTTGGTAGGGAAAGCTGGTGGGTGTGCTAGGGCACTGCAATCCATAAAGGAAAAATGGTCTAAACAGAGCAAGAGGGTTTTGTTGTTGTTGTTGCTTTTCCTGAGTAAATGAGCACTGATGTTCTCTCCCATGCAAGAAAGCTGCTACTGACCTGGAGACAATTTTTCTACCATGGACAAGGCAGTGAGGGCTTCTGGCTGATTAAAGGAAGTAGCTACTATTCACCATCTCTCAGAAGTGCGAGCATAAAGGAGGAGATGCAGCCAAAATAAACAGATGGCTGGATCAGGCGGGGCATGCTGTTATGAGCAGACACACAGGTAGCACAGGCCCTAGGCAACCACACAAAGCCATTCAGAGGAGCCAAAACTCAGCAAAGAGTTCTAGAACCCTGGGAAACAGCATGTGCTCTGCCCCAGGGGGGTCGCCTTGGAATTGTCACAGATCCAAAAGTAGTGAAGTTTGCACAGAGCTGGAGGCACCAAGCAAGCAAGCAATCCTGGACACCAGGGAGGACTAGGAAAAGATGGAAGTGAGAGTGAAGGGCTAAGTTAGCAAAGTCAGCAGAAACTCAGACCCCTCGAGTGCCTGGAAGGTTGAGCAGCAGTCAGTGTGGTGCCAACTGGCAGGCCGCTTCCAGAACCGACTCAGAGCCACTGAGGCATTTCTGCAAACACTGACTGAACACCTTCTGGGTTTCAGGCACTAAGACAGGGTTCTGTCTTCGAGGACCTCGTGGTCTGGCGAGTGGAGTGTTTATAAATAGCTAAATCACACCACCGTATAATGGTTATGAGCAGAGTTTTGAAGCATCATGAGAGAGGGAGCTGTCAGGGAAGGCTGCAGAGAGGAGGCAACATTGAAGCTGGATATTGAAGACTAAGCAGGCATTGGCACCAGAAAAACTGCACCACAAGGTTATAGCTGGGTAACCGGGAGGTTATATTAGTTAAGACTCTGGCTGCCAAGCAAAGAAATCCAGTTAAACTAGGTGAAGAGGAGTGTTACTACAGAAGTACAGCAGATAATCTTACACAAAAATAAAAGGAAAGAAGTGCTGTTGGACTCTGTGAGGCCCCGAACCAGGAAATCAGGGATGTTAATTTATCAGATGGGCACAAGGACTCTGATCCACCCCGCTCTGTGCATCTGCTTCACTCCTCTGGATTCCTGAGGTCCCCCCCTCTCTGTTTATCATGTCCTTACAATCCCATATCCTTGCCTCATAAGTGGCCCTGGTTTGCTCCGCCATCAACTTCAGGGTCAATTCTCTACAACCTTTCAAGTCAAGTACCCATCATCCTGGGGGTACACTTGACTCAATCTTCAGGGCTCTCATTCCAGTGAAGGAGAGCTGGAAGTAACCACAAAACACGCGGCCTCACTGAAGGCTCTATAAGACCCAAGCAACACCATCTTGGCACTTGTGGCATACTGTGGGAGGGGAGAAGTCTCCTACCCAAACACAGCGTGGCTTTGAGATATTGAGAGCTGCAGTCTTGACCATGGCAGTGCAGGAGTCTGCCAGCAGCTAGGGGGTGACGCCAGTCAATGTGACAATACCGAATAGAGGTGGCAGCAGTACCCAGCATTAGCAACAGTGCCTGGTGGATAGAAAGGCATCCAGAAGGTAGACATTGGCCAAGGAGCCCAGAGGGTACCGTTCACACCTGACTCATCTTGTTAGTGAGCCCACAGGATTCACCCAGCTACCTGGGGAAGCTTTTGGCAGGGGGTTGAGTTCCTGCCAGCATGTGAGGGGTACCACTCGCTGTAAGGTCTCGTACCCACAGGCAGTTTGACTTGGGGGAAGCTTGAGCCATGTGTTAATCAAGGTACCTAGCTTCCTCTTGACCTGTAGCCCAATGTCTGGGGGAACTGCTTATTCCAAGTAAGGCCCAGAAGGAATTAGGACCCTCTTAGAAGGACGTGAAGGAATTCCAGAGGGAACAAAAGTTGTCAGCTCCTACCAAGAAAAGCCAAGGGCACTGAGAGATTGGAAAGAATAGCCGCTGACGGAAGAGTGTAATCAGACAGAAATGAATAGAAACTGCCCAAAGAAAATATGTGCTCCCTAGCAACCTGCCGCATAGAAAATAGGCCAAAAAAATAGCTCTAAAAAGGATGTGATAGTGGTAGGGCAAGTAATCAAAACTAGGAAAAAGAGAAAGTATGAAAAAAAATCAAACAGCAACTCAGCTGGAGAAATTATAGTACAAAGTTAAGAAAGTGCAAAAACACGATAAGGAAAGCAAAGGTGAAGAATGAAAAGAAGATTGCGAGAGAGGCTAAGATAAATAATAAGGTATTTTTCAAGTACAGGAGGAACAAGAGGTCAGTACAAGAGCCAATAGGGCCTCTAAAAGCTGGCAGGGGTAATTTATTGACAGAACATGAAGACATTGCTAAAAAATATGAAAAGGCTTTTTTCCTTCCCCTCCTTGCCTCTCTTTTCACAAAGGAAGATGGGGACATATGCCAGAACAGACATAAATTTCCCAGGAGTGGGAAAAAGACATATTGAAGGAAATCAGGATCATGTCAGCACAGGTGATCAAGAAATTAGGACATCAGAAAAATTGCAGAGAGTCTAGAGCCGGGCCAGAGCCTCCTGGAATGAGGGGCCCAGAGGCCAGTGAGGTCCAAGGCCAGGGAAGGGAGGGATGGGAGGATCTGTGGTGTGTCAGAGCAGAGGGGCGGTGACCCACCCAGGAGCTGGCGTAGGAAGCAGTCTCAGGCTGTGCCTATAAGCTCATCTTGTATATGCTTTTTCACCTCTGATAAAGGGGACAGAGTCAGGGTTTTATCAGGCCTTTTATACTCCAAACTGTTGGCGATGATCCCTGATGGGGTGCTTGGTTTTAAGAGTACCCAGCATGATCCAATTTGGGGTAAAAGTTCACTTTCCTTCCCATAAGAAGACTCCAGAACAAGGGCAGAAAACCTGGGTTCGAGGTATGATTCTGTCACAGACTGGCTGTGTGACTTCAGGCTAATTGCTTAATCATGAAGATGTAGCTACCTCATCTCAAAAGCGAAGATAAAAACTACCTTACAGGACCACAATACTCAAATGAAATTATTTATTCCTCCACCGATATAACAAAAAAAATACTGAGTGTTTTTAATGTGCCAGGCACTGCTTTTTGGCCCCAGAGAGGCAGCAATAATAAGACAGGTCCTGGCCCATGTAGGGCTGACATTCTAGTATGGGGAGAGAGGTATCCAGCAAGGAAACAGAAAAGTAAACCGGATCATTCTGGAGAGTGATGAGAACTTTGGAAAAAAAACAAAAAGAAAAAATACACAGCTGTGTAAAGGCCTGCTCATAGGGGTGGTCAGAGAATATGACATCGAGTTGAGATCTGAATTAAGAGGAGGGAAGACCTGGGATAGAACATTTCAGAAAGAGGGCAGCAAGCCTCAGCCCCAAAGTTAATGTATAAAAAAGCATTGTATAAACCGTACAGAGTCACCGAAGTGCTGGCCCTGAGTGGTATTATCAAGAGCTTTGTCCAAGGCTGAGAATTTGGTTTTCTCCCCAACTCCTCAAGTGAGTAAACTATAAGGAATTGTCAAGTCAAGGCAGACTTCAGCAAGACAAGCCTGGCAACAAAGAAAGAAATACAAAGCATACAACATTTACAGAAATACAAAACAGATTCTAAGAGGAGCAGGGAACGTAGGGCCTGACTCCCTCATCTCATGGATCCTGAGGCTGTGGTCCCTGCTTATGGCTCAAAGTCCCAGACAAAAAATCAGCTTCAGATGTGTTGCTCACCTTGGGCCGTCCAGGTTCTGTTTAAAAATATCCAGGTTCTGAAGTAAAAAATGAAGCTGCATGATTTGCTTCCCTGCTCAGAAGCGTTGGTCCTATCTGAAATTTATTCCAACCCATTCCCAAACTAATA
This sequence comes from Balaenoptera physalus, assembly GCF_965194825.1. Classification (NCBI taxonomy): domain Eukaryota; kingdom Metazoa; phylum Chordata; class Mammalia; order Artiodactyla; family Balaenopteridae; genus Balaenoptera; species Balaenoptera physalus. The sequence goes on along the minus strand of NC_138886.1, from coordinate 65,682,347 downwards.
ATTGTGTCATGCAACAATTAAAAAGAAAAACTTCATTCTTATGTTTCCAAAGGTCCAGTTTCCTTTTCACAAAACCAGTCAAGCTCTTGGTCTGGAAAACAAGCTGGGTGCTGAGAGAGGAAACTAAGTGGAACCAGAAACTTCTAATACTTTGTCTTAACACGAGTCCAGTGAGACAGAAGTAAAATTTCATTTCACAAAAGCTTGTAGGGAGACTAATAGTTTCAGGGCATCACCAAAATAAATACTACCTGGTTCTTGTCCTTCACAAACTCATGGTCTCTGCTATGAATCACATTCTTTCAAAATACAGTATCCACTGGATCAGGAGATAAAGCCTTTATGGTGATTTTCACCAAGAAATAAAGCAGAAGCACACTGCATGTGGGGACGCTAGACATTCACAGACGCACATTTTTTTTCAATAAATGAACTTTCAGATGTCTGTCGGGATGTGCAGGAGGAGTCTTTGGTGAGGCCATACAGGGCACAAAGATGGCTTTGTCCTGTGGCAGGCCTGCACTAAAAGCCTAGCCTACCTGCTCACCAGCTGTGTGATCTTGGGCAAGATATTTAGCTTCTCAGTTTTCTCATCTGTAAAATGGGGCTAATAATACCTTGTGGAGTTGCTGTGAGGATAAAATGAAATCATGCATTTAAACTGAGAGCTTGGCTATTACAGGTGCACCATGGTTACCCCTTAAGCCCTTTTAACTGGAGAAATTAAAATATAGGCAGTTAAATGATTAACATTTTACAATTTATTTGTATCTTCCTTTTTAAGAAGGGGATAACACCAGCCTGACATTTTAGAACAGATACCTACAATCTGTTTCCTGTCTTCCTCTCTTAAGAGGGGAACAACTCCTTATTTTAGAGCACGATCCTCTGATTTCCCAGGTCACATGTGAAGATCACAGTGACAGAACAGCAGTACCCTGCTTCTATTGCAGGAGATACCCTTCCCAAAGTCCTCCTCATTTGGTTCTGGAGTTTCTAAGTCATTGAGCGTCTACTACGTGCTAAAGAGAATAAAGTGGTGAAAAGCCCGATGTAGCCCCTGGCCTCACGAACTTGGGCTTGAGTTGCTGCGTCACATGATCACCCAGAGGCATGTTTGTGATCACTTGACTGCAACTTCTTGCAACCACAGTGGGAATTAAGGAGAATAGGCACGTGGTGCTGCAGGAACCTGAAATAGGGAATTTGTCCTAGGCAGGGAGATCAGATTGAGTTACCTTGAGAAAGTGGTGCTTGTGTTAAGTGGAAGGCCCGGACAGACTTGACAAGGTGAAGAGAGGAAGGAAGAGCAGTCTGGGTAGACAAAACAACAGAGGTAAGTGCCAGGGGCTGGAGTGAAGAGAGAGGGAAGGGCCTGGTGGCCACTGTAAGGAGTTTTGTACTTAACAACAATGAAGATCGACTGAAGAATTTTGTGTAGGGAGGTGACATGATTAGATTAGTATTTTGGAATAATCACTAATGTTGGAAACTGGAAGGGAGGTATGTAAATCTATAAGAGGATATTGCAGGTATCCCTAAAAGGGTCGATGGTGGCTTAGACAGGGTGGTGGTAGAAGTTGATGGGGGGAGTATTATAGATTTTAGGTACAGTTAGGAAATGAAATAAACAGGAGCTTGAAGATGGCTTGTATGGGGGATAGAGGGGACCATCAATTGAAAGAGAAGGACGAGTCTTGGGATATTCCTAGGATTCTACCTTGTGAAGTGGATGGGGTGGTGAGAGGGCGAGATTCATGGGCTGGGGAACTCTGGAAAGCATTTGGACCTGGGGAGGTGGGAAGACCATAAATTCTGTTTTGGGTATGTTGGCCTTGAGACCACCTTTGAGAAATTCAAGAGATGTCAAAGAGAGATTTAGATCCATGTCTGAAGATATGGATCCAAGTCTCGCTGGAGGTATAAGTGAAACCATGGTTTTTATTATTGGAGGAGTCCCCAGAAACAGACCCGGAGATGAGGGGTTGTGTGCAAATTACTCGTTAAGGCTGTGCTGCCTGGGAGCCTGGTAAGGGAAGGGGAAGAAGTGAGCAAGGGTTTGATCTTGGGCAAACCCTTGCAGAGGAGAGGTGTCAGCCTGATCCTGAAACCAAGCAGGATCCTGTGGGGTTCCTGGCCATGGAAGCCTTTCCGTGTCCCCTGATTCTTGTTTGTAGGAAGTAGACTCCAGCCTCCATGACCTTCCCTGAGTCCCAAAGGGCAGATTCAAACAGTTGCTAATCAGGGAAGGGAGGGGATGCAGAGACAGGGAGGAACAGCCAAGAAACAATAGTGCAGCCTTGGGGCAGGGTCCTGGTTCCGCCTCAAGGGAGGCATATAACAATATCTTTGAGCTCTTTACAGAAGCAAAACCCCGTTACAAATGGAGTTAGCATTCTTCCTTCCAGAGAAGACCACCTGAGGCCAAATTAAAGAAGCCAGAGAAGCTCATCAAGAGATTACCTGAGGCCAGATTAAAGCAGTGCAGGCCCTGCACACATCCTAATCTTATCAGCAACCCCACTCTTGAACCACTGCTATAAAACTCCTCGCCAAATCCTCGCAGGTTGGGACACAGTTTTTGAGGGGCCTGAACACGCTGTGTCCCCCTTTGCCTGGCAAAGCAATAAAGTTTTTCTTTTCTACTTCACCCCAAACTCTGTCTCCGAGTTAAAATTCAGCACTGGTGCACAGAGGCTGAGTTTTTGGCATCAGTATCAGCCTGATCTGCAAGGGGAATTCTGGAGAATCCATTAAGCCTCACAGCTTCCCAAGCCACCAAGAAGGAACCACACTCATGGGTGATACAAACCCCAGGCATGTCCCTCTCTCTGCCATGCAATTAGCCTGAGGGCAGTCCTCCTTCTTGTCTTAAGAGCTGTAGGTGAGGCACAGAACCCTCGAAAGGGACCCAAGGCCCACCGGGTGTAGTGCTGACGTGGTCACTACTGGGGTGGACAGGATTGCCCAGGGAGCAAGAGTGAGAAGGCAGGAGGGTCAGGGCCCCTGTGCTGAGGAACTTCAACATCACTGACTGATCCAAAGAGAAGCTTATAAAGGAGTCTGAAAAGGTGTTTGTTTCACAACCACTCTGCAAAGGAAGGAGGATTATCCGCACTTGAAAGATGAGAAAACCAAGACTTGTGCAGGTGAAGTAACCACCAGGTTGATGGGAGAGTTAGGACTTGAACACAGGTCTCTGCACCCTAAGCTCTTTCCAATGCAACAAGGGAAGGTTTTCCAGTGCTCAAGGGCCCCAGGAGTCAAGGAAGCTGGTCCGCCTTTGAAGATGTTTAGAGATGTTCATGGTCATGGTTGAACACCTTGTCGGACTCAGACTCTGAGGAGGAAGAGGAAGGGAAACTCCTTTTTCAGCAAACCTACGAATCTACTTTGGAGACCATGTCATCACAAGGATTCTGATTTCGCCTGTGTGAGGTGGGGAGACGAGGTGGAGAGGTTTGGACATTCAGCCCCAGGTCTCCACTTTGAACAGCTAGCAGCCTGGCCTGGGGTGGCAGGCGGGGTGTGCCTGGAGCTACCCTCACCCGCACCCAGAAAGGACGAAGGTGGCTGCGAGGTGGGCTTTGAGGCGGGTGGTGAAGGGTCTCAGCTGCCCAGAGCACAGGCCCAGCTCTGCTCAGTGCACCAAATCTCTGAGTTTATTTTCTGACCGGGGGGGAGCAGCTGTTGACTTTGTCCGTTCAGCAGGCTTGCCAGATGTTTGCTGACCCCAGGTTCTTTCTCCCCAGAGGCAGCCCCACCGCCTCCAAGATCAGCAGGGGTGAGGGGTGTGCTAGTTCCCAGGCTTCCCCAGGCCGGAGGGAGCGCATCTGGGGTGGGGTGGGCTCTGGGCTGGGACTCAGGGCCGTGCCTGCAGGACACAGGGCATGACCCTCTGTTTGCCGAGTCTCGGGAATGAGGAGTGGTGAGGAAAATTGGAAGTAATAATCCCTGCCCCCTGAATTGCCTGGGATTAATTAGGAGACTGATAATGTACAGCGTGTGCCTAGGATGAAAATGAGTTATAGTCTCGTTATTAATATAGCTGGATGGATGATTAGCTTATATAAAACAAGGCCACTTCTCAATAAGCCAGGGGTCATTAGGTGTCCTCAGAGGGTGACATAAGGGGGGAGCCTGTGGGTGTATTTGCGAGGAATTCTCACTGATTTACTGGAGGGTGAGAGACAGCAAATCAAAGCTGTTTTGCCCAGTTCAGTAAATAAAAAGCAGAGACCCAGCATGAGGCTTGTGTTTATTCTTTTCCTTAAAGAAAATATTTTCCATAAAACTGGACACTAACATTAAAAGTAAAAAGGGGGGCGGGGAAGAAGAAACCTAAAACCGATGTAAACTGGAAGCAAACTAATGTTCATTTCCTGTGGAGCAATTTTATGTTTTTTAATGGAGTTACTGTGGCTTTTTATTTCACTATAAGGTGAAGAGTCAAAGCATGAGGATTTAAGGCTTCCAAGTGTGTGTCATTATGTGGACAGACCCTTAAATTTGCCACCATGCCCCAGGCACTGCTCCTGCATAACTAATGTCTCCCTGCCAGGGCCAGGGCTGAGGGCCCTTTGACTCCTCTGGAAGTTATGCAGGCATAAGGGGAGTGTCAGGAATGCAGGATTAGGCCCCATAATTGAGGCTGTCATTAGCTGAAGAGGCAGGCGGGTTCGTGAGCCTTTCCAAGTTTGCATTTATTATGGCATGAAGATATGGCTCCTTTGGTATAAAGGGGGTAGGGGAGGTTTCTGTAAGTCGGCAATAGTTTCTTCTCTCTCCCTCTCTCCCCTCTCCCCCCATTTTTAAGTTGGCTGCTTCTGTAACATTCATTATGCTCTTCTTAATAGATCCCAGAAATGCTGAAATAGTCCTTCAGAGGAAGCATTCACTTGAAACAACAAAAGATTAGAGAGACCTTAAAAATGCTGGGTTTTCTTTACCTTTTGAGGAAGGCCAGCTGGAACCTTCTGAAATTATTCCTATTCAGTGTGCAGTCACAACACAGTATTGATGGTGAGGATGAAATATTATTTTTGTAAATCACATGTGGATACAGCAATGCTACTTCAGGCACTCCTTACTGGATGGTGGGAGTAGAAACCAGGGCCAAGGCAAAGGATCCTGCTACAGGATAAACAGGCCAGGGAGGGGAGAGGTCTTCAGACTCTGAAGAGAACAAGTGGCCTGTGATCGTTCACGCACAGACATGCAAGTGGTATTCTAAATACAGCCATTCTCTCTCTTTTTTTTTTAAATTTAATTTTTTAAAAATTTATTTATTTGGCCACACCACAGCTTGTGGGATCTTAGCTCCCCGACCAAGGACTGAACCCAGGCCCTTGGCAGTGAAAGTGCGGAGTCCTAACCACTGGACCGCCAGGGAATTCCCTTAATTTAATTTTTAAACTGTAATAAAATATAAATAACATAAAATATATCATTTTAATAATTTTAGGTGTACAATTCAATAACATTAGGTAAATACATCCACATGGTGCATCACTACCACCATCCAGTTCCTGAATTTTTCATCTTCCCCAACTGAAACTCTGTACCCCTTACACAATAACTCCACAGTAATTCCCCTTCCCGCCTCCCTTCAGCCTCTGGGAACCACTATTCTACTTTCCATCTGTATGATTTTGACTCCCCCCAGGTACCTCGTATAAATGGAATCATACGTATTTGTCCTTTTGTGTCTGGCTTATTTCTTTTAGCACAAATATCATCAAGGTTCACTCATGTTTTAGAATGTATCAGAATTCTATTCCTTTCTTAAGGCTGAATCATGTTCCACTGTATGTATATCCCATATTTCCTTTATTCACTCATCCACCCACGCACATTTAAATTGCTTCTACCTTTTGGCTATTGTGAATAATGCTGCTATGAATATGGATATGTAAGTACCTCTTCCGGAACCTAGTTTCAAATATTTTGGGTACACACCCAGAAGTGGAATTGCTGGATCACATGTAGTTCTAGATTTACCTTTTTTTTTTTTTTTTTTTTTTTTTTTTTTAGGAACCACAATAGCAGTTGCACTATTTTATATTTCCACCGACTGTACTCAAGGGTTCTGATTTCTCCACATGCTCAGCAACACTTGTTATTTTGCATTTTTTTATAGTAGTCATCCTAAAGGGTGTAAAGTGGTACCTCATTGTGGTTTTGATCTGCATTTTCCTAATGATTAATGATGTTAAGCATCTTTTCACGTGCTTACGTGTTGATACAAATATCTGTTGGAGCCCCCACGTTTAATTCTTTGGGGTATATACCTGGAGGTGGAAGTACACACCATCAGAGGTTGAAGCGGCCCCCCTAAGGATTTACTCTAAATCCTTGAGAGTATAATAAAACTTTGATTAACCGGAATGCTTATAGGCAGAGGAGAGCCTGGTTAATGGAGGGTTAGTTAGACTTCTCCATTTTTGTTCCAATCACTCTTGCTGAAATTCTTCCCAAATGTTTTGTTTGTTTGTTTTTTAGATAAGTTACACAGCCTCTCCTAGGAGGACTTTTCTTTATCCTAGAGGAATACTGTAAAATGAGCACCTGGAGACTAGGTTCTTAGTAAGCTATCCTGGAAATTTAGATTAGAAGGTATCAGATATGTGTATTTACATTATAGACCAAAAGGTAACTGTATCGGACTGTGAACTCCAAGTGAGTTAAACGTTCAGAGACGTGGTTTCGGAAAAGATGTTCTATAGCTCTTCTTTTTGGCAGTAACTGGAGAGCAGGGCCTGTTGTCTATTAAGGCCACTCCTAGTTCATGAAAATAAAACCATGTCAACTGCAAATAAAAGAATGTTTATCTTTCTATTCTCTATGGAGGGAGTTGGAGGGTCCAGGCTGGGAATGTGTCTTATTCATCCAAATGTGATAGCACATCAGTGATGTTTCAATGGGAAAGGAAGCATGTTCAAATTCACCCAAGTTTCACCTCACTGGAAACTGTGATTTAGGCTAGATTCTGTGTTTATGCATCATGGTACCCCGGCACTATCCCAATGCCAGGCACCTAGTAAGTGATCAGTAACTATTAACTGAATGAATCAGCATGGCCTGACCTTTTAAAAGGCTGCCTTACTGGCTCTCGGCCTCATGAGGGGTTCAGGTGGCAGTTCTCTACCAGCAGTGGGATGGAGCACTTTTCTGGCCAAACTGGATCCCTGTTCCTGGCTGCTGCTAGTACAGAGAAGCCTACTCTTTACCTGCTACTTGTATCTGTTTGTGATCCTTCCTTTAATTGCATGGGGAACATTTTTTTTTTTTTTTTGGCAACTAACAGGGGAAGGAAGCAGGAGATAAAGGAAGATGTTGGCTAAAATTGCAGGAAAAACTATTGTGAGTATGGTCTGGTGGGTAAGGTTTAAACTCACGATCAGAGGAAGGAGAGCCCGGGCAGGAGAGAACTCTTCTCCGGAGAATGTCTGTGAGATTCTGAGCACAGACCTGCTGCTTTGCAGCCTGGGTGACAGTGTGGTTGGGAAGGTCTCTATTCTCTCTTCTGCGTGGGTCCTCTGCCTGCTCTGGGCGCACTGGAGACAGCAGCCTGGGTGGGAAATGGCACTGGAGATGCTCACTGTCCCAGGGCAGCAGGGGCTCCTTCGGGCAGCTCTACGCCAGCCAGGGTGGGAGATAAAGGACATATGGGCACCTGATACCCATGGAAGTTGACTGACAGACTATGGGCTCATGTAAGCTCCTTGTTGGGACTTCCAGAAGAAAAAGGAGGGATGCTTTGAAGTGCTATACTTGAACATATGTGGAGTTCAAAATCATAGTGTGTGTGTGTGTGTGTGTGTGTGTGTGTGTGTGTGTGTGTGTGTATAAAATCTCCAGCTGGTGAGACCTGAGGAATATTTATTTGTTCTCCAAATTACTACCTTTGTATCTACAAGCAACCAAGCCCATAACAGATACCCATTTAGGTAGTAAATGGATGAAGAAAGGGAAACAAAATCTACACACAAAAAGTTATCTATTTTTCAAATAAATTTATCTACAGCTTGGTATAAATAATGGTCCTCCTGCCAAATAAGACACTCGGGTTTTGATAGTAATAATAATAATACTCATTATAATACATAGTACTTTCTTTGTATAAGGCATGATTCTAAGCAATTTATATACTTTAATTAATTTAATTTCCCCAACAGTCCTGTGAGACAGGAATATTACTATGTCTGCTTTACAGATGAGAAAACTTAACAGAGAAGTTAAGTAACTTGGCCAAAAATCACACAGCCAGTATGTGGCAAAGTTGGAATCCAAACCCAAGAAGTTGGGCTCCAGAGTCTGAGCTTTGATATATATAGATATACATGATGACAATTTTATTGAGATAATTTATATACCATAAAATTACCCTTTTAAAGTGTGCAATTCAGTGGTTTTTAGTATATTCCCAGGCTAGTACAACTATCATCCCCATCTAATTTTAGGACACTTTTACCACCCAAAAAGAAACCCAGTATGCATGAGCATTACTTCCCATTCTTCTCTTTGTTCAGTCCCTGGTAACCATTAATCTACTTTCTGTCTCTATGGATTTGACTATTCAGGACATTTCATATAAATGGAATTTAAAAATAGAATAAATGGAGTCATACAATATGTGATTTGTGCCCAGTTTCTTTCACTGAGCATGATGTTTTTAAGGTTCATCCATGTGGTAGTATGTATCAGTACTTAAATACTTTTTATGGCTAAATAGTATCCCACAGTATGAAATATTACATTTTTAAAATTCATTCGTTGATGGACATTTGGGTTGTTTCCACTTTTTGGCTATTATGAGTAATGGTACTATAGACCAGCACAATATAGGGGCTACCACAAATTTTTAAAAACATAAAACCAGCATGCAGCATGCACTGCATTTCACATGCAGTGACTAATCAGCTAATAGGTCTATTTCCTGGAGGATTCAACAATTGCCCTTCTAATCCCAGGCAGGCATGACTCTGCCCATCTGTATCCATGGAGCTGATGAAGGAGGTGGTGATCATACCAGATGACATAGGTGAAAGTGCTTTCTAATACCTGAAAGCATCTGTCCAACTATTAGTCATCAATGATGTGAGCTTGGCCAATTCTTTGAGAGCTCTAATTAGATACTTGAGAACAGTGAGTTGGCTAATTGAGGTTTTATTGTTAAAAACATTATTTAAGAGTTTCCATGAAATTGAAGATGATTCAAAGAAATGAAAAGATATCCCATGCTCTTGGATTGGAAGAATTAATACTGTTAAAATGGCCATACTACCCAAAGCAACCTACAGATTTAATGTGATCCCTTTCAAACTACCCATGACATTTTTCACAGAACTAGAACAAATAATCCTAAAATTCATATTAAACCATAGAGGACCCAGAACTTCCAAAGTCATCTTGAAGAAAAAGAAAAAAATAGGAGGCATAACCCTCTCAGACTTCAGACAATACTACAAAGCTACAGTAATCAAAACAGTGTGGCACTGGCACAAAAACATATGGATCAATGGAACAGAATAGAGAGCCCAGAAATAAGCCCACCCACCTACAGTCAATTAACCTTTGACAAAGAAGGCAAGAATATACAATGGGAAAAAGTCTCTTCAGCAAGTGGTGCTGGGAAAATTGGACAGCCGCATGTAAATCAATGAAGTTAGAAAACACCTTCACCATGCACAAAAATAAACTCAAAATGGCTTAAAGACTTAAACATAAGACATGATACCATAAAACTCCTAGAAGAGATCGTAGGCAAAACATTCTCTGACATAACTTGTACCAACGTTTTCTTAGGTCAGTCTCCCAAGACAACAGAAATAAAAACAAAAATAAACAAATGGGACCTAATCAAACTTACAAGTTTTTGCACAGCAAAGGAAACCATAAACAAACGGAAACGGCAACATGCAGAATGGGAGAAAATATTTGCAAATGATGTGACTGACAGGGCTTAAATTCCCAAATATACAAATAGCTTATACAACTCAACAACAAAAAAACAAACAACCCAATTGAAAAATAGGGAGAAAACCTAAATAGACATTTCTCCAAAGAAGAAATACAGATGGCCAGTAGGCACAAGAAAAGATGCTCAACATTGCTAATTATTAGAGAAATGCAAATCAAAAGTACGATGAGGTACCACCTCACCTCACACAAATGGTGGTCAGAATGGCCATCATTAAAAAGTCTACAAATAACAAATGCTGGAGAGGGTGTGGAGAAAAGGGAATCCTTCTACACTGTTGGTGGGAATGTAAGTTGGTGCAGCCACTGTGGAAAACAGTATGGAAGTTCCTCAGAAACTAAAAATAGAATTACCATATGATCCAGCAATCCCACCCCTGGGCATATATCCAGAGAAAACTATAATTTGAGAATATACACGTACTGCTATGTTCAGAGCAGCACAATTTACAATGACCAAGACATGGAAACAACCTAAATGTCCATCGACAGATGAATGGATAAAGAAGATGCGGTGTATATATATACAATGGAATACTACTCAGCCATAAAAAGGAACAAAATAATGCCATTTGCAGCAACATGGATGCAATTAGAGATTATCATACTAAGTAAGTCAGACAGAGAAAGACAAATACCGTATAATATCACTTACATGTGGAATCTAAAATATGACACAAATGAACCTATCTATGAAACAGAAACAGAATCATGGACATAGAGAACAGACTAGTGGTAACCAAGGGGGAGGGGGATGGGGGAGGGATGGAGTAGGAGGTTGGGGTTAGCAGATGTAAGCTATTATATATGGAATGGATAAACAACAAGGTCCTACTATATAGCACAGAGAACTATATTCAGCATCCTATGATAAACCATAATGGAAAAGAATATAAAAAAAAGAATGTATATATATATATGTATAATTGAATCACTTTGCTGTACAGCAGAAATTAACACAACATTGTAAATCAACTATACTTCAATTAAAAAAAAGTAGTAAAACTGAAAATAAAAGTTTCCATGATGTGTTATTTGGGAAAAAAGAAAAGGGCCCCCTTGTGTATCCACAGTCAGTCACAATGGGCTCTTCTTTCACAAATGCCTTTAGGGGTCCCAGAGATACCAGCCCCTCTGCTACCATTTTTCTCTTTCCTAGTTATTGTTCACTGTGGACGTTTTGTTGATTCTTCCTCATGGAAAGCTGAAAGTACAAATTTAAATTTCTAATCCAGTTAGGAATGTATTTAGCTGCAAGTAATAAAAAACCTAACAGTGGCTTAAACAAAACTGGATCTTTTTTCCTCACATAATAAGTCTGAAGGTTGCTTTGGTGGTTCAAGGATATCAGGACTGATGTTTGTCTTGATCTATCTCTCATGTTCATAAAAAGTTTGTCCAACATGAAGCATCATGTCTGTATTCAAGACAGAAAGGGGGGTTACATAGGGGAGGTGTCAGGAAAGCAGAAGCATTCTCAGAGCCCTCTAGCACACTTCCATCTCTTGGCCACAGAGATCAAATGACCACCCTTCCTCATAAGGCAGGCTGAGAAAAGTCATAGTTTTTCCAGCTGCTAGAGTGGAGGAATGTGAAAGAAAAGGGAGTTGGAAATAGGTGTTGAGTTATCCAAAAAAAAAAGAAAAAGAAAAAAAGTTAGCCACACTCCTTTTAGGAGAAGGTTAGGAAACCTAAACAGACAGGAGGAAGAGACAACAGCTCTGACGGAAGAGGCTGGCACATCTCCTTTTCTTTTTCAGTTGGTGTGTCGAGTGAAGTTCTCCATTTGCCTTTTCTGCTTTCAGACTTGGGATTATACTGGAACCACTCATCTCCCCACAGACTCTGGTTTGGCTTCATAATGGTTGAACGCCTGTCTGGATGTTTTAGTGATGTGACCATAGTACATTGTGACACGACGTGCTCTTGAGATGTTGTGACCGGAACCAATCTGGCTGGCTGAGCAATGTCTAAATCCCAGCAAGTTTGTCCTGGGATGTGGGGGCCAGCTTGAGATGTCAAAAGGATTCTGAAGAGAGTTTTCTGAATCTGCCCCTCTTCATTAGGATTAAGATGTTCTTGAGGACGGGGCTGGGGTCTCACCTTCTATTATGTCTCCCTTTCCCTGTTCCCCTTTTCCATGTGCTGAACAGTCCTGGGCATGTAGATGGGTCTCAATAAACACTTGAGAGGTAAACTCACATTTCTGGTGACTGGTCAAAGATGTGTCACTTGTTGTAAAGTGTGCCAAGAAAGTCACTCACTCATTTGTCCAGTAAGCAGTTTAATAATTTAATCTGTGAACCAATTACTTCAATACAGTTTCCAGAAATAGAGTTCTCCGTCCTTTGAAGCGGGTTAATTGTCAACCTATATTTTATCTGTGTTCATTCATCTGACAGACAATTAGTGAGGGCTTCCAAAGCATCAGGCACAGTGCTAGGCACAGGGGGACACAGAGAAAAGTATAATGCTGCCTGCCTGGACTCAGAGGGAAACGGGCTAGACAGGCATGTCAGCAGTGGGACCAGGGATCTGAGAAGGGCTGCATCAAAGCGCTGTGGGCTCACGGGGGGCGGGTGACTCATGGCCCGGAGGAGTTGTGGCGTTGTGCAATCAGATTGGCTGCCAGAGTCGTCCTCCTCAGACATTCCAAGCTGACTACTGGCTTGGTTCCACCAAGGGGATCAGGGGGACGTGACCCTGTCTGGCTTCCCCCCTAGTTGGGTTCACTAGTGAGAGCATGCTACTCCCTGGAGACCAGCTCCACACATGCTCCTAATTGGCTCCTTTAAGAAACAGGACAAAGAAAAACATTAAGGAGCGTAAGGATGAGGTTCGGGGAGCCTGAAGACCAGATGCCTTCTGAGTGAAGCGGCCCCTTCAGACCTTTTCCATTCCCCAAAGTCTAGAACACGCACCTTCGTTTTTCAGAGGGGACGGGGTGAGATGTGAGAGGGTGTTTGGGAAAGGCTGTCTCTACAAGATGGCTCACTGCATGAGACAGTCTGAGAGCCGCGCAAATACTACATAACTTTCTTCACAAAAATGTCAATTAAGGGAAAAAAACAAACATATTTTTGGAGACATCTTACTCCCTCATTCAAAGGCTTTATGGAAGCCAGTGGTGGGGATGGGGTCCGGTGTATGTGTGCGTATTCTTGCACCTTAGATGACCCACTGATATGAATAGCAGAACAGTGCTGGAAAAAAATGACACTATTTTGTAGCCTCTAAGGGTTAATGTCAGGGCATATTTGAGACTTAGCAGCAAAAAGGCAGCCTTGTGATCTTTTATTGTGAAATAAGATTGGAGGCCACAGCGCAAAGCCGGGGGAGGAGGGGGGAAGCATGGAGTGGGTGACCCTGAGACTGCAGGCTCGTGCCTGAGTTAGAAGAGCAAGTAGGATGCGGCTGGGAACTCAGAGAACATTTCCCAGCTGGCTGCACTTGAAATAAAATTTCTTCAAATAAAATTTGGTCTTCTTGCTATCCTTTTTTTTTTACTATGCATTAACATAACAGATTTGGTAAATCTGGAAGTGGGAAGGCACGTAAGTGACCCCTGGTAATTCTTTATCCAAGAATCTCACCGAATATTTCATGTATGGCCTCGCTGACACCTGTTCCTGCCTATGAATCTCTGGCCACTCTAGACACCACTCATTCCTATTTTATACACGCAGAAGAGGGAGAGGAAACTAAGCATCTTCATAGAGAACTAATCATGCACCAGAACCAAGAGCTCCGAGGGTCCTGGCTGCTGGTGCTTGGCTCAGACAGCGGCACTGGGCTCCCTTTTCTTCTTGTGGAAATAATGGCTAACGCTTTGGCTTCAGACTTTGCCTTTACAGGGGTGATGAAAAAAAGTATCATTTGTTGAGAAGGTAGTGAAATGCTGACTTCTTAGCCCTTTGGTCAAGGGAACTTCCTTGAAAGTGCTTTAAAGTAAGTTGATGGCTCCTACACTGCTGGTGGGAATGTAAACTGGTATAACCACCATGGAGAACAGTATGGAGGTTCCTTAAAAAACTAAACATAGAGCTACCATATGATCCAGCAATCCCACTCCTGAGCATATATCTGGAGAAAACCATAATCCAAAAAAGATACATGCACTCCAATGTTCACTGCAGCACTGTTTACAATAGCCAAGACATGGAAACGACCTAAATGTCCATCGACAGAGAAATGGATAAAGAAGATGTGGTACGTATATACAATGGAATATTATTCAGCCATAAAAAAATTAAATAATACCATTTGCAGCAACAGGGATGGACCTAGAGATTATCATACTAAATGAAGTAAGTCAGACAGAGAAAGATAAATATCATATGGCATCACTCACATGTAGAATCTAATTTAAAAAAGAGATACACGTGAACTTATTTACAAAACAGAAGCAGACTTACAGATATCAAAAACAAACTTACGGTTACCAAAGGAGAAACGTGCAATGGGGGAGGGATAAATCAGGAGCTTGGGATGAACATACACACACTACATAAGACAACCAGTAAGGACCTACTGTCTAGAACAGGGAACTCTACTCAATACTCTGTGATAACCCATACGAGAAAAAAACTAAAAAAGAATATATGCATGTGTATAACTGAATCACTTTGCTGTATATCTGAAACTAACACATTGTAAATCAGCTATACTCCACTAAAATTAAAATTTAAAAAGTTGATAGAATCTAGATGCAGTCATTTTTGTCTCAGCTGCAATGATGGCTCATCTACAACCAAAAAAAGGCAAAACCTGTGGCTATACTGAATGCCTTGTTTCTTTGATTGAACTGACCCTTCTTTAAAGTGCTTATTGAATTTACTGGCCAACTTAATTAAAAGTGTTAAAAGAGTACAGCTTCTCCTGTGGAAGAATTGTGCCCATGCCTTTCCTGTGACTGCCCTTAAGTGACATGTATATAACGCATGGAGCTGGGCTGGAGGTCAAGCAAGTTAAAAATAATTCTTTCGTAAGGTATAAACTTGTCCCTTCAAGTGACCCCTGGGCACCTCAAAGCTCTCTGACAATGGCCACAAATAGAGAGTAAAGAGAGGAATTTAGGGAGTTTTAGACAAAGCTGGGAGGCTGCCTGTTTCATATTGAACTGTTCAGACACAAAATGTGCATCATAGGCAAGAACTAGAAATCGGGCCTAAGAAACAACGGGAACCACTTTCAGTCAATTAAACCCAGAAATAAGCAGAGATTTATTTTTTTAAGTTAGAGTCAGAAGTTAAGCTTTAAGAAGGTACAATTCTGTCCCATGGAATTTGTTCCTTGTCTATTAAATAGTATTTAATAACAACTAATGTTCTTGAGCAGTATTTTGTACCAGACTAGTGGCTAAACTTTTGTATACATTATGTCACTTACTCCTTACAACAAGCACATGAGATAGGTACTCTTATAATAATGTATCCTTCACAGAAGAAGGAATGGGGAGATTTTAAGGAATCTAGCAGGATTTGAACCTTTATCTGCCAGACTCCAGAAACCACACTCCTACCTAGTTCTATGCTGACCTAGTTCTATGCTGCATCAGTATTTATTACATGGCTGCCACGAACAAGACACTTCTCACATGTTTACAACTACACGAGCCATCCAAGAGGGCCTCAAAGGTGGCAGTCTTGGTTTTCGTCTTGTGCTACATGATGAAAAGTCATGAATCTCATTAACCCAGATGTATGAGACACAGGCCCTAAATGAAGACATTCCTGCTGAGAATGGAGTAGAAGAATGACCTCTGGAGATCCTTTGGAAAAAAGGAAAAGAGGGTCTCAATCCGAGAAACCGAATGAGTACTTTAGGCTTGGAGATTAGGAGTTAGGAATGAGAGAGGGAAGGGCCTCAGGCAAAAACAATAAAACTCGATTTTAGTTTGACATGGTGGCAACTTGACTTAAAAGAGAAAGGAGGAGCTGGGAGAGAGATGGAAGGGACAGAGGGAAGATAGTGTTTCAGGTTTTTTTTCTTTTTTTTTTTTTAAGACATTCCCTCAAGTCTGCTACAGTTAAAAGTGAAGGGATAGAGGGGGTCAGATAGAAACAAAGTGCAGAGGGAGAATTGAAGGGAGCTGGGAGAACAGAAGGTAAAAGATCACAGGATAGGTAAGAAGAAAGCCAGAGATAGCACAAAGCCCCAGGGAAGAAGCGTGGCAGTGGAGGCGAGTTTAATCAGCTTCGCCTAAGGCAGCCTCAGTTAAACAAAGGACGCAGGGCGGAGGAGAGCGGCAGTGCTGGAAAGGCGAGGGTCAACAGTGGTTTCGGCGACAGCTATTTGGGGGCAAAGGGACAAAGGTGGGGAGACAATGGGAGGAGCCCAGTTGCAAGAATGAAGTAACAAAGATCAACCAGGAAAATGATGAAGGGACAGAGGCAGGGGAGCTGCCATATCCCGAAGGGGTATTCAGGGGCTGCAGGTTGCTAGCTGCTGGCGGGAGGGGGATGGGTAAGGCATAAATGACCGCGAGAGGCAGGGGAAAGTTTGGGGCAATCATCAAGTGACTATTTAGATGTGTCTAGGAAAACTGAAGTTCACGGTGGCTATAAATCGAACAAACTTGCCCCAGGCATGTACCGCTTTGTTACATCTGGCTAGCTTAGTGCTGACCACAGAGACACCTGATCTGGTCGTTAAAGCGGCTGAAAACACCAGCCCATTTCTGCCATGACCTGTCTTTGAGTTTGCTTTCTGAGGGAGGAAGCAGGGGGCTGGGAGGAGGCACCCGAGGGACGGGTGTGGATGAAAGTAAAAAAATAAATGCTACAAGAAACGGCTCTTTTAAAAAGGGGGGGGGAGGGGGAGGGGAAAAGATTGTCTTTTTTTTTCAGGAGAGCCCAGTGAACTTCATTTCGGAGCAGAGTGGAATCAAGGGGAGGGTGTGGGTTCTGGGTCAGACAGGCCAGGGGTTGAAACCTGGTCCTGCCACTTTTGAATTGAATCTGGTCAAGGTGTGCCCTTTCCTGGGCCTCATCTGTAGAAAAGCAACCGCTGAGAGGGCATCATGGATAGATGCTGTGCAGAGAGAAAGCATCTGGAGATGGGCTGGCCAGTCAGCTGTAGCAGTGACAGGAGGGCACGGGGGCAGAACAGTCTGGAAGGATCCAGAGAGGGAACTTCCTAGAGTCAGATTTTGTTACATTGCTGAGTAATGAGAAATCTAATTCCAGAGCCACCCTTCTATCAATATGACTGTTGGGCTGCACCCAACAGGCCTAAAGCCCTATACTCGCCCAGCTTCAAGACTGAATTCTGAGAATTTATGTAAGCACTATGAAACTGAGCAGGACCCTGTGGGGCTCCTGGGCACAGAAACCTTTCTGTGTCCCCTGTTTGTTGTACGTAGGGAATAGGCGTCAGCCTCCGTGACCTTCCCTGAGTTCCAAAAGGCAGGTTCAAACAGTTGCTAATCAGGGAAGGAAGGGGATGCAGAGACAGGGAGGAACAGCCAAGAAACAATACTGCAGCCTTGGGGCAGGGTCCTGGTTCCGCCTCCAGGGATACACATAACAATATCTTGGAGCTCTTCTGCAGAACTAAAACCCCAACAAGTGCAAGATGTTAACTACCTGATGAAGCATTCTTCATTCCAGAGAGAAGGTCACAGTTTAATAACCTCGAGAACCACAGAAGCTCATCAGGAGACCACCTGAGGCCAGATTAAAGGAATGCAGGCCCTGCACACACCTTGATCCTTATCAGCAACTCCGCCCTTGAACCATTGCTATAAAACTCCTCGCCAAATCACCCCAGGTTGGGACACACAGTTTTGAGGGCATGAGCCTGCTGTGGCCCCCTTTGCCTGGCAAAGCAATAAGCTATTCTTTTCTACTTCACTCAAAATTCTGTCTCTGAACTTCGATTTGGCACTGGTGCACAGAGGCCAAGTTTTTGGCATCATACTTAATTTTTTTTTTAAGCCAATGAAACAGAGCTCATCCACGAACCAATCTTGGCAATGCCATTTGCAGGCAGAGACACCTCCTATTTATAAGGTACACATAGACATATATGTATCTATATAGACACAGAGATCTCACAGTTTTCCTGCTAGAGTTTAAGAGGCCTCCTTTTTTTCCTTCACTAGTAGGGATTAGGTTAAAGTTCCTGAGAGCCCAGGCAGATCATTTACATCTTAAAGGCACAAGAAGAGAAATACCAATTCCTTCTAGAAAGTTAACTTCTCCTATGTGTAGAAAAAACCAGTTTAAGAATGTCAAAAGAGTTCCATCTTGGACATTTTCAGAGATTTTTTTCCCCATTTCTAAATAGCCAATTCAGTTTAAACAAATGACAGTGACAGACAGTAATACATATTCACATGCCTTACTTTCAGAGGAACAAGAATCAGCACTCAAGGTAACCTTTGCCTCGGCCCTCAGCTCAGCCTCTGGGGTCTTAATACAAAAAGCAACAGCCAGCCCACAGCTGTGGCCACTATCTCCGCAACGGCCTTAGGGGTTTCTAGGAATCCTCTGCCCTCTCTCGGCAGCCCCCAACCCAGGGCCTCACAGACTAGTGGACATCCACGCTGGGATCTCCCCCACAACTTCTGGGCCCCACATGCACGTGGATGGCCACTCCAGGATCACCCCCTGCAACTTTCAGGCCTCACGTGTTCGTAGATGCCCCCCCAACTTCCCATCCCCCGTCCTCATTTCCTGACATCTCGGCGCTCACGGGAGTTCCCTCGGTCTCCTGGCTGCTCCGCCAATTGTTGGGCTGCACCCCACGGGCCTACAAGCCCTGTACTTGCCCAGCCTCAAGACTAAAGAAAGGTCCCAGAGTCGGCGACAGAGCCATCAATGATTTAATGGATGAGGGACTTACACGTCTGAAGCGAGGTCCTGGAGCCACACCTCACCGTGTGCCGCAGATAAGGGGCAGGACAGGACTGCAGGCTCCGTCCGCTCCCAGAGGGGAGGGGAGGCTATAGGGGGAATTGATGTCAGGTTGGCTCATCAGTTACCAGGGAAACCAGCAGAGGGGCACGCCCCTTACCATCACTTCGATAAGCTAACAGGTGGAGATGTTCTGCTCCAACGGTGTTAGAACAATCACTAGCTGGGGCCAGGGCAAGTATGTAGGAAGGTCCGTCCTGTGAGTAGGGTGTAGGTGAAGCAGGTGCTGGTCCAGCAGGGGATGTACAGAGAGCAAGAGAACAGCCATCTTGTGTGGCCTGACCATACAACAACCATGAAGGACAAATCACATCTAGTTTCAAAATAACAAGTGCCAAATTTTAGGAGTCTGAGAGTTGGAGATTATGTGATAATAACATGACAATCTGTTTTTTAAAAAATAAGCTTATCATGGTATATTTATTAAATATTGGAATTCTATCTATCTATCTATCTATCTATCTATCTATCTATCTATCTATCTATCTGGCCATGCCTGGAGACTGTTTGCAAACTGAGAAATCCCAATTGCTACCTTTTAAACATGCAAGTTTGAGCTTATGAAGTGCAAGGAAAGTCAATTTTATAACTGCCTTAAGTGCCACATTCAGACTGTGAAAGCAGCCATTTAAAAAACCTGTAGGTAAATATTTGAAATATTCTAAAACTGACATTCTGAATGATATTCTGATACCACTTCAATAATGTCTTATAAAATTCAGAGGAAAAATAGAATTAAGTAAATTTGAACTTTCCCTTTTCCGAGGCAGTTAAAGGCCGTACTATTTGCATATTCTAATGTGGGATCACTGTAGCTCAAGGTACAACGCTTCAGAAGAAACTGTCCCTAGCAGGCCAACAGAGCAGGAGCCATTAACCTTCGGCCTTTCATCTGTATAAGACAAAAATCAAAGTCTCTTCTTTTCAAAGTGGCTTCTGAGTGACCGCTCAGCACAGCCCATGCTTTCCAGAACTGTCTTTGGAAGCACAATTAAAAGGTTTAAAAAGCAGAAACACAAGCTCCATCCTATTTACACATTTAAAGTAAAGGTCACTCTCAGAAACTGGGCTTCCCAGATTTCTCCCCTTGAAATCCCTTAAGATATGTAATACCAACATAAAGGGAATCACAAATCCAGTTTTCAGAAAATGGCATTAAATATAGATTTAAACTTTGACCTTTAGTCCCAAGTGAGAGGACAAAAATTCTCTTTACAGTGAAGGGCATGTTGCTACTAAGCTTCAATGAGTAGGGGAGAACCTGCCTGGTAGTATGCAGGATTAAGAAGCACCAATCGATTTACCTCCAATGCAGGTGTGCTGCAAATCCACTGGGTCGAGATGTAGCGCATGATTGGGCCAGGCTCATCTATATTCTAGAGTTTGTAGAAGTAGCTTCTGGGAAACAGGGGTCTTCTTGGCTTGGGGAATTGACGTTTCCACGGCAATATCTGAAATGCATTCAGAGTGAGCAGGAGTAAGAGATGGAATACACAGGGTCTCCCACTCCACATCAGGGTCATGAGCAATAGTGGGAAATCTGTGGGTAGCACAGTGACAGATTGGGCAAACAGGGAAATCATGGAGACCCAGAGCATTCATATTTTTACATCCCTTATTACCCTGAGTGCTCTGCAGGTGCAGACCAGGGCCCCGGGCAGACGACCCACTCTGCAGCTCACCTCCCTGCAGCTCACCTCCCTGCTACATCCTTGACAAGTTGATATTGGGGCCCAGGTTGGGGGAGGGGGTAGATGACGGACAGTGGGAAATGGAGCTTATTGGAGAAAGGGACTATCTGTTATGTGCACACCCACAGCCAGAAGAAGAAATTCTCCCTGACTGTGGAATTTGCTAGAAAATTAGGGAAGTAAGGAAATAAACAGAAAAGAGCACTGGCCTGGGAGTCAGTCTGTTTTGCGCTTAACTAGCTGGAAGAGCTCATGATTACTCATTTGTTTGTCTCTGTCACTAGACAGTGACCTTTAGTGCAAACCTGATCTTGCTGATTTTACCTTGGTGCCCAGCTCACACTTGGGTCCTCAGCAAATGTTTGTTGATTGGATAAATGAGGGAAAGAAGAAAATTATTTGTTGGGAGGGACCCAGTACTCATCCAGTCCAAATCCTTCACTTTAAAGATAAAGGAATGAAAGCCGGGAGAGGTGAAATAACTTGACTGAGGTCCCACTGCTTGTCGGTTGCAGGAACAGGAATAGCAGGAATGACGAGGATGACGATAATTCACAGAATCAAGTGCGTGAACTGTGTGACTGCCGGCGTTGCTGATTTCTTAGTTGGTTCTTCGCTTTGTACTCACTCCTTTATTTTCTCCTCTGCATCCAGGATTTGGAAGCCTGAAAACTACATTTCCCAGACTTCCTTGCCAGCTTGGGTTAGGTTCTGTCATGGGGAAGCACTCACAGCACCTTGGGAAGCGGGGACAAGGGAGAAGGCATTACATCCATATGCTAACTAGTTAACCGTCTGGTCCAGGTGGCCGCCGGCCGCCGTACCTGGTTGGTGAGCGGCAGCACAGGCGGGTTTGTTGGGCTCCCGCGGCCTCTGCAAGGGCTCAGCCTCCTGCTTCCTCGCTGCGGCAGCGGCGGAGGCCCCAGCAGTAGGGCGGCAGTGGCCTCGTGACACAGCGCTTGCAGGCATGGGTAACCCCACCTGCTCTTTTGCTCCTGCTGTCTCAAAGGGTAGGGTCTTCCTGCAGTTCCTAACCTCTCTGGGTAACACCGCCTCCCTGCTTTTGCTCCAACAGCCCGTCCCAACCTCAGTAATCTCTGGTATTCAGTCTCCCCTGATGAACAACCCCAAGTGCTTCATTTGGATTCTCTCATTGAATTCTCATAGAAACACAGGCGATGTGAGCTCTTAGGACTATACTCCTGTTTTACAGAGGAGGAAACCGAGGCTGAGACACTAAGTGACTGGCCCACGATCCCATGGTGACGTGGTGGGACATAAACCAGGGCTATCTGATGCCTAAATCCACGTGTTTAACTCTGCACCATCGAGAGCAACCCTGCTTCCCTCAGCAGCCTGTTTTATTGAGGTTGGTTAGGGGCTCAGCGATGGGGTTTTCCTCCCCTGTGCTGTGCAGGATTGATTTCGGTGGGCCCTCTTCTTTAGAATGCTCTTTCTCCAGGACCCTTGCTTTCTTACCTCTTAACTTGAGCCTGATGAAGTCATTTCCTCCATTAAAAGCTTTATAGGGATGGTATATCTTTTAGCAGCAGAGTAGCTAAGGGCATGGCGCTGTCGTTGGGAGAGCAGGGAGATTAAGTTGAGTGAGAGTTTGAGAGAAGAGGAAGGGGGTAGGCTGAAGAGGCCCAGGGTGATTACACAGCAGACAGGCCCTTCTCTGACAGGCCAGCACTGAGGGCCTCGTCCCTGGCTGGGGATGGAGATGAACCGAGGACTGAGGACTGAAGGAGGGGTTCCTGTAAATGGCTTAGAACGGTGCCTGGCTTACCGTGAGCACTCAACAAATGTCAGCTTAAAAAAAGGCCACCAGGCATAAGGCACTGCAAGAGATACCACGACAAATAAAAAAGCCAGGCCAGCCCTAGGGGACGTTCAACCAGGAGAGGCTGAGACACGTGGGAGGAAAGGGCTGTGAAGCCAGCACAGGCATGCTGTCAGGGCCTTGGGGAAGGGAAGGGGTGTGCGCAGGCTCTTAAAGCGGGGGAGGTATGAAGAGGTAGCAACGGGGGAGGGAAGTACCTTTTCCTTAGGAAAAGAAACTGTAATCAGAGGTATCGCCTGTTAAAAGTCTCAACTTTCAAGGCAATATTTATGCAGTTCTCCCATCTCCCTTCTAAATGTCTGAGGCGGTTTCTGTGGACCCACAATGCCATCAGGTACTGCTCAGAGTTGAAGCGTCCTCTTCGGGAGATGAATTCAAGGACAAAATTGGCCTTTCCCACATCCTTTCCAATCATTCGTCTTTCCTCAAGCACTGCCCACCTCCCCCAAGACCCCCAACCCCCAGACCCCAGGACTCCATCACTATAGTGACCCAGTGGGGACAGAAATCCCCTCCCTTCCATCAAAGCCCATCTGTCCCCTTGGCTATTCTTTAGCCCCCTGCTATTGGACCAGATAGCTATTTCGATGAACTCACTTGCAGTAAGATGTCAGTGGCTTGTTCCAACTTAAAATGTTCTTCTCTCAAAGAACATTTGTATTTTAACACTGTCCTTTAGCACTTCATTCAAAGGAGTGAGTAACGTGGAATTTCATATAACATATAACATAGAACTTGCATCAATTAAGAATGCACTGGGCTATTACAGAAAGCCATACTGCCCTGGCTTAAACAAGTAAAGGTGTTTACTTGTTCCAGGAAAACACAGACACACACACACACAGACACACACACACACGCACAGAGTGTTGATCTGTCCAGGGTGAAGGGGAGCAGAACATGCCGCCCCAAAATATGCCACTTTGGTATGTGGATTATTTTGAGCTGAAGGCAATCAAGATGTAGCAGACTCAGGGAAAACTTTTACCTCTCCCTTAACTACCTAAAAGAATTTAGATAGGGGCCTATACCAAAAAAAAAAAAAAAAAAAAAAGCTATTACCAGTGATAACGTTTTTATCTGAAAGGCCTATTTGCATGGCACAGCAAATTTCTAATTACCAAACATCTGCTCTTCTTATTGTCCTGTGAATCGCCCTCCCCCCGCCTTTGAAGCCACAGACCCCTATCCCATTCCTTAGCTTAGGATGGCACATAAGCTCAATCGCCTGATTTGTCCTTGAGTCTCACATCTTTGGGACTTCTGTACCTATGAAATTAAATTTGTTTTTCTCCTGTTAATCCGTTTTATGTCAATTTAATTATGAGACCAGCCAAAGAACCTAGAAGGGAAAAGGGAGGATCTTCTGCCCCTAGAAGTGGCAGAGTATGGCAACTCTGTAATGTCACCATCTGCCTTCTCTCTTTCTGTGTCATCCCTATAGTTGCAGGATGCTGATGCTTCTTCAGGCATCACAACCACAAAGGAGTGAAAGGAAGAAGGTGGAAGGCAAAGGGACACAGAGCGGGACACAGGCGGCTACCCTCCCCAGGGATGTTGCCTGCATCTCATTGGTCAGAAGTGAGTCACACAGCCAGCCGCCAGCTGCAGGGGAGGCGGGAAGTGAGCTTTCGGTTTTTAATTATTTATAATGGTTGAGTGAAGTGACGCTGAAAACCCCAATTCAGGTTCTGTTAGTCAGTCGGAAAGGAGAACAAATGGGGAGTTGGCAATAGAAGTGTCTGCCACAAAGGAGGCACATGCTGAAGCTGGGGAGACTTAGGGGACATCTTGGCTCACCCACAGTCTGTGGAGAAGCTGCAGAGTCAAGTGCAGAGAAGTGAAGCGAGTCTGAGCAAAACTAGACCCCTCCCCTTCCGCTCACTCTACCCATTGCATAAAGTGTCCAATGCTTACCTCTGACAGAGTTAGAATGGCTTCATTTTTTTACCACCCCTCCCCCCTTTTCTTAACCATTTCAACCATTTTTAAGTGTACCCATCAGTGTCATTAAGTACATTGACAATGTTGTGCAACCATCACCACTATCCCATCCTTTACTTTCCATTGCTAATCTAATGTTGGTTTGTTCCGGCATGGGGGTTCAGAGATGGGGATTGGAAATAAAGGCATGTAATTTTAACTGATCGAAAAATACAAAGTATTTTTACTTTTCAAAGTGGCTAACAGTTTAGGAACACATGTATTTTCTGCCTGGAAACATACGATTTCTTATCTGGATTATTTATTCCCTCTAATAAATGTTGCTACATGTAATTCTCTTGCACAGAGAGCCAGCATCAGGGCTATGAGCTGCTCCATCTTTTATTCAAGGGCATCAGTATCAATCCCCCTGTGTTCTTACTCAGAATCTACAAATAAATTATTTCCTTTGAATGTTCCCAGGGCCATTTTGTGATTTTGGACGGATGAACATTTCTCTGGATTTCTAAACCCTCCAAATTGGGCCATAACCAGAACAATGAGGAGACATTTGGGGCAGGTAAAGGCAGCCCCCAGCTCACAAACAATCTTCCACTCTTGGAAAAATTCCCATCGAGTCTCACAGGCAGAAAATCGAGTCCTGTAACTTCAGTAGACCGTGGAACTCTAGAGGGAGCCAACTGGTGCAATTTCCATCTCTTGAAACATTTAAAATGTATCTGATCAAAGGAGGAGAAAATTAACCACAGTGTAGGAAGCTGGCAGGGGGACGGACAAGATGACCTAATTTGCCTTTCCCATTACTAATTTCAGTAGGAGTCTTCTCTGGGAATTCCACACTGAAATTCCAAGGCAAGATCACCTCAATGGGATTCTGAAGGCTGCAAGCATGACAATCAGGACCTGTGATTTTTGAAGCCTCTGCTGTTGCATCCTTTGGGGTTTAGCATGGAACTAAATTCTCCTCAGATGGATACACTGGGCCCCATTCTTATCTACATAATAACTATGGAGAAATTTTCCCTTTGGGTTTCAAAGGACGTGAGTTTGGTCTATCAAATTTGGGGCTGTGCAATGAATTCATTACTCGCTGAAATAAAAATCAACACAAATATGTCTTTGCCTTAAGAAAAAAAAAAGAAAAACCCACACCACTTAGTTACTTTACCAACCTCTGGATTCAATTAATTTTTAACATGGAAGTAAAGTTCCCTTTAATTTTTTTTCTCCTTTCAAGCCAGACATTTATTTTTAACAAGGGATGAAATCATCTGAGAACAAAATGGGACATCTGTTACTTTATATCTGTTTATTTTAAGTACTTAAATCTGAGTTTGATTTCACACAATTTTGACATTGTTGCTTCATTAATAATCCTTACGTAATTGTGACCTCGGAGTGCGCCCTGTGATTGCAGCATTCACTTCCCATTAGGGCAGAGTCTGATAAGAAAGCCAGAATCGCCCTGGAATGGGCGAGGCTTCCATGTTCAAAGCTGGTCCAAATGCTGACCTCAGCAACAGCAAGAAACCACCTCAAAAAGTGCAAGGAGAAGGCTTCTAATGGGGCCCAACATGGCAAGCAATGGTCTATGGTCTGCTGTCAAGGTTGGCACCATCCCATTTTGCAGGAGTTGTTGGATGGGCAAACTAGAGGCAGCATTTGTTGCAAGAGCAATAAAAGACTGAGCATGAAACGTGTGATTAACACATGCACACATGTGCAGAACACTGTGTTGGAGCATAGGTACCCTTCATGCCTGGGTCAGCCGATCTGCCTTTCAAGGGCACTGGGATGCTGGTGGAGCAATGGGGAGGCTGGGGCAGTGATGGGCAGAGATGGAAGCGTGAGGGCCTCACAAAGAGGCCACAGAGGGGTTGGCAAAAGGAATGGCCTGGTACCTATGACTGAGAAGCAAGGTACCAGGGGGCCCAGAGATGGAGATTTGGAATAAGGGCAGTGGAATTTTTTTTTTTAATTTTTAAATTTTATTTTATTTATTTTTTATACAGCAGGTTCTTATTAGTTATCTATTTTAGACATATTAGTGTATATATGTCAATCCAAGTCTCCCAATTCATCCCACCACCACCCCCGCCACTTTCCCCCCTTGGTGTCCATACGTTTGTTCTCTACATCTGTGAAGGGCAGTGGAATTTTTTTGTTGGGGTAGGTCTGGGGTGGTGAATCAAGCATTCCGCTTGGGACATGCTAGCTTTTACACGTCAAACTGGCAGTTGAATATCTGAGTCTAAAGTTCCTAAGAGAGGTCTGGCTTGGAGATAAAAATACAGCATTGTTGGCTAGTAGATGGTTTTTAAACCAAGACAATGAATGACGTTACCTAGATTTTGAATAAAAGTGGGTAAATGTTGTGCTGGCTAGAGGTTCTCCGGAGAATAGAAAAAGACACCACATTTACTTCACAATGTGTTTTTTTGGATTTTAAAATTAAATTATAGACATGCTATTTCACCCCTAAAATCTTCAGGCTTCAAAAAATCAGAGTGTATTCCTACTTAAGTAAAATCCCAGGAAATGAATAAGGTGTGACTGGCCCATTCTACCAGCGAGGACACTACAGCTTGGAGAGGGTTAGTAAGCTATCCACAACCAGATAGCTAGAGACTTGTGGATCCAGGACCCAACCCCAAGTCTGACCAGCTCCATAGCTTTCCGTCTATCCCTCCTTAGCTGTATACAGAGGCCTAGAGACCCATCGTCATGGAAGGCATATAATTCTTCTCCCTCTCTGAGCCATATCTTTATCTTGGCCTCTTATTCTTAGAGAATCATCCCCTCCTCTGAGCATTTGACCCCATGGTTCCCATTCTTTGCTGAGGTCAGAGAACTGTGCTCTCCTTTGGCCAGGCTGCAGTGGACCACTCTCTGAAGACTTTAGGGGCCAGGAGGCATCTAGCTGAAGCCTTCACCCCAATTATCATAGGTTTGAAACGCCAACTTTCATTCAATCCTAGGCTGCCCACAGGATGCAAGGGATGGGGGCAGTGACCTTTTCCCAGAGCTTGGCAAGGGAGTGGTGATGGAATGAGGGTTCTGATGCAGTGACAGGATGGGGCAGGATGTCTCACCGTTTTGTCTTCTGTAGTCATATCAATGCCTCATCCTCCCAGGGCTGCACTCCACAGGAAAGCTTGGGGTTGTGCCCCTGGGGGCCTGGCCTCAGCTTCCTGCAAGCCATGGCTGGGCAGCTATGGGGAGGGGGCTGTTGGCTCAGGCACACTGCCTGTTGTACTCTCCCCAGAAAGAGTATTCTTAGCTCACTCCCACCATCACCCTTATTATAGAATTTAAATGTAGAGAGGCCTCTGCCATTCAAAGGAGCACGTATGGACACAAGGGCACACATGGGGGGCTCCCCATCGCTCTCCAGCCCCTTACCCTGCATTATTTTTCTTCACATCATTTATCATCATCTGCTGCTAGAATTTAAGCTTCATGAAAGCATAGCCTTTACCAGTTTGGCTCCTGATTCACCTACAGCACCTACAAGAGTGCCTGACACATAGTAGGCATTTAATACACACTTACTGAATTAACAATTGAATCAATCAATCATATAGAGTAAAAATAGTTCATAACACACTTCTGTCTACCCACCTCCAACAAAACTCTAAAACACTTCCTTATCGTGCAAACCTTAATGACAAAAAGAATGATGAAAGAGAAAAAGGGAAGGAAGGAAGGAAAGGAGGGAGGAAGGGAGGGAGGCAGGAAGAGAAATAGAAGTGAGTGTGAATACAGAGAACATCAGAGCACACTAAAGGGAGCCCCATTCAGAGCAAAATGGAGACCCAGGCTGGTTTCCAAGGCCTGGGGGTGGGGCACGTGAAGGTCGCATTACTCTAAAGCCAGGAAACCTCAAGGAACTGGAGCTTTCAATCAGCAACTTATTCCAGGCTGGCTTAGAGGTCTGGGGAGGACATTCAGATGCTCTGAAATACAGTGATAATCAAGAGAAAGAGGGAGTCTTAAATTGAGGATGGAGAGTAATATCGTCAGGTTAATGGAAGCACTAGCGATATCAAATGAAATTGCTCTACCACTTCTTCACGAGGCGGCACTGGGGAGCCTGCTCTTTGCATAAGTAGGGAGGGTCCTGGGATTTAGCGGGCGGGTGGAGGAGTTGGGGAATCAGTCATGCAGCACCCATTACGGTTCACGCGAGCCCAGCTCGCAGCCCCTCGGCACACCTGCCTCATATTTACCCAGGCCCACGCAGGAGCCCCACAGATTTGGGCAGGATTTCAAGGGAGCCCAGAGCCGGGGGAGCCTGCTTTAGTCCAATTAAATGAAGCAGTATCAGGTGGAAAGTAATTCTGAGTATTCACCATTACGGGGAGTTTTGTGTTTAAGCCCCTCTCTGGACCTTCTTTTAATGAAGAACTAAACTGCAGGGTCTGGAGGTGGGCAGGAGGAAGTGCTCCAACTCACAGAGCTGAATCTCCTCCCTCAGGGAAGGCAGACAAGGGCCTGCGAAGTTTCCGAAAGGCTGCATCTTCCAGCTCCCTCAAGCACTCCCACGTGGGCCCCCCGATACCTCTATGGATATGTCACTTCCATTTTGTAAAGATAATGGGAACCTCGCCAGGCCTGGGGGTCTAAGAACCTGTATCTAAATGATCATAGGTGGAGCCAACTCAGTGAAATCTTTGGGGGTCTTCTTTCCACTTCCTGCCTTCTTTCTTCTTTCCCCTGCGTCAGTCTTCCAAGGCAGTGGAAGCTGACGCAGTGAAACTGAGCTAATAGGGTTGCAGAGAATGAAGACACTTACATAACGGTGTAAGGGAAGAGCAAGCCCACTGGTGTAGGTAATAAACGCAAGAGGAGGAGGGTGCGATTCACTTCACATAGCACAGAGAGGACGAGTTGCTTTTGAACTGTTGAAAATACTGATTAGAGAAATATTATCAGTGGACATTTACAGAGCAGTAAAGTGAACCAAGCACTGTGCTACACCCAGGGGGCAGGCAGAGGAGGCGGGTAATACAGAGAAGCACAAACAGGGTCTGGGCCCTCCAAACGTCTCTAGATGGCAGCGCCCTGAAGATATCTGCAGAGCTAAAGAGACAAAGCAGAAATATGTGGAACGAAATAACAATGTGTAATTTTACCCTTCAAACAACATAGACCCTTATTTCAGGCCCTAATTCTTCCTTGCCTGCAACAGTCCTCTGGGCATATCTGCGTACGCTCTCCTGCTTACCACCCCCATGATGGGCCAGCAGTAGCCCCCGAGGGTAGCAAGAGCAGAACGGCACAGCTACAGGTGTGATGTTGGTCAACTTTTATTTTCACCATGTGCCAGTGATTCTAAAAAGTGCCAATGACAAAATATTCCTCCTCCCACCCCCCAAAAGTCTTTTGTTGGTCTAAGTTAAATAATTGTTGCAGTTACTGTTGAGTTTTAGTTATATATATATATATATATATATATATATACACACACATATATATATACTCATATGTACACATATATATGCACATTTTTATTGCTTATCACTTAATAAATATCATATTTTTCATGGAAGCTAATTCAGAAATTTTCATCCATGCAGCCTCTAATACAGGCAGACACACATTCATGTTCCTTTTGGGAGTAAATTCTTAGTTACAGAGCCTTTGAGTTCACACTGGGTGCTGTTTATGTGTTCAACTCCTGTCATAGAACATATCCCTCCATTTAAACAATAGAAGAAAAAAACAGCAATAGTACAAGATGGCAAAGATGAAACAACAAAATTCTGTTATTTTACGCGACCTCTTAGAGCTCTTGTTTTAAAAATTCAAGGCCATGAAACAGAGTGCAAACTGTGAGGTGTAGTATTTTCTTTAATACACGTACACTTTAGTGCACACATGAAGTATTTTGCTGACTTTGAATAATATCTTTAAAATTGAGATTTCCCTTTTTAAATTGCTAATTGCTAGTTTTAAAACTGAATGAGAAATAGAAATAATTACTGTTGAATACTACACGCTGATTCCTAAAAATTGATGTTGTAGCATAGAGGAGAGGGTGATAAATAATGCCCTGCTCTTTATGTCAAATACACAAGGGACACCACGGCTCTCCAGAGATTCCAAAACTTGTCCTGGAAGGATAGGGCCTGAACTCACCGCCTGGATGTCGCTTGGGTTGGTGGGGTTATCTCATTTTCATACACCAAGGCAATTCAGCTTCCCTTATCCCATGTCTTCTCTACTTTTCTCCTTCTTGTTCCCCAGTATTTTCCACTCTGAACCCCTTTTAGTTCCCCTATCTCATATTCTCCCCAAAAGAATTTAGGAAAACAGAGTTGGCTATTTTTTTTCCTCTGAAGCCTGCCACTTGGTTTACTCTACTTCCACTCCCAGATTTCTTTTGGCCCTGCCTTAGTTCTTTGATATCTACAAAGGAAGCCTACCCAGGAAAGGGTGCCCTTGGAAAGAGTACAGATCAGTAGATTTGAAGTAACTGCCCTCCCCAAGCCCAAATTAGAAAACTGATCAAAACAATTGCTTAAGAAGCCCACTTATTAAAGGACTGAAAACTATGAATCATGATCAGGGGATTTATCAGAAGTATTAAAACAAGACATGTGGGACCGATTTCCAAAATAGGAAAGCATTATCTCCCTGGAAATAATCCAGGGAAAACAGAGAACTGGGAATTTCACTATTTTGCAAGAAAATGGAACAAATCTTAAGAGAAAGACAACAGGGCAATGAGAAGTTAACACAGAGTGTTTATGAAAAACCGAGCTTGCCAAACAAACTGGATATCTTCTAACATTTCAGCTTCAGGATTAGCAAATGAGGTGGCTTCGAAGCACTCCATAGATCTTTGTTTTTTTTGTTTGTTTGTTATAAATTATTTTTGATTATATTTTATTTTAATTATATTTTTAAATTTTTATTTATTTTGGGGGGCTGCATTGGGTCTTCATTGCTGCACGCGGGCTTTCTCTAGTTGCGGCGAGCAGGCGCTACTCTTCATTGCGGTGCACGGGCTTCTCATTGCGGTGGCTTCTCTTGTGTGGAGCATGGGCTCTAGGTGTGCGGGCTTCAGTACTTGCAGCATGCGAGCTCAGTAGTTATGGCTCACGAGCTCAGTAGTTGTGGCTCGTGGGCTCTAGAGTGCAGGCTCAGTAGTTCTGGCCCACAGGCTCAGTAGCTGTGGCTCACGGGCTTAGTTGCTCTGTGGCATGTGGGATCTTCCCGGACCAGGGATTGAACCCGTGCCTCCTGCATTGGCAGGTGGATTCCCAACCACTGTACCGCCAGGGAAGTCCCAGATCTTTGTTTTTGTGATGGACTTGATATGAAGACTAGAAAAGGGTTTGCAGTAACGGGAATTGGAAAGTGACTAAATGACTCAAAATAGGTGGCACTGCCTCAGACCTGGACAGGAAGTTTCCAGCAAAGTGCCAAAAGGATCTCTCTTTGGCCAGGGTTGTTTCACTGATGTTCTGGAAAGGGAATCAGCATCTTACTGGGTGGAGGAGTCTAGGCTTAAGAGCAATATGTGTGATAGAGACCAGGGAGGATTAGTACAGTCTGTGGTTAACACAAGTCAAGCTCTGCATACCCAGGCAGCCGGGAGTGTGGACTCACCGAGCTGACATGAAGTAGAGTCTTGGGTCGAGGGAGCGGGTCCTCAGAGCCCAGCTGGCAGACTGCCACCCTCTCAGCCACTGACAAAGAGAGGGGTGTGTTCGGAAGAGACTCCCAGGACTGAAGAGTCTGGCAAAAAGCTGGAGGTTTTTAAACAAGAAGGAGAAGCCTCAGGGAAACACAGGGGCCTTCTTCTTATGTCTGAAAGGCTGATGTGCAGAAGAGGGACTGTTATGGGTTGAATTGTGGCCCCCTCCTGCCCCATTCATATGTTGAAGCCCTAACCTCCCCACTCCCGCCTTTACCTCAGAATATGGCCTTATTTGGAAACAGAGTTGTTGCAGACGTAATTAGTTAAAATGAGGTCATACTGGAGTAAGGAGGGTACCCAACCCAATATGACTGGTGACTTGATAAGAAGAGATATTTTGGAGACAGACACGCACACAGGTGCGATGCCAGGTGAAGTGAAGGCAAAGATCTATAAGCTAAGGAATGCCAACGATTGCCAACGAACCACCAGAAGCTAGGAGAGTGGGATGGAGGAAATTCTGCCTCACAGCCCTCAGAAGGAACCAACCCTGACAACCCTTTGATTTCTGACCTCCAGACTCCAGAACTGTGAGATATCACCCAGGTTGTGGTACTTTGTTATGGCAGCCCCAAGAAGCTAACACCAGGGCTGAGGTCCTTTGGTGGTAGATGTGAATCTTGATGGGTGTGGTAGGCAGGCACTCAACACGAGGCAGTGGAAAGAAGACCTTTCTAACAATTCAGGCTGCCCAAGAGCAGGCTGAGCTGCCTTTGGTGCAGTGTGCTTTCTAGCTTTGAGGGTGCTTAAGCAGAGATGACCACCTGCTTGGGATACCGTAGGAGCAATTCCTGCCTCGGCAGCAATGTGGGGATGGATCACCTCTGAGGTTTCCTCCAGTTGCAAAAATTCTATGGTTCTGGGGCTTCCCTGGTGGCACAGTGGTTGAGAGTCTGCCTGCCAATGCAGGGGACATGGGTTCGAGCCCTGGTCTGGGAAGATCCCACATGCCGCGGAGCAACTAAGCCCGTGAGCCACAACTACTGAGCCTGCGCGACTGGAGCCTGTGCCCCGCAACAAGAGAGGCCGCGACAGTGAGAGGCCCGCGCACCGCGATGAAGAGTGGCCCCTGCTTGCCGCAACTAGAGAAAGCCCTCGCACAGAAACGAAGACCCAACACACCCATAAATAAATTAATTACTTAATTAAAATTAATTTTTAAAAAATTCTATGGTTCTAATTCTAAAAGTATTCAATGACGACAAAAAATTAACTTAAAATTTAAAATTGGAAATTGTTCTCTTCTTAGAAAGGACAGAATCTGAAGAATCTTAAAATCAGAACCAGTATTCCACACGAAAAGAAGTACAGGTATTAACAAGGGAGATATTTTAAGAACACAATAGGCAGGAAGTACACGAAGAACAGTGATGCTGAAAGTAAAGGGGCACTGAATTACATTAAAAATGTGTTTATGTGATGTGCCTGCAAACCAGGGTGACTTCATCTGGGCATGAGCTGTAGGGGTTAAAAGCATGGAGTTGCAAGTCAGACAGGTTCCTCTCCTGCCACTCAAGAGCTTTGTGGCCTTGGCCTATCTGCTTAACTCTTCTGAGCAAGTTTCCTCACCTGCAGAGTGGGACAATATCACCTGGCTCCCAGTGTCAGAAGAATGACTTGAGATAATCAATGAAAAGTGTGGGGCACACAGTAAGAATTCAATAAGGGATTACTATTTTTGTTATGAAATTATTGTCCCCAGCACCAAAACAGAAGGCTGATTACACACACACACACACACACACACACACACACACACACGGAAACAGGGATGACAAAAATCAAAGCTTTAAAGGAAATTTTTTGCTACATCCATGACTTAAAAAATGATCTTTCCGATTGAATGGGAATGTCTCACTCTTACTGATAATATATCTAAGTTAAATTATTGGGAATCATGCTTTGTTACCTCCTTCCACACACACTTCAAGTAGAATGGTAGACAAGATTTCAGGTGTGATCAGCGCATTTGAAAGTACACACTGAAGGCTGGCCCATGGTTGAGACCTTGGTCTGGTGTGTGGCCTTCTCTTACTCCTGGTTTTCTTGTCTGTAAACTGGAACCAGCCTCACCTACTTCCTCAGCGTGGGAGGACCAGATGGAGGCAGGCGGGGTTGAAGTATTAGGGAGGGGGCAGGTCAGCATTGCATCCGTGTAGCTTTGGGAGGGTGACTGTAGGCGCTCACTCTGCCCCCGATGTAAACGCCCTAAATCCCAGAGGAAGCCAGGGCCTAGTTATCCTGACAGAGCCAGTCAAAAGGAGGCGTAACGCATGAAATTAAGGTAGATGAAGCTTTAAAGAAAGGGAAAACTTCTGTGCAGCAGGATCTTTTAGATAATGAAGTGGTCTCTAAGGAAGCCGGAAGAAGCCCTACGCTGGAAGAAACACCGAAAAGGCAGTAGCCCTGCCTACTGACACGTGCGCGATTCAGAGTACCACCGTCCTCTTAGTCTTCGCAGCTTTTCCCCAGTACGTTTCCTGATCTGAATTGCTCCTCTTTGGAGGCTCCGATCCACTCCTGGTGTCGTTTAAATGGGCCCGTGTTTGTAGTATCTGGCGATGGAATGGTGGTCTCCCTCCTAGGCCGCCCCCACTGCCTTCCTGCCGCCCCACTCCAAGTTCATGGCAGGCCCTCGCAGCAGCCCGGCCGACTCCTCTGCCTCCGTGTCAGCCTCCTCGTTAGGCATGCTCCGTAGCTGGCGGGTGTCAGAGCCGGCCGCCGCATCAGAATGCAGGGCATGCCTCGGGCTCCTGGGAAGCTGCACATTCCGCATGAAATATGAAGGCAACAGCCAGCCCAGGGGAGACCCAGGGTGGATTTAGTGGAATAGCAGCAAAGGTGGCTATCGGGGGAGGGGGCCCTGCAGGGTCAGGGAGAAGACGCGGGCACCCACAACATATTTTAAAGGCACCGTTTGGTGGTGGAGAGGGGAGGCATGCGGCGTGGGGACACCTGGCTTACGTATCATCTTGGCTGCTCCTGACACACACTCCCCCATTCATTCTTTCTGCATATGCTCACCGCGTACCCGTGATTATGGTGATGTGCCCTTTTGAGATAGGCAGCCGGCTCCCTCTCCCGCCGTGCTCATCACCGATTCTTGAGTTTCTCTTTTGGGACAACCTGAAATCATAAGAGCAGTCCATGTGGATTTCGGAGGACCTGACAGTAGGAAGCATAATAAAAGTAATGATTGTCCACAGGCCCTGGGGAGCCTTGTCGCACAGCACCTGGGGCCTGCAGAGGTTAAGCGTGCTTAGTGAGCGGTGGCCTCAGACGGCTCCGAGGCCTGACACGGAAGCCCGCCTTCACCTTTCTCCCATACCTCCTGGCTTCCAGTCAAGCCTCCTTGCTGGGGCTTCAGGCAGCCATTCTGAGGTGAGAGGGAAAACCATCTGTTTCCACCTTAAGCCCTAACACCCACCGTGCGTCTCGGACACACGAGAGAGCGTCGTTTGCCTGCCGCTTCCGCTAGACGCGCCCCCACCGTAGTGTGGTCCGTGCGCTTGTCACTCTATCACGAAGCAGAGATGCTGGATTCTATACACCAAGGGATCGGCACATAGTAGCTACTCAATAAATACTGAATAACTTATATGAGGTGAGTCCTCCCTCCCACCCTATCACACATCCAAGCCACTAAGAAGCACAAATCTACTGGTCTCTCCACATACAAACATTCTGAGAAGCCATTTTTTCTCCCCTAACCTAAAACCACAGTGCCCATTACAGAACACTCCACCAGGGCACAGGGTTGAGTCCATTTCTGCTGCTAATTATAGAGCATCCCACCTTCTTCTGACCAGAGAGCAAATAATTATATATATACATACATATATGTGTGTATATATAGTCCCCCTTTATATATATATATATTCTGCCCTCCCCCTTAAAAAGAATACTTGGTTTTTAAGGTCTTCATGAGCTCCTCAGGAGAAACTGACAATTCAGCAGAAGCTGCATGACTCTTATCTCTGGAAACCTCCTGCAGCTGGATAAGCAGGGCAGATGCCACGAGTGGCAGGGTCGTCCTGCTTGCCCCTACCAATGATGGAAACCATCTGCATTCCTTGTCCGAATCTTCTGCAAGAAACCCCAAAGCCATGACGTCTGCTCAGAACCTAAGCCACTCTGGCTGGCGGTGCTGCCTGCCGCTCCCCTCTACCCTTCACGCTGAGGCTGCCCTGCCGGTTGGGGTGTGGAGAGGCCGCAGCACACGTGCCTTATGTGTGGGAACCTTTAGCACACAGAATGGTACTTGGTGACTTTCTGTTAGTTTTGCCAAGGAATTGGCTTCTTGGTGAAGAGAAAGGACCCTCTTTCTGTTCCGTTCCTGCCAGAGCATAGCAGGAGGCAGCAGGGTTCCACTAAAACGCTGGCCTCGCAAGACTGTAAGCTCCCTGGGGGCAGGGAGCTCTCGTGCTCACTGGTGGGTCCCCAGTGGCTAGAACAGTGCTTAGCACAGAGCTGGTGCTCCGCCAACATTTTGGTTGACTTTGGAAAAATATAGTACCTTATCCTCTAGCCAGTGATAAGTTCGGGGCTGGGTCAATTAGTCTTCCCTGGCTTTGATATACAGAGGTTGAGAGACAGAATTTCTCTCTCTGCCGAACTGCGAAGGTGAGAGTAGGAAGTTAATCACAAAGAGAAGAGGATGAGGCTATCAGACAAAATGAAGAGATGGTGAGTGAGAGAGAAGGGGAGAGAGGGGGAGGAAGGGGGGGGAGAGAGAGAGAGAGAGAGAGAGAATGAGCAAATGAGCTAGTCCTAACAACATAATATGACTGTTTATTCAGCCCCAGCTGAAGATCTAACCCAGAATGTCTCAATTATATGAATGCCTTAAGTTAGTTATTTGCTTAAGGTCATATTAGAAGAGGGTTTCTATCACTTAAAACCCAAAGTGGTCTGACTAATACACTTGTTTCGTATTATATCTCCTTTCAAAGCTATTCATTTACTCCGTGCTAACAGCTGACTCTCTCTTTACATCTTATGCATGTGGATCTTCTAAATGTCCACTTTCACAGAGCGGTCATCTTGCCCATCTCTTTTGCTTTGCCTGAAGCAGAACAGTGTTTCAGCCACGCCTCTCAGGGCAGATGGATCTTTCCCATAGACAGAGGGAATTCTTCAAATTCCCTGGATAACAGATGTAACAGTTCCCACCGGTGACAGATCCTCAAGTCCCCAGTGCAAACAGCACCCCCTCGGCAGCACCCACTAACTGTGTTGTGGACCTCAGCAAGGACGCCCTGCTCTGTGCTCACCTCTGCTGGGACAGCACTCAATTATTTGTAGCTTATTCCACAGGAGTGGGGTTTGTCTCCTCAGCTAGACTAGAGATGGGCGGTTTTCAAAGAACAAAGGAGCGAACCAGATCGACGTTCCTTGGACATTTACAATGAGATGAACCCCGTCCCCGGCACTGCACATCCCTGTGAGATAACTTTCCTCGTCCACAGTCGCGGACACAGGCTCAGAGTGGCTCAGCTGCCACTTGCCTGTGGACTGAGGTGCTACGTGACAGAGCAGATCTGTCTGATCTGAGCATCCATGCTTTCTTTCCTTCCACTAAGTTGCCTCTGGGGCCATGTTTTGATAGGTTTTGCACAATCCAGACCACTCAGTACCATGCCGGCCATGCTGTAAGGCCAACGACGACAGCACTGTGTTTATCGCCGTCTCATACTAACCTAATGAGGAGGGAATGTTACAGACCACCCCCTCCATGGTGTGAGAGAATTGCTTGACATGGAGATGCACAGAAACAAGAAGATGTCTGGAGTCCAATTTCCTTCCTCTGTGGCCCACCCAGCCCCTGGGGTTGAGAGCGCGGCCCGGGAAAGCGTTCTGTTCCCAAACAGGCAGGGGTGCCTCTGGCTGGGTGTCAGCCGCGGACCCACCTTATTTTTGTTCTGCAGGTGTTGGAAAGAGGACGCAGCCATCCCCAGCCAACAGGGAAGGGTGGGAAGAGTGCGTACATGTGTGTATGTGTGGTCCGTGGAGCGAGGGCCGGGTAGGGGCCAGTCTGCAAAACAACATTAGGAAACCGAAACATTTTCCACCGAGAAACAGAATTACTGCCCATGGAATTCTTACCCAGCCTGAGAAGCAAGCAGCCCCTCCTTTTCATTAGTTAAACAAAGAGGGTTATTTTTCAAATGAAAACTTTCAGTGTGGAAAACAGTCTAATTCCCGAGGCTTTTTGAGAAGCGAGGTTCTCAGTGCTCGAATAAACACGTCTATGTGGATGAGCAGCTGCAAAGTGCGGTGCGGGTACCCCGGTCCAGCGAAGGGGCAGGCCTGGTCGGTGGGGGCCCCGGGCCCCTGCTTCAGGCCTCTCGAAATAACCCCAGGTAGGAAGGCCAGTAGAAGGCACGAACCATGACTTGGGAAGATTAGACTGTTCTGCTAGGGGAAAAATTAGGTGAAAATAAAAGTATTTTCTATGTCCATTAAATGATCCTCTTTTTTTCCTCCAGCTTAATGAACTCCCTCCGGTTAGAAAATACTCTGCGGACTCAAGCCCTGCTTAGTTCCACGGGGCATGCCCAACTTTTCTGAACTTCCAATTTCTCTCAAACACAGCTTCTATTCACAGACCCAAGTGGTGGCATCATGGCTTTCTCTTGCAGTGTTCTCTTCGTGAAAGCTCCTGGGTACTTGCAATTGTTTGCATTGGTACCTGCAGACAGGTACCAATATGGAGGCAGATCGCCAGGGTTCAAATTCCAGCTCCGTCACTTAAGAGTAGCATGCGTGTACTCCCGCAGGGCTTTAGCTTGCCCATCTGCAAAGGGGGATAGCAACGGTACCCACGTCACAGAATTATCAGGAAGCCTAAATGATGTTTGTAATGTGCCTTAGCACAGTTTCTGGACAAAAGAAGACCTCCCTACAATTGTGGCAAAGCTTATAAAATTAGAGGGACGTGGCATATGGTCATAGGCCCAAGCTTTTTAAAGTAATAAATATTGTTCTTTGAGGGTCCTACTTTTCTCATCTCACTTGTGGAAAGCGTGTTGTTCAAAAAAATAAAAGCAAGCACAAAACAGCCTCTCTTCACATTGGAGCTTCCTTCTCCACTCAGTCCGTGAATGTTTTGGGGAGAGCTCTATTTAACTTGGCCGGCCCCTGGTTTTGCAGTGAGTAATATATTGGGCTTAATTTCAAACTCCACACAGCCAAGATCACTGGATACCTGAGCTTCTTCCCCAAGCTGAGTTGATACAGCTGCTCTGCCCCTGGTCACTGGTGAGTTGTCCCCGTGGGTTCCAAAGGGTCAGTGTCAAGGTGCATGGGCCAGCGCCACAACACTCAGGGACAAGGGCTTCCACAGAGAGGTTCCTGAGGGAGACAAGACCCAAAAGCCCGGAGGACGAGTGACACAAGGCTGAGACAGGAAGAGGATGGCCGGAGATGGCAGAGAGAGGTGGCTCGATGCAGGCGGTGGGGAGGGCAGGGCTCCTTGGAGCATCTTTGCTCCTGTGAAGCGAGCATGGGAGGTGAGAAGAAAACATTCTGAGTATGAAGTTACCATGGTGGTAAAAGAAGGGTGTGAACCCCTTCCAAATCAGGATTTCTGAGACCAATTAGTGCAAATGATGGACACTTGCTTTAAAAAGGGTTGAGTGGAGCTTTCTTTTAAACACAGATTTCATTTCAAACTAAATTTCCTTTAGACATTTTTTCCCTGGGACCCTAGCTCTGGCCTGCCCGTGTGCAGCCACTACAGAACGCGTTCTGTGAGACAACGATGCCCGTGGACGGAGCAGAGTGTTAATCTGGAGGCCAGTCTAACCTCAATGACAGGCAGGCTGGTAAACAGACTGAAGAAGCTAATGACTATGTAGTGCTCTCTTTCGAGGTTAGCAAACGCGTCTTTGGCTTCTAAGGTGGCAACACCCTTACATTAAAAGGTTTGGACTGATGGACCTAATAAAAGCCCCTTCCCAAGTCTGTTGGGAAACACAAGCATTTCAAAAGTGAAAGATAATGTAGATGTGCTAAGAGCAATGTGATTATGAGTATACATTATAAATGATAATTACAATGAATCATATTAGCTTTTGTAGTCTCCCAACATTATAACCTCACACTGATAGATTCATATACCCCATGTGTTTTTGAAGAAAAAATTTGTCTCAAACTATAAAATTTCTCCATTGATCTCTATCTCTTGAAGATAGGCATATGATGGGGAGTTGTGACGTTCTGTAAGTTCTAGACCTTCATAATCTACATGGCCCCTGAATGAGGTTCTCAAGGTCACTTCCATACTGTCACAATCCATTTACGCCCCTGCATGCAATCCATGGTAAACATTCCCTGACCCCTCCCTGCTTTCTAAATCAAGCTCCTTTTATTCTCTCCCATAATCCTTTCTTCTTTTGCCCTGACCACTAATCATGGTTTTTTAAATCATTTCTTTATATTTGTGGGACGTTTAGCTCCTCTTATAGATGTGAGCTCAGTGGGAGAAGAATCATGTCTCTCTTGTTCACCGCCATACAATGAGTACCTGGCACGGGGCCTGACAAATGGAAGGAGCCAGTGAAGAATTGCTGAATGTAAGAAAGAGGGAGTTGCACAGCTAGGAAGAACAGGCCCATTCAAATGAAGCTCTCTCTTCTCTTCCCATTGACACCAAACATTTGCAATCTCCTTAAATACCACGAAGGTCAGCAGTGATTTCCCACACACCAAGCCCAGTAGCTTTCTCATTCCTCATCACTCAGCCCCTCTGTGGAGGCTGATACAATGAACTCTCCCCAACCGGAAGCCCTGCTTTCTTGGCTTCCAGGGCTCTGTACTCCCGTCTCTCTCCCAAGCTCCCTAACTCCATTCTCTTTTTACTTCTTAAAGGGAGCTAGTCAGTGACTCTGGACTCAGCCTGATCGTCTCCTTGAGCTGCTCCCTCCCTTGATAACTCATTCAGTCTTGGCTCCAGCCTTCTGCTTTATGCTGGTACCCATGAATCTACATTTCTAAACATTGAAATGCTCTTTCTCCTGCCTGCTTTTTTTTTCTAGAAATGTCACCATCCTCCCAATCACCAGGCCGGAAGACTTGGAGTCTTTTCTCAACATCATTCCTCATGTTTACAAATAGTCAAGATAACAAAATATTGAAAATATTGTTTTCTCATTGTCTGTGACTCAAGTCTCTTGATAGTCTGGACCTTCCCATCTTTCAGACTTCCCACTTTCCCCAGTTCTCCGTTACATTTTACCCAAATGACTATCTCCAAGTTTCCCTTTTGCCAACGATGCCCAAATGCTTCTATTTACACTGTCGAAATCCTACCTTTCCTTCAAGGATTATCTCAAATACTTCCCACTTTATAAGCCTCTCTTGAGCTTTCTAGTCAATTATAATTTCTTCTGCTTTAAACTACCAACTCACTATATACATTTCAGTTGGCGTTCTCTTAATTCTGTATTGTATAATGGGTTTCTGTGTATTTGCCTGTATCCTTTAGAGGAAGACTAATAGATAAATCTCTGGAAAGACTGAACTAGATAAAAAGAGAGTTGGCATAAATTACCGAGACACACTGTACAGACATTAAAAAGTATTAAGTGGATATTAGAAATAATTTTATATTTGCAAATATAGATAAAATATGGATCACAGACTTTAGTGTAAAAAGTTATAAACAGTAAAGCTTCTAGAATGTAATGCATGAAGATGTCGTCATCATTTTGGGGCAGGTAAATTTGAACAAGACATGAAATTCGCTAGCCCTAAAACGAAAGATTGCCAAATTGGTCTTATGAAATTGAACGAAAGAAGAAGAAATAAAAAGGAAACAAATATTGTGAGACTCCGTGTGACTTTCACAAACAAGCAGGTTAATCTGTGACGGGTATGTGACGAGCGGTCACACTTGGGGAGCAGGAGTAAAGACAGTAGTTCTAGGGGCAGTGTTGTTGCTCCACGGCCACATCTGAAAGGGGGTACTCACTCTGAGACTCTTCCAACTGTACACTAATGATAGGTACAGCAGTTACACTTCACTTTACCGGAGTTTATCAAAACAGCAGCAGCAAAAACCCTGGAGCGGAGGAACTGTGTAGATGCAGTACGTCCTAGCACGCATCTTCTGCAGGCTGCTTTATGTCTCTGTAGCTCTGACACTGTCTCCATTCATGGTTTCCATTGCTTCTGTCTGTTGACATGGTTCTAGCACTTTCTTCTATTCTGCCCTTTGCTTTCAACCGGAATTTGATATACCGACCCTGATCCCCCTCTAGGTGTTTTGCCCTTGGAGCTGATTTCTCATTCTCAACTTCTGTTTCTATATTTCACTGATAAGTCCCCACTTCAGGTTAGTTCTTCTTTTGTAAATTTTGTTAAGGCCTTGTTTAAATCTTTACTCCTTCTCTATTTAATGTTTTCCTGTTTCTGCTAACGATTTTTTATGTTCTTGTTATCTATAATTTCATAATTACTATTAGATTATTTGCTTGGCCATCATTTTCCTCCTCAAATCCACAACTGTGAAAAAAAGGCTTCACCTCTACTTTTCTGTCCAATGGGGTGAAGCGGGGAGGGAGGTTTGAATAGGAGAAGCTCTTTCTCATTCTTTACCCTCCAGCTCCAGCAGTGAGGAGCCAGGTGATCTGACACGTAATAGGAAAAGAGAGAGAGAGAAAAAAAGAAGATTCAAAAATGATAACTAAAACAAGCGCTTCCCAGCTGCCCAAAGTGGTTAAACAGATTACTTTCCTTACAGATTTAGCTAAGAAGCTGTCTGACCAGAGTCCATTTATGGAACTATTTGACCTCGCTTTTATTTTTTCTTTTTCAGAATAAATCCTTTAGTCCTCAACTGGAGACACTGCAGAAACAAGGGAGTGTGTATTTTTTAAATCCATATGAAGGTTTGGGTCGGGAATTTTTCAAACACTGGAATAAATTTTTAATTTGGACTTTGATATCCAGACAAGCCCAGCTCATGTTCTCTTGGGTCTCCTTCCCAAAGACCAGACTTCAAACAGACACTGCTCACCGCCTTAGCAGAGGCAGCAGAAAAGCACCATGCCAGCCACGGCGGCAGCAGTCAGCAGAAGCCCTGCACATTCGGCCGGTCTGGGCTGAACCCTGGTTTGCAACCTCGCCTGGAAACCAGCACATACTATTCCATGGACCTGAAGCACAGTTCCTCAGAGGAGAATGAATGAGCCTGTCATCC
The DNA here is from genome assembly GCF_965194825.1 of Balaenoptera physalus. Taxonomy (NCBI): domain Eukaryota; kingdom Metazoa; phylum Chordata; class Mammalia; order Artiodactyla; family Balaenopteridae; genus Balaenoptera; species Balaenoptera physalus. The sequence goes on along the minus strand of NC_138886.1, from coordinate 65,639,059 downwards.
ATCAGGGCAGGGGATGCTGGGATGTCACGCTGCCACCTGGGGACCCTGTCTGGAGCATTCTCAATAACACAGGATTCACCTCTTGAAGGGAAATGGGCAAATAAACGTTATTTCGTTTGGCTTGACTATTTGCTTCTTATTCTTTCCGTTTCCTACTTTGCCTTTTAGAGTTTGGACTGTGAGAGAAATAGATGTGTTTCTTACAGATGAGACCCCAGAGAACGTTTAGTTTAACTCTTAGTTTAACTTCCTGAAAATTGACAAAACAGAGAATGTGAAGGAGAAGAAAAAGAAACTGATTTTCTCTGACAACTATAGAAGCAGCTCATTTCCTTTTGGAGACCTAGATCAGAGACTATAAGTAATTGAAACTTAATACGCAGCCTCCCTTGGAAAAGTGACCACCCTGGGGGCGGTTATCATCATTTCCTGTTAATTGTCACCTGAAATAACCAGTTGTGGAAATGGCATGGGGGCCCCAAGCAAAGGAATGTCGTTTGGGGAACGGCTAGCCCACTCATGTCCCATAACGAAATACAAATGATTTAACAGCAGTACCGACAGGGTTCTCAGAATAAATCATTTCCATTCCCACCACTGCAAATCACTTACTGTGATGGCCTTGAGACAGATTTGGGGAGTTGGCTATTGGTCACCCAGGCTCTGGGACAATTCCCCCTAGTTACCTATGGAGATAAATTGCAATTCTGACCTAATTTACTGCTCTTCCCCATGGCTAAGGGGCAAGTATTCTCTGTACTTCAGGAAGTCTAGAAGCTAAAGGTGACCAGAATAATTGTGAAGTCTCTCCAAGAATCCCCCGCCCCGAGGCAGCGGTGTGGATTCTTGAAAGCCTGAGCCCGCAATTGCGGTACTGTGGCTGGGCCAGCCTGGTTTTTCTACCAAACCAAGTGCCTGATCAGACCCAATCATGCGCTTCTGTGTATTAACCCCACTTTCTCCCAAGCTTTCTCTCATCCCATTGCAAGGAATCAGGTTTGGAACCTCTCTTTTCCTTTTTTTGCAGAGGCCAAGTTCCCGTGTGCACTTGACCAGTCCAGAGGTATGAGCTTCCGTGAGCTGTACCTCTCATTTGAGTTAGTGACATTGTCCCCTTGGCCTCCGCAGCACCTTAGCCATGTCTGTGTATCAGTTTGCCTGTCTGCTGTAGTCTGAGAACAGCTGGCAAGAGGGACCTGGTGCCTTGCATCTTTGTGTGCCCACTACCTGCCGGAGCGTGCATGGGATGGGTATCTGAGGAAGCAAGAACGAGGGAAGGACGATGGGAAAAAGTCTTGGCTTAGTGATCCGGTTCTCTGGATCTGGTTGCAAAGTGAGAACATGCACAGAAATAGAACTTCCAGGAAAGCTGCCTGGAAAGTCTCTATTCCAACTTAGAAACTCTGATATGAATGCCACCCCAATATTGGGAGGGTCGGGACGGCTGGGCAGCCTCCCCGGAGATCTGCCAATATTGTGTAATTTCCTTGTCTTGATCCCCAGAGCCTTAGCTCTGGCCCTCGTTACTCCACACCAGGGTGGCCGCCCCAGACAGATCACGTGTCCGGACTCCCTGTGGCTCATTCCTCACCACTCCATTGTGGCCAAGGAATCATTCCCAAAGGAGAGATCCTGCCAGTCTCCTACTGAAAGAATCCAACGCTCACTCCCGGGCTGCATCTGCCATTCAAGGCTCTCCGACATTGCTAGCGGCCCCATCCAACTCTGCAGACTCCCTGAGGCCCCTCAGGCCAATCCTCTTATCACGTCTTGCTTGGTCCCACTTGAGTCTTCTCTGCCAGTGGGTATTTATCTGTTACTTCATAACCCAGTTGAAGTATTCTTTCTAGAGACCTTCCTAAGGGACCATAATCCAGCTGGACCTTCCTGCTACTTTGCATCCCCTCCTTCCTTGCTGCCCCATCGGCACCATATCCTCACCATCTGCCTCTTCCTCATTCATTCCTTCTGTCAATGCATATTTAGTGAGCCCCACTGGATGCTGGGCTCACACATTTTAAGTGGCAGAACTGAGATTCAAATCCAGGTCTAAACAACTGGAGAGCCCAGCTCTCCATCGCAACACCACTTTGCCCTGCCTGAGACAATGGGCCCTGTTCCCCTTGCTCTGGCAGTTACTTCCTGTCTCAGTGAAAAGAGAGGTAGCATTGGCCATAAAGGTAGGAGTCTTACAGTCCCCAGGGTCCCTCTCTTCAATAGTTACCATGCACCACTTTTGAAATGAAATCGCTATGCAGGCCCAGGGGATGCCCTTCTTGGAGTGCAAGACAGCAGCCCAACTTCAAAAAGAGATCTAGATGGGGATAGAAGAAGAGAAGCATTCATCCCTTCTCATCTAGTGATTTCTCCCTTACACACTAAGCGGAGAAACTCAGACTGGGGTGTCTGTCCCATCCTGGGGTAAGGAAAGAAAGGAAACAAGTAAGGAAGTTGAAGGCAGTGGTGATGAGATGAGGCCACGGGCCAAGGCACAGCGGCTGGACCAAGAAAAGAATCTGGATTTGGACACAGGGCCTGTGCCCTCCTTGCCTTCTATAGTGGTGTCAGCCTGATCCACAGCTGGCTGGGCTTGTGGAGAAGGAATCTTTGGACATGGGCCGAAGGTTTTGAGTTCACTCATAGTGGGTGACAAAAACGAGATGGTTATTTGTTTTATGGTAATGATCTCCACGAGGCTCCAAACTCCGGGGCTGCCGTCGGCACGCCACACGGCAGGTCTTCCTCTGGGTGCAAGAGGATTTCCTTGGTTTGGTGGGATTCATTTGTTTTTTAAACGAGGCTGTTTATTTTCTCTTCTTTTAATGTTATGATTTTTTTTTTCAGACTCACAAGGAGGATACATAACATACAGCCGACTCTGCAATCTCCTATTTTGTCAGCTGCTTATGTTGATTAAAACTTCAGTAAAGATCCTGTGATAAAACAGAGCTATGTTCAAAGGATCTTGTTATGTTTTTAAAAGGCTGAGCTTGGCAGAAAAGATGTAGAGTATAGGTTTGCTACCTCGCTATTTTCCCCCTTTTCCAGGTTAGAAAGGGAGCAGACTGGGGAGAAACCCACAGTGGGTTCTAGTACCTGCGGGATAGTTCGAGAGCACGTGTTTAACTGAATCCCAAATCATAAGCAAAGTCCAATTTAAGTGATATGGAAATTGTTTATCAAACTAGTGTTAAACGTGTGACCCAGTTGCCCTCTCCCCACCCATGGGTCCGACACACATCCTCTCTCCGCAGGAGGCCTCAGCCTTATGCTGGAGTTGAGGACGTGAGCCACGGGCCAAGTGAGGTCACAGAACTCCAGGAATTCCATACCCAGCGATTCACCCACCTCACCCGTGATAACCAATTCCAGCAAGATTCCGCAGAACTGCCAGAACCCATCGCTCTCAAGAGTCCCAAGGAGTGAGTGTCGGCTGTGCCCACCTGCTTCCCACCCCACCCATCCCCTCCCCTCCAGACAGCCCATTCCTGGCAGCAGCAGAAGTCTCTCAATTCTTCTTCTGAAAGAGGCCGAGAAGTGGCTGTGCGTGAAAATCAGGCTAGCCAAAGTCGCTGACTTTATGCAAAGCAGGCAAGTGCAGTCAAAACACTTAGAGCAATCAATTCAAGTTGTTGGGTCAAGTTTTTTCCGTGTCCCATACATTATTGAACAGTTAATTTCGTCTTTGTGCCTGTAAGACATTCCAGCTCTCAGATGACAGCTTTATCCATTAAGGAGCACTCGGTGACAGGCGTACAGTGAGAGCTTTGCCAGCCCTGCCTGCCAGGAGGAGAGCCCGGCATCACCACCGAGAAATGCTGGGACACTTCAACATCTTAATCAATATGCGAGAGTCAATTACCGGGGAAGCGAGGGCTTAGGCAGGAGGTGATGACGAGGTTCACGTGCAAATGGGCTGGATCAACACGCAGTTGAATCTCACACGTGGATTCACATGAGTCCTCCGCCCCCAGCACCCAGTTCCCACACTGGCAGGCCGACCACGCCCTCTCCCAGCATCATTTCCAACCTGCCAATTATCTGCTTTACTGGACTTTCTTTGATTCGTTTCCTTGACGGATGCATTGGGAATGGAGAAAGCAGGGTTGAGGGGAACAACCAAAGCCAGATTTGGTCTTTGGGTACACAAGCTGGGCTCTTAGGATTGACTATTCAGTGTCGAGAATTCTTCCATAGGCACATCCAAGGGGACAATTAAACCCAGCATGTCTAGCTGAGAAGGGGGCCCTGCTAGGACCCCTCATTCAGGCCTTGATCCTCTCACCTGGATGGCTACAGTCACTTCTTAGCTGGTCCCTGAGCTCCTCTTGTACTCCTCCTCCAATCTATCCTACACCGGTTGTCCGCTTCTGTTGGATTATGTCACCTGTGTCATCAAATACCTTCAATGTCTGTCTGGGTAATAAAATCCCAGCTCCAGGGAGTGTTTTCAAGACTCCGCCTGGTGGAGGCCCCCATTCTCGATATGAGTCTCGTGATAGTACTCAACCGCGCCCCAGCACCAACATGCTCCTTTGCACCCCCATGTGTAAAGCCTTAATCATCTCCACCTACGTCATTTCTTAAGGCTCCTGAAGCGTTCTCTGACTTCCCTGGTCAGAAGTTAACGGCCCCGCCATGACTGGTTTGAGGTCATTGTGTGTGGATTCAAGTTGGGTGTCTACTTATTTGTTTTCTCCATTAGATCACCTGCTCCATGAGAACAGGCATCGTAAAGTTCTTCATGACTGCCAGGAAGGTAGGTAGTTCTCAGAGCATGTTGAATTTCTTAATGAGCAGGCTGTAAGGAAACCGCCATGGCTCTGACTCCTGTCCTCATTATTGTAGCTGTGGTCACCTTGGAAGCCAGGTATCCTCCAGATCCTGCCTCTCCTTAAGCTCTATGGATGTCCTGCACCAACCCTGTGCAGAATTCAGCTCCTATGGGAGTTCCCAAGAAAGAATCCATTGGCACAGTGCTTTGGTGAGCAGTGCAGATCTTACCGAAAATTTGGTAAGGGTCCACAGGGACTCTACGGCAGACAGTGAAAATCTCCATCCATATTTCTGGTCTCTGTTGTCCCTCCTCAGTGCCACCTCTGGTTTTCCTCTCCCCCCTGCCCCCGTGCAGCCTCCGCCCACTGAAGACATTCTTCAGCTTCTTGCTCCTGTTCTCAAGCTGTCCCCCTACTGCTTCCACAACATCACATCCGTCCTCCAGAGGCATTGCCGTGCACACTTCTAAGAGAAGCGAATGTTGTCACATTACAGTTAGTGTCTGTACCCTCCTCCAGCTCTTCCCCGCTGCTTCTTCAGGACCTTGAGAGTCCCAAGGACGTACAGTAAGAAATGCGGAGGGGCCACCGAAGAAACCAGAAATAAGAGGCTGGGGAAGGAAGACAACACTTCTCTCCTCTCCCTTCTCAGCGGGTGAGAACTTGCACAGGCTCGCTGGGCACAGAGAAACAAGAGTGTGGATTCAGAAAGCCTGGAGAACAGGCACCACCGGGGCCGTTTCCAGTGGGGTTTTTTGGATCTTTAGAGAGGCGCACTGTTGGCTCTGAGAGCCAGAAAGGAGCCTGGTGGTGGGCAGAGAGAACAGGCCATGCTGGTCCCTTCTGACTGCAGGCTCTCAGGAGCTGGGACCACCACGCAGACTTAACAGGGGAAGACAGGAAGTCAGGACTTGGGGGAGGCGGGGTCTGCTTTTGGCCCCTATGCTGATGGTCCAGAAAGCTGAGCAAGTGCTCCTAAGAAGAGTCCTTTTACCTCTTATGGGATTCAGAAACTCATAAGGACGTTTGGATAGTGCATGGCAATTTTGTACAGGGCGAGAGTGAAATCCCAGCCCCAGGAGGAGGACTGGGGCCTCTCTGCAGGACTGCTTCCTGCCAGTAGGGGAAGGGGGGGTGGGGGGGGGGAGGAGGAGTGTTAAGAAGGGCAGGCAGCTGACCGCTATTATGCACCTACTCTGCAGAAGGCCTGTTCATGAATGCTATCTTCTTTAAGTGACTATTCACCACCTCCCAATGAGATGTGCATTATTAGCGCCATTTTATAACCACGGAAACAGAAACCAGAAAGGAGAACAGGTAAAGTGGCTTTACTAGGATCACTTGGCTTGGCAACTGGGGAGGCAGAATTCCAACTGGGGTCTAAAAGGTGCATGGCGAATGGAGTAAGGTCAGTTCTTTTCCATGGTAGACAGTGAACACGACCCTAGAAGGGTCCGAATAAAGTTCAGGTTGGTGGGCTGGTCACACTTGAGCACGAGGCAAGTGAAGGCCCATCTGATGATGAGTGTGAGCAGGTGCTCCGTGTCTCCCCTCTAGACTGCCAGCCCTTTGAGGCTGGAGACAAGCCACCCATCGCAACTGCAACAGCAACGGTGACATCTACCATTTATTGGATTACTCTGTGCCAGGCTCTATGCCAAGGATTTTACGTGCATTATTGTATTTATTCCTCCCAGTCACCCTGGAAGGTCAGGATTATAATTCTCATCTTACAGATAAGGAAACTGGAACAGAGAGGTTAAATAAGTCTCCCAAGTTCACACAGCTAATAAATGGAGGAAGATTCAAATCCAGGTCTACCTGACTTCCCTCCTTGATCCCTTGAAACTCTTAACCTGGAGTAAAGAACCTAAAGGAAATAAGGTTTTAATGGAATTTACCTTTCAGGAGATGCAAAAGTGTAGGCATGATGAAAATTTTTAATAAATATTGTAAATGGCATGATCTCTACATTAATTTCATCCAAAAGCATTTCATTGTTCATTCACGTGTTCTTTGAACAAATGCTTATTGAGAGGCTACTCTGTTCCAGGTACTGTCCAGCCCTGGGATACAGGTGGACAAGGCAGGCCTGGTCAGCGTGAAGCTGACTGCCAGCTACACTTAGCACACTGTCAGGCTTTGAGAATACCTGGAATAAAGAAATGTATTTCGTTTCCTTTAACCCTATGTACACCTATAGACACCCTATGGATCTTCCTAAAAGGAGCCTCCCTGACCAGCAGACTAGATGAGATCAGCTCACTTTTCAGGGGTTCCCATAAGCATTCTGTGCCTTTCCTCAAAACATTCATCACCTCTGTAACTTTTATCTAATGTCTACCTTTTTTATTAGACTGAAAGCTGTCTTGCCCCCATCCTGGACCAGAGCAGACTCTTGCCCTTCCAATGAGGAGATGTATGTGGAATGTCCCAGAGCACATTTTGGGTAAGGCTGCTCTCATGCAGAACCACTAGAGGTTGGTTCTTGCTCGAAATAGTAAACACATATCTTAAGGAGGTGAGCACTTGATAATGTTTCTGATGGGAAAAGCCTGAATCCAGGGAAATCATGGTTTTAGGAAATCAGTCTAGGAGAAGGAGGGTGAGGAGCTGGGTAGACTGGGAATAGACCAGGACTGATGACTTCAAGAGACATTTCTTAGGAACTCTGGTCAGACTCTACCTGACTGCCATATAATATAGAGCGTTACGTGTGGGCTCTGGAGAAAGACAGACCAAGATCTGAATGGAAACCCACTACTTGTAGTTTCACTCAGCAGTGTAACCTTGGGCCAATCACTTCCCACCTCTGCGTTTAATCCTCATCCATAAAGTGAAAATAACAATAATATCTACTTCATAGAATTGTGATAAAGACTCAATGAGACTATGAAGCCAAAAAAGGCAAAGCACATGGCTATTGTTTATACTAAAAAAGACTAAAGACTGGAGAGTCAGAATGGTCTAGTACTTCAGATATGGGTAACTGGGAAAATGGGGACACTGGCTAAAGCAGGGAACACTGGGAGAGAAAGAGTTCATTTGGGGGCATGCTGAGTTTGAGGTGCGGCCACCAGGTTTAAATGTCCCACAGGCAGCTGGGCACACAGGACGGATGCCCTAAGGAGAAGTCAGCATGGGGCATAGAGATTAGCAAACAAATCATGGCTGAATTTAGAGTTGATGAGCAACTCCAAAGGGAGAGTAGAAAGAAAGGGCGGAGAGCAGGGGGCTGCCGTGGGCAGCTGCCTTACTTTGGGAGCAGGAGAATGAAAAGAAAAAGTCGACCTCATTGTCATTACCAGTTGATGCTGTGGTTCTCAGTTGCTTTAGACAGTTGAGTAGCATCTCACCAGCCCGGGCCAAGGCAAGCCTGCCGTGTGGGCTAAAGCTTAAGTGGTACCCACGGCACATGTGGAAAGTTCCTGTGGCAACTTCTTGCTGAAAATCCTCACCCCGGTTATTTTCCATTCCTGCAGAGACATCCCTGTGTCTCTCAGGTTAGGATATAAATATTTTACAAAGTACAGAGACTTGAGATATCTTAACACTTTGACTAAAAACTTGTTTTTCTGAAAGTTAAAGGACGTATTTTCCACTTGCAAAAATATGAACCTCTAGATTAGACAAAGCAACGGAAGTGGCACATTGCAATATTTTATGCAGTGCTTCTCAGGGTTTCAGGGTACTTAAAATATTAATACCCTTCCTTTATTCATGAGGTTTATAAGATTTGTCATACAAGTTTAAAATTGAGTAAGGACTAAATGCCTCAAACATAGTAGGTGTTCAATAAAAACATGTCCTCTTCCCTTCTTATATGATGAAGGTTAAAATGTGGTCTACAGACTTGGGGAGGTGAGTCATTTGAGATATTTCCAGCTATTTCTAGACTAAACTTTCATTAGCTGGAGTTAGGGGAGAGGAGAGAGAAGAAACTTGGTTAGTAGCGGTAGAGTAGAAAACAAATTCTAAAAGGTAACTAGAGGACTCTGTGATGGGGTCAAATTGCAGGAGTCCAGGATAGAAAAGATGACCCCTAGTTCATGAATGGAGTGGAGTAGACATTGATACTAAAAAAGGATCCTTCTGATAATTGTGCAGAGAGAGTTGAACATCTTTTGCCAAGCCAAATTTCTGGCAAAAACATCTGAGGAACCACAGAGTTCCAACTCTCCCTGTGGATCACAGTCACACTATAAAGAAAAAGGACAAGTGAAGTGACCAGGGAGTAAATGACACCAGGCTACATCCATCCTGCTCCCCTTCACCATCTCCATGGAGTCCCACCTGTCCTATTCCTTAATTCGATCTGTGGCTTAGGAAATTAGGCAGCTTTGGAGAAACATGGTTTCTGATACTAAAAGAGCATCTCACAACTCAACGTCTGTGTCCTGGCCTTGGTCTGCCTTCATTTTTATCAGAAAAGGGTGGGTAACATATGAGAAAAAAAAAATTGGCCCTGTAAAGAGATCCCGAAAGAATGACATATTTGTCTGTTAAGTATAAATATGAACAGCCATGGAGATATGGTCCTGTGGTGCTAGGTTTTCACTTCAGTAACATTCATCTAGTGCCAGGAAACACTAGATTTAGTACCTGAGGGACTGGAGTTTCAAATACCTTATACTTTTTTTTTTAATACTCTGCCAAGAATTTAAATTGGTAAAAGCTGGGGACTGACAAAACTTGATCCCCAAGAGCTTTTCTGGCACTGGTTTATCAGAGAATATGGTGCCATTATTTTTATTGTAATTATTTTTTTTTTCTTTGGTGGTGTGAGAGCTCATTTATAACCCAGTGACTTCTACTCCCAGATGTATTTTTCTTTAAAAAAAAAAAATCCCAATGCTTAAATAAACAGAGGCTTTGCCTTTTGTGGTGGCGTTAGAAGCTGTCATTGGACTTACATGCAAGGGAATTGCAAGCCTTTTCATGTTTTTAGATCGGATCAGAGAGAGTTGAAAGGAGAAAAGCTAATTTTAGGAGCTGTGTTGTCACTCGCTTCCCGTGTACACATCCCCTTCCCAAACTCCCCACTGTGCCCTGACACCCAAATCACTTAGTGGGCTTTGCAGAGAGGGCGCACTGCCCCAAAACAGGGACATGGCAAAGGCCAGAAATGAGTTAGAAAGTCCAAGTTTGAGCCCCAGCACCATCGCTTTTTAGCAATGTAACTTTGCACAACTCTGTCTTTCTTGGCTTTCTTCATCAGTAAAATGATAATTGGATTTTCCAACGAGGGGTGTCAGGAGGATTAAATTAAACAAGTAAATTACGTGAAAAGGCTTGGCACGGCGAGTTTTCTAAACAACAGTCTACAAAAGATGAGAGCCGGGAAGGGGGAAAGAAGGAGAGAACATCATGGGGCAGCATGTGGATTCTGCTCCAAGGTTAGACTCTTGACATAGACATTCGAGCTGAGAAAACAACTGCCACCATGGAGACACATAAAACAAGAAGATGCTGTTTACGGCCCACCATCTTTACACTCCCTCATTGCTCCCTGCAGCCATATTCCCGACTCCCTTCAGTCCCCCGTCGGATTTTACCCACAAGCAATTTCCAGGGTCAGCTCACCACTCTCCTGCCCCGGGCTGCAGAGGCAGCAGCCCGAGCTCTCCTGAACAGACCCGGCAGGTCCGATCCCGCTTGAAATGACTCGAGTTTTATTATACAATTAGATCAACTCTCTTAGGTGTAGTAGCCCTCCTCATACTTAGAAGAATAGATTAGCCATTAGGACTTTGTATATTTTTCCCAGTAATTGACACCACATCCCATTTTCCTCACCAAAGGGAAAAAGAACCACATAAAACAATCATGATTTGGGGGGGTAGCAGGCGGGGGCCGGGGGCACTCAAAATGCAACAATGTCTGGGTCTTCGCCTCCATCTACTTCCCTCCCCAGCTCTGAACGGCTCCAGAAGGCAGGCAGAGCGAGCCTCGTTCTGTTTCGCTTGGTGGTTGCTCTTCCATTCCTGAGCCCCCAGGCTCACGCTCCCCAAGCACTTTACTAAGAATAAACCGGGCATCATTCTGCCACCGGTCAACGGCAGCAACCCCTGGCTGGCAGCCTGGGGGTTCTTAAAAAGCCCATGGCAGCATGACCAGGATGTCACCGCTCCTTCTCTTTTTTTCCTTTTTCTTTTTTTTCTGTGCTTCCTCCCAGGACAGCTCCTTTACACACCCTCTCCCTCAGCATCACCTTTCCTGTCCTGGTCAGGGAGGAAGGGGGGTTTGTGGGGCGGTCCAAGCAGCAGTGACCTGAGGCCCATTAGCATCCCCAGTTGGGAAAAGGAGAGAAAAAAGGCATTCCAAGCCCAGAGAACAGCTGGTGCCCAAGACACCCAGGTTCCTTTGTGTCTTCTCCCTTCAAACACTGAATGTTTACATTTGGAATAAACCAGGAAGAAACTTATCTTATTGAGGGATTTAAACGGGGGAAAATGCAGTCACCTATGTTGACTTTGCCCATATTTGGCACTGCCCATGTTTGCAAACGGGCGTCCATTTTGCATCTCAGCCAGAAGCAGACACCTCAGGCCAAGCAGGCTGCATCCACACAAGCAAAACCAAACAGATGTTCTCAGCTGTCTGGTCAAATATTTGTTTCCTTTGGTCATGTCCTAGCAGCCCGAGCGCCGATCCCAACTACAAGGCCTGGTGGTACCAGCAGACACTTCACGTGTTCCACCCTCCTGCAGAACATCTGTGAGCTGAAGGCCCTTCCCGACTGCAAGGATCTTTGTGCCGAGGCTCAGTGGGTCCCTGAACTGCCCGGAGGCCTGCTGTGAGGTGCCGGTGCTAGAGCAGTCTGCAGAGAGAGGTGATGCCAGCCCCCCCAACCCCCCGCTTTCTTCCTGCATGGCGCATCAGACGATTCAGCCAGTAGCACCAGCACCAGGAGACATGAAATGTTTCAAGCACGTTTTTCAGTTTGGGTCGATGTGTCCAAAGGGACTCTTTGCTGACACGTCCCGGCTGATTCCCTGGAAAGAAGCTGAAGTGCCCATTTTCCAATAAGATCAATAAACCCACTCATCCCTGATTATAGAAATTTCTTCAAAGTACATCTTCAGGTACCTTCTGACCAAGTCAGGCTGTGCTGAACTCTTATAACGGTAAGGTGACCCAATGTGTCACCCAAGACTTATACTTCACCCAGGTTGTGCTTTCCTGAAGAAAAAAGTCCTAAAGCTTTCCATTTGGTCCCCAAGGACCGTGGAAAATCATAAGATGGAAAGTGACTTTTCTTTGGCCACAACTGGTGATGACTTGTGAACATGTCTCTTTTGCCCAACTTGGCTTCAGCTAAAACCTACTGTTTTGAATAAAACTTGGGCCACTCTCCACCCCTTTAATATGCTACCTCTAGGCACCTCCTGCCAAGTCCTAACTCCCATCCCCACACACACTTCTTGTAACTAGGAATCCAAAATGAAACTGTAGTCATACCCTCTCTTGCTGGTTCTGACAACAGGCCGATTTAACTCTCTTTTTTTAACCTTCTCAACATACACATGTCCCTTTATTATTTTCTTAAGTTTCCCGCACGCTTCCCCCAGCCCCTGCTTTCACTGCCATACGCCGGGGGCCGCCGCGCCAAGCACACCTCTGCACCCAGCAAGCACCTGAGGGGGACAGGCTGCCGTGTGCCTTTCCCCCCGGGCCCTTCTCCCGTCGCCAGAAAAAACCCAGCCGGGTGCCTCAACCGACACAGGCCCCTAATTTAAGTTTAACAGTACAGCATTTTTACTGCTTTCGGCCAGGACGTTTTGAGAAAGGTTAAAATATGTGAAAAATACACACTAAAAAAAAAAAAATCTGTTTAGAAAACAATTCCAGTGTAAGTGCTGCATGCTCCCAGCTTCTGGCCCCCTTTCCAGGAAAGGAACTCCAGCAACAACACAATTTAGTTCCATTTGGGGGATGGGGGGTTTCCATTTCCTTCCTCTGGGATTTTTTTATTAGCTTTTTTTTTTTAACTGTTTTTCTTTCCCTATGCTGGTTTACTGCCTTGTATCTATCTACCCCCAAGGAGTTTAAAAACCTCAAGTCAGTATTATTGGATTTTTCTTAGTGTATTTTCTGATTCTCCTGGTGTGAGAGCATGTGGTCCGGATCTGTGCATTCGTGTGTTGGTGAGGATGGAGGGCTGGGTGCCAAAGAGATGATGTCCATAAAGGCCTGGGGAAGTGTTAGCTGAGCCTTCGAAGTGTGCACCGAAGAATGAATTGCCTTGTTCTTTTCACTGTTGTGCAAACCTATTGGTTAAAGATCAATGCACACAGTAGGCACTGAACAAGTATCCAGGTACTGGATCTAGGTACTGTTTCTTGAACTTTTACTCTGCTTATCATAATTGATGCTTTACGTAGTTTATCTCATCCAACCCTTGCAATAGCACCATAACAATGTTGATCTCAACTCTGTGGAGGAGTAAACTTCAAAGGTCACTTCCTATGGGAGGGGGACGCAAGGGAGGGGATATGGGGATATGTGTATATGTATAGCTGATTCACTTTGTTATACAGCAGAAACTAACACACCATTGTGAAGCAATTATACTCCAATAAAGATGTTAAAAAAAAAAATAAAAGGTCACTTCTTCTAATCACATGTGGAATAGGGCAGGATTCGATTCCGGTCCTGTCTGTCTACTGGAAATAACTTAACTGGGAGAAATTATGCATATATCATGATCCCCGTCCCTTCCCCAAAGACGAAAGATATTGATGAGCAAACGTCTGGACCTGTTAGAAAAAAGCTTCTCGTGGTAGAACTACGGACTTAAAACATTTGAATGGTTCAGTTAATTTCTCTGGGCTTCATCTTCCTTCGGGAAAGGAGCAGGTTGGCTTGATCAAAGAGGCCTCACAAGTCACTCTTAGTTTCCCCCAAGCCTGCCTGGTGCCCCAAGGCAGGCATCACTAATAGATAACACATGAGGCCTCAGAATCCTTCTCAACACAAAATTCGAGGCAGCCAGTAACAATCTCCCTGCTTTCCTGCTCTGTGAGGCCGTGTGGTTGACAGCAGAGTTCGCCAACCTCCAGTCACTCGGTTGGCCTCCTTTGTGATGTTTGCCGTGTCTGCACTCTCCACCGTCTCAATACATTTTACTTAATTGCTTGACATTGCTTCCCTTTCTTTTTAACCAAAAAATAGCCCTTCTCTAAGAATAATATTCATGAAATAGGGGATTTAATGTGGTAGCAGTATAATTTTGAATATCGGTTAAAAAGAAGCACGTAATTATATAATTTTTATAAGTTTGTCTTTGGTATGTTTTCCCCACTTCTTGGGACATCAGGATGGTGGGAAGTCCACAGAATTTGGGGTTCAAGAGACTCCATCATATGCCAGCTCTGCAACCTTGGGCAGATATTTAACTTGTTGAGTCTCACTTTCCTTTTTCATAAAATGGGAATAATGACTTTCTCTGCCGCACCGTCCAGAGGATTAGAAGTAATTTAACGCAATAATGCACACAAAGCAAGTCTTTGGTACATAGTGAGATGTTCAATAAATGGCAGCCACTGGGCCTCTCACAGGCTAAGGTGCTGTGCTGCCAGCACCACCACACCCAGTTCTGTTTGAATATCCCCTCCCTTCCCTGACTACAGGCTAGACCACCTCCGCCTGGAGGCCTGGAAGTCCTGGAGTACAGCACCACTGATAGCACTTCAGTGGCAAATATTTACCCAAAGAAGGAAGAGCTTTGAAGAATCTTGCTCTCGCTGTCCTCTCAGAGGAGTATGGCACCCCTGTCACGGAAACATGGCTTCAGTGATCAGACTCCCTGGTAATTAGGGAGCCATATTATTTTTGTGGTCATCATCAGCCCCAGGGCTCGGCACACCTGATTACATAAGTGGGTCTTCTCTCCTGCCTTGTCTCTGTTATTACTTCTAAGGTTTTATCTTCTTCGGAGGGACGGGGGGGGGGGGGGGGGGGGGGAAGGAAGCACATCATGAACAAGGCCTCGAAGGCTCAGGACCAGAAGAGAAATGACTAAACAATCCTCGCCTGTCCCTGGGACCAGAGGCCTGTGAGGCTCCACCTTTATTCCCCAAACCCAGCTGAACACACCAGTTTTCTCAGTTGACTTTCTGTGGATCCGAAGCAGCGAGTGACATTGAAAAAGCCGTATTTAGAGGCCCCTGTCATCCCGATTTATCTATGAAGAGTGGATGACAGAGGGCTAGGACCCTCCCCCATGCTTTAGTGTGAAAGAAAGACGGCGTTTATTTACTTAGAGAAAGGGAGGGGAAGCAAAGGCGGGCATGTCGCACGCCCTGTGAAGGATGTCAAGCTTTTCCTGAGCTGGGCTTCTGTGAACTGTAAAGGTTGGGCTGAGACTCAGAGACACGAGACGGGAAGGTGTGTTTCCTAAGGAAATGGTAAGCCCGCTTTCAGGTTGCCCTGGGCACTCTCTCCTTCCGATGGCCCTGGGACCAGACAGAGGTCCGAGGGGGATCATTTCTGCCAGGCAGAGGGGAGGGAAATTCCTGATAAAAACAATATGACTCAAAGTGAAAGGCAAGAACCAAAATCACGCCCGGAATGTAGGGAATTCACGGGGATGGGAAGGAAGATGTATGAAAAGAAAATGTATGAAAAGGACGCTGGTAGACCAGCAAGCAAGACATCTCTGACTCTGAAAACCAGACAGCAGTAGACACTTGGGTAGCACTCTCCACCTTGTTTTCTGACCATGAACTCACAGCCTCGCTTTGTGTGAGCATGTGTGCTTGTGTAGGCAGAGCAATTAAAAAGGAAGTCCAAAGACCGAACAAATCAATGTTTACAGATTCATAATAAGTTCCTTTCCATATATTTATTTATTTTCTCTTTAGCCGCTAAAGAAACAACAGCAAACTTGCAGGGAGCAGTTGTTGCCAGAGGGTGAATCATGGCTATATTGATTTGATTATGTAAAAGCTCAGAGGAACCTAAAGCCAGATACAGAAATATCTCATAGCCCTGAACCCTATGGGATACACACTAGTAAAAAAGCAATCTTTATATTGTTCCTGATAAAAGCATCATTAGTTTCCTCATAGTGAAACCATTTCTCTGCTGATACAGTATATGGTTTTCTTTTTCTCTAGAATCCACTCAGACATAATTAACACTCAGTTACTAGACTTGAGGTTCCCTGGGGTGAACTGCTCAACTTGGGGAGGGGGCGGGGGCTAGAGGTGGGAAGAAAGAAAGACTGAGAGAGGAGAGGGAAGGAGGAAACACAGGAGAGGGCGGCGAGAAGAGAAGAGACGGGAGCGGGAGGGAGACAGAGGAGGGGGTACGGTATTGAACCGATCCATCTTTGGCCTTCCTGAGCATTCCCCCCATTTGCCTGTACCGCGCAGTGAGATGAGAGTCAGCGCGGTGGCGCCCTCTGCTGGTCATGCTTATCATCCCAGCTGCCCAGCGATCTGGTCGCCCCTTCCTGGGGAAGATCACCCCGGGAAGATCTCCCTTCCAGGGAGAGAAGCCTGGACTGACACTTGTGCAGACAGACAAATGCCCACAGTGTGTGCTAAAAGGCAGCAGCAACAGCGTTCTCTGTTTCCTTTCCCCTGTCTGCTTGTCTGCTTGTAGGCAGCAGCAACTTGAAAAGCCTCGTACACATAGTGTTTCTGGGCACAGCAGGGCTGGTCTTGAACAGGATTTTCACATTTTAAGGGTTTGGGGAAATAGGACCTGGAGGGCCCTCTCAGGTTCCTAGCTCCTGGCCAGATGGTTAGTCCCCATGAGCCAAGGGGGTAAAGTCCTGGCTGCCCACAGGAGGGGCTGTGGGTTTGAGGGGCCAGCACCGACTCTGTGGTCCTCTGCAACTGGGCCTCAGCTTCTTTAAAGAGGTGCAAAAATCGCCAAATGTACTGCTCGTGCTATGGACTTCTGAGCAAATAATGGCCCTTTCAGGGAAAAAAAAAGTTTTAATTTAAAAATTCTCTCTTTACTTCTCCTCTCAGCTTCACTCTCCCTTGGCTCAAGGAGAAGGGTGATTGGAGTCATTCAGGAGACAGGGAGGACCAGGCGCTCCTGAGGCAGAATGAACCCAGACGTGGATACGAACGAACTAAGCAGGCAGAAACCAAGCCCCTTTAGGAGTTTATTCTAGCACCTTCCGTGTGCATTAGCAAGCCCACGGGTGCATACACACACACACACACGTACACATGCCCACAGTGGGTAGAAAAACATGAATGCGTAAACACTTTCACACACAACCAGAACCCCGTGTGCAGACTTCCAAACACATATATACACATGTCTTCATGTAATCCCATATAGATTGCGTCCTCACATCCTCAGCCTCGCCCTCACCCACATTCCTCCCTCTGTTCCCAAAAAACCTGACGTTTTTGTGGAAAAAAATCTCATCTGGGTGTCTTGTGTTGCTCTATTGTTCTATCCTGAGGACCCTTCAGGGACCCCTTCCCAGCCAGCGAAGGCTCTGTGCTCTCACCAGCACCATATCACCACATCTTCGTTACTTTAGGTGGATCACGGGATTACAATAAAGGCTTCTGGAAAAACAAGGGGCAGAGCTCTGTAGTCAGGCTGATTTAGTGGTTACCAGCACAGAGTCTGAGCCAGACTGTCTGGGTGCACCCCAGCTCTGTCATGTTGCTAAGCTGCGTGTCTCAGTTTCCCCAGTTGCAAAATGGAGATACCAATAGTACCTGCTCCAAGGGGCTGCTACCATCATGAAATGGGTTCATATTCAGAATCTGCCTGGAACAGTGCCTTTCATGTAATAACTGCTATATAAATGTTTGTCAGACAAAGGTGCATAATCCAGGCTGGCTGTGTTATTCTCAAGAGTAATCCTGGGTAATCACAAGTAATCATGAGTAATTCCTCTTCCCTGTTTCTTACCAGGTAAAAGAAGAGAAAGAACACAAACAAAGGTGATGACCAGATGGACACATCCTTCAGACTCTTTCTATCTTGGGGATCCTTTTCCTAGATCTCATTGATTATCTCTTAATTATTGGGTTGGCCAAAAATTTCATTCGGGTTTTTCCATAACATCTTTTTGGCCAACCCAATATATGTTGTAATGGCATTGTAACCTGCAGCAAGTCACTTTGGACAGCAGTCTCCTCATCTGCAAAGGCTCTTAGATCATTTTTAAGATCCTCTTTAGTACAGATTTATTTTAAAACCAGATACAGGCATTTTCAAAGCTCATTTTAAACACCGGTTGCAACCTCTTCCATTCATTTTCCCCCTTCTTAAAAAAGTTAGAGCTTTTAAAAAGTAGAATACTTGACTGCTTTTGATCCCTTTTCTTCTTTTTTTAAATCATTCCCACTTTCTGATGAAAGCATAATCAACAGTGAAACAGCAGAAAGTTGGGTGACTGGGGTCACAAGATAAGTAACCCAGTGAGCTTTAGACAATCAATGCACTAGGAGCAAAGCCAGACAGAGACATGACAACCTCAGTGGGAAGCCTCATAATTCAGTGTTCCTCCAAATTTATTTAAATATCTGTTCAATATTATGTGGAGGGGTGGGAGGAGAGGGAGAGGATAACTGATAACAGCCTTAGGCACCTCCTCTGTTCTCGGAACAATTCTGTTCGGTCCCAAATTTGCAGACCCCACTCAGATAAAGAAAAGCTCGGCAGCAAACCAGACCTGCCCTCTTTTGAAGACATTATCATGTGACTATTATGAAACCTCAACCCCTTCAAACAATATTTATTTTAAATATTTCAACTGCACAAATACTTCTGATAAATACAACTTTCTCCATCTTGTTATATTTCCAGCAAGATCTAGCACCCCAGCAATGCTCTAGTGCTCTTAGGAAGCAACACCTATAGAAATCGCGCTCTCACTCACCTCCAAAGCTGGTTTTGATTAGCAGGGAAGTTTTCAACAGATGTCTTTCTAATTATGGGTCAGGAAGCTCCAAGACTCTATCTGCGGTGGCATCTTTCCTCTAGCGTGGCCCTGAGCTCCTCTTTGAAGGTCTGCTCATTCCAGGAACAACCTGGAAGATGCATGATTTCCTAAGTTGACCTCCACACTCAAAGGCCAGAGCAAGCTTGGTGGTTTCCACAGGAAAATATTCTTTGCCCTCTTTCTCCTTTTCAACATCATCTACCTAACCTTACCATCATAACGTGGACTTTAAGAACCCACAACATCTGTAGTGCCTTTGAGTCTTCATAGAAATATTAAATCATGCACAGACTTATTTTAGAAACAAGTGGTGCCTTACTGGATTCTAATTCTTTGGAAATTGGTAATGTATGGATGATTTCTGTAGTAATCCTTTGTTAACCAAAATATTCAACTAACCACCACAACCTGACTTAGTTGGGCCAGACAGTAGTTTGCTGTGGCAATAATGTGCTTCATCATGAGTTTCCTTCGCGCAGAAGGATGGTTCCTGTCATTAAGACGTGCATTAAGATGTGCTTCGCATTCACCCCTAATAAAGTGCATGAGGTTTAACCACTGAGTGTGACCAGCCAGACATACCAGTGGGACGGCTGGTCAAGTCAGAGCTGGCCGTGGTCACTGTCTGTGGCATGGATCAAAGAAGAGCAAACTAGACCACGTAGGAAATGAACTTAAGAGGGCAACCTCATTCCCTGCCTGCTCTGAGCAACATGCTAACTAGACACAGGTAAGATGTAGACATTTTTCTCTTTCTTACACACCCACAACTGTCCCCTTAAGGATCTATTCGGTGCAGGAGTTTCTGTTTGGGGATGGACCACAACCAGACCGTGGGCATGAGCTGTGTAAAACTCAGGTGTGAATTCTACAAAAAGTTTGCTCATAGCCACCAGAACATATGAGAGGACAGTGGGAAAAGTCCAGCAGCTCTCTACACCCTAGACTCAGCGTTCACAATTCACTATCCAGACTGTATTCTTATATCACTTTTACTTTGTCTTCTTAAAGAACTCCTACTCTTTACAGCCCAACTCAAATATTTCCTCTTTCAGGATGACTTTTACGACTCTTACCACCCACCACCCAGGCAAAAGGAGGCTCCTCCTCTCTGGGCTCCCTTGGCTCTTGGCTCATGTTCCTTTCATCTCAGCTCCACCAGTTACTAATTGAGCTCATAAGTCAATTTGGGGTCAAATCAGTACCTACCTCAGGGGGTTGTTGTGAGCGTTAGGTGACTTAATACACATAGAGCCCTTCTGATAATGATAGGGTTACAGTAAGTGCTCAATAAATCTTAGTCATGGTTGTTAGCACACCGGATGCAATGTACCGTAATTATCTGCCTGCTGTATTTGTGACTGTGTGCTTATTAGAAGAATGACTGCATCTTTTTCAGCACTCCATCAGAATAATCCCATAACCCACCCCTGACTCGGTGCATTGCTAAAAGAAACCCTCATCCTTCTGCTTCCATTACCTGAGTGTTGTTAAGAGTCAGGCATTTCTTGAATGTCATTAAGATTCCTCAGAACTCTAGTGGGCCTGTGTGGTGGGTGTAAAATATGACCACAAATACCTTGATACTCCCTCCTTAGGGCAGTAGACCCTGATTCCCTCCCTTAAATGTGAGCTGTACTCAGCAACTCAGGTGTAACAAATGGAGCATGACAGAAGTGATGGTGTGACTTCCCAGGCTAGGACATGAAGGGCCTTGGGGCTATCTCCTTGTGCTTTCTCCTGGGTCCCCTGCTCTGGAGGGAGCCAGCTGCCATGTTGTGAGGATGCTCAAGCAGCCCCATGGAGGGTCCATGTGGTGAGGCAGTGGGGCCTCCTGCCAACAGCTGTGCGAATGAACCATCTCAGAAGTGAATCCTCTAGCCCCAGGCAAACCTCAGACGCTGAAGCCTCGAAGAGACCCTGAGCCAGAAGAACCAAGATAAGCTGCTCTAAACTTCCGACCCACAGAAAGGAAGATAATTAATGTTTACTGCTTTAAACTGCTAAGTTTTGGGTTAATTTATTATGCACCAATAGGTAACAAATACAGATGGTGACTAAATCAGCAATACACTTTGGATGAGATTTCTGTTTCAAAGTGATATACCTTCGAGTAGAAAATGAGAAGGCAGAGAAGAGGGGTGGTAATTTCCTGTAAAGTTCTCTGTCTTGGGGACAGAGACAGCTCACGTTACCCACTAGGGGTGGCCAAGCTGCCACTCACCTGGGGGCACCATGGGCTCCTGGAGGCCATCCTCAGGGAGTGGAGCTGGCCTGTCCATGGGGATGGGAGGGCCCACTGCCTGCTACTGCCCTGAACCCTCCTGGTTGCTGGCCACTGGCTAAAAAGCTGACCTAGAACAGTTTGTATCTTCAGTTCCCGGGAGAGTCCGCCTAGAGTAGAAAAAATAAAAGCACTCAACCCAAGGACGTGAGTCCTATCTAGACTCCGCTTCTTATATACAGACTTCAGAAAAGTCATAGAATCTCCCAAAGCCTCAATGTTCTCATCTGAGACTTGGGAATAATAAGAACATCTATCTTATCTATCTTTTGAGTTGCTGGGGAGATGAAATGAGATGATATATGAAGCATTTAGCCAACCACAGATTTAAAGTGCTATGGAAATATTAGAATTGTGTTTTGTTTTTCTCCACAGCTCACATAGATGCCCAGTAATCTCAAATTCACCAGTAACTCTCAACTTCTCTAGAGAAAAAGTTATTTGATATGTTTAAATAAAGATCAAAAGAGGATGCTTGGAGATGTGTAACCCAAAGAAATGACTTTCAATCTACAAAATTTTAGGCCACAGTGGATGAGAGAGTCAAAAGAAGGGCAAATACCTGGTACCCCATTACTTAGACACCATGTAAGATCAACTCTTCTTGGCTTAAGTGGCTTCTGATGACTTGAGATGGATGAGGAAAAATGAATGGTTATATATATATATATTCACTGCAAATTTGAAACAAAAGGCACATCTACCCCGGTTTCAAGGCAGCCCTGCCAGCAAACAGAGACTGTAGTCTCTGACCCCTTGAAAGTCTTCCTGTTTCATGGTTTTGTCTTCACTACATCCTTTCCTTTCCTCCCCTCCCCACATCTATCTCCATGCATTTCTACTTTGTCAGACAAAACCCAGAAATATTGAAATGTGGTTTGAGTATCAAAGCAGCCAGGAAGTTGAGAGAACAAGTTAAAACTATTTTCTTAACTCACGGCTTCTTTCCAGGAAATATAGCACTTACAATAGATAGATAAATAGCCCGGGCCATTTAGATAATTTCACTTGTCCTTTCCCACTTGTCAAAGCATTTGGCTACAAGCATGACGGGCCCTATTTAAGTGAACAGATACCTCCCTCAGCTACAAACAGTGGCTGGTCTCCAGGGATTTGTTCATAGAATTAGGTCACAGGCAATTCAGAAGATGATTCCCAACCAAGCAAACTTTGAGTTTCTCCTTAAAGACCTGAAAACCCAAAGACTGCTTTTCTGAATTAGACTCTTCATTTAAGGTCATGGGATGTACCCCCTCTCAGGACAGTTTGTTCTTAGTAATAACAGTTTTCAGACCACAGCCAGGGTCACGCCAAGTGAGGCCAACTTCAATTTCCAGGCTTCTGAGACACATTGCAGAGAGAGCCTTTCAAGGTCTCTGCCTCTGAATATGTCCGCATAGGGTGAAACATGTGGCACCCCAGACCCTACCAGGGCTGAGATTCTAGGGTTTGGCAGCTTCTAGGGCAAGAGTGGGCCAGAGAGCCTTGGATCGTAGAGGAAAGGACATGGAGACAGGTCCTGGGGTTTGTGTTTACCCGGATTCATCATCATGATGCATCTAGACTTACCAGCCTCCCCTTCTCATTTGTCTGTCGTGTGATTCAGACCCCTTGGATTGCAGAGAAGAGACCAACTCTTCGGAAAATGAGGGTTTAATGTGAAGATACACAGGATCATGTACAGGAATTGGAAAACTGTTAGCCTTAGACAGTTTTAGGGACTAGCCTTTCTCTCTCCCTCCCTCCCTCCCTCCTTCTCTATTTCTCCCCAGGCATCTTTCTCTTCTATCCTTTCAATGACCAGTTTTCACCCTGGACACCATACCTTTTCTCTGCCTCACAGCTCCTGCTTCCTCGTGGTGTCTGCTTCGCCATCTCACTCAGAATTTGTTTTCCCAGCATCTTGTCTAGCCCTACTCTACCGCATAATATCCTTTCTGCTTTGCCTCCAATGACACTTCATTCTCTCCTCTCAGCTGAAATAGAGATCTTGGTTGACTCAGCTCATCTTTTGGGGGGCAGGCTATGTCTTGCATCTTTGTCAAACTTTAGCTTGGCTTCCTTGGGTCAGTGCCTACCCCTGTTCCACTCCGCTGTGCCTGGGATAAGTTATATGATATAAAATATGGCTGCCCAGGGCTGTCTTCCATCAGGAGCTATAGGCATAGAAGCACCGTTAAGAAGAGGGATGGGGGCATGTAGGTGGTCTTAGTGCTGTGCCAAGGTACTCATGGTGAGGCAGGTGACTAAGGCAGAGGGACTGGCCTTAAGCCAGAGCCATTCAAGTTTCCTTCATTATCCCAGTGTTAGAAAGTAAAGGTCTTTAAGCTATCCCAAACTTGGCTTTTCATCAGGCACCACTTGCAAGTTTATAGTGTTCTAGTTAAAAGTATATTTGGGACTGAACACAGGAGAACAGGATTCTGGGCTGGTTAACCCCAGGCCTTAGGAGTGCTGAGTCTATTCACCATTCACAACTGGGCACCTGAGTACCTTGGCACTCACAGAAGATCCACAAGCTCCCTGAGAATGCAGCTACAGATCTGAGTCTCTGTGAGGCCTGATTTACTTATTTGCTAAACCCGATTATCATATATGTGGGATCAGGTTCCCTGTGTGTCATATAATGAACCCATGGTTTAATTTGGAAACTCCTTGAAGCGTAAGCATATACCAATGATGTCCCAAAGAAAAACAATTTTGTAACTGTCAGGCACATGATGGAATGGTCACAAGGACATGAAATCAGCTATGCAAATTGTGAGACGTAAGTCACACTTCTATTTGTACCGTGACAGTGTGAAAATTGGAATTATTTTTTGTCAATATAGAAAAAAAGTCAGAGACTATATGCACTGTCTTATGAAGAAAACGACTCTACGATGTCCAAATTATCTGTGACATACCCCACAGCACATTTGATTTTTTTTCTCACTTAACCTATGGCTCAAGGACCATCAGCGTTGTGTTTAATTTGATATTTTAAGAATCTAATACAATGAAAGTATGCATGTGACTATTTAATAAACACCCCACTGGTTGGTTGATAATGAAGAAATAAGTCATGCCATTCTGTTGATAACTGATTAGTTTAATTTTGCCAATTCAATTTCAAAGAAGTAGAAAGTAATTTTTAAAAAGGTGTAAAAAGTTCAAATAGGTCACCATCAACAGGTACATTGGTTAAAAGACCCAGAGCACTGTGTTAAAATATAAGTTTGATAGGTAAGAGTGGCATTAAATTGCCTTTTGGAAGAGGGCATAGTTTTGCATTAAGAATGTGGGCTCAGCAGACGAAAATCTTCTGCCAATTAAGTAACTCTTCTAACTCCTGCTTTCCCTATGTGTGAATTGCTCTGGAATTCTTGCAAGGACTTAACGAAATTTTATTTTAAAAATTCACATGAGTGTTGAATTCCACTTTACAATATATTTGTTTTAGTTTTAAAACAAAATAATATTAATTTTCTGTCTTTGCATAATCCCAATACATTAACCCAAATGTCAGTGTATCAGTTAACAATGCTTTCAATTACAAATAACAGAATATTCAAATACAGTGGACTAAGCCATAAGTACCTATATGATTACTTCACATGGCTAGAGATGCACTTCTATCATCAAGGACCTGATTCATTCCAACACAGGTTAATCCACCCCCTTAAATGTGTTGGCTTTTTATGATTGTCCTGTTTTTGTTTTCTTTTTCTTATCACAAAATGACTGCCAAGCTCCAGGCATCACTTCTCACACCATCATCCCAAGAATGAAAGGGGAAGAAAAGGAGTCCTCTAAAACACATATCTTAAAGTGTCTTTGGCCAGAACTCATCATGACCCTCCTTAGCTACAAGGAAGGCAGGAGAGCAAGTTCTGGCAAAGGGGAATGGAGTTTCCATGACTGGCTCAGACTAATACTAACTCCTCCTCCCAGTATGGCTAACTGGGAATAAGGAGGTGGCAATGTCCCCTGAATAGGCAAATAATAGCATCTGCCACATTCAGTTTCAAAAACACAGAGGTAGGAAGTTTTGCTTTTCCTGCCTCCTCTGAGTCCTCTCTCTTCAGGTGTCGAAGAAGAAAGAAATTGCATAGCTTTGTCTTATAAATCTATACATCTCAATCTCTCTCTCTCTCTGAATCAGAAAGAGATAATGTCTTCCTTTTTCTTTAGAAAGAAAAAAGAAAAACATTTTCCTTCCCAGTAGGATCTTCTAGCACTAAATGGTGTCTTAGGAGTTCATTTCAAATACAATTCCAGGAGAAGACTCCCTGCTTTAGGGATGCATCCTTCCGCTTAAGGGAGGTCTATTGCTGAGCCTGGAGGGAATCTGCGGGGTTTGGCTGGGAAGAGAAGGGTTCTTGAGAAGAGGGGCAGCTGAGGGACTAAGAGGGGTGAGCCATGTTTTCAGCCCTAGGGGGTTGGTGGGAAAGGGAACTGCAGGTGTGAGCTGCCTCTGAAGGGCTCTGGGGCAAAGACTACCTCTCCCAGGGCCAGGCACCTGAGCCATGGATGCACTCAGCACAGACAATGGAACTGCACCATCTGCTGGGTGTACAGCCCTGGGAAGGCCTCTCATCCCACTTACCCTGGCTGCCTTCAAGGGCAGCACCAACCTTGGAATGAACAGCTTCCCTTCTATGGCTTGGGGACAGCACATCCTTGTCACTAATAGAGACTCATAAGATCCTAGAGGGCTGCCCCCATAGCCCGGGCAACAGAACTCAGTTCGCTATTCTGTTGGTAACTGGTGGGGAAAATAGTTTGCTTCCCCTATGGTTACCTGCCAATCTTCCACCATACGTGTATGGCCAGGAGACACTGGTAGCCCTACCTACAGAGGTGCCAAAACAACTCACATATGCTAATGTAAGTAAGCAAAGAAACATTGCAAATGAAATCAGTAGCCTCCAAAATAGGAGACCAAGGTGAAACCAGAGAGGTGGCACATATTAAGGATGATTTAATGATAGAAATAAGATACAATATGATACAAAAATAAAATAGAAAACTAAAATGAAAACTCCTAAAGTGACATAAAATGATGTTGCAATAAAACAACCCAAGAGCATAAAAGTTTCTGAAAAAAATAATAACCTCTAAATGTTAAAATAGAGCAAGGAAATTGAACAATAAACTGGACCATGATGAATATTCAACTAGTGATTTAGAAGATTAAATGGACAAACTGTCTCAGAACACAGAGCAAAAACACAAAGAAATGGTAATAATGAGTGAAAAGATAGTGATACAGAGGACATATCCACGAAACCTAATGTGAAATAATAGGAGTCCAGAAAGAGAGAAAGGAACAGGTTGAAGAGAATAATCAAATACATTACAGAAGAAAATAATTTTCCTGACCTAAAAAATGACTTGCATTTTCATATGAAAAGCAGGGCTTACTAAAAGCCAGGCAGATTTAAAAAGAGAAAAACAGACCAAAAAATCTAGCCATATCTGGGTAAAGTTTCTGAAATCAGAGGATAAAGAAAGAACCATTTACTTACACAGAGAACAGAATGAGACTGGCATTGATTTTCCTGTCTGGTAAGTAAAGGATGATAATTTCAAAACTATCCACCTGACCAAGACATTGGGAAGCCAAAAAAAAAAAAAAAAAAAAAAGGCATTTCCACACATGCAAAGACTTTTGTACTTTTTCTGAAGGAATTACTTAATGAAATGTGCAAGTCAAATAAAAATAAAATTAGAATACAGATCTCAAGGTAGCAGATAATGGAGTACAAGAATTAGGGGAGACCCAATGCCATAATGCAGTAATTTCCAATTCAATCTAATTGAATGAAAATAATATTGTCTTACAGTTTTTGCCTGCTTACTGTGTCTCAGGTATTTTTCTAAGTATGTTATATGTATTACTTACTATTACTTTCCTCACATTATAGGAAAAAAACATCACATTTTACTATTACTTTTTTGGGGGGCTGGGGGTTAACTTACCCAAGGTCATGGAGCCAGGATTTGAACGCAGACAGATTGATTCTAGAGATGGCACACTTACCCTCTACACTATAAGACCTCCATAAATAGCCTCACAATAGTGCAGGCATAAATGATAATGCCAGTGTTAATAAAGAGTATTTGAAAAGAATGAGATAACTGGAATAAAAAATTTAATAATTGGTTGGAAATAAAATGCCATATTAATTAAACAATACCCAGAAGTGGGGTAGAGGCATAGGAATAAAGAGTGGGGAAGCAAAACCCTGCTAAAAATCTTGTGCTTTTGGGGCAGGGGCAGGAGTAGAATTATTATTTAATTTTGGTAGAAAGATATGTTTAAATATGACTGCTAGAAATATGAAGTTACTTAGGAACAAAGTAAGATACATAACTGAACTTCATATTAAAGAACAGAAAAAGGATGTAAAAAATATGAAACCAGAAAAAAAAGAAGAAACAATAAGTAAGAATTAAAAAAAGAAAATCTAAAATAAGATAGATGGCATATGAGCAAAAATGTCAGATATCACAATTAATGCAAATGGCTTTACTTTTCTTATTGGCAGACAAAGACTCACAGATTAGGTTAAAAAAAACAAACCAACCAGCAAAAAAACAAAATTGAGCTAGGTTTGTAAGGTATGTACCTTAAATAGAATGAAAAACAAAGTTTAAAAATAAAGAATAACTGCAGCTATATTATACAAATACAAACCAAACTAAAGAAAGAATGGCAAATTAATGTCAGATAAAGTGAAACTTAAGGCCAAAACATGAAATTAGGTAAAGAGGAAAAGTCTGAATTGTTGAAATCAGTAAAATGTATTATACAAAAACTTTTAACCATATAAGAATAATTTGATAAAACCATAATCATAGTGAGGGACTTTGGCTTTCTCAGATTCTAATGGATAAGTTTTGGGGTAAAAAAAGGATATAAATGTTTAGAATAACAATCAATAGAGTCTATCCAGTATATGTGTGTCTTGTGTCTATCTAGTATATGTGTGTATAAGTGTTTTTGTGCATGTGTGTTCACATGTACATATATATGCACAGATACAATACATGTTACAAAGAATTACTTTTTCCTTTTATGTCTAATACACACTCACAAAAAATTGACAGTGTTCTTGGCCAGAAATAAAACTGTAAAATGCCAAAATGTTGGTCATATTCTCTTATCATGATGAAAGAAAGCTAGAAACCAGAATTAACCACAGTGAAACTCACTCATTGGTAATTAACAGAACCCTAAACAATTCCTGAATCAAAGAAGAAGTCAAATTGAATGACAAATTACCCAGAAATTAGCAGAAAAATGACACTCTATACAAAAAATTTATGAGCTGTGGCTAAATTTGTATTCAAAAGAA
Organism: Balaenoptera physalus; assembly: GCF_965194825.1. NCBI lineage: Eukaryota > Metazoa > Chordata > Mammalia > Artiodactyla > Balaenopteridae > Balaenoptera > Balaenoptera physalus. Next base: position 65,610,727 of record NC_138886.1, on the reverse strand, counting down.
AACATATAGCTTTATTAATCAAGAAGATAAGTAAACTAAACATGCAACTTAATGGAATAGGGAAAAAAACAGCAAGAAATAAACTAAAAGGATGCTGGAAGAGGAATTGTAGGGGGAAAAAAGCTGGAATTGATTAATTTTAGAAATTTAAATAACAAAATATAAATGACTAGTAAAATCAAAGTGGATTCCTTGAAAAGACAAATAAAATTTACCAACGCCTAGCAAGCCTAAGAAAGATAGGAAACAAAAATATACAACATGAGGAATGAGAAAGAAAAGGCACAATTACAGACACCAAAAGGACTAAACTCACTTCAAGAGACAAAAGCAATCATATCTCTGAGCTGCTGAGGTTGCCTTGGAAAATTTCAACTTAATAACTGCCTTGGATAAAGACTTCTTTGTCTCCAGCTCCTCAGAATCGGTCTATAAATGGATTTGTATTTCTACCAGAACGAACCATTTAAAAACTGCAGTAAAACAAACCATAACTAGAGTTTAAATAGAGTGTTGTGGGGAGTTTATTGCATATGCTCATACAACTCTGTTTTAAGTGACATCTGTCTTCTCTAGAGTTCCAAGTGTAATCAAATGCCCTAGGCCTTGCTTTGGAAAGAATATCAACCTGTTATTTTTATACTCAAATCCCATCTAGTTAATTGCCGGAAACAGAGCCCCCTTGAAGTGTTTCTCAGTTATTTCTTGGTGTCCCTACAGGGATGCCTTGCATGTCCCAACCTGTGACAGAAGCTGCCGCCTGGTGTTGGCAGGGCTCTGTCTCTCTGTTACCTGCTTCTCAGAGAACACCATGCTTTCTGCTGGTCCTGCCATCTGGTTTTTCAACCAACGTTTTTTCCTCTGGGGAACCACCTGACCCTCCTCCCTCAATTCATGTACTTGGGTGGATTTTGTTTCTCCTGGTTCCAAGGGTGGGCCTATGACTCAGGCCTGACCAATCAGAGCATTCATTCCCTAGACTTGGCAATGGGTTCAAGAATGGTCAGGTGGCCCAACCAGAGGCAACAAGATACAATGGCAGGGCTCCCCTGGTGGCGCAGTGGTTGAGAATCCGCCTGCCAATGCAGGGATTCCGGGTTCCAGCCCTCGTCCAGGAAGATCCCACATGCCGCGGAGCAACTAAGCCCATGCGCCACAACTACTGAGCCTGCGCTCTAAAGCCCGCGAACCACAACTACTGAGCCCACGTGCCACAACTACTGAAGCCCGCGTGCCTAGAGCCCGTGCTCCGCCACAAGAGAAGCCACTGCAATGAGAAGACCGCGCACCACAACAAAGAGTAGCCCCCGCTCGCTGCAACTAGAGAAAGCCCTTGTGCAGCAATGAAGACCCAACACAGCCAAAAATAAATAAATAAATAAGTAAGTTTATTAAAAAAAAAAAGATACAATGGCATTTTTGCTGGGCATCCTGGGAGACGGGCTAACATTCTTTCCACTGGACTCCAATTGCTGGCAGCCATGTTGCCACGCCATGGAGCCTCGTCATGAAACTATCTGGGAAAGAACAGAGCCAAGAGAAGGAGGATGGTGACATCATTTGGGCCCCTGGGACTATCCTATAGCTGAAACCAGACTATTCCTGAACTTTTCAGTCACATGAACAAATATGTTCTTTTTCTCTATTCCTTAAAGCCAGTTGAGTGAGTCGAGTTGAGTTGTTACTGGAGCCAAGAATCCTAACCGAATAATTTGTCTGGCAGAGTAATACTAAGTATTATCTATGGCCCAAAGCAGCTATGCCTGGGTCTAGCAATTCGCCAAGTCTCTTTTGAGCTGTTCTGATGGTTTTGCTTTTTTACCTGTCTTTCCAGAGAAACTTACAACCAGCCCAAGGAAATGGCTGCGATTCTATCCCCTCTCTTCATATAGCCCCTTGGTTTGCACTTCCAACCAAAATGCTTCCCTTTTCTTCCCATTTACACTAGCTCCTATCAGAGAATGCATATAGATGTGGGGAGCAGGGGAGGAGCAGAGTTGGGGGGTTGTTTACAAAAGTAGCATCTAGGCTCTCTCAAAGCCAGCCAAGGTGTCCTAATTCACCACATTCTCAACCTGCAGGACAAGAAATCTGTCCCTTAAGCAAAACAAGCCCGGGCAAAGAAAATGACCTTAAAAAGAAGCATGAAATAGAGACGAGAATATCTCTCCAAGTTAACATCAAATATTTTGGTTTAAGCTTCATATATACGTCTTTAAGGTCTTTTAAAAGTCTTCCTAACATTTAAACATTTTCAACTCACTGACTCAGATTTTTAAAGATTAATAAACCTTCGCAAATCTCTTCTTGTCAACCATTTTAATAGATTTGTCCTGCAGTGGTCTTATCCCCACCCCCTCAAAATAAAACAAACCAAACAATAAATCAAGACCACTGAAATGAAATCCAGTCTCACATCACAGAGCAACGGTTTTATGGGTGAAACGTGTGCTTGCTAATTTCAAGAACAAATTATTGTGCTTTATTTAGTGCAGTTCAATTTATACACTTTTAGCTACAGGAAATAAAAAATAAAGCCCACAGGCTAGTTTTAATTCGGTCAGTTTTTTCTTTCACAAGCATCCCATGGTAGAAGAAACTGGCTGACATCAAATTGGAAAACCCCTCTCTGCTCTCTTGCCTGAGAATAAGCTTAGCCACTCAAACTGAGAAGTTGTCTCACTTGGAGTATCAGTGATGCTTGGTAGACTTGCATTATTAACAGAATAACGTTTCTGCCTGGAAGAACTGGAGTCAATATTTAATAGATTTAGGTCCTATTTAGCCACTAGATTTTGGGGCAACCTGACAAAATGAAACTCAGTATGAAAGCTAATAGATTCAAAGATTACAGAATGAGCATTTCCATAAATATGCATTCCTCATAAATAATTGAGGCAATGAATGGAAGGCGATCCAATATCCTTTAATCATTTCCTAATGAATATTCTGTAGATAGGGCAATCCTGGGTAAATATTAGGCCTCCTTTAAAGAGTTCTGTTAAAAAACAAAATATCCAACCAAATGTTTTGGGGTTTTTTTCATTGTTGTTAAGGAGGTATTAGCAAGATTTTTCTACATAAAACAACTTGTTTAGCTTCAGTGAGAAGAAATTCCTTCCTATAATCGAATCACCGTTAAAGAAAAATGGAAGGAGCATTTGTTCTAATGGCCAAGAGAGGTGACTCTCCAATTCGTAGGCTCGGATGAGCCGCCAGAAGGACCTTCAGGAATCGCCGGGCCGAGAGCTACATTCTGCAGAGCCTCAGAGCTAAGCGGTCTAGACTTACCAAGAAAGAACAGGTTCCAGACTCCACTCTGCCCCAGCCAAATATCCTTGGACATCTCTTAAATTCTGAGAGTCAGTTTTCTTGTTTGCAAAATGGGAACGATCATTCTTATCCTGCTTCCTTCCTGAAGCTATATTAAGGAATGAGTGAAATAGCTTTGCAAACTCTCTAAGGTCTCTAAACAAAAGTCGTGCTGCCTGGGCCCCAAGTCCAGCCATACTAATTGACCTGCTGAGTAGCTACAGATGAGTCATTTAAACACCCTGGGCCTCAGTTTCCTCAACTGTGAAGTGGGAATAATAATAATAATATCTGCATGGCAGGCTTCTTGAGAGATTTGACCCACACAAAACACTTAGGGGGTAATAATCCCGGACACATAAGAAGGACAGCATAAATGTTAGCACTTCTTCTTATGATTAGTATTGTTGTTATTGTTGTCTAACATGAGGAAACTCAGTTCCAGGGGACTTCAGAGGCTTAGTCAATGTCACAATTCCAGAGAGAAAGTATGCTGAACTGTTGCATTTAAGCCCCTTGCTGTAACGTGATGGGGTGCTTCATCCTGGCACATTCTGGCAGGGCGTCACCCAAGGTGGCATTGCCGGTGCCCTCAAGGGAGAAAGCACTGACTGGAAGCTGTAATTGGTTGAACTAAAACCAGCCACAAGAGCCCCCAGGATGGGTCGCCGCCTTCACAGCGAGGACTAGACATCAATAATCAGCAGCTAAGAGTAGACAGGAAAAATCCTCCATGAGGCGTGGTGGGAAAGAGTGCAGCGGGGTCACTGAACATTCTCAGAATGAGGGAAAACAAGAGAAGCCCAACTGCCCTCTGGCTGCCCTTGGGCTGGGAAGACAGCCATAAAAAATGTCATTCTGATGGATGAAGAGGTGATAAGGTGTGGAGTGATGGACCCACTTCATTTCAGGGTTGGTGTGTGTTCTTAGGCGCTTCCTTCCTAAGGGCCGGGCTTGTAAATCTCAGGCAGAGTTGGTCATTATAAATATGGGGCTGGTCTGGAGCATGACAGCTGCTTTATCTTCTCATGTGAGTACTCCATGTGCAGGGACCCTCTGCAGGGGCCGGAGAACTCTCTGAAGAGAGCATAGGAGTGTCCAGGCCTACTTCCCAGCCCACCCACTTGGCCAGAGAGTCTTCGACCTCTCACCTTTCCAAGCTCCATATACTGCCCTCCTCAGCCCCCTACAAGCAAGACTCCCACCGGCTCTCCTTTCATAACAACTGGGTGTCTATCGCTTTTGCTTCCTGAGGGAAAACAGTCAGGCATCACCCAGAGGTGCCGAGGAGATGCAGAGGGAAACATCAGCGTTTCCTTGCCTGTGGGCTGAGGGCTTTCACAGTGGCTCACGGGAACCATTCCTGGTGGCCAGGACAAAGCATTGGGATACTGGGGAGGCAGGCGCTGTGAGGACTAAGATACTGGTGTGGGAGCTTCCTTGTTATTCTCCTCAACCTCTTCTCTCTCTCTCATCGCCCTGTCCTCTTCCCAATCCTCTCTCTGACTTTTCCTCCCTTTCTTTCATATATCATTTTCTCCAAAATGTGAATATTCCAGAAAGGAGTTTCACAGAGATCAAGTTATTTTACTTTGTTTTCTACTGTCACTCCAATTACCTTGTATAATTATGTACATCATTACATAAGCAAACATTAAAATTCTTTTAATTAGCTTGATGTACAGCCCATGTTTTTAGGCTGCTCTGTAAGCTGAAACTCCTCCTTGTCAATAAAGAGGGGGACTGACTATATGATTTCTCAAGTTCCTTCCAGCACTGATTTCCCAGGAAATTTTCAGAATCCACGCACTCCTCTTCCTTAATGTGGGCCTCTCTGGATGTGCAGTCACTTTCCCAAAGGAAATGTACCCCAAACAATGTGAAATCAGGGAAAGGCACCAAGAAATACAGGAAGGGATGGCAAGTCCTTTGGGGACAAACCCTTTTCACGTTTATCAGGGCCTGCTTCTTAGGAAGGTGCGTCAGGAAAATACTGCACAGGGTATCGAACAGAAGCTGTGCTGCACGGCAGCAAGACACCCCCTAGCTGACCCTTAAACTCTCTCACGCTGACCCCAAGACCTTTTCAACCCTTCAGTGACAAGGGTGTGTTTCCACAGTTCAGTTGGGTGTTACTTGAGGCCAAGGTAATAGCTCAGAGATCCCACAACCAGAATCGATTGAGGTTATCTACTAAGTCACCTGCCTCTGAATTAACAACCTATGGGAAATAGGATATTCCCTGTCTGGTGTCCCATGTGTTCAATGTAGGCCAAACCCACACCAGTCATCCCTTGACCTCCTAGCAAGTAGGCAGAAATGCCAATCTTCTTATTATGATGCTGAAAAACATACCAATGACTTTGCCCCCGTTGGAATGAAAACACACACAGCAGGTACTATTATTGCTATTAACAATACACTAAGTGGATCCAGAAGTGCCTGCATACAGAAACAACAATCACAACCCCAAACCAGTGAGAATTAACTTTGAACTTTGAAGTAGAGTATATCACACTCACACAACCAATTAAAAAGGCATGTCATCTTGTTTGGAAAGTATCTATTGATTTCCCAGTTCATCAGATCAGGTTGATGTTCTTTCAATGGCCTCGATGATATCATCAATATTTTTCTATTTAGAATAATGACTTATTTTATATGCCAACAGCTATAAAAAACAACCCACCTATATATATTTCTACCGACACCAGCTTAAGAGCCATCTGGTTTTCTCTCCTTAACATATGATATTGGTAATCTGGGGCAAAAGAAATGTTTTGGTCTTGTCATGAGACTCATTTAGAGACCACAGTAAATTTGTTTAGTTTAAAAACCAACCACTAAATCATATTTTCTCTATTAGAGGCCGATGCTCTCCACAGCATTTGGTGTCCAAATTACATTCATTTTAGAGTGAATTACATTCATTTCAGAAGCAGCCCCCAACTCCCTTCTCCCTCCTGTCCAAGAAGGCAATATACTGACCAGCTGTGTGATCTTTGGCAAGTGACTTAATCTCTCGGAAACTCATTCTTCTCATTTATTAAATGGAAGAAAAAAGTGCTAGGGTTCTCAGGCATATTACCTCTTTTAACCCTCACGGTCGCCCCAAGAGATTGACACTGTTATCAGCCCCACTTTACAGGTGGGAAACCGAGGCACAGAAAGGCTAGGTAACTTGCCCCAAAACAACACAGCTGGTATGTGATGAAGCCAGAATATCTGACCGCAAATGTTCATAACCAATTGCACCTGCCTCAAAGGACTGTGTGGGGATTCAATAACATAGTCAAAACACCACACCATCAATTTGGGCACTTGGTGGGTGTTAAGGAGGTATTATGACAGGGGTTAGGGAGTCATACCACCAGAGTTCAAATCCCAACCTTACTGTTCAGTGCCTATATGACCTTGGGCCAACCACTAACCCCTATGTGCTTTAGTTGTCGCGTAAAATGGCGGGGATGGCAATGGCGCCTGCCTTCTATGGTGTTGTTTAGGATAAAATAGCCTGTGGCATACAGAGTGCCTGAAACAGAGTTAGTGCTCAATAATGGTAGTATCATTACTATTCATTGGTACTCCATAAATGCTAGGCTTCCCTCCCCCTACATCCTTAGTGTTGCCCAATTGTTTTTAACATACAGTCAATCTCAACCTATGACTTGTAGTTGAAACATTAAGTGCCATCATGACTTTGCAGGAAACTCCCTGCTGGAAGAATTTATCTTTCTCTGTTTGGCTAATCTCTCCACCCCGTTTTTATCTTCCCTTTTCCGAGTCCAAGCCTCAAGGATTCAGCATTTGCCTCTATAAAAATGAGCCCAGCAGCCCTTTCTCTACGATTAAGCAACGGAGGAAAAGGAGGCTGAGGGCATGAGGCCTTGGGAAAGACTCCCTGGGGGAAGAAACTGAAAGTAGAAGGCTGGGGTCTCAGTCTTAAATCTGTCTCTAATCATCCAGGTCACCCTGGGTCAGTCCCCTCACCTTTCAGGGCCTCAGTTCCCTCCTCTCTAAAGATGGGAGATTGGAGAAGTAACATGGTCTTCACGCTGTGTCCCATGGAGCTTGGCGTCCCATGGCAGTGCCCTCGGGGCTGCCGTAGGGGCCTGCGGCAGAAGTCAAAATGAAGCAGGCAGCTCATGGTCAGCTGACAGATGAGTTTTTCTTGACCTGTACAGTGGTTTTGTTTTCCTTACCTGTTGAGTTAGTGGCTAAGCTTTCAAAATCAGGAGTTTTTAAATCAATAGACATTTTTAGGTTTACAGAAAAATTGATCCAGAAATCAGAGTTCCTAGATACTAACTCTTCCCTCTCACCTCTCTCTGGCCCCCAGTTTCCTTTATTATCAGCATCTTGCATTAGTGTGATATACTTATTGCAATTGATGAATCAGAATCGATACATGATTATTAACTAAAGTCCATGGTTTACATTAGGGTTCACTCTTTGTGCTGTACATTTTATGGATTTTGCAAATGCACAATGCCATGTACCCACCATTACAGTATCACACAGAATAGTTTCTCTGCCCTAAAAATCCCCTGTGCTCTGCCTGTTCATCCCTCCACCCTCCCAACCCTTGGCAACCACTGATCTTTTTTACTGTCTCTATAGTTTTGCCTTTTCCAGAATGTTATATGGTTGGAATCAGACAGTATGTAGTGTTTTCAGATTGGCTTCTTTCACCGAGCAATATGCATTTACGATTCCTCCATGTCTTTTCATGGCTTGATAGCTCATTTCTTTTTAGCACTATGGATATATCACTGTTTATTTATCCATTCACCTACTGAAGGACATCTTGGTTGCTTATAAGTTTGGGCAATTATAAATAAAGCTGCTGTAAACATTCACATGCAGGGTTTTGTGTGGACACAAGGATTTCAAATCATTTGGGTAAATAACAAGGAACATCACTGCTGGAGCATATGGTAAGACTATGCGTAGTTTTGGAAGAAACTGCCGGACTGTCTTCCAAAGTGGCTGTACCGTTTTGCATTCCCACCAGCAATAAATGAGAACTCCCGTTGCTCCACATCTTTATCAGCATTTGGTGTTATCAGCGTTTGGGATTTTAGCCATTCTAAGAGGTGTGTAATGGCATCTCACTGTTTTTACTGGCAATTCCCACAGGTCATAGTATATGATGTCAAGCATATTTTTATTTGCTTATTTGTCACCTGTATATCTTCTTTAATGATGTGTCTGTTCAGATCTTTTGCCCATTTAAATTGGGTTGTTTGTTTTCTTACTGCTGACTTCTTTGTATATTTTGGATAAAGTCCTTTATTGGATATGTGTTTTACAAATATTTTCTCCCAGTCTATGGCTTGTCTTTTCATTCTTTTAACAGTGTCTTTCACAGAGTTTTAGAAATCAGGAGTTTTCACATATTCTAGCCTCCTGGCTTCCCTTGGAAGTAGAAGATCTGGTAACGCTGGGACCCATTCCTGCAGGGCTGAAGCCACCTAGTGGCTGCCTCTTTAGACCAGGGACGTTCTCTCCAGTTCAACAGAGATGCACCCAGCCCAATTCTCTCAGCTACATGACCTACCTTGAGATATTTGACTGGTGACTCTGGCCTAAGAAAGTTCCACCTTTATCTGATTTCTACATTGGGTTCCACATAGGTTTGCTACGTATAAAAGAGATGTTTAAAAAGAAAATTAAACTTCGATGATCTTCCCGCTCTTTCACACACGAACTACCCACTCATTGTTGCATTTGACTTGCATGAGAAAAGAAATAATTTCATAAACACTCTCTGCATGGCATCTTCTAATTGGCCTGTTGAGCCTCTTCTAATCCACGCCATGGAGCACAGCACCTACGTGGGGGTCACGCCACATGCCACTGTGCCCACTGGAAGTGCCCCATGCCAGCATTTTTGTGGGGTCACCGCCTATGTAGGGATGGGTGTTAGAGTCATCTTATAAGGCAAGGTAATTTAAACCCCAAATAATGAAAACTAGGCATCTTTCTACAGAGGAATCACCCAGGCCTGGGAAGGTGCTGTCACATGAAGGCAGGCCAGAATCGAGAGCAAGTGGAAACAGCAGGTTGGAGCAGCAACTCCTGCCTCTTGGCTCCTACTCATTCTGAAGCATAAACCTATTGAGTGGGATGGTGGGCAAACTTGCCAGCATCATTTAAACTGCTCTCTTTCTCTTTCTCCCCCACACTGGTGTAGTCAAGTTTTTTTAAGATATATGTGTATGCCATGAATCTCTTTGACTAGGGCCATTGGCGCAGCTGGGAAAATGATTCTCAGATTCTAAAAAGCATCAGTAAAAGACAAATTCTTGGGGGCTTAGCACAGGACTTCACAACAAATTAGAGGGGAGGAAATAGTTTTTGTATAAATACCTTGTCCTCAGGCTAAGTCTGGTATCCTGTTGTGTATACCTGTTGAAGTGATGTATGTGGAGGCCTGTAAAAGTTTGCTAGGGCTGCTGTAACAAAGTACCAAAAACTGGGTGGCTTAAATAACAGAAATTTATTGTCTCCTAATTCTGGAGGCTAGAAGTCTTAAATCAAGGTGTTGGCATACAACTCAACAACAAAAAACAGCCCAATCGAAAAATGGGCAGAAGACCTAAATAGACATATCTCCAAAGAAGACATACAGATGGCCAATAGGCACATGAAAAGATGTTCAACATCACTAATTAGCAGAGAAATGCAAATCAAAACTACAGTGAGGTATCACCTCACACTGGTAAGAATGGTCATCATTAAAAAGTTTACAAATAACAAATGCTGGAGACGGTATGGAGAAAAGGGAACCCTCCTGCACTGCTGGTGGGAATGTAAGTTGGTGCAGCCACTATTGAAAACTGTATGGAGGTTCCTCAGAAAAGTAAAAAGAGAATTACCACATAATCCAGCAATCCCACTCCTGGGCATATATCCAGACAAAACTATAATTCAAAAAGATACATTCACCCCAATGTTCACAGCAGCACTATTTATAACAGCCAAGACATGGAAACAACCTAAATCTCCATTGACAGAAGAATGGATAAAGATGTGGTACATATATACAATGGAATACTACTTGACCAAAGAAAAGAATGAAATAATACCATTTGTAGCAACATGGATGCCACTAGAGATTATCATACTAAGTGAAGTAAGTCAGACAGAGAAAGACAAATACCATACGATATGAGTTACATGTGGAATCTAAAATATGACACAAATGAACCTATCTACGAAGCAGAAACAGACAGATATAGAGAACAGATTTGTGGTTGCCAAGGGGGAGGGGGTGGGGGGGGCAATGGACGGGGGGTTTGGGATTAGCAACTGTAAGCTATTACATATAGAATGGATAAACAACAAGGTCCTACTGCATAGCACAGGGAACTATATTCAGTGTCCTGGGATAAACCATAATGGAAAAGAATTAAAAAAAAAGAATGTATATATATATATATATATACACATATATATATATATTTATGTGTGTATATATATATATATATATATATATACATATATATATAACTGAGTCACTTTGCTGTACAGCAGAAATTAACACAACATTGTAATCAACGATACTTCAATTGAAAAAAAAAGGTGTCGGCAGGGTTGCTTCCTTCTGAGGGCTGTGAGAGAAGGATCTGTTCCAGGCCTCTCTCTGTGGCTTATGGATGACTGTCTTCTCCTTCTGTCTACTTACATCATCTTCCCTCTATGCATGTCTCTGTGTCCAAATTTCCCCTTTCAATAAGGACATTAGTGCTATTGGATTAGGGCCCACTTTAATGACCTCATCTTAATCTAGCTAATTACAAGTACAATGACCCGATTTCCAAATAAGGTCACATTCTGAGGTACTGGGAGTTAGGACTTCAACATTGAAATTGGCAGGGTAGGGGGGGGAAGGGGGACACAGTTCAACCTATAATGAGGCCTCTGGTGTAGGAGGACAAAAAAATCCCTTGTCACCATGAGCCAGCTGAAAGCAGGTCATTGGGAAAGTGAATTAATGAAGAAAGACCACAGAAGCAAAGCTTAATGATGGCATTCTCAACTTTCTCCATTGTTCTAGAGTCTTGCTCATCTTTTTCAGCTAATATAGACAAGGTAGAAACAAAGAGATGCTAAAAATTAAAGGAAATTTACTGTAAGTCCCCAAACCCTGTTCCAGTGTTTCCCCAACCCCCATGATATCTGTTCTTAACAGCTGCACGATGAATGGCCCCTTCCAGCAGCGGCCCTGACCAGGTAAACAGGGCTCTGGAATAAAGGACAGTCCCACCCCTTGCACAGCATTCTAAGTCCCAGAAGATGGTCATCTGACTTCCTGAGCTCTGCATTATTCCTCATTCTATTGTCCTGACAAGGTCCACCACCTACCCCAGCCACTGCCTCACCCTGCTATTCTATCTATGCCTTGTGCCTCCAGAGACTCACGATGCCTTATCCCAGGCAATCACATTCCACCAGCTTCTCATTTCAGTTCTGTTTTCATCTCAAGCCATTTGATTTACTTGTGGGGGCTTCTGGCCTTTAGGACATCCCTTTCATCCCAGTCTCTCTCCTCTACTGAGACATATTTTGTTTCCTTTCTCTAGTGAAATAGTGAAGGCACAAATTAAACAGGGTTGGGGGGTGGGGAGAGAAGGGGGCAGGATCGATTCACAATGGGTCTGAAAAGACAGATCAGCAGTTCCTGGGAGATGGAGTATTGGAACGCTAGTGTTGCCTAGTGGGGAAAGCATAGGCTTTGTCATAAACAGACACGTGTTTGGGGATGTTAACTACACCAGTAACTGGAATAAGGTCACTATATCTCTGAGTGTGGCTTTAAACGTCATCTAAACACTGACAACTCCCCAGTTTGTATCTCCATCCTTAATCTTCCTCCCAAATTGGAGGTCAAAATTCCAACTTCCTTCTAGACATTTCTATTTGGTGTCTGATAGTCATCTCAAGCTCAATATGTCTAAAACCAAACTCTTATTTTCACACCAAAACCTACCCTTTACCCAGTCTTTCCTGTCTTGGTAAATGGTAAGTCCATCCTTTTAGCGCTCACATCAAAAAATTTCAGAGTCATCTCTGACTCCTTTTTCTTTCTCTGACATCTCGCATTTTTATCCATCAAGAAATCTTCCTAGGGAGGTACAAACTATTATGTATAAAATAAGCTACATGATTACATTGTACAACACTGGGAATATAGCCAATATTTTATAATAACTATAAATGGAGTGTAACCTTTAAAAATTGTGAATCACTATGTTGTATATCTGTAACTTACATAATATTGTACATCAACTATACTTCAATAAAGATTTTTTAATTAAAAAATAAATCTTTTTAGCTTTACTTTTAAACATACCCAGAATCTGTATGCTTTTCACCATCTTCATTTCTGTCACCCTAGCCTGTGCCATCATTATTCTTTACCTGGATTATTAAAGTTGCTTCCTAACTAGTCTCTTTACTTCCATCCCTGCCCCTCCAGATGATTTTTCAAGACAATGCTTAGAGCAGTCTTTTAAAAACATAAGTCAGATCATGTTACTTGTCCACTCAAAACCTTCTGTGACAGACTCCTAGCTGTCCCCCAACATCCATTCTCCCTTTCTTCCTTTGATAACAGACCCGCCAAAATGTACCTGAATAATGACTAAAGACTCTATTTTCCACCTGCATTGCAGTTGGTGTGTCCTTGCGACTAGGTTGGAGTCACGTGACTAGGTTGGAGTCATGTGACTAGGTTGGACCCTATGTGCCATGAGCAGATGCAGCAAGTACAATGTCCAGACAAAGCACTGAAAGAAGGGGATGCACCTCTGCTTCTTTCCCCCTTCCGGCTGGCGCACTGATGTCCACACTCACATGGCCACCCTAACAACTCTGGGTTTCCTACCTCTGGATATCACATGAGAGAGAACTAGACTTCCGTCTCATCACATTATTACAGCAGCTGAACATGTGCCCTAGCTACACACCCTCCAGTGCCTTGCTTTTGCAATTAGAATAAAATCTAAAACCTTCCCGAGACCCACAAAGCCCTGTGTAATCTTGCCCTTGACTAGTTCTCTACCTTCATTTCTTATCCCCCTCACCCTTGTTCTCTGTGCTCCAGCCACCAAGGATACTCGCCCTCAGGGCTCTGCTTACATGTAATCAGGGAGCCTTGTCCTGGCCCCCAGTGGCACCTCACACCCTGCTTTACTGTTCTTTTGCTCTTATCACTACTGGACATGTAATTGTTGTCACTCTCTGCCCTGCCCATGAGAATGAGACCTTCGTGGTTTTGTTTGCTGCTTTAACTATGCTAAACTCTCCAAAATATTTATTGGCTAAATAAACGAACAACGTTTCCTCATCTGTAAAATGGAGACAGTAATTTCTGCCATATAGGCTTGTGGTGAGAATAAGGGAACATAATGCCAACGGCTTCAAGTGGTTTCTGACACTTGGTGCATCCTCAGGAGACATTAGCTACCCAATTTGAGAGACTAGCTCTGGTGCACAAATGGGTGTGATCTCACAGGATGTTTTCCTATTTAAACCTAGAAGTTTTATTTTTAATCAGAGACGTCCCTTTCAATTAATATTTTCTGTGTTATCATATCTCTCTGTTCATCCATTACTGCCTCCCAATTTCTCTCACATTTGCCCCCGTTCCCTGGCAATATCCATTTGTTGGCTCTGTCATTGATCCAGACGTCTCTGAAAATTGGGGATGCTGTTTCTTGTCATCACTATGATCATATCCAAGCCTGGAACTTTCAGAAACAAGAGACATCCCCGAGACGGCAACCTCAGGGGATGCTTCCTGCTGATCGTCTCATTCAAGCTGGTGGAGGGAAAGTGTATCACGTCTTGCATTTCTCCAATTTGAACAGAGTTATGCTGATTTAGCACAAATTTCCCATAAAAAGCTGACCCCCAGGCAGCAGAGATTGAACTTGGAAAGTTTTATCCCAAAAGGAGAATTTGTCATAAAGTTATGAGTGGCTGAAATGTGAGGTGCTGGGGCTGCTGGAGTGGGGTTGAATGGCCGTGGTTTTACAGCTCCTGCGACTGCATTTCTTCCCATGAACACTTGACTATTCCCCCACGTGCCACACTTCCCCATGACCCTTGGCCAGAAGCATCATTACCCTACTCACCCGCTGAAAAAGAAGATTAGGACTGTTACCAACAAAGCTACTTCCCATGGTAAAAAGAGGATCTTGGATCAAGTTATCCCTCTACGGTCACTGATAGCAACAATTCATTTCACCCCCACTAGCCAAACGCTGTCTCCTGATGCACACGTGTGCATCCCACTGAAGTCAGAGAGGCCCCAAACACATTTGAAGTCTCCTCTTGGTGACAAGAAAGTGGAGCTGTAAAGACAATCTCTAGAGCGGGAGTGTATGTGTGTATGTGTGTACGTGCATGCATGGGTGGAGGGTTCTTACCAAGGTCTGAAACCCGTTTTTGAATCTTTATAGTTTATTTATTTATTATTTTGGCTGTGCCAGCCTGTGGGATCCTAGTTCTCTGACCAGGGATTGAAACCGTGCCCTCTGCGTTGGAATCACAAAGTGTTAACCACTGGACGGCCAGGGAAGTCCCTGAATCTTTATAGTTTAAAAACAACCAACCTGATTGTCCTGGGACTCCTCTAACATTTATGCTCCAGTGTAAGAGCAAAGATGATGGAAAAGTTCTTTTGATAGCAACTGCCAAATTTACAAAACCATGAGATCTGCAGGTCAGGAAGCAGACACAGAGTAGGTGACAGCAACATATACAGATTTTGAGGCCACAGACCTGTGTTCAAATCCCAGTCCCATCACCTACTACCTCTGTGGTCCTGGACAGGTTCCTTAATTTTTCTAAGCTCTAACTCTCATGCATTCCTGCCTTTCGGTCTGTAAAATGGAGATTAATATATGTAAATGACTCACATGTAATAAGTGCTCAAATGGAGGCCATTATCATTCCATAACAGGAGCTAGAAGACTTCATGAACATGGCCCCCTCCAACACCATCTCAAACACACACAAATATGCACACACACACACACACACACTTAATTGACCAACCAAGCCTCCCAAGTGTGCTACACTCATGTAAGAGCTGATTTCTGGCCTCCAAGTCCTTCTCATTCACAAAACTGGGACCTCTTTCCTCTACCTCAATGGAGAAGTTTCTGGAGGGCCCTCTAGTAGCTTACGCAGTTCAGCCTCCAGCCATTCTCAGTGCCTACTCCCACTTGGAAGTACAACTGGATTCTGGTCTTGCTTCCACTCTTGCTAGCTGTTGTAAACCCTGTCCGTTCTGCCTTTAACATGACACATGCTGATGGATACTTGTCTGCAATCTTCACAAAAGTGTAAAACTCAAGTAAAATAAGATGTAATGATACTGTCCTAATATTCTGTTCCTTTTATGCATAACACTATTTGTGGTTAAAAGCATCTGTGCAGGGCTTCCCTGGTGGCGCAGTGGTTAAGAATCCACCTGCCAATGCAGGGGACACGGGTTTGAGCCCTGGTCTGGGAAGATTCCACATGCTGTGGAGCAGCTAAGCCCGTGTGCCACAACTACTGAGCCCACATGCCATAACTACTGAGCCTGCACGCCACAACTACTGAAGCCCACATGCCTAGAGCCTGTGCTCCACAACAAGAGAAGCCACTGAAATGAGAAGCCTGCACACCACAACGAAGAGTAGCCCCCACTCGCCACAACTAGAGAAAGCCTGCGCGCAACAACGAAGACCCAATGCAGCCAAAAATAAAATAAATTGAAAAATAAATTGAAAAAAATATCATCTGTGCGATGATTCATTTAAAATCTGCTTCCTCCACTAGACTGTAAGCACCCTGAGGCCTAGTTTGCTCCGTGTAGCACACTGTAGCAGAGCGATTAGAACAAACCAGGCTCCAGTAAGTATTTGCTGAATAAATACAAGAACAAGAATGTTAAAGTACTTTGAAAACTGCAAAGCACATGCTAATGTCAGATACTATTAATATTGTGAGACATCATGCAAATACCGAGTGATTGGTTATGGGGTTGCCCTGTTCAACCAATTTATATATGTATTTTAAAAGCTTTCCACTGTACAGTTTTTAGGCATATCATTTCTACATAAATGAGTATGATGTTTTCAGTCATTTCTAAAGAAATTCAGCCAAGGGCCCTGATTTAGGAGTATAAAATCATGCATTTTAATCTGGTGTCTTTGGAAAAATAGATTTTCTTTTTGACTGGGCAGGTATATGTGGGCTACCCATATTTTATCTTTATTTATCCACTCATCAATTCATTCATAAACTGAAGAACTATTTATTAAATTTCTGTTTTGTGCTGGGTACTGTATTGAATATTGAGGAGACAATGATAAATATGGCCAATGGCCCTTGTATTCAGCTCACTGTCTACTGGGGGAACCCAATCTGTATATGCAGTTACGACAATGTGGTATGAGCTACACTGGAGAGGTACAAGGAGTGGTGGGTGCACAGGGGGATAGTGCTGATTTTGGAATGGGGGAAGGATTGTAAGGACCCTTTCAGAGGAGACATCTGAGCCCAGTCTTGAAGGATGAGTATGGGTTTCCCAGGTAAACTAGGTAAAGAAGCAGTATTTCAGGCAGTGGGAAGAGCATATGATTTGATAAATTTAAAAAAAGATGAATAAATGGAGGCATAGCTGAGGTCACAAAGGAAATAAGCCTAAATGATCTGCCGCTTTGTATTCCAATTGCATGGCTATTTGTGGATGGAGGTGGGTGTAATGATCTCCTTTTTACTCCATATGCTGTCCAAGTAGCCAAAAAGGGCACCTGGAGCCATGCAAATAGGGGGGATATCAAGGAAGGAGTTTTAGGCAGATACTAGCCACTTGCCCACTTCCAGGAAGAAGAAAAGAAATAATCCTCAATGTGGTTTCAACCAATCTGAAGATGTCAAAATGCTACAGAGGACTTAATCTTCAAATGTCACACAGATGTTCCAAAGAATGCATGGGGGGATGGCCATTTTCCTCCTCTCCAGGATTCACAAATGCACTTTGGTTCAAAGCAGGGGACATTGTCAGAGACGACATTATTCTTCCAGAAAGCCAAACCAAGTGCTTTTGAAAGCCTCCGACTCCATTCTGAACATAATCTATGCATTTAAAATCATTTTCTGAGCTGGGACAATGACACAAACATCCCCACAACACAAGCTGCCTCGGATAAAGTTGGGCTGCCTGGTCTCGTTGAGCTGAAAAGTGCTGTGCAGGGAGTTTTCATTTAAAAATTCTCCTTCTTATTTTTTAAAGAAATCTTGTTATAAATAAAAAAAAAAATTATTATTATTCAAGTGCATGTTGAAACTGAATCACGCCATTCTTACATAATTTTTCATTGGATTGTTGCAACCCATAAAGAAATCCAATTAAATTTCCCTTGCAGGCACAGGCCTTCATTCAGGGGGCCTTGAAAAAGCTGGTTTGTTGTATTGTATGGCAGGTCGATGAATCGAGAAGCAGAGAGGGCCTGTCCCGTTTCTTGTCTTGTGTGACATGATGTGAAGAAAGTCTGCCAGCAGTGTTTCAAAGAGCTGCATTATCAGACAACATAAAGGCCCTCCGTCCAGCCTTTCTGCTCTGTGCCACAGAATATGCACGCGCCGGTGCCTCCGTCCGATGGGCAGTTGTGAGCGCCCGTATGGTTAATATACTGCCTTCTGGATCTTGGAAGGAGCCTCACACTTATCCCAGACATCGGACCAAGGTTAAGCGGGGAGTGAGCCAGAGATAAGATAATGTTTTTGAAGATACTTTAAAGGGAATGTCCTGGAAACCAGACTACACAAACATGTGTTTTCATGACCTACGAAGAAGGCAGAAGCCAACGTGTCACCGAATTATATTATTTTATGTTATGTTAATCTGTTTCTCAGTTGCTATCAGGATCGTTTATGCGTTTTCCCTCATTGATTTATAGATTATGTGGGGTCTCAATTATTTCCAGACACACAGGATTTTTGTTTTTAAATACAAATTCTGCCTGAGCAGACGCACAGACACAGACACTGTTTTCCCCTTATCTTCCCTCTGGTATAGAAAAAAAGCTCTTCTAAACTTCTACCATGGAACTGAAACTTCCTGTAAGACATCAACCACATTGAAGAATTCAGCCTTCTCGCCATCTATCACGCTAGACGTGGAGAACTGAGGTCAGAGTCAAAACAGACAGAGAAACAGGGATGGGCACGAGGGAGAAAGATGCTGTTCTTCGTATTCCTTATCCAACTACTACCTGGCAACGATTTTACATTCCTTTCCCCTACTGGCTTTTTTTTTTCTTTTTTTTTTGGTTTGGTTTTTGTGTTACTTTTCACGGTCTTTCAAAAAAGTAGCAATTGCCTAATTCTTGTCGACCATTATTTATCAGCAAACATGAGAAGCTTAGTTCAGTAAGCTGGGGTTTACAGGACATGGATGGATATTCAACTCTGTTCTTTCATATTCTCTCTCTCTCTCCAGGCATATCTCACAATCAAATTTGCAAAATAACTCACTTATGCTTTTTCCTCATGTAAGGATTACATTTGTCTTGCTTTAACACCAACCAATGATTTGACTGGTGACAAGACACACAGGCAGATATAATCGTTTTCTGTAAAAAAGAACCCTGGGAGCAAAGCAGGCATGAGTGTTGGTCTGGGCTCGATAATTGGGAAGCCACACCAAGCTCTTCCAGATCTGATGTTTGCAAATTATTTACGTGTCAGAAACGTTTCCTTAAAGTTGGAGTTCTGAAGTGAGCACTAGTGATTAGCACCCTTCCTCCCGGAGGGGTCTAGTTAGAGGAGGAAAACGGGGGCCGCCGTAGCCCATGGCGGGGTGCAGCGCACTCTCTCCTTTGTTTCCAGTTTCTGAATTTCTTACCGCAGAAAATGTCCCCTTTTACTTTTAAGGACAGTTCTTTAAGCCTGAAAATACCTAAGTTAAATGTAGCTGGAAGAGCCCCTCACATGCAAATCTTATAAAACCCAGGTACAATGTCTGTCTGTCTGTGTGTGTGCAGGCCTGTGTGGCTTCCCTTGAGAGGAACCCTAAATTGTTCTTCAGATCACAAGTAAACCCTCCTCGCCCATCAAGTCATAATTGGACACAGACTCTCTCCCACAAACTGACCCGGGGTCCCCCAGAAACCAATCCTGATGAACTATCAAATTTGCCCAGTCCTCAAGGGTCACAACCGCAAATCAGGCTTTTGCTGAATTTGGCCCATGCTTTGGGTTTTCAGTGAAACTTGAGCTCCGGGAAGAGCTCTTAACTTCAAATTCAGTTACAAACGTTCCCTCCAAGATGCTGGGGCTGTGCTCTTCTCACCAGAACCCCGCAACACACACACGCGTACAGCACAAACATATCACACGTACACACAAACACACGCAGCACAAACACATCACGTGTACACACGTATCACGTTGACATACATAGCACAAACACAGCATACATACATACACACATCATACACATATACACACAGCACAAACACGTCACACATACACAGTATCCCACACACACCCTCCACAGCACAAACACATCGCAATACACACACACATCACACACACAGACACCTTATAGCACAAACACATCACACACCCACCCACCCACACACACACACACACACACACACACACACGCACACCAGCTCCAGGGTTACAATTTCACTAAAAAGGATAACTTCAAAAGGAATTGGGTTTCAATGAAACTATCTTACCCTTGAGAAGAACCGTAACAGACTGTTAACTAAATTATGTCCCTCAGAAAAACAAGTCACGTTCTGAGAGCTTATTAGAAGTTTAAAAATTAGATAAAGGCTCAAATGTTGTTGCTCTTTGAAATGTGAGGTTTTCATTTTCATCAGATAGCATTTATAAAATGTCCACCAACTGGTAGGGGAAATGGAGCAGAACAGAGACTTAAAAAAATGGCTCCTCTCTTCTGCACACAGAGTGGGATCGAAAAGAAACCCGGAGCTCTAGGGAATGTGGCCAAATGACTCACGCACTGGAAGATTAACTGCACGTCTAATCAAGTCACTCATTTGTTCTGAGGAATCAATCTGCATCTCATTTTGCCATTTGTAAACCAAAGCTCCTCATCACTGTGCAAGAAAATTAAATTACCCCAAGTACCTGGAGCCACAGGAGCCAGGGAGCGACGTTAGGTAAAGGCAACATCTGACAGTGAGGACTCGGGCACAGTGAAAACCCCAGGACGCTGGGAAGTCACACACCCTGAGGGGCAGGCATTTGGCAAGCAGGAAAACTAAGGGATTTTCATTATGCAAAAGCTGAGGGAGCTGGAAGGATGAAAAGATGAAAAGACGCGCGTGCACTGTGTGTTGAGGTGAATCACCAGCATCCCTCCAGTGGGCAGAACGGTCACTGGGAAGGAAGTGGGGTTTCAGAAAACCTTTGACAAGTAAAAGCAGAAGCTGGGCACACGGTAAGGAATAAAACGGCATTTCCAGCACAGGACCAGAAAGAGAAAGTGGTGATGCCCTTTTCTTAGGAGAAAAAGAAGGGGAAAGAGTATAGGGCTACGGAGTCCTTAAGGACTTTGAAGTTGATAATAGGGAACTTGGTCTCTCTCTAAGTTTAAAGGAGGAAGAATTTAAGGGTCCAGTTTGGGGATGAAGTTGTGTTGAGAAGAACATGTTTCCAATGCCTGTAAGAAATTTGAAAGACAAAATCCTAAAGAAATAGAAGAATGTCTAGGGGTAACCGGCATTGAAGTAAAACATCAGATAAAGGATGGAGTGATGGGCTCATCCTTGTTCAGCCATTTCTTAGGAAATTTTCACGATGAACCAAAAATGCATTAGGAACACAGACACACACACAAAACTCGGGAGAAAAATCCTGAAGTCCTGATGGTAGTAAACATTTGGGGACTTCATTTCCTTTGCTGCCGGAGATCTAGGATGACTTTAGAAACCTGAGACTTCCCTGGGATAGTGATATATTGGATTACAGGGTCTATTCTGAAGGGATTCGCAAGGCAGCTTAGAGCTCCCAGCCATTCTCCTTCACCCCAAACGAGAGAATCTTCGGTTAGGAAGGAGCAGAAACTTTGACAGACTGACTGAGATTCACCTTCAAACCAGGCTTTGCCAGATGTTCTAGGGCCAGAAGACCTGATCTAGACGAGGGTGTAGGGCAAAGGGAAAGACAGGCATTCTGAGATGGGCACCATTAGAAGATGCCATCAACCATTCAAAACACTATCCCGAGCCAGGCTGGTTCTCCGAATGAGCCCAATACCACCCAAGAGACAGCAGGCCTGCCAAGCAGTGACCAAACATTATAAGCAAAATTAGCCAATTAATGGGCTCCCCTGTCTCGTGGCTGGATTGCTGTGCTTGCTGCTGCTGACCAGCCTGGCCTTGGAGCTGCAAACCTGCCCAACCCCCATCCCCGGGCAGGCGCTCCACCAGGTGAGCGACAGAAGGGTGGTGGGGAGTAGGGCGGCCAGATGGCTGAGCTGCAAGGAGCTGTGCTAAGCTTTTTCTCTGCTGCAAGTTACTCTTAACCTATGCATTCCATAACCTTCGGAAGTGCTTCCTGATCTGTACATAAGTGGCCAAGTGTTACCTGAATGAGTGATTTTAACATGATGTCTCTCTTTTTTCCCACACACAAAAACTAGTTTTTGAGAGATTTTCCAACAATAAACTGAAACCTCGACTCATGCTTTGGGTTGCTATGGCAACTTTTTTTTTTTTTTTTTTAGGAATTGAAAGTGTTTGAAGGATTTTCTTTTATTCATCTTTACAACGCAGCTGACAAATGACCATCAGGAAAATGAACACTGTCCCCAACTTCCAGATGGAGAAAACCCAGTGGAGAAGTGTTAAGGAACTAGTCTCCACAAGTCCAGAAAGCTAATAATGGACTCCTGATTTCAATTACAAACTGAACAAGGTATTCCAACTGCACTTCGGGCTCTGTTAAAGAATGCTTTTAAGCAAAAAGAGGCAAAAACACTTCACCCCTAAATTAAGACAAGTAGAGCGGTTTGTTTTATATGGCACAGACAGAATAAAAATCCTGCTTTTTGTGACATCTGTAATGTGACTGATGTAGGAGCCTGAATCAATGCTGCTCCCGAATAGGAAGTCATTATCATAATAATATAATTTGTAATATTAATCAAAATAGTCCAATAAAAGGCAAGAAGTATGTATCACATGCTGACTTTTTGCCAGATATTGGACTAGGCTTTTTAGAGATTGTATTTTATCCTTAAGGGGAGGTATTATTCCCAGATTTTATACATGGGGAAGTGAAGAAAGTAAAGGCTTAGGAAGGTGTAGTTGACAGAACACCTTACTTCCTGCCCCGTTTCCCACCTCCCACCCGGAGCTAGTGAGGAAAAGACCTGGTCCAAGAACCTAGTTTGGCCATGACCAGCTCTGCATAGGAGACTCTGAAGAGAAGGGCATGACCTCTCATGAAAGAATCCAGGAGTTTAGAGGCGTTTGTGAGTGTGGGCTCATGGCACAGCAAAAAGCCACGGGGGCAGGAAGGAGAGCAGATGTTGTTGGGAAGTGGGTGACACCACCCCTTATTCCTCTCCCTCTACCATCACCTCCAAAAAAAACCCACCATCACTCTCTGCAAATACATTTGAGGGAGACAATCCCCAAGGAGGAGGGGACAATGGACCCAAGTTCCTCAGGTGCAGCAACCACGGCTCATTTTCTCCATGGAGTTGTGTAGAGACCCCTCAGTCAGTGGGGAAGGCATGGAATCCCACCTTTGGAAACTCCGGAGCAAACAGAAGCTCCAGGACTCCTAAGGACATGCAGGGCATGAATGATGGAAAACACACCACAATCCGGAAAGGGCAGGATCCATCCGCCATGGAAATATGAAAGCTACACAGGTAACTCAGTTCACTCAACTAAGTCTGAACTTTCCTGAGGCTTTTTAAAGCCAGACAAACAAGGAGCCAGAAGCTTCTCATCCAAGTCTCGTGCATTGTTTCCTTTGAAAGAGCCCTTCCCGTAAACACAGGCCTCCTTCCTGACTAAATATGTCATTTCAGCCCCGCTCATTCTGCTTGTTACCACGATGGTGCTAATTCAAGCACGGCTCACTTCAAAGTTGACACTGATCCTCCTCATAAGCAATTGTTTTGCAGCCAGACCCATCAGTGGCTCCCGTCAGCCCCTTGCAAGCATGGCGCCAGCTTTTCAAAATGCTGACAAGAGTGCCCCTGTGTTGCCTAGGACAAGCCATGGTTGTCCTATTCAGAGCATGTAATTGTCTCCTGCAGAGAGCAGACCCCCTACCCCATAGACCCAGCCACCTGTCTTTCCCATCGCAGCAACCGGGAGCTCAGACTCCAACAAACGCTGGGGAAAGTTGAAATAGTTTTAGAGGTTGAAGCCAGAATATAGTTATGAACCAGAAAACAGGACTAATTAGTGAAATCCATTGGAATCTTTAAGCTGCTGCCCTGGAATATACAACCAATGGCCTAGAGGGGTTTCCTTTTCCGTTTCTAGGGAGGACCAACCTGTGCCACTCCAATGGCAATTTGATTTCTTTTTTAAAGCAATGGTTTTCCAACTTTAATTTGCATCGGGGAACTTTTCAAAAACACAACTTTCTGGGCTCCAACCCCAGAAGTGGTGATTCACTGAGTCTGGGGAGAATCCCAGGGAACTGCGTGTTTGATAAGCTCCCCGGTGATTCAGATGCAGGTGGCCTTGAACTACATACTGCAAAACATTGCTGTAGAGTCTTAAGCAAACAAAAGCCTTCTCCCTCCCTTCAGAACTCATTTGGGAATTTCAAAACCTTCAGAAAATTCTTCCTTGTACCTATTCCCATGGGTGTTAGGACTCAGAATGACAGTCCTTGAAAATAAAATAAAGGCATTTCTCTAAGCCGGAGGGAGATAAGAGCCAGATGTCAGCCCCTGCCTCCCTTCCGCAGCTCTTCCCATCCCTATTTCCTCCCAGGTACATCTTCTGCTGGGCTCCTCCTGCACGTCCTGTTGGACCTGCAACCAATCAGGATTGCAGGAAAGAATATGCTGTAGCCTCAATCCCCCACTGGGAGAAGATGGATCTGGAATTGAGTTATCCATCATCCAGACCCAATCCCCAGGGACAGCCCTGGGGTAGGCATGGCCACGGAGATGCAGCACGCCTCTCTGCAACGTCGGGCTTCCCACCTCCACTTGTCGGGCTCAGTCTCAAATCCTGGGCTTCTGCCTTGGCCCTCCATTCCCCATTCTCCATATTGTCGCCCTCATTCTCCCAAACTCCCCTGGATCTCCAGCCCTGACTGAGACAACCCTCTGCTCGTTATTTCCTGAACACCCCACAGGACCTGGAAGAGGTTGCATGAGTCATTAATGTTATTCACCAATTGTTTCCAGTTTTCAGCCCTCAACCTACCCAATCAGCAGGATTGTACTTTCCCCTGTGTAGGTGCTGTGAAACTAGTTCTGGTCAGTGAGCTGTAAGCAGAATGTCTGTGGGTCACTTCTGTGATAGAGCATTTCATTACCAGTGCAAGACCCCCCAGAGCCCTCTTTTCTCTCCAGCAGGGTGACTGGCAACATTTGAGATGGTGAATGCTCCACCAGCCCCGGCCCCTGAATGACCATGACCAGCTAAGCCTCTTGCTGATGTGAAATAACACAAATAGTATGAGCAAGAAACAACCCTTCGTGGTCTTAAGTCACTGAGCTTAGGGATTATTTGTTCCCACAATGTAACTCAGCTTGCCCTGGCTATGAAAGGTCTTTGTGGGTTTTCAGCTCTTGCTCATCCCTTTCCTGGGCACCTGAGTCCTTTCCTTTTATCCCCAACTATCAGCTGAGACATTTCCATGAATCAACAGATAGATTGACCAGAATAAGAGTGCAGCCCTGCTTGCCACTGGGGTCATGATTCTCTCCACCGTTCACTAACTCTGCTGCCTGACTCAGTATCACCTGTACCTTTGTACCCTTGGGATATTGATGACTCTCCAACCAGGTACATATCCCCCTTTCACACAGCACGCTGGTAGGATGACTCTTCTTTCTTTCCTCCTGTCCAGAGTTGCTGCTGATCAAAGCTTTCTCAGAGCCTGTTTTCACAATGACAAGGAAAGGAGCTAACATCATGATTTCTAGAGATATCTTCATCACTAAAAGTTTTTGCCTAGAGTTGGGAAATTATTACAAGTAGATCCAAGCTTGCTGCCTCTATTTTTCATGACAATGATAATAATATAACTGCTAGAAATAATTCATTCCCAGCAGTTGCCTTGTCTACCTTGTATTCCAATTCCTAAGGACAGTTGGCAAGTGAACTTCCTCTGCTGCAGGCTTTGGCAGTTCACGTGACTCTCTGGTTTTGCAATGATGACAAATGAAATTACTGCAGGTCCTGGTGCCTCTGTCCCTGGAAACCATCAACAGGATGACAGCTCCTTCTATTTGGCTTGTAACAAGCTCTTCCAGGCAAACTAATCACCAGACAGGGCCTTCCATCCAGAATGCAGAGTTTCTTAATCTTATTTTGAAGAATTAATTGTGTGACCTCAGCACTGGGATTATTCCTCATAAAGAATTCCAAAATTGCAACTCAGTGTAAAAGAGTAATTATAATCCCAAAGATAGGATGATATAAAAAGGAAAAATATAAAGGAGTGACAAGCTTAAGAACCAAGTGAAATTTCAGAACATTATTTGAGTGTAAACAAATAACTTCTCATGTAAATTTTGTGTCATAATTGCAATAAGTAAAACAGATTTAGTTGAGTCAATGGAAAGGGGTTTTGCTGGAGAGAGAAGACCATTTTTGTTCCTTTTTCTAGGACGTTCCTCTTATCCCTGCACCTGGTAGAGAACTTTGCCCTAAGACAGCGTTCAATTAATGCTTAATGAATTTGAAATGACCTCATGCCTGAGAGTTTTGTGCTTAGTGTATGTTTGATGTGTGGTGTGTGATGTATGTGTGTGTGCTTGTAACAAAAATATATAGAGTGATATAAAGATATGCGAACACTAAATACAAGGCATTCATTCCTTTCTTCTACAAATATTTATTGAATACCTACTATGTGCTAGGCACAAGTCTAGGAATACAGAGAAAGTTACTAGTCTCATGATATCTATATGTGTTTGAAGGAGACTGGAAATAAATAACAAAAATATTAGTTTTATAAAGAAAAGATGAGATAATGGAAAATGATGGATGGGGTATTACAGGGTGGTCAATGTTCTCTGAAAAGAAATATGAATGAATCAAGAGTTAGATATATGGCGATTTGCCCAGAACACATTCTAGGAAGATAAAACAAGTTCAAAGGCCCTGAGGCAGGCCCTGTTTTGTGTATTAGAGAAACAAATGTGCCCATGTGGTTGGAACAGAGTGAAGGACAGAGAATGGTAGGAAGTGAAGCCATGGAGGTTGCAAGGGTCAGATCATGTAGGGCCTTTTATGCCATGTTGAGAACCTTGAATTTTATTCTGAAAATGAAGGGAAGCTACTGGAAGATTTTGAGCAAGAGAATGACATGATCGGATTTAAGTTTTGGAAAAAATTTCTGCTACTGCAGGGCCAAAAAGAGAAAGCAGGTTACAAGAGCTGCTTAAATCTGGTTATATTGAGTTCCATTATTGTGATTAAGATTACAATTGGACTTCCATTTCAAGGCAGGATGATCACCAGAGTCCTGCTTGTTTGATTTTCAAATGAATTCCTGCCTTTGTGTGACCACCCTTTTCTCTCAGAATCTCACTATGGGAACACTGCAATAAAATCATAGAACCAGGACACCAAAGATCATTCCATATGGATTTGAGAGCACAGGGGAAATTTCTGGGCTCCCAGGAGAAGGGGGGTGGATAAAAGTAGAATCTGTGTCACCCTTTTAGCCTACCTACCCTAAATGCTCTATCTAATAATTCTCAGCTCTGAAAAATGATGACACAGGATAACACCCACATTTACAGCATCTCTGGTGTGGGGTATTAACCAAGGGTGAGTCTTCTCTGATGTCTGGCTCCTTAACAGTTTGAGTTGGCATCAACTCAACATGGTTGAGTTGGCATGGCATCATGTTCCTTCCATTTTCAAAGGAAGGATAAAGTATGTCAGAGGCTCTCCAAGTTCAAGTTTTCTTCTGCCACTTAAGAGCCTCACAAGATAGTTTGCCTAACGTAGGCATGCCCTTGGAGACATTTGCAAAAGACAAAAGACCTCCAGATCCTTTGTTTTTAGAGCACGAGACTGGAGTCAGAGAGATGGAAAGGTGAAGAGAAAAGGTAGCAGCCCAAGAAAGGAGATGAGTTCATGGAGCTGGTAGTGGCCCCTGAAAGGTTTTCATGCTCCACCAGGAAAGAGAAGCCCTCTTCCTCAGTCTGAAGTTGCGACTGGCTCTATTTCTCCAAACTCAGAATTTAGGACTTGTCTCATCTGTGTGATAATTTTCAAGAATCTTAACTTCTCTGGCCTTGGTTTCCTCATCTGTTAGAAGAAAAGGGCATTGGACTAGATGGTTTGTATGTGATGCATTTAGCTTTAAAATTCTGTTTCTCAGAAGCACACACAAAGGTAATCCAAATCAACATATTCCAAGACCAGTGACCTACTCCTATAACACGATGATTCAAGCACAAATTCCAGACCTACTCTAAGTGGTTTTGCTTACTCTTATTTATTTCATTGCATTGTTCTATTTTCTATTTGTTCTATTTTCTGCATTGTTCTATTGTTCTATTTCATTGCCATATTGTTCTATTTTCACCAAGGAAATGAAAGTGGAAGGAAGAAAGGAAGAAAGGGAGGGAGGGAGGGAGAGACCTAAAAAATATGCAATTGATATCCACTAGATAGAGAATAGCCTTCTTTTCCAAATATCAGTGGAAGTATGAGCCTCCTGCTATCCTCCAGTGTAACCCATGTGTTGCAGGGCTGGAAAATTTGGTGGCACTGGCTCATGTGTCAACCTTCCTGCTCACACCATTTTCTTTAGCAAATAGTTGTTTTGAAAGACATTTTCTTCTTCTTTTGCATTTTCCTCTGACACAAGTGGAGAGAGTACACATGACTACCTTCTGTGGTAGGTCTTCACAGGGCAAGATACTCTTTTGTGCTCTAACCAGCTCACTGCAATAAGAGACAGCTGGGGACTTCTCTGGTGGCCCAGTGTTTAAGAATCCACCTGCCAGCGCAGGGGACACAGGTTCGATCCCTGGTCCAGGAAGATCCCACGTGCCCCGGAGCAACGAAGCCCGTGCACCACAACTACTGAACCTGTGCTCTAGAGCCCGTGAGCCACAACGACTGAGCCCGTGTGCCACAACTACTGAAGCCTGCACGCCTATAGCCCGTGCTCTGCAACAAGAGAAGCCACTGCAACGAGAAGCCCGTGCACCGCAACGGAGAGTAGACCCCGCTCGCCGCAACTAGAGAAAGCCCGCACACAGCAATGAAGACCCAACACAGCCAAAAAAATAAAATAAATACATCTTAAAAAAAAAAAAAAAAAAAAAGAGAGACAGCTGGCCACCAGCGAAACCCTCTGATGGTTTGATGTTTGTCTTGCCCTTAGCTAGTGCTCTCAGGACAGCAGATCTCACGATGAGAGGGGTCCTCCTGGAGACAACATTATTGGGATAAAATGCTATCCAATAAGTTCTCTGATAAAGAAAATGGAAAGCAAATTCAGGTTTCTATGCAGAAGATGAGACCAATCAATTGACTTATTCAGACCTACGTAGCAACTTCGAGAGGCCCACACCCCACCACCTCGGATTTCACATCTCTGCCCATAATGAGGTTCTGTCTCCCGTCGTAACTTGACCGTCTTGGCTCAAGTTGAGAAACACCTGTGGTATTAGAATCTTGGGGAGCCAGTGGCTCCTAGAACTCTGAAACCTGAGAAGCAACATCTGTCTGCCTTTCTCCTCTTCCATCAACCAGTCCGTGGCACTACCAGGGAGTAGATGCTGAATAAGGGCCAGTGGCCACTGGTACTGAACAGGAGAGACCCAACAAAGCAGTAAACACAGCACCGTCAGCATGTGGGGCTTCCTGTCCAAGCTGGCCGGCTTCTCTCTTTCCTTTCCCCCTCACACAATGGAAAGGAAATTTATTAGGCAAATTCCTCCACAACAAAGAGAGTGTGGGAGTCTCAACAGTTGCTGCGTACTTGACTTTGGGTGAGCAACTTGTCAGGAGCATGATTTGTAGCGGCCAGAGCCATTTGTCTTGTGCTTATGTATGGGCTGGGGGACATCAGCTGATAGGAGTTAGCGCGGTCATTTCGCTGACCCTCTTTGTCCAGCTCAACACAGAAGGTGGAGGCCGAGGGGGAAGAGGCCCAGAGACCAACGGGAGAAGGAGCCGTGTAAGGGGGTGGCTGGCAGACAGAGCACAGAGCGGATGATTTCTTTCTTGCCTCATTTTCTTGGGTTCTGCATCCTTCTCTAGGGGGCCTGAAGCTGGAAAAGAAATTTTGCTTTCCAATTCAAACTCATCATTTCTCAAGCTCTTCATGGGACTTTACATTTCTTCTTTTCTCTCCTTACCTTTGACTAAGAGTTAGAAGAAGGATGCCTGGTTTTCCAAGCACAGGCAGGAGAGTAATGGGGCCTTGACCCCAGCAGGGAAGGCAGGAGGTAGATGGCCTGGGCCTCTGGATGTTGATGGGCACCCCAGCTTCCAACCCCTGGGAACCTGGCCACTCAGACAACCACTGTGATTGGTTTAGGAAAGTAGAAGCCCCCAATCTAACCGGAAGCCTTTTGGGAATCCATAAGTAAGTGAACTTCTGGGAAGGGTCTCAGAGAGGCAACGATCTGAGAATGAATGTGCTTATGGAGTGTAATATAAAAGAGAAGAGAAACCACAAATGTGCAGGCATTGCCCCCAGCGCTGGGCGTCCCCATTAATGCCAGTCAGGTGTCGGTGCTCCTGACGGGAAAGGTTGAAAACTGCTGACCCCGTGGGTAAAAGATGATCAACCAGACTGATTCAATAGCATGTCTGTCTCATCATAGATAATCCCAAATACTTGAAAGGTGGAATGAGCAAGAAAGTCACTGATCGTTATTTAACAAGATACCCTTCCCAAGCACATGTGGTTTTAAACAGGGTCTCTGGGAATGAAAGCAGGGAGGCAGTGCAGTGCAATGGCTGAGGGTGGTCTCCAGAATCAAACGATCCCGAATACGAGGCCTGGCTCTGTTACCTGCTAGTTGTGTTATTTCTGGCAACTTCTTAACTTCCTTTAATATCATTTAGGCCTATAAATGAGGATTACACTAGTGGCTGCTTCCAGAGTTGTGAGGATAAAAGAAGTAAAGTATGGGTGATGGTTCATTTTATGCGGCAACTTGGCTAGGCTATAATGCCCAGTGACTTGGTCAAGCACCAATCTACCTGTTGCTCTGAAGATATTTTTTAGATGTGATTAACATTTAAATTAGTAGGTTTTGAGTCAAGCAGATTACCCTCCAGAATGTGGTTGGGCCTCATCCAACCGGCTGAAGGCCTTACAGGAAAAGACTGAGGCCCCCGGAAGAGGAAAGAATTTTGCCTCCAGACTGTCATTGGGCTAGAGACTGCGACATCAACTCTTCCTTGGGTCTCCAGCCTGCCAACCTGCCCCGCAGATTTCTGACTTGCAGACACTGCAATCATGTGAGCCTGTTCCTTAAAATAAATCTCTCTCTCCCTTTATCTTTAGATGGATGAGTGGATGGGTGGATGCATGGATAGATCTCCTGTTGGTTCTGTTTCTCTGGAGAACCCTGATTAACACAGTATGTGCAAAGTACTGAGCACAGTTCCTGGCACAGTATGTGCTCAATGAGAGTTTTCTCTTATTATCACTAATTCCCTAAGTGATAAAGCTTTCCACATCTGGACAGAATTCCAGGCGCCTGTAGGAGGGTTACTAAGGGGCTGGGGATTAGGGAGAACAGAAGATCTGCTCATTAGCCCTGAAGCATACAATTTAGGTAGCACCCACTCTGGGAGAGGCATCGGCTGGACACCTGCTGTTCTGGGGGGCAAAAGGCTGGGCCCTTCAGCCCCCAGTCCAGCTAGGCCTCCCTCTCCTGCCCTCCTCACAGCTCCTCAGCCCTCACCAGGGAGATGATTTGTGATTCAGGCTCCTTGGCAGCTGCGCCCGTGGATGCCGGCCTCTCGCTCCCCATCCCCGAAGCCCAGCCTGCAGATGGTTTCTCGTGGCCTTTCTACTTTTAGACGCTGTTCCCTAACTGACCCAAACTCCTGGCGAGGCTTTTTGGTAAGCTGTGCTTTTCCTCCAGAGTCTCTTTGACTCTTTTATCATCACTAAATCATCTGAATCATCAGCTCAGTATGGAGCCACTGACACAGGACAGAGACCCTCAGCTCACCCTTCTCCCCGCTTCCTCCCCGGGGTGGCATTTATAGGAGGAGAGTAGGAGAGGGCAGACACTGCAGCACTAAAAAGCCTGTTGTTCTCTGTCCCTGAGCCCAGAAGAGCCACATTTCCACCCCCTGCCTGCCCTTCCTCAGTGGCCCCGCCTGCTTTGGGCTCTCCTTGCCTTTCTGAGAGGAGCCCTGCCCTGTAACTGCCCTCCAGCCTGGGCCTTCTCCATCTCAAATCTCCAACCTTCTTCCCTTGCTCTCTGGTTACTGCTCCAAGGACAGATGTCTCTGCTGGCTTGAAGCCACTCTGCTGGGCTCCCTCATTGCCTCTTTTCCATGAGCTGGAAGACAAGGTTCAAGATTCAGATACTTGATAACTCAGCTGAAGCCTCAAAAGAGCCTGTGGCTTTCGGTGACTGTGGTTCCTGCACCAAAGGCCAAGGGTGTGATGGCTGTGGCACCTTCAAAGGCCACTTGCAGAGAACCATATTTTGATGGGCTCCAGCAGACCACCTAGGCCACACCCTCCTTTGACAGAGGCAGCAGCTAATGCCTGGAGAAAGTAGGAGTCCTACTTAAGGCCACACAGTTAACTGGAAACCAAACTGGAGCTCAAGAGTGGGTCTCCTGATTCCAGCAGAGTACTCACTATAGACTGCCTGGAATATGCCGTGGAGATGGTATTCACCTTGGTAATGACCCTGGGTGCTGTATCTGAGGGTTGTTGATAGGTTGATCCAAATTTTGTTCATTCAGGAAGTAGGAGAGAGGACTTCTGTGTAGCTTGTGGAATTTGTATACAGAGATAAAGGAGAGGGAAGAGCAGAACAGCCCAGCACAGATCTCCCATCTCATCTGTTCACTGAGTCATTCGTTGATTCATTCACACAGTCATGCTCTTATTCCACTATGGATCTACGGGGTGCCCTGGCTAGCTCCCACCAAACAATGCCACAGGTTCTCCTTTGGAGAATTCCTAGCCATACTCCAGACATAGAAGGTTTGAGCTCTGGGCATATAAAGGCCTTCGCACAGACACACACACAGACATACAAGACACAGACACAGACACACACAGCTTTGGCCAAACTGAAGCCCGTCCCATGCAAGAGAGAATGTTGGTATTGAGGGGTAAGGGGTGTCTCCTTCTTCCCACTGATCTTGGAGTCACAGACTGCTCTCTCTTTCTCCGCTTCTTAGAGGACCACTAACCTGGAACCCCAGTGGCTGCAGTGGCCGTGGCTTCTGGGGTCCTAGCTGGATTATGTGGGTGGGTCCTAGCCCTCCATGCTGCCTCACTTCTCAGACCCACTCCTCAGGGCCCGACTGTGTGACCTCTGCCCCCTCCCTCCCTGGCCATTTTCACTGGCTCCCACAGCTACTGGAGCTTGGCCTACCAAGTCTCCCTGAGCCCTCTGGGTCTCGCTGTCCAGTGTAGGTGGGAAGGACGCGGAGATGCAGTCAGCTCAGTGGGAAGGCCTCTCCTGGGAGGCAACACTCGGAGGCCCAAGCCAACCCCACCCTGACTGAGTGGTATTTCCAACAGTCCCATGAGGAGCATTGGAAAGGGCCTTTGGGCAACAGACCACTGCTCTTCACAGCTCTGCTGCTCAGAAACCTGGTAGGGGGTCTTTAAAGAGCTCCAGAAGCAAGTGCACAGGCTGAAGGGAAGCAGAAACAAGGAGGCAGCTTCTCCCCAAGGAGAGGCCGAGGGCCTCGTGGACCCTGAGGATTTAGAGCTGCTTGTGGTCAGTCCCTGTGCAGCCCACAGAGACAGAGAAAAAAGAGGACAGAGAAGAAGTATTAGGAGGCTATGGGTTTTCTTATGACAAGCTTAGACTTAGGAGTTAGACTGCTTCTAACACCGCCTAGCTCTGTTACCTTGGGCAAGTTGCTTAGCTTCTCTGTGCCGAATCTCTAAAACGGAGATAATGGTGTCTTTCCTGCTAGGCTGGTGAAAGGATTGGAAAAAACATACAAAGCACCGAGATAATACCCAACAGTACCTTGATAATGAAGATTACAGCTAAAGTCTGGGGAGCACTTATTATGTTGTCAGGAGCTGGTAGTTATTAGGTTATTCTTCTTGGTGGAAGAAAATGGATGTTACAGGTACAAGCATTTACTGGGTCTCTGACTTTGTGGCTCAGCTTTCTACCTTCCCTAGGAGACTTGAAGCCCCATCACCTTCTCATGGCGGCAGGTGACTCAGAAGAGGGGATGCCAAGACATGAGTCACAGGCCCCATTGTCTCAAAGCACCCTGGTCCCCTGGGGAGGCCTTTGTAGCACCCAGAGATCAGGCCCAGCCCTGCTTTGCTTCTGCAACCACAAGGTGGTATGGCCGGCAGCCACCGAGAGTTCTTCTTTTTCCGAAGTATGTTTGCTGTATAAACACAATCGTAAAAGGAGAGCCAAGTGTCAGCGATGGCCAGCCGCGCCCAGCCAGTGGGGGAGGAGAGGTCCTGCATCCCATCATGTTGTCAGGCTGCACAAACCCTACTCTCTTCAAACGCCACTTGGCTGGAGCACTTTGGAGAGGCTTAGGGGAGGAGAAGGCAGCTGGGAGAAGAGGCGGAAGAAGCAGCCCGGGAGTTATGCTAAACTGCTCCCAGGCTCCAAGGCTTTGCTTGACTCAAAAATAATCCGGTTTCCGCTTGTCACTTGACCCATAAAATGCATTGTTTGGGTACTTAAGATAGTCCCCTGGGGCTGCATCTGTGTGATTCAGATTCAAAAGCAGAATTACTGACCATGGAGATGGCTCCACCATCAGTAGCCTGAAGGATGAGCAGGGTTCTCAGAGACCCTCTGGCTGTGTCTTCATGGGTAGCAGCAAGTGGAAGACTGGAACAATGATTTTAGGCAACTCAAGCCTCTGCCCCTTCAAAACATGAACCAAAACTTGCAAAAACTTGTATAAATCAGGAGGAAGTAGGTATACGAGTTTGACTTAGCAAAACAGCTGTCTCTACTCTCAGCATCACATTGGCTACAGGATTCCGGAATTCCGTCTCTTACATCCCCTGCCCCCTGGCCCTGCCTGCTCATTCTCCCCCACCCCTACCCCTACCGCCATGACTTGCAGACTTTAAGCTTCCCCCCAAAATAATTCCAAATTACCACCGGTTCTAGCCACCCTACATTCCATCTCTTGCCCCTTCAAGCTCCACTTGCTTGGGGAACTTTGGTTCTTCAAGGAGAGTGAGGAGTAGGGGGAGGGTGCAAGGGTTCTGGAAAGGGCATGCTAGGTTCAGAATCTAATTCATATATACTGTACTCTGTTTGCTCAGAAGGAAAACTTACGACTCGCAGCTGCGTTACAACAAGCACAGGGATGAAGCCATCCAGGGCCCCCGCATATTTTCCTTGGCCTCGGCACAGGCCGTTGACATCATTGCAGGCTTTGCCATTCATCCACTGCTGTTTGGAGCTTGTGGCTGCGTGAGGCTGTGTTCCAGGGTCTGGGGAGGGTCTGACTGCAAACCGGGTGGTGGTGGGGATGAAGGTGGTCTCATTGAGTTTGTAAAAACAAACAGAAATGCACTGAACCTTGCCTTTCCTCCACTGGAACCGTGAGTGAAACTAACTCCAAGCCTCTCTGCCCAGCGCACTCCCCCAGGGCAAACAGGCCCAGGCCAAGGCTAGCCCAGAGACCCAGAAGCTTTTGTTCTGTCTGAGCTATTTTGGGGAGTGATGACGAATGTTCGCCACAGGTAAGAAAAGTGGGGTTCCAGTAGCAAATTCTATCACATCCTTCCAGATGTCACTCAGGCTGCTCTGGGCCCACTTGCATTCTCCTGCAAATCCTGGGCAGCACAAAAACCCTGTTAATGGTTCCCAGAGGTCTCAGAAAAGAAAATGGCAAAAGTAGGAAATGTGAATATTAGTAAACAGGGCATATGCGTAGGTGCATGCGCTGCAGGCTTAAGAATCATTTTTAGAAGACAGCTCTGCTATATGGGGGACGTTGTAAAGGAGAGCCTTTTCGCCGAGCTTGCTAACTGCTCAAAAGCTCTCAATTCTGCTGGCGTGGAGACCAGCTAGGGCAGCGGTCAAGACAGGGAATGCTGTGAGGTAACTTAGCGCAGGCAGAGAGTGCCTCTGACCTTCGCAAATGTTGCTTCCAGGTCGAGAAGGTCAGATGTTGTGGGCACCATGGGCACAACTCTGGACTTTGTCACTGGGACAAAGTGTGGCTTAGTGACAAGCACGCAGCCTCCAGAGGCTGTGAACTGAATGTGATTCCTGGCAAAGGCCACTCTTTGTTCCTCAGGGCCTGCTCTTCTGCACAGACTCCTGAATAGGATCACTTCTTTCTCAAACATCATTTGACACAAAGTGTTTGAGGAGAGCGCTCAGCCCCAGGGATGCCCATCTAACTCAGAGCTGAAGGGGACCAGGGATGTTCCTGGAAATGTTTAACAGCCAGTTGTCTGGGGGAAATAGTCCTGATTTGTAGCAATTACTGATTTCTGAGATGTAAATACTCCCATTGTGGCCAATTTCAAGCTACCAACTTTTGGGAGACAATTCATTGGTCTCTTGTATTTCTGCACATCTTGTGAGCAGAGGTACTGACAGCTTTTGTTCTTGTGTGTATTCTCTCCCTTTCTCTCTCTCTCTCTCTCTCTCTCTCTCTGTCTTCCTCCAGTGCTGGAAACATGGGACTTCATGTCCCTAGAATATGAGACGTAGGCAATGCAGAGTCCTGACCTCTGAATCCATTCTCACAGAGGAGCCACCCAGGAGAGCCGTCTATCCAAACCATCAATGTTAGACTCTGTATGAATGAGAAATAAACCTTTCTCATGGTACGACATTGGTATTTAAGGTTGTTGGTTATGGTACCTAGTACTACTTATTCTAATACAAGTCGTCATTATTATTATCTCCATTTATTGGTGAGAAAACTGAGGATTGGAGATAATGGACTAGGTCTCATTACCAGTAAATGGCAGAGCCAGGACTCAAACCTAGGCCTGTCTGCCTCCAAATCTTTTTTTTCTGCTTTGCTGACTCTTCATGACAAAGGCCCATGTGTGGCAGAGGTTCTGAGGTCCACAGATTTGCCCAGAGTGGGAAACAGGTCTCCCTGCCAGAGAAAGCCAGTTTTCTTTGGTAATCAGTCCTGCCTCCAGGGGAGTCTGGAAGGAGGTCTGACCATCTGTGGCTTCCAGGAAGATTGATTCCTCATGTCCAAGCCTCTGCTGTTCAGAGCAAGACAAGGACCCCCTGAAGAACTCTTAACCTGATGAGCATTGCGCATTCAGGACAGCTGGCGGACTACATGAGGGCCCCCCACGACCACTGAGAGACCCCCGTCACCATGGGATTGCAAACATTGCAACAATTCAGTAGGAACTCACACCATGAAATTGCTGGACACCCGCAGTCAGCGTCGGACGGGGGCTCCCAGGGCGTCACAGCCAGGATGACAGGGCCCCTGGGAAGCAGCTGCCTGGCTTTACCTTCCAGAGGGTCCCATGTGACTCAGGTTAGGCACAGTTTAAGCACTTATTGAGCACCTGGTGTGTCCATTACAACTACAATGATTACTTCTGAGAGCTTGCTTCAAAGACTGACGAAGGATTTGTAGTTCTGATTTCTGGAGATGTTGAAGAGAAAAATCTGACAACGGTACTAAAATCAGGTCACATTTGGTTTGACATATCATGAATCATCTCTGATGAAAAGGATCAAAATACGTAAATTCAGGACTGTCTTGGAAAACAGTTGACATGGAAATGCTGCTGGGTGATAGGAAGGGATCGGAAGAGGGTAAGAGCCTCGTCTGTCTCATCTGCTTCTATGTCCCAGCGCCAACATAGAGTCAACACTCAGAAAATACTTATGAAATGTTTGGCTTATTAAACAAGAGTTTTTCTGAGCTGTCTTGGTAGTTCTTTCATCTTTTCTGGGCCCTCAAGAGATCCGTGAGGTTCACCTAGATGCTAACTCAGGATGGCGTGGGGGGCATTTCTGCCATAGTCTTTCCTAGGATTTTTGAGAAACACATGAGCTGCTCAGCATGGGTCTAAGTAGCCGTTCACCTTCTGAGCCTGTGCCCTGTGTTTCTACCATCACCACTTCCAGGTTCTTGGTGCCTCTGACGCAAACTGAAGAACACAGCCCGAGGTGAGGGTGAATGAGCGTAAAATGACTAGCTGCAAGGCTGAGGGCCTGTCTGCTGAGCTCTGGAAAATGCAGACTTCACAGACTGCCCAGCTCCTCCCAAGCCTTGGCATTCAACAGTCCAAGAGTAGTAATAGTAACTAATAATAGAAATCATTTCCAATCAAAACACAAGGCCTGATCTTACTAAAGAGTCACAGGGATTAAAATATTCTCTGCATGAAAGAAACTGTTTGTTTCACAATTCGACCTTTGGCCAACACAGCTACTAGATCCCCGGCCGGCTCCCTGGGCTGGCCATTGCTTACGTGCAGTGGGAAATTCCAGACGGTGTGTAATCACAGGGGCCCTGGCCCCTAACATGACTAGTCATCTTACTCATCTTACCCTTCCCTCCTCCACACTGTCACCATTTACGTTCCAAAAACTTGCACGTGAGATTGTTTCTCCCCTACTCAAAAGCCTTGGGTGGTGCCCCATTGTTTAGGTAATAAAATCCAACTCCAACTCCTTTGGCATTAAATGTCCAAACTGTATACCAGCCTTACATGCTACTGTATTCTACCCCTATTCCCCCATCTAGAACCCAGGCTTTAATCAAAATTACCCATTCATTTTGCCAGAACACATTCTTTTTTTTTGGCTTAGTTAACATTAAAGTAAAATTTATGTACAGAGAAAATCTTCAGGGTACCATTTGATGACTTTGGATAGATGTACGCAACCATGTAATCACTCAATATTTCCAATCTCAATATTTCCATATCTCAGAAAGTTCCCTCATGTCCCCTTCTAGTCAATTCTCTCCCCGCAGAGGCAACCACTATCCTGATTTCTGTCACCATAGATTACTTTTCCTGTTTTGAACTTTATGCAGAGGAATCACACAGCATGTACTCTTTTGTGTCCCGCTCCTCTCACATGACATAATGGTTTTGATATTTATACACGCTGCCTCATGTATTGACAATTCATTCTTTACCTATTAATTATTGCCAAATAGTATTCCATATATGAATATGCCACAATGTTTTTATCCATTCACTTACTGGCAGATACTTGGACTGTTTGCAGTGTTTGGCTATTACACTCCAGCACAAGTCTTCTGTGGACATATGTTTTCATTTCTCTTAGGTAAATCCCTAGGAGTGGAATTGCCAGAGCATAGGATTGGTGCATTTTTAAGTTTGTAAGAAACTATCACAGGGACTTCCCTGGTGGCGCAGTGGTTAAGACTCTGTGCTCCCGGGCTTCCCTGGTGGCGCAGTGGTTGAGAGTCTGCCTGCCAACGCAGGGGTCACGGGTTCGAGCCCTGGTCTGGGAAGATCCCACATGCCGCGGAGCAACTAGGCCCGTGAGCCACAACTACTGAGCCTGCACGTCTGGAGCCTGTGCTCTGCAACAAGAGAGGCCGTGATAGTGAGAGGCCCGCACACCGCGATGAAGAGTGGCACCCACTTGCCGCAACTAGAGAAAGCCCTCGCACAGAAACGAAGATCCAACACAGCCATAAATAAATAAATAAATTAAAAAAAAAAAAAAAAAAAGACTGTGCTCCCAATGCAGGGGGCCCAGGTTCGATCCCTGGTCAGGGAACTAGATCCCACATGTATGCTGCAATTAAGAGTTCGCATGCCACAACTAAGGAGCTGGTGAGTCGCAACTAAGGAGCCCACCTGCCGCAACTAAGGAGCCCATGTGCCACAACTAAGGAGCCCTTGAGCCACAAGTAAGGAGCCCACCAGCCACAATAAGGAGCCCATGTGCTGCAACTAAGGAGCCAGCAAGCCGCAACTAAGACCCAGCACAACCAAATAAATAAATAAATAAATAAATATTAAAAAAAAAACACTATCACGCTGTTTTCCAGAGTGGTTGTACACCAAATATAGAACATTTTAAAGTCAATAACGTCTCCTTCTTATTCACATAGCGTTCAAGGTAGTTCCATGGTAGCAGGGCGCTGGGAGGAGGTTCTTGCACAGCCACTTAGAGGCCAGGCTGCTGGAAGCCCTGCCATCCCCAAATGAGGCTCACGAGGTAACCCTGAGCAACAGTGTTTGGCCAGTAGATGGAGAATGAGAGGATGGAGAAAGAACACTCCTTTCTTTGCTGACTTGGCCCAGAGGTAAGTGTTATCCTTTTGGTTGACATTTCACTGTTGAGAGCTAGTCTCCAACCTCACCAGGAGAGCTGTGAAATGGAGACCCCAGCTGGACAGCTGCTTACCCGCCACGAGTCTGTACCATGGGAGGGGAACGCCAGTCTTCGATGTAGAGCTGGCCATCTCCACCACCCCAGGGGTTAAAGTCTTACCCTCCTTTCCAGTCTGACTGTGCCCATTGAAACTGTCCCATAATCTGTGTGGAATAAATCCTTCCCTTCTCTATACTCCTGTTGTACTTGCTGTCCCTCTACAACAGCACTTGTTAAGATCCGCCTTTCATGATTTATTTCCATGTTTTGCCCACTAGATGGCGTCCTCTTGGAGGCCTCTGAGGTCTGGCCATGTTGGACCCCGGTGCTCGGCCCACAGTGGGATCTCCGTAAGTGTTTGCCGAACTCACTGTGGTAGAGACACAGGGTGCCCGCCAACTCCTCCTCTAGACACACCACTTGTCTGCACTCCCCAGTTCCCCTGCATGGAGCTGAGGCCATGTGACTTCTCTGGACAATGCAACATGAGCCACAGCTCCATGGCAGGCTCCAGGCTGATGCAGTGAGAAGTGGGCATGCCTCCTGATGTTCTTGGTCTCTCTTCCCTCACCTGCCAGCTGGATGAGGAGGCTCCAGTGGAGCGCCCAAGACCTGACAAGCAGAGCCTGTGTCCTGAATACTTGGCGGAGCAGAGTCCCTCTGCTGACCTCACTGCTGAGATTGGGCACTGTTTGCTAGATAAGTCAGCCTACACTGACTAACCAGTCACGGTGTGAGCCCAGCCACTAAACTCGGGAGGGACGATCGGTTGCCTCGTCTTTCCATCACCTTTCCTTACTCGCCACTAACTGCCGACTGTGTGACATCGGGCCCATGCTGGTACGTGATGCCAGTGTTCAGGTAAAGAGAGTTTTCAAGGTACATGTTCAATTGTGATTTTGTAGCTAAACTTGACAATGATTCCACTGAGTCTTAAATGCTATGCATTTCTTCTGTACCTCATTCGACTACAAGCTCTTAAAAGCCAGGTACTAATTCTTGCTCTATATCCTGGGTATATAGCTATTCATTCATTTAGTAAATATTTACTGAGTGTCCACTATATCACTCACTCTTGTAGACAATAGAGACGAGCAGTGAATCAAACAGACCAAGTCCCAGTTCTCAATGAGAGAGACAGATAATAAACAAATAATGTGATTGTTGAAAAGGCATGAACAGGAGACATCCCCTCATATAGCATCATGGCCTTCTTCCCAGCTTCTAACATATCGGGTCGATAATTAATTAACGTCTGTCTCACCCAGAGAACTGTGAGATCCATGAGCCTGGGGTTCCGCTCTATCCCCAGCATCAAGCACAGCGCTTGCTCAGAGCAAACACTCCATAAATATTTATTGAACCAAAAAAATGAATAACGATGATTATATCTACTATCTGCTGAGAGCCTGTTATTTTCCAGGTACCATGGGAAAAGTTTGCTTACATTATCTCATTTAATCCTTACACCATCCCTGCAAAGTAGTTATTACTACCTCTATTTACCCGGGAGGGAATTGGGGTTCAGAGAGGTTAAGTGACTAGCCCATTGTCACATGGCTAGCAGTAAGTGACAGACCTGACATTAGAATCCACACGCTTTCCTCAGGACCACACTGCCACACACAACAGCAACAAGGGCTTTTTTTTTTTTTTTACATCCCATATATTCTTTCTCAACAATGAGGAGCAACCACTACGGGTCACCGTTCCTGTGAACGGGACAATTCATCCCCCTCTGCAATTTGCCCCGACCAGCCCAAGGCCGCCTTCCCCAGCAGATGGAAGATGTGCGCTTGTGGTAATTACAGACCATGCTGTCCTTTTCATTTATGTCTTCACAATCCAGCTTGACATCGTGTCATAAAAGTTTATGTACTGTGTTCTCTCTGCTCCTTACTAATATTCTCTGGCGTTCTCCCCTGGCCATCCAGAATCAATACCATAGCTCCTCTCTCAATAAAGTAGGGAGCTATGAACAAGGCCCAAATGGGCACAGTGACTATTTGTGGCAATTAGGCGTCACGCTGAAGGAGAGTGGGCAAGATCTAAAGACCAGCAGCATCACTAATGTCCCTCACCAGGGACCCTGGAAATTGGACTGCTTAAAAAATACCCTCTGTCCTCTCACCTCTTCTCTTTTTTACCCTCTGCCTCTTTCTTTCTCACCAGAGATAAGGAGAGAGAAGCGCATTCAAATTAGGGACCCTAGCAATCGATTTTTAACTTGCAGTTGGTGGATTGTAATCAATGTTAATTAACCAGATTCTTTTTCAGCAAAGGTTGGGACAGGAGAGTAACTGCACAATATTTCTGACCACAACAGTGGGTATTAAGGGGCTTTGGGACGGCCTGAGGGAGGAGGAGGGTGGTGCTGAGAGGCTCCACGGAAGAGAACGCAAGCACAGGAGGAGGAGAGACTGGGATG
Source organism: Balaenoptera physalus (assembly GCF_965194825.1). Taxonomy (NCBI): domain Eukaryota; kingdom Metazoa; phylum Chordata; class Mammalia; order Artiodactyla; family Balaenopteridae; genus Balaenoptera; species Balaenoptera physalus. Next base: position 65,568,242 of record NC_138886.1, on the reverse strand, counting down.
ATTTTAAAGTGGCCCTATCCAGGGGCCCTGGCAGCATTTTTTGGAAGCTGGAGCAGGGAAGTTTAGCTATTTGTATGTCCTTCACCTTCTTTCTGCCCCAGGAAAACTGGGCGTCATCAGGGGATGATTCCTGTATTGTCAGCTAGGTCAGTGGCAGCCAAGCAACCATGTTCATCACTCTGGAGAGCTGCTCGTACCTGGACCGTGTGGCTCAATGGGAAGAACAAGGAATTTAGCAACAGAAAGTGGGTTTGAGCCTTAGGAGGTGCTTCCTGGCTATGGAACTGTGGGCAAGTTACATAACATCTGGTCCTCAACTCACTCACCTACGACGTACATGATTACAGCAACTGACCTCAGGAGCATTGACGCAAGATTCAAATAAGATTCTACGTGGAGGTACATTGTCAGTAACACGCTAGAGGAATGTCAGCAGCTACCACTCTTGTAAGTCACAAGGACAAAGTTCCGGAGCCTCTGATCCCAAACAGACAGCATACAAGATGGGACCTGAGGCTCCTTTCCAATCTCGACCCATCTCTAAGGATGTAGGAAGTTGTCTTGGCAGTTACCCATGCCACTTTTTATTCAAAAGATTACTTATTTCTGAATATAAGTGTCAAATTGAGAAGAGGACCCTCAAATGTGCCAGTGCTACTTTTCAATATCGCAGAGGAAATAAAAGAAAGGTATAACAGTGGGAAACATGATAGAGCTGCCAAAAATAAAACCAAAAGCTGTATCTGTTTTGAAACAGTGCACGCATCACAACTTCTTGGTCAGGATAGAAAATAGAAACCGAAGAAGCCGGGCACTGTCTCCAGGGGAGACCCACTCCAGCCAGGTGCGTGGGGTTTCCTCCACACCATTTTACTCAAGTGGTGCTTCGACCTCCAAGAGGAGCTTTCAAAGCCTTCAATCAAGAGAAAGGCACCAGTATTTTTCAGGTCTTTCACGTCCCCTGGGAGTGAGGGAGACTATTGGGGAACATGATAGCAGGTCATATTGCCATGCAAGGAAAAGATTCCTAATTGCCCTAGGTGGCCCCTTGGCCTCTGGGACAGGGAAGTCCCAACCGTGGTGATACACACTAGCTTCTTTTTGCCAAGGCACCTGTAGGCGTCTTCCACTTAAGAAAGGTGAATGAAAGGAGGGGAGGCTGGGAGAGAGAGGAGGAAAGAAGGCAGAAAGAGAGGAGTAGGGGAGGTTGTCAACAATTCACGGGTTCAATAAACAGTGCTGAGTGTAGGCCATGAGGTGGTCCCCCACCCCCATGTGCAGCTCACTCTGGAGACCCAGAGGGAAACACATCTCTGCCCTCAAGTTGCTCACAGGATCCTGGGTCGGCTGGAGGGAGAAAAATTCACAGATAATCACCACGCGGAGCTTGGGTGAGTGCAGAGGAGGGGTGCGTCCCCCGCCCCAGAGCTGAGGATGTGGGCAAAGGAGTCGTCTTTAAAGAAAGGACATTGTCAGTGAAGAGAAGGACAAAAGAGCAGAAGGGAGAATGAACTGAGGAAACAGAAAGGGAGGGAAAATCAGGAGATAGCAGGGACAAAATTATTTCCTCACCCCAGGATTTATACACTCAGCTCAAATGCAAATCTTGTCCCATTGATCTGTGATTTCAGTGAATAAAGCTGCCTTTTCTGGAGCTATCGATTGTGATTGCTGATTGCGAAGCAAGTTGAGAAGGCCCGGGCAGTCCTGAATAGACCTGGGGAGTGAGCTCACAGTGGGTGGGCCTTGCACTTAATCAGAGAAGAGCAATTGCTCACAGTGATGAAGGGTCATCCTTGAGGGAGGAAGTATCTTCAATCACACCTCCCTCTCCAGTGCAAAAAACATTCTAGTTTCACAGACAGGGCCCGCTCCACCACCCCGGAGCGCTACAGGACGGGGCCCTCTTGGCCCGGTCTAAGGGTGGGGAACCTCTTTCCTCACAGGAGTGCCATACAGAAGCACATCCTATTTCCCCCAACTGTTCAGATTTATCAGTGCTCAAGGCTTGGCCTCTCTTCGGTCTATGTTGAATCCCACTGGTTTCTGGGGAAAGAGTCTGGAATTCAGCCTGACTTAGGAGAAGAGAGACTTCAGTTTTGGCCCCACTCCAGCTAGCACCTGGAAGATACCAGGGGCCAAGAGAGAGTTCGGCCTGGGGCCAGGACCTGGGAATCTTTCTTCTGCAGGAGCATGAAAGCTGTGAAGTAGGGAAGCCCAGAGCGACAGGGTGTGGAAAGAGAGAAGCACGGGGCTCAGGGCTGAAGCTTCAGAAGTTGCCATATTTAAGGGCTGGGAGAGAGAAAGATGGATCTTGGAGATGCTGACAGCAGGGCAAGAGAGAAGCAAGAAAAGGAGATCATGAAGGGACACAGGAGAGGAGAAAAATTCAGACACACCTGAGCAGGTGAGCTGAGTAAGAACCAGATGATGACAAATGCATTCAGTGCTTATCCTTGAAACCGAGCAGGACCCTGTGGGTCTCCTGGGCACGGAAGCCTTTCTGCGTCCCCCGTTTCTTGTAGGGAACAGACTCCAGCCTCCATGACCTTCCCTGAGTTTCAAAGGGCAGATTCGAACAGTTGCTAATCCAGTAAGGGAGGGGATGCAGAGACAAGGGAGGAACAGCCAAGAAACAATAGTGCAGCCTTGGGGCAGGGTCCTGGTTCTGCCTCAAGGGATAAACACAACAGCGTCCTTAAGTTCTTTATAGAATTAAAACCCAACAAATGGAAGATGTCAGCATTCTTCATACCAGAGAAGACCACCTGAGGCCAGATTAAAGGAACCAGAGAAACTCATCAAGAAGATTACCTGAGACCAGGTTAGAGCAGTGCAGGCCCTACACACACCCTAATCTTATCAGCAACCCCACCCTTGAACTGTTGCTGTAAAACTCCTCATCCTATCTTCCCTGGTTGGGACACAGAGTTTCTGGGGCAGAAGCCTGCTGTGTACCCCTTTGCCTGGCAAAGCAATAGACCTATTCTTTTCTACTTCCTCCCAAACTCTGCTTCCAAGATTCGATTCAGCACTGGTGCACAGAGGCTGACTTTCCAGCCTCACCCTGACTCAAAAGTTCACGAAGCACGTCTTCATTAGGCATTGTAGCAGGACCCATAAATACAACAGAGAGCAAAGCTTACCTGCCCTCATGATGCTTGCAGTCTCATGGGGAACATAGAGGACTGTGGCAGGCAGGGCTTCTCAAACTCTGTGGGAAAGACCAAATGTTATTGTTTTACTGACTGCCCATTGTGGATAGATACCACATCATGTCAATGTCAAGTTGCTATAAAAGTCTGTAAGTTCTTACATTTCCATACTTATCTGCTCACAGACAGACATGGCCTGCCTACCACATCTTGAGTAGCTTAGACGACAGAGATGCCGGTTGCCTACCAAACAGCTCTTCTCTCCTCCTACCTTACCAAGGGCATCCAGTGTTTTTCAGGATGCTAAGAAACTACATTTACCAGCCAAGGATAGGCAAGTAGATGTCTTTTGGTAGAGCTTATAGGAAAGTTTCATAAAGGGGTCTGACTCATCTGGTAGACATTTCCTTTGGTTCCTGCCCCTTTCATAGATGTGACGGCTTGTATTCCAACAGCTGTCTTGGAATCAGGAGGCAACATTAAGGATACTGGAACTCAAAGCTTTAAGGATCTGGGTCCCTGTTGACCATAAAGCTACCACATTGACTCTGGAGAGCATATCTCTATATTTTTTGTTACATGAAAGAAAAGCTTTTATCTGGTTTAAGCCATTCCATTTGGGGACAAACATCAAGTATATTTTTTCATCTGTCTCATGAGTTAACAGGCACTTACCATGTGGGGTGGTAAATACTATCATCACAACAATTAGGAAAGTTCAGAGAACGTGTCTCTGACACAGCTTGGAGGAGGGTTGGGGAAAGCTATCTGAAAGAGGCAAGGACTGAATGAAAGCCTGAGGGAGGAGGGGGAGTTAACTAGGGAAAAGGGTTAATGGGGAAAAGAGTTTTCCAAGCCAAAAAAATACACCGGAGTGTATGCAAAGAGCAGGAGGTGAGAGGGAGTGGGGCCATATGAAGAACTCAGAGTAGCTTAGTGTGGCTAGAACAAGAGTGTAAAGTAGGAGCGGGGAGAAGAAATAATGGAGGCTGCCAAGGGGTGGGAGGTGGTTTCCACATGAAGGAAGCAGACGCCTGACCTTATGGAAGTCTCCACCCCAACCGAATGCAGCATCTTTCAGAAGACAGTGTTCCCTGCTAGAAATCAGCTGGCAGACATTGTCCCTGGTCTCATCTCCGAGGGGGAAAGTCACGTTCTGTTTAGCCAAGTCACTCATCTCTTGGGTTTCCATTTCCACATCTGCACAACAAGCCTCATGCTACTGTCCCATCAACCTCACAAGGGATCTGTGAACAAGAGGTTGTGATATCTTACTAATAAGGAACATAAAGGCTTCCTGTTCAGCCCTCTCATTTTACTGATCAGGACCATGAGGCTCAGAGAAGTCTTCCCACGTAGGTGGGGAGAGCTGAGCCTGGAATTTCCCTCTCTCCCAACTCTTAGGTTGTTATTCTTTCCCCCGTAAAGAGCCGAGTGTTTTGCACTTGAAGTAGATGGTTATTGTTCCTGCCAAAGGGAACACAGCAGAGCGAGATGATAGAGTTTCTTATTTCAAGAAACCTAGTACTTGAAGGTGCTTTGAATAACACATACTTTTGAAACTAACTAAATATTTGGAGTGTGTCTTCCCATCCTTCCTTTCTGCTCTAAAAGCAAAAACAAGTCTCTGTAATTTGGTGGGGGTGGGGAGGCAGGGTGTTGAAATAGATAAAAGGGAAAATTTAACTCAGTTAACCACAGATGTGAAAGTGCCCCGAAGTATTTAGACAGGATTCACATCTTTGGAGGTAACTCTTAAGTTTCCACTGAATCACTGAGAAAACAGAGCTAACCCCCTTCGGTGACTTCACAGTTTCCCTCTGAAAAGGTCATTGTAATCCACCCTCTTTATTCCATAAACGAACAACTGCTAGAGCCCTGTTGGGATGACCATTGGTTGGGGGACTACAGAGAAAGTTCATAACCCAATGAGATGATATTACAGGAGTAACTGTTACTTATGAAGAGTTTGCCCATTATTTCACTTAGTGCTCATACTAACCCTGAGGGATGGGAATTGTTGTCCCCATTTTTAGATAAGGAAACAGTGCCTCCTGACTTCCTTCACATCCAGTCAGTCACTCAGCCCTGCTGAATCATCCTTCATGATGGCTCTTTGGTGCGTCACAGCTTTCCCTGTGCTTCCTGGAAACTCTGATGCCTTCTCCTCTCTGGTAGTTCCCATCCACCCAACACCCTCCATTCCCAGGTAGATGTGGGATATTTATTCTGAGGTGTCATGGCATCACTGCAAACCCCAAATGTCTAAACTGCCAGAACTTAATGTTCTCTTGCAAACTCACCTTTCATCTTAACTTTTTATTGTGAGCCAATTGCTCAAGATGGAGACCACAAAAGTTACACTTCACCCAAAGATGTCTATTCACAGACCCGAGTATACCTTGTAGTTTCCATCCTTGTTCATGCCATTCCATCCTCCAGGCTCTATTAAAATTCCATCATTTCTCTGAAATCTTCCCTGATCTTCCCAAGAAGTTGGTTTAACAACTGCAGAAAAATACATGAACAAGGATGTTCACTACAACATTGTTTCCAATGGAGTAAAAAAATCTCAGAGAAAGCAACAAGGATACATTGTACAGCACAGCAGAATACAGCCATTATTTTATAATAACTTTAAATCTAGAATAATCTATAAATATATTGAATCACTATGTTGTACACCTAAAACTAATATAATATTGTAAATCAACTCTATTTCAATAAAAAAATAACTCAGAACTGAGTCCTAGTGTCAATAGGAGACAGTGTGATAAACACATACAATGGAATAGTACACAGCCAGTGAAAAGTAAGACAAAGATAAGATATAACTATAGGTACTGATAGAGGTTAAAGAACAATAATGTATAATATGATCCTCCTACATAAAAATACGTGTTTCTATATATATAAAAATTCTGAAAGACTCAACAAAACTCTTAATAGTGTCTATCTCTGGGATGAGAGATGGAGAGTTAGAAATTTCACTCTCTCCACTAAATACATTTCTAGGTTAAATTAATTTTTATGGCAGTGAATTACTTTTGTAATAATTTTTTTTCCATTTTGGAAAAAAAGGTTTTTGTTTTTTTCCTTTTTTGAATTACTTATAGCCCATAGCATACCTGGAGGGTCTGAATATGTCTTACATATCTTTTATCCCCTATAGCATGTAGCACACTGTCTCACATGTCAAGTTTCCTTAAGTTGGGATATTTTCATTGGTTGTACAACACTTGACACAGGAGATTAAATTTAAAAGCCCTGCTCTCTGGCATTCCCTCGATTATATTATGGATGCTCCTGACACCTAAACACACACGTAATTCACCACCACCTTTACATACCTGGGTGGAAACTAAATAAGGCAAAGAATGCATAACCATCCTTCAAAGGGAAATCCTTTTCATCAGACTTGGAGAGAAGAGCTAGACCACTCAGATATATAAAATAAGGAGGGAAAAAATGAGGACAAATTTGACTGATTCTTACTCAATCCCAGCTTTCTCTTGGTTTTAAGGTTTTAAAATGTTTTCTCTGAGAAATACCGAATTATAACCAGAGTCAAAATCCAACACCAAGATAGGGGAAACTATGTTCAAAGTGCCACTGAAAAATGAGAATGTATAGGTCCTTATATTTACCTCTCCCTGGTTGTTTGTTTGTTGGGAGCTTGTGTAAATAATTTAAACTGCTGAGTTGTATTTTTGAATCTCAGTCATGTGAAAAGGTATGAAGCACCGGCAGCCGGAGCATCTCGCCAGAGGACCTTCTATGGGACAGAAAACAGGGTGCCAAGTACCCTTTCAGCAAACAGTAGTTGTGACTGTAGGCTTCTTTAGAGACCCAGAGGGACATACCGAAGAAGTAGAGCTTCAAAAACAGAAATGTCTGGTATATTGAGAAAGAAAACTAGGCTCCATAACTACCCACAGATAATAGCAAAGTAGTCTCAATGGCTAAACGAGGATATCAGTGTGTGGTGTCACTTCCAAAAACAGTTCCACATCCCAAAAGATACTTTTTTTAAAAATTTATTATTTTTTCTAATTAATTTATTTATTTGTTTTCACGTTTGGCTGTATTGGGTTGCTGGCGTGGGCTTTCTCTAGTTGTGGCGAGGGGGGGCTACTCTTTGTTGCAGTGCGCGGGCTTCTCATTGCGGTGGCTTCTCTTGTTGCAGAGCACAGGCTCTAGGCGTGAGAACTTTAGTAGTTGTGGCTCGGGGGCTCTAGAGCGCAGGCTCAGTAGTTGTGGCGCATGGGCTTAGTTGCTCCACGGCATGTGGGATCTTCCTGGACCAGGGCTCGAACCTGTGTCCCCTGCATTGGCAGGCGGATTCTTAACCACTGCACCACTAGGGAAGCCCCCCAAAAGATACTTTTAAATGTTAGTTCTACCTCCACCACACTAGTCCTTGAGAGATTTAAGTTCACCAAAATCATTTTGTGGAATTGTGATCTGTGGGGAGACAATACTTTAATATTCTCATCCATTAGTCATAAAGGCTTTATTGATGCCAACTCTATGCCTATAGGAGAGAAGAGAAGGTACTCTATGTCTGTAGAATGTAGCACAAAGAAGAAGAAGGTGAGAAATTCTGCCATCAAGGAACTGAGACAAACATGGAAGAGTGCATAATGATGAAGTTTGGTAGGATGTAATGTTATGCAAGGTTTCAGAGGATTAGTTCATCAGGAAGTTATTATGAGCCCTCTATGGGCCCTACAAATGCTGGGAATCACATGGGATACCAAAGAAATATGAGATAAGACTCAGATGCTGTTCTTCAGAACCTTAACATCTCCTTGGGGAGTGTAAGACTTTTAATGGGAATCAACATGAGAACCACAGTATAGCATAAAATACTAAATTATGTGGTACAAAGATAAGTGATAAATTGAGGGTTAAAAAAGTAGTTGAAGATGTCAATTCAATTCAATTCACTTCAATTCAACATTTTGGGAACTCCTTATTATGTAACAGGCATTAGGTAGACCCTTTGGAGATGAGAATAATAGGACAATTTGGGACAAAATGACTTCCTCCCCTAGAAGAACCTATAGTTTAATAGGCAAGACAAGACATATATATATAACACAATTAGTTCCAGATGTCACCAATTGGACTCAGTTTCTGGGCCCTACACCGTCAGTCCAATCAAAGACTGGTACTGAGTTACAAACCAGTTAGAAAGATTTTGGCAGCAAAAAGTAAAAAATACAAGGAAAATAACAAGAAAGAGGAAGACAAGAAGAAGCAGAGAAAAGAAAAAGGAGAAGGGAAGGAAAGACCTTGAATCAGATGGCTTAAACCATGAGAAATTTGCTATTCACATAACTTCAAGTCCAGATGTAGGAGGATCCCAGGCTGAGGTTACTCTCAACTCTCTGCCCAGGTGTCCTCATTCCTGGCTTCTGCCTAAAGCTAGTGCCACGTGGACAACAGGATGGCTGCAGCAACTCCAGGCGTCACTTCCAGATATGACACCAAGGAGAAAACAAGGGACAGTGTGTTTAGAGGTTTCTCTTCCAGAGCCTCCACACTCCCCTGCACTGGCCAAAACCAGTGTGGAACCATGGCCACTAGAGTCACCTACCATGAGCTGGGCCCTGCGTGAGGTGCTATGAACAAGATGAAGTTTCTGTCCTCAAAAATCTCATTCACAAAGGGGGAAAACAGATGAATAACCGAATTACAGGACCATGTGCTATCAGAAAATTTAAGAGAGGCATTTGGGAGAGATGAAGAAGGAGAAGATTCACAGAGCAGTAAAGCTACCTGGTGGAAGAGGAGGGAGTTATGGGCAGAGAGAGAAGTAAGTTCTGGGGCTAGAGGTGGATTCCATGAGTGTTGGTCAGATCATGTTCTAGGCACTACCGGGTGTGGTATATTTCTAGTGTTTGGGGAACCTGCTGGAAAGTCAATGACAGTCTGATGTCTAAAATGAGTGAATTAATGAACTCAGAGTGTAAAAAGTAGCAGGCAGTTTCAGTCATCTGGTGGGATAGGTAGGGGTCTTTCATGCTGTGCTAAGGAGTTTGAATTTTATTTTGAAGACCATGGGAAGCCACTGAATGTTTTAAGTACAGGAATGGCATGACCAAAGTTTGCTTTTGTAAATGATCATTTTTGCTGTAGTATGGTGAAGGAAAGACTGGAGGCAGCTAGAATGGTTAGCAAGAATCTGCACAATAGTAAAGGCCAGAGATGATTAGAGACTAGTCACCACCACCTAACTGTGAGTCCACCACACAGAAACTCCTGGACCTCCCTTCTCGTTCCATCCATTTGGCAGAAACATCTGCAGACAGGGAATTTTTGCCTTCATTTCCTGAGCTTAACAGGACTGAAGTTTGAATAAGCAGTCCTCCTTGTGGCCTTTGCAATTACTTAGGTGTAGTTTCAATTCTATTTCTACATGACCTACAAGTATCCTCTTAGAAGAGAACCCTCCTGCTAGTTAAAACAGACAAAAAAAACCTGTTCGTTGACCAGCGTCTGGGGCAAGGTATTATATAGACCGGGACTTTTTAAATGACTGTGATCCCTTTCGTATGTCTATGCTGATTGAGCATGGGGTTAGTCAAGAGATTTTCTGCCTCCATAAAGGACTCTTACCAAATCAGCTCTTCCCTGCCTGCTTCCTGTTACCCCAACAAGCTCACTCCCAGAAACCAATTGCTCTGGGCTGTCATTTCGTCATCTATTAAAAAAAAAAAAAAGGCAGGGAGCGGGGAATCAAAACCTGATTTAGCCTCAGGGAGTGGCTGAGGGTGAAGAGCATCCTGTCTGCTAAGTGCTCTGAGCTTTTCCAAAAGGGCAAAGGAGAAAGCGTATTATTCATGCAAGACAGTGTTTTCCACTCTCCTCATTGGGGAGCCCTCGCTGGGGGAGGGAGGAGTTGGAGCGCGGTCCTCCCGCACCCTCTCTGCACACTGTCTCCCCAAGCCCGGCCTCCGGGAGGCTCCTGGGGGGAATAAATCGCCGGCAGCACAGCTCTAAGAGAAGCCGAGTCGCAGGTGTGCAGTAGGCAGTCCTGGAGGAGGCGCCGGCCCTGGGCCAGGCGAAGAGGCTGCCTGCTCCGGGGCCAGCTTCTCTCCAGGGCGCAGACTCTCCCACAGCCGCCGTCTTGCCGGCACATAAGCCCCACCTCCAACCCGGGTCAGAACTTGGGGCCCATTAACAATGAATCACTGGGACTTGAATTCAATTCAGCCAATGCACATTCATCGGGGTAATAATCAGGGTTTTGTTTTGTTTTTTTAATCCATCCTACATATTGGCCTGTTTTTCCTTTTTGCTACAGTCACCACCTGAATAGGATTAGAGAAAGCAAAATACTGCAATTCACTGGAGATCACGTTTCCCTTTCCTCCACCTTTGCCTTTGCCTCCACTTGCTGCTGAAAAACAAACGATCAGAAAGGCTATGGCTGGGGCTCTGGGCCGACCAGGCTCAGCTCCACCTGCTTGTAGGCCCAGGCACTTAGTTATTTACTTAGCCAAAAGAGGGCACTTGGCTTCCAGAAGGCCTGTGCAGGGGCCAGAAGAGTTGACGTTTTTGCCTTGAGGCAGAGACCTCTGGGTGGCAAATGTTCTTGCAGAGAAGTTGTGCTGTGTCGTGTTTTTACAGGGGTGAGCAAAAGGTCTAACGTCCTCAGCTATGCTGATAAGGGGACAACAGTGGGTCCCAAGCACCATGACAAGCAGCCTTCTCTTTCTCTCTCACTCACACACACACACACACACACACACACACACACACACACACACACACCCCCTACCCCCTGCCTTCCTGATTAGGGAGAGGAATTTGATGAACTGTTTTTGTGGGCACCCCGGAATGGTTTGGGGGCATTTCCCAGATTGTTTCTTCCCCGGGACAATTGTTGGATCTGCTCAGAAGGGAGCCTTGATGGGATATTCAATATCATGCATTTGTTGCTTTAAAAATACCAGTGCCCCAGCAAGAGAAGGTCATGTACTTCTTATTGGCACGTGTCCCCAGACATGGTGTTTTCTTTGTCTTGGAGAATCGCTTAGGTTTAATGGGTGTTGCATACAAAGAATGATGGGAATTTGGTGATCATTTTTGAAAAACAGAAAAACAAAAATAAGAGAAATCAAGCAAAACCAGGCCATTCTCAGTGCTGTACAGACCCTGCGAAGCCACTTGGAACAGTTCTTGTCCTCCCTCAGGAAAAGCCTTTGGTGGCACCAGGGAACCTCTGGATGCATTTGGTGTCACAGAAACCTTTCTCTAATGCCCAGGTCCTCATCTTCCCTCCATGGACCACATGAGCGATTTCATTCCACCTCTCCCACAGGCCTCCTCTGCTACCCCCTAACGGATCCTATTCCTCTGTCCTGTGAACTCTGGGAAGTGATTTTACTATGGACATTTCCTGGGTGACCCCACAGAGGTAGGAAGCTCATTCCAGGGTGTTTGGCCTTAGGATGTCCCAGCTGATTCTTATACCTCAATAAGCCACATTCGATCCAAGAAAACAAGGTAATAATTATTGGCTAAATTGAAGAGTGGGGTGTTACCAATGATCACTGTGTTCCTCTCCCCCAAGCAACCTGCTCTGTGGGTGCCACTTCTGGGGCATGTCGGCTGGGGTGGGAGGGCTCCACCCCTACATCTGAGAAGGGACAGAACCTCGATCCATAAAGAGCCCTGGGCATTCCACCCCCAGCCCTAACTTGCCTGGCCTATATGTACTTCAGACAGGAATCTTTTTTTTTTTTTTTTTAAATCAGGGCTGCTGGCTTTTCAAGGCAATGCTGGGAGCATATGCCTCAGCAAGTTCTGCTTTATCCTCCCAGACCAAGCTCCTTAAGGGAAGGGCCTGGTCATATTCACCTTTGTATTCCCAGCCCATGGCATATCATAAATGTATGTCTGTAAATCATAGTAGTAGCTACCACTTAGTGAGTCCTTTACCTTATACTAAGTGCTATGTAGATATCATTTCTCACCATTAAGTGTGCTGAACTGAATTTAACGCACGTAGTAGGAATGACATTGCTTTAAGGTAACTCAGTTGTGGAATCAGAGAGACCTTCATTCAAATCCTGACATTGTCATATGTTAGTCACTTGAAATTTGAAAATAATATCTGCCCTATCTGTTCCATAGAGCTATTGTGAAGGAATGTGAAGAGATATATTTGTAAGCTATTTCTTTGTAAGTTCTAAAGTTCCCTACAAATCTAAAGTTTGCTGCACATCTAAGCTGTTGTAATATCAACATCCAGATCACACAATGGGGCTGCCACAGTTTATGAAGAGGTATGGTAAGAGGAAAAGTCACATTTCCCCCATTGATCTATTATAAATTGTTCCCTCTCATCTAACTCATAATTCCCATGACTGGCACGAGTAATAGCTTGGACAGCAAAAGAGGTGGTTGCCAAGTTACCATATTAGCTATCTAATGCTGCATAAGAAATTAGCCCCAAATTAGGTGGTTTAACCACAATAAACATGTATCACCTCACATAGTTTGTGTGGGTCAGGAATTTGAAACAGCTTTGCTCCAGGGTTCTCGAGATCTGTGCAGTTCAGATTTTGGCTGGGGCTGAGGTCATCTGAAGGCTTTACTGGCGCTGAAGGATTCACATTCAAGGTAGTTCACTCACATGTTGCTGGCTGTTGGTAGGAGGCCTCAGTACCACTTCATATGAGCTTCTGCATGAGCTACTTGCACATCCTCAGACATGGTACCTGGCTTCCGCCAGAGTGAGCAGTCCAAAAGAAAGAGCAAGCAGGAAGCCACAGTAACTCTTATGACTCTGGGCTACCAGGTCATAAAGTAGTTAGGGGGAGACATTCATGACTGTGGAACATCCCCTGGGAGAGAAGTTGCCCCGGTCTTGGCTAAAGGCTGACCAGAGGTTTTTATCCCAGAGCAGTTAGTCTTGCTCTCTCTTCTTGTTGAATGGTTTGTTCTTCCTATTGGCAGGGAAGCTCGTAGAATCACTTCTGGTAGATTTGGCTGGTTTGGGGGATGGAGGCGAAATCTTCTTTAAAAGGCATGTATTCTCTTCCTGTCTGTCAGTCCTATTTTCTTTCTGCTTTGCCTACCCTATTATAAAAACCCTCACTCTATAAGTCAAGGAGTCAATGTGGTGATTCTACCAGTTGCTGAGTATATCTACTCAAACTACAAACTACCCTGGTCCTAACAAGGATTGAGCACAGGATTAGAGCAGGGGATCACGAACTCGAAGGCCTCCAGGGGATAGCCAAATGGAGCATAACAGATCTAAGAAACAAATAACAGTGGTAAGCATTGTGGCAGACTAGAAAGCAAGTTATGGATAATTTCACACTACAGAAAGAGAAATATCTGGACCTTTCGGGAATTACTGGACATTGATTCAGAACTAATACTCATCAGTAGGGTTCCAGAAAACCACCATAACCCATAGATAAAAATAGATGTTTATCAGATTCCATTGATAAATGGAATTTGGGGCTACTTCCATCTCTTAGTGAGCCCACTACACCCACAAACATACTCTTTTGTTATTTCCATGGTTCCTGAAAATGTAGTTTGAGTAGATATATACTCAGCAACTGGTAGAATCACCACATTGGCTCCTTGACTTACAGAGTGAGAGGTTTTATAATAGGATAGCCAAAGCAGAAGCACCTGCAGCATTCCCCTCTCTACCAAGATAATGAACTAAGCGTAATATCACATGCCTGGGGGACTAGCACAGGTTTGTAAACCAACAAAAAACTCTAAAGCTATAAAGGTAATGATCTCTATCACATCTCTATTCAACTTGCCTATTTGGCCTCTGAAAAAGACAAACAGGTCTTGGAAAATGATAGTGTATTATTTTAAGTGTTACTAGGTTATGGCTACAATTGAAGCTGCTGTTCTAGATGTTGTTCCTTTACCCTAGGGGTCTGCTATATGGTTATTGATCTGGTGAATGCATTTTCTCTATTAGAAGAAGTTTGCTTTTACCTGACAGGAATAACAGTACATATTCACCACCCTGGCCTAGGGACTATGTTAATTCTTTTCCTTTGTGCCATAATTTAGATCAGGGTGATTTTTGATCCTCTTGTTACCCTACAGAACATTATGTTGGATCAAAGTCTAGATGATATCAGGCTAATCAACTAGGTAAGCAGGCAGAAGAATATATCCCACTAAAACACATGTGTGTCATAGTCTGGGAGATACATCCATTGGAAAGTCAGGGATCTCAGAGACATTTCTAGAAGCTCATGTCTCCATAATATTACAACATTTCCTCCAAGGTGAAAGAAAAATTGCTGCATCATGCATATATCACCACTAAGAACGAGCAATACCTTTACTGGCTCTCTTTGGGGGCCAATACATACCACATATGGAGGTCCTCCTCTGACCCTGTTGCTGAGGAATGCATAAGGTTGCTTTTCCTTTGAGTGGAGTCCAAAGCAGAAGCTGACTCAGGCCACAACACAAGCTATTCTGCCAATAGGTCTTCTGACTAATGAATCTAATGGAGCTTGAAGTGTTGGTGGCTGTTCAGGATGCTCATTGGAACCCATGTCAATCCCTGAAAGAAGATTCACAATGGAGAGTTCAAGCCCTGATAGAATCACCAGAATGCTTCCTTATGCCCCTTCACACCAATCCCCATCCCAACTCCTGGCAACCACTAATTCTGTTGTTATAGATTTGATTTATCTTTTCTGGAGTCTTATATAAATGGAATCAGGCAGCATGAGCTCTTTTGTATCAGAATTTTTTTCATTCAGTGTAATATTTTTGAGATTGTTCCATTCTGTCACACGTATCAGTAGTTTGTTTCTTTTTATTAATGAGAAGTTACACACTTGTATGCGCATACCACAATTTTTTTATCCATTAATAAACATCTGAGTTATTTCCAGGTTTTGATTCTTATGAATAAAGCTGCTATAAATATTCTTACAGAGTGTCCATGCGGACATACTTGTTTCTCTTGGGTAGATACCTAAGGAGTGGAATTTGGGGGGCATATGGTTAGTGCATATTTAACTTTACCAACAGACTGTTTTTCAAAGTGATTGTACCATCTTACAATCTCATCAGAAATATAGGAGAGTTCCAGTTGCTGTACATCCTCACCAACATTTGGTATTTTCAATGTTTTAAATTTTAGGTATTCTAATAGCAGTATTTCATTATGGTTTGAATTTTCAGTCCCTGGAGTCTAATGATGTCAAGCATCTTTTGATGGGCTTATTAGCTATTTTTATATCTTTTGTGAAGTGCCTGTTCAAATTTTGCCCCTTTTGAATTGATTTTCTTATTATCGAGTTGTAGAAGTTCTCTATGTGTTCTGTAAACAAGTCATTTGTCAGATATACGTATTGTGAATACTTTCTCCTAATCTGTGACTTACCTTCTCATTTTCTTAATAGAGTTTCTTGAAGAGTAGAAGCTTTGAACCTTGATGAAATTAAATTGTCACATTTTATTTAATGGCTTTCTTTTTGTGTCCTGCCTATGAAACTAATTTTTCAACCAAAGAAGTGAGGCAACAGACGAAGCTTACGGTATCCATGGTGTTACTACAGATCCCATCGCCCAGAGGCAGCCGGTCTCACAGAATGTTAAAATGGACTCGAACACTCAGTTCCAGCTCCAGCTGGGAGATACCATATTCCAAGTTTGGAGTGAGTCCTGCAGGATGTGACACATGCTGTGAACCAGTGACAAATATACAGTGTTGCTTCCATAGCTGGAAAACATGATTCCACTAACCAAAGCACCGAAGTAGGAAAGGAACCTCTAGTATTTCACCCAATGCTCCACTTTTTAAATGTTTACTTCTCATCCCTAGAACTCTGCTGGTTTAGAGGCTGTAGTACTAAAAAAAATAAATTCTCCCACCAGGGGACACAACCATGTTTCCAGTGAATTGGATGTAGAGATTGTCACCTCGAATCTTAGGCTCCTCACTCCACTGGACACTGTTGTTTACTTCATGTAAGCCTGCCCTTCAACCCTGACCCTGGACTTACCCAGTTCAGAGATGTACATTCTCTAGCTGATCAATATCTCCTGCAAAATGACTGAAGAGTTCTCAGAGTCTTTAATCAGCCAGTTACTTTGTATCTTCTCCCTTTTGCTGCAAGTATAATTTTTTTTTTAAAGAAAAGCACTTAAAATTTCAAAAACAGTTGAGCTTACCATGAGGGAGGGAATTTTTTAGATTATATGCATATTTAATTAATTATGGCATCATGTTATATGAATAGACTAACACATTGCCTACTTTATTCATTGGTATCGATTATTTTTATGATGAACCTACTGGGAGCCACTTTGCCCTAGCAGATGAATGGGGCTATAAGGGAGTCAGACACAGGATGGGTATGTTTCAATGGAGAAAGGGGTTTGGAAAGTCTAGTGCATGCAGCACCACTGTTAGTAAGAGAGGGAAAAGCCTTGCTGTGGGGAAGAAAAGGGTTCCAGTGTATACCCTAATGTGGGCACGCTGGGGCTTAGAGAGGAGATACTCACAAGGAGACATGAGAAGGAAGTAAAATCAAACTTCACTTGTCCAAAATACCTAGCCCCACCACTATGGAATAGTGTAATCTACTAGAAACTCCATAGATACCTTAGTTAGGAAAGAAAATCCTTGTCCAAACTCTTGCTAGATCTTCAAGGAAAGTTCACAGTGCCAACACTGCCTGCAACTAGACCCTATTTTTCTCATCTGCAAAATGGGGAAATTAAAAATGGATGAGGACACCTATTCTGTTTCCTAGTCTCTTGAGTTTAATACGATATCTAATTGGGTTCTTTGATCATCTCAAGCAATGGTGCATAAGGTATTTAAATTTATGAGACCGTCTCTTTTGAAGAAGTGGAAACGAAACATATTCTCAACGATTAATCTTTACATTTTCCAATGAGTGCACTTAAAAAAACAAAGTATCCTAGTGCCCAGACTAGGGGCTAAACTTGGATTTTAGTCTTAGCTCTGCCACTAACTTGTTCTGTGACCATAACCAAGTCACTTCCATCCCCAGGGATGTTATTTTGTCTACAGCATTACAGGATGAGATATCACTCACCCAGGTCCCTCCAGCTCAGGATTCAGTGATGTGGGACCTTCTGCCATAACTTGTTTCAGCCCTCACAGTGATTTGTCCCTGGGTGTCTTGTCTCAGAGTTTGGAAGTTGTGAATAGCTTCTCCTGGCCATTTGCTGTAGAGGAAAGGAAAGGCACAAAGTATGAATATCAATTGTGAACATTGTTATTTCAACAAAATTAGTCTTTGATGTATTCTCACTCTCTACCCACTGAACCTCACAGCCTAGTCTCAGCTCCCCCAACCCAAGCTTTTCCCCCCAAGTTCGGGGACTCTCACATGGTATTTAGGGTAACCTGGCGAGCGGACTGCATGGAATGCAAGAGTCTCAAGGACACAGTGAGGTTTGAGTCTTCAAGAAGATCAAGAAAATGTTTCAATAGTGATCAGAATAGCAAGTACTAACAAGTTTTTTTTTTTTCATTTATGCTTAGGACTATCAATGTTTTATTATTGGTAAAATTTAATTCAGCAAAATCATTTATTTTAAAGTAAGTTAACCTGACATACATATTTTACATGTTTTGTACACCATCTGCATGTCTTGTGGGATGGGTATTTATTCATACCAACTATATTCAGACCTCTGATGCCAAATTCTTGGAATAATTCTTATTTGGTTCATCCTAGTCCCTGGAATCTTGTTCTCCATTTGCTCATTCTAGAATCCATGAACAATCAGTCCCCAAAATACCCCATACAATATTAAGCAATGACTTAGGAAGCAGCACAGGGCACAATATGTTGATATCCATTTTGCAGTCAAGGGAATCAAGGCAAATATGGGTTAAGTAACTTTTTTTTTTTAGCACACAGAAAATAAAAAATGAAATTCAGGAGCCTCCGATAGCTGCTTGTCAAATGGAAGGCTGCCAATAAATATCTGTGAGAGAATGCAAGAAGGTAGGACAGTGTTTGAGTTACTGTACTGCAGTGCCTGCCAAAGAGCAACACAAATGCTGAGACCAGGTGGCAGGTGCCAAGCTCAACCGACTCCAAGCACCATTCTATGACACTGACATCAGGTGAACAGTTTCTTGTCTTATTTACTGTTTTTGAAGCAACTTTCTAAGTCTGTAAATTTTCAGCCCAATTTCTTCCAGCTTCTGCAACGACAGAGTACTTTGTGATTGAAGTTTATACTGATGACCCTGAACTTTCCATTCATTTGTAAATCAAAATGTGTTTTTGGGGGGCTTCCCTGGTGGCGCAGTGGTTGAGAGTCTGCCTGCTAATGCAGGGAACACGGGTTCGCGCCCTGGTCTGGGAGGATCCCACATGCCGCGGAGCGACTAGGCCCGTGAGCCACAACTACTGAGCCTGCGCGTCTGGAGCCTGTGCTCCGCAACAAGAGAGGCCGCGATAGTGAGAGGCCCGCGCACCGCGATGAGGAGTGGCCCCCACTTGCCACAACTAGAGAAGGCCCTAGCACAGAAACGAAGACCCAACGTAGCAATCAATCAATCAATCAATAAATAAATCTTTTAAAAAAAAAATGTGTTTTTGCATTTTTATGTATGGCATATGATATTTTACATTATGTATTTTATATTAAAAGAAAATTTTATCATCATAGCTATTAAATTTTATAGAAAGTATATTGAAATGCATGGCATATGCTATATTCTAATGAAATGTATTATTTCGTAATAGCTCCTTCTATATGCCAGGCCCTATCCTGGTACTTAGTCTCCAAAGATAGTTAAGAAACAGGTTGTAGACCTTAAGAAACTTACAGCCATGTGGAAGAGATGGAAATGCTTAAAAAAAATTTTTTTTGTTAAAATGCAAAGAGAAAGTCTTTGTCTACAAGAAATGCTTTCTAAAATATTTAGCATCATGTCTGCAAGTTACTGTCAAACAATCCAGCAAAAATATATATATACTGTGTATAGGTATAAATACATGTGTATATTTATATGTATATATGTGATACATGTAATATTAATATATATATACACACATTTAGAGAGACAACAATAAAGCAAATACGGGAAAATATTAGCATGTGGGGAATCTGGGTGAAGGATGTATAGCATGCATTCTCCATGAGGCAATATTGTACTCACTGAAATGGAAATTGTTCTTGGGGGCAAAGAAACTCACTCTTTTTCCATGTAAAGCTCATATATACAGAGTTCACAAGTATATTTACAGTAAATCTGTGGTATTAAAATTTCACAGCAGAAGCCAATCAGGAAAAAAAAATCTAGAAAGGGCTGGGGAGATGGGGGGCAGTAATGAGAAAAAGGTTGAGAAACATTGGAATACAGGAAATCTTTATCCTCTTTTTGCAATTTTTCTATAAGTCTGAAATTATTTCAGAACAAAAAGTGTAAACATTGCCACATGCCAGTGCTGGGAGAGTTATGAGAGCTCAGATGAGGCTGCCCCAATTCTGCAGGGCTGGTGAGGGCAGTTCTGGGTCAGGTGACAGGGGAAGTCCCCACCAGAAAGGTGACATCTGCCCCAAGTCTTGAAGGAGAATCATGAGTGTGCTGGGTAGATAAGGACATGGCCTAATCCCAACAAACCTCAGAGGAAGATTAAATTCTATATTATTTAGTTGTATTGTTTAGCATATTTTACCATATTTTAATGAAACACAAATTGATAAGGCAAGTCCTTTCTAAAGGATGACTCACAATTAAATAACAATCCTTTGTTAGGCAGAAGCTCCAACTACTAAACTTTCTAAAGAAATGGGAGTTTGAGGGAAAACCTTCTTTCCTCTAGGATTCACTCTTTTCCCAAACTTTCAGTCTCCGAGGGAATGTTTCTCAATTCGTAATTTATGGACTTAGGAAACCCTTTGGGATTTCGGACAGGGAATGTGCCATCCTGTGAAATTTGCCTTTAGCTCTGATGTTGCATTGGGTCAGGAGGCTTAAGAGAGGCAGAGGGTGGCTTTCACATTCCAGAGCAGCAAACCCTGCCTTGCTGTCAGCTGGAAATCTGACACTGAGCTGTGGAAATGCACAGAGTCAGAAATCATGCTGTGAGAAGAGGCACAGAAAGGGGCAAATGCTGGAAAAGTTGTACTTTTCTCCCCATGACAGTTGCCTTTTGTTTGGACAAATAATTTGAGGAGAGAACAAAAAAGCAGCTGTTTGCTTAATGCCAAGCCACAAAAACATGGAGCCTTTCTGGCTCCAGCCAGGAGAAAATTCCTTGTCCTAGGCATTCCTGATGATTCGCCTTCTGGTGCTGCAGACTGAGGTGACACAGAAAGCACTCACTGTCCCCAGAGCCCCTTTCACTGGGCAGAGGCCACCTCACTCATTCATAACTCAGTAGGACAGGAGACCAGGGAGGCAGAGATCTCAATGCCAGGTCAGGCCAAGCCAGAGGGTGGCTGTGATGGGGAAGGGTGACCTGAAAGCAAGTCATTAATGCATCTGGATGCCCTGCCTGCTAGTTGCTTGTTTTCTTGGCCAGAACAATCTGTAAAAAGAGCCCAAAACCTTGTGCTCAAAGGTTTTGGAGTTTGTAACATATACAGACTCATACACACGTACACACATGCCCAGAAACACACAAACTGCTTGTGATACATACATTTGGTGCCAACATAAACAGGATCTTGGCCAAAACCCGTGTTGGTTAGCAACTGGCCAATGAAGTGTTTAAAGTTAGAGGCCAACAGAAAAACCCAAACAGTGGTGTTTTTCCTAAACTCGAAGTCACCAGTCAGTATTGCTTTTCCTTTGCAGAATGGTTTTCTAATATCTTCACTCAGGAAAGATCCTGTCTGCAAAGAGGCCCGTGATGGGTTTAGCTATTAGGTGAGTTCATTACCGTAAATCCATCCAAGGCGAGTTCCAATAACAATTACAAGGCCATCGAGCCATGAAACTCAAGGGCCGCTTTGAATTTGTGACCAGTGCCGGTGAGAGGGAGGAGGGAGGTGCTGGGCTTCTAGAAGGACTAGAGGCCCCAAAGTTTATGGAAGGACTGAGGCCCCAAAGAAAGAAGGAGCAGCTTGCTGGGCCAGCCAACTGACACCTGGAAGAGCAGGCTGGGGAGGAAGCATATGCTGTTCCCGCAAACCCTCAGAGTTCACCCCTAGCACCACGTAGATGAGCACATCATCCTAGGGACACATCCACAAACTAGAGATGACTCTTCCCCACAATCTCCTACCTTCAGGTGTCAAATGCCCCTTCTACCCCCTAATAAAGTCTGTTCCCAGGGAAGGACTGATGACCATTATTTACTAGTTAGACTGATTATACTTAAGTCACTGTTACCAGGTCACAGGATATGTTGCACTTGAAGCCTATGGCCCAACGGCTTTGACTTCTGCTAGAAGAATTAGAGTCCTTGATCTGCAAATGGGAGAGGATTTGGTAGGGATGAGGAGTGGCAGCCTTTCTCAAAAGCTATGCCCACTGCCTGCATGTTCTTCCCTCTCAGCCTAATTCCCCATTCCTAAGTAGGTCATACCCTGATGAGATGGTCTCTTGGTACCATACACCTCTCCTTAGTCCTTACTGAAGTGAAGACTCATGTCTATGCTGGACCACCATTCTCTCCCAAGTGCCTAGCCCAGTGCCTGGCATATAACACATTTCAACAAATACTTGTTGAATGAATAAATCCACGAATGATTAAATGAAGGTGTGGATGGATGGATGGATGGATGGGTAGATGGGTGGATGAATGGATGATGGGTGGATAGATGGATGATGGGTCCATAGATGAATGATGACTGATGGATGATGGAATTCCAATACAGCTCGCTCCATCTGGGTCCTGTCCATCTTCCTATGATCCTGTCTCCCTGAGAACTCCCTTGCTTTCATGCAAGCTTAAAGAAATCCAGTCAATAGGTGATAGTGTTACTGGACGCTCATGATGAATTACTGCAGTAGCAACTGAGAAAGGCCAAGAGAGCAACCAAAGAGGAGGGCTGGGAAGATAAAAGGCAGAGAGGGGGAAATAGGTTGAGAGGTGTACAGAAAAACAGACCACGGGCAGCTGGAGGAGAAAGGCGGAAGCTTTAGGGACCTGAAGGAAAAACAGAAGGAAGAAAGGCGCTGAGACTAGCCATGGGGAGAGAGATGCAGCTGAGAGGGGCGAGCCATGGAAAAAGAATTTGTATTATCAGGAAAACAAAAACAACAGGGGCTTCTCTAATAGGACTGTAGGGAGGTGAAAGTGGGAGGCTGGTAAGAGAGGAGAGGAATCTTAACCAGAAAAATGTAAGTAGCAGAGAAAGAGAGAAACAAGACGAGAGAAAAATTCTGGCCCTGAAAGCTACAGAAGGGGTGCCCGGCCTGAGACAGCCAAAGCCACAGCCACCCTGCCAAGGGAGGAAAACTTAGGAGACCCGCCCAACCAGAATCCTGAAGTCTCAGACTTTTTCCACCTTATGAGCTGTAAATTGATCTATTCAGTTAGAGAAACCTGGTTTTTATTGAGTAATTTCCTCTGAACGACCTCCAGTTTTGAAAATGTCCCCAAAGTTCTCTGACTCCCGCCTCCCTCGCCGGGTCCCTGCGTCAATGCCCATAAATCACGGGAGGCAGGCCCCCCTTGCTGCTCGTCAGGTTCCCTGGCTAATCCTGACATGGCACTGGGTCCTGCTTGGGGCAGAGACCTCGGATCTGTTTGTTCTGCCGGCCAGGTCCCAGCATGCCCCTCGCTGAGCTCACATGCAGGCAGCAGCTCAGGAGCCCCCAGCCACAGAAGGGAGCTCTAACTGGTCCTAAGCCACGTCCTCCGCCTGGCCTCGATATCAAGGAAATCTCTCCATTTTTCTTCTTAGCCCTCATATGTGGCCTCTTGCAGATGCACACAAGGGGCTCTTTATGGGAAGCATTGCCCATCACTTGCTTTTACATTGCATCTTTTATGCCAGTATCCCTCAAAGCATTTTCACAGACAAGTGTCATTGTCTCCCCCTTACAGATGGCACAGAGAGGAAAGCACAGAAAGTTAAGTGGTTCAACGAAGGTCACTCGAAAAGTCAGAGCAGAGGTGGGAAGAGAACTCAGAGCTCCCTGCTCCCAGGCCTATCACCTGCCACTCCCAGGCCTAGATGGGAACAGCCAGCCTCTAAGAGGGTCCTTCCCACACTCCCAGTGGCAGCATGAAACCTCCCCATCTTTGCTACTAAAGTTCAGAACTGAAACCCCGTCTTCTTAACCAGAACTGCACAGATCTTTGGATGGAAGGGGCCATCTTGCAAAATCAACTGAAGGTCAATGGACTTGCCAAGACCCAGTAGGGTGGGAGGGGGGCCTGAAAGCCCCCTCAGGAGGTGAGATGCAGGCGTCAGGCTCAAAAAGCAATTGTGTTACCTGTGTGGCTAAGGTTTTACTGCCTGTTCAATCTGAAAGTTAGCAAAGTAGTAATCAATGAAAAGGAAATATAATTGAGAAGATTAAAAGCCGAGGGTGGGTATGGACTGGGGAGGGAAGTGATTGCTAAAGAGGTCCATTTGTATAATTCAAAAGGTCGATGCCTCTCATTAAACTCACACCTCCAGACACTCAGGGGATGAAAGAGAATCTCTCCATGCTGACTGGCTGACACCTAAGAGTTTCCTCTGGCCACTTTTAAGGGTAGTGTGAGGCCAGAGGGACAGAAGAAGCTGTTGGAAAGAGAATTTAGGGGAATCCATAAGCAAAAGAACATTTGGAGAATTGAAACACAAAACCAAGCCTTCTGACCCTTTTAAAAATGATATCCAAGTTTCTTTGAGACTCTGAGGGCTTGTTTACATGATCTGAATGGAAGCTGAACTGATGCCCAAGCAAGTTCTAGACTGGCACAGCCCTCACCTTCTTTGTTTATATTCACACCCACCCTCCAACACACACACACATACACACACACAGATTTTATCCTTACGTGAAACACATGTGTTTCTATAGCTTTGGATAAGTAATGGGCTCTGGCTGACACCACATGTTTAAGCGCACAACTAGTAACTGTATCTGTCTCTGAGACAAGTGACAAGCTTGTCTTCCACATTCCTCCCTGGGAAAGAAGGTGTATAGGGGTGTGTGTGTGTGTGTGTGTGTGTGTGTGTCTACAGGTCTAAACTAAGACTTGGGGGCTGTGGGGTCCAGGAGGCCACACCACCTCTGTCTGCCAGGACACGAGCACCAGAGCAGTCAATACTATGGTTTGCCTTCCTGCCTTTGCTCTTTTTCTATTGAGGTTGTTAACAAGAGGATACCCAGTATATCCAGGTCTCCCTTGTCCCTTCAACCATCTTCTATCCTTGCTACCTACACCAGGAACCCCTACAAGTGTGTCTTAGAGACCACAGGATACAGATAGGGCTGCCAGATTTAGCAAATGTATTTATTTGTTATTGCTGCCTAACACATTACCACAAACTTAGCAACTGAAAACAACACAATTTTTCTCTCACAGTTCGCAGGAGTCCAGAGTCTGGCGCAACGTGGGTGGGTTCTCTGCTCAGGGTCTCCCACAGCGAAAATCAGGGTCAGCCAGCCTGCCATCTCTCCTGAGGCTCGGAGTCTTCCTCCAAGCTCTTTCAGGGTGTTGTCAGAATCCAGTTCAGTGTGGTATAGGACTCATGTCCCTGTTTTCTTGTTGGCTGTTAAGTGGGGACTGCTCTCAGCTCCTAGAGGCTGACTGCTGTGCCCTGCCATGAGGCCTCCTCTGCAACACAAGAGTGTTCTCCTTCAAAGCCAACAGAGAATTCTCTACTGCTTGAAATCTTGGACTTCTTCTGTCTCTGGCTTCTAGATCCACATTGAAAGGGTTCATATGGTTAGGTCCAGCCCATACAGATAATCTCCTTTTGATTAACTCAAACTCAACTGATTAGTAACCTTAATTACATTTGCAAAAATCCTTTTTGCCATGTAATGTAAGACAATTGCAGAAGTGATGTCTCATTTAGTCACCAGTGTCACCCACACTCCAGGGGAGGAGATTATTCAAAGGTGAGGGTCATTAGTGGTGTCTAAGAATCATACCTAACACAACAAATAAAAATACAGGACACCCAGTGAAATTTGAATTTCAGATAAACAATGAAAAATTTTTTAGTATAATTATGTCCCATACAACATTTGGGACATACTTATACTGAAATATTTTTCATTGTTTATCTGAAACTCAAATTTCACTGGGTGTCCTGTATTTCAGTTGGCAACGCCAAATGCAGAGCCTCAGGGCCTCTGCTCCACATACAGGCCAAGACTGGCCTGCAGTAGAAGAAGGCATTTCCTTTGTGAAGCAGGCAGCAGTAGAACTTTCTTCAGCTGGGGGCCCTTTGGTGATAAAAGAAGGCCTCTGTGGCCTTCTTTCTACAGCATCACTGTTTCTGCTTCCCTCCCCCAGCTCCCTCAGCCCAGGGCTGTCAACGCCCTGCAAACACAAGGAGAGCAATTGCTGTTCCCAGGCCATGTGCAGAAGCGACCCCGGAGGTTGGCCACGGAGTCTCACTTGCCTAGAATCACAGCCTGGTGGGTGGGGTAGGGGATCGGGGAGGGGAGCTTGGGGTGTAGAGGGAGGCAGAAGCAACCCTAGGCTCTCTCCCTTCAGCCCTGTATGGAAGACTTCTGCCCCAGAAGAAGCTCTCCCCCTCGAAGTGGGCCCTACAGGCTCTTGGGGCAGTGGAAATCTCCCCTCACCAGCAGAGTTTTCCTTGTGAGAGACGCTTGGCTCTCCTCACGGCTGCTCCAAATCCTTGCCAGCAACACTTCAAACTCTGGCCGGCCCAGTGTTACATTTTAACAGGCCAGGCCCTATTAGCCTGATCCTAGGATGGGTTATTCTTTCCAGTTTTCACTAACAAAAATCCCCTTTTATTTGGACACTCAAGTGGCCTCTAGGAACAAGGCTTTCATGAGTTGCCAAAAATGTTCGGATGCGGCAACATTTGTGTGTGTGGCCAATTACATCGGTACCTCTGGGGCTGATCCCACAGGCTTTTCTCAGGCAAAACTTCTGTGAACTTCCAGCAGACCCCCCACCCTTTTTCCTGAGTTCTATCTGCAGGAGCAGGCCCTGGGTGGCTGCCTGGGCGGCTGGAGATGAGTTTAGGCATGGAGTTCTTACTCTTATGAAATCAATCTGAGCGGGGAGAGTGATTTATATGAGCACTAGTCGATGCATTATCAGAATTAATATCAATATTTTGCTGCTTCCCTTTTTAGGTTTTTCCTCTCATAAATCAATTCAGTTAGATAAGATTGGGCTGAGTTTTGGCTGCACACAGACTGGAGTGTTCTGCGTGGTGGACGCAGAGGACTATCTGGCGAGTTCAGACAATGCCTCCATTGTTTTCTGATTTATTGAAAGCTCAGGTTTTGTGCGTATTACATGTACTCACTGATGTTTTGCAAAGCAGGGATTAGTGAGAATTTTTCTGACCCGAAAGCCATCTCCCTACGGTGCTGGTTTCTTAGAGTCTCTGGTTTGTTGTAAGCTGCCTTTTCCATAGCCCAGTAATGGCCACTGAAATGGTGGGTAGGTGTTTTTATAATCATTCTCTCTTTCCATCTTCCTATTTGGCCAGCACACACTAACTTGTCTCATGTCTGCTCTGAGTTTCCCAACTGCCTGCAGAAGAGTATCTGTTTGAGTCTTTTCCTTCATCATCACACTTATAAAATATGTTGGTTGTGCAATCTGTCTTTCTTGTCGATGCTATCCCCTCTGCCAAGCCAGTGCAGGCTGGAGACTCCCGTCAGAAGCCCATGAATATGGGTATCTGGGGCATATTCATTAGGGTTTAGATGTTCTCTTTAATTAACCTCTTCATGCACCTCATATAAACGTTCCCTCCACTACCTGCTTCTCAGAAGTCTGTTGCAGAAGAAGGCACTAGGGAAACCTAAGGTATTTTTCTTATGATAAGGACAATATCAGAAATGTTTAGCAGTTAGTCTGCAACAGGAAATCAGGAAGAGCTGACTCAGCTTCAAATGCAGTCACACTCACTTCGCCCTTCCTCTTGTTCACCCACCACTTCTTCGCCCTTACATCATTACCCACCTGCTTGTCAGCCTCTGCAGAGCTCCATGCAATGGCTTTTGCTATCTATACTTCTTGCCTGGGGACTCCTGTGCCTCTTTTCCTCTTTTCTCTGAAAAGGAAACAGGAGAATAAACTCAGAAGAACAGGGTGCAGTCCCACTGGCACACGCAGCTGCTCCTCAGAAGCGTTTGGGTGTTAATCCCTGTAGCGGTGGCCAAAAGGCTGGCTGTGCTTTGCTTTATTAACTCTAGCAGAAATTAAGGTTTAAAAAAGTCTTAAAGAGGTGGGGCTTCCAAACCCAGGGTCTTACATAACAGTCACTCACTAAACAGTTGCAGAATCAACTAGATTTGATATTGATTAGTGTTCTTCTGTTTTAAGAGAAATTATTAGAAAACAAAACAAACCTCCCACAAGTGAAAGCTTTCCCAAATAAGGGCTTATCATTATATCCTCAGTGACAATCCCCTGTCAGAGCTACAAAATGAGCCACCCTGCCCTAGTACTTGGTGCTGGGAATTCGCAGAGCAGCCTCAGTTTTCCTGGAAACATAACATGCGCACATGTGAGCACACAGCACATCATACCACCGTCATCCCCAATCCCAGTTCACACACTGTCTCTGGCCAACACATGCCAAGTCTATTTCTTCTAAGGGGAGGACATTAGAAAGGAAAATGAATCAAGAAATTGCTTCTGGAAACTGAAAGAGACCTTTAAAATGCTGGTTCTGGAACACACACCACTGAGATGGAAATCAAAGGTGGCAAAAACTCGACAAGTGCTGTTACAAGTGAGGAGCTCTTACTCCCTTAATTCCATGTTCTAAGGCAATGATCCCCAACCTTTTTGGCACCAGGGACCGGTTTCGTGGAAGACAACTTTTTCGTGGACCGTGGGGAAGCAGGGGTTGACGGTTCAGGCGGTAATGGGAGCGAGGGGGAGCGGCAGATGAAGCTTCGATCACTCGCTCGCCGCTCACCTCCTGCTGTGTGGCCCCGTTCCTGACAGGGCCGCAACCGCTACTGGCCCGCAGCCCCGGCACTGGGGACCCCTGTTCTAAGGTGCTACGTTCCATTTCATCTATGTATATCATTAACTCAGTATTCTGGGGAGCTGGCACGTTATTAGCCCCATTTTACATATGCCAAAATTGAGGTTCGGGGAAACTAGGTGGCTTGCCCCAAGACTAAAGGGTATGAACCAAAGCTGGCTCTCTTGTTCTCCTTTTGAAAAACACTGTTCAGAATGAACACATTTTTTTCTAAATAGCAACTCTTAGTTGCATATCCTTCCAACCAGGCTGTGAAGTCCTTGATGATGGTGATGACGATGATGGTGATCATTTATTTTAATCCACTACATTTCAAGCACTGTATTATACTTAAAGGTAATTTAATCTTCAAAATGACCCTGTAAGTTATGATAATAATATTAGCACCATTTTATTAATTAGGAAAGAAAGGGCTCAGAGATGTTGATTAACTAATCCAAAGTCACACAGCTAAAAGAGAGGCATGCTCTGATTTGGACTGGGCTCTCTGTGCTCTCAGTAACTGCTGGATTGCACTGAAGAGAATGCTTGGTTAGAAAGCCCAGGGTGATTATGTTCGTGTCTATTTCCCTTTAAAGCTCAGACTTTCTTTCTCCTCATTTCTCCCAGTAGGCAATTCCAGCTGCCAGCCCCAGAGAATACGTCCTAGTGTGCAACTCACTGATACCAACCCAGGGCTGACCATCTGGAGCACAATGCACGGGGTACAAAGGAGGGCAAAATGTAAGCCTCTCTGTCTCTGTCTCAACAGCTACATTTGAGGCTCAACGTTGTCCTACTTCTGGCTTGTCACTAATAACATAGATCAGGGCCATTAAGAGAGATCCACTTATATACTTCCATGAGTCTCTAGCAGAGCCTAGAAGTGTACAGTCATGCCTCAACTACTGGAAATGTTCATGGATCACTCTGGATAAGGATTCCTCATTTTTGAGTTAGTGTGGTTGCCCAGTGAAATCAGAAAATCTGTGTTCAGCTCCCACCTCTGAAACACACTAGCTGTGTACCTTCAGGCCAGTTACTTAATTTCACTGAAGGTATTTCCTCACCTGTGAAATGGGGATAATGCTGTTCTACTTTCAGCTTCTATGAGGATTAAAAAACACCTGTTCTGGCAAGGAGTAGGCCCTCAATTAATATTGTTTTCCCTTTTGGAATACATGGAATATAATGTAGATTCATCTCAAGATGCTAGATAATATACATTTTAACCATCAACTCCTAGACTGTGTCTTCACACAGTGAAGCGCTCAGAGGTTACTGCCTTAAGTACAACTCAATTTACCCTTGCACTACGCACTCTAGCCCACCTGGGTGGACCACCTTGTGTGGCTTTACCTTGACACCTGGGAGGTTCTCAAGGGCTGCTGAGTCCAAGGGTGAGGGGTGGTCCCAGACTGTTAGGCTGGTGTTTCATCTCTTTGCCCCACACATCACTTTTCTGCTCCGTTGGTGTGACCCACAATTTATTTCTCACCTTCTCTACTCCTCTGTCCTCCAGTGATACTCTCCATCGCCCCCATACCCTCCCTCCTTTCTGATTTTCTGTTTTCTCCTTTTGCCTCCTTTCCTCCAGTTTTCTCAGTCTTTAGTACCAGTGAGACTTGGCTGGTATCACTGCTAACTGCCCAGCAGGAAACAGATGGCACACTCAAATCCAAAGAACTCTAAAAAGGTTTAATTAAAGGCATATTTGCAGTGTGGGCAGAGTGTACCACACGAGGGATGGAACTGTACCCCGGGTCTAAAGACAAGGGAGATGTTACCGCCTCTAGGCCCAAAGCGGTGGTGGGAGGGAACCTCCCCTCCAGGGAACCTCTGGAACGTAACTTTTGGAACCTAGAAGGAGAGTGTCAGAGAAGAGAGACCCATTGGAGAGAGACAAGAACCTCAGTAGAGAGAATCAGGGGGATAAATACCTCAAACCTTCTCTCCTCCCTCCCTCCCATATCCTACAAGGGTTTCCCATTGGACAAACCCAACGTGAAGCTGGAGAGAAAGGCTTCCAGGGCCCAGAGCAGGGTGAAGAAGGGTAGAGGGTCTGGAGGGACACAGACACCAAAGAGAGCTTGCCTTGCTCTGGCTCATGATCCCAGCGCTCACCAGCATTCCAGAGAGCCCACAGTCCTGGGTAGGGGGGGTGTGTGGAACAATTGGGGTGTGGCTGCCGTTTTATGCAGACGTACAGGCTAAATTGTGTTTTCCATCCTCATGCCATTTCCCTTCGTTTCTTTAATTTACTATGGCCTGCTCTACATTTTATGGAGCTATTTTAAGCCTACACAGGAGATCTTCTTGCCATACACAGGGAACAATCAATGTTCTCACTTAATAATTCATTCTTTCATTAAATGCCCCAAGTAATTAAATAAAACATGAATAAATTCCACATTGATATTTGCTAAAGTTTTGTTTCTAGAGAATTTTACCTGTTGGCTCATATGCGGGGACCATTATTTCCTATGATGAACAATGCAACAAGAAAATCTCAGAGTGTGTAGTCACAAAGTACCAAGTTCATTCTCATTGTTATCAAATGCTTACTAAACGCTCAATATTTTATAGACATCACCTCCAACACTGAAATAGTCCAATGAAGTTTTAAAGAAACTGAGGCCCAGAGAAGCTCAGTGTCTTGCCCAGGGCCACTTCGAGTAGAATTTGACAGCAGGTTTGTCTGGCACCAAAGCCTGGCTCTTTCTACTATTCTCCCCCAACTCCATCTTTCTTACACTTCTATGGGGAAGTAGGTGATACAGAAAAAATATCCTAGTAAGTCAGAGTTGTCCATATTTCAACACAAAGGTACACGTGGTGTGTGTTAAAAAAAAAAAAAAAAAAAAGAGAGAGGGAGAGGGAGAGGGAGAGAGAGAGAGAGAAAGAGAGAGAGCAAGCCAAGTGTGAATTTCAGAAACTTGGGAGAAGGGGAGAAAACTGGCAGAAAATAGGATCTTCTGCTCTACCTAATTCCCCTGAGCATCCTTTCCCAAAAGAAGTTTGGGCAGTGTTTATCCATGGGCCCAAATGTTTACCTCAGTTCTCCAAAGAAGCCCACCCTCACTGAAGGTGATTGTGTCCTGGCCCTGCTATGGATCTGTAAGAGGCACAACTGCTCCGGAAAGGGCTTTCAAATCAGTACTGGGGTCACACTCTTTTCAAAAACTTGTTTCCTTCATGACTTTTCTGTTAGCATGTTCTGATTATTTCACATCATCATAAAATATACTTCTTTGCTTTCACATTAGTTGTTTTTTGTTTTTTGTTTTTGGCCACGTGGTATGTGGGATCTCAGTTCCCCAACCAGGGATCGAACCCGTGCCCCCTGCAGTGGAAGCACGGAGCCTTAACCACTGAACCACCAGGAAAGCCCCCTCACATTAGTTTTGTAGATGGCGTGGATTGATGCTAAACCTGTGGACTGTCTCTAATGTTAGGATAGCCTCATTACTTAAGGAGGAAACTCATTTCCATATACATCCTCCCCACTCCCCTGCCCCTACCCCAAAGAGCTCCTCTTCCTGCATGTCCCTTTCGGAATAGCGGCCCTTGTCAGTCCCTTTGTGGTCTCAGTAACCCTTGAGTCCTGCCCCTCCCTCATACCCCAGCAAATCAGTCATCAAGTCTTGTTGGATCTGCGTCGTGAAGCCCTTTCTCCTTCTTTTTCACAGTGACCTCCACACTTGAAGCTCTTATCCACTCTCCTTTGACACCCAATGAGCACTCCCTATAGGATTTTTCTAAATAACTGAGCAAAAGAGCTATTTGAGAGAGATTCTCCTATCCACCTCTCCATTCCCGATCCATGTTCCACCGAGCCGCTAGAGTTAACTTTGTAATACTTGGATCTGATCATTTCACTTGCTTAAGGTACCTCCTAACATCTGCCAGTTGCCTAAGAGAATATCCCAGATCCTTTAACCTGATACAACAGGGTCCCCACCCTTCTTTCCCGGGGCTCCCTCCAGCCTACCCTGCACTCTTTACTCATTTAATCCTCCCTGCTTTGCTCATAGTGTCCTGTCTACCTACAACACTTATGGCCCTGCTTCTTATGTCTCCTCTTGCATGAGCATGAGTCCACGCTCTTAACGACTGCACTGTGAAGAGAAGGAATTCACTGGCCAGACTGGCTCAGATAGCTATGGCTAGGGGAACAAAGCCACTTATTATACACGTGGCTGGGGGGGCACTCATTTGTGGGGAGTGGGCATGGAAGGGTGAGCCATTATTAACAGGCAGCCACCCCAAGTTATCTATTATATTTCCTATGTTGCCGTAGGAACACAGAGAGGACAGGCTCCGTGTCCATGAACTAGTGTGGCAGATAGGACCAAGGCGTCCCAGAGACCTGCCTGCCAACTAAGAGAGGCTGAGGCAGGGGGATCACTTATTATACTGGTTAGCTAACACGCTTTTCTTGTCATTCACAATCTACAGAGACGTAATTCTTTACTAGTTCTTTCTGGCTCTTGATAACTCAACCTTAAATTACCATGCAAACCCTAAAGGAAGGAACAGAGGGTGAAAGAGGGAAATGGGGGGGAGGGGTGACATCAGAGAGAGGCGGGTCACAGAAATCAATGCACTTCTTGTGAAACTGTTCTTTTCTCCTCCTTTCTTCACTGGACCCACCCATTAAAATGAAGGTGAGATCAGAGTAGATTAGAATATTCTGAATGTCCTTTACCTGCAGAGTCTTCTCCTCAAAGGATATTTTAGTGGCACTATACGAATGCATCTGATAGACATGGAGCCGGCTGGTGTGCTGCGTGGGCCCCTCCACAGTGGCCTGGGAAGCAGTAGGGCTGGAGCACGATTGGAAAGCCCTGGAAAAGACCAATATCAGATCGATCTGCCCACCGGAGACGACTGAATCTCAACCTGGTCAGAAGAAGGGCAGATAAGGAAGCTCTCAGGCCAAGCCCCAGTGGAGTTTTCTGTATTCATCAAAGAATTCTAACAGAGCTGTTTTTCTTTCACCTTTGCAGGTCCCTTGCTTGAGAGGAGAAAATGGCTGTATCATTTGTGGCCTGCATGTGTTGTGTCTGGTTCCCGTGGTTTGTTTTCCTGCTTTGAAAGCGAAACCGTGCATGGCTCCGAGATGGAAAGCAGACCACGGTTTGTCAGCGCAGCCATTCGTCATGTCCCCCAGAGGGGGCTGTGAACTCCTGCAGCCTTGAGCTCTGCCAGCGCCTGGACCACCCACCTTGCAGAGCTCAGAAGGCCACCAGGCAGCGCGGGCACGAGGCTCTGCTACCCAGCTGGCCCGAGGCTTCAGCCAGCTCCCACCCACCCCTAGGGACGCAGGCCTGAAATAAACCAGTGTGATGGACCCTGGACCCAGCAGTCCAGGTCTGTTGCGGGGTGAATCTGAAGTGGGCCCAGGGTAAACGTGCAAAAAGGCCCAGAGTGAACAGAGCTTCTCAGATTCCCTTCAGAGCAGAGCCGGGTAGGAAATCACTTCACTGCTCCGTGAAAAGCCATTTGGCTATGTTTAAGTTGAACTCTTTTGTTTTTTACTGTTCTGCAGAAAGCTAGTTGTAAAACGCTCTGACATACAGCAAAAAGCAAATGTCTGCACCTGTCTGGGTGGGGAGGGTAGGGGTACAAAGGAGGCATGCAGAGACATCGCTGCAGGAAGTTTCTAGTGCAGCGGTCCCAGGCAGGTCGGCAGTGCTCAGCAACTCCATCAGACTCACCTGGGAACTTATGAAAGAGGCCCTGGTCTGCAGCAGCCCACCTAGACCTTTGGGGCTGGCAGCCTGGAATCGGCATTTGTAACAAGTCTCCCTGGTGAACATTCTGCCAACTCATTTGAGAACCAGAGCACAGGGCCATATTGATTATACAACTCCATATCTGGGGAATGTTTCTCCGAGTGAGCCCAGAAGGTGCTCTGGTCCCCAGGGGGGTCAGAGGCAGCTGGGGCTGGTCTCAGAGCTGATCAGCAGGGTCAAAGAGGAGGATCCCGTTTGCTTTGCCAGGTTGTGTCAAGGCTGGAGAAAAGGAGCTTGGCACTCAAGCCTTCTGAATCCATAAAAGCCTGGTATGAATATGCCACCTCGACCAGGAACAACAGCATATGACAGAGTGGGAACCGATTGTCTCTGGGCTCAGGGAGGAGCAAGTGGAGCCTAGAGACTGTATTTAAGACTTTGTTCACTCTTATGTTTGTGTTCATTTTTGTAGGACAGTCTCACCTTGTAATTTTAATAAAGATAAACCTGTAATAGAAAAACATGGAAGTATGTGCTTTCTCACTCTCTCTCATTTAAACCTATAGGACATCCCATCTCGTTCATCGTGGGCATATGCATCCAAGACCCTGTACCATGACCCAGGGTAGACTCCAGGCGCTTGGCATCAATCAACGGCATGGATGGGACTTCCCTTGCAACTGCAGGGACACCAAGGCCCCAGTTTATCCCAGTCTTTCAGGGTTTCCCAGAATGTGCTCAAGTAGTCCCAAGCCCCCAGTCTCCCTCCCACTGACCCCTGCCCAAGAAAACCCTCAGATCAGGCTTGGGCTCCAGGGACGGGCGGGGTTACCAGTTGTCCCAGACCACGTGGTGCTTCGTCAGCCCTCAAACTGGACGGCGACTCCTGGGTCAGGTTTCCTGACTTCATGACTTCAGCATGTGTGGCCAAAGGGACCGAGCGGTCATGCTCTCCACAACACCTGGCAGGCTCTGTCTCTTGGGCTTCGTCTTGCAAATTTTCTAAGGAAAAAAAAAATCCTAGTTATCTCATTTCTTTCCCATTGGGTATCAGGGTGAGTTTTGGTGGGAGGAAGGTATGCTGGAAAAAAATGGCTCTTACTGCTTCGTGTGCATTATCTGTCTTTGCAATCCAGTGATGAAAATGTCTGTGGGAGGGAGGAGGGGCTTTGGCAGGAGAACACATTCCAAGACCTACTGGCCGGAGCGGTCGGCTATCGTATGCTCTCCACAAATGATTTATATTAACACAGTCCGTGTTCCTGAGGTGGGGGATGACCATTACTGGCTATGGCCAAGTCTCCTTGGAAAAACAAAGAAAAGGAAGAGCTAATGGCACAATTGGTGTGAGGAGAGAAAGAGGGATTAGAGAAAAAGTACATGATGAAATGGGGATTAAAAAAAAAGAAATAGGTGGAGGGAAGAGCCAGAAGATGATTTTCTACTTTGCAAGAATTATTATTTCTATTTCCCTGATCATCCCCTTTTACTTTTAAAAGGAAAGGTGTTTTTCTTCATTGTATTAATACTCTAGAAGTACTTCATTGCATCAGACATTTTGAGAACTGTTGATTTAGGAGTCTCTCTCCTTATGATAGAATAGACAACTCTTAGTCAATATCTGAAATTCATTCAGACTTGGTAAAGACTCAGGGAGTAACTGGGTGATCCATAGGAATTTTTTTTAAATTACCTCCACTGGTGAGTGAAGTTGTTTGCTTTGGGGACAGAAACGTAGGTCAAAGTGAAGCTATCACTGGTTTCCTGCTCACTTCTTTTTTATTTGCCTACTTTTTTGCTAAAAGAGCAGTTTTTTAAGAGGATAAAGACTACTAAATTCATTCATATTTGTGATCGTCATGAGGCCTTGGACTCGCTCATTCTCATATGGTAACAGTGTTTTTCACGTGGTGAGGACTGAAGAAAAGGTCTTTAAAATGGATACAGGCAATGTCCTTGGTTGTCAGCTAACTCAGCATCAACACCACCTCCTGCTACATTCTCCTCTGCATCACAGGGGAGAAGCCTGGAAACACATTTCTCAGAAGTCTTCCCCCGTATGGTTGTGAGTTAGACTCTGCCTCTCAGAGGCCCTTGCACAAAGTTTGGAAGCCAGAGTTCTCCAGCAAGATTTCCAGGCATACATGTCAGCAGATACGGGGGTTTCCAGGCAAGCTCTAGAGAATCACCTGCTCTGGAGCTGTAGGCCAGCCGTGTCGGCTTCCTGGAGACTTGAAATTCATCGTGACTTCCAGGCAAGCTTTTGAGCACTACCCGCTCCAGAGATGCAGGCAGCTGAAATCTGCAGTGGGAGATGACCTTAGCTTCCAGACCTTCCAACAGTTTTGCAAGCCTCTAATTCTCTGAATTGAAGTCATTACTGCTTATAATACTTAGAGTGGCTTCTATTTTCCTGAGCAAGCTCTGAAAAATGCAGCAAGCCGTTGGGATGGGACAAAATCACTTTGGGAGGGAGTGCAGATCGAGTAGAGGACAAGGAAGCACATGAGCTACTTCCTTCCTTCCCCTGCCTCGCACTGTCTGACAGGCTGCCCTCCAGCTCAGTGGGCTCATTCCCAGCATCTAAGACCACCTCTGATGCTCCTCAGAGTTAAACAAAAATGGCGCCCAGGCCCCAAAGATACTCCTTCCCCGTTTTAAAGAAATAGCCGTTATTTTAAGCATCCGGCTTTACAGATTTCAAATGTTAATAGCACAACTTCTAGAACATATTGACTCAGGTTTAAAAGGAACAACCTGTGTCCAACATTGACTCAATGGAATATTCTACTACTTGAGCAGAGTATCTCAAGTAGTACAACAGTGTTTCAGTCTCTTTAGTTTATCACTAATCTCAGCAAAATCAACTGCTTGCTTCTGAACATAGTCCCTTAAACCAGAAAACATGGTGAGATCCCCAAAGGGAGGGGCTGAGCGTTGCCAGCATATATAGACACTCAAAAAATTCACTGAATGAGTTCTTGAAATCACAGAGAGAATTCCAAGAGATGTGGTAATCAGGACAAAATGGTATCTCTAAGATGCAGAAAGAACACTGAAACTTTCTAACTCTTCCATGGGGGAGCTAACAACTCAAAAGATCCTTTCAAAACCTAAACCTAAAGAGGTTCCATCCCCAGAGAATCTGAATTTCTGGGTCTCTAAGAAAGAAAGGAATGTGAAGCTATGTCTTTCTAGAACCACCTCCACCCTTGCCCTAAGAAGTATTTAACAACACAGAAATGATTTAACTGGCATGCCAGCCAGAGTACCCAAATAAACAGTTCCATTTTCCAACAAAGGGAGTGACTTAAAATCCCCTTGAAATATCTCAAAAAATTAACGTCAAGAACAACACAGGCAATAATTTGGAATGATCTCAGAGTACTGCTGCAACCTTTGTTTCTTCCTCTGGCAAAAAGAGAGTGGAATTTAGAAGCTCTGATTTTGAACCCCAGGACTGGCCACTTTTTAACTGAGTGGCCTCAGGAAAAATCACTTTGCTTTGATTTGATTTTCTTCAACTATAAAACGGTGATGATGGCATATACGCATGTACCTTCCTAACCCCCATGATTATTGTGAGGATAAAACGATAAGTGTGAAATGTCTTAGAAAATAGTAATATTCTCAGCTACTAAAATCTTGTATTCCTGATTATGATAACACTATCTAATTGCTCCAATTTTAAGTTATCACTCATTTAATGACAAAATAAACACCCTTGATAACCGATTCCTATGGCATGGGAGTGGATAGCGATTTTATTCCACTGACTTACAAACAGTAAATCTGCAACCACACAGCATAGCCATTACACAGCCATACTTACAAATAGGAAAGTCCATAGCAAAGTTGTTATGGCAACAGCTGGACAGTGAGTATGAGATTGGAGTGGACCATGTCCTCACTAATAAATGTCAGCTTGATTTGAATTACTTACTAAAGTAGAGCTTAGACAAAGCCAAAAAGGAAAACCAAAGCTTTCTCGATAAGATGGAATCCCAAAGCATAAATAAAAGATTCCACCTGAGAAGAATGATTTATTATCTCTCACTCAAGAAAAGGATGCATAGTCCATTCTATGTGACCACATCTCTTAAGTTGTTTGCTACTGGTTTATAAAAAGCTCAGGCACATGTGTACATAAACGCACAGACACACACAAGTACACACACACACACACACACAGAGATATAAGTTCAACTGAAAGAAAAACTAGAAGTCATTGGTTACTTGAAATGAAGCTAAGTACATCTTTGCCCTAAAAAAGCAAATTATCCCGCCTTCAGGTCAGAAACACTGATGAAAGTTTACATCAGCCAAAGAGAGCTTGGTGTTCAGGAAACCCGAGGCATTAAAGTGAGGCTGTCACAAAAGAAAAGAGACTGAATGTCTAAAACTTAAAAACCCATCACACCTAGCATGAAGATGTGAATGAATTTATTCTGCTTCAAACTGGTTTGGACCATATATAATTCACTTCCTTATAAGGTATTTGATTAGAAATGCTGGAAATAATCATTTTACAGCATAAAACCCTTCATTCTCCAAGTTCTCCAAGCCACCAGAGATATGACACACTGTGAAGAATATTTACATTTTTGTTAGGAAGATACCAAGTACCTTTCCTAAGAGCAGCCATCTTGGAATGAACGGTCATAATGAATTTTTTTTTTTTAGTCATACATGAACTAAATGTCTCCCTTTTCCAACATAATTTAGACAGCTGTACAAAATCAACATCAGATTTTTAAGGGTTTTTAAGGTTCTTATAGTTAGGTATCATTTATAAGACATGACCAGATATGACATGATCATCACTACTCTATAATTAAGATAAATAGAATAATTGGGATAAAATACTGGATTGGTGAAGAAGAATTTATTTGAGGGCCCAGTGGCATCTCTGTCTTGTGTTAAAAAAGCCAATCAATAAGAAACAAATATTTCAGTTGCACTATACAAACAAAGCTGACAGTTCATCATTAAAAACCTGGGTTTCCCCCCCATGCAAGCCCACCTCAGGACCTCTATCATACCTGGCAAGAACACAAGATCCCCATTTCCTTAAGAAGCTGCATCAATTTGAATGTGTTTGACTAAAACAGGTATAAACAATGAGGGAATGTATTACCTCACATATCAGGAAGGCTGGGCACATCATGGCCCAGACTCTGATACTCTGAAATTCTCTCCGTTTGGCCCTTTTGTACTCGTTGGTTTTGTCTTCAAGCTGCCTTCCTTCATGATTGCAAATTAGCTCTCAACAGCATTTAGGGCTATATTTTTCTCTATTCATGTTCAGTGAGCAAGAGACAAAAACTCTCTCCTGATTGTGGAATAAAAATCCTTCCCTTCGATCTTATTTGGCCAACTTGAGTCCCATGGCCACCCAATGGACCAATAGTTGCCAGGGGACCATCAAGTATGAACTGTCCTAATCACTGGTTCCAGAGGTAATGACCAGCAAAGGAGATGGGGTGGTAATGACTGGCTTGGACCAATCAAGACCAATCCCTGAAACGAGAGATTGAATGAACCTCTCTTGAGTTATTGGGCTACATTGGGTCAGAGGTCGAACACCAAGAAGAAAATCAGGGTTTTGTCAGGAAAGAAGAAAGGGAGAATGGATGCTAGTAAACAGCTGACAATGTCCATCTTAGAATCCAATGGGCTTACCAGAAGTGGTGAGAAGAATTTTGCCTCTGATGGTGTGTCTGGAATTTATGTGGAACAGTGGTCTTCTGTCAGTAAGAAGGGGTGTTTCAAATTGTAAACCCACATGCTTATATGTAGCCTCAGGAAAATAGATTCCAGGTTCCTTAAGAGAGAGGGCTGCAAAGAAATTTAAATAGACTGATGAAACTTTATCAGAGCCTGTTATAAGAGCCATAAAATCAGTAGAAACAAAGACATCCCCATATCAGCAAAAATAGAAATAGCAGCTACTGATTTAGGATAGCAAGTGGCAGAATGGAGAAACACAGCAAGGTAGCAGCAGAAAAGCCCAAATGCCTTCAAGAAGACAAAAGTCACCCTACCATCGAGAAGAAGGAGATTGGGGTGGCTTTGGGGATCAGTATTTCTATTAGATCAGGGTTCAAAGCTGAAAATGTGAAGATAATTCCAGAGTCCTTGGTTAACTGCTAAGAATACTTGCTTAGCACTCCTCTCTCTCCCAGGCTGGTAAAGAATTGTTTCTCATAAAAGAGAATCTTCCAAGAACTACCCAAAGGTGAGTAGACTGGATTTCCTGACTCGCTGTGTTACCATAGGAAGGTCACAGAAAAAGAGACTTAATAGTGCTCATCTTGGATAGATCAAGCCTAGAACAAGGCATGGCCTTTTCATCTGAATGTGCTTCAATATTTCTATTTTGAAGCTAGAGAAAAAAAGGTAGGAAACACTTAAGGAACTTAAAAAAATCAACGAAAACTGTGGGCAAACTAAAATTTTAAAAACAGGAATATAGTACATACCAACATAAACACACACACACACACACACACACACACAATTGCCTGAAATTTTCATATCATTAAGACCAAAGTAACTGCTTGGCTAAGTCATCTTGAATTGAAGAGAACTGATAGAACTTCCCAGAAGACTAGCTACCCATAACATACCCCAATGAAGAAATCCACTATACAGTGATAAATGGCCATGAGTTATAGAATCAAGATTCA
This sequence comes from Balaenoptera physalus, assembly GCF_965194825.1. Classification (NCBI taxonomy): domain Eukaryota; kingdom Metazoa; phylum Chordata; class Mammalia; order Artiodactyla; family Balaenopteridae; genus Balaenoptera; species Balaenoptera physalus. The sequence goes on along the minus strand of NC_138886.1, from coordinate 65,527,553 downwards.
AATAATTTTGACAGTCTAAATGTTGAAAAACAAATGATCAGTGACAAATGCAAAGTCCATTACTTTGGCTGAAAGAATCAACGGTCCAGACAGGATGATACCGGTTTAACAGCTATGAGTTTTGACTAGGTCTGTTAGGTGACCACAAGTTTAATATGTGATCATTAGAGTAATGTAACTTCTAAAAAATCAATATAATATTTAGATCACGGCAAGTGATAACTCTACCATTTTCCAACTGGACCAGACCGCATTTGGGGTTCTGGATAACTGTGGTAAATTAATGACGATGTTGACAAAGTAGGGCTTATTCAGAGGAGAGGGCAAAGGGGAAAGCCTCAGGAAACCATATCATAAATGTAGCAGAAAGAGCATCATTTAGAGTTGGAAATAGAGGTGTTCTGTTACTCTAGAGAGCAAAGACCGAGCCAGCAGATTTGAGCTCTCTGCACGAACAAGTGGACACCATTAAATGTCCTATGTCACATGCGTGGAAAGCAAAAGGACAGACCCTGGAGCCAGTCAGCCTGGGTTCATAACCTGGATCTGTCACATATTGACTTTGTAACCCTGAGCAGGTTGATGGAAACCCCCATACCTCAGTTTCCTCATCAGCAAAATGAGGACACTAGGAGTCCCTGCCTCAGAGGATTCTGATGAGGAATACATGAATTATAAGTAAAGTGCTTAGAACTGCGCCTGGTAAATCGTAAAAACTGTAAACATCTTTGCTATTAATACAAAGAACCGGCTTTTTCACCAACAGAGATTCCATGTGTATTGGTTTGCTAAGGCTACACTAACAAAATACCACAAACTGGGTGGCTTAAACAACAGAAATCCATTGCCTCACAATTCTGGAGGCTACAAGTCTGAAATCAAGGTGTTGGCAAGGTTGATTCCTTCTTAGGGCTGTAAGAATCAGTTCCATGCCTCTTTCCTAGCTTCTGGTAGTTTGCTGGCAATCTTTGGTGTTCCTTGGCTTTTAGAAGAATTGACCCGATCTCTGCCTTCATCTTCACATGGAGCTCTCCCTGTGTGAATGTCTAACTTCATATTTTCTCTTTTCATCGGGACACCAGTCATATTAGACTAGGGCCCACAGTAATGACCTCCTTTTAACTTATTTATCTCTGTAAAGACCCTATATCCAAATATGGTCACATCGTGAGGTACTGGGGGTTAAGACTTCAACATATGAATTTGGAGGGACACAGTTCAAGCCATAGCCATGTCGCTGGGGAGCTTTAAAAAGAGGCCAGAAGGCCTATAATCAGAGATGTTGCTGGTTTAATTCTCCAGTGCAGCTGATTTAGGACATGTTTTTACAAAACAGTTATAGGTCAAATCAGGACTTGCAGTATGCAATTTAAGGTGCAATAAAAAGCTTGATTTCTCAACCCAGAGACCTGACTTGGCCTCACAAATTACAGTAGTAAAAAGACCGGGCAATGTTACTGTTACTTCCTTTATTCGTGTTCCTGTAAAGACAGCAGGGGGATATATCTCCTTATGACCCCTTTAAGGCCACATTCTTGCTTGAGCATTCTTTTTGCTCCACAAGTAACAAGCATCCAATACAGTGGTGCCTATGGGAAAATAATATTCTATCTCTTCTGGAGCACTGCAGACTTTTTCCATCTTCAACTCATTTTATCCTCCCAACGACGATGGAGACTATGGCCATCAAATCGCTTCATGCTCATTTCCACATGTGGGAACTGAGAGGTTAAGCTTTTAGTCTGGGGTCATGTAATTAATTAATGGCGGTGCTGTGATTAGTGCTGTGATAATCTATCAATTACGAGTCAATCTATTGAGCATTTCCTATTTGTTTAGTACTGTATTAAATATTGAAGATTGAGACAGGTTATCAGACAAATCACAGCTGTGAAACTTCTAGTGCTGAAGCAGAAGCCATATCAGTGGAGGCAATAAGGATCCCTGCTCACTCTTAACTAAGCAAGCCATGACCACAAAAGTTCTCGGGACATTTTTTTTTGTCTTGGCACAACTACCCGCAGATCATCCAGAGGACTTCATTTCAACCTCCCACTACAGGCAACGTTCTGAAACACTGTTTTCCTGCACCTTGCTAGAGCTGCTCTTTCAATTCTTCCCGCATCTCAGGAAGTTCTGGAGACTGTGTCTCTGACCCATGCCTTGGAGAAAATGGCACTGCCATTTTGATCGGTCATCTTGCCACAGAAAGCAACAGCTTAGAAGTTTCCAGGGCTCTAAAACCACCTCCACTTCTTAAACTTCTCAAACCAACTCAGCAAAGAGCAGAGTGTGCCTCCCCCCAGCGTCCAAGGGCAACCCTGCTAAGTAAGTGCATCTGTGAGGCGCACTGCATAACAAACAACCATAAAAATCTCAGCGGAGATCAGCAAAAGTCTCTTATGTTTTGCTCACACGTCTGTGAGTTGACAGAGGTTTGGCTAGTGATGGAGGCTGAGCTTGGCTGGGCTTGGTTCCAACCTGTGGTTGGGTTTCGAGCTCCCCCACATGTCTCTCATCTTCCTTGGAAGAGCACTTTCCTGAGGCATGTCATTTTCATGGCAAAAAGCAGGAGCAGAAGAGGGCAAGCCCAATCCCACAAGTGTATCTCAAACCCATGTCCACATCACATCCACACACCTCCCATTCGCCAAAGCAAATCACTTGGCCAACTCTAAAGTCAAAGGGTGGGGAAGTACCCCCCCATCCACCAGGAAGCAATGTAAAAGATGGGCAGGTATAACACCACTCCAAGGGAATGGCGGATCAGACCAGTCATTTGTTTGCCCTGGTAAGGCAAAGGCCCAGTTCTTCAGGTTGCCCACGATGCCTCGCCCCCTAGGTACCTGCCCTTCCAGCAGCACAGAGTTTTGTCTTTGACCTTTGACCTATCCTGCCTTCTCCTTTCCTCCCCAGATTCCATGACACCACCTCAAAAGCAGCTCCTCCTTTCTCATGCTGCTTTATTAAAAGCTTTCTGCCAGCCTGGGAAGTTGAGGAATCCCACCTGCATCTAATAGACGATAATTTACTAATGTAACCCAGCACTGTTTGCTTTTTCCCTCAGTCTGTTGCTTGCCTGTTGCATTGTTTTTGGCCAAGTTCCAAAAATCATAATAGGAAAAGGAAAAAAGAAACTATTTAAAAGATGATTATCCAAATATCCAAGCCACTCTCCAGGTAATGAATCCATATTGAGGGAGACTAGCATGTGGAACAATAATGTAAGAGGAAAAGAAAATGAAAAATTCCCATTAAAGTAAATAGGTCCTACAAGTCTATCTTTGCAGGCCCACAACATGGAGCCCCATAGATTTAGTTGTTCACACCTCTCCCATATTTTCAGAGCCATTAACCAGGCTGGACTTGTCAGGGTTTCAACAATGTAACTGTTTAGCTATAAATTTCCCTGCCGGCTGGGGCCTGAGGTTTCCAATAATCACAGGCAAAGGCAGAAGTCAAAATAGACAGTGCATGGGAGAAGGGAGGCATGAGGGTTTACTGAAGTGGGAGGGCCTGGGGTAGCGTGGATAGAGGGTGAAGGCTGCCAGAAGAAAGGATGCCGAAGAGCAGGGCATGGGACCATGGCGGCTCTGCGTTAGATTGCAAGTAAGGCTTCTGCTTCCTGACAGCACAGAAACAAACCTGAGACCCTGGCTCCTTCCCACACAGCCAACCTGGAAGAACCACAGAAAGAAGAAGCAAGACTGGATTTGGGGAACTAATACAAAACTGTGGGGAAGCCCTTGGTAGACTGAATATGGGTGAGGACCAACTTGATGCAGCGGGTATGAGTGAAGGGATGGAGGAAGCTCCCAAGTTCTGCTCTTGCCATTCCCTTTGGAGGATAATCGCCTGCCTCACTGTGGAAAAGAAGGCAGTGCCATCAGCCCGGTGGTAGGTGGGACAAAGACAATGCAACACCCTGTGGGGTGACAAACTGATGGAAAATGTAGACTGGCCAGCTGGCCTTGTACAAATGAAAGTTTCACAAAAGAACGGGCTTACTTTTAGGATGCCCTCTACATTTTCCAACCTATTCTATTCTCCTCTTCCCCCTCCCCCTTCCTTCTCTTCTTCTTTTCTTCTTCTTCTTGTTTCCCCTCCTCCTCCCCGACACCCATACTGGCTGACTCACTAAATTGTTCATGACCCATTAACGAGTTTGAAAAACTTATCCATTGCGATCATTTCCATCCCAGGTTGCTTTCTCAGAACATTTAAGAGAGGATCCTGACCAAAGTTGTGGCCTAATGAAGGGGCAAAAAAATTGGGGTGATGGGCTATAGTTCTCAGGGACTTGAGGCACTCTGCCTTGGAGCTCACCTCTGCCCCTCTTCTAGGAGGTCCATTACTATAGGAAAAAACAATTTTTATATAGAATGTTATATTCAGGTAAATTGTGATTTAAATCTGGGAGCTCAATAGATATATTCTGAAGCATACAAGGCTTTAGCAGGCTTGCTACACAATGAACTATTTAGACAACTCAGGTAAGAAGTAAATCCAGGAGATTACTAGAAGAAATACGGGAAATAAAGGGATTTAAATAATTAGTAGAATTTTTGTTGTCTAAAAAATTTAGAAACAAAGAAAAATCAATAAGTGTATCCATAATAACCCAGAACAAAAGTTTCAAACAATATCAACAAAGGAATGGGAGAAAGGGATGGACAGCAAAGAGATACGAGAATGTGCTTATTAACACGTCCAACTGGTTCAGGGTAAGATTATAGGTGGATGATAGATGATAAATAATAGATAGATGATAGATGGATGGAATACAGATAGATATGAGATAGTTATAGGGATAAGTAAATTTAAGTATAGGAGAGACAGAGCCTCTCATATTAGCTAAAATTTTTTTGCATATATATCAACAATATGTGGTCTGTGAAAAAAATTAAAAGAAAACAGAAAGGTGAAAGGATTAAAAATTATTCAGGGCACATGTGAATCAAAGACGGTAAGAGCATCAATTTCAATATCTGACAATGGAATTCAAGACAAAAAATAATATGAAGAACAGTAAAGCAAGAACCATAAAACCACCATTGGGATATATGAACCTCACAATATAGATTCAACGTATATAAAGTAACAATGATAAAACTGGGAGAAATAGAAAACAAGGCAACACCCTCCCCCCACAAAAAAAGCATAAATCGTATAGTCACATGTGTACTTAGAGCATCTGATGGCTTCCTACTGTCCTCAGAATCACCATCAGGGCTTGTGAGGCTCCACATAATGTGGTCCCTCTTACCTCTCCAGCCCCATTCTTCATACCTCACTCTCTTCAATACGTTCTATATTTTTAAAATTTAGTTTTCTTCTTCATATGTGCCTTTCTCTCTTATTTCCAAACCTTAATATTTGTTGTTCTTCTACCCGGAACGTCTTTCCCACCTCTTTTACCTGGCTAGCTCTTACTTATCTAAATCACCTTAGCTTAGATATTACTTCTTCCACAAGCCTTAAATATTTTTGTACCTTCACAGTATTTCTCTCACTTGTAAATTTCCTGTTTGACTGTCTATCTCCCCCACTAGACTGTAAGTGCTGTGAGGAAAAGGCAGTGTCTGTGTTGATCACCAGTGGACTTCTAGTGCCCAGGACACTGACTGGCATAGGAAGGAACTGAACAGAGTATTTGCATAGTAATAAAAATTTTTTAAAAAGGAAATCATCCCAACTTCTGGTTCAGCATGGCAGAATTAACACGTGCATTTATCTCTACTTCTGTCCCCCAATAGAAGTTCATTAAAATGCCAGTAAAATGATTTTTTAAATGCATAAATCCTCCAGAACGAAGAGAAAGTTATTGCAGATAGCTTACGAAAATCAGTAAAGATGAAGCCTAACTGGGTGGGGTCGGTGGACATGGAAACCAATAAGAAGCCAGATCAAAGAGAAAAGAACTGGAAAGACTCAGTAACTGAACGCACTGGGTGTTTCAGAATATGGGGGGTCGGATATATGGCTGAAAATAAGGAGATTGATTGCAAGTCTTTATGGAAAATGTAGACACCCACCCCCCATCCCCTCATCGAGCCCACTGATACCAGGCAACTACCTTACAGCCAAGCAAAAGAAAAGAGGAAAACTACTAACCTAAAAGGTAGAGACCAAAAAGGAATTCACAGGAAATAGAGACAAGTAGGAAACAGAACAAATATATTTAAATATCTTTTTGCTATAATATTTTTTAATGTCCAGATCTTCTTTCCTAGCAATAATAATCATCATCATCGTCATCATTATTATTATCTTGCCAACCCTATTTTGTTCATTCTGACTTGCATACCTTCCCTACAGGGCTTCTATCTTTCACTAGAATAAATGCATATTTTTAAATCAACATAATGAATATTCTAAGAGAGATAAGAGAAGATTCGACATCCATGAAACAAGAACAGAACGCCTGAGAACAGGATTTTTAGCAAGTAAGTAAGAGCTCTTGGAATTTAAAAATATAATTGACAGCTTTCCTGAGAGCTGGGACAGAAAAATATATATAAAAATATGCCGTGTCTCAGCCCAAATTATCTCTCTGCTGACCTTTACCCAAAGCTCCTAAACCAAACCTGAGTATGTGGATGCTTTTCTATGCAAGGTGTGCCCTCTTGGAGAGGAGGGAACAACCTTGATCCAGTTCATCCATCAACCCCCAGTTCCTCATTTATGGTCTTAGCCCCAGGTGCAGTCTTCAGCTCCAATCTGTGTAACCACTGATTCTCCCTGGGGCCCTCCGGCAAATAGAGATCAAAAGATTTGTGTGCACAAAACAGACTAGACTAGAAGATGATACACAGGCTTAGAGAGATAAAGTGACTTGCCCAAGATCACATAGATAAGGAACAGAGACACTAAATCCTAAATTTCCTGATATCTTCTATTTGTTCATTAATTAATTCATTCAAGAAACGTTATAGCAGGGATAACAAAGATAATTATTTCCTGCAATTAAGGAGCTCACAATCTGCTGAGCAGAGAAAGAGGTAAGCAAGTCTGTTCCCAGCGATGCTAAGATGGAGCTCTGGTAAGTGGGCTATGACAGCTCAGGAAGGATGGCCAAGGAGGGTATTATGCTTGAGCTGGGTCCTAATGGATAAAGACAAGAGAAGGAGAAGATGATGGAGAGGACCAAGATAGAGGTGAGAGTGACCACTGTGCTTTGGGGGCACTGTAGTGGTTCTTCAAGTCTGGACGGCAAAGATCAAAAGTAGTCACAAGGAGAGAGGAGACTGATGCATTGGGCAGGGGACCAGATCAGCCAAGAGCCAGTGTGCCATGCCAAGGAGGCTGGACTTCATCAAACAGCCAGATAATAGGGAGACTTTTAAGGGTTTTGATCAGGCGGGTGACTCTTGCCCGGTATATAATCCATTTACTGATCTGGATTCCAAAAGCTACCAGGGTATGAGAAGGAAGAGATTGTTGTGAGCTGGTGATTAAGCCTGAAAGAGGCAGATGATTTAGGCTGATGAAAAAGAGAGGGAAGGGCTTCCCTGGTGGCGCAGTGGTTGAGAATCTGCCTGCCAATGCAGGGGACACGGGTTCGAGCCCTGGTCTGGGAAGATCCCACATGCCGCAGAGCGACTAGGCCCGTGAGCCACAATTGCTGAGCCTACGTGGCTGGAGCCTGTGCTCCGCAACAAGAGAGGCCGCGATAGTGAGAGGCCTGCGCACCGTGATGAAGAGTGGCCCCCACTTGCCGCAACTAGAGAGAGCCATCGCACAGAAACGAAGACGCAACACAGCCATAAATAAATAAATAAATAAAATTTAAAAAAAAAATTAAAAAAAAAAAAAAGAGAGGGGAGATCACTTGGAAAAGGAGACAGTGGCATGAAACAAAGTTGGGAATGAGAGCACTGAGTTCAAAGAACAACTAGAAAAGCCCTCTACCTCCAGCAAATAATGAGAGACAAGGAGGAGGGTAGGAAATATAGGGCCAGTTGAGGTAGACACCAAACTGAGGAGGTTAGACATGACTCAACATGTTGGTGCTTCTCCAAACTTTCTTCCCAGTGGCAGAGGAAAGGGAACCCCAGAACTCTTGGGTGGTGGCCAGAAGTGGACTTCTACAATCTCAGAACTTCTTTGAAATCTATGCTTAATCTTTAAAATTCATATGAGTTTTGCATTCTTCTTTACATGAGATCTGTTTTAATATAAAAATGTTTTTAATTACTTTCTCATTAAAACACTTAACTTCCCACACCCCAAGAAAGATTTCAGATGAAATTAGTGTTCCAGAAAGATGCTTCCGTGACTTCTCATGCCTCATGAATGCCAATATCTGAGAGGCACGGAGATGCCCAATGGTGAGAAATCCAGTTTCTTCAGGTAAGCCGTGAGGTGAAAGAGGTATTTGAGGAAGTTAAATACGCTGGAGGGTGCTGCACAGATGGGACAGTTTGAAATGGATGTTAGAAAGCCAGGTAAGAGGCTTTTGAGATAATCATGATGAGATCTTAGACCAGAAGATGGTGGTAGATGAAGGAAAATGACATAGACAAGAGAAATGTTTGAAGACTTGATAATGCAATATGGGGCAGGAAGGAGGAGAAGAAGTAATCAAAGATAATCCTGACTTTGAACTAGAGGGACGAGATGCCAAGGCTAAAGAGGAGGAAGCTGAGAAGGGGGGCCCTCATCCTTCCCAAGGATCAGGAGTAACATACTGACTTCAGCCAGCTGTGTGTGCCCATGTGCGTGCTGCACATGTGGAAATGTATTATACATGGTTGGACACGGGGAACAAGATCTAAGGTAGAAACACAAACGTGGGAGTGGGGATCATTCTCACAAAGGTAATAGTTGACACCACAAGAGTGAATGGAAAGCCCAAATGAGTAAGGAGAAAGAAAAAAGCACAGCAAGCTGAGGGCCCAACTTTGGGGGATATGCATAGATGAGGAGTGGAAAGGCGCAGAGGGGCCTCCGTGCAGGAAAGAGAGAAAGGTGTATCCACCTAACATACAGATGTAACACTTTCAATCACAAGTAGCAGGAAAAAATTCAAACAATAAAGGAAAAAAGGGGGGAAATTTATTGGATGGTAAGCTTGAAGAGTCCAGGTGTAGACCCTGATCTCAGGTATGATCAGATCCCAGGGCTCAAATGATGCCATTAGAAACCCATCTCTGTCCACCTCTTTACTCCTCTCCCTTTTCCGGTAGCTTCACTTTCAGACAGATTTTCATATCCTGATGGCCCCTGGAAGCACCAGGCTCTTATCCTCTCATGTCATCAACCAAGGTGAAAGAGAACTTCTCCATCCCCAAAGTTCCAACAAAAGTTTCCAGTAGAAGTTCCAGGTTTGGTTCTGATTGGACTATCTTGGCTCACAGGACCAAACACCCTGGCCAGACCTGGGTCAGGTGCCCCCAAATCTCTGCACCCAATCCTATTGGGGAAGGGGGCTGCCCTAAATGAAAGATGGTTATGCAACTTCCATAAAAAGAGTGAAACAGAGAGAGGGTCCAATGAGAGAGGGGAAGGTGTTAGGAAGCCCGGGGGCGGAGGGGGGTGGAGAGAGGGTGGCCAAACATGGGAAATGCCAAACAAAGACTAAAGGGGGACAATGGAGGCTGCACTGCACTTGGCTAGACAGGAAGCAGGCAGCTCATCTCTCCTCTACGTCTCCCTCCTGCCATAGGAGAGTGAGTGTGAGGACAGTGAAGTCCCATCCTCAGCTTTCCTCCCCCCTCATTCCCAACCTGGCATCCAGAGCCCTGGCACGCAGCCCCTCACCACCATGCCCTTCCAGAGACACGCCACAGCCACTGTGGCGGGAGCCTGCAGGCCTCTCAGGCAATAAAAAGTCCCTCCGGCTTCAGAAAGCGGCCTTGTAATGTGAGATCCAGGTCCTTCCTGGCTGGACTTCTCACCACACACATCATACAATTGCTTCTTTCCCAGCAGGTAATTTTTCCAGTGAAAGAATCACCCCTCCCCTGTCCTTTGTCTCTGACCCACCGATTGTTGGCCGAGGCAGGACCAGCAATGCTCCTTGGCTGGACTTCAGAGTTTCAGTTCAGCCGGGGGTGCTAGGCTGGGATTTAACCAAGGACTCCGAGGGGCTCACGTTCTATGAATCATCTCTCCAGCGCACCGAGACATCAAACCACACTTCACCCCTCGCTCTTTCTTTCCTGGCCGCTTTAGCTCATTGGCGTTTAAAGCAACATGGCTGGCAGCAGCTCATCTGGAACACCTTGGCATATGCTCCTCTACCATGAGAACAGGCACCCTTTACCTCAGAGAAAGAGGAACAGAGAGGCAGACAGACAGACAGACAGATGGACAGGGAGAAGGGAGTCCTGCGGACAGTAAGGATAGATATGGATTTCAAGCTTCTGCAGCGGGATGGGGAGCCACGGCAATCACATCCAAGGTTGCACTCTAGCTCGGGATGGACCAACAGCAGCTCCCCCTAGGAATCTGAGTGGGTTCTTTCTTGTGTGATGTTTTGAAGCACGTCGGCATTCCTGGGCACTGTCAGCCTCCTCCAAATGACCTGAGTGGGGGTGTGAATAGCAAGCTCTCGCCGCTTTGGGCTGTGCAGAGGGAGAGGCTGGGGATACTGCTCCAGACATTTCCTCTCGCTGTGAAAATCAAGGCCTCATCCTCAGTTCCCCAAATGCCCTTGAAGATCAAGGGGCAGATAAGTTAATCTATTATAAATTCTAATGCAACACAGTTCCCTGACCAGAGCCTCTTCTCCTTCGGTGCCCCGAGCGTTAGCCAATGTTTCATCAAAACCAGCTCCCTTCTGCAGGCCCGTGTCCGCTCCTCCCACTCACCCCAAGAGGCTCGCATGCATGCGCCTTCTGGGTGCATGTGCTACACACACACATAAGCACACACGTTCATGGACAAACATAAACACACACAAAGCCAGACCCTGATGATCCTTCCTGATTTATGACACTACCTTGCCCAGTCTGGCTTAAAATTATCATTTTTCACTCTCGGAATGTTTGAATCCCACAAAATGATGCTTAAAAACACCAAAAAGTTAATACACACACGCACACAAACACACATCAAGGAGACTCTCAGAGTTTTTCCACGAGATATTCGTTTCTGAGAACTTGTCTTCCTGTGATTTCAGCCTTACTCTTTGTTCCATCTAGGCTTAATCTCCAAGGTAATGAAAGCAAATCCCAAACCCAGGAGTAGCCCGGCCACGCCTATGGGCAGCCCTCTTCATTTCTTGGCAAGCAGAAAGTCTACCTCATCTGCTTGGAGACCCTCATAGAGCCACTTCAATACCTGCTCAGTCTTAATTCTCCCTCTTATAAAGTGGGTCTAACAAACCCCACCAGGAGTCAGGCTCTGGGAATTCGTGTGTTAACCCTTTGGAAGATGAACACATGATTATCACCATTCAGCCAGGGGGAGGGCGGGGTCAGTCTGACCCTGAGACTCAGTCTGGGTGACCAGTTTAAGAAAGCATCAGTCTAGCAGCTGGGTGCAAACAAAGGAGAAACAGCCCCCTTAGGAACCGCATTTCCAGCAGAATTTACTGCCATCACAGATTTCTACTGAACATAATAATAATCCTAAAGGAAAGCCTCTGCAGGGCTTCCTGCGTGCCCTGAACTGTGTGTCACGTGGATTAGCTCATTTGCTTCTCTGAACCACCCTCTGAGGAAGGTTCTACCATGAAGCCCTAGTTTATACACGAGGAAACAATAGTGGAAAAGTTAAATAATTTGCCCAAGTGGTGGAGCCAGACTGCACTTTTAATGCCTACAATATACTGCAGCGAGCTAGGGCCTGAACAAGCAAGCATGGGTGTGGGCGTGGAAAGGAGCCTGGAAGAAAACACAGCACAGTACCCTAGAGTTACAGGCAGTAGGATTACAGATGATTTTTTTCCTTTTCACTATAGCTTCTATATTTCACCTAGATTTTCTCATTTCTACAGTGAACATGTATTGCTTTTATAAGAATAATTTTTAAATGTTCTTTTGAGAGAGCATCTCCCATTTCTGGTTCTCAGACCACTGAGTTTTTCCAGCCAGAGCAGCAGAGACAAGCAGGGCCTAGGCTCACATGGTTAGGCAGGCTCAAACCATTCCTCAGATTCAGCCACCAAGACAAGGCAGAATGATCGAGAAGCAGTTTAGTCTGCTGTTAAGATATAGCATCATTAGGGAAGTGGAACGTGGCTTCTCGCACCCCAAATCCACCCGTGCTCCCGATGTCTGTGGACAGCATCGGGGAAACAGTGGGAAGGATGGGAAGAGACCTGGATGGGGGTCTGGAGACCAGGTTTCTAGACTTCTCTCTTTCTTTTTTTCACCTGTGGTAGCCAGCTAATTTCTTTACCATCTGAACCAGCTTTCTCACCTTGTGTCCTCTGAGGGCCTCCTGGACTCTAAGAGATGCTGCGTGAGCGCCAGCCACTCTCCACGCTCTTTACATGTGCTATCTCACTTCATCACCACAAGAAGCCCGGGGAGTTGACCTTGATACTCCCATTTCACAGATGGGAACCCTGAAGCTCCAAGACTAAATAACTTGATCAAGGTCACAAAGCAGGTAAGCCAATGAGCTTGGATGCAAACCCAGGTACATCCAAGCCCCAGATTTTGGAGTTCTTTTTGAGTTAATCACACTGTCAGAATTCTTATGCTAACATTCCAGAGACAAATCCCTGGCCCAATCCACTAGCTCCAGCTATGTGTCAAAGTGGTGTCAACATTATCCTTACTGCTTTGGGGGTTGGTTTTTAAGCAAAGTGCTTTTGTAACTCTCACTCTATTTCAGCCCATCCTTCTCCCCTTCTTGTCACGCAGGCTTCACAAAGTCCTTCAGGGTCTCTCAAGCTTTCCCAGGTTCATCAGAAAGAGAGCTCAGCTCTCTGGCACCCACAGAGAGACAATCACACATTAGCCCCTAGGTGCTGGCCCATAAGCTTTTCCCAGAATGGACCAGAAGTGGGAGGGAGGAGGGAGCTTGCACTACACCCAGCCTGTTAGCTCTTAGGGCAGCCAGCAATAATGGAGAATGTGATAAGCTGTCACTAGAAGCCAGCTCAGTTCTCCGAGACTTAATGGTAGAATAACACAATAGGGTCAGACTAAAAAGGTTCCCTTATGAAAATTTTATCAGCAACTTTGGTAAATGGCTATGCGAAAGGTGCTTTGCTCCCAGGCAGACCTGGGACCCCATTTTACAAGGTACAGGCGGCCTGCATTGCATCACCCCCACAAGATATTAAGGGCACTCAAATTGAATTAACACCAAATCAAGCCGGTGCACTTAACAATACAAATGCACTTAAGGGATGCCTCAGGATGATTTGTGACTAAAGAAAGCAAAGAAGAAAACGGCCTGCAAGCCACAAGGGTGGTGTTGTGTGTCATATACAGGAAAGGCCATAAGTAGAACTTAGAATACCGGAAAACCATGAACTTCGGGGGCTCTCAAATACCTTAGACCCAGCCGTAAAGTAGAAGGCCGCTTTTGCGGTATGCAGGAACAATTGATAAATTACAGCCAATTTTCTTAGCGGCGTGGTCTCCATTACCTCTGACAGTGGCGTAACTACTCTGCTAAGATGATAAGAGGTAATAACGGTGTATCAGGTAGCGCCCCAGGAAATTCTTCGCCAGTTGCCAGGTCTCTTCGTGACAGTGATGACACAAAGATCCGCAGTGAGAGCCAAGTGATGAGAAGTGACAGCTCGCCAGGCAGACCATGACAGGTCCTAAAAAGAATCAGCGGAAAATGTCCCTGGCAGACGGGACCCCAGAGTCAGGGCTGGCCCTTTGGTTTCTTTCCTTTTCCTGTCAGCATTCGTCGGCACACATTTTCTCCTCGTGTCTTACTCTTTTGCTCTCCATTTCCCTCACCCTCTTCCCACACCCCTATTCTCACCCCCTCACCTTCTCTCTAAAACAGACCCTGTCTACTGAGCTGGAAGACAATTTGGCCATCTTCATAGATGAATAGCTCTTCTGAGATTATCTTGGAAACTTGGATACATTCTGGACTTGGGAGAATTCAGGGGGAAAAAATGGCCTCACTGGGGATTCCTTTCCATCAAGTGAAATACACACAAAAGCATGCTTTTGTTATCCTTCCAGGAAAGAGCTGTCTCCACGCAGGGTCTTAGTCTGAAAATGGGCTCCATTTAGGTTGGAGGTGGCCTCATTTTGTCAGAGTTACAGCAATTGCTTGTCGAATCATGAGGTGGCTGGGAAACTGAGGCAGGCAGGTTCTATTTTTCACTACAGAGAAAAGTTCTCGAATACCAAGAAGGACCATTTCTAGCTGCTGGTGGGTCCCAGCCGGAACTTGCTTGCTCAGGAGGCAGGCATTATCATAAGAGAAACTGGGAGGACACGAATGTCTCTATGTCTGGAATGACAGATCTTGGGCCCTTGCTCTGCTAGAATTCAGCTGTGTGACTTTGAGTGAGTTACTTGACTTCTTGAGTCGTACTTTCTCTTTTAGTAAAATGGAGACATTTGCATCTTTTCTAATGTCCTCATTGGATTGTCTTGAGGAAGCATCAAAAGTAATTACGGGAAAGGTCTTTGAAACTAGGAACCACCTACACATATAAGGCATTGTTATGATGAAAATAATCTACAAAATACACATGCAGACCCACTTCTTACAAAACCAGTGCTAGGTCCCAAGAAAGAATATTCAAACTACCTGGCTTTCCATAACAGCAGCCTCCTCTCAGATAATCAGAGGAAGAGAAGAACAAACAAATGTGAAGGAAATCCACTGAAACCCCCAATCTTCACGGTACCAATTACTTGCTTGCTTCTCCCACATTGAACTTTGAAGCCAAACAATGAATGGTATCATTCCTGGCATTCCCAAGCTCACCAAATACATCTGAAGGCTTGTGTCAGGACATCTTGCTTCTCAAAGGGGAAGCCAGAGATTTGCCCCATCTTCAGATCATCCTCAGAGAAGTCAGCCAGCACGACAGGTGACAGCATTGCATGATACACATCCTTCTGGGGGTCCTTTACCTTCACCCTGGGCACCTGGAGTCCCTGCCCATGTTCTGCCCTTTATTCTTCTACGTGACCCTTTATGGGCTTAGGGATCACTACTTACACATTGCTTACTTCTTACCTATTATTAGTCCTCTTTCCTCAAATAACCTTCTTTGAAGCTCATAAATCATTATTCAACAATGGTTCATCCAGGCAACAAATATTTATTGAGTGCTTACTATGTGCCCTGCATGGTGCTAGGTGTCAGGAATATAGGGGGATATAGACAACATCCCTAACTCAAGGAGCTTTCTGCATCACTGGCCCTTTCTTAACCCCATCTTTGGTTTCTCTAGTCAGAAATGCAGAGTTCTAAGCTGAGCACACCTCTCTAGTGAGGCAAACCTCTCTATAAATTGGAAAGGAAGCAAAATTTGTGTTACGTAGGAGCCTCCATGTATATGTTGCTAACTCCATCCTTCAGGCCCATCCGACAGAATTCATTCCTCCCTCACCTGGGCTCCCTTAGACTCATACATACTTTTATTACATAATGTGTTCATTTATTTGTTTAAGTGTCTCTCTCTCTCTCTCTCTCTCTCTCCCAAACACACTCTGGGCTTTTTGGCTTGGGCACCCTGCTTATCTTACTCATGCCTGAATCCAAAGCACATATCACAAGGCTTGGTCCTTAGCGGGTACTCAGTAAGCCTTTGTGGAATGAATGAATGAATGAATGAATGAATGAATTTATCTCTTGACTTTCCTGTTCATGACCATCTTCCCTTTCTTCTTTATTATCCCCAACCCCAGCCTATGATCCAGGGAGACAGTGTATCTCAGTGGTGACAACTCTGGCTTTTTCTGTAGTGTTTTGGGGTTGGCTCCTATTGGCTTGCATGAGCAGACTGTTAAATATTCGGGAATTTTTTTGAGCTGATTTAAACTGTTAGAAACTTGAAATTGGCCGTGGTGGAAGTATTTACATGATGGAAGTCAGTAAATACTGCATATCAGGCATTTAGGGTTTTGTTTTGCTTTTGTTTTTTGGGAGCCTGTTTGTCAGCACACCACTACTCTGATTTAGCCAGACTTGGATTTGTGGCTCAGCTTTGCCACTCACTACTTGTGTGACCTTGGACAACTTGCTTGGTATCTCTAGGACTCAGTTTCTTCATCTATAAAATGGGGATGATCATTATGGCTTCACAGGGTTATTGTGCGAATTAAGTGTCCTAATGTTTATAAAGTGCTTAGCACGGTTCCTCATACATAGTAAGTAGCCAATAAAAGTAACTTATTAGTATTAGTATTAGCATTATTCTCTGGCTTTCAGTTAATGCATTCTTTCATCCAGTTTGTCATACTTTTTCTTTCTCATACCTCAAAGGATTTGTGACAACTTAATAAAGCAAAAGCCATAAAGTAGAAAATACAAATTAAAAAATCACAATAAGGGAAAATAAAAATCATTCTACAAAGTCAAAATCACAACACTATCATTTGATGGAATCTAACAGACTCAGGCTCACTAGAGTGTTAGTTGGAGATTTCTTAAGTTGTCACCAACAGAGTCACAAAGTGTTAGAGTAGACAGGGCCTCAGAGATCTTCTTGTTCAATTCCTTACCTTACAGATGGAAAACTGAGGTCGGCAGACAGGAAGGAATCATTTCTTGAGCACCTCCCGGCATGATGGCAGATGCTTTCACTTTCATCGTCTCCATGCCGTTCCATTTTACAGATGAAACCGTTGAGGCCAGGGAAATTGCAGGCCCCTCCCAAAGCCACTAGGCTGGTAGTGGTAGAACTGAAATGGGACGCAGATTCCCACTTCCCAGTCCACTCCCCTCATCTTTCCAGGTACCATGTTGTCTCCTCACTCCAGGAAGAGCCGTATTGTGATAAGAGCTTCCTGAAGATCAAAAAGTCTCTCAAGATCCAACAGAATCATAGTCAAATGGAGAAACTGCAGGCACTGTGGTGGAGGGGACTTCCCAGGGAATTTCCGAGGTCTGCTTGTGACATATGAAAGAAGGACATGCATATGCACGCTGGCAGGAATAGCTGCTTTTGTATAAAACCCATCCTCATTTTGTGTTGGCTTTTGAAAAGACAGCTGTGTTCTTAATTCATTCATTTGTGGTCCCCTCTGAAGTTCAGGTCTTCTTCTGCTGGTCTTATAACTAGATTTTTTTTCTAACTTCTACTAATAGCTTTAACATCATTCTTCACACGACCTTCTGTTGGAGTGGTTAATAGGCACAGAAATCAAATCTCTTTTCCCTTCTTCTTCATCTGAAAGAAGCAGCACAGAACAAGAAAGGGGTTAAAGCAATAGATGGGATGGACATGGGAGGGCAAGGAAGGACCTGCATAATTCACAAAGTGAATGAGTTGACAGCAATGTCTCATTTGTTAGGTCACCACCCTTCTTTGGCAGCAAGCAGGCCGGTGGCCCAGCCTGGGAGTTCTGTTTTATGGGAATTGTGTTATTGCCCTCAGAGCTGTAGCTGACCTCACACCAAATAAACATGTCAGCCACTTCTCAAGTCCCCGTTCCCAGGTGTGGCATGGAGGCACTGTGCAAGGACCCTCATGGCTGCCACTCCCTTCTTCCCCACCTCCACTCAGAAATGGCTCTCGAAGTTCTGGCATCCACGCTAACAGCCCTTTTTCTCTCTTTCCTTGTCCTGTTCCCCAAATCACCTGTCACATCTATCCAAGATCTCATGAACCGGACATGCATTGCCATCTGAGTGCAGGGCAAGCCGCTTGCCTTTAGAGAAACTTCTGGATTTTAAAGAAGTTCCTGGAGACCTTCAACATGGCGGAAGAGTAAGACGCGGAGATCACCTTCTTCCTCACAAATACATCAGAAATACATCTACATGTAGAACAACTCCTACAGAACACCTACTGAACGCTGGCAGAAGACCTCAGACCTCCCAAAAGGCAAGAAACTCCCCACGTACCTGGGTAGGGCAAAAGAAAAAACAGAGACAAAAGAATAGGGACGGGACCTGCACCAGTGGGAGGGAGCTGTGAAGGAGGAAAGGTTTCCACGCACTAGGAAGCCCCTTCGCGGGCGGAGATGTGGGTGGCGGAGGGGGGAAGCTTCGGAGCCACGGAGGAGAGCGCAGCCACAGGGGTGCGGAGGGCAAAGCGGAGAGATTCCCGCACAGAGGAGCGGTGCCGACCAGCACTCACCAGCCCGAGAGGCTTGTCTGCTCACCCGCCGGGGCGGGCGGGGCTAGGAGCTGAGGCTCGGGCTTCGGTCGGATGCAGGGAGAGGACCGGGGTTGGCGGCGTGAACACAGCCTGAAGGGGTTAGTGCGCCACAGCTGGCCGGGAGGGAGTCCGGGCAAGTCTGGAGCTGCCGAAGAGGCAAGAGACTTTTTCTCACCTCTTTGTTTCCTGGTGCGTGAGGAGGAGAGGGGATTAAGAGCGCCGCTTAAAGGAGCTCCAGAGGCAGGCACGAGCCGCGGCTATCAGCATGAACCCAGAGACGGGCATGAGACGCTAAGGCTGCTGCTGCCGCCACCAAGAAGCCTGTGTGCGTGCACAGGTCACTCTCCACACTGCCCCTCCCGGGAGCCGGTGCAGCCTGCCACTGCCAGGGTCCCGTGATCCAGGGACAACTTCCCCGGGAGAACACACGGCACGCCTCAGGCTGGTGCAACGTCATGCCGGCCTCTGACGCCGCAGGCTCGCCCCGCCTCCTCTGTACCCCTCCCTCCCCGCGGCCTGGGTGAGCCAGAGCCCCCGAAGCAGCTGCTCCTTTAACCCCGTCCTGTCTGAGTGAAAAACAGGTGCCCTAAAGCGACCTACACGCAGAGGCGGGTCCAAATCCAAAGCTGAACCCCAGGAGCTGTGCGAATAAAGAAGAGAAAGGGAAATCTCTCCCAGCAGCCTCAGGAGCAGCGGATTAAATCTCCACAATCAACTTGATGTACCCGGCATCTCTGGAATACCTGAATAGACAAGGAATCATCCCAAAATTGGGATGGTGGACTTTGGGAGCAACGGTATATATATTTTTTACCTTTTTCTCTTTTTGTGAGTGTGTATGTGTAGGCTTCTTTGTGTGATTTTGTCTGTATAAGTTTGCTTTTACCATTTGTCCTAGGGTTCTGCCTGTCTTTGTTTTTTTTTTTAGTATAGTTTTTAGTGCTTGTTATAATTGGTGGATTTGGTTTTTGGTTTGGTTGCTCTCTTCTTTCTTTCTTTTCTTTTTTTAATTACTTTTTAATTTTTTAAAAATAATTACTTGTTATTTTAATAACTTTATTTTATTTTACTTATTTTTTTTCTTTCTTTCCTTCTTTCTTTCTTTATTTCTCCCTTTTCTTCGGAGCCATGTGGCTGACAGGGTCTTGGTGCTCTGGCTGGATGTCAGGCCTGTGCCTCTGAGGTGGGAGAGTCGAGTTCAGGACATTAGTCCACCAGAGATCTCCCAGCTCCATGTAATATCAAATGGTGAAAGCTCTCTCAGATATCACCATCTCAACACTAAGACCCAGCTCCACTCAACAACCAGCAAGCTACAGTGCGGGACACCCTATGCCAAACAACTAGCAAGACAGGAACACAACACTATCCATTAGCAGAGAGGCTGCCTAAAATCATAAAAAGGTCACAGACACCCCAAAACACACCACCGGATGTGGTCCTGCCCACCAGAAAGACAAGATCCAGCCTCATCCACCAGAACATAGGCACTAGTCCCCTCCACCAGGAAGCCTACAGAACCCACTGAACCAACCTTAGTCACTGGGGACAGACACTAAAAACAATGGGAATTATGAACCAGCAGCCTGCGAAAAGGAGACCCCAAACACAGTAAATTAAGCAAAATGAGAAGACAGAGAAATACTCAGCAAATGAAGGAGCAAAGTAAAAACCCACCAGACCAAACAAATGAAGAGGAAATAGGCAGTCTACCTGAAAAAGAATTCAGAGTAATGATAGTAAAGATGATCCAAAATCTTGGAAATAGAATGGAGAAAATACAAGAAATGTTTAACAAGGACCTAGAAGAACTAAAGAGCAAACAAACAACAATGAACAACACAATAAACGAAATTAAAAATTCTCTAGAAGGACTCAGTAGCAGAATAACTGAGGCAGAAGAACGAATAAGTGACCTGGAAGATAAAATAGTGGAAATAACTGCCGCAGAGCAGAATAAAGAAAAAAGAATGCAAAGAATTGAGGACAGTCTCAGAGACCTCTGGGACAACATTAAATGCACCAACATTCGAATTATAGGGGTCCCAGAAGAAGAAGAGAAAAAGAAAGGGACGGAGAAAATATTTGAAGAGATTATAGTTGAAAACTTCCCTAATATGGGAAAGGAAATAGTCAAGTCCAGGAAGCGCAGAGAGTCCCATACAGGATAAATCCAAGGAGAAACACGCCAAGATACATATTAATCAAACTATCAAAAATTAAATAAAAAGAACAAATATTAAAAGCAGCAAGGGAAAAACAACTAATAACATACAAGGGAATCCCCATAAGGTTAACAGCTGATCTTTCAGCAAAAACTCTGCAAGCCAGAAGGGAGTGACAGGACATAGTTAAAGTGATAAAAGGGAAAAACCTGCAACCAAGATTACTCTACCCAGCAAGGATCTCTTTCAGATTGGATGGAGAAATTAAAACCATAATAGACAAGCAAAAGCTAAGAGAATTCAGCACCACCAAACCAGCTTTACAACAAATGCTAAAGGAATTTCTCTAGGCAGGAAACACAAGAGAAGGAAAACACCTACAGTAACAAACCCAAAACAATTAAGAAAATGGTAATAGGAACATACATATGGATAATTACCTTACACGTAAATGGCTTAAATGCTCCAACCAAAAGACATAGACTGGCTGAATGGATACAAAAACAAGACCCGTACATATGCTGTCTACAAGAGACCCACTTCAGACCTAGGGACACATACAGACTGAAAGTGACGGGATGGAAAAAGACATTCCATGAAAATGGAAATCAAAAGAAAGCTGGAATAGCAATTCTCATATCACACAAAATAGACTTTAAAATAAAGACTACTACAAGAGACAAAGAAGGACACTACATAATGATCAAGGGATCAATCCAAGAAGAAGATATAACAATTGTAAATATTTATGCACCCAACATAGGAGCACCTCAATACATAAGGCAAATGCTAACAGCCATAAAAGGGGAAATCTACAGTAACACAATAAGAGTAGTGGACCTTAACACCCCACTTTCACCAATGGACAGATCATCCAAAATGAAAATAAATAAGGAAACACAAGCTTCAAATGATACATTAAACAAGACGGACTTAATTGATATTTATAGGACATTCCATCCCAAAACAACAGAATACACTTTCTTCTCAAGTGCTCATGGAACATTCTCCAGGATAGATCATATCTTGGGTCACAAATCAAGCCTTGGTAAATTTAAGTAAATTGAAATGAGACTAGATATCAATTACAGGAAAAAATCTGTAAAAAATACAAACACATGGAGGCGAAACAATACACTACTTAATAACCAAGAGATCACTGAAGAAATCAAAGAGGAAATCAAAAACTACCTAGAAACAAATGACGATGAAAACACGATGACCCAAAACCTATGGGATGCAGCAAAAGCAGTTCTAAGAGGGAAGTGCATAGCAATACAATCCTACCTGAAGAAACAAGAAACATCTCAAATAAACAACCTAACCTTACACCTAAAGCAATTAGAGAAAGAAGAACAAGAAAACCCCAAAGTTAGCAGAAGGAAAGAAATGCTAAAGATCAGATGAAAATAAATGAAAAAGAAATGAAGGAAATGATAGCAAAGATCAATAAAAATAAAAGCTGGGTCTTTGAGAAGATAAACAAAATTGATAAACCATTAGCCAGACTCATCAAGAAAAAAAGGGAGAAGACTCAAAAATCAATAGAATTAGAAATGAAAAAGAAGTAACAACTGACACTGCAGAAATACAAAGGATCATGAGAGATTACTACAAGCAACTCTATGCCAATAAAATGGACAACCTGGAAGAAATGGACAAATTCTTAGAAATGCACAACCTTCCAAGACTGAACCAGGAAGAAGTAGAAAATATGAACAGACCAATCACAAGCGCTGAAATTGAAACTGTGATTAAAAATCTTCCAACAAACAAAAGCCCAGGACCAGATGGCTTCACAGGTGAATTCTATCAAACATTTAGAGAAGAGCTAACACCTATCCTTCTCAAACTCTTCCAAAATATAGCAGAGGGAGGAACACTCCCAAACTCATTCTACGAGGCCACCATTACCCTGATACCAAAACCAGACAAAGATGTCACAAAGAAAGAAAACTACAGGCCAATATCACTGATGGACATGGATGCAAAAATCCTCAACAAAACACTAGCAAACAGAATCCAGCAGTACATTAAAAGGATCATACACCATGATCAAGTGGGGTTTATCCCAGGAATGCAAGGATTCTTCAATATACACAAATCAATCAATGTGATACACCATATTAACAAACTGAAGGAGAAAAACCATATGATCATCTCAATAGATGCAGAAAAAGCTTTTGACAAAATTCAACACCCATTTATGATAAAAACCCTCCAGAAAGTAGGCATAGAGGGAACTTTCCTCAACATAATAAAGGCCATATATGACAAACCCACAGCCAACATCGTTCTCAATGGTGAAAAACTGAAACCATTTCCACTAAGATCAGGAACAAGACAAGGTTGTCCACTCTCACCACTATTATTCAACATAGTTTTGGAAGTTTTAGCCACAGCAGTCAAAGAAGAAAAAGAAATAAAAGGAATCCAAATTGGAAAAGAAGAAGTAAAGCTGTCACTGTTTGCAGATGACATGATACTATACATAGAGAATCCTAAAGACTCTACCAGAAAACTACTAGAGCTAATCAATGAATTTGGTAAAGTAGCAGGATACAAAATTAATGCACAGAAATCTCTTGCATTCCTATACACTAGTGATGAAAAATCTGAAAGAGAAATTAAGGAAACACTCCCATTTACCACTGCAACAAAAAGAATAAAATACCTTGGAATAAACCTACCTAAGGAGACAAAAGACCTGTATGCAGAAAACTATAAGACACTGATGAAAGAAATTAAAGATGGTACAAACAGATGGAGAGATATACCATGTCCTTGGATTGGAAGAATCAACATTGTGAAAATGACTCTACTACCCAAAGCAATCTACAGATTCAATGCAATCCCTATCAAACTACCAATGGCATTTTTCACAGAAGTAGAACAAAAAATTTCACAATTTGTATGGAAACAAAAAAGACCCTGAATAGCCAAAGCAGTCTTGAGAAAGAAAAACAGAGCTGGAGGAATCAGGCTCCCAGACTTCAGACTATACTACAAAGCTATAGTAATCAAGACACTACGGTACTAGCACAAAAACAGAAATATAGACCAATGAAACAGGAAAGAAAGTCCAGAGATAAACCCACGCACATATGGTCACCTTATTATTGATAAAGGAGGCAAGAATATACAGTGGAGAAAAGACAGCCTCTTCAATAAGTGGTGCTGGGAAAACTGGACAGCTACATGTAAAAGAATGAAATTAGAAGACTCCCTAACACCATACACAAATATAAACTCAAAATGGGTTAAAGACCTAAATGTAAAGCCAGACACTATAAAACTCTTAGAGGAAAACAAAGGCAGAACACTCTATGACATAAATCACAGCAAGATCCTTTTAGACCCATCTCCCAGAGAAATGGAAATAAAAACAAAAATAAATAAATGGGACCTAATGAAACTTAAAAGCTTTTGCACAGCAAAGGAAACCATAAACAAGACGAAAAGAACAACCCTCAGAATGGGAGAAAATATTTACGAATGAAACACCTGACAAAGGATTAATCTCCAAAATTTACAAGCAGCTCATGCAGCTCAATATCCAAAAAACAAAAAACCCAATCTAAAAATGGGCAGAAGACCTAAATAGACATTTCTCCAAAGAAGATATACAGATTGGCAACAAACACATGAATGAATGCTCAAAATCACTAATCATTAGAGAAATGCAAATCAAAAACACAATGAGGTATCACCTCACACCAGTCAGAATGGCCATCATCCAAAAATCTACAAACAATAAATGCTGGAGAGGGTGTGGAGAAAAGGGAACCCTCTTGCACTGTTGGTGGGAGTGTAAATTGATACAGCCACTATGGAGAACAGTATGGAGGTTCCTTAAAAAACTAAAAATAGAACTACCATATGACCCAGCAATCCCACTACTGGGCATATACCCTGAGAAAACCATAATTCAAAAAGAGTCATGTACCACAATGTGCATTGCAGCTCTATTTACAATAGCCGGGACACGGAAGCAACCTAAGTGCCCATCAACAGATGAATGGATAAAGAAGATGTGGCACATATATACAGTGGAATATTACTCAGCCATAAAAAGAAACGAAATTGAGTTATTTGTAGTGAGGTGGATGGACCTAGAGTCTGTCATACAGAGTGAAGTAAGTCAGAAAGAGGAAAACAAATACTGTATGCTAACACATATATATGGAATCTAAAAAAAAAAAAAATGGTATGAAGAACCTAGGGGCAGGACAGGAATAAAGACACAGACGTAGAGAATGGACTTGAGGACACGGGGAGGGGGAAGGGTAAGCTGAGACAAAGTGAGAGAGTGGCATGGACTTATATATACTACCAAATGTAAAATAGTTAGTGGGAAACAGCTGCATAGCACGGGGAGATCAGCTCTGTGCTTTGTGACCACCTAGAGGGGTGGGATAGGGAGGGTGGGAGGGAGACGCAACAGGAAGGGGATATGGGGACATATGTATACATATAGCTGATTCACTTTGTTCTAAAGCAGAAACTAACACACCATTGTAAAGCAATTATACTCCAATAAAGATGTTAAAAAAAAAAAAAAAAAAAAAAAAGAAGGTCCTGGGAGGAGGAACACCAATACACAATTAAATACAAATTCTATTATATATTTCTTTCAAAGTAAGATCAGGCACTTTGTTTTTGTAATTATTATTTTTTACCATTTAAAAAAATATGTTTCTTATGGTTCGTTTTTCACACAGCAGTATTAACTGCTCCAGAATTAATCCCAGGTTGGCTCAACCACAAGCATAATTCGGAGCCCCATCACGCTGCCACCTGCTGGGTGAGCTTGGGTAATACTGACTCACTCTTGAGTTTTTAAATGAGGCAAGCACGATCAAAAAGAAGATCTGTGACCAAAAATGAAACAAACCCCCCACAATCCACTGGAAAGCGAACTCTAGGGGCCCGTCTGCAACCTCCACTGTGCGGAAGGCCTCTCGGGACTGTCCCTCTCTGGACGCTGACGTGCTCATCTGGGAATGTCTGTAGTTGGGCCACGGTTCCCACAGAAGATTGATGTGGATTCCAGCTCTACCACTCTCCACCTCTGTGACCTTAGTCAAGTCCCATCGACCTTAGTCCTTTAAGTGTAAAATGGGAATATTAATAGCTGCCTGACGTCCTTCACGTAGCAAACATGAATGTGCTTTGTAAACAATGATGTGGTTTTTAAAAATGGCAGCTGTTGTTACTGTGATAAGATCAAAAGTGAGCTGAGCGTGTGTTTCATTAGATAAAACCTGGGGCGCCGGGTTCTGGAAGCACTTCTTTTGGGGCTGGCGGCAAGGCCGCCGTGGAGACGGCGCAGCCTGACCTGCGGTGCCTGTGAGAGCGGCTCCAGCTCGGGATGGAGCAGAGCGATGCATTCTGGGAAAGCCCACAGCTTGCCCGTTGCCCAGACGGCCAACCTGAAGCCACATTCTCTCTTTCTTTCTTTATTTTAAATTTTTATTTTATATTGGAGCATAGTTGATTAACAATGTTGTGTTCGTTTCAGGTGTACAGCAAAGTGATTCAGCTATATATATACATGTATCTATTTTTTTTCAAATTCTTTTCCCATATAAGCCATTACAGAGTATTGAGCAGAGTTCCCTGTGCTATACACTAGGTCCTTGTTGGTTATCTATTTTATTATTTATTTATTTATTTATTTATTTATTTATCTATCTATTAATGGCTGTGTTGGGTCTTCGTTTCTGTGCGAGGGCTTTCTCCAGTTGTGGCAAGCGGGGGCCACTCTTCATCGCGGTGCGCGGGCCTCTCACCATCGCAGCCTCTCTTGCTGCGGAGCACAGGCTCCAGACGCACAGGCTCAGCAGGGTTATCTATTTTAAATACAGCAGTGTGTACATGTCAGTCCCAAACTCCCCATCTATCCCTTCCCCCGACCCTTCCCCGCTGGAAACCATAAGTTCGTTCTGTAAGTCTGAGTCGGTTTCTGGAAACCATGCTCTTTAGAAAGAATTGCGTGTATTCCCTGACAAAAAGGATTCCAACCCTTGGGCTTACTCTGAGATGGTTTTCCCAGGGCCAACCCTGCCTTAGAACTTTGCTGAGGAATTTACTTTCCTCGTTACTTGAGGGAAAGAAGAAATGCAGTTGAGACAATTATGACTCTATTCTGGAGGTGAAACGACAATTCTGGTCTGGGCTGTGTTTTACCCACACCTCGCCTTGGGGCTTTACCTGAAGTCTCCTAAGGGAAACAGGCCTGGGAGTTCGTATTTTTGTGGGCCTATTACGACGTCTTTTTGTAATAAACTTCCCAAGTTTCTGAGTCTGTAACTTGTGAAATACAATTTGCAAAGTGCCTCTTTAGGCAGAAGCACCCTTGAAATTCACGACCTCCTCCTCCTCTGAGGACCAGGGGGCAGGCATCCACATGGAGGAGGCCCTCACCCTTGCAAACACGTCTGGACCGGGTGAGGGTGACTTGTGCAGGCCAGCAAGGAACTCCCACATGCCAGGCTGCCACTGCAGGGTAACAGGCAAGGGGCTGAGAAGTGGAGGGAGGAAGAGGCAGGCGAGTGTTCTCACGGTGGCCGGTGAGGGGAGAGTGGAAGGATGTGGTCATGGGGAGAGAGGAAAGAAAGATGAATGGGGCCTGAGTCAGTCATAGGCTAAAGCAAACAGGAAGGTTTTAAAGTGAGATTTGAGGAGAGGAAGTGGTTCTGAGCAAGGGAGGGGGAGAGTTCCAGAGATCTGTCTTGGAAAAGAGCTACTCTTCATTTTTTTGGATAGTCCTACTCATGTGAATATTTCTTGGCGGTACTGACAGACGGGTGAATGAATTTTTTATTATTATTTTTTTTAAATCACAACTGGCTCCAACCTTCCCCTAGAACTTGAACCAAAAAGGATTAAGACTTTCAGTTTGAAAACGTTCAGTGTATTCATTTGTGTTCAGTTGCGCTGCTGCCTGCTGCTCTTAGCAAACACTCGGGGCCACCCAGAGGAAGGGAGCACGGGGACGGGGGTGGCCTATCCAACTGAGGTCATCTCTCGAATACTATGTCCACTGCGCCTCCCTGGTCCAGGGAACACGATCCCGGGAGAGCTCGGCATCTTTCTAAATTGCCGGATGTGGAATTACGACTGGCTAGCTTTCCACCCGGCAAGAGGGGCAGTGCGTAGTGGAGGGAGGGGAGAGGGATGGAGGTGCAGGGCGGGGGCGAGGGGGGTAAACTCACATGAAAGGCTAAGGGTTTTTTGCTGGCATTCCCATGGAAAGCCTTAAGACACAGATGCAACCAAACAAAGGGCAACCTTTGATAGATGCACAGCGCCCTGCCTTCTGCGAACTAGTCAGGACAGTTTTAAAAGCCAAAACAAAGAACAAAAAAACTTCATTTGAAGGACTTAAAAACAGCAAATCGTTCCCGCTCCTTGGGGAAGTCCCTTTCCCAAGACAGTTTATCAGAAATTGTTTTGTCCATATTGTGAAAGATAATAAAATCCTCTGGGCTTCAAGAGCTAAGAGGCATTGCTTTTGCTTCTTGTTTTATGACTCTGGGAACTGAACCTTCATAAGCCTCATTTTTCTCATCTATAAAATGGGGATAACAAGCTTTGTTCCCACCTCAAAAGATATTACATGTTTTGAATTTACATAAAGATCTGGACATGTTCACAGAAGAATATTATTCACAATAGCAGAACTTTCTGCAGAACAATAACAAATAACATCCGGGTTATCATTTGTTTCTTCCTAGTCTAAAACTGAACTTGGGCATGACCAATATTAATGCTGGATCATTTTTTATTGAGCTAGAAAATAAACTATTTAAATAAAAACCCCAATGTTTTCCTGTGCTCTGTCCACATTCTCTATTATGAAATCCAAACTCACTCCACATTGCAATAAATTTCAAACCTTGGTATAGTGAGCACATTTGAAATGCTTATATTATTTTTAATAGCTTATTGAGGGCTTCCCTGGTGGCACAGTGGTTAAGAATCCACCTGCCAATGCAGGGGACACAGGTTCGAGCCCTGGTCCAGGAAGATCCCACATGCCGCGGAGCAACTAAGCCCGTGCGCCACAACTACTGAGCCTGCGCTCTAGAGCCCACGAGCCACAACTACTGAGCCTGAGAGCCACAACTACTGAAGCCCACACGCCTAGAGCCCGTGCTCCGCAACAAGAGAAGCCACCACAATGAAAAGCCCGTGCACTGCAACGAAGAGTAGCCCACGCTCACCACAACTGGAGAAAGCCCGCGCACAGCAACGAAGACCCAATGCAGCCAAAAATAAATAAAATAAATAAATAAATAAATAAATAATAGCTTATTGAGATATGATACATGTTTCCTTATATACAGGTTTCTCCACTATCCAAAAGGACAGTGTTCCCATGAAACCTTCCATAAGCCAAAACGGCGTAAAGCGAAGAAGCAGTTACCTTAGGATGCACCTTGCTAACCAATGCATAAGATAAATCAAGATAAAACACAGATGCTCACAGACACAGTTCAAGGCTGTGGCGGCTGGATGCTGAGATGCTGAGTGTAGAAGGAGCTTGGCGGGGCCGCTCTTCCAGCCCCAATAACAGCTCGCTGCAAAACCCATCTCTGAACGTTATTTTCACTTTCTGTCTTTTTCTGTAAAAGTGAAATCGTCTTTGGATTTCTTTTGGTTAGCGAAATGGGTACTAACACAGGTCTTTCGTAAAAATGAAGTGGTGAAAAGTGAACTTTTGAAAAGCAGAGGATATCTGTATTATTTTGCACTTTAAAAACTTTACTGTCAAATATAGTAGTCACTAGCCTCAAATGGCTACTAAAATTTAAATTTGACTTAATAATTTGGTACAATTAAAAATCCAGTTCCTCAGTTACACTAATCACACTTCAATTGCTCAGTAGCCAAATGAGGCTAGTGGCTGTGGATTAGACAGTACAAAATATGGACTGTTTCCATCACTGCAGAAAGTTCTAGTTTAGAAACATTGTTCTAAAATAATGTCAGGCATACCTCAGAGATACTGTGGGTTAGGGTCCAAACCACCACAATAAAGAGAATATCACAATAAGGCGAGTTACCCAAATTTTGTGTTTTCCTGGTGCATGTGAAATTT
Source organism: Balaenoptera physalus (assembly GCF_965194825.1). Classification (NCBI taxonomy): domain Eukaryota; kingdom Metazoa; phylum Chordata; class Mammalia; order Artiodactyla; family Balaenopteridae; genus Balaenoptera; species Balaenoptera physalus. The sequence continues at coordinate 65,498,068 of NC_138886.1, read as the reverse complement.
ATGTTTATACTGTACTATAGTCAGTATATTAAGTCTGCAATAGCATAATGCCTAAAAAAAGTACATTCTTCAATTAAAACATTTTACTGTGAAAAAAAGCTAACCATCATCTGACAATACAGGATTGCCACAAACCTTCAATTTGTAAAAACCACAATATCTGCGAAGCGCAAAAAATAAGGTATGCCTGTATACTCATTACAGAAATTTGGAAAATACCTAAAACCATGAAAAAGATAAATATATTTCTTATTTTCTTACCACCCAATGAAAACCACTATTAGATTCTTTACACTGTTTTCCTTTTTCTGCACATCTGTTTCTTTTGTTTTGTTTACATTGCATGGCTGTGATCTATTGAATATACAATGTTATAGCCTGCCTTTTTAACATTAAAATACAAACATTCTTCCACGTTATTTTCTACTTTTCAGAAACATCGTCAATGGCTGGAGAATATTGCGTCAAGTAGCGGTGCCATTAGCCTATTGTTAGGCATAGAGAGGGCACATGTTTGAGTTTTTTTAAATAAAAGTAAACTTTAAAAACTCAATACCATTTGCTAGCTTAAAGGGGGCAGAGAAATTGCTTCATTCTACGGTAGTTTGTCATCAATTGTATTTTACTAGAAACATGCACACAATCCAGAACAGCTGACCGATATCCAGGAATAATCCACCTGAACCCGTGGGGGCTTCCTCTCCCTGCCTGAGCTCCTGAAAATGGTGGAGGCTGCATGCAGGCCGTCGTGCCTCTGAACACCCATCTCCCACTACTTGAAGGCTGTGCTCAGCAGATGCTAAGTAAGGGCAACATGCTGCAGAATGAGGATAATCATCACCAAATTATACGTTTCATTTGCCAAAAGCTAAGGCAGAAGGATTACGCTCTAGCAGAGCAGTCTCTCTGCAGTACCCCACGAGCCTCACGGGGCTAAGAGGTGAGGTACCTGAAAGGGCCCTCCACAGCGCCTGGCACACTCTCCAGCAAGCTTCCAGAAGCCTCCCTCTGCTGGCTCCATCCCCTTGGCAGGATCCTCTCCGCTTCCTGAACTCTGAGTGTCCAGGGCCCCAGTCTCTGCCTCTGAACTTCGCTCTACTTAAACTCTCTCCCGGGTGATCTCAGCCAGCCTCATGGCTTTAACAAGCATGAGGACCCCCAAATTTCTCTCTGCCTCCTGACCTCTTTTGGAGCTCCAGTCTCATAGACCCCCTGAACACCTCCTATAAGCATCTCAAAAGTAAAATGTAATTTTACCCCATTCTCCCCAACAAACAAATGAAGAAACCTAGGGAACAGAGTACAAATTTTCAAAAGGGTCCTCCTTGCTCTCACCTTTCTCTACCGCCTCGTTCATCATTAAATCCCACTAGTTCTACCTTCCCCACCTCCACCTCCCTGGCCTAGCAGCCATCCCCTAACTGGTCTCTGCTTCCACACTTGCCCCTCAGGGCATGACTTCTCCACCTACCCCCGCCTCCCTGAGGTGTTTGGAAACACACAGGAGCATTTGGGGTTATCACAATAATGCTTGTCACCTTTAGTGCCTAGGGACTAGTATCCCTAGTTAGAAGAGTCCCTCACAGCTAAGTATTATCCCTCCCCAAATGCCAAGAACCTATCACTGAGAAGCTTGGAACTAGAGTGATCCTTTTAAAACCAAAGTCAGATTTTGTTTGGCCCTGTTTAAAACCTCCCGTGGGTCCCCATCCCATCCAGAAAAAAACCCAGTTGCTTGCCATGACCTAGGAGGCCCCCCACCTCCCCGACCCACCCTCACCTCTCAGCCTCCCACTGCCCTGACTCTAGCCCCCGCCACATGGCCTCTGGCGCTCACTGATCTGGGCCTTCACACGGGCTGCTCTGGCTGCCTGGGGGCCTCCACCTGGCCCCCTCCCTCCTGCACTCAGGCTTCTGCTCAAATGTCACCTTGAAGGCCTTTCTACCATTGATGTCTCTAATAGACCCCGGCCCCAGCAGTCCCCTGGTGTCCGTCCCCTTTGCTTTCTTCCTCATGGAGGCAGCACAATGGGTTCCCAGGGTGTGGTTCCAGGAGCCCTTTGCCCTTTCTGGCCACGGTCTGGCTGTTGTCTATGAAGCCGTATCAGGATCAATCTCCAATATCCAGACAGGACCCAGGGTTCAGAGCGCGGATCTGGAGAAGGACCACATCCCTCCACACACTCAAAGATGCGAAGGCCTCATGAGCACACTTTGAAAAACAGCAGAAAAAGGAAGGCATGTTGTGCAGGAGGCCAGAGAGGGCATCGTCAGGCGAGGCTACAGGTGCTGGGAACTAATGCCAGCCCCCTCCCCCCTTGACAAAGGCCAGCTCAGCCCTGGAACTAAAATGAGAGCACTAACGGGGGCAAGATATGAACGCGTCAATTACACGAGAGGCAACACGCCCAGGGAGAAGGATGTCCAGATTTACACTCATCTGTGGACCCAAAAATCTTCTGGTGGAATAACTTTGAAACTGTGCCTTAAAATTCAACACTCTAAAAAGCTCGTAAAATGAAGAAGTGCAGCCACGGTGAGGCAGCCAGCGTCTTGAAGGCCGCAGCAGGTGCCAGATTCACATCAGGAGCGCTCCCTGGCCCAACAGTGCAGCATTTGGGGATTCAGCCTTCATGACAAATAGCAGCTGCTGTCACCATTGATGGTGAGGGACCATACTCAGGAGGCAGGCTGACCAGCAGATTGCTTTTTGGAGAGGCAAAGGAGCGTGAGGGGGAGAGAAGAGAGGCAGGCGTTCTTTGACCTGAATCTGCGCCTTGCATCCTGCTAAGTTATTTACATCCTCACATCCTCAAAACAAGTCTACAAGGACAGGAGACCTAGGCTTGGATGGGTGTGGTAACTCGCCCAAGGGCATGGTGTCATTGGCAGAGCTGAGATGGGGGTCCTTACTTGTCCCCACTCCCCCAGACCCCTCCCTGTCTGTCCGTTACACTCTCCCTCACGGAAAGCGATCTCATGAAGCAGGAGGTGGAAGAAGATGCGAAATGGGCAGAAAGCTGCCAGGTGCTGCCCGAGGCTCAGCAGACCCGGGGGCTGGTTCAGGCTCAGCTGGCGGGTGACTTTGGGCAGGTCCCCTGGGCTCTACGGTCTCAGATTCCTCATCTGTCTCCAGTGGACCCACCTGGAGATCCCCGAGAGGCCTCCCAACTCTAAAATTCTATGATCTTCGGAACTTACACCCATGGGTGAGAATTTGTCCAGCTACAACTCTGAGAAAAATTATTCCCGCAGATACAAGACTCGGATTGTTAAGGCTTTGCAAATGTTACCGTTGCAGTAACAATGTGTGCATAGAATAATCTTGGCCTGGGAGGGATATTTGGGAAGAGCGGAAGTCCATCTGTCAGCAGAGGGCTTAAATGGGCTGAATGGCGAGGGGGGTGATGGGAGGAGGGAATCTGGAAAGGCTCATGGTCTGTTTGAAAAGAAAAAGGGTTTTAATGGGACGTGCTCACTCACTCTGGATTTTAAGGACCTCTCAGAGTGTGACTGGGGGAGGAGGAGAATTAAGGGTTTGTGGTGTGAACAGAGAGGAAGAAAGAGAAAGTGATAAAAACAAATTCAACCCATCAAGCAGAGGGCAGGGTCTACAAATGAGCTGGCCCCTCGGGAGGGAGGCACACAGTTGGCTCTCAAGAATATTTTAACACCAGGTTTGAAAAGCAAACATTTCATTTTAAAAATTGAAAAGCTCTAATGTATATAAGGCAGGTCGGTTAGTTAACCTCTTTAGGCCTCAGTTTCCTTATTTCTGGTGGGAGGAAAAGTTTGTACCTCATAAGGATTTTGTGAACGTAAAATGAGGCGGCGCACATGTAAACCAGCAGAGCCTTTAACCTGCAAGTGCTGTCGCTCATTCAGTGAAAGAAACAGCTTCAAGGAGCAATAGCCTCATGGCAGCAGCAGATGAGGATGGCCAGATCGCACAAGGTCAGCTTCCCCAGTGACAGCCCTATGGCCACATGCTAGAGAAACTGCAGCAGGAAACTGGGACCAGGACTAAGGGTGGTCTCCTCAGAGCCTCTCTTCCTCTGTCTGTTGGCCCCTTTGGATGGAGACGGGCAATTCAGAGGGATGGAGAGGCCCCAAGAGAACACAGGGCTTTCCGCTACCCCAAGATGGAGGAGGCTCAAGTCAGGCTCAGTTAGGAGATGAAAGAGATGTGACATCACTTGTACCCTGAGACGAGGAGTATAGTGTAAGTGGTTGAGAACTCTGGGTTTGGATTGCTGGGGGTGGATTTCAGATCTGTCGCAGCGCACACAAGATGGGTAACAAGGAGAGTTTGATAAAGAGATTTTTTTTTTTTTTTTTAACAGTAGTGTGGGCTGGGTTTAGGGAAAACAACAAAGGATGAGGTAGGTGGTACCTGACAGCTGGACATAGCAGAGAACTCTTACCAAAAGAGCCCCCAAAAGTCAAGGAGGAGCTGGCCGGTAGAACCCTGGGGAAACCAGAGCAAGCCCACCCAGGCCACCGAGAACAGAGGATGAGTGTGGATGGCAGGGAGAGAGTGCAGCCTGGGACCCTCCTGGGACAGGGTACAAACCGAGGCCTCCTGGGGCCTGCTGGCTGTGGACATACATCGTCCCAAAACTATTTGTAGATAAAGGAAACGGAGGTCAGAGGGGAGAGGTGATATGGACAGTCAGACACACAGATGAAACCAGAACCCAGTACTTCTATCCCTCAGTCTGGGGTTGCGGCCTAAATGCCTCAATCATTGCTAATACTCCCGTCCACAGCACTTACCATGTGCCAGGCACGGTTCTAAGTATCCTGCATGTAATAAGTCACTTAAATCCTGACAGCAACTCGATTAGGTGGATTCTATTATTACCCCAACTTTACAAATGAGGAAACTGAGGCTTAGAGAGGTAAAGCCATTTACCTAAGGTCACACTGGCCAGTCAGTGGCAGAACTGAGGTTTGAACCCTGAGAGCTTCCCCCCAAATCTGTGATCTAATGGATAGCCTCTAACAGAGAACTGTCAGAGGGGGACCCTTGAAGAAACCGAGAGGACTTTCACTGGTACTGAGGTAGCAGGACTCGAGGTCACCACTTATTGCTAGAATGGGGTGCCCAGTGCCTCCAACTCACTCTGCAAGGTGGGCCCCTTAAGGGCCCTCCCATCCTCTCTCTCCCCCAGCCAGCTCTCCTAGAGATTTCTGGTGGGGGGCCTGAAGCACACATGAGGACCCATGCCAGCCTGCACCTTCTCTGGCCAGCCTAGCTGCCACGCAGAGTGCCATGTGCATAAAATAAGGGCTCCACACGCTCTCCACCAGTTCAACTGGTCAGGCAGTGTGTCCCGGGCACACCCTAGGCCCCTTAACTGTGCTCCCCAGGAGGCTCACGGGACAGAGTGATGAATTCTTGGACAGGAGGCAGCTCAAGCTTGGCTGCCAGTGTCAAAATCTGACGAGTCAGTTGGTGCTTGGCCGAATCATAAGAGCTCATCGCTGGACACAGCACAGACTCAAAACTCTGTTCCTCACCCAGGCACCCTCCATGTGCCCTTTTCCACTGGGGCCTTGCCTCCTGAGTGACGTGCCGGTGCTGGCGACGTGTTAATCCTTCTGCATCCCCACTGCCTACCCAGCCCAGAGCCAAGGATTCTGCGTCACAGATGAGGAACAGGATGCAGCAATAAGATGATACGTTACATGTTAATGATGATAGAGTACATTTACTGATCTCTTAAAAGGGGCCAGGTTCTGATAAAAGTGCTTTTTATGGATTACTTACACAGGTACTGTTGATCCCTGTTTTACATTCAAGGAAACTGAGATTGAGAAAGGACAGGTAATTTACCTGAGATGGCAGGATTTGAATCCAGGGAGTAGTGACTCTAAATCGCTCTGATATTCTTCTCCCTCCTCAGGTAACAAAACACTTGGTATGCCTGCATAAACTATCAATATTCGATGTTCGTTTGGAAAGTGGTGGGAATTAGAGAACGTGGTGATGGTCGTATTTGCCTTTTGTGGAGACAGTGAGGTCAGCGTGGAGGCTGCCATGACATCGGAGGGATGGATAACAAAGGCCCCGGCATTAAAGCAGTGGCAGGTAGTGAAGAGGAAACAGGTCTAGGAGATACTGGAGTAGAATGAGACTCTTAGGGTGAGAGATGGATGGAGGGTGCAGGGTGAAAGGGAGAAGTTTAGGACCCTCCCAGATTTCTGCCTCGAGAAGCTTCATAGATAAGTAGTCACCAGGTGGAAGGAGACTACAGGAAGAGGCAGATTTAAGGGTAACTGGAGGGGGATTAGTGGGTTCTGTTTGGGGCTTTGGGTTACTGGGTTCTGTTGAGTTCAAGTTACCCATAGGATATGCAGACAGAAATGCATCCTGCTAGGGATTGAATGTTTGTATCCTTCCAAAACTTGTATGTTAAAACCTTACCCCACAGTGTGATGGTATCAGGAGATGGGGACTTTGGGAGGCAATTAGAATTAGCTGAGGTCATGAAGGTGGCCTCCCTGCGGAGGCCTTGGTAGAGGGCAAGCGGCCACACTCCTTTCAACCCTCAACTCCCCACACTCAGGGCCCCATTTCTTTTCTCTCTTGGTTTCTTCAGCATTCATCCACGTGTTAGAGTCTCCTGAAAAATGTTCCTCTTTATAACATATTCTGCCTCTACCCACCTGCCCCAAACTACTGGTGAAATAGGAAATCCATGCACTTTAGATACAGAGAGAGCTGAGTTCAAATCTGTCCTTTGCCCTCAATAGCTGTGCGTCAGTGGGTGGCGACCTCACCGGTGCGTAACACAGGTTAATGAGACCTTTGGTGCAGGGCTGATTTGAGGAAGAAATGTGATAGCCCCTGGGAAAGTGCCTCACTCCTCAGGCTCAAGAAACGGTGTCTTCCTTCAGCTCAAGGCTCTCCAGGCCCTGAGAGTGTCGGCAGCCCAGGGAAGAAGAGCCTGGGTTTATTTCATCTTTTGTCAGAGAAGAGTGTACGGGGGTGAAGGGTGAGAGGACATCCCAGTGGTGGGTGGCTCTGTGGTTTTATCTCAGGCCTGCCCCCTCCCCGGAGCTGTGTGCACTCAGCCAGCAACCCTGAGTGGCCACCGCTCCCCTCACTCCACGGCCTCCAGAGGTGCAGCAGGCACCCCAGTGCCCACCACTGGGCTTTATCATCTCAGCCAAACTTCCAGTGGCCACACCTCACCTTGCCCGGGCTTCCCCCGTGCCTCTGTACTTCTAAACCACAAGCCCTCAGCTCCCGCCCAGGTGGTATTTGGCACTGCCTGGAGGCATGTTTTATTGTCACACCCGATAGGGTGGAGGGTTGCTACTGGCATCCAGTGGGAAGAGGCCAGGGATGCTGGTAAACCTCTTACAATCCTCAGAACAGCCCCTGCAACTTCTGGCTCAAGGTGTCAGTAGTGCTGAGGTTGAGAAACTCCCAGCAGGATCAAGACTCCACTGCCTGTAGTGGCCCCTAGCTTGACGAGGCGCCTACAGTGACCTCCTTCCCCACTACTTTACTGGGATCTCCTGGGATCCTCTCCCAGTGAGCCACTTGCACTCAAATCACTGTCTCAGGGTGTGCTTCTGGGGGTCCCCACACAGGCCAGGCCTCTAGCTGTTTCGAGTCTGGTTAAGCAGGTGGAATCTATCTCCTAATCCCCGCTAGAAAAAGCACTTCCCACCACCGAGAAAAAATATGTTTTAACATATTTATGGAGAAAAGGGAAAAGACCAAATGGATAGAACGCAAACGGTGACCTCTTAGGACACACCCTAGAGAGCGCTAAAAAGAGCAGAGACTGGATGTGGGCCGAGTCTACTCAGCGTGTGTCCTTAGGAGGTGAGTTGAAAGGAAATTCAAAGACATGAGGAGGGCAAACTGGAAGCCAGAAGGAGAATGGGCTTTCTGAGGAGAGAAAGCGGCCTGTGCTGCTCCCCAGATTCTAACTCCAGGTTGCAGCCCCCTTTCAAGGCCAGGTTCATGGGGTGTCTGGGGAATTGGAAGCAAGACCATGGAACATTACAGGGAGTAATGTTGGACCTCTCCTTCCCATGCACTTCCTCTCTGTGGGAGGGAACAAGACCGCTGCAAATGTCTCCAGCGAGAAGGGAAATCTTTGCTGGTGTCACGGCCAGGGGATTACATCTGCCTACAGTTACAGGATATATCACTTGCAGAGAATTCCTTCCACAACATACTCAAAGAACCAAAAAAAAAAAAAAAGTATTAAATGGCTGGCTAAATTCGACCTATATTTTTCATTCAGTTTTTTTTTTTCCTCCTGTGGTTTTTCACCAAAGTCCACTTTGACATGCCATTAAAAGAAAACCCTATGTGTATGAGCAATAGATTTAGAAAGAAAATTAAAAAAAACTAATATATCGAACAACCCAACGTATACGATTTGGAAGAAGTAACCAGATCCTCTGCTCTGGCAGCCTGTAAACTGGGCTAGGGAGGGACATTGTTTTTCTTTTGGTCATTCTGCCAAGTTAAAAAGGAAGTTGGAGATTAGAACAAAATATTTAAATCAAAAATGAATCCTTCAATGAAAGTTTCTCGATCCCCTTTGCTACCACCCCCTGCCTCCCTTCCCCCTTATTGGAAGCATATTTCTCTTTGAAAAGAAGTAGTGTATTGTTGCTGAATAGAAGGGGGACAGCCCACTGGGGAGACACATCGATCTCATCATTTTAAAAGTGGGAGATAAATGACCTAAGGCCTCTTCCCAATCAAATGCTGTTTCTGCACATTCTCAGAATAAATGGCATGGTTTTCCCTGGTGAGCAGGGAGTGCTCTCCCCGAAGCTGGGTCTGGCTAGGCTAGCCCTGCACCCCAGCTCCGGGAACAAGGGTAAGTACTACTAAGACGGGCATATCTGAGTGATAGCAGGGCATCGCACTGTTCCTTGAAAGCAAGAGCCAAGCAAGACCCAAGTTCCCTTCCTAGTGGGGAACTTGTAGAACAACCCTTATATTAAGATTCAGCATTGTGATCTCTTGAAATGTCCCTCAAATGCACCACAAGAGATGGATAGATAGCTTAGGTTCTATTGAAGAAAAAGATCCAAGAAAGGAGAAGTAAGGAACAAAGCCACATCTAACATTCAAATATCCCCTCTACCACTGTATCTGCCAGTCTCTCCTCAAAATGATTCCACTTTTGAAGTGGCCCAAGTGAATGTGTTCCTCTTGGTGCTAAGCTCACTTGATACTCATTTAAAAGAACAATGCCAAACAAATAATGCGTTGGGACTTTCTGACACCAGGTCCTTCCTATTAGAAACATAGTTCAATAATTCATGGAGAAAAGGGAACTCTCCTACACTGTTGGCAGGAATGTAACTTGGTGCAGCCACTGTGGAAAACAGTACGGAGGTTCCTCAGAAAACTAAAAATAGAATTACCATCTGATCCAGAAACCCCACTCCAGGGCATACATCCAGACAAAACTATAATTCAAAAAGATACACGTGCCCCAATGTTCATAGCAGCACTAGTCACAATAGCAGAGACATGGAAACAACCTAAATGTCCATCGACAGATGAATGGATAAAGGAGATGTGGTACATGCAATACATACAATGGAATACTACTCAGCCATAAAAAAGAATGAAATAATGCCATTTGTAGCAACATGGATGCAACTAGAGATAATCATACTAAGTGAAGTAAGTCAGAAAAAGAAAGACAAATACCATGATATCACTTATATGTGGAATCTAAAATATGATGCAAATTAACCTATCTATGAAACAGAAACAGAATCACGGACATAGAGAACAGGCTGTTGCCAAGGGGGAGAGGGTTGGGGGAGGGATGGAGTGGGAGGTTGGGGTCAGCAGATATAAGCTTTTATATATAGAATGGATAAACAACAAGGTCCACTGTATAGGACAAAGAACTATATTCAATATCCTATGATAAACCATAATGGAAAAGAACATATAAAAAAAAAGAATGTATATGTATGTATAACTGAATCACTTTCCTGTACAGCAGAAATTAATACATTATAAGTCAACTATACATCAATAAAAAAATTCATAATCCAAAAAAAAAAAAGACTACATGGAGGAAAAGTTAGCAGGAATGTGATTCTGGAAGAGCTCAGGCAAAGGGGGAAATCAAGAACAATTTTTTTAGATCTGCTAGCATCTTTGTAAATGGCCAGGTTCTACACACTTCAGTACTCGCCCCCATGATTCTGTGGTCTTGCAAACCAATGCATCTATTGCTCTTCAATACACTAAATAAATGTTGGTAATTTAGCCTACCAATATGAATCATACAGTCATAACAAATAAACAATAGAATCATCGAAGATATAAAAACAGAAGGGTACATTGATGGCATTAATAACAACATGGCAATACATAATAATGGTTCCCCAAATGGAATAATTATACAGAACCCATACATATCCTGATTTTTCTCCCCAACCTCTCTGGCTTCACCATCCTGTGACCTCATGTATTTCAACGCCGATCTTGCATGAGAGATGACTTGGGATTATCACACTTCCCTGACTTAACATCCAGCCAATACCTGTGCGAATAACCTGGAAGCCTGGCATTCTTCCTTGCAAGCACTAAATATTTTAGAAAGAGATTTCAAAACTGGAAAACAGCAATATTATCAAATGTTGCTTGATAAATCCCCAAATGGGCGTGAACCAGTGCGAGCCTTTGCCATGGTCCACTTTGCTCACATGTCCTCAGTAGGAGGCAGCCACTCAGTTTTACCCAATTTGCGTGTGTGTTTGTGCGTGCACGTGTGTGTGTGTGTGTGTGTATATGTTTCTTCTGCCTGATCTTCAATGATCTATTGAAAACAATAACAAAAAGAGAGCTCCTTCCCCTTAGAGGCTCTTTATTGTTCTTAGATGTAACCCCCAACACCATCCTCGTGCCTAGACAAACTGCATGTCTCCGTATCGCTTCTAGCTCACCAGCTTGCTCATTCTTAACGGCACACATTTTTAAAAATCTGTATTGAATACAGCCATGTCCCAGGGACTGGGCCAGATGCTTTGCCCCCATCTTCTCATCTAATCATCCTGACCCCTTGCCATCGGGGATTATAATTCAGTTCATTTTGCACAGGAGAAGTTGAGGCTCAGAAAAATCAAGTAACTTGCCCAAGGTCCCTGGGAGCCAATTGCTGTCAACCCCTCAGCATCTTCGCTCAGGCTGGCTCTGCCCTGCAGACCTTCCCTGCCAGTGCGATGCCACCTGGCCTCTGGGGACTGTCGTTTGGGTTGGTGGTGTCACTCTTCCCTCAGGTCAGAATCCTCATGTTGTCATTTTCTTACCTCATCCCCAGTCATCTTGTCATCACCTCCCACCTGCCTGTCTGGGACAGCCTCTCTGGCTAATTGGGTTGCCTCCCTGACTACATATCTGCACCTCTGATACCCTGGAGCCCATGCACTGACAACTCACCATTCCAAGGACACTGCTTGGACCCCTCCAAGCTCCCGAGAGTCTGGCTCCACCAAGAACTAGCTGTGTGAATCTGGGAAAGTCATTAAAACTTTTTGACAGTTTCCTCACATTTGTAATAGACATCATAATCCCAGCTATATCTCTGGAAGAAAACTCAACTGAAGGTCGAACGAGACTCAGAAAGAGTCCTTTTGGGGGGCAAAATTTCCACGCTAGATTTTGTCTCCAAAATGGCCCAGAAATGCAAATTTTCATGGAAATTTGCTCAAAATGTGGTGCTTCTGGATCTGAATCCAATGCCAGTTTTTTCCAGCCAAAATTTGCCCCTCTGGCCACAAAGAATGAAAGTTGGTCAGTCCACTTTTCCCTGCCAAACCTGAGGTCATAGTCTGTGCTCCAGAAGGCGTGGCCAATAATTTTACTCAGTAATAAACTCTGCATTTCTCATTTGTGAAATCACTGATAAGGAAATTTCAATAAGGAGTCTTATTTTTAATACCCCCAAGTCATATTTAATTAATCCAATCTTAAATCTCTAGATTAATTCAGTTTCACTGAGGTAGCCAAAAAAAAAAGTTTCGGAAGTATAAATTGTTGAGAATCCTGGTGCCCAGACTGGTTCAGATCAAAATAAATATCCCAAAGCCTTCAACGCCACCTCTTTACCATGCAGTAAAAATTCCAGCTCCTCAGCCTGACTTCCCAATCCACTTCCAGTGTCAATCTGCCGTTCCCGGGCTTCCCTGGTGGCGCAGTGGTTGGGAGTCTGCCTGCCAATGCAGGGGACACGGGTTCGAGCCCTGGTCTGGGAAGATCCCACATGCCGCGGAGCAACTAGGCCCGTGAGCCACAATTACTGAGCCTGCGCGTCTGGAGCCTGTGCTCCACAACAAGAGAGGCCGCGATAGTGAGAGGCCCGCGCACCGCGACGAAGAGTGGCCCCCACTTGCCGCAACTAGAGAAAGCCCTCGCACAGAAACGAAGACCCAACACAGCCATAAATAAATAAATAAATAAATTTTAAAAAATCTGCCGTTCCCACCTGAAGTTCCTTTTCTCCTCCATGAACCATTTGCTGGATTATTTGCTCTTCTTTTAAAAGCTCCTTCATTTTCCTTCCTCTGCATTTTCCTTCAGGCCTCCCCCGACCCAGAATGTCTCCCTGACGCCCCTTGACCTAGCCCAGTCCATCTAGTTCAAACCTGGACTTCTTCCACAAAACCTGCCCTCACCACGTTAGCCTGAACAGACTTCCCCTTCCCCTGAGCCCCTGTGGCAAGCTCATCCTCTTACTCGCTATGTGCTGCCTTCTGATGCGTCTCCTAGAGTCATCCCGAGCTATCATTAAACATCTTTCCCTTTCACATTTTAACGTTTGGTGCCCCGTTCTGCCTGTCTACCTGAGAGCTAACTCGTGTAGCACTTCACATACAGTAGCCACTCATTAAAAAACTGATGCTTAAATTTGACCCATATGCCTGCAAACGACTCTGATCAAAAGAAATATTTCTCATGCATAAAGTAATGGAATTGTAGAAATCCACCCCATCAAATATTTTTGGCTAAAAAGGAAGGAGTATCTTTCTACAGTCCCAATGGAAACCGTGCATGTGGATGTGTGTTTGGGGTTCAGAAGTAGAGCGGGGCTTGTTAATTTTAAAGCCACATAGCATGTTTGGCTAAGACTATGACTCCATTTGTGTATTTCAGCCACGTAAAATACACCCTGGGACTCTGGACTGAGAAAAATAGCCATATAAGGAGAAAACAAGACATTCCCTATAGCTGCCCTTGTAAAACACTCTATGATTTAACCCTCTGCTCGGACAGATCCAAGCTCCTGCGCTTTACAACTGCAAACCATCAGGTTCCTGGGAGGAGCTCAGCGAGTGACCTGCACCACTGGGCACAAAGGATCGCAAACAAAACCCGACAGGTCACACACAGGGCAGCACGACCAAAACTCTGTAGCCACCTGCCCTTCTCTCTGCAGTGGGCTGTCCCAGCCGGAGCAGTGGAGCAGGAACTGAGATGAGCTCCAGCCCAAAGACAACTGTGAGGGGCTCATTAATCCTTCTTTCCTTCAAGAACACTGGGATCTGGGGTCTGCCTCCGCCTTCCAGGTGACAGTCCATCAGTCTGCAGAATCCTTTCACTGGGGAGGTGGGGAGGGAGACGGGACCAAGGAAAGGAAAGAGGGGCTCCAGGAAGAGCGGCCAGAGGCAGGAGCAGGTCAACTGTGACACACGCCCCACACAGCGCCCGTGGTCTTGCAGGGCCTCTGATCTGGACAGAGGAGGGATTACAGAGCCGGGACCCACAGAGAGCCCTGAGAGCCCTCACTTTCACTCTCTTCATCTTGACTGCTATTAATAACAACTCCGTGAGATACAGTTTTCTAGAAGGTAAAACTGAGGTTCTGTGTGGTTCCAACATCCCTCACAGGTAAAGAGCAGGGCTATGATTAGAAATAAAGTCCGATGCTGTGGCTGACACTGCTCGTTATTTTCTGCTCTCCCGTCTAATCTCCTTCCTTCCAGCAACAGAACGACTCCCGCCCCACCACCAGCACCACACACACACACACACACACACACACACACACACACACACACACACACACACACACACACACACAGTTACTGAGGACCAAGGAAGATGGCTGCCCAGCTGGGGACGATGTTGCCCAGCTCCCATGCAGCTCCAAGTGGTCATGTGACCAGGCTCCAGCGAGAGGAAGGGGAGTGGAAGTGATGTGGGCAAATTCTGGGGGCACATCTTTAAAAAGGAGCTGCTGGCCCTGTCCCTGGGCGGACGATGTGACAGAGCAGCGCCATCTATCTGCCCAGCGCTGCCACCCTGCATCTGCACTGTTCTGCAAGGGAGAAATAAACAATCTCATCTGAGCCACTGTATTTTTCAGTGTCTTTGTGACAGCAGTTTAGCCTGCACCTTAACTAATGCATGTGACTTTCTGCTGCCTCAGCTGCGTGCAAAGAATCTTGAGGCCATACCAGCTTGCGCTAATTTAAAAAGCAGAAGGAAAAAATATCATAGCCAAGTTACCTAAGAGTCAGCAGTATTCATGTGCCAAAATCACCCTTCCCTGAGGCAAGGCTGGAAAGGGCCTCACCCACACCAGGGAGCCCTGCACAGGTTAGAGTAAAGGTCAGAGAATCCAGTTCCCTCCTTCCCATAAAAGAGTGTCCTGAGGAAAGTTTACCTGCCTAAATGAATTTCAGATAGAAGGATCCTAAACATTTTTGAGTTGGAATCAGAAGGAATATTTAGTCAATTGTCACTGTCATTCCAAAAATGACTTATTCAAATATTCCTTAAAAATTTAAAAAATTTGTTTTACCTATCTCAAGAGATGTGTTAAAACATCTCCTCCTATTATGACTGTATGTTTGACAACTAGTACTGGGAATTGAATCTTTGCATTTTATTTGAGGCTATTAGGTATATATTAGAATTGTTCTATTTTTATAACAATCTTTATTCCTAATCATGAATTTTGCCCTAAGTCTGGTATACATGTAATTCTACTAATGCCTTTTTTTCACCTGATGGTTCTTTTTCCATTCTTTGCCTTTGTTTTTTTTTTTCTGCCCTCATATTTTAGAGGAGTCTTTTATAAACCACATAGATTTTTTTCATCCAAGTTAACAACCTGTGTTTTAACTGACATATTTAGTCCATTTACATTTATTTAGGATTTATTTCTGCCATCTTATTTTGGGCTTTGTATTTACCTTGCTATATATGATCTTTGCTTTCTTTTTTCCTGCCTTTTAATGGATTGATCAAGTTTTCTTTGTTCCCTCTTTGCCTATTCTACTGCTTCGGTACTTATTCATCTCATTTTTATGTTTGTATATACATAACAACCCTTTTAGATACGATCCTTACATTTTTATCACATATACTTGACTTTAAAAAGTATAAAATAAGTCAGCATCTCTACTTACCTACCAATCTTCAGAGATCCAAACATCTCCCACCCTTCTTTCATATTGTTGTCCAATATTTCAGTTCCACATTACTTGGTACTCTTAAAATTTGTCAATATTATTGTTATTTTCTACAGATGATGCTTGTTTAAATTTAGTACCTCTTCTTTGATCTCATTCATTCTCTTTTGGTTTAATTTTCTTCTACTTGAAATAAATCCTTTAGAAGCTTCTTCGTGAGAGTCTCTGGTAACTAAAAAAAAAAAATCGTCATTGTTGTTGATAATAATTTAAGTGGATGAAGAAGTGACAGTTATTTTCTCTTAGCATTTTGGGTATATTATCTTATTGACTTTTGGTTTCTGTTGTTATGGTTGAGAAGTATGCTGTCTATGTAATCATATTTCCTTTGTAGGAAATCCGAGTTTTCTCTGTGGTGCTTTGAGAACTTTTTGGCTTTGGTGCTCTGCATTTTCATGATAGTGGACTTAAGGTTTGGATTTACTCTTATTTATTCATCTCATGGCTTGATGTAGCTTTCTGAATATTATGATCCTTATCTTTTAACTATTACAGAAAATCCTCAGCCTTTTTTGTCTTTGAATATTTATTTTCCTCATTCTCTATTCTGTTCCCTTGAAATTCTTATTATTTCTCATTCTATCACCCATATCTTTAATTATTCTTTAATATGTTTATATCTTTGTGATGCATTCTGAATTGGAATCAGATCTCTCTTCCAGCATATTAAATTTCTCTTTAGCCATATCTAATCCATTAAAATTAATGACTATAGTTGTTCCTTCTGAAATATATGTTTCTTTTTCAAATCTGTATTTTCTTTTTATGTTACTGTACCTTGTATATTTATTATGGTTTCAATTCCTTATTTTAATGTCCTAATCATTTTAAACATACTTATAGTCTCAATACAACAGATCTGCTATCTGAAGTTACTGGGAATCTGATCTGAAGTATGTTCTACCTGTTGATTCTCTTTCATGGGTATTGTTTCCTAATATGTTTTGTTATTTTGGAGGGCAAACTTGTCTTCCGGGTCACTTTCTTTATGGGAATCCTGTGTGGCCTCCACTGAGGGTATGACTCAGTGGAGAGTTTTGTGTTTGGTTCACAATTGTATAACATCATGGTCTAGAATCACATTTTGATGTTACTATCTCATCTCAGATATTCACAGGCCACATAGATAGCATAAATTCAAACCTCAAACCCAAGTAAGGCATTAGGTTCTTGGTTCAGAATTCCTGATTCACAAATTAGACACACTTCTTTGTACCCAGATCTCTGGTTAAGACAGACAAATTCCCTTGTCTCCCTGTGCTGATGGCTTCCTTGTCAACGCCTGCATTTGACCCATGATGGAGGCTGCAAAATGTAGGTCTCAGCATTCACAATTACTTGCCTTTCCAGTTCAACTTCCCAAGACAATTAATGTAGTCTCTCTGTCTTTAGGTTAAATGTGGCTGGCTTATCTTGGGTCAGGAATCCACATCCAATGCAATCAGCTGTAGACAGTGACAGGGTCTCATAGTACTTAAGGAACTCCCTTTGGGACAGTTTTTGGAGAGAGAACTTCTCTAGTAAGAAGGCCTAGAGGAAAGAAGGAAATAATCATTGGAGGAAATAATTAGCCTCTCCGTAACCAATAACTTTTCTCCAAAACTCCTCTTGTGTAAGCTCTGCTGTCATTGATTGTGAAGCCTCCACTGTGGGCATAAAATTGTTAAGTGTGAGAGTCTGAGCGGTTGTAACCAGGGAGGGCGTTGATAGTGCCTCTCAGTAAAGAGCAAGGCGAGCATGTTCTGTAGTGAAGTGGAATTTGTTTTCAACTCAGACTAAATTTGGAAGTTGCTCTTCCACACAGCACCTAGCCCAATGCCTGACAGAGTAGACATTCAATATTTGTTGGAATAAAATATCAGACATTTCCTCCACCCTTCAGTAAGGAGATAATGCAATGCACAGAGGCAGCAGGCAGAAAGTATTCAAAGAGAGACAGAAAGCTACAAGGCCATGGCCAAGAGAAAGATAAATCTTTCCCAGAGAAATAAGTAAATCAAGGCAGGCAGTTAGCAAAGAATGCTGGAGGAAAGTAACCTCTTTAAAGGCTCAGAACTTGGAATGGACTTTGAATGAGCCCCTAGTCCAAGATGGAGAATGTTCTTCAGTTCATAAATAAGGGCTCCATCACAGGTGGTGACATCCCACACAGACCCTCCCAGCAGGGGATCACTGTGAACTTGGGTATTACATTAAGATAAAGCGAAGGCAGTTCTCTTAGGCACATCTGCATAAGGAATTTAGGGGGAAGGAACTGAAAAATGTTTAAAGGGACACACTGTGTTAGTATTTTTGTATATACAATACCCATGTTAATTATGTGTTAAAATATATGTAGTTCAAATCATCTTGTGGGTTCCTTCTTAGTATGTTCTTTTTGGTTTTTGTTTTTAACATCCAAGTTAAAGGACCTCACCAAACGCTATTATAACTAGATATTGGGATTAGCTGAGAGCTGCGGTCAAAGTTGGGGAGCTAAGAAAGCAGTTCCCCTTACAGAATGCCTTACCCAGGATTTCTTTTTTCTAAGTGTACTACTTATTAGATTCAGTCTACTATGGAGTCTCCAAAATTTCTTTAGAAAGTCTTAGGGGTGGCCATCTGGTTGAGAGATGGGGCTAGCAGACTTGATTTGAAACTGTATTTGCATACCAAGTATGCTATGCTTCTACTCAAATTGTGTGTTTATTAAGGTTGACTTGTGGGGAAGGGAGATTAGACCTCATTCCTCAAGCTAACCTTTGGTCCGTCAGAAACTTGAAACCGAATGGAGGACTCCACAGGTAAAAACTCTGGAGAGTAAAACCCATAGCATGAAAAAGATTGTAGTGCCAACCCAGGGCCCAGGGAAGCTTTGTTAGGCAAAGTTTTGGCTTTTCAAAATACTCAAACCATCTGTCCCCCAGGCTGGTGGTAACCTCCATCTCGACGGTGACATGCTGGCCCCCTGCCTGTTCTGAGGCACAGAACTCACGACGGGGAGTTTCCTGGATGAATTCAATAGAACTTAACTCTGTCACAGACTTGGAACATCTAATACTAATAATGACCTCCACACTAAACCTAGGGTTGCATTCCCAACAGTAGCTCCTGCAGTTGTTCCCAGATGAAATCAAATTTCTGTGGAAAAAATGTGTGAGACCTCCTTTCCCACAATGGAGTGAAAAGGGCAGCTTCCTGGGTTACCACCCATGGAAAACACCATCTCACCAGTTTACAGGTGGTGTTGGTGTTATTCAAGCGCCAGAATGTGTGGAATGGGTCAAATGTGTGTGTCAGATGTGTGTCAAATTAGGTGGCCTCTCTCTTGAAACCGTTAAATCTTTGCATCTCTTCATCGCGGGGGCTCATAGACGGGCCGGCAGTGGGAACCCAGCAACGTAACAGCTGGAACCACGCATCTCACTGCAGAAACGAGGTGCTCTGCCATGGCCCAAGGGGGTGCCTGAGCCTTGCACATGTCACCTTCCTTTCCCCAGGTAATTCTCTCCAGAAACGCTGCTGGGTGGCAGTTCCCTCTCTTCCAGCATTCCTGCAAAGATTTATGATACGGGATAAGCACTCAGACTTCAAATTTATATTAAGAAGGTCAGGTGAAAAGACTCTATTGTGCGTAGATGGAGCATTCAGAACTCTGGGCAGCTTTTGGCTGGAAAATACCATTGCACTCCCCTCCCCACCGGAGCTCCCTCTGTGGGCACCACAGAGAACCAGAAAGTGCTCTTGCTGCGGGACCCCCGACTGGATTGTGAGTCCCAGGACACTTCCTGAGTCCTCACCTGGTTTCCTCTCTCTCAGGGTACTTGTGAGAAATAAATGAGGGAACAACATCAGACGCGTACTAGCCCCTTCCATTCCACGATGCCCTGGTACTCGAGACATCACCTTGTGGTGGTTTTGTCCTAGCCTGTGCAGTGGGTGGGCACCTGTATTCTCGCTGGCCCAGCTCCTATTCCCTCTTGCTCTGATAACAGCCTGTCAGTTTTCTCCTGGAGAACCCCTGTGCCACTGCCCATGGTTTGGGTGCCCTCCTCTGGCCAACAGCTGAGAACGTGACCCACACCTGACCAACTGGAATGGCCCTTCTGGGAATGTGGATCTGGGGCAGGACGGCACCTGGACAGAAAACTTTCAGAGCTACTTAAAGCTGGGATCAGGCCTTAAGAGCCTGTCCACCGGTCCCTGTTTCGCCGCTGCCCTGATCCTCACCCCTCCCTCGGGTTCTGGGAGCTACTCCCTACCCTTACAGTACATTCCCGGTCCACTTCTTGGAGGCAGTGTGGAGGACTTCCACACCCTACAACAATGTGTCTCAGTACCCCCTGCCCCGCACAGATGAAGAAAGCAATCCCCAGGGCCCAGGAACTAACGTGGAAGGGGGATGAGAAGCCAGCCTCCAGACTGGCAGCCTGTGTCCCCTTCCCAACATCCTCCCAGGGACTGTCCGCCTGGGCCTCTTGCCTTCCCCTTGCTGCCACATCACTCTCTCGTGTTCCACGCCATCCCCGCTCGCAAACCAGCATCTCTTTCAACCCTCAAGGCTCTTTTTCTGCTGGTACCAGGCCATTTTCATAAATATTTCATTTTAAAATAAATCTCGGTGTCTCGTTTGTCACAACATTTCTGAAGTTCATTCCTCTGCCCCATTCCTCTGCCAACGTGCTCATTCCAAAGGAGGGCCCTTCCCACTTGAATGTTGGCAACGTCCTGGCCTTTTGGCTTCCTCTCCTGCCACCTTCCTCTCTCCCAGAGAGAAAATGAGGTTTGGACTTGGGTGGGTTGAAAGCCCATCCGTGCATGCCACGCATAACATTCCCTTCCTCGGCACTGATGCATTCTGAGACAAAAAAGCCTTTGATAATGTTTCTCTGGGGGCCCGTTTGGCGCCATCTTGCAAACTGAGCGGTCTTGGCCCAGTTCCCCCGGCTGGAGGGTAAGCAGTGGGAGCTGACCAAGGGCACGCTCAGTCCCCGCCCAGGTCTCTGGGCTGCTTCTGCAACCCAGCCCTGCGAGTTGCCACATCCCCACCCAACACAGGGGTTGAGGGCATGGTCACAGTCATGGTACCTATTCCACCTAAACAGGTTTCACCGAATTGAGCCTCTACAAAAATGGCCCTGTTTGGCAGCCG
The DNA here is from genome assembly GCF_965194825.1 of Balaenoptera physalus. Lineage (NCBI taxonomy): Eukaryota > Metazoa > Chordata > Mammalia > Artiodactyla > Balaenopteridae > Balaenoptera > Balaenoptera physalus. The sequence goes on along the minus strand of NC_138886.1, from coordinate 65,477,451 downwards.
GGGATCGTACCCGCCCCTCAGGAAGTGGTTACATATTAGAATTCAGGGTACCTCCTGCAGCTGGTAAATACATTCTACAGGTTGTCTTCTGGGGGCCCATAAGGAATTCACCCCTGTGATTAACTTAACTGGCCATCCCATTTCCCTAAAGCCCTGAACAGATCCAGTTGAGAGAGCAGCTCTCTGGCAATGAACAACTTGAGTTTTTTAGAGAGAAATCAAAGTATAACAGATTCAAGTAATTCAGCATATCACAATAAACAGTGACCGGAGCTAGGCTAGATTTTCGCCGACACATACAGTGAAGTGTGGGTATGCCAGTCCGTGTACGTACAACCTGACACCTATTATTAGATTCGTCCTGGACCTTTGTAAAAGTTTTTCTGGTGTGAACTATTGAATTTGCTATTCACTAGAAACTTCCCATGCAACTTAAAATCAGATTAGTAATTTACTTTTGTGTGGAAATCAGAAGGAGCATGTGGTACAATGGAATGACCACATATGTGGAACATGTATGTGTGTGTTCCACTTGGGAGAAATTACTTCTGTAAGCGCAGGCTGAAGAACCTATTTTTAAATGAATGCTCTTAAACTTAAAATTCATTTTAAAGCTAAGCCCCTACCACCATAAAAAAACAGAGAGAGAAAGAGAGAGGGAGAAGGTGGGCAGATTTCAACAACTACTTTCATGGCCATGTTGCATTAGGCGAGTTCTCTAAATGATCTCTTCAACTCAAGGTTCTGGCCTCAAAACTAGACTTGCTTCTGTCCTTGTCTCCAGTGCACTCTTGTGCCCCTGAAAGTTGAATCATGGGCAGGAGTTTCCAGTATTTTCATTCTTTCCCTGCTTTGCAGGCCATTCATCTTCATGTTGATTTTCCCTCCACCCTCTTGAAAAAAAATGTATGCGTCCCCAAGATGGAGAGCCAGGAGTTGGCACCTGGGGACGAGATCACATGGAACAGGAAAGGCGAGGGCCTGGCCAGTGCAGTGAGCCACCACCACAGACCACGGTCAGCATCTCAGGAAGGGAAGTGAGTCAGTCTTCTGAATTCTGCGGTAACGAACCCAGAGCCTCTGTCACCCTCTCCCCTCCCTGTGGGCGCATGCCTGACCAAGCGTGGGGCCTCCCAGCGTGAGGCAGGGCCAGACAGTTGCTCTTTTGCCCTTAACCATGCAAACTGCTGCTCTTGAATATCAAGTGGTTTTCATATTCTTAATCTAGACTCACTTTCAAAATACATGCCATTTCCAGTAAGGAGAACTTGAATAATACATGTCTACAGTGGACTCTAAATTCGCTTTTTCTGAAGTGACTTCAGAACAGATGAAATTACTATAGACACATGTATTAAAAAAATTTATATACCTTAATAAGAACCTGTGCATTTGGATGAATGCAGTTGAATAAATTGAACTGAATTGAATGGGTCTATTTATCCAAACATTCCATCCATATAAAAGCACACACAGTAAAATGGCTTTAGAAAGTCATGCTGATGACAATGACGGTACTACCAGCACTACTACTGCAAGGCTTCCAGAGAGTAACTCAAATGACCAGTCCCAGCTGTCAAGGAGCTTACTGCCTGAGTACACACACACACACACGCACCACACACACACACACACACACACACCACACACTACCCAGTCCCTAAAACCTCAGAATCTTACCTGATTCTTCCCTCTCCTTTACCTTGTGCACCAACTTGCTTCCCAAGTCTTTCTCATTCTAGCTTCATAAATTTAGTATTAACCTTCCTATATTTTCCTCTCCAACCCAGGCTGCCTCAACTCTATTTCAGGCCCTCCTGCTTCTTTCCCAGACAACCCCAATAGCCTCCTTTCAGGCACAGGATGTCGCCTGTAAGAGGCCACCAGTGTGGGCAGGGCTGACAAAGGCGTAGCACTCATCCTGCCACCCCGACTCCCTCAACCATAACAGACCACACTAATCAGTCCCAGTACTCTTTCCCCTGAGCCCAGACATGACTGCACAGCCCCTCATGGCACACCCCTCCAAGGTCACTACCAATTTACCAGAGTTCTCTTGGAAACAGGATCTATTTATCACCCCCGATCCAGGTCCTTTAAAACAAGATTCTTCAACCAGGACTGAGCATCAGCATCACAGGTGCCTGAACAGGACCTAAGGTCGAAAACAGAATCTGTGGGCATGAATATGGGCATTGTAAAATGCAACCTGCATGATTTTTGATGTGCAGTCTTCATTAAGGACTAAGTAAAACTAACCCAAACCGGAAAGTTTTGCCCACTTCAAATCCTCTCTCTCCTCTCCTTTGCCACCTACTGCCTTACAACCTTCACTGGTTCCTGTTCCACAACTATGAACCTTGAACTTTTCTTAGCCAGCTCTTGACAACTTCTGTTTGGACACCAGGCACATTAGTCCAAGACAGGTATACCCTACAAGGAGCAGATGTCAGGATGGGATTAGATGCGCAAAGCTTTACTAGAGCAAAGACCTATGAGAGAAAATGTGGAAGGAGCCAGAAGGGGCTGGGAGAGTTGACCAGGGAGGGGTCTGACCCCTTGAAAAGGAGAGGGAGATGGAAGGAAGGTTGGGTGCAAACATCTTGGACTGCAGTGAAGTACTAACGTGAGTTCAGCAAGGCCTTCAGGAGGTCCTGGAGCCAAAGTCACCCATCAGAGGAATCTGGTGTTTTGGCATCCCTGGCATGCTGAGTCATTAGCCAGGAGCAGACCATGGGAAGCATGGCTTCGGCACAAATGCAGCAGCTTCAGAGCGTAGTAGCCAAGGATCAGCCAATTAGTGACTCCCTGCAATTGCAAATCGAAGAGGTGCATTCTCAGAGCTGCTACACCACATCACTGACAGCGGCTGGGACCACTGGATTTAACAAATAAATATATGGGATGCGGATCACCAGGGGCTGGGGGAGTAGGAGGAATGGGGAGATATTGGTCCAAAGGTATAAACTTCCAGTTATAAGATTAACAAATTGGGGGATCTAACGTACAGCATGATGATTATAGATAATAAAATATACTGTATCATATACTTGAATGGTGCTGAGAGTGGACCTTAAGTGTTCTCATTACAAAAAAGAAATGATAACTATGTGACCAGATGGAGGTAGAAGCTAATACTATGGTGGTAAAATCATTTTGTTATAAATGTATCAAATCAACGGTCATACACCTTAAAATTACACAAGGTTATGTGTCAATTATATCTCAATAAAGCTGGGGAAAAAATACAGGACACCAGGTTCGATCTGGATTTCAGGTAAATAACAAATAATTTTTAGTCTAAGAGTGCACCAAATACGGATGTCTGGTACCTGGCTTGCCTTAGGCTGTATCCCTAACACCCCTCATCTTCGGAACTGGATCTGTAATTTGGTACAATCCCAACAGTTCCCTCCCCTGTTGGTCTCTCTCCTACGCAGTCATCCATCCACCCCTCCCCACTACTCTAGATCATCTCCTGGAAACACTATTCTGGTTATGCCAGCCCCTGCCCAAGGAACTTCCAATAGCTCCCATGACTTTCAGAATGAACCTCAAACTCCTCAGGCTGCCATTTGGCCTTATTTTGCAACGTTGATTCCCACTGACCTTTATGGCCCCTGGGCTCTAATCAGACCAGACCTTGTAGTTATCAAGACACACTCTATATAATTCCAGACATCCTGCCTTTGCTCACGCTAGTCCCCCACCCCGGAATGCCCATCCCAGAGGTGCCTTCCCCCAAATCTCTACATTTCCAACTTTGACCTGTGCTTCAGGGCTAGCTCAAGTGCTGCTTTCTCCTTGAAGAGATAAGCTATGTACACCATCGCCCTGCCCCGAATCCCTTCCACCTAGTGGCACAGGAAGAAGCCAAAATAACATAGAAGGAACGTAACCTGATATGTCCTGAACACCGAGCTTTCCGTATGGAGTGGATTTTAGCAAACAACATTTCCCAGTTCCACGGGTGGTATTAATAGCAATAGCTCTTGTACAACCAACAGGGTAACTTTCGCTTTTAGGCCCGGTGTAGATGTTTAATTAATCAGGGCCGCCGTCCTTGTTCGCCCTCGACTGGGTTTCCCTGGTGATTACCCACCGGAAAACTCAGCCCTTTAATGCAAACAACGTCCTGATTAATGTTTTGTGCTGTGCACCAGGTTAGGGGAGCAGTTCCTTCATTAGTGAGCCAGCCTGGACTGCAAACGTTTAGTCCTGAAAACTCAAACCTCATTTCATACACAACTATCTTTCCATTTTCTTGTGTGTCAAACCTTTCCTTAACTCCCTTTTCTTCCTCCCAACTTTGATTTGGGGGAAGGAAGTTTATATCAACTGAATATAAAATATTAAATTATTCTGACTTCAGCATAGTTTTGAGATTGACTCGAGCAGTGAGAATGCCCTCCACCTAGCTGCGTTGCGTCCGCTCCACAGTCCTGAGCTTGGGTGTGCCTGCCTTTTGTTGATGGCACACGTATTCATTCCTTCAGTGTCTTTCTGTCTCCCTCACTAGAAAAGCGGAGGAAATCAGATGATGAAATGAAAACCTTTAAATAAAATATCATTCAGACAAAGGAAAAGGATTTTCCTCTGGGTCATTATCACTGGAAACCCAGTGAAAAGATAATAAGCACAAGATTCCTGATTAATTAAACATTTGTGCTCATTGTATGCAATTATTCTGGGGAAGATCAACTCCGGGACATCTGTTTACTCAGCCTTGGGTTGAGAAACCACCAAACTACCTCTGCCCTGCATCTCCAGGCACAATGTCAAGCCATAGAACTGATAGCTCAAAAGGCCGAGGAATATATCCGCTAATTTTCTAGGTTGGAAACATATGACCACACTACGTGAGCAATACATTATGAAGGCTGAGTAAACTCGTAGAGGGTTAACTGGGGAAATCAAAAGTGACAATATGTTAATATAATACATATTTACCAATATACATAATCATTTTATGCTATTAAATATAGTTGATAAACATTTTCATGAATGCTTCAATTATTATGGTTTTTTACGCAGTGAAACCACATTTCTAGCTTTTTTTTCCTTCTCACCCAGTGTCTTAGTCTGTTTGGGCTGTTATGAGAAAATACCACAGACTGGGTAGCTTATAAACAACAGGGATCTATTTCTCACTGTTCTGGAGAGTGGAAATCCAAGATCAGGGTGCCAGCACGGTCAGGTGAGGGTCCTCCTCTGGGCTGCAGACTGCCAACTTCCTGCTGTGTCCTCACATGGCGGAAGAGGGCAAGAGATGTCTCTGGAGCCTCTTTCATGGGAGCACTAATACCATTCATGAAGGTTCTGCCCTCATAAACGAATCACCTCCCAAAGGCCTCACTTCCTAATACCATAACCTTAGAGATTAGGATTTCAACATATGAATCTGGCAGGGGGACACATATTCAGACCATAGAACCCAGTTAGGTCTCCAGTTTCAATGATTTTCCTAATACCACTAATCCCTGTCTTATCTCCCTCCCCTGGCAGTTGGGGCCAGAGACTATCTCTGCCCAGTTTCGTGGGAGCCCAGGAATGGGGAAAAGTAAGTGCTTCTCCCCTTGTCAGTTGATGAGCAAAAAACCAAAAGCTGCGTATTCAAGAGAATCAAGGTCCAAGAGTGGGTTAAACAGAAAGTGAAACTGAGGCCCAGGAGGTCAAATGGGAGGAGAACCCAGGGCAGGGAAGGAGCAAGGGCTAGAGAACCTACTGGCTGGAATCCAGGTGCCTGGAGCAGCTTCCTGTGAATCTCTCCTTGGCAATCCCGGAGGCCTCAGGGAGGAAGAGTCTGGATTCTCAGCCAGAGAACCTGCATTAGATGTGATCAAATGAGCAAAAATGTTTAAGGAATTGGTAACAACTGGTTGATTCTCTCTGTTCATCCAATACCACATTCATCTGCTGAGACCCGGGTTCTGGTGCGCCAGGGTTTGGGTGTCCTCAGATCTATCTAGAAGAGGACTCTAAAACCATAGCTTCCCCTGTGAGGTGAGAGATGGGTTACCACACCCATTCTTCTGAGTGAATGAATCACACTGTCTTAGGAGTCACTGCAGGAAAGCTGTGACTCTGGGACCTGGCTGATAATCTCCATCTGGCCATAATCTGTGGGAAGAAGAGGGTGGCTAGGCAAGCATTATGACGAAAGTCTTTGAAAGCATCTTCTAAAATCAGGATGCCCACCAAGGGATGAAATGAAAAAGCAAACAATGTGCTCCACTCCTCCCACCCCAAACAAACAAACAGGAAGAACACAAGAAGTGACCTGGGAATCCATGAAGGTAGAAGATCTTTTTTTAAAAAGAGTATAGCTGATGCAGATGGAGATCCTGTGCAAGGCATGGAAATGATCATTTTCATGAGGTTATCTATAGAGTGCCAGATTCTAAAGGACAAGGCATCCCAACATACTGGGCCTCCAAGGGCTACCTCTGAGTGGTCCTAAATCTCAGGTGCCATATGTGTAGACAGTCCTTCTCTGTATATGCTCTTGCCTATTGTTTCTGTTTGTTGTGTCCAAGATGTATGGCCAGAACTTCCTTTGGTCATGTGACTTCCAGAAATGGAACAACCTCTTGACATGTGCTCTACTTTCCAGGATGCAGGAATTGTTCAGGGTACTGGCTGCATGGTGTACAGCAGAAGATAATATCACACTCATGAAAAGACGGTGTCCAACGGTCCCTGTTCTGGACCTGTGCTCCTTAGTCTCTCAACTGCCCTTGCTTCCCGGGGTCTGAGCATGCCCTTTGAGGCAGTCCCTCTATGCTTGGAGGCAGCCATGACAGCGACCGATAACTCTTATGCCCCCATGGTATAATGCCTCTCGTAGGGCCTCCAGCTTCCAGGAGTTAGGCAGATGTGATGTTAGGGGATGGCTCTTCTTAGTTCAAAATAATCTCCTTTTAGAGTGGGTGCTCTAGGTTTGATTATGTGGGTCTGGGCCAGTTTGAGATAGTACAGGATCAAGGCATTGTTATTAGTTTCCTATTGTTGCTGTAACAAATTACCACAAACTTAGTAGCTTCAAACAATACAAACTTATAGTTCTGGGGGTCAGAAGTCCAAAATAAGTCTTATCAAACTAAAATCAAGGCATAGGCAGGGTTGTATTCCTTCTGGAGGCTTTAGGGAAGGATTTTTTTCTTGTCTTTTCAAATTTCTAGAGGCTGCCTGCACATCTTGGCTAATGGCCCCTTCCTCTTTCTTCAAAATGTATCACCCCAACCTCTGCTTCCCTTGTTACATCTCCTTTTTCTATCTTTGACCCTCTTGCCTCCCTCTTATAAGGACCCTTATGATTACAATGGGCACACCCAGGACATCTCCCCATCTCAAGATTCTTTTTTAATTTTTTTTTAAAGATTTATTTTATTTATTTATGTTTTGGCTGTGTTGGGTCTTCATTGCTGTGCGCGGGCTTGCTCTAGTTGCTGCGAGCAGGGGCTACTCTTTGTTGCGGTGCGACGGCTTCTCACTGTGGTGGCTTCTCTTGTTGCAGAGCATGGGCTCTAGGCACACAGGCTTCAGTAGTTGTGGCACACGGGCTTCAGTAGTTGTGGTGCACGGGCTTAGTTGCTCCATGGCATGTGGGATCTTCCCAGACCAGGGCTTGAACCTGTGTCTCCTGCATTGGCAGGCGGATTCTTAACCACTGCGCCACCAGGGAAGCCCCCCCATCTCAAGATTCTTAACCACATCAGCAAAGTCCCTTTTGCCATGTAAGGTAACATATTCACAGGTTCCAGGGATTAGAATGTGGACATCGCGGCAGAGCGGGGTAGGGAGAGCATTATTCTGTCTACCACAAGTGTATTTGAACACCAGGAAGCCTTGTTGGGACTAATACACTTGGTTGGGACTGATCAGGTGAATTCCTCACCGATCTTGAGATGATCAGATACTGGAACATACAGAGTGAAATGTTTTTTTAGATGTTGAAGCAGCAGTTGGTAATGCCCAATGAACCCTGGAAATTCACAAACATCTTTGCCTATTCTGGAAAGGGCTGACTCCTTGGGGGACTTCACGCAAACAGCCTGGCTGGACTGAATATGGCCCATGAATTTCATCTCTAGTCTCACAAATTTATGTCTTTGGACAAGACCAGAGGTTGTGTTGCCCCAAGTCATGAGGAATAAATTAGGGCAGTAACTCTTAAGTCAGTGTGTCAAGGTTCATTGTTTCTCAGGATGTTAATCATTTTGCTGTACTAAAAAGGGTTCGTGGTCAAATTCAAACAAATTTGAGAAAAACATAGTTAAGTTCCAACCTAATTACATCTATTCGACTCAAAGGGATCCTTTTTATTTGAGGAGCCGGTAGAGCCTTTAATATGCTAACAAGCAGTTGAGCCCACTAAAGGGGAATGAATATAACATACTCCCAAAGGCTTTGACCTTGAAACCCCTTAGTAGCAGGGTACCTCTTCATGTCTTCTAGAACTTGGGTTCTATGGAACAGAACTGGGGAACCAATGGATCAGAATACTAACTCTTTAGATGATGGTGTTCTGTCCAGGGTTTGACCAGGAGACTGGTAATTCAGTGTATGGAAGGTTGTTTATTACTCATCTACTTCTTGGATGCGGGTGAAATGCCGGCACCCCAGGGTTTCCATCTACAAAGGTCTATGTTGCAGGAGGAGGCAACTGACTTAGCTGGTGGGACTAAGGAGGACACTGTATTCTATCAGAGGCAGAACACCTTGGGATGCTGGCATTTTTCTTCTTTACAGAGAATATAGGAGCCTAGAAAGAGACAGAACAGGGCCTGAAGAAGCTTTCCCATAAATTCATGCCTTTTTGTTTGCAAATGATGTCAATTTCAAGTTCAGCAATGACGTCTACCCACCTGGTGGGAATACAGAGCAATTACTTTCTGTGTTTGAAAATACATCCTGAGAGACAACATATTTTTCCAGGAACCCAGACATAGACATCAGACTCCCGCTGGAGGACCCCTGGGTGAATCTGATGGACAGATATGGTAAAGGGGTGAGGCAGGTTCCACTGGTCACTCACCTCTCCATAGACCTACCAGGCAACGGTGGTGCATCCCACTGCTGGGCAGGGGGCCTCATAGCCACAGTCACCCAACTTGTGATCCTCCCTCTGCAGACATTAACATGACCTTTCCATCCTGTTGGACAGGTAAAAGAGATGGTGGCTATTAAAACATGTGGGAGGTCTCTAGACCCCTTTAACCTCCCTTGAGACTTTCCTGGAACCAAGCCAGTAAATTCAGTATCATCTCCAGTGAGTAGTATTTTCCTTGTTTCAATGTCTTTAGGATACGAGGTTCCATACGTACTCTACTGCTCACAGCTGAAGTGCCCATCGCCTCCCTCCAGTCACAGCCACTCTGCCTATTGCCCCTGGTCCAGTGTGCTGTCCTCATCATCTGTCTCTCCCTGGGTCCTAGACAGGCAAGCAGTGGAAGCCTCTGGGTTCCTTCCTGCACCAGTCAGGAGAGGTTGCTTAGGCTACAGTAACAAACAACCCCACGTTTCAGTGGCTTAAAGCAAAAGTGTGTTTCTCACTCATTCCATACGTTCACCCCTCATCAGCACGGGGGGGTCTCCTCCACACTGGCCTCACTCAGGGGCTCAGGCTAACAGATCCTGCACCATCTAGAGCAGGGGTCCCCAACCCCCGGGCCTCGGACCGCTACCGGTCCGAAGCCTGTTAGGAACCAGGCCGCACAGCAGGAGGTGAGTGGTGGGCCAGCGATTGAGCGAAGCTTCATCTGCCGCTCTCCATCACTTGCATTATCGCCTGAACCGTCCCCTTGTCCGTGGAAAAGTTGTCTTCCACGAAACCAGTCCCTGGTGCCAAAAAGGTTGGGGACTGCTGATCTAGAGCACAGCTAGCCAAATGGGAGGGAGGGAGGGAAATGGTAAACGTACTGACTCTCAAAGACTTTTGCTCACATTTCATTATTAGTATTTTTCATAGCAGCTATCATTTACTGAATACTTACTCTGGGTCAAACACTTTACAACCATTTAATCCCAAGCACAATAAACTTAGGACATGTTTATTTCCTCCATTTTTAAAATAAGAGACCAAAATCTTAAAGAGATTAAGTAATTTACTGCACATCTAGAAGTGGCAGAAACTGGCTTTGATTCCTAGTCCAGCTAGCTCCCAAATTCCTGCTATAACTAACTTGCCTTCCTCCCTAGAGAAGTTTCTCTGATTTCTTATTTATTTACTTATATTTATTTCTTACATTTATTTCTCACTAGTTATTTATGTGAAAAAGCTTACAAAAATATAACAGTTAAATCACAGTTATATATTAAAGAAATTGTCTTATTGAAAGGGGAAAATTTAAGTGAAAAATATGTAATATAGCAAAAAGCACATAACAATTAGTATAGTATTTACATTCATCTTTGTTATTCATCTGCTGGTGAAGTTGGTAGCATGTTTCCCCACTCACACTTGTAAGAAGAACTTCATTTGTTCAGTAACTATTTTCCTTCTCTGACCCCAAATATCTCTTGACAAGTCTCTGAATAATTAATTTACATTTTAAGAGACTTTTCAGTGCCAGAGTCCACTGATGACTTCTCTGCTGCCCAGAAGCTCTTGATCAGTGACACTGCACTTCCATTTGAGGTCCCTGAATTCATGCTCAGAACCAACAGAATGAATTCACATATTTGTAATACTTAGTGACTTGATTCATTCAGTTAACCACTTGTCAAAATATTTGCATTTCCAGAATATTTTTGATGTTTTATAGAGATAAAAAAGGCAAGTATTTAAAATCCAGACTGTTCTGGAAAACAGAGAATATATGGTAATTAGAGATTGTAGCCATTCCAAAACCACCAACAGTGCTAGAAAAAAAAAAAAGGAATTTCCTCCTCCTGGTATTTATATCTTCTTGGTATAAATCAACTAATCAATTGACTTACCATTGCCCAGGTAGAGGGTTATTCCTCTTCCCACAAGGGAAACTTCTCTAACCATGTCTTGTCTTCCCCCGCCCCCCGCCACTTCCCTCTCTCTCTCTTTCTCTCACCCCTACCAACCCTTACCTAAACCCAGATTGTCCTTACAGCTTAACTCTTGCCTATGGGAAAACTAGAAATAATGATAGAAAAACCTGGTAGCCTTCTGTCTTCTTACAACAGAATTTGAAGTCCCTTCTATAAGGAATTAGGCTTTATTTGGGACGGCCCTTCATCCGTCCATCCATAGAGGTCACCCAATTTATTTTTAGCAGGCATTTGATGGAAATCAACTCACCAACATATGAAAGATGTTCATTCTAGGGACTTGATTCTGGTTCTTAGGAACCGCTGGAGAGAAGAGGTCAGAGCTCAGAATTCTCCCTCTAGGTATGCGGGGCAATATGGTGCAACTCGAAAAAGTCACGGGTGAGGAGTTAATTCCCAAATCAAAGGCTTTGGAGAGGGATTTTGAAAGCAACAGATTTGTTCCCACTTTCTTCAATTAATCCACTACTTCTTTAGATTTAGTCAGTCTTCCGAACAGCCCTAAAAATAAAAGCCTATTATCCATGGGCAAAATTGTTCAATCTTGGCTGTTAATTCAAATGACAAAAAGGCCTGACTAGAAAGGGATTTCTCTGGAGAGTAATATTGGTGGCCCTAGGTGATGTCTCCTGAGTTCACACTATCTCTCAAAAAAGGCTATTCTAGGCTTCTAAGGGCCCAGTTCCCCATAACCCTCTAGCTGCCCAGGGTATCAGCATCTTTCTGAAAAGCATAGTAAGGAGAAAAAGTAGAACCAACCTTCTAATGAACTGAGGAGTTGACAGGGTCCCAGCATCGGAGTACAACTCTACAGGGTGCCATTCAAATTACTTTCTGTGTGAATAGTGATCTCTGGGGCTACGGAGCCCTAGGAAGTAAGCTGAGGGTATGATGGAGTCTCATTTACTACTGATTAAGCCTAAATGGTCATAGTTTATTCAATGAGGAAACAAGTTGCTTAAGAAGCTAATGAATGCATATGGTCCAAGTATTATCAGGAAGAGAAAATAATAATATTTAAATGACGATGCTGTTGTTAATACAGATAAAAATTTATCTCTTTGGCTAAATATTGCTTAATTTGCTTAAATACTGATACATGTGCAAAGAAATCCACTTTCAACCTTTGGACCCCCCTGTAGTTTAGGAGCCAATGGAATCATCTCCTGCCCTTTCTCACTTTCTCCTGGCCTTCAGTTTTACTAAGGGCAAGACTATGAGCTTCTTAGAAATAATGACATCATGTCTTTGTAGCTGCTAGCAGCTTCTTTTACAAGATAGCCTACAAAGGGTTAGAAAATGACAATTCATTTAAGAGGCAATAAAACGGGTTAACAAACATCCCAGACATACTGAACAATGTTGTGGGGATACGGAGATCAGCTCCTAACATCCATCCTGCCCTCCTCCTCATGGGTCTTCCTGTACCGCAGAAGCTGGAAATCTCAAATCTACACTTACAGGACTCCCTTGCACCTAGAGTTCCAGGTGCGATTTAAATTGGAAGGCAAAACTGAGTCAAGGGTGCGTTTTGTGCTCCTTCTACCATTTCTGCTGGCAAACACTGCGGTGGGCTCTGGTTTTCCTGTAGAGACTACTCCCCCCCGCCCCTCTCCACCACCAGCTGCGGTGGCTTCACAGGGCAGAAGCAGTTCTTTCTGTGATCTCTGCGATGCAGCTCTCGAAGTCGTATCTTAGAGACCAACCCAGGCCTGCTTCTTCTGCAAAGCATGTAATGAAATAAATCTTCTCCATAAACCAGATCAGGTGAATTCTATTCCCAGCTATGGAACCTGACTGATTCCAAGTTCACCCAACCTCAGTTACAACCAAAGAAATAAAAACTGCCTCTTAAAGTAGCAAAATACTTTCACAGTGCTACTTAATACTTGTGTTGGTGCCACAAAACAGGTATTCTCAACATCATAGGTTAAGGAGCAAGTAAGTATAAGCCCTTAGGAAAGCAATTAGGTAATAAGAATTGAGAACTTCTAAAAGTCTATATCCCAGGAATCCTTCTTCTTAGAATCCTAATTTTAAAATATAGAAAAAAGTTGTATGTACTATGAGGTCCACTGCAGTATTATTTATAATGCTTTAAAAGTGGGAACAAGGGACTTTCCTGGTGGTCTAGTTGTTAAGAATCCGCCTGCCAATGCAGGGGACACGGGTTCAATCCCTGGTCCGGGAAGATTCCACATACCATGGAGCAATAAGCCCGTGTGCCACAACTACTGAGTCTGTGCTCTAGAGCCCACGAGCCACAACTACTGAGCCCACGTGCTGCAACTACTGAAGCCTGTGTGCCCTAGAGCCCGCGTGCCACAACTACTGAAGTCCGTGCACCTAAAGCCTGTGCTCTGCAACAAGAGAAGCCACCGCAGTGAGAAGCCTGCGCACCGCAATGAAGAGTAGCCCCTGCTCGCCACTACTAGAGAAAGCCCGCGTGCAGCAATGAAGACCCAATGCAGTCAAAAAAAAAAAAAAGGAAACAAGCTAAAACTACAATCAATCATAGGGAATGTAAAATAATCATGCGTTATCCATGTGGCTTGCCCATAGCAACATGAGGGTATGTTTAATTGACTCTATTAAATTTTAAAATCAAAACAGTAAATTTTTTGTGCAGTATGATAAAAACTATCACAATAAAACATGCAAACATGCATAGAAAATATAAAGTCAATATGCCAAAATGGAAAAATAATCTTCTCGGGGTGGAGAGTCCGGGCAGCTTTTTTGAAATTTCTTTCACTTTTCTGTTTTTTTCCCCTTAACTTCTTTAATTAAAATGTACATTTTTAAATAGAAAAAAAAAAACCTTTAAAAAGTTATCTCTAATACACCAGCATAAAACCTTTTGTAGTTAACTTTCTACTGCTCAAATTCATCATTCCCCTCCCCCATCATCCAATATTTATTAAGCAGGCCCTTTAATGTCACAAGACTCTGCTGCCATGCATTGATTTTTATGATCTTACTGGAAAACTGCTAGGTGCATAGAATGATATCTGTGCATGGTGTCTGCATGCACATCATATATCACTTTGGATTGCCAGACAGCAAAGGAAAAACACCATAAACACTAATTTTTACTCCTAGATGGCTTAGTAATTTGCTAAATTTCCTCATAATTGCTTCTAATGATTCATTACATTAGCATAGAAGGGGGTGGCTATAAATTTTCCATGAAAACAAAATTTAAATACAATGCATCCAAAAAAAATGTCTCCACAGACCCAGGTGGCAACCTGTTTTCCTTATTAGGCAAATCCGACAGACACTGGCAACACATGCTGCTTCTTAATGTGACAGAGCAGACTGAGCCGAGGAAGCAGCACTCAGAGCGTGATGCTGGCTTTGTGAGGGTGCAGCAGCAGCAGCTCTCACCACCGTCATTCAGGTACGAAAGCATGTGGGGAGCTGACTTCTTCTGGGGTGGGGAGTTTCCACTAATCCCCGGCATCCTCCCCTGAGAGGCGTCAGCACCTCCTGGTAATTCAGAGCAAGGCTGGTGATTACTTCATTCATTCATTAACTCTTTCATTCACAAAATCCGTATCAAGCACCTGCTCTGAGTGAGGCGGTGTGGGAAACAAGCTGCTCCTGAAGGGGGCTGAGGGAAGGCGATCTACAAGTAAACACCATAACCCAAGGTGGTAGACTGCCTCCCAAGGGGCACAGTTGTGGTCCAATCCCAACGCTACCTGAGTTCTGTCTAGAAAGGGAAATGAAGAGCTTCAGGGAGGAGGTAGCAATGGAACTGGACCTTAAAGGATGATTAAAATTGACAGTGTATGTAGCTGCTGTGGAAAACAGCATGGCAGTTCGTCGACAAGTTAACCATAGAGTTACTCTATGATCCAGCAATCCCACTTCTGGGTACATCCCCAGAAGCAGGGAAAGTGGGGGCACAAACAGATATTTGCACACCCACATTCACAGAAGATTATTCACAATAACCAAAAGATGGAAACAACCCAAGTGCCCAATGATGGATGAATGGATAAAGAATGTGATAGATCCATGTGATAGATCCATATGATAGAATATTATTCAGCCTTAAAAACAAGTGAAATTCTGATACATGCTACAACATGCATGAACCTTAAAGACATTATACTAACTGAAATGAGCCAGATACAAAAGGATAAAATATCGCACGGTTCCACTTATTTGGGGTGCTCTGGAAGAGTACAGTTCACAGAGACAGAAAGTAGAATGGTGGCTGGCAGGAGCTGGGCGGGGAGAGGAAATGCAGAATTCTCATTTCAGTCAAGCAAGATGAAAATGTTCTGGGCATGGATGGCGGTGATGGTTGCACAGTAATGAGAATGCACTTAATGCCACTGAACTGTACACTTAAAAACGGTTCAAATGGTCGATTTAATGTTACATCTATTTTACCACAATTTTTTAAAGTGTTGAGAAGAGGAAGGGCACTTGAGCCAGAGCACAGAGGTGGGAGGGATGGGCTTCAGTCAGGAAACAGGGAGGAGGGCAATTTGTCTGAAAGATATTGGATTCAACAATAACAATAACAATAGTGGTAGCCATAAGTATAACTTTTAAATACTGTTTATTATCATGCCCTGGGCCCTGTACTACTTCTTTTGCTAGCATTATCTCATTAAGTCTTCTCAATGATCCATAAAGTAGGTATTTTCATTATCCCAAAGTTAGAGCTGAGAAACCTGTGGCTAAGAGAGGGCAAATAATTTGCCCCATAAGCATCAGAGCCAAGACCTGACTGTGCCTATCTCTCCCTAGAACCCACCCTGCATGTTTTTGCCTCCTGCCAGCAATGTGGGAGAAGTGGGTTGGACCCTTGAACACCAGATTAAGGAGTTGGGCCATCATGAGTAAACAGAAGGGATACAGGAAAGAATTCTGAACAGCAGAATTATGTAAAGAGAACTTCATTCAGGGAATATCAATCTGGCAGTGAGAGATAGCAGGCTAAAGGGAAACTTGGAATTTTTCCAACGAATAAATAATGACAATCTGACTGGAGAGGCTAAGATGGGAAGAGGAGGATGGACAGAGATAGGAGATATCTTCAAGGGCACGGGAACAGACTAAGTGTGGAGGATAAGATCAGTCTGATATTATTCTGTGGTTTTTAACACTGGGAAGATAGTGTAGCTATCAAAAATAGGAAGCCCAGGGAAGGAAACAGGACTGGGAAGGAAGAGAGTGTGCTGGGGGCATGAGGAGTTGAAAATGCTAGGAGATCTGATTGGTGGAGATGTTCCTCAGACTGTTAGAAAATGAAGGTGTCTGATGTTAGTTTCAGAAGCTCAAGCACTCAGGCAGGAAAACTATGGCAGCTAGCGTGAGGGCTGGGACCACACAGCTGAAACCTCCCCTGGATTCAAGCATTTAGGAGTTCTCAAGATGCTGGCTGGCTCCCTGTCCGCTCACCCCCCCAGTCTACACTCTCCACCCATGCACACCAGCCCCGAGTCACCCATTAAGTGATAACCAAGGAATATCAGACACGAGGAAATCACAAACATGAGTAAGAAAGACCAAGATGAACAAATACAAACAAATGACCACAGAGAAACTGGAGATAATTCAGTGAACCAAAATCACTTTCATTGGTATTCTGCAAGAGATTTGAGACAAAACTGCATCCATGAAATGAGACCATGTTGCTATGATAAAAGAAAAACCAGCAATCCATAAAGAATTCTTTGAAATAAAAATGATCAGTGTCATAGTAACAATATTTCGATAGAAAATTTGGAGTCAGGGAAATAGCCCAGAAAGCTGAGCAAGTAGTTAATAAGACCTAAGACTCAGTAAGAAGAGAGACCCAGATTACCAGTCCAGAAGGACCAATTTCTGACTAATCAAAGACACAATACAAGAACAAAAGCTCATGAGTCTACATGTCAAAGGAGTCCACTGAGTTCCCAGCACTCGGAATGAAAAGAACCACACCTAGATACACCTTTGTAAAACCTCCACACCAACAATACAGAGATCCTGAAGTCTTCCAGAGTTAAAAAGATAGGCCACCTTCCTGGATGCCTTGGGCATGGGAGCCAAGAAGACAGTGGAGGTCACATGTGAGACACCCTCCCTGTGAAGGCTTCCATTTAGAAGGCCTCCCTCGGGCAGCACAGACAGTCCCAGTGAGCCAGAATTTAATTCCCTCCCATGTTTGCCCTAACTTCCAGGAGAGAACTTCCTATTTGCAGAGCACTCCATGTGGGTCTGATGCTATTAGCAGGTCGGAGTGATCAGGGAATGAAAGGAGAGTCTCTCCTCTCATCATTTCCCCAGGCTTCGCAGAGAAGGAACAGACACTGGCTCAGTGGGGACGAGGCTCTTAGTCACTAGGGTGTCTCAGTGTCTGTGACAAAGCCAGCGACCCTTGAGAAGGTAAGGAACCAGGACAGCCTTCTGACTGAGGCGTGGGGAGGTGAGAACCCCCTCTGAGAAGGGAAACACTTGCGTTTCAGCTGAGCTTCTCACACTTCTGTAATTTCCTGTTCTTCTGTCTTCTCCATTCACCATAAGCTTTGGGAGAGCAAGGCCTGTGTCTTATTTAGCATTTTTTATCCTGCACTTACCAAGTCCTGGTACATAGTTCAGTAGATGCTGAGTGGCTGTCTGGACAGATGCAGGAGTGGATGAATTTCTCCTTCTGTTGGATAGAAAAGGTGACAGTGGCTGCTGGCTGGCTGTGCCTCTGTAAAGTAGGCACGTTCTGCTCCATTATTAAAAGAAACTCTGCGTAATTGGGCTCCGTTGTCACTGCTAACAACAGAGAAGACCATTTTGCCTGTCATTCTTCAGAAAAATTGTGAATAATAAGTTCATATGGATTATTAAAACTTCACCTCTAAGAGAATTACACTGCAAAATATTTAAAACACAGCGTTTTCCATACCGCTACTCTTCCTCAGATGGCGTCTTTCATTCCTGCTTCCAGGACTGTCTTTCTGTGGCTGTTCCTCAACGTCTTTGTTGAAATTGTCTTTTTTGCCTGTGGCCTTAAAATACACTGACACTGGGGCTTCCCTGATGGTGCAGTAGTTAAGAATCTGCCTGCCAGTGCAGGGGACACGGGTTCGAGCCCTGGTCCGGGAAGATCCCACATGCCGTGGAGCAACTAAGCCCGTGCACCACAATTACTGAGCCTGTTCTCTAGAGCCCGTGAGCCACAACTACTGAGCTCACATGCCACAACTACTGAAGCCCGCATGCCTAGAGCCTGTGCTCCGCAACAAGAGAAGCCACCACAGTGAGAAGCCCGCGCACCGCAAAGAAGAGTAGCCCCTGCTCACCGCAACTAGAGAAAGCCCACATGCAGCAACGAAGACCCAACACAGCCAAAAAAAAAAATACACTGACACTCACTGTGAGGGTTTCTGCTCAGATGCCCAATCTATATCGCTGCTTTGAAGCCCCATGTGGGAACCCTCTGACTAACTCATTTCCACCAGTGTTTCCCAGGGATCCCACAATCCCACTCATCATCCTCATTTAAAGCTTAAATGCTGTCTCTGAACCTTCCCCTAAAGGACATCCTATACATAGAAGTCCAGTGCCCTTCAACCCACAGGCAAATATTTACCTCTCAGGATTCACTCACATTACTGGCCTCTGGCAGGAGCTCAAGTCTCCTCTTTTCACCTCCTCCTTCCCTACACGTGGATCCAGACTGAGGTATTTCAGACCACAGTTGCTGTTCCTCACGTGCACCCCCAATGCCCGTGCTCCCTGGCGTGCTGCTCAAGGTCCCCTCATCAGCAGTAAGAAGGGACTCTCCCTTTGCTTCATCTACTACGTGCGTGAACTTGTCACAAGCACAGTCTCTGTTACACTACATGTTATATTCTCCTGTTGCTCTTCCTTGTTAAAATCCACATATTCTTAGGTATGATTTAGCAATATACAACGAGACAAGGAGGCTGTCTCCAGCTGGGTCTCAGAGTTACAGCACTTGGTGAGGGAGGTGGGGAGGAAATGGAGAGGGAGGATCATCACAGTCCTATCTCTGGTCCTTAGTTTTGCACAGTCTGAAGATGATTGGCTCATCCAGAAATGACTGGATGGTTCACAGTAATCAAACTTATAAGAGACTGATGTATAAATCAGAAAGCCAGTGCGTTAATTTATAATGGCAGATAGAACTTTCTATCTGCCTATCGAAGGTCGTATCTACTCTTGAGGGACCCACCTTTCCAGGACCCTGTTGCCTAGGGTACCAAGGTAGGAGTCAGATAGTTGATAGAACAGTATGTAATCAGAGTGAAAGCAGTGGTACAGTCTTGTGCAATATTTTGTCCAGTTTCTGAAAGGCCTGATGTATTATCCCTGCCCTTCTAAAAAAAGTTTATCTGATCAATGGCCAGATGACACGAGTCCACTAAACACAGAGCCTTTTTCCCTTGAAGAAAACTAGATTGCACTCTCAACTCCGGCTGCCCAGCTCAGTTTTCTGCACACTCTGCCTATCTTAGCACCATTGTGATTAACTTACCAGATGAATTCTTAGATGGCTGTTTTCCTTTTTTTTTCTTTAAAGATAGATTTTATTCATTTTATTTTATTTATTTTTGGTTGTGTTGGATCTTCGTTGCTGCACATGGGCTTTCTCTAGTTGCGGCAAGCGGGGGCTACTCTTTGTTGTGGTGCACAGGCTTCTCATTGCAGTGGCTTCTCTTGTTGTGGAGCACGGGCTCTAGGCGCGTGGGCTTCAGTAGTTGTGGCACGTGAGCTCAGTAGTTGTGGCTCGCGGGTTCTAGAGCGCAGGCTCAGTAGTTGTGGTGCATGGGCTTAGTTGCTCCACGGCATGTGGGATCTTCCCGGACCAGGGTTCGAACCCGTGTGCCCTGCATTGGCAGGCGGATTCTTAACCACTGAACCACCAGGGAAGCCCTGTTTTTCTCTTTTATATATATGTGGCGGGAGGTGGGGGGATTGAGGGTGGTCTTCCATTCAATCACCTAAATTCAAAGGTTGGCTGGTATCTTCGTATTTCACCATTATAATGTTCATACTGCATATTCGCCATATTTAGAACCACTGACATAATCTCTGCATCTCTGTTAGTGGTTGTGAAAACAAAAAATAGCCTCCCAATTTCCACATCCAGTTCTAGTCCTGTCTCAGCCATTATCTTGCTGTGTGACCTTGAGCAAGTTGCACACCCTCTCTGTGTCTCCTGAATAACATCTACCTTGAGAGAGAGGGGACCAAGTGATTTCTAAGGTCCCTTCCAGCTCTATAATTCAAGAATTTTATGCCTGAGATCAGTGTCCCTCTCTTTAAAAATCAGATGATTACATAACACAATGGCTCCCTCATAGGTCCTGGGTACACAGCAAATGAAAATTTGCACTGAAATTGATTGCAGAAATTAGAAAAAGAGCAATGAGATGAAGCATAAGTGTCAAGAACCTTCTGAGAGGACAAGATCCTGGGCTCGACTGAAGGTCTGTCTCAGGTTCCAAGCTGACAAGTATTACCTACATGACAAGCTGTTGGGGGTGGAGGGTTTTTTTATGACTAACAAAAAAGGCTTCCAAACACTTGGATGAAAGGTACTATATAAGGACTAAATACTCTAATTGGGCCTTTTCTGTCTCATTATTTGCCAGTGAAACTAATCCTGCTGATCTCTAGATAACAGGGGAATTTAGAAATAGAATTCCATGCTCAGATAAAATCCAAGTACTCACCCTTGACCATTAGTAAGAGTTACATGAATGAGAATCGGTGTGTCCTCTTTCCACTTAACTACAAAGTGTCCCTTTGGAGCTCACATTTCACACCCCCATATAAAATGCACTTTGCTAAAATGTTTACTGTGGAGTGGGGCTCTTATAGAAGGGAGCTGAAGAGGCGAGGGCTGTGTGCAAACACGCGGTGGGGAGTCTGGATGGGTTTACAGTAAGCGCAAGCATCCCACTGGAACTGCAGCCTTTTACCTCTCACCAGGGGGAGGAAGGCTGGGTGTGTGTCTGCCATTGACCAGGTGCTGCAGCCCCAGAGATCAATTCAACACTAATGAGGGCTGCAGCTGGGAACAGAGAGGAGCCAGTGGGGCTTTGCAGGTAGCTAGGCTCACTGCAGACACGACAGAAGCACAAGAAATGGCGACCACTGTGTCTGTCCACCTCACCTTTGGACACTGCAAACTTGAAGATGGGTAATACAAGCCAGTAGTGAAGGCCTAAAGCAGAGGTTTAGATACAGGCTGCTTTCCTGGTTGAAATGGAGGTCTTAACTAATTCATCAGCACAGGGCATAACCAGCACCAGAGATGGCAAATAAGGGAAAGAAAGATGATTTTCTAAGACTACCTGGCCTTGAGAACATTGAAAAAAATTCAGCCAGGAAAAGGAAAAAGAGACATTACTTACAGCTACTGCTCATCTTTCGTAGATCAAAAATCAAGAACCCATGACCCACGGGAGAGATCTTGACCAGTGCTGTGCTTTCCTTGCTTGACAGAGTACTGGCTCTGTGTTGTGTTTCATTCTGTTCTAATTTCGAAAGTCTCTGGTGAGTTATCAGGGCTGCACGTTTGTGCACGTCACAGTGTGGCAGTTCCCAACTGCTCCCCCCATTCACCAAATGCCCCAGGGCCCCCTGACCCTCAGCGACATTTCTGCTACCTGGCTTGTCCCTACAGGTGTCTAAATTGTCTAAATTTGACACCGAGATGTAGAACATCAAGATTTCTCAGTAAAGGTAGGAAAGGGTCTATGGACTAGAGAATGACAGCATTCTGCCCTTGAGGGCTGTTTGCAGGAGTTGGTAGATGTCCCTTCCCTGGGAGCCCTTCACATTATGGAAGAGTTTGGCCTTGGAAGGATGAGTTGTCCAATTGCATCTGAAGTGGAAGCCAAACTAGATGTATTCTTTTATATATATACGATATATATAGTTTTATTGAGATATAATTCAGAAATCACACAATTTACTTATTTAGGGCATACAATTAAATGGTTTTTAGTATATTTACAGATATGTGCAACCATTATCATAGTCAATTTTAGACCTTTCTCATCAACTAAAAAAGATACCCTGTATGTTCTAGCACTCACTCTCCCTCTGCCCACACCAGGCAATAATTAATGTACACTCTGTCTCTGCAGATTTACCTATTCTGGACATTTCATATAAACAGAATCACGTAATATGTGATGTTTCGTGGCTGGCTTCTTTCACTTAGCATACTGTTTTCAAAGTTCTTCGATGTCATAGCATGAATCAGAATTTCATTCTTTTTATGGCCAAATAATATCCCATTTTGTGAATATACTGGATTTTATTTACCCATTCATCAGTTAGTGGACATTTGGGTTGTTTACGTTTTTTACTATTATGAATATGCTACTATAAACATTCCTGTATAAGATTTTATGTGGACCTATGTTGTCATTTAAGTATATATTGAGGAGTGGAGTTGCTGGGTCACACGACAACTCTATGTTTAACCGTTTGAGAAACTGCCAGACTGCTTTCAAAAGTGGTTGCACCATTTTACATTCCCACCAGCAATGTGTGAGGGTTCCGATTTCTCCTCATCCTCACCAACACTTGTTATTATCAGACTATTTTTATTATACCCATACAACTGGGTTTGAAGTGGTCTCTTTGAGGCTTTGATTTGCAAGAGGTTGAGCATCTTCTCATGCGTTTATTGGCTCTTTGTATATTTTCTTTGGAGAAATGTCCATGCCGATCCTGTGTCCATTTTTTAATGAGTTATTTGCTTCTTCTTATTGAGTTGTAAGAGTTCTTATATATTTTGGATCCAAGCTCCTTATTGCAAGTATAATTTGCAAGTATTTTTTCCATCCTATGGATTATCTTTTCACATCCTTGATCGTATCCTTTGATACACAAAGTTTTTAATTTTGAAGACATCCAGTTTATCTATTCTTTCTTTTGTTGCTCATGTTTTGGTGTCATATTGAATGTTCCATTGCCAAATCTGAGGTCACAAAGATTTACCCCATGGTTTCTAAGAGTTTTATAGTTTATAGCTCTGAAATTTAGGTTTCTGGTCTACTTCGAGTTAATTTTTATAGTATATGATATAAGGGTCCAACTTCACTCTTCTGCCTGTGGCCACCAGTTGTCCCCACATCATTTGTTGAAAAGACTATTCTTTCCCCATTGAATGGTCTTGTCACCCTTACTAGGTTTCTTTTAAGATCTAAGTCTGTGACATAGATGTCCCCACATTCTTAACCTTCAGAAGTCATCCCTCCCTTTAATACCATTTAGTATAGCCAAAGTTCCTACCTTTCATGAATGCAGAAATGTCATTTTTTAAATCAGGTTTTCCTCAAGTCTTCCTGAGAGCCCCCAGGACATGCTTAGGTGTCCCACGATTCTGTCCTAATGGCCACTTGTCCTGAAATGCAGCCATCTCTCTCTCTGGCCCCAGTTCTTGCCATTTTGTCATGGCTTATGATTATTGCCCCTCTCCTTGGATTTCTGGGCCCCAAGCATGGCCACAAGCCTCACTCTTAATTGCCAGAACACAGCTAAGTCTATGCAGTAACACCTAACACAATTTTACTGAAGGCCTGGGGTAAGCAGGAAGAAATTACCACACAGGAGACAATAACAAACAATTGGATACGGGGTATTGCTGTCCTACGTTCCACCTTGCTATCCACAAAGCATCCACTGGCAATCTCCCACCTTAGTCCTCTGGTCATCACCCTAGTGCCAGTATCAGCAGACTTCCCCCAGATAAGCGTGTCCTTCACAAGTCCCCCAACTCTCCTTTTGCCTGAAGGAGGAGAAAACCTTTTCTTTCTCCAAGTCATCATCACTATAATTGAGCAAAGAAGTAACTCTGGTCACAGCAAGGATTTTTAAAAAATATTATTACGGAGAACAGTTTATGTCCTCTTTATCTTAAATACTCTACCTCAGAAGAAGATCCGGCTTTAACTTTGCAGAACTGAGGAATTCACAAAAATGTCATTCCCAAATCAAAAGAGCTGTCTGCCCTCAGGTGGGAAGTCAGTGTCTACTTCTAGCTGAAACAGAAACTTCTGGTCACTTTGAAATTGTGGATACTGACCCTCCCATCCCTATCCCAGCCATAAAACTGGACATCAAGTATTGGGGTACAGTCTCTGGGAACTCTGTTACTGAACCTGGTGTATCACAATTGCTTTTCCTTAGCTCTAGTGTTGATTCTCCAATTAGAAACATTCTTACTTAAAAAAAACTTTTTTTTAAAAAGAAGAGTTATGTCTTATTTCAAATTTGGGCTTCAAGAAAATATATTCTTACCTCTGATATGCTATCTTTAAGCTTTTTTGATAATTTCCCTTATGGTTCTTTCTGGTAAGTAAATGAGAATCACTTAGTAGTTCTAATATTGTCCTACTAAAGCAGAAAGGCAACCACATATGTCAATAGGCAAATTGGTAGAAAACTGAGAAAACCTAAATGCCTTTAACAAGAATGATGTGACTATAAGTGACATGCATTTGTGTGTGTGTTTTTTAATCCAGATAAACTTCTGAGTTATTTAGTCCAATATTATTTGGAAGGGAAGTGGAACTAATTTTTAACAAAATATATTTTACTTGGGCCGCTATAAAAATAAATTTGAGGAAAAAAAAAAATCTTGAAAGTAGACAGTTAATGGCAATTATCTCCTAGATCTAAAAACTGCTTTACAGGCAAATTGAATGCTGGCAACTCTGTTAAAAATAAATAATGTTCTTTTTGCTCCAAAACAAGGATTGATCCTCCTCAATTCTTCATTATTAAAATTCAGAAAAAAATAGAACTACTTCCTATTCTGAGTAATTTATATCCTTATATCCCAAATGCCTTTAAGAGAGTATCTAGCATAGGGTAGAAACCTAAACAAGAAATTGTTGATTTAAATAGAGTGGAAATGGGAATGTTCTCAAGTATGCCTCTGTGTGTGTGCTTTGTGGAGGTGAGGCTGCCCAGCTCCTCTACAAAATAGGCCTTCACCTACTTCCTGTGGGTGCATTTGATGTGAATGGTCCTCATTACCCAAACTTTATATAATAATTCTATAATGTTCGATAAAATAAAACCTTCTTGGACTGAATAGTTTTAATAGCCAGATTGCTTACAAGATACTCCAGGCTAGCTAGGATTTTGCAGGGATATCCGTGCAGATGTGTCACTGGGGAATGAACAAGCAGGAAGCAAAGCCTGTGCAGTCAGCAAAGGGTCTCTCCCTGGAATCAGCAGAGATGGAAGCGGGGCAGTTCGGCCCTCTCACTCCTCCTCAGTGACCCCAGAGACCCCCAACGTGAGAGCTGCATCATACAGAAATGACTCCCATGGCCCTTTCCTTTCTGGGTTCCTTTGGTTTCCCCAGTCCTGACATTATTTGCATTCAAGTGATGTTTCCTGAACCTTGGCTCTGTACTAGGTTGTGGGTATACCTGGGTGCAAGTGCAAGCTCACAATATAGTGTTCATGCAGGATTTTAAGGCCAATGGTCTACCAGAAAAGCTCTGCTCAAGGGAGCATGAAGCACTGAAAAGAGATGGGTTTGTAATCACTGGTGTAACATGGTATTGAAAGCCATGGGCATGGATGAGTGTGTCTAAAAAGAGTACAGGATGAGAAAGACAGGGCTTCAGGATAAGGCCCCCAGGAATATCCAAATCTAACTGCTGATCAGCTTCCCAGTATCCATCCTCCCCTTCTTCCTTAGTAATAGGGCCCTGATGATTCAGTTAAAAGACACTATTTCCCAGCATCTGTTATAGCTGGGAGGTCAACAGAATGTGGACCAAGGGGTTGTGTGGGGCTTACCAGAAGCCTCTCTAATGACTCACCTAGAAGGTACAACATTTTGCCTTTTCTCCCTGCCTTTAGATGCTTCCTGGCATATGGATGTGATGGCAGCCATCTTGGACCATGAGGTGACCTTGAGGATGCTAGGATGCTGAAACAGAAAGAGAGATACTGAATTCCTGTACGGCCTATCTTTGGGCTTCCTTGTTTGTAAAATATCTTATTTAAGCTACTATCTTCTATCTTATTTAAGCTACTATTTTTTTTCTGTTAAGTACGTCCAAACTCGATCCTACCTGGAAAAGTAAGGCAGAAAAGGATGAGTCAAGAATAAAGGAAATGAAGGAGCAGTCATTGAGGAAGGAGGGAAAACAAAGAGAATGTCACAGAAGCTAGCAGGACAAAAGTATTCCAAGAATCAGTGAATGCTCAAAAGTGCCAAATCCTCCTGAGAGAGCAAATAAGGTAACACTAAAATATGTTCCTAAATATCCATTGGACTTAGTGGCCTAGAAGTCATGGGTGACTTTTATGAGACTGTACAGGTTCATGACTGAGACGGAAACCCGTTTGGAGTGGGTTGAGTGATGAGAGGCAAGGAAATGGAGATCACAGTATAGACAAACCTTTTGAAAAATCTGGCTGTGAAGGAGAAGCCAAAGACACAGTGGAGGCTGGACGGGGATGTGAATGGGGCCAAGAAAGGACATTTCTAAGATTGGGGAGACTTGACCCCGTCTTAAGAGGAGCCAGATGACAAGGAGATGTTAAGTATATGAAGGTGGGAAGGAGTGTCAATCCTTGTCCAGACCAGGTGCTATGCCTCCTCACTATAAGCACCTCCTCACAAGTGCCCTCCACTTCCTTTCCTGTCTCCCCTTGTGTCTGGAGCAAACCCCATTCCAGAATGAACCCGACAATCTTCATGCCTTCACCTGAACAACCGCTGGAGAAAATCACACAGCTGAGCTGCTGGGCTCCATCTAAGAAGCATTCTTCCCCACTCTGAGTATTTCACATCTTCTTTCCTCTCCTCCAATCTCCACAGTTCCTTCCCCACCTTCAGTTGGCTGATGGCCTGACCTCAGCTTTACTGGAAAATGGAGAGCATTAAAGATGATTAAAAAAATGTTTTTTCACTTCAAACCTTTTCAAGGATTAAACAGTTTGTTTTTCACCCACACCTCCTTGTCACAGATACACATCTCATTTAGGCGATTTGGGAGATGCACATTGCCCGAAGGAGGGTGGCTGCAAGCAGTAAAGTTGATTTTTTGTTTTTCAAAGTTATTTTATAGACAATAATCTGGAGAGAAAAGGCTTTGGGTTTGTAAGTTTACAAACTTTTTGAGTTTTATAGATCTTGGCCAGAGACATATGGAAATGTGTGTGCATGTTTTGGATTTCACAATGATGGCGGTTGCGGGGTGAGGGGGAGGCGGGGTGTGTGCTATGTGACTCTCGCACAATGAGAAATTATCCTGCCCCCGCGGCCAATAGCATCCCCATTCTGGTACTTCCCTGCCCAGTTTTGATAATGAACAGACAAGGGCCTGAGAAAGGGATGGTTATCAGGGCTCAGATCCCTCAGGAATGAGGATTTGGGTAATGTCACCAGATAAGTCACTGAGACCAGTAGAGGTGAGAGCTGAGGGCAAGGGGAATTTGGGACAGATAGTAGAGGAGGGAGAGTGTGAGTATCACTTGCAGCCCTGAGACCGAATGCAGCAACAGGGGCTGTAGTGTGTCCTTCTAACCTCATTCTTCTAAATCTCCTCTCCCAAAGAGAGGCCCACTGGCAACCTGGAAGAGCTACTCTTTGAACATATATGAAGTGGATCTGGACTCTGGCGGCCAAGGAGGTGTGGACCTGCTCTCTCTTTAAGAAAGAATTTGCTGTTCTGATGCAAGGAGTCCTGGAACTAAGAGCCCCCGGCTGCTGGACCTTTGAGATCTTCAACAGTGCAGGAGGCGAGGCCATGCTCCTCTGGCAGCCCCCAGCCAACTGCTGAGCATGGTGGGGGTCAGAGGGTCTGGCCATCTCTGCCCAAAACAAGTCTCCTGTAATAGGCGTCTTTGCTCTAGAGCTCACGTTGGATTGGCTCTGTCTGACCTGCATGAGTTTGGAGTCTCTCCCTGCCTAGTCCTTCTTCACTTCTTTGCCTTCTCTAGGTGTCAGAATAGCACCAAAGTCTGAAGGCTTCCTCCCCATCGACCTTTCACAGGCTTTACTCCTCAATACACTTCTTGCACTCCCAACTCTGGCTCAGTGCCTGCTTCCCAGATTGACACAGATGGTTAAAGAATATGAGACCCAGGACGCAAGGATACAATTCCGTCACCCTATACCAATTCAGGACTAAGCCTTGCGGATTATTCTTTCTCAATGCGTGATGTGTCTGTTCTTCTGTTCCATTTTCATTACATAGTTTGAGGCTTTACCACAATTTGCCTTCATATTTATTTATTTAAGTCATGTTTAAGATTATTTTAAAAATCATACAATGTAAATTCAAACAACACAGAACTAAAATTATCCTTTTAAATTCCAGTCCTAATCTCCAGAGTTAACCATTAACTTGTATATCCTTCCAGATTGATATATATTTCTATATACAAATGGGATTATAGTAAACACTGTTATGCAACCTGCTGGGTATTTTTAACTTAAAACTATTATTTTGGACATGTGAACATCTTTCCATATCAATATATGTATCTCTACTTCATTCTTTTTAACAGCTGTTATCATATTTAGTTAATAAGTCATGTCATTGAAGAACTTTTATTTCTAGGATTTGGCTATTATAAATAAGGCTGCAGTGAATCTCCTTGTATTTAGTTTCTGGGAATTGATGTTCCATGTTTACCCATTTTTTATTGGAGTGTTTATCTTCTTGATACTGATTTCTAAGAGTTCTTTAAATGTTAAAGAAATTAGCTCATTTTCTGATATGTGTTACAAACATTTTTCTCAGGTTTGTTGTTTATCTTTTGACATTGCTTGTGGTATGTTTTTCTCTATAAAATTTAAAATGTGTACATAGTCAAATTTATGAGTATTTTCTGTTATAGATTTTAGGTTTGGAGTTGTGCCTAGAATGACCTTTTCTTTTCTCCTTTTTTTTTTGAATGACCTTTTCTATGCCAATATTATGAAAAACAAATCATCTATGTATTTTTCTAGTACATTCATAGTTTTAAGTATTAAAATTTTTTTCTGGCATTTATTTCCGCATAAGTGATCTAGTTTTATTTTTTCCCAAGTGGCTGCCAGTAATTCTAATGCCATGTATTAAACGATCTATCTTTCTCCAGTGATTTGAAATACCACCTTTACCACACTCTAAATTCCCACAGTATTTCTTAATTACTATGCTCCCCAGCCCCTTAGGATCCTTGCAGAACCTGTGTTAATCGGCCATATGTGAAAAAAACAAATGAGATAAACAGCAGAATGGAAACATTGACCTAAATGTAAGTCAATAGGCAAGGTCTCTGAGGTCCTCAACAATTTTACAGAGTGTTCTGTCTAAAGTTGAAAGAGATGGTCCACATCTTCAGTGGGTGCCAAGCAAGCAAGCAAGAGGGCACAGATAGGGGCAATCTGGGTTCTTGTTGCCTCTTAATGTGAAATCCTTCCCATTAAAGAGTTCTTGGATTGTATGAAAGCGTGGTAGTTTTTAATGAGTGCATAACCCCAGCAAAGCTTTCACTTCAAAGCCTGTTGCTATTACAGCCGCTGCATTAGTATAGTAAGTAGGGGGATCAGTTGCACACGAGAACTTTGTCTTATGGCCTCCCTCCGCCGCAAGACAGCCTTTCTGAAGGTGATTGCAGACGGACATGGCCCCGCATCTTTGAAGTATGCTCAATGCAGAATCAATTCAGGAACTCACAGATACTAGTTATCAGCCTGTGTTTATTCACTTCGCAGAGAAGGGTTTAATTAATGTAATACATACTGGTCAATGCTTTGCTTTTAAACTTTACCTTTGGCCCATCAGCAGATCAATACGTATTTTAATCTTCTTCTGTTTTAGAACTGGTTTTAAGACTCACGGCAGAGGCCCAGATTTCACAATCATTAATTGCTATTATCAGCCCCTTTCATTTCCTAAACATCAGCAGTTTCTTAAAATTCTGCTTTCATTACTCTACTAAGTTATCCCTTCTTGTTCATCACTTGGTTCTGTTGTGTCTTTCAACCAAGTACAGAGTTTACAACTAGCCAATAATGGGAAGAAAAAGAATGGCCTGAAATTCTCCATTGATTAAACAGTCTATCTCAACAGCTGCATACAAAACTGAAAAAGTAGTCTGGCCACTTCTTTTTTTTTTTTTTTAATTTACTCATTTATTTATTTTTGGCTGTGTTGGGTCTTCGTTTCTGTGCGAGGGCTTTCTCTAGTTGTGGCAAGTGGGGACCACTCTTCATCGCGGTGCGCGGGCCTCTCACCATCGCGGCCTCTCTTGTTGCGGAGCACAGGCTCCAGACGCGCAGGCTCAGTAGTTGAGGCTCACGGGCCTAGTTGCTCTGCGGCATGTGGGATCTTCCCAGACCAGGGCTCGAACCCGTGTCCCCTGCATTGGCAGGCAGACCCCCAACCACTGCGCCACCAGGGAAGCCCCTGGCCACTTCTTGATGGATGTTATCAAGTACTTCCAAGGCTCCAGGTGGGTCTGCGCAACAGTAGAGGACTCATTTCGTTTTCTCTCTTTTAACTAATTACTGAATTATCACCTTTTGGTGGCCAATTATTCTACATATCACAATATAACTTCTTTCTTCCCAAATTGTCAGTATTTTCCAGTATATCAAAGGTTGGAGAATCTGCCATTCCCTCACTGCCTAATTCGGGCAAGTCACAATCTCTGTGGATCTAAATATCCTCATATGTAAAAGGGAATCACAAGAGCAAATTTTTGGAAATCATGAGATAATATGAATAGAGTATTGTTCACAGAGCCTGGCTGCCAGGACATATCCTAATAAGGAACTGTCCCTGTTAACAGTATTGGTATCACTGGCGTCTTGTCGACTAAATAAAGGGTACTAACTGAATGTAGGAGTACTCTTACTAAATGGTCAGCTGCATTCCCGGCTGTGAATGCATCTCTCACTCGACTAAGGAAGAAAATGAATTTACGTGATGCATCAAACAGTCTTTTTAGCTGGTGTGTTGCATTATTTCAAGCAAGACTATTTCCATTTGCCACATTATGGAACCTCACTTCTTATACTGCTCTTTGTATACAAATTCCTTTGCTATTTTTATAGTTTATTTTATTCTAAACATAAAATTATACATGTTCATCGTAGAAAATATAGAAATATAGAAAAGTATGATGAAGAGAATAACACTTATAAAGAAAATAAAAATTATCCATAATTCCACTTCTGGTAGTATTTTGGTGTGTTTTCTCTCAATTATATACCAATGCAGCTATATAGATTTTGTATACATGTAGAAACAAATCAAAATCATTTTGCATATAGAAGTAATTCTACTTAAAAATAGGCTTGGTTCTCAAATGTAAATCCATTTGTGCAAAAGTCCATAGTGACTTTAAACTTATCACAACATGTGTTGTTGGGTAAAATCAGCCCATTTTGTTCTGTTGTGTGGCTTAGTTCACATCTATAAAAGACTGTGAGTGGAAAGTCTATAAAAAGAGCAGCTTCTATATACAGTTTTACATCCTATCTTTTTGATCAAATACCAAATCATGAGAATTTTGCATGTGAAATTTGCATGAGAACAATGCAGTAAGTATTCTATGAAACTGTGATTCTCAATATTGCAGAATACATCGTTCTATGAATACAAAATTTATTCGACAATCCCTTATTTTGCTTTTACAAATAACCATGTGACACACATCACACAGAGAAATCTTAGTGTATATCACCGGTCATTTCCTTAGGAAAGAGTCCTAGAAGTTGGAGCAAGGGTAATGAAATCATTTAAGGATTATGATATATAAGGCCAAATGCTTTCCAGCATGATTGTACTTATCTACACACTACTCACAGTGGCACTATTACTGGCACAAAGTTATCATCGTTTTAAAAATCCTCTCTGGTTAGACAGGCATGACGATGTATTCCCTTCCTTCCATTGTGGTATGCTTTCGGAGCCCTGGATGTCTATTCTTTCTCTCACCATTATAGGTCGTAGGACTCTAAATGATCTGTAGTAGCTCACATTTGTCCCAGGGCCATGGCTCCACTGGCATTACCTTCTTTCTTGTCTTGTTGCCCACCTGGGCTCCACCATTCCAAAGCCGTACTGACCAGTTTTGCTTGATGTGAGACTACACAGCTGTCTCTTCTGACACCAAGGACTACAAATTCCCCTCGTTTCTACTCTGCCACAGATTGGGAAGGGCTACTTATGTTGCCTCAATGGTTCTGGATGGGAGGATTGTTTCTGAGCTGAGTTTCTGGTTTCCCTATTTCAAATTCCATCCTTATGTTGCAGCAGAGGTAAAGCTGTCACAGTAGTGCTTAGTTTCCAAAGTCCAACACACACACACACACACACACACACACACACACAATTTTAGTTCTTGTCTTCCTACCTAGGGGTGAATAAACATAAGTGAAGTGATTATTATAGATTGCTCTGATCACAGGCAATCACATCCATCTCAATGAGCAGATTATTATAACTCCTTACACAATTATCCAGCACCAGTCAAAGAGATTTCCCAAACAGTATTCAACACGACGGTTTATCCAGGAACAACTGCCTGTGGGACTTTGGGAACAAGAACTGAGGATCCCTTAAAAGGTGCTAAATTCCTAATTGCTGCTTTCCTAGATATTCTCTACACACTTCAGAGATACACACGCACACACAGGTTACAAAATCCATAATACAAACTGCATAAAATATAAAAAGTATTGCATATTACCAGGTTTCAAGCATTAAGAAGAGCGTGTCGAAAACAAGAAAACAGTAAAAATTTCATCTCTTAAGAAAGAACTTAGAAATTAAAAACATAAGAAAAAAAGAAAGGAAGAGGACTCCCATTTGCCTGGCAAGTATTGTGTTCCAAGTACTCTGTGGTTGAGTTTACCGAGGGACAGACGACTGGGGGGAAAAGAGAGCAGACATAATGACACAACCTCACAAAGTATTCATTATTTATGGGAAAAGAGGAAGAGGAGCCAGAAAAGAAGAAGAATCTATCAAGAAAAAGTAGGAGGATAACCAAGATCGCATATTCACGTGGAAGTTGAAATAGGAGCTTCAAGAAGGCAGGAACATATATATATGTTAGCATGGGGATGTATGTGTATGTATAGCTGATTCACTTTGTTATACAGCAGAAACTAACACACCATTGTAAAGCAATTATACTCCAATAAAGATGTTAAAAAGAAAAAAAAAAGAAAGAAAGAAAGCAGGAACAAGTCCATAGTTAAGCACTGCACAAGAAGTCAAGGACAAAACCTGACAGAATTAGGTGGGATATGTGGGTAGGAGGTGACCTTCAAGGGAGAAAGAAAGTTCATGTTTCTTGAGTGACTTTTCTGGAGATGCCCATGATTTCCTCTTCACCCCACACAACTTTCTCATAGAATCTACCGTGTTCCCCTCCATCTCCATCTCGTCCCGCTGCCTCTGCTGAGCAGGTAACAGCCCAGAGGGGCCTCTCTCTGGACACCAATGACTATAGGGAAGTGGACCACAAGAATCAAGAGTCTCAAGCTAAGATCTTTTTGGTTCCTAAACTGGAAAATCATGTGGCGCGAAGCCAAGGTGGCCAGGCCTGGGCCACATGGAAACAGCTGAGACAGCCAGTCAGCAAGGGAGAGGAGAAGAAGCAGATGTGCAGAGAGCAACAGTGATGAGAGAACAGGGAGCCTCAGGAACAGATGAGAGAGAAAGACTCTGCTTCCTCTGGAGGCTGGGCTGCACTCCTTGCCCTGGAGTTCCATGAATTACCCCCTTTTCCTTCCAATGATTTTAAGTGGGATTTGGTGCCTCGTAATCAAATTACCCCTATTGGACACAGTGACTACCCTGTGCCATTGAGCTGTGTGCTAAGTATTCTCTCACAGAATGCTCACAAGAGCCCAGCAAAATAGGTGTCATTATCTCCCTTTTCCCTGCGAGGAATCTGAAGTCCATGAGGTTAAATGATGTGCCTAAGGTCACACAGCTGCTGAGTGACTTTGGTTCTAAATTCTCATACTACCATGCTGGACCATAAACATGACACAAGCCCAATTACTGCTGATTGAGAAGGAGTCCTCAGAAGTGCAGAAAGGCTATGTCTGTGCTCTAATCTCTTCCTTTATATTAAGTTATAAACAGAACACCTTAATTTGCATTACTTATGCATTAGCATTCAGTATGCTGTATGAGAGAGGAAGTGTGTTGGAGAGAGACAGAGGCTCGGAAAAAGAAGTTTGTATTCTCCTGGTTCATGAAATACACTACAACTACAATACGAAATTTATCAGAAGTTCTTAGAGACTCTTAACAGAAGTATAAGCCTTTTCAGTTATTAAAAGGATTGAAAGCTTTTTATGGTGCATGAAAAAGACAAACTCCTCCCTTTCAAATTATTCTACTTTATAGTACAATTCCTTTAGCTGAGAGGACAACTTCAGACACTTTTTCAAATAACCCCAACCATTTAAAATGTACCTTTAGGAAGTCATGCTGAGAGTATATGGAAAAGAGACAGACAGAGTCAAAAAAGGGGGGTGGGGAAGGGGAAAGAAGGAAGAAGAAAAGGTAAGACATTGTTTCCTAAGTAGTAAGAATCTCCCAGTTGTTCTGGCCTACTTTAAAATGAGCGGGGTATTTCTATCCACAAAGAACACCTAACATTGTTTAGGTAGCTACAACTGAAAAATCTTCTTGTCCACTCCAGACAGATCTCTCCACCTATCTGTCATCCCCATCACACATAAATCAGGACCACTTCCATTAACTACATTAACCACTTACATTAACTTTCAATGAAAGTTAGCATGCTGTCTTAGCTCAGGCTGCTGTAACAAAATACTATAGACTGGGTGGCTTAAACAACATTTATTTATCACAGTTCTGGAGGCTGAGAAGACCAAGATCAAGGTGCCAGCCAATTCAGTTCTTAGTGAGGGCCCTCTTCCTGGCTTGCAGACAGCCACCTTCTCATTGTGTCCTTACATGATGGAAAAAAAATGATCTCTCTCTCTCTCTTCTTTTTCTTATAAAGCCACTAATCCAATCATGGGGGCCCTACCCTCATGACCTCACCTAACCCTAATTACCTCCCAAAGGCCCCATCTCCAAAAGATCACACTGGGGTCTATGGTTTCAACATATGTATTTTGAGGGGCTACAATTCAATCTGTAGCAGAACTTTGAACTATTAAAAGAAACTACTGAACTATTAAAAGAAAAAAAAATATATGTGAGCAACACCCCAGAATATCAGCGATGATATTACAACAGGATACAAATGTCTACCCAAGTAGAATGAGAACCTTTAAACAAACACCAAGGAACTTCTATACTTTAGGAAGTTTGGAGAAAAGATCTTTGAAGATGGTTTTAGGCATCCTAAACCATGAGAAATGATGTTTAAGCAAAGAGTTTTAGTAGATCTTCATTGAGAGAAGATCAAATTGGAAAACATGGGCATAGTGGGGGAGCAGAGGCCTTACAGGTAGGCCACTGTCCCAGGAACAGAATCCAGATGCTGAGGATGCTGAGAGGAGGAAGGTCAGCTGCTACATCCTCTCTCTGGGCCATGTGCTAAGGAGACCCCGGGGACTGGGGGAAGTTCAAGAACTCTGACTTGAGACCAGTTTAAAAATCGATCCTGGAACCTTGGAAATCCTGAATACAACATGTAATTTCAGAAATTCAGTTGTTGCTTGAATTCAGTTTGGGGGGTTAATTATTGTTGTTTTTGGAAAACCTCTTCCATAGACCTTTTGGTTCTACAAAAGTAAAGCCAAGATCCTAATTTGAAATAAAAAATTTCCAGAAAACATCAATTGCTTTGTACAATTCTATCTAAAACTCTCTTTATTATGGGTGCAGTTGTCTGTCGGCAGGCTGTGGCTAGGAAGTAGTCTGGAAGGAAAGCTGAGATTACTTGCCTCACTCTTTCTAGGGCTCACTGTACGGGTAGAGTACGTGGACTCCGAGTAGAGGAGACACACGGCAGAGCACACGCGTTGTCAAGAAGTAAGGTGGCCTCTGGGACATGGCAGCAGACCAGGAGGGCCACTCTGTGGCAGGGCTTTTCCTAAGAACACTGGGAGTCTTCATATTTATTACCCTTTTAAGATTTTTCTCTTCTCTGATAAAATTCCCTTCAATTATTCTCACACCTTCATTAAAGTTTTGCTAAACATTATAGCTTGGTCTTAGTAAAGAGATTAAATTAATAGTCAAAAAATTATTAAAATAGTAAATTTTATGTCATGTATATATTGCCACAATTTTATCCCACAAAGAAAAGCCCAGGCCCAGATAGGTTCACTAGTGAATTCTATGGAATGTATAAAGAAAAATTAACATCAATCCTTCCCAAGCTCTTCCAAAAAATAGAAGAGGTGGGAGAATTTCCCAATTCATTTCCTGTGAGCCCATTATTAACCTAATACCAAACCAAAAAAAACCCCTTCAGACCAATATCCTTTATAAACAGAGATGCAAGATCTTCAACAAATCCTAGCACATGGAATCCAGCAACATTACCAGCTGAGATTTATCCCTGGGACACAAGGTTCGTTTAATATGTGAAATTTAATCAATGGAACACATCACACTAATAGAATAAGGGCCAAAAACCACATGATCATCTCAATAGATG
The DNA here is from genome assembly GCF_965194825.1 of Balaenoptera physalus. NCBI lineage: Eukaryota > Metazoa > Chordata > Mammalia > Artiodactyla > Balaenopteridae > Balaenoptera > Balaenoptera physalus. The sequence continues at coordinate 65,440,806 of NC_138886.1, read as the reverse complement.
AAGACAAATCATTTGACAAAAAGCTGATCCTAAAATTCAGATGGAAATGCAAGGGATAGAGAATAGCCAAAACAATCGTTAAAAGAAAATTAAAGTTGGAGGACTCACATGTTTCAAAAGTTAATTTCAAAGCTATGGTAATCAAGACAGTGTGATTCTGGCTAAGAATAGATATATATATATAGATCAATGGAACAGAATAGAGAGTCCAGAAATAAGCCCTTATACTTATTCAAATGATTTTTGAAAAAAGTGCCAAGACAACTTAATGGAGAAAGAACAGTCTTTTAACAAATGGTGCTGGGACAACTGAATTTCACATGAAAAATAATAAAGTTGGACCCCTACCTCACACTATATACAGAAATTAACTCAAAATGGATCACTGACCTAAATGTAAGAGCCAAAACTATAAAACACTTAGAGGAAAACATGAAGTAAATCTTTGTGAACTTGGGTTAGGCAATGATTTCTTAGCTATAACATCAAAAGCATGTGACAAAAGAAAAAAATAGGTAAATTGGACTTAACCAAAATCAAAAACATTTGTGCTTCAAAGGACTATTAAATAAGTGAAAAGACAACCCACAGAATGGGAGAAAATATTTGCAAACCATATACAAGGAACTTGTATCCAGATTATAAAATGAACTGTTACAACTGAAGAATAAAAAGACAATCTGCATTTCCCTGATGATTAGCGATGTTGAGAATCTTTTCATGTGTCTGCAGGTCCTCTCTGGAAAATGTCTGTTCAGCTCCTCTGCCCATTTTTTTTAATCGGGTTGTTTGGCTTTTTGACATTAAGTTGTATAGGTTCTTTTTACATATTGAATATTAACCTTTATCCGATGTATAATTTGCAAATATCTTCTCCCATTCAGTACATTGGCTTTTCGTTTGTTGATAGTTTTCTTCACTGTGCAAAAAGTTTTTTTAGTTTGCTGTAGTTCCATTTGTTTATTTTTGCTTTTGTTGCGCTTGCATGAGGAGACAGGTCCAAAAAATATTGCTAAGACCGATGTCAAAGAGTGTACTGTGTCTGTTTTCTTCTAGGAGTCTCATGGTTTCATGTCTTACATTCCAGTCTAATCCATTTTGAATTTATTTTTGTACATGTTGGAAGACGGTGATCCAGTTTTCTCAACACCACTTGTTGAAGAGACTGTCTGTTCTCAATTGTCTATTCTTGCCTCCTTCGTCATAGATTACTTAACCTTATATGCATGGGTTTATTGGGCTCTCTTTTATTCCATTGATTTATATATGTCTGTGATTATCAAAAAGACAAAAAATAACAAGTGTTGGCAAGGATGTAGAGAAAAAGGAACCCTCATGCACTGTTGGTGGGAATATAAGTTGGTGCAGCCACTATGGAAAACAGTCTGGAGGTTCCTCAAAAAATTAAAAATAGAACTACTGTATGATCCAATAATTCCACTTCTGGAAGATATATGCACACTTATGTTCATTGCACCATTATCTACAGTAGTCAAGATATGGAAACAATCTAAGTGTCCATTGATAGATGAATGAATAAAAAGGATGTGATTATATACACATATATACAACAAAATATTATCAGACATAACAGAGAATGAAATCTTGCCATTTGCAACAACATGGATGGACCTACAGGGTATTATGCTACGTGAAATAAGTCAGACAGAGAAAGACAGTTACCTTATGATTTCACTTACAAGTTGAGTCTAAAAGACAAAACAAACAAACAAAGCAAAACAGAAACAGACTCAGAGATACAGAAAACAAACGTAGTTGCCAGAAGGGAGAGGAGTTGGGGGTGAAATAGATGAAGGGGATTAAGAGGTACAAATTTCCAGTTATAAAATAAATAAGTCATGGGGGTGTAGTTTACAGCATAGGAAATATAGTCAGTAATATTGCAATAATTTTGTATGGTGACAGACGATAACTAGACTTACCTCGGTGGTCATTTAAAAAATGTATATAAATGTTGAGTGACTATGAGGTACACTTGAAACTATTACAATACTGTATGTCAATTGTACTTCAATTAAAGAAAAGAAAAAAAAAAAAAAAGAAAAGAAGATGAATAGACCAATTGAAAAACAGGCAAAGGACTTGAATAGACATTTCTCCAAAAAAGATATACAAATGGCCAATAAACACATGCAAAGATGCTCAAAACCATTCGTCATTAGCAAAATGCAAATCAAAACCACAGTGAGATACCACTTCATATCCACCAGTATGTCTATTATCAAAAAGAAGGACAATAACAAGTTCTGGCAAAGATGTGGAGAAACTGGAAAACTCATACATTGCTGGTAGGAATGTAAGACAGTGTAGTCACCTTGGAAAACAGGCTGAAAATTCCTCAAAAGCTTAAACTTGGAGTTATCATATAACCCAGCCATCCCACTCCTAGGTATTTACACAAGAAAATGAAAACATATGCCCACACAAAAACTTCTACATGAATGTTCACAGCAGTATTCTTCATAATAATCCCAAAGTAGAAACAAACCAAATGTCAATTAACTGATGAGTGGATAAAGAAAATGTGGTATATCCATACAATGGAATATTATTCCACTTTAAAGGAATGAAATACTGATACATTGCTCCAATATAAATAAAACTTGAAAACATCATGTTAAATGAAAGAAGACAGGTAAAAAAGTCAATACATATGATTCTATTTACATGAAAGGTCCAGAATGGGCAAATCCATAGAGACAGGAAGTAGATTATAGTTGTCAGGGGCTGGGGGTAATGAGGAATAGAGAGCAACTGCCAATGGGTATGGAGCTTTTCTCTGGGGTAATGAAAATGTTCTGTAATTAGAAAGTGGTAATGGTTGCACATCCTTGGAATATACTAAAAACTATGGAATGAATTGTATGATATGTGAATTATATCACAATAGAGCTGTTTACTTTTTTAAAGATAAGCATGTGCTGTAATCTAAGTGTGAGAACTCTTATCTGAATTGTTATGAAGCAGATAAACTTTGTCAATGTGTGATTGTAAATTGCAAAGTTGTTTAGTGATAAAGGGACACAGGGTTTCTACTCTGATTAACCTGATATTCAGGGAAGACTGTGTCAGACTTCCTTGGAACTTTCTCTTACAGAGAACAGGATTCTGCCTCCCTACAGATTAAAGAGAGTAAGAAGCCCTACAGATTATTAAGTGACTTTGAAGTTGAAAATGGCACCCACGTGCCAGGACTGCTATGTGCAGCCCTATGGGTTGTGCACTAGTCATACAGATGATGTTGTAGATGGTGCCCTCTGAAGGTGTGCTGGCAGCCCTGCTGTGTCCTTCAAGGAGTCTTGGACCCAGGCACACTTCAGTAAGAACATCACCACCATTAACTACCTGAAAGCATAATTTTAATTCTCACTCTGAATGTGAACTCTGCTTCATAGGAATCTCTCTCTAGTCTTCACAGTATATATTTAGAATTATTTCTCCCCAGCCCAGAGGAAAACTTAAGTGTAATCACAGGTGATGCTTCTGGAACCATAAAAGGACTCACAGTGAGTGCAGTAGTCAGCTGTACATCAAGGTCACTAGAATGAACTGTTGCCTTTATGCCTCAGGTCCTAAATGATTTTCCTGGAGTGTTCAAGTGCCACAGCTTTCCATGCACAGTTTTACTGTGACAGCCTCTTACTTTCAGACCAGAAGTGAGCTTAGAAAAAGTAAAGAAAAACATATTTTGCTTATTGCCGGAAGAAAAAAGGCAAAATTAGATATCCTATTCTAGAGTCTAGATTTATTTCTTGTATGGTGCTCTCTACGAGGCATTCAATATGATTCCATTCACTCTGGATTGTAGTTAAGATTTTTCCCTTATATAAATACACCAAAACATAGAAGGGATCTATTGAGAACAGGTAGCTCCCCTTATATTCTTGTCATTAGTGAAAATTTATGAATATCAGATAGCTCTTAACCTGGCAGCTGAGCCTTCTACAGATCTAAATAAGACTTTTTATTTTACATAGTTTCCTGCAGCAGCACAACATTTCTGGAGCCGCTTCACTGGGAGGACTGTCAACAATCAGTATTTCACCGGCATTAACACGCAGGAGAAGACAATGGAGCAGGACTCAATTAAACAGCAAAAAAAAAGAAAAACACAAAAAACTGTCTTCAGATAACATTAACCTAGTAGTTTTCAAAACCTATGTGGGGTTTCTGCTGCATGACTAGCATTAAGGTCAGTGCTTTGAAAACCTATGCCCAAGCACCTAACAAACCCGAACACAAGAGGATTTAGACGAAAGAGCAAAACTCTGTTTTGATTTATCTCCTTCTCATACTGTATCCAGATATTTTACAATTTATAGCACACAGTATCAACTAGATCTCACTGCTGCAAAGATTAAGAACAAATTTTCCGTTTGAGATGTCAATGGAAATTTAATTTGCACAGAAGATACAGTTTGGGAGACCTGTTTGGGAGTCAGCTGGATCTAAAACAAACGAACAAAAAAGGCTTGTGCAGGAAGTGGTTCAGAGAAAATATGAAAGCACCCAGGTATGAACTCACAGGACATCTGATACTTGGGTATGCCAATCGACACATTCCAGAGCCAGAAAAGAGACATACTACAATTGCCAAGGTTCAAGAGGAAAGATGGCACTCGTCTGTGATATGTATATGTCCATACTTATGTCTCACGTAACCAGGAGGGATGGATGTGTTCCTTACAGACCCAGAGGTTTTTTTGTTTGTTTTGTTTTTGTTGTACTTGAAATATTTAACACCTTAGGTTTAAGCCTTCAGTATTTTAGGTTTCATTATATTGAACACAATCATTTCAGTTCAAGTTGCTCTCATTGAACTGCACCATTTTTAAAAAACTATATGATTTCACCAAAGTGAAGATAAAATATATTCAAATATTATACAACAAAATTTTTTGAAGATTTCACTGTTTGCGAAAATTATTAAAATTCTTTCACTTCAATGGTAACAAAAAGCATGGATAAATGACATATGTTGAACTCATGGGTAAACAGCAAAGAAAAATGCTCTGGCACATTTAAGATATGATTTATAAATTCTGAATCATTATTTTAAGCTATGATTAACACAAATTCTTTCAAGTTTGAATTTCTTTTGTAAGAAAGCTATAAAAATATGCCAACAAAAGGGGAACCAAATTAAAACAATAGACCTTTAAGATAAATTTACACATTTAAAGCATGATACCTTTTTAAAGTTGTAGACATTAAAATGCATACTGAAATCACAAGTTAATTTAAAAATCATCAAAAATGATGGCAATAGAATGTGACTAAATGTCCCAATTAGACAATCACTGTTTATTATATTCAGAAGCTAGGAATATAAAATGGAAACCTAAAAAAATGGGAATTTCGAGTTATGGAAGCAACTGATCAGGATAATTTAAAAGAAGAAATGATTTTTCTGTTAGAAAATATTAAAAGATCAATGTATTGATCTTTCCAAAGAACACTAAAAGTTTACTGGTTGAATTAGTTTTCCACGGCTGCTGCAAAATATTACTACAAACTGTGGCTTAAAACAAAACAAGTTTGTTCTCTTACCTTTCTGACCCTTGAGAGGAGAACCTGTTTCTTGGTCTTTGTTAGCTTCTAGCAGCGCCTGTATCCTCAGCTCATGGCCCCATCCTCCATCTTCAAAGCGCATTGCCTGAATCTCTGCTTCCATTATCACATTGCCTTTCCCTCTCCATAGTCAAGTCAGCCTCTGCCTCCCACCCCTAATAGGACATCTGTGACTGCATTTAGGGCCCACCCAGATTATCCAGGATAATCTCCCCATCTCAAGATCCTGAACTTAATCACACTCGTAAAGTCCCTGTTGCCATATAAGGTAACAGACACAGGTTCCAGGGATTAGGATGGGGATATCTTTGGGTTCATTATTCAGTCTGCCACAACAGTCCAAAAAATATATTTTAAAATCCCCATCTCCATCCTAGGAGTTATACAAGTTAATGCTATCTTGATCAGCTTTACTCAGCATATGTCATTATTTTCCATTGGGAAGTTACAGCTTGGTCAGGCTGGCTTACTATCAATATCTTTCAACTGAGGGTCTGTCCTAAGAGCATCCATTTGGTCTCTCAGCCCAAGCTAGAGACACTGGGCAACATAATAAAGGGGGTTGGTTCCTTTGAAAGGTAGGGACATACAGCACGATTCTTCCCATTACTAGTCATACAGATAGACGGATGTGTTTTATTTTGTTTCGTCTAATCACTAGATAAGTGATCTAGATTTCAAACTAAAACACACTTCTGAAAATTATTCCTTTGCTGTGCAAAAGCTTTTAGGTTTAATTATGTCCCATTTGGTTATCTTTATTTTTATTTTCATTACTCTAGGAGGTGGGTCAAAAAAGATTTTGCTGTGGTTTATGTCAAAGAGTGTTTTTCCTATGGTTTCCTCTAAGAAGGAGGAAACATTCCTGGTCTTATATTCCTGGCCTTACATTTAGGTCTTTAATCCATTTGGAGTTTATTTTTGTGTATGGTGTTATCTGTAGTGAGGTGGATGGACCAAGAGTCTGTCATACAGAGTGAAGTAAGTCAGAAAGAGAAAAACAAATACTGTATGCTAACGCATATATATGGAATCTAAAAAAAAAAAAAAATGGTACTGATGAACCTAGTGGCAGGACAGGAATAAAGACATAGACATAGAGAATGGACTTGAGGACACAGGGGGTGGGCAGGGGGAAGCTGGAGCGAAGTGAGAGTAGCATCGACATATATACACTACCGAATAGCTAGTGGGAAGCAGCTGAGTAGCACAGGGAGATCAGCTCGGTGCTTTTCGACGACCTAGAGGGGTGGGATAGGGAGGGAGGGAGGGAGGCTCAAGAGGCAGGGGATACGGGGACATGTGTATGCATATGGCCGATTCACTTTGTTGTGCAACAGAAACTAACACAGTATTGTGAAGCAATTACACTCCAATAAAGATCTATTAAAAAAAACCAAAAAAATCCTTATGTGTTACCTGGGAGGATTAGCTTAACATGAATTGGTGCTGCAAAGATGTAAGGTTTTAAAAGTTTACTTTCTTTCATTATTAAAATATATGTGTTCGTTGAAGAAAATGTGAAAGCTATAGATTGCAAAAATGAAGAAAATAAAAATCACCTGTAATACTGAAAAAAAAAATTATTCCTAACTAGTCAGGAAAATTTTTTTTTAATTTGTCCTCTTTAAAAACTGCTAATTATTTCTGGAAGATAGGCCCAGTAAAGTGGAAATAATGTGGGCTTTGGAGTTATAGCCCTGGGCTTACTAATTACTAGGTTCTGTGTGATCTTAGGTAGTCAAATGCTTAACATTTTAGATGCTCAGTTATTCATCTATAAGATGGTGATGGAAATACCTAAGAAGTTTATTGTGAGAACATTAGGGTTTTGCTATAATAGCTGGCATAGAATAGCTGCTCAGTAAATATGTTACTTTCCACCTTTTACATGAGAAAACTTGTCTATAAAAAGTGCATAGTAAAATAAGATCGATTTACCATTGTTCAGTATTGTCCATAGAATAAATTCAGATGTAACTGGTAAATAAACTAACATGAAAATAGTAATGCTCTCATTGAACGCTTGATAACAGCATATATTATAAATGTGAAATAAGTAGTGTTGCCAAGTTTAATAAGAGTCAGACATTTGGTAAATTAAAGTTATCATTCTACTATTTAAGAGGTTATTTACCTATGTCATTAAATTATCACTGAATTGGCAATTCTCCCAATTTCCTGCACCTCTCTGCATTTGCATTATGTCAGCCTAAAATGTTCATGTTAAAAATGCTGGCAAAGCCTCAATAAGTATGACTTAGGTGTCAAAACAATAACTTTAAGAATCCCTTTGGGGCTTCCCTGGTGGCACAGTGGTTAAGAATCTGCCTGCCAATGCAGGGGACACAGGTTCGAGCCCTGGTCTGGGAAGATCCCACATGCCGCGGAGCAACTAAGCCCCTGCGCCACAACTACTGAGCCTGCACTCTAGGCCCGTGCACCTAAAACCCGTGCTCCGCAACAAGAGAAGCCACTGCAATGAGAAACCCGAACACTGCAACAAAGAGTAGCCCCCGCTCGCTGCAACTAGAGAAAGCCCACGTGCAGCAACGAAGACCCAACACAGCCAAAAATAATAAATAAAAAAAAAGAATCCCTTTGATAGTGATGGATAATACAAGTATTTTTCTAGATCACAAAAGGTAAGAAAATCTACATACTAAGGTGTAAAGTAAAACTTCCTTTCCCCTCCAAAAATATTTGAAGTTGTTCTCCGGAGAAGTCTACTTTATACATCATTCTTAAGGAAGTAAAGAAGCTGATAGAGCAACCGTCCTTGTCAACACAACACAGATCTCAAATATGCAGCCACTGGTCACTGAGGAGCTCGGAAGCAGTCTAGAGTTTCTCAGATCTCCATAGGATGTGTCATTAAATCTTCTCCTCCTGCTGGGTCTGACTTCTGGGGAAAAAAGCATACGGTATAAAAATTACTATATTTGGTAGTGAGTACTAATGATCACTCAAAAGGCTCATCCTTCAGTCTCTATGGCCTTTAGCATCTAGTTGGTTATAAACGTGACGTGCTTTGATTTGATTTAATAATCTTTTTGAATTTATAGTTCAGAATTTATTGTATAAAATTTATCTGTAAAATCAGATACTCCCATATATGGAGAGACATATACATTTATTTCTGGTGTTATCCCATCAACAGATTGTAAAATTAAGGCAAGAAGACCAAGCTCTGTCCAAGGCAAAGTTTACAAAGGTGCTCCTTCCCCTTAAATTACTAGGATCTGAAAACAGATTTAACACAAACATAACACACACAAACCAGACATATAAGTGATGTAAAGTAACACTGTTTTTCTGCAGTGTGAGAAGTGGAAGCTCAATGATGTCACATGAACTAAAAAACTGTATTTGATTTCTATATGGGCAATATCTTAATCACTATATGGAACGGCAGAGGAAAGCATTTTGAAATGTGCAGGAATTATTCTATGATCCATATAAAAACAATAGCATTTTCTGTGTTACAATAAATTTTCAAGTTGAATTTCATACATGTCATATTATATTACAGGGCATATTCTTTAATATTCAAAACACAGAATGGTTAATAAAAAGAACTCCAAGGAAAGAAGTAGAGAAATTTGGTTAAAGATTAATTTCACTTCACAGAAACAGCTTTCTAAAGATTTATATAAAGCCTATTATACTGTCCCAGTACTATGAGAAATAGTATTGTGCTACACAGTATGACAGTAATAGTGCTGTGTTATCTCAGATGGTATAAGTCACTTGGTTGATTTGGCTAATACACAGACAGTACACCAATTTTGTTTACCAAGTCCAATAAAAAAAAATTCTTAGAAGCTGGGTATATTTGAATCAAATGTCACTGTAAAGTTAAGACAAGACAGATTCCATAATACATACTGTTATTCTCTAATGCATCCATAATGAAGAACTCAAAAATGAAAAGTAATACAAAATATGGATTTTGTATTAAAATTCTTTGTCAAGAAGCACCATTCACATCAGAAGTTAATATCACTGGGGAGTTAAACGATTAAGACAAAAACAAATACAAATTACAAATATCCTTTTGTTCTTCACTTACCATGATGCAAACTGCAAGGATTTAACCTTTAAGGGTTAAAGAGTTTAATCAATGTCAATGTCTGATCTTCTGAAGGCAATAAAGAACAGTCTGCCTAGCGATACCCAACAGAACATCACTTTGTCAAGCCACAAAGCACCCAAAAGCTTGTCAAGTAAGTTACCAGAAACCTCTTTGTGGTTAGAACTCAGCTCCTTCCTGCTTGACCTATTATTTGATATTTGACCACTTGGTTGCAAGACACTTGCTCTTTCTAGCTGAAATGTCACTGGGGCATCTTGTCAGCTCCCCGACATCTCGGCCTGACATACAATTTTACTTTTGTGTGCTACAAGGCAGAAAATGCAGGGCAATGGCCTTGTTTTAAATTCTGTCAGCATCAAAGATGGGCGTCACTCTTGGGTCCTACCAACAACACAAACAAAAAAGGAGTCTATTTTGAAGGTCAAAACAGCCATTACCTTGAAGTTTTTCAGCTTATACAAAATATATTACCTGCTGTACTGGTGTGGGAACTGTCCTTAAAAAGTGCCTAAACACACCACAGACATCTTCCCAGCACAACTGCTCTACTTTCTTATCAAATGCAGGCTTGATAAAAGGATGAGTTTTCAGTGCCTGCAGGGACCAGATTCAGCAGTTAACTTAACTTGTTCAAATGGGCAAGTGGTATCATGTAGCTTTACAAGGAGCAACGTGACCTTCTCACATTGACCAGGAGTGACATTATTGTGCAGGAGGAGAAGCAGTCACATCATTTCTGTTTTGCACAACCTGCTTAAAGTTTGCAACTAAATGCTTGTCTTCAGTTGAGCTGACAAGAGAGAAGAGGGGGCTCAGTGAACCATGGCAGGGCTGCCATGAAATGACAGGAATCATTGGCATACATTTCAAATAGCTCTCTCAATCCTATTAAAGTATTGCAGTCCTGCTTTAAAATAGACAAGTATGAAACAACTTTGATAGATAGAGACTAAAATGGCTTATTGATTTTTTTTAAGTCTGAAGGAAATTATCCAAAATGTGTCATTCTTTAACATTTAAAAATATGTTACATAAAAATGAGCAACTGTGATAATAAATAAAACTTAGAGGGAAAAAAAAGTTGGTTATTTCATTATTCAAGGAGACATAAGATACCTGCACACATCAAGGTATCACACAATTTTTAAAAACCCACAGCCACTTGTGCTGAAACAAAATTCAACTGATAAGAAAATCCCCCTTCAAAACAATTTTAATTGTACTGTTAACTCTTCCTGCATCCTTTTTATTTCATAAAGTCATAATCCAATCTGAGCTGGTCTCCCGGCAGTAGCAGACATCATCACTGGAGAGGAGTGAGATGACGACAGGGGCGCAGGATTTATAAGTGTCTCCTTTAAGAAAGTGTAAGCTGTGTCAGGTTCAGCTTTCAATGGCAAAATATCCCCAACATCAATTGTGTCAGCAGGAAGAGCAGCTCTTGAAGGAATGGAGAGATTTGAATGGTCTCGTGATCCTGTCTATGATATAAAAAAGAAAAGAATAATAAACATAGAATTGAAAACTCTTAAACAGACTCTGAAACCATAAACAGAGAAGTGGACTAAGAATCACTGTAGTATGGAATGGGGTGGAAACTGCCACTTAAATAATCTATATGATAATACATAAATATGAAATTATTTTCCAAGTTGTGATTGAACCTCATTTGTTCTATATCATAAACTTGTCAGGACATCAGGTGTTTGCCTAGACACTAAAACTTGGTATAAAACTTTTATCAAGTTACTGAATCAAAGGGTCAGTGCAATCAGGCATTTTTACCTCTGCTTCCATCCGCGGGCAAATTACAGAAACCAATGCTAATAATGTTTTCTCATTATGCTATATAATATATGCTATATAATTGGGAGATTAGACTGCTTAGAAAATGAACTATGGATATTTATGTTTTTTAAGTTATCAGCCTGACTTATTTAATTGAACAACATAGCACAAAGGAAAACAAGTTAATCCTAGTGCCCTATAGAAAACAGCACACCAACGTGTATAAAATGCCAGTGAGATGAACTTTTTGTCTTTACCTTTAATAATACTGCCACCACCCTGTTTTAATAAAGACTGTTTCTGTTATGAGTATTTGGAAATCATATATCAAAATATGGGAGTGCAACATGAAAACAATTTGTCACATATTTTAAAACATTACAGTTACCCAGAAACTACTGGAAATCAAACTTAAGAAACCCACACACTCATTAAGTACTTAAAAACAGAATATTTTGTTGAAGCTATAATTTAAGCCTTAAGTAGTACCAGTAAACAGTAGTTAACCTTTAACATAAATGAAGTTTTACCAGTAAAGCAGATAGGTGTTATATTATGGCTTTTATAGATAGTAGGAAAATAGTAATCAATTGTATATCAGAGTTTTCCACATTCCCAGCAAATAAATGTTGCTGAGATAAGTCTAGTCATAAGTGTCTCCACTAAAAACCACTTTTTATACTGCAGAGTTTTTTTAAAAAACACACAAACATCTTTTTGGTAGATTCTCATGGTTTTGACAACAAAATAGCGTGAACTCTAAGGATCTGCTTTATTATGTCATGTTACACAAAACCGTTTCTACATGTGAAAACAAGAAGGAAGCTATCTCTGGCTTTAGGAACGTATTAGAAATTCAACTGTTGTATGTGTTACCATTTTTGTGGATTTTTTTTAAACTGCAACTGGAGAAAAATCAATGGCTGCATCTAACACCTAGTTCAGCAATTTTCTTTGATCTCCGTTCTTTTGATTTCTTGATACTCCACTGCAAGCCTACAGCTGACGGAAATCATCTCTTGTTCTGCTGGAAGTCAAAAAAAAAAAAAAACTCACCTAAAATGACCACTTGAATGGCTTTATGAAGGAGAGGATTTAGCTTATCCTTGCAGAAGGAAAAGAACTCCTGAGGTCTTGTGTTGACCCTGATTAGAAGCACCGATGAGGTTTCACTTGCAGAACCTTAATGCTGGGCCTAAGCCTATCAGTTCAGAACCAGAACAGAGGCATCTCATTACATCAGAGGCTCGAGGTATAGATTCCTGCACTTTTCCTGCTGCTAGAACCATCTTTGGTGATTTTTTTTTAGCCGCATATCTGAATTGGCAGTGTTATTACTTGATTGATTTTGCTGCTGTAAAGACTACAGTGCCATCTACTAACTGATTCTGCCAGACTTAGGGGCGAGAGGAATAATGGAAGAGCAGGAGATAAAAATCATACTATTTATTATGATAAAAAATATTGTCAGGCAGCCTTCAAAATTTTGTTGTTACATCTTTATAAATACTTCAAGTTCTGGTCTAAAAAAACTATATATGAAAAGAGAGGAGTGTGCAGAATCAGACCAAGGAAGGTCACCTATTCTCTGAGAGTATTTTCTTCTTGATGCTTTAGACTAGAGAAAGGCAACTGTGCCAAACTGACCAGCCATGCCTGTTTTGCCGTGTTAGATAGATGGATATATATTTTACTCAAATCTATATTCTGTACTTGAAGTTTCCTTTTCTTTTCTTATGAGTCCATCAACCTAACTCGTTACACATCCTTCAGGGAAGGTCTCTAACTGCCCATCTCCCCTTAATATATTCAGTGGATCTTGGAACACTACAAAGGGGACCCTCTTTTGCCTTTTCTGATCTTACTGTTTCAAATGTCTATTTTCCACCATGTTGTCTGAAAGCATTTTTTTAAATCTAATATAACATTTTTGACCAAATAACCTTGAAATGGGGTATTATTTCTCTAGTATTTCAAGTCAGAGTCTCACTTTTTGCATACTGTCTTCTGACCTTATGTCCTAAACATGGGAAATAACCTTAAAAAAGAGATTTCTTTCAAGACTTGCACCCCTCAAAAGATAGGCCTTCCATCAAGTAAACAGACTTACTTTTGTGTAAATGAAAACAATTATTTTTCTGTTACTGAGGTCATTTGCTATACTTCATACACTGCTAGAAAATAATCTTTTTCATGAAATAGGATAAAATTTGACTTTAAGTCACTTAATAGCTTAAAAACAAACCAGCAAGAATTCTGGTGAAATCTTAATTTGAAAATAGGATGTTAAAATAACAAGTCGGGCTTCCCTGGTGGCGCAGTGGTTGAGAATCTGCCTGCCAATGCAGGGGACACGGGTTCGAGCCCTGGTCTGGGAAGATCCCACATGCCACGGAGCAACTGGGCCCGTGAGCCACAATTACTGAGCCTGCGCGTCTGAAGCCTGTGCTCCGCAACAAGAGAGGCCGCGATGGTGAGAGGCCCGCGCACCGCGATGAAGAGTGGTCCCCACTTGCCACAACTAGAGAAAGCCCTCGCACAGAAACGAAGACCCAACACAGTCATAAATAAATAAATAAATAAAATAACAAGTAAATATGAACTATTTTTCTTGTTACAAATAATATTCAGAAATATATCATAACACTTTTAATATAACACAGAGAGTAAAAGAGAGTTAAATAACTTTTTATCAGAGACCATTAAAAGTTAATATTCAGGGCTTCCCTGGTGGCACAGTGGTTAAGAATCCACCTGCCAACGCAGGGGACATGGGTTCAAGCCCTGGTTCAGGAAGATCCCACATGCCGCGGAGCAACTAAGCCCGTGCGCTGCAACTACTGAGCCTGTGCTCCAGAGCCTGCAAGCTATAACTACTGAAGCCCACGCACCTAGAGCCCGTGCTCTGCAACGAGAAGCCACTGCAATGAGAAGCCCACGCACCGCAACGAAGAGTAGCCCCCGCTAGCCGCAACTAGAGAAAGCCCACACGCAGCAACGAAGACCCAACACAGCCAAAAATAAATAAATAAAATAAATAAATTTATTTTAAAAAAAGTGAATATTCACCATCTGATGTTATATTTTAAATCTGTGGTCATTTAAGCTACTTTTTAAACTGCTGAGGTGTTCTGGTAGTCTCTCATGTAAATCCAAATTTAAGCAATTTTTACAAAAGAAATCAGTTACCTTAAATAAAAGCTAGGTGTCATGTGAATCTTTATGGAGGCACTTTTATTTACTCAATAAGCTGTAAATGATTCTATTTGAACTGTTATAGTCCATCAGCTAAATATATATTCACAATACAAAATGTGCCTACTAAATTTCTGCATTTTAGAAATCTTATGAAATACAGTAATTAGACATGTCCATTAACCATTTTTCAAGACTTTAATATCTTCATTTTCTAAGGGTGTTTTTTTCAACAACAAAAATAAATAAAGCATTAGTGTAATAATAAGATAATGACTCAATAAACTATCTATAAATCAAAGCCACTTTGCAGACCAAGGCTTCTGAAACAATGACACTAAGCCATTTGTCTACTGTGTAGCATTTATGATCAAGTTAAGTCTTCTAGAATCTAGTATTATAAAAAGTGAGGAGTGATGTGATTTAGTAAGCCTGAATAGTATTGCAAGGAGATTATGCCAGTCACATAGTATGATGGAAAGAGTATTAGACTAGAGATCAGAAGACTATATTTTTCCCTCCCAGTTCTGCTGTAATCTAGCTGGGTCATTTAGGCAAGTGAATTAGTCTTCTAGTTCTCACTTCCCTTGCCTATAAAATGAGGAGCTAGACTCTTTCCAGCTCTGAAGTTCTACAGGTCCACCATGATTCCAACCCGTGATGACATATGATATAAGGTTAACACCTAACTTTTTTGAATAATGTAACCCAGAAATCAGAGTTCCCAAACATAATTCTTAAGATTTTGAGGGGATATGGATGGGCCGTTCTTAAGGCGAAGGAATACATACTGCACATGGTTCTTAAAAAAAGCCAAAGAGATGACAAAATTAGCCACAGTTTAGATGATGTGGCTATATGCAATTAAATTCTGATACATTTTTCATTACTTCGACCTCCATGATGATGTTTTAAGCCCTGTAAATTATTGACTGATTTTAAGTAGAGTGTGCAGCTCTACATAAACTGATGAAGGAATCAAAGTACCCACAAGAGGGCCTTACAATGAGGCTCCCTCGCCATTTCTACTTTAGCTCCTAATATGTTCTTACCACTAGAGTCTTAGTACTCAGAACACAGAATACTTCAAGTTAGTTAACCAAATTTTACCTGTCTGTTTTCCAGTTCTGCTGTGCTGGCCTCACAGGGTGCTGCAGTTTATGCAGACAAACCGAGTTGACAATAATTACATATACAGTCTTCTCTTGAGGAATGCTCAGTTATGTACTTGAGATATGTCTGTCTGTCTATCTATCTATCTCTCCATCCATCCACACACACATATACATGTACCTGATAAATATATCTACACACATATACTTGCTAATATGCACATATTTAAATATTTTATTCCTTGTAGTTATCAATTCTAACTTTTAGTTACCAGTGCCAAGGCTGTAGAAATATTTTATGCATTCCTCTCTCCATAAGTTATTAAATCTTAGTACAGACCAGTTTGGCTCTTTAGCTCAGAGACAACAAGATAGGCTAGGTGGGGATATGTGAGTCAGTCAGCAGAGCAGTGTAAAGGAGTCTCCAGATAGAAGAAAACAACCTGAGAGGTCCGGGTACCTAGAGGTCAAGAAGGAAGGGCAATATGGAGGCAGAAACAAATCAGAAAAGAGAGGTAGAAGACATTAATTATCAACTTGATTCACACCACAACAATTTAGTCCTCAAGCAGACATTCAGCATTGGTTCAAGAGCCAAAGCTCTTAAGACAGACTGGTTCAGTTTCAGCCTCAACAACATAGTTAATGCGGTAGATTAATTGGATTATGGCTTTGATTCTTCAGGCTTCCTTACAGGCATGCCCTTTGCCATGTGACACTGCAGCTGTGTGCAGCCTGGTTCACAAGCGCTTTACTTCCTTGTCCAGCCTCATCTAGCATTTCCTCACTTGTACTCCGTAATCCGGTTACATGGAACTTGTGAGTCAGGAAATATGATGTTCCATAGTTCACACCTGCCTCCGGTCTGTCCACTGTCTGGGATACACTTCTACCCTATGTGGGGTAAATGCCTTCTCCACCTTTCAGACTCTGTCAAGGTTCCCCTCCTTGTAAGGCCTTTCCAGATCCTTGCCCCACCCTTCCCCAACTACAGTTGGCTGCTATATTCAATCATATGTTGGCATTCCTTCATGAATATTTATTTTTCTATTTTCACTTATTTGTCTACTTTTATCCCCCCAGAAAACAAGAGCACCTAGTGTAATGGAATCATGATTTTGTATTGCTAGCACTTAGCAGAGTATCTGGAAATAAGATTTCTAACTGATGAATGAATGAACAAACCACTCATGTTATTACTTCATGGTTTTGGTTTGATATTTGGTTATTTCATGTATATGCACATTATGTCGCAATTAAAAGTAGCACAGTATAGTGGAAAGAATATGGGCTTTGAAACTGAAGAGGCCTCGGGTTCCAAACTTCAGTTTGCCATGTATTCACTATGTGATCTTAGACATGTTACTTAACCTGTGTGAGCCTGCATCCTATCCATAACATAAGAAGAATCATCCCTCATGGAGTTGTTATAAGAATTAAATGAAATAATATACACAAAAACGCATAACATACAGTAGGTCCCCTTCACCTCTCTTTCTACTCTTCTCAAGTGATAATAAATTCCAAGTTTTTAATTATAGCTAACGTGTGTGAACATATATGTCAGGCACTGTGCTAGGTTTAGCTTTATAGGCATTATCTCAATTCTCAAAGCCACTCAATGAGAAGGTACTACTATTACCCCATTTCACAGCCGAAGAACTAGGGCTCACAAGAGTGGGAAAAAACTACTGCATGTTGCACAGACGCTTGGTCAGTGGTGAAAAGGGACGTGATTCTTGATCCATGATTCTTCTCCCCTTATGCTTGGCCACTACCTTATCATGCCACCCAAAGAAGACATGGCCTCAGGCTTATTTATATCCAGAGCTGCTTCATAAAGACAGTAAGGGCTCAACAAATCTCTGTGAAACTGGAAAATAAAAGCACATACATTGTACTAGAGATTAAAAGTAGATGTTTATATTTTTGGTAATATATTTTCTCATAGTCCATTTGAATGTCCATGGTACTGGAGTAAATAAATAGATTTTATGACATTTACATAAAATAAAAGTTCTAGCTCTTTCACCAAAGAAGCTTATGTGTTGTTATATTCAGAGATAAAACTCAGCGCTGAAGTTTTAAATTACACTAGAACATTTAAGCTTTAATTTTAAATTACTTTAAAGGTGTCTTACGCCTGACAAGATAACAATTCCCATTTCCTTCTCTTAGATGTTTAGATTTCCTGACATGATTGAGGTTGGAAAAAAGAGTCAAAGAATTTTCCCAGATGGCTTTTGTTCTTTCTTTTCCTACTTTCCTTCACACACCCGTGCTCCCAGTCTGCTCCTTTCCTGACAATTCTGGTATACCTGACGGTAGAGAATGCAAGAAATGGCCAGAAAATGCAAAAGAGACCATTTTTCCCCTGTATCTTAAGAATGTATCTTTTCAAACAAACACAGAGAGAATATGAAACGTGAATATATCCATATACTCAAGTATATAAAAAAGGGACAAAATTGAATAAATAAAAACTTAAGCACACTATACAGAAAAATGCCATTGCAAAACTGAAATGACAAGCTGATAAAAATATATGCAACACACATGATAGCCATAGAGTGACTTTCTTAATTTACAAAAGGCTCATGCAAATCAAGAAAAAGAAGAACCTAATTAGAAAATAGGCTCAGGACAGTGTATTTATTAATACTGGGTTCAGCTATAACAGAAAACTCAAAATGTTGGTGGCTTTAATAAGATAGAAGTTTATTTCTCTCTGATATGGCTCTATGAAGCTACCAGGAATCCAGACTGCTTCTATCTTGGGCTCCACAGCCTCAGTATGTAGCTTCCACCTCAGGGTCCAAAATGGTTGCTCAAGTTCCAGCCATTATATCTGCATTCTAGCCAGAAGAAAGAAGGATGGAGTAAAGGAGGAGGTATCACTTACATTTGAAAACACTTCCTAAAATCAGAGTATTTTTGTTTACACCCCATTGGCCAGAACTTAGTCATATGGCTAACTTAGTTCAGGGGAGTCTGAAATATGTAGCTTTCCCCCCGCTGAATGGCCTGGGTAATAGTCAGAGGTTCTGTTACAAAGAAAAGAGAAAAGAGATCAGGAAGCCACTGACAGCCTCTGCCTCAGATATATATTGGCTGTTTGGTGGAGGACGCAGAAATACAATAACCAATAAACATATGAAAAAGAGCTAAACCTCATTCATAGTTAAAGAAATGCAACACAAAACATGACAATGAAAGCTTACTTTTCACCTATCAGATAACCAAAAATTTAGATGTCTGATGATACCCATTGCTAAGAGAGGGAAACAGGCAACTTCCTACCACGTAGGCAGGGCTGTATGCTGGTGCAACCTTTCAGGAAGACAAAACTTAAACTGTACCTGCCTTTGATCCAGCAATTCTACTGCTAGGCATTTTTTCTATGGCTACACTCACAAAAGCTCACCAAGATGAGCATACAGATGTATTCATTGAAGCATTTTTTTAGAAAAACATTTTATAAATGAAACTAAAGGATCCATCAACTGAGTGCTATTTAAGTGAAGTATGAATACAACCAGATCATATAACAATTTTCAAAACTGATGTAAATATGTAAGTACTGATGTAGAAATATGTCCAAGTGAAAAAAGAAGGTTCAAGACAGTGTGTGTGTGTGTGTGTGTGTGTGTGTGTGTGTGTGTAAAGAGAAAGAACCCATTTGCATTAAAAAAAAATAAGTATAGGGAATTCCCTGGCAGTCCAGTGGTTAGGACGCCACGCTTCCACTGCAGGGGGCCAGGGTTCGATCCCTGATCTGGAACTAAGATCCCATAAGCTGTGTGGAGTGACCCAAAAAAAAAAAAAAAAAAAAAAAAGGTATAAACACATACATGCATACACATACCTTTTTTTCTTTCTGGAAAGGGAATCACAAGAAAACTGTTAATTATTTTTAGAAAAAGGGAATAAATTCGAGCGTGCATTATGAGGAAAAAGCTTTGAAAGGCCAAAATTTTCTTTCCATGTTTTTTATCTTTAAAACTACTGAATCATGAACAAAGGCTATGAACTGGCAGTTCAAAGAGGTCAAAATACAGCTGATTAACAAATAAATGGGAAAAATGGTAACCGCCAATAGTAATCAAAACTGTAAAGGAAAATGAGATGTTTATTGCCAATCAAAATTCGATTTAAAAGATTATGATACTAAATTATAAAACAGGCATTCATAAATTGCTAGTGATTGTATAAATTGATAGAACCATTTGGACTATAACTTGGCAACTGTCTTGAAATAGTTAATACCATTTGACCCAACAATTCCATTTATGATTAGTTTACTAATATTAATAACAGACAAAAATTGGAAATAATCCCATATTCAACAACAGAATTACATTTAAGTAAGCTATAGCCACTTGATGGAGTATTATATGGCTGTAAAATTTATCATTATAAACGGTTGGATAACATGGACAAATGCTTAAGCTTGACCAGGGGTCAGAAAAAGGGGCCTTTTTCTGTAAAGGATCAGATAAATATTTTATGCTTTGCAAGCCATATGCTCTCTGTTGCAAGTACTAAACTCTGCTGTTGTAAGCCCCAAAGCAACTATAGACAATATATGTAAATGAATTAGTCTGACCATGTTCCAATAAAAGTGCATTTATGAATGCTGAAATTTGAATTTAACATATTTTTCACATCGTGAGATATTAATCTTCTTTTGATTCATTTTTCAAACATTTAAAAATGTAAAAACCATTCTTAGTTTGCAGGCTATACAAAAACAGGTGGCAAGTAGATTTGGTCCACAGGCTGTGCTTTGCCCACCCCTGAGCAAGACTATATGAGTGAAGAGGAGACGTGCAAAATTACATATGATACTTTTGTGAGGTACTGACATTGTAGGAATTTTTTTCCCTAAACTTCTGTATTTTCCAATTATCTACAACAAGCATGCCTTACTTTCGTAACTAAAAACACTTCATTAAAAAAAGGCTAATTTTGTATATACTGAAACCCATATTTTAGTATAGTTAGGACTCTGAACTGTGTGGTCAAAATGAAATGTAATTGGTTTGTTAAAGGTCTCAGAGGGGAGGTTTTGAACCAAGTGTTTTGCAAGTTTTGAAAATTGGATTTTAATTTAGCTGAGAACACTTTGTTATTTCAACATTTTCAGTTATCTAACTCATATCCACAATCTGACATTAAGTCTACACATACACAAATAATTTTATGAAATAACTTGTACCTCTACTCTGCACAAACGCAGCTCTTTATGTAGAGTGGCTACTTAAAACTTGTGTGCCTTCATTTTACTCCAAATAGCACTTCCAGCTGCCAAACTACAACTTCTGTGGTCAGAATGTACACATGTCACCCTCTCTCTGGGAACTATTAGGCAAAAGTTTGCTGACCACTTTTTCATTACTGAAGAATTTCCTCTTAAAGTTATATAAGCCCTTTTTATCCAATGTCAAAAATCAGTAATAATCTGGAAGCTGTAAACTCAGACCTTTTAGCAGCATGTTTTTCTCTGAGTGGAATTACTGACATGCACTCAGGTAAAGGGGGCAGAAGGAAGGAAAAATCATCTAAAATTTAAAGGTGTTTGAAAGACGATTTTCATAAATCTTACTAACACTGTATGTCAGTCACATATTTCAACAAAATTAGCAATAAATTCACGTTTTAAAAGTTGAAACCCATGTTTTCCATGCCCCTCCTTTCCACTGCTGGTTTAAACCACGTTCCCTCATTACTCCACTATATCACACCTCGAATCCCCAGCAATTCTTCACGAGATGTTGCAAACAGTCTTGATTCCCCCACTGACCACCCGAGGGATCAGTCCTATATTCTCCAGGGCTGTTGACCCTCTGACCAGGGCCACAGCTGGGCCTTTCTGGAGGGACTGGTTATATTCAGTTGAAAGAATGTGGCCTATTTCTCAGTGAGAGAGGGGCACTTCAGAAGTAAGACAAATCATGTGATCTGGAGTTCACATGTGTGGAATGCCTTCAAATCACAACAAGCGCTGGGAAGTATGTTCCAAAACAAACCACTTAGCTGGCAATGACATTTCCTTTACATGATAGACAGGAATGTTACTTCTGATAGAACCAGGCCATTTCCAGCAGTCTCAAACCAAACCTATCTCTAGCGAGAACATCTTATTGAACTGTGAGAATAATGCAGCAACCACAAAATTCCAAAATAATATAGCTATAGGTTACATCTCAAGAATCTGCTCCCTACATGACCAATTCCATATGATAGACTTTCCCCATGGTTGCATAAGGCATAAAGCATACCTAAACCCACACTCACCATTAGTATCCTAAATTAGCTCTATTCATTAATTCTTTTAATAGATATCTATTAAAAGAATAAAATCAAAGAATTAACTACAAGTGCCTATAATGTGTCAGACACTGTTCTTGGTACTGGGACAGCAGTGAATTACACACCAAAAAAATTCTCTGCCCTTAGAGAGTTCACCCCATCCTTAACTACCTGTGTCCTGAGCCAGTTCTCCTTAAATTATAATTTTCTCAATGCTCTAAAACCACACAACTGCTGTTTTCCTAGTGTTACGTTTTGATGCACAATGGCACTGAGAGTTTGCCAGACGCATTGTTCCATGGACACAAATAAGGTCCCAGTAATGAGTCATATTTCCCTGGTTCTTCCCTGACCTGCTTACACATGACCTCAACCTCTCCATAAAGAGTTGCTGGGTGCCTGCAATCCCTCCATCAGGCTCTGCCTCCAACGTATTAGAGGGGCTCACAGTGCCATATGGGTGACATCTCTACACAGCACTGGCCCTACACCCACCCTTCCCTCTCTGTCATCTGAAAACTGTGGCAACTCTGACTGGAACCCAGTGTCTCACGCTGTCATAAAACATTTCTTTCAGCTTCCACCTGTAGGCATCTCTTTCCAGATGCCAGTCCCTAGGCCTGCACGGAGGAGAAGCACTAGGCCGTTCACTCCACTTCCCATCGCCGCCTCTGGGCACCTGCCCACAAAACCTCTGCTAGTCCTTCAACTGTCACCAAAGCCCTCGCTCACATTAACTCCCGAAGAGCCTGCACACCACTTTTTCACAAGGGCCTTGACTTTGAAACGCAGCTCAGGTTCAGGGTAGGGTATCCACAAGACAATGATTTTGACACAGATTTCAAAGCTCTTTACTAAAATTTTTCGTCAGTTATTTAAGTGCCTTGTCACTTTCTCTAGCCTATAAAGGCACTTTTAATTTTTGCAAACAAGTCATCCCTTCAGGCTTATCTCTATTTCCTACTTCATGTCTGCGTTATTGTATACATGCTTATTATTTGAGAATATTCAAAGTTGCTCTTGAAGACGAGAAAAAATAGGATAGATGTTAACTCATAATAAGTGTTAAGCACAGAGAATGAATCAGCCGGTAGTGTCAGACAGAGGCAGAATCCACACTATAGGAATAGATTGTAAATTAGTACCCTGTAGGACAGACTACTTACAGATAGAAAGGGAAGGAAAGAGGGAGAGATGGGTCACCTCTAGGCTAATGTCATCCTCAAACTGCCCCCAGGACTACAGATAAAACCCAAAGCTGTCCAGCTACCTAAGTGGCAAGCTACAGCGATTGGCCAGGAGTATTTGTCAAGGCAAGTGTGGATAAGTGGTCCCAGGCACCTTCGGTCACCCAATCCTCCTTTCTCAAACCTCCACCCTGGTCCTCATAACCTCACAAAGAATGGAGAAGGCTAATGTAGCCGAGAGAGAGGTCATATGAACACCGTAAAAGCAAGGCATCAGGGAGTATGGTCCGTCTCCCTGCTGGCTCCCTACCGTCCACTTCTCACTGTGTGTTTTATCGACAGATTGCAACCATGTGATCTGAGGATCCTAATTTCATCTGTGAGACCTCCTCTTCTGTGACCTCTGGGATAACCTGCTTGGTAGAGTACTCAGTGGCTACCATTACATTAAGGCAATTTCTCATAAGACACCTTTGCCCCCCAGTACTAATCAAAACACTGATCCTGAAGAAAGTCCTGCCTTCTCCTATCTCAGAGACTTTGTTTCACGCTGCTTTTTCTATTTAAAAGGAGACTTCTTCCTCAGGCTTTGACAGTTTTCACAGCTTTCACAGTTTTCAGGTATCACCTTGCCCTCAAACTTCCCCTGCCTTCGAATCCCCCACATTTGGGTTACGTGCCCCTTCTTTGCATTATCGAAACATCCCACACATACTGCTTTTATAATAATAGTACAGCGTCACAATCTGCTGTTTGCTTAACTTGTGGTGTTCAATACACTAGCCACTGGCCACATGTAATTGTTTAATTTTAAATTAATTAAAGTTTAATTTAATGTAAAATTAAAAATTAGAGTTCCTCAGTCACACTAGCTGCCCTCCATGTGCTCAAAAGCCATGTCTCCACCATCACAGTAAGTCCTAATGGTCAGTGCTGCCTTGGAGTGTCCCTTCCTTGGAGGCACAGGCTAGTTTGTTTGTTTGTTTCTTTGTGTATTATCAGTGGCTTGACTAGTGACCGGCACATCGCAGGAACGCCGTACATTTGCGTATTGTTCACCGAATGGACTGCTTCTAATCCATATTCCACAGAAAGCCAACAGGAGGGCATGTTTTGATATAAAACTTTCCTCTCTCTGAAAAATATTTTTACTTCACAAAGTTTAATTTTTTTTTTTTAATTATTTATTTATTTATTTATTTATTTATTTATTTATTTATGGCTGTGTTGGGTCTTCGTTTCTGTGCGAGGGCTTTCTCCAGTTGCGGCAAGCGGGGGCCACTCTTCATCGTGGTGCGCGGGCCTCTCACTATCGCGGCCTTTCTTGTTGTGGCGCACAGGCTCCAGACGCGCAGGCTCAGTAATTGTGGCTCACGGGCCTAGTTGCTCCGCGGCATGTGGGATCTTCCCAGACCAGGGCTTGAACCCGTGTCCCCTGCATTGGCAGGCAGATTCTCAACCACTGCGCCACCAGGGAAGCCCTAATTTTCATTCTTTAATTCTAACTTTCTCTGATTTCTCCTTTCTAAAGTGTCCAAAGTTTCAGAAGGAACCTCACTGTTCCTTTCTGTGTTTATCTTTCCCAGCTTTCTGATGAGTGTCATTACAGCATTTCACCTTAGGCCGCTCTGAAAATGAAGGAAAGAAGCCTGGGACAAAAAGACAAGAGGACAGTTACCTTGGCAAGTGTCCATTCACAAGACACCCAGGCCAGAATCCTAGCTCTCTTGAGCTAGGTTTTCTATATCAGAGAAAAATGCATTGCTTATCCGCTTGCTTTAATTTTCAATTTTTATACTCTCTTGAGAAAAAGATTCTATTATCAGCTAACTTTGGAGGCAATCTAATTGTTTGATGTAAACCTTCAAAGTTTCCTTTGAGTTGAATGTCTATCTGCTTGGGCAGAAAAGGGGAAAAGAGGGAATTTACATTCACTTTGCTAAACATTAGCATCTTTTGTTCAATCATTTGAATGCAGGACAGTTCCAGGAAACAGCTTAGAGAACAAGACTTGACACATACTGTGGAAAATCTTTTAAGGTGCTTGGATTCAATGAGGGAGAAAGTGAGACGGAACCGTATTTCAGCTCCCTAACTGTGCTCCAGTCTGCAGGAACTTTGTGACAGGTCTCTGTCTCTCAGCTACACTTGACTGGCTCTTGCTGACATTCAGCTGTCAGACAGCAACCCTCTACCAGGCCCCTAACATGCTCCACAGCTTCACCCAATTAGCTCGCTTTCACTTGACACGGCAGCAAAAAGCTTCATAATAGGTGGTCAAGGTGCACAGTGTCTGCCTGCCCTCGCACTGCTCACATACAGCAAGATGTTTAACTACTTTCTCCTTGCTCGTGAGCTCAGAACTAGGATGACTACAGTTTAGTCATTCCATCTATTGAATTGGACGGGAATCTAGGAAATATTACAGTGATGCACTAAGCTGCTCAAAAACAGACCTCTAGATGACTAAAGTTAAATTTCAAATCAGTTCCTTAGGCCCTTTTGAGAGGAAGATATGATTTGTAGGTTATCAAAACTTAATATCGACTAGCAATCAATTTACGGTTGTTTTTACACTATATCACAAAAAATAGGATTGTATAAAGATGACCTGGGATAGAAAAAGCATTTGACAAGTAAGAGCAGAAAGGTCTAGGCACAATTCAGGAGTACGGAATTTAGCCTTTGCTCATAAAAATATACTTTTTTGACAAATTCAACAATTTTTCTATAAATTTTTGTCATGCTACTTAGCCTTTCAGATGAAATACATTGTACTTGAAAATACGTTTGGCTAAGAAATAAAAACTCTTATACTTATTTTGAAAAATGATCTGAATAATTTACACATTTTCTCTCATCTCCCAATACATTCAGAACTAAGCATATAATCAGTTTTCACTTATTTGCACGCTGGAGATCTGAAAATTATTTTTTTAATGTTACGTAAAGAAAAAGAAAAGTAATATAAATTGTACCGCCTTTGGTTTCCTGCATTTATTAAGCCATGTGATGAACAGGCCACCAAAAAAAGTCACTTTATGATAGGACCCTTCATTATTGACATCCACATGCAGATTCTTGTAGCTATTACCAAGATAGAGTTACAATTTCAATTTCAAGTACCTTATCAGTAATCAAAGC
The DNA here is from genome assembly GCF_965194825.1 of Balaenoptera physalus. Taxonomy (NCBI): domain Eukaryota; kingdom Metazoa; phylum Chordata; class Mammalia; order Artiodactyla; family Balaenopteridae; genus Balaenoptera; species Balaenoptera physalus. Next base: position 65,414,380 of record NC_138886.1, on the reverse strand, counting down.
TGAAAATCTAATTAAAGGAATGGGAATTCTAGCCTCCAGCACCATGAACTAATGCTAGTAGAGATTCACCACTACTTTACACCAGGCAAAGTAGAGTTTAAGTATACTTTGCCATCCTATATGAGTCTGAGATGACTCTCGAAGCTTTTGGAGTCAAGTCTGTAAGTAGCAGTGTTTCTGTGACATGCCTTCAAACTGAAGGAAATCTTTCTCTACATAAAATGCTTACTTGTTGTTTTGAACACTGCTCACTTCTTACCAGAAGCTCAAGGCAGGGATAGATCCTAACTGAATTGCTGGGCAATTAGGAAGCCACCCAGCATCCATTTTATTCATTAAGTCCTGTCAATGTTTCCATCTATATCTGGCCACAGCCTAATCCTTCTCCATCTCCACTGTTACTACCCTCACACAGGTGATTCTCACTTCTCACTTGGACTTCTTTATTATGACTTATCACAATTCATTACAAGTATTCACGTAAATGTCTGTCTTCTCACAAAAACCTTCAGATCTCTGACAGAAGGTCTCTTATCTCATCCTATTAAGGGTGTAATATAATACAAAGCTTAAGAGTGAGGACTCTGGGTTCACACTGCCTAGGTTCGAATCTTGGACTCTACACTGGTAGTTTCTTCCTCTGAAAGGAGGAGATAATAACCCACCTTAGATAGGACAATTAGGATTAAATTAGTAATATACATAAAGTGCTCAGCACAGTGGCTGGCACATAGTAAGCATTCAATAAATACTGCTTGTTGTTGTTATTATTCTTACTATAACATCCTTAGAACCTGGCAAAGTACATAGCACATAGCAGGTAATAAATGCATGGTAAAGGAATAATTAGGTATTCTTTTTGATTATTGTTTCATTTCAGGATGATGTAAAGAATAAAAATTGTTCATGAACAATATAGTGATCCTCTCGGCCTGAACCAAGATGGCGGAGTAGAAGGACGTGCTCTCACTCCCTCTTGTGAGAACACCAGAATCACAACTAGCTGCTGGACAATCATGAACAGGAAGACACTGGAACTCACCAAAAAAGATACCCCACATCCAAAGACAAAGGAGAAGCCACAATGAGACGGTAGGAGGGGCACAATCACAGAAAATCAAATCCCATAACTGCTGGGTGGGTGACTCACAGACTGGAGAACACTTATACCACAGAAGTCCACTCACTGGAGTGAAGGTTGTGAGCCCCACGTCAGGCTTCCCAACCTGGGGGTCCGGCAACACAAGGAGGAATTCCAAGAGAATCAGACTTTGAAGGCAAGTGGGATTTGACTGCAAGACTTCGACAGGACTGGGGGAAACACAGACTCCACTCTTGGAGGACACACACAAAGTAGTGGGCACATCGGGAACCAGGGGATGGAGCAGTAACCACAGGAGAGACTGAACCAGACCTACCTGCTAGTGTTGGAGGGTCTCCTGCAGAGGCGGGGGGTGGCTGCGTGGCTGTGGTTCACCGTGGGGACAATGACACTGGCAGCAGAAGTTCTGGGAAGTACTTGTTGGCGTGAGCCCTCCCAGAGTCTGCCATTAACCCCACCAAAGAGCCCAGGTAGGCTCCAGTGTTGGGTTGCCTCAGGCGAAACAACCAACAGGGAGGGAACCCAGACGCACCCATCAGCAGTCAAGCAGATTAAAGTTTTACTAAGCTGTGCCCACCAGAGCAACAGTCAGCTCTACCCACCACCAGTCCCTCCCATCAAGAAACTTGCACAAGCCTCTTAGATAGCCTCATCCACCAGAGGGCAGACAGCAGAAGCAAGAACTGCAATCCTGCAGCTTGTGAAACAAAACTGACATTCACAGAAAGATGGACAAGATGAAAAGGCAGAGGACGATGTACCAGATGAAGGAACAAGATAAAACCCCAGAAAAACAACTAAATGAAGTGGAGATAGGCAACCTTCCAGAAAAAGAATTCAGAATAATGATAGTGAAGATGATCCAGGACCTCAGAATAAGAATGGAGGCAAAGATCGAGACGATGCAAGAAATGTTTAACAAGGACTAGAAGAATTAAAGAACAAACAAACAGAGATGAACAATACAATAACTGAAATGAAAACTACACTAGAAGGAATCAATAGCAGAATAACTGAGGCAGAAGAATGGATAAGTGACCTGGAAGACAGAATGGTGGAATTCACTGCTGCGGAACAGACTAAAGAAAAAAGAATGAAAAGAAATGAAGACAGCCTAACAGACCTCTGGGACAACACTAAATGCAACAACATTCGCATTATAGGGGTCCCAGAAGGAGAAGAGAGAGAGAAAGGACCAGAGAAAATATTTGAAGAGATTATAGTCGAAAACTTCCCTAACATGGGAAAGGCAATAGCCACCCAAGTCCAGGAAGCGCAGAGAGTCCCATATAGGATAAACCCAAGGAGAAACACGCTGAGACACGTAGTAATCAAATTGGCAAAAATTAAAGACAAAGAAAAATTATTGAAAGCAGCAAGGGAAAAATGACAAATAACATACAAGGGAACTCCCATAAGGTTAACAGCTGATTTCTCAGCAGAAACTCTACAAGCCAGAAGGGAGTGGCATGATATACTTAAAGTGATGAAAGGGAAGAACCTACAACCAAGATTACTCTACCCGGCAAGGATCTCATTCAGATTCGATGGAGAAATCAAAAGCTTTACAGACAAGCAAAAGCTAAGAGAACTCAGCACCACCAAACCAGCTCTTCAACAAATGCTTAAGGAACTTCTCTAAGTGGAAAACACAAGAGAAGAAAAGGACCTACAAAAACAAACCCAAAACAATTAAGAAAATGGTCATAGGAAGATACATATCGATAATTACCTTAAACGTGAATGGATTAAATGCTCCAACCAAAAGACACAGGCTTGCTGAATGGATACAAAAACAAGACCCATATACATGTTGTCTATAAGAGACCCACTTCAGATCTAGGGACACATACAGACTGAAAGTGAGGGGATGGAAAAAGATATTCCATGCAAATGGAAATCAAAAGGAAGCTGGAGTAGCAATACTCATATCAGATACAATAGACTTTAAAATAAAGAATGTTACAAGACACAAGGAAGGACACTACATAATGATCAAGGGATCAATCCAAGAAGAAGATATAACAATTATAAATATATATGCACCCAACATAGGAGCACCTCAATACATAAGGCAACTGCTAACAGCTCTAAAAGAGGAAATCGACAGTAACACAATAATAGTGGGGGACTTTAACGTCCCACTTACACCAATGGACAGATCAACGAAAACGAAAATAAATAAGGAAACAGAAGCTTTAAATGACACAATAGACCAGATAGATTTAATTGATATTTATAGGACATTCCATCCAAAAACAGCAGATTACACTTTCTTCTCAAGTGCGCACGGAACATTCTCCAGGATAGATCACATCTTGGGTCACAAATCAAGCCTCAGTAAATTTAAGAAAATTGAAATCATATCAAGCGTCTTTTCTGACCACAACGCTATGAGATTAGAAATGAATTACAGGGAAATAAACGTAAAAAACACAAATACATGGAGGCTAAACAATACGTTACTAAATAACCAAGAGATCACTGAAGAAATCAAAGAGGAAATCAAAAAATACCTAGAGACAAATGACAATGAAAACACGACGATCCAAAACCTATGGGATGCAGCAAAAGCAGTTCTAAGAGGGAAGTTTATACCTATACAAGCCTACCTCAAGAAACAAGAAAAATCTCAAGTAAACAATCTAACCTTACACCTAAAGGAACTAGAGAAAGAAGAACAAACAAAACCCAAAGTTAGCAGAAGGAAAGAAATCATAAAGATCAGAGCAGAAAGAAATGAAATAGAAACAAAGAAAACAATAGCAAAGATCAATAAAACTAAAAGCTGGTTCTTTGAGAAGATAAACCACTGGCCAGACTCAACAAGAAAAAGAGGGAGAGGACTCAAACCAATAAAATTAGGAATGAAAAAGGAGAAGTTACAACAGACAGCACAGAAATACAAAGCATCCTAAGAGACTACTACAAGCAACTCTATGCCATTAAAATGGACAACCTGGAAGAAATGGACAAATTCTTAGAAAGGTATAACCTTCCAAGACTGAACCAGGAAGAAATAGAAAATATGAACAGACCAATCACAAGTAATGAAATTGAAACTGTGATTAAAAATCTTCCAACAAACAAAAGTCCAGGACCAGATGGCTTCACAGGTGAATTCTATCAAACATTTAGAGAAGAGCTAACACCCATCCTTCTCAAACTCTTCCAAAAACCTGCAGAGGAAGGAACACTCCCAAACACATTCTATGAGGCCACCATCACCCTGATACCAAAACCAGACTAAGATACTACAAAAAAGGAAAATTACAGACCAATATCACTGATGAATATAGATGCAAAAATCCTCAACAAAATACTAGCAAACAGAATCCAACAACACATTAAAAGGATCATACACCACGATCAAGTGGGATTTATCCCAGGGATGCAAGGATTCTTCAATATACGCAAATCAATCAACATGATACATCATATTAACAAATTGAAGAATAAAAACCATATGATCATCTCAATAGATGCAGAAAAAGCTTTTGACAAAATTCAACACCCATTTATGATAAAAACTCTCCAGAAAGTGGGCATAGAGGGAACCTACCTCAACATAATAAAGGCCATATACGACAAACCCACAGCAAACATCATTCTCAATGGTGAAAAACTGAAAGCATTTCCTCTAAGATCAGGAACGAGACAAGGATGTCCACTCTCACCACTATTATTCAACATAGTTCTGGAAGTCCTAGCCACAGCAATCAGAGAAGAAAAAGAAATAAAAGGAATACAAATTGGAAAAGAAGAAGTAAAACTGTCACTGTTTGCGGATGACATGATACTATACATAGAGAATCCTAAAACTGCCACCAGAAAACTGCTAGAGCTAATTAATGAATATGGTAAAGTTGCAGGATACAAAATTAATGCACAGAAATCTCTTGCATTCCTATATACTAATGATGAAAAATCTGAAAGAGAAATTATGGAAACACTCCCATTTACCGTTGCAAGAAAAAGAATAAAATACCTAGGAATAAACCTACCTAGGGAGACAAAAGACCTGTATGCAGAAAACTATAAGACACTGATGAAAGAAATTAAAGATGACACAAACAGATGGAGAGATATACCATGTTCTTGGATTGGAAGAATCAACATTGTGAAAATGACTCTACTACCCAAAGCAATCTACAGATTCAATGCAATCCCTATCAAATTACCAATGGCATTTTTTACAGAGCTAGAACAAATCATCTTAAAATTTGTATGGAGACACAAAAGACCCCGAATAGCCAAAGCAGTCTTGAGGGAAAAAAACAGAGCTGGAGGAATCAGACTCCCTGACTTGAGACTACTACAAAGCTACAGTCATCAAGACAATATGGTACTGGCACAAAAACAGAAACATAGATCAATGGAACAAGATAGAAAGCCCAGAGATTAACCCACACACCTATGGTCAACTGATCTATGACAAAGGAGGCAAAGATATACAATGGAGAAAAGACAGTCTCTTCAATAGTGGTGCTGGGAAAACTGGACAGCTACACGTAAAAGAATGAAATTAGAATACTCCCTAACACCATACACAAAAATAAACTCAAGATGGATTAGAGACCTAAATATAAGACTGGACACTATAAAACTCTTAGAGGAAAACATAGGAAGAACACTCTTTGACATAAATCACAGCAAGATCTTTTTTGATCCACCTACTAGAGTAATGGAAATAAAAACAAAAATAAACAAGTGGGACCTAATGAAACTTCAAAGCTTTTGCACAGCAAAGGAAACCATAAACAAGACGAAAAGACAACCCTCAGAATGGGAGAAAATATTTGCAAATGAATCAACGGACAAAGGATTAATCTCCAAAATACATAAACAGCTCATTCAGCTCAATATTAGAGAAACAAACACCCCAATCCAAAAATGGGCAGAAGACCTAAATAGACATTTCTCCAAAGAAGACATACAGATGGCCACGAAGCACATGAAAGGATGCTCAACATCACTAATTATTAGAGAAATGCAAATCAAAACTACAATGAGGTATCACCTCACTCCTGTTAGAATGGGCATCATCAGAAAATCTACAAACAACAAATGCTGGAGAGGGTGTGGAGAAAAGGGAACCCTCTTGCACTGTTGGTGGGAATGTAAATTGATACAGCCACTATGGAGAACAATATGGAGGTTCCTTAAAAAACTAAAAATAGAATTACCATATGACCCAGCAATCCCATTACTGGGCATATACCCAGAGAAAACCGTAATTCAAAAAGACACATGCACCCAAATGTTCATTGCAGCACTATTTACAATAGCCAGGTCATGGAAGCAACCTAAATGCCCATCGACAGACGAATGGATAAAGAAGTTGTGGTACATATATACAATGGAATATTACTCAGCCATAAAAGGGAACGAAATTGAGTCATTTGTTGAGACTTGGATGGATCTAGAGACTGTCATACAGAGTGAAGTAAGTCAGAAAGAGAAAAACAAATATCGTATATTAATGCATGTATGTGGAACCTAGAAAAATGGTACAGATGAGCCGGTTTGCAGGGCAGAAGTTGAGACACAGATGTAGAGAATGGACATATGGACACCAAGGGGGGAAAACTGCGGTGGGGTGGGGATGGTGGTGTGCTGAATTGGGCGATTGGGATTGACATGTATACACTGATGTGTATAAAATTGATGCCTAACAAGAACCTGCAGTAAAAAAAAACAAACAAACAAAACAACTAATATTAAACTTTCATTGGGTTATTTGTATGGAAATATGTTAATATAAATGTTTCAGACATTAAAAAAAAATTATTAGTATTTGAAGTATAAACAAAAATTTGCGACACTTTTTAATTTAATTTCAGTCTATAGCTACCCTAAGTAATGCCTTTTATAAAACTAAACCCCATAGTAAACTTACCAATTATATTAGTTTCCTAGGGCAGCTATAACAAATTGCCACAAACTCAGTGGCTAAAAACAACAGAATGTATTCTCTAACAGTTCTAGAGGCTAGAAGTCTGAAGTCAAGGTATCAACAGGACCGTGCTTTCTCCAAAGGTTCTAAGGAAGAATTCTTCCTTGTCTCTTCTAGCTTCTGGTGGTTACTGGAAATCCTTGTCATTCCTTAGTTTGGCGCTGCATCACTCCAATTTCTACCTCTGTTTCCACATGGCCATCTACCCTCTCTGTCTCTCTGTGTGTCTCCCCTTAAAAGGACACTGGTCATTGGATTTAGAGCCTGCTCTAATCCAGTATGAAGTCATCTTAATTTAACTGATTATATCTGCAAAGGCCTTATTTCCAAAAAAGGTTACATTCTGAGGTTCTGAGTGAACATCAGTTTTCTAGAGGACTCTATTCAGCCTACCATCCCAACTACTAACAACATAAGAAGGAATGAATTAGGGTTATTACTGTTTTAATTTTGGGCTTAGGCACCTATGTAGTTCTACTTCAGACTGTTTTAAATAATAGCTTAAATATTAGTTCAGCAAAAACTCGTGGATTTCCTAAGCCCTATTAACTTTTAAAAGTCATTGTTCATGAACATCACCTCTCATTAAAGCTATATGTTTAGCCTTCAAATGTTACTAAGCAAATGGAGCAAATATTTTTTGAGGCCTAGTTATATCTTAAAGTGAACTAAACTTTTTCCCCTTCATTTCCAATTGCTGAATATTTTACTTTCATTATAAACAAAATATTCAGAAAGCAGTAGGGTATTTTTAAAGTGTATTAAATGACGCCATGATAAACATAAGCTTTTATCCAAAAGTTCCACAAACACCCTATGAAAGAAATTTTTTAATGTCTGTGAACATTAAGGTCTCAGAATTTCTATAATATATGTGCAACTATAATTTTCTAATAAATACATGCAGAAATGGTTTATAACAATGGTGATACACATGGGTTGCTGTTCCATTATTCAAATTCATGTTATAGCAATTTATTGTCTCTCCCAAATCCCAAAGCAGCTTGATTTGCTAGGATCATGTTTTTCACTTTTTAAATAAACATAATTGTATTATAATAGGATATTATTTATGCAAATAAATGAGACAGATTAAAATGTTAATTTTATAACCTACGAAATAAAACCCCTGTATTCACGAAGGAAAAGTATTAAAATATGAAGCTGCTATCTCCTCCTGCCATCAATAAGCCAGGCATTTAACAATGTATCTTGAAACCTAACTAAATAAGATGATTTTAGGCAAAGATACAAAAATGCCAATCAGAAGGCATTCTAATGCTAACTCCAGCGCTCTGCCTAGAATAGGGGAGTTACTCTGACGCCTTGGTGGTTCCTTCCTACGCTGGGAACAGGTAAAAATTATAATTCTACGCTCAATCGGTTAGAACATGATAGAAATGGCATTAATCATAATAGCAGGGACTTTATAGGTATCCTTACTTTTAATCTTCATACAAGCCTAGAGAGAGACGCTATTATTATCCTCATTTTTACACATGAGGAAACTGAAGCACTCTTGAAGAGGCTGTTAAGTGAACCAGGTTCACACGGTTAGCAAGAGGTGAAGCCAGGAACTGAATAATCCTACTCCAGGGCCCCCAAACCCAGCCACTGTGAATGAGCTCTTGAGTTGGACTGTCTGTGTTCAAATCTTTGCTTCAGCACCTAGTAAGCTGTACAATATGGAGATAATAATAGTACAAAAAATAATATATAACCACAGGGGTGTTGTAAGTATTAAGTAAATTAACACATATTAAGTTCTGAGAATGTTGGTTCACACATGGAAAGTACTGGATAAATGTTAGCTAATCCTCCTCCTCCTCCTCTTCCTGCTCTATATCAACCCTCTGGCTTGAAAACCACATATATATCCATAAGCCCTGTTCTGTTTCACATTTACAGACTGTGCCTTTACCTGGAAGATACTTTCTCTTGGTCACAAGGGGGCTTCAATAAGAAAAGGATTTAGGGCAAAAAAGAAAAGTACTGGGGGAAGGGGGCAAGATGGCGGAAGAGTAAGACGCGGAGATCACCTTCCTTCCCACAGATACAGTAGAAATACATCTACATGTGGAACTGCTACTACAGAACACCCACTGAATGCTGGCAGAAGACGTCAGACCTCCCAAAAGGCAAGAAAATCCCCACGTACTTGGGTAGGGCAAAAGAAAAAAGAAATAACAGAGACAAAAGAATAGGGACGGGACCTGCACCAGTGGGAGGGAGCTGTGAAGGAGGAAAGGTTTCCACACACTAGGAAGCCCCTTCGTGGGCAGAGACTGCGGGTGGCAGAGGGGGGAAGCTTCGGAGCCACGGAGGAGAGCGCAGCCACAGGGGTGCGGAGGGCAAAGCGGAGAGATTCCCGCACGGAGGATCGGTGCTGAGTAGCACTCACCAGCCCGAGAGGCTTGTTTGCTCAGCCGCCGGGGCAGGCGGGGGCTGGGAGCTGAGGCTTGGGCTTCGGTGCTAGCCGGGAGGGAGTCCGGGAAAAAGTCTGCAGCTGCCGAAGAGGCAAGAGACTTTTTCTTGCCTCTTTGTTTCGCGGCGCGCAAGGAGAGGGGATTCAGAGCGCCGCCTAAAAGAACTCCAGAGGCGGGCGCGAGCCGCGGCTAACAGCGCGGACCCCAGAGACGGGCAGGAGACGCTAAGGCTGCTGCTGCCGCCACCAAGAAGCCTGTGTGCGAGCACAGGTCACTCTCCACACCGCCCCTCCCGGGAGCCGGTGCAGCTCGCTACTGCCAGGGTCCCGTGATCCAGGGACAACTTCCCCGGGAGAACGCACGGCGCGCCTCAGGCTGCTGCAACGTCACGACGCCTCTGCCGCCGCAGGCTCGCCCCGCCTCCTCCGTACCGCTCCCTCCCCCCCGCCTGAGTGAGCCAGAGCCCCCGAAGCAGCTGCTCCTTTAACCCTGTTCTGTCTTGGCGGGGAACAGACGACCTCAGGCGACCTACATGCAGAGGCGGGTCCAAATCCAAAGCTGAACCCCGGGAGCTGTAGGAACAAAGAAGAGAAAGGGAAATCTCTCCCAGCGGCCTCAGAAGCAGCGGATTAAAGCTCCACAAACATCTTGATGTGCTTGCATCTGTTGAATACCTGAATAGACAACGAATCATCCCAAATTCAAGAGGTGGACTTTGTGAGCAGGATATATTAATTTTTCCCCTTTTCCTTTTTTTGTGAGTGTATATGTGTATGCTTCTGGGTGAGATTTTGTCTGCATAGCTTTGCTTTCACCATTAGTCCTAGGGCTAGGTCAGTCCATTTTTTTTTACTTAAAAAATTTTTTTTCCTAATAAATGTTTTCTTAATAATTTTTTCCTTATTTTCTATTTTTTAGAAATTAAAAAAAATTTTTAATAAGTTTTTTCATATTTTTTATTTTAAAAAATTAATTTTTTTTCTTCTTAATACATTTTTTCTTAATAATTGTTTTCTTATTTTTTATTATAAAAAATAAATAAATCTATTTTTTTAAATTAAAAAAATTTTTTTTCTGAATACATTTACTCTTAATAATTTTTCTTATTTATTATTATAATAGCTTTATTTTATTTTATTTTATCCTCTTTCTTTCTTTCTTTCTATTTTTTTCTCCCTTTTATTCTGAGCCGTGTGGATGAAAGGCTCTTGGTGCTCCAGCCAGGCATCAGGGCTGTGCCTCTGAGGTGGGAGAGCCAACTTCAGGACACTGGTCCACAAGAGACCTCCCAGCTCCACGTAATACCAAACGGCAAAAATCTCTCAGAGATCTCCATCTCAACATCAAGACCCAGCTTCACTCAACGACCAGCAAGCTACAGTGCTGGACACCCTATGCCAAACAACTAGCAAGACAGGAACACAGCTCCATCCATTAGCAGAGAGGCTGCCTAAAATCATCATAAGGCCACAGACACCCCAAAATACACCACCAGACGTGGACATGCCCACCAAAAAGACAAGATCCAGCCTCATCCACCAGAACACAGGCACTAGTTCCCTCCACCAGGAAGCCTACACAACCCACTGAACCAACCTTAGCCAATGGGGACAGATACCAAAAACAACGGGAACTACGAACCTGCAGCCAGTGAAAAGGAGACCCCAAACACAGTAAGATAAGCAAAATGAGATGACAGAAAAACACACAGCAGATGAAGGAGCAGGGTCAAAACACACCAGACCTAACAAATGAAGAGGAAATAGGTAGCCTACCTGAAAAAGAATTCAGAATAATGATAGCAAGGATGATCCAAAATCTTGGAAATAGAATAGACAAAATGCAAGAAACATTTAACAAGGACGTAGAAGAACTAAAGAGGAACCAAGCAACGATGAAAAACACAATAAATGAAATTAAAAATACTCTAGATGGGATCAATAGCAGAATAACTGAGGCAGAAGAACGGATAAGTGACCTGGAAGATAAAATAGTGGAAATAACTACTGCAGAGCAGGATAAAGAAAAAAGAATGAAAAGAACTGAGGACAGTCTCAGAGACCTCTGGGACAACATTAAATGCACCAACATTCGAATTATAGGGGTCCCAGAAGAAGAAGAGAAAAAGAAAGGGACTGAGAAAATATTTGAAGAGATTATAGTTGAAAAATTCCCTAATATGGGAAAGGAAATAGTTAATCAAGTCCTGGAAGCACAGAGAGTCCCATACAGGATAAATCCAAGGAGAAACACGCCAAGACACATATTAATCAAACTGTCAAAAATTAAATATAAAGAAAACATATTAAAAGCAGCAAGGGAAAAACAACAAATAACACACAAGGGAATCCCCATAAGGTTAACAGCTGATCTTTCAGCAGAAACTCTGCAAGCCAGAAGGGAGTGGCAGGATATACTTAAAGTCATGAAGGAGAAAAACCTACAACCAAGGTTACTCTACCCAGCAAGGATCTCATTCAGATTCAACAGAGAAATTAAAACCTTTACAGACAAGCAAAAGCTGAGAGAGTTCAGCACCACCAAACCAGCTTTACAACAAATGCTAAAGGAACTTCTCTAGGTAAGAACCACAAGAGAAGGAAAACACCTACAATAACAAACACAAAATATTTAAGAAAACGGGAATAGGAATATACATATCGATAATTACCTTAAATGTAAATGGATTAAATGCTCCAACCAAAAGACACAGACTGGCTGAATGGATACAAAAACAAGACCCATATATATGCTGTCTACAAGAGACCCACTTCAGACCTAGAGACACATACAGACTGAAAGTGAGGGGATGGAAAAAGATATTCCATGCAAATGGAAATAAAAAGAAAGCTGGAGTAGCAATTCTCATATCAGACAAAATAGACTTTAAAATAAAGACTATTACAAGAGACAAAGAAGGACACTATATAATGATCAAGGGATCGATCCAAGAGGAAAGTATAACAATTGTAAATATTTATGCACCCAACATAGGAGCACCTCAATACATGAGGCAAATACTAACAGCCATAAAAGGGGAAATCGACAGTAACACAATCATAGTAGGGGACTTTAACACCCCACTTTCACCAATGGACAGATTAATCAAAATGAAAATAAATAAGGAAACACAAGATTTAAATGATACATTAAACAAGATGGACTTAATTGATATTTATAGGACATTCCACCCAAAAACAACAGAATACACATTTTTCTCAAGCGCTCATGGAACATTCTCCAGGATAGATCATTTCTTGGGTCACAAATCAAGCCTTGGTAAATCTGAGAAAATTGAAATCGTATCAAGTATCTTTTCCGACCACAATGCTATGAGACTAGATATCAATTACAGGAAAAGATCTGTAAAAAATACAAACACACGGAGGCTACACAATACACTGCTTAATAACGAAGTGATCACTGAAGAAATCAAAGGGGAAATCAAAAAATACCTAGAAACAAATGACAATGGAGATACGACGACCCAAAACCTATGGGATGCAGCAAAAGCAGTTCTAAGAGGGAAGTTTATAGCAATACAAGCCTACATCAAGAAACAGGAAACATCTCGAATAAACAACCTAACCTTGCACCTAAAGCAATTAGAGAAAGAAGAACAAAAAAACCCCAAAGCTAGCAGAAGGAAAGAAATCATAAAGATCAGATCAGAAATAAATGAAAAAGAAATGAAGGAAACAATAGCAAAAATCAATGAAACTAAAAGGTGGTTCTTCGGGAAGATAAACAAAATTGATAAACCATTAGCCAGACTCATCAAGAGAAAAAGGGAGAAGACTCAAATCAATAGAATTAGAAATAAAAAGGAGAAGTAACCACTGACACTGCAGAAATACAAACGATCATGAGAGATTACTACAAGCAACTCTATGCCAATAAAATGGACAACCTGGAAGAAATGGACAGATTCTTAGAAATGCACAACCTACCGAGACTGAACCAGGAAGAAATAGAAAATATGAACAGACCAATCACAAGCACTGAAATTGAAACTGTGATTAAAAATCTTCCAACAAACAAAAGCCCAGGACCAGATGGCTTCACAGGCGAATTCTATCAAACATTTAGAGAAGAGCTAACACCTATCCTTCTCAAAGTCTTACAAAATATTGCAGAGGGAGGAACACTCCCCAACTCATTCTACGAGGCCACCATCACCCTGATACCAAAACCAGACAAAGATGTCACAAAGAAAGAAAACTACAGGCCAATATCACTGATGAACATAGATGCAAAAATCCTCAACAAAATACTAGCACACAGAATCCAACAGCACATTAAAAGGATTATACACCATGATCAAGTGGGGTTTATTCCAGGAATGCAAGGATTCTTCAATATATGCAAATCAATCAACATGATACATCATATTAACAAATTGAAGGAGAAAAACCATATGATCATCTCAATAGATGCAGAGAAAGCTTTCAACAAAATTCAACACCCATTTATGATAAAAACCCTCCAGAAAATAAGCATAGAGGAAACTTTCCTCAACATAATAAACGCCATATATGACAAACCCACAGCCAACATTGCCCTCAATGGTGAAAAACTGAAACCATTTCCACTAAGATCAGGAACAAGACAAGGTTGCCCACTCTCACCACTATTATTCAACATAGTTTTGGAAGTGTTAGCCACAGCAATCAGAGAAGAAAAAGAAATAAAAGGAATCCAAATCGGAAAAGAAGAAGTAAAGCTGTCACTGTTTGCAGATGACATGATACTATACATAGAGAATCCTAAAACTGCCACCAGAAAACTACTAGAGCTAATCAATGAATTTGGTAAAGTAGCAGGATACAAAATTAATGCACAGAAATCTCTTGCATTCCTATACACTAATGATGAAAAATCTGAAAGTGAAATTAAGAAAACACTCCCGTTTACCATTGCAACAAAAAGAATAAAATATCTAGGAATAAACCTACCTAAGGAGACAAAAGACCTGTATGCAGAAAATTATAGGACACTGATGAAAGAAATTAAAGATGATACAAACAGATGGAGAGATATACCATGTTCTTGGATTGGAAGAATCAACATTGTGAAAATGACTCTACTACCCAAAGCAATCTACAGATTCAATGCAATCCCTATCAAACTACCACTGGCATTTTTCACAGAACTAGAACAAAAAATTTCGCAATTTGTATGGAGATACAAAAGACCCCGAATAGCCAAAGCAATCTTGAGAACGAAAAATGGAGCTGGAGGAATCAGGCTCCCTGACTTCAGACTATATTACAAAGTTACAGTAATCAAGACAGTTTGGTACTGGCACAAAAACAGAAATATAGATCAATGGAACAGGATAGAAAGCCCAGAGATAAACCCACGCACATATGGTCGCCTTATCTTTGATAAAGGAGGCAAGCATATATACAGTGGAGAAAAGACAGCCTCTTCAATAAGTGGTGCTGGGAAAATTGGACAGGTACATGTAAAAGTATGAAATTAGAACACTCCCTGACACCATACACAAAAATAAACTCAAAATGGATTAAAGACCTAAGTGTAAAGCCAGACACTATCAAACTCTTAGAGGAAAACATAGGCAGAACACTCTATGACATAAATCACAGCAAGATCCTTTTTGACCCACCTCCTAGAGAAATGGAAATAGAAACACAAATAAACAAATGGGACCTAATGAAACTTAAAAGCTTTTGCACAGCAAAGGAAACCATAAACAAGACCTAAAGACAACCCTCAGAATGGGAGAAAATATTTGCAAATGAAGCAACTGACAAAGGATTAATCTCCAAGATTTACAAGCAGCTCATGCAGCTCAATAACAAAAAAACAAACAACCCAATCCAAAAATGGGCAGAAGACCTAAATAGACATTTCTCCAAAGAAGATATACAGATGGCCAACAGACACATGAAAGAATGCTCAACATCATTAATCATTAGAGAAATGCAAATCAAAACTACAATGAGGTATCATCTCACACCGGTCAGAATGGCCATCATCAAAAAATCTAGAAACAATAAATGCTGGAGAGGGTTTGGAGAAAAGGGAACACTCTTGCACTGTTGGTGGGAATGTAAATTGATACAGCCACTATGGAGAACAGTATGGAGGTTCCTTAAAAAACTAAAAATAGAACTACCATACGACCCAGCAATCCCACTACTGGGCATACACCCTGAGAAAACCATAGTTCAAAAAGAGTCATGTCACATCTCACCCCACCCCCTCCCCATATCCTCACAGGGTAAGAGAGTGTCATGGACATATATACACTACCAAATGTAAAATAGATAACTAGTGGGAAGCAGCCGCATAGCACAGGGAGATCAGCTCGGTGCTTTGTGACCATCTAGAGGGATGGGATGGGGAGGGTGGGAGGGAGGGAGATGCAAGAGGGAAGAGAAATGGGAACATATTGTATATGTATAACTGATTCACTTTGTTATAAAGCAGAAGCTAACACACCATTGTAAGGCAATTATACTTCAATAAAGATGTTAAAAAAAAAAAAAAAAAAAAAAAAGAGTCATGTACCAAAATGTTCATTGCGGCTCTATTTACAATAGCCAGGACATGGAAGCAACCTAAGTGTCCATCATCGGATGAATGGATAAAGAAGATGTGGCACATATATACAATGGAATATTACTCAGCCATAAAAAGAAATGAAATGGAGGTATTTGTAATGAGGTGGATGGAGTCAGAGTCTGTCATACAGAGTGAAGTAAGTCAGAAAGAGAAAAACAAATACAGTATGCTAACACATATATATGGAATCTAAGGAAAAAAAAAAAAAAGGTCATGAAGAACCTAGTGGCAAGATGGGAATAAAGACACAGACCTACTAAAGAATGGACTTGAGGATATGGGGAGGGGGAGGGGTGAGATGTGATAGGGTGAGAGAGTGTCATGGATATATATACACTACCAAATGTAAAATAAATAGCTAGTGGGAAGCAGCCGCATAGCACAGGGAGATCAGCTCGGTGCTTTGTGACCACCTAGAGGGGTGGGATAGGGAGGGTAGGAGTGAGGGAGATGCAAGAGGGAAGAGATATGGGAACATATGTATATGTATAACTGATTCACTTTGTTATAAAGCAGAAACTAACACACCATTGTAAAGCAATTATACTTCAATAAAGATGTTAAAAAAAAATGGGAAAAAATATAAGTAAAAAAAAAAAAAAAGAAAGAAAAGTACTGGCCACAGTGGTTTACAAAGAGCCAGCGGTCTCAGTTCTTTGGCTTACTAGCTGGCTGATGCTGCACAAATCACACAACCTTTCTGAATCTCATAAATAATACCTTTATCACAAACAGTTATAAGGTTGTATACACAGGTATATTTTGAAAACTGTAAAGAATTGCAGAGACAAAATTGTCATCATTATGGGGAAAAAAGCCAACTCATAGCTTGACCTTGATTGCATATAGCTCAACAGCATCCTGTTTCTGCTCACACACTTCTTCCTGTCTGGAATTCCTTATTCATCCCTATCATTCCTTCAAAATCAAGCTCAAATACAAATTCTCAAGAACATCCTAGCCACCCCAGTCCAAACGAATCTAACTCTTCAAACTCTACGAATATTCATCATCTTATTGCTTTATGTGAGTCTGTCCTGACTCACCAACTAGATTATATATTCCATCAAATCAGTGACTCTTCATTATGCCTTTTTGTATTCAAAAATCCATATGCAGATACAACTATCTTTCTTACATAAAATATGGGAAGAGAAAGAGCTCTAAAAGATTTCAGAACTCTTCAAAAAGGAATAAAGATCACTGACTGATGCAACAAACTTTTGTTGGTCACTTAGTAATGAGTCAGGCACAATGTGGGGACTAAGGATATAAGGATGATTAAACACAATACCTGACTTCCAGACCCCAAGCTTAGCAAAATCAAAAATGTACGTAGGCCTGCAGGCCTTGATCTTGATCTAGTTCTAGATGTACATGTCTGGTTTGAAAGAGCAGCAGTGATTTGACGTACTCCTTGAAGGTATTAAGTTGATTCTTGGGACCTGACCCTTTTCTATCTCTTTTCCTGAATTGTTAAGAATCACTAAAGGAAAAAGTTTACCAGTGCTCCCAAGATTTTTCCAAACCAACGACAGTCCCTGGATCAGGCTGGGACCTTGGAAGGAGCTGAAGTGGGAATAGTACAACCTGATAACTTGAAAATAAATTCATAACCCCAACTGCATAAAAAATTCCATCATAAGTAATTGGTGGGATATATCTCAATTCTCCTATATGATCCCAAAATAAATATATGATTTTTTAAGATGGGATTTATTCATTTAATAAATATTAACTCATTGTTATTACATGCTTGTTATGATTTCATATCAATGAGCCTGGTTTTTAAAACATATAGTGTTCTCACCATTTATAGAAATAAAAGCAAGCACAAGTTCTTATCATCCTCTATATGATGTACTCCATATGCATCTCAGAGGTTCTGAATTCATCAGTAAGTGTTTGCGTCTGACTTCTGCTCCTCTTGTCCTTAAACTAATGCCCAACTGCCATCATGCCAATTCTAGGGTCACTGAATTAAATGCATCAATGACAACAGTGACAAAGCAGTTAACAATGCTGAGAAACACGTGTGTACTACTGGATCATTATTATGTTGCCATGAACCTGATAGAAAACAGGAAATCTTCAAAGGGAACACTGACATCAAACAGAGCTGACAAGACAGCCAGCAGTTTAACTCAGGATCTGTCTCCTTACTCAGTTTGGTCTGGGTTCAGCAGCTACAGCTCAGGGTTCAGGGCTATTCTCTAGTGGGCTGACATTCCTACCACCAGATTCTCAAACTGTTTTTTTTTTCTTTCTTTCTTTTTTTAATTTGCTGTTCTACATTGCTACTAATGTTGTAGGAGCTCTTTATCAGAGTTTAAGATTTCTATCCATAAATAAAGCAAAGAACAAGTTAATATAAAAAAATAAATAAAATAAAATAAAATTTCTTGAATACCCTATATCTTTCTTATGGTAAAGAAACATAAATAGGACTTCACTGGGGGTGCAGTGGTTAAGAATCTGCCTGCCAATGCAGGGGACACGGGTTCGAGCCCTGGTCCGGGAAGATCCCACATGCCGTGGAGCAACTAAGCCCGTGCACCACAACTACTGAGCCTGTGCTCTAGAGCCCGCAAGCCACAACTACTGAGCGCACGTGCCACAACTACTGAAGTCCAAGCGCCTAGAGCCCTGGCTCCACAAAGAGAAGCCACCACAATGAGAAGCACGCTCACTGCAATGAAGAGTAGCCCCTGCTCACCACAACTAGAGAAAGCCCGTGCGCAGCAACGAAGACCCAATGCAGCCAATAAATAAATAAATAAATAAAATTTAAAAAAAAGAAAAATAGTTTTTTTTTCCTTAGGGATATGGAATGTTAACACATAAGGATTATTTGTTGCAAAATTATGATTTCTACTAAACTAAAACATGTATCCTAAGCACTCTCTTTACTTGAACTTAGACCTTAAAAGAACAGTTCTTTTATTCTTTGTATTATTTTTAAGGCCTACAAGATGGTCAACTAGAATATCCCTTACCATCACCATTATTACTTATTTATTATACTTCAATAGTATGCTAGGGACTGAATAAGATAGAAACAAAGACACAATCCCTGATCTCAGGTGAACAGTTCAAATACAACCACATATGAGAAATTTCTTTCCTTTCCCATTTTCCTTCCCTTAAGAAAGGGGGTTGGGGAGACCATAGAAACAACATTTTCAATAGTAAGTTGACATAACAAATGATCTTAATAATAAAGAATCTCTGAACCCACAGAGTCAGAGGACCAAACACAACCACAAGCTTGGCTTTTTGATAACTGAACTACTGAACAGGCTGGTAAACTTTAAGCTGGTCTACATAATTTGGAATTTGTGATGGAACTTTTAGCAAACAATTTCTATGTTCCAGATATTGTGCTAATATCTAGGAATAGAACAATCTCCTATTCACAGGGCACTTCTAGTCTAATGGGGTTAGTCAATTAACAATCAATTACAATATGGTATAATTAATGTTATAATAGTATAATAGGGTGTTTGGGGGGAGACTTGGAATTTAAAACTTGGGGAAAAATCAACTAGGCACAAGGTAGAAAATAACATTACGAACAAAGGAATCAGCATATATCAACGCTTGTGAGAGAGACAACCTGAAACTAATGTTTACTAATTTAAGTAAAAAACAAACTAATTTAAGTTTAAAAAAAACACAACTAATAGATCGGTAATGCTACAAATGCCATAATTGATAACCTTATATTAGGTCTTTGCATTTTGTGATTAAAAATGAATTGGCTTATTTTATGTAATATTTGAATACTTTGTTTCTAAATCACTAGTTAAAAGAGGGTTTCAGGCTGCTGCTTACTGTCTAGGATGTTTTTCAAGCTACACATTCTGAGTCTTTTCAATAAATGAGCAGCCAATTTGAATAAAATTTCACAATTTTCTATTTTTAATACTGGATTTGAAACACTAAAGATACCAAAATGTTGGTATAAGAATTTTGATCCAATGAATGGAACTTATGGCTCTGGTGAAGATCATCTGAAATAAATTTCCATAACGATTTTTCTTTTTTGATTCCTTACTACCATTGTATTTCAACATCAGTGTTCCTTATGCCTCCTATCTTATCCAGTGTTACCCTATGGGTGCAAATTAAATAAGAATAAGAATAAAAAGTTAACCTATAAAAATGGTTAAAATCACAATGGTATTCCAGAATTGCTCAACCTAAGTAATAAATTAACCAAGGGTCAAATCAGGAGTACTACCTGTGAGTTCCTCTAGCCAACGTTCCAATTTTATATGCATTCAGGGGCTATCAATATTCCATAACAAAGGTGAAAATATTTAAATACTCGTTTTATTTATTAATGTAAAAAACAGAAACTGAAACAGATGCCATTATCATCATGAATGACCTGAATCGTCTGAAAAACCTGCCAGATGGGTGAGGTAACATAGAAGTGACAAAAACTCATGAGAGGACAGCCTTTAATTTGTACCTACATGCTTTGGAATGTTACCAAGTAGGACGGAACGTTGTGACAGAATTAATAAAGTGAAAGAGAAAAACATTTGTTTAGTACTGGAAGGCACCCTAGAGATCATCTGGTCAAATTTCCTCCTTTACAATTGTGGGAACTCCCAGAGAGGTTACTCGCCCAGGACCGTACAGCCAGTATGGCAGTGCCAGGAGTAAGTTCCTAACTCTTGACTCCTTAGTCCAGTGTGTTTCCATAGCACCGAATCAGGAGCACATCCCTTCAAATCCTCTGCGCCTCAAAAATCGCAGGTAGATATGCTGAAGAGGTAGAGCAGTGAGTACATGTGAGTTGTGATGAAAAAGACAGAGAGGGAAGATCAGTGAAATGTTTGATAGACTGGCCAACTTTTACATCTTTGTTGGCTCCCAAATTCAGTCTGCAAGGTTGGCTTTATGTAAAGGGTCCTCCTCTTCCTCTCAATAAGGAAATTCTGTGAACGTCCCTAGCAAAAAGGAAGTCGAGGCATGAAGTCAACTACCTTTGCACTTCTGTTCCCTTGTAAATTTTCTTCAGTCATTGAAAAAGAGAAATGACCATAACTGACTTAGAGCTTAACTGGATAAGGTGTTGAGATCTACAGGTAGATCAAAGACTGCATAGAGGAAAGCCATGCTTCAGTGTGGTACTCTGAAGAGTCTTTATTAAGTTTACTAAAGTCAAGTATAAGATGCAGACTGAAAAACACACGTTAACATGTGCTAACACATGACTTTATTTCTTTAAAGGTTAACTATATGCTTTTACCCAAAATATGTAACTCACTATTCTCCCCAAAACAAATGATATAAAGTTATATATTTAATGAAAAAAATCAGCATCAGCAATCAAAATCTTATAACAGTTGTTCCTTAAAAAGTTTATGCCTAAAGTAAAGCAAAAATATTTGTTGTTCCTGTCTTCTTGATATGACAGGGGCTCTCAAACTTTTTTAATGCAGAAGACTTTTGTTAAATTAAATCTTACTCAGAAATTTAATTTCTAAATAGCTAAAAGTAAAGTTACCCTGCTTAGAATAGGGGTGGGAGTGAGAAATCTGTTCTCTAGGCTCCCCCACTCCCACCCTGAGGTACCCATATGAAACAGGGATAAATACGACTGAGACTTACTAAATGGCTGTTTCTAATAAATGATAAACCCCTCTATATCTAGCTTTCTTAGTTCTGAAATAGGGACCAATTTAAACTCTTTCAAATATAGCTAAAAAGCATTACTACACACCTGATGCCTTTGGTTATCAGTGTCATTAAAAGAAGAAACAACGTGGTTATAAAATCTGAATCATTTTAATAACCTTACTTCGAATTTCTTGGTTTTTTACCTGCTTTAGGAAGAACACTTAGCTTATTTTAAAGAATTGGAAGATTTTATATTCAAATAAATATGAATCAGGAAATATAAGTACATGAACCAAGATGTTAAACAAAGATTACTCCACAGGCAAAATATAACAATATATAAATAATGAATACCTATTTCTATATAGGATATCTATATAGATATACATATATATATCTAGATTCGAAACTCCTTCCTAGGCTGCCTTCTTTTCGCCAGAAAAATGGTTATACTATCAAGAAAACCCAAAAACGGATAGGGAATACATATGTGTATATATATATATATAAAATAGCCAATATGTTATTTAATAAAATATTTTAAAATTTAAGTCATAAGCCACCAGGAGGATTATCACTTTATCATGATCAAATTAGATATAATCTATACTGTATACAATCTATATGATACATTTTTTCAACCAAATTCATATTTTCAGTTAGAACTCATCAGAAATAAGATGGTGGAGACTAGATACACAAAGCTGTAACCTTAGCTGGCCCTTACATTCTGGAAGGGTATCTTTCCAGTTGGTGTCAGACAAACACTGAGAACAAAAGGACATCCAAAGGAATAAGCTGAATTCAGATTCTATCAAAGTATGCCCTAAGCCAAAGTTCTGGGAAACCAAGACAGCTATTTCTTCCCTATTTCTCAGCTAACATAGAATCTTAAGAACAAATGCAATATATCCAAACTTCAAACCAGTATAACATGGAAGGGTTACACTTTCAATTCTCTGTGCAAAACACAACTTCAAAAGGAAAGAGGAAGGTCCTTTGTTCTAGGTAAAAGGCCTAAGGCCTTAACCATAGACCTAGTGAATTTTCCACTTTTCATACACACTTTTTACTGAAAGCAAAAAAATTAGCTTATTTTTGCACAGAAAACTATAAAACTTTTATTAAAGTTTAAATGTTCTTGTCTCTTAACAGCCTAAAGGCACATTCAACATAAACTTGGTCATTCTTAATGTTTCTCTACTACTTCATAACGTGGATTCCATTTTCTAAGAAAAATGTCTACTTCCATCTTTAGTTCGAGCATGGGCTTTGGACACACAGAGAGTAGTTCCCATCATGGATCCCACACAGTATGATCTTAGGCAAATTACTTATCCTCTCTGGGACTGAGCTGCCTTATCTGCAATATGGGGAAATAATTATTTCTCTCATAAGATTGATAAGAAGATTAAATAAAATAACAAATGGAATAGATATAGATAGAACATGTCTCTATAGCACCTGTCAATTAGAAAATGTTACTGATATTATTTGGGGATTATTAATTTAAACTCAACTTTGAATTAATTGGCCCAGCTTTCTCCTTCAAGACATGTACACTGTATCACCAACACAACTATTCATTCACCCATCCATTCCTGACAATCAACTACCTATGCATGAACTCTTAATTCAACTTGAACAAAAGTTTCCTTGTCCATACATGGTTTGGAATGAGTCCCTTAGTTGTTCAATGAGTCTGACTAGTAGAAAAAGATGTGCCTTGACCACCCACTTGGTTGGACTTAATGTCTTGGATGTGGGAGATTTCATTTTAAAGAATCATTTAGCTCTCTCTTGAGTATTCGGTTTGGCATAAATCATGCATTTTCAAGCAAAAGTTTCCTCCAAAATTATTATGAGAATTATGACTCTTTATGTTTGTTGTTCAGCTGCCCACCTTACTTTTTTGGTATTGCTTTCTATTTAATGGCCACTTTTTAAATACTGACAAATTTAAAAAAACATTCATAGCATGTAAGGGGAGTTTTAGTCATCTAAAATACAATGGAACTAGAACTACTTTAAATATGTAGTTCTAAAATTTATGATATCAGTGACAATTGTATTGAAAAATCCCAAAGTATTAGAACCATCTTATTATTAAGACTTTTACTTTCCCCGCAGGTGTGAATACATGATTCTAATAAGCTTTCTCACTATGAAAAAACATACTTATATTAAAATATTAAAAACTATTTAATGAGGTCCATTTCCTTCCAAAAGTAAACTGAGGTTGTGTCTGAACCAGCTTGAGGCAAGGGAAGTTTCAAACATAACGCTTTTAAAACTAGCCATTATTTCCCCTGTTGAAAAAAAAAAAATGCAATTTTATTTCCTAACAGCAAATGAAACTGTCAGGAAAATT
Organism: Balaenoptera physalus; assembly: GCF_965194825.1. NCBI lineage: Eukaryota > Metazoa > Chordata > Mammalia > Artiodactyla > Balaenopteridae > Balaenoptera > Balaenoptera physalus. Next base: position 65,390,300 of record NC_138886.1, on the reverse strand, counting down.
TAGGTGTAATAAAATTGGGTGGTTAAACCAACATGCTGGACTTGAAATAAAACTGAATTAAAGGAATTAAAATTAATTCTTATGTCAGTCAACCCTTTAAAAATACTATTCAAAACTTACTGTTTTTACAAACAGAACTTCCTTGTTCTTAATAAAGTACAAAGTTAACCATCTCCTTAATGACCACTAATAGCGCTGCAGTTGAAATTGCGCATCGAACAATATTTTGCATAAAAATGTGTTGCTTGCTTCTGGCAACTTTTCTGCTGAAATAAAAAGTTGTCAAGCAGGGTGACTTTAGTGGTACAGAGTTTGAAAATGGTGGATTCAGTCCAAGGTTAGCTAATAACGGCCGACATGCCCTGGAATCTTGAGGGCTAAATCAACATTGTTTTCACAGCTGTAATTAAGCCACCTAATCAGAAGCACATTTTGACGGGACAGTTTCTGGAAGCCAGACATTACAATTTCTTATGCCTGGAGCGCAGTGGCTCATGAGAGGTCCTCGTTTAATTTCAGGTTAAAAGGGGGGGTGGGCAGTAAAATAAAAGGACTATTTTTTTTTAAGCAACATACAACTGTTGAAATGAAGCAGGCCTACGTGTTCATGCCTTGACCAGCCTTGCATCCCACCCTCCTCGAACTCTCTGCTGAGTCCCCCAACTCTCAAGTGGCAGCTGCACACAGTGAGATGAAGAGTCTCTGCCAAGATCAACAGATGAGCTGGTCTAAACTGGCTCTCTGTGTGTTCTGACTGTAAATTGTGCTGGTGATGATTAGAGAACTCTAACACAGGATGTCGACTCTTAAAACTGTCCAGAGAAAATAATTTTTTTTAAGCTCAGGAAAATAATTTTGTAAACTTTTTTTGTGGCTTGGTGCATAGTGTTGTGTCTATAACTTTCATATGATTCAAACGAATTCACCCAAATTAAGCAACTCTACTATTAAAAAAGAAAAAAAGAAAAGGCCATGGCTTGGCTCATAGCAAGGACCTTCGTCTGGGGTTGTTTATGTAACAGTGCTGTAGAGTGTGGTTCTCCACCAGCACACCAGTCGTGTGTTTCTACCACCTGCCAACTGAAGACATCCCTAAAATGATGAAAATCGAGGATGTGATAGTCACATCTTATCAAGTAGCCATGTGGATGTCTTTAAAACAGCTAAATTGCCAGCTGAGGTTGCATTCTGCAGTGTTGTTGCATTCTGTAACATTTAAACTTTCAACCCCAGAGGCCACTGTAAAACTATCAATATGAAGGCACTAGTGGCTGGAGTCTGATTACATTTAGTTCTGCATTTTAATTACATATGGATTCTATTAACTAAACCTTTTGCCTTATAGGCAACATTTTAATCAAATTACTATAATTTTCAAATATGTTACAATAGTTTAACAAGTTAAAAGTTCACATTCCTAACATATTAAATATCAAAAAAACTTTGCATAAAAAAAGGAAATACTCCTTACATATACTCTAATATATTTTCAGATTACTTTGGGGACTTTTTGGCTACCTGGTTACAAGTTATATTGTGAGATTTATTTAACTGGTATACATTTGTAAATGGGTTATTGGTGTTGAATATAACCAAATTCAAAATACAATTATGTTATTATAAGTTTAGAAACATGCACTCACTTTATTGTTGTAAATTAAAGCAAGAACAAAATAAAGCACAGTTAGAATCTAAGTACTAAAAAGTATGTATAACTTCAGTGAAAGAATTTTTGAGCTGAGAGGGAATTTAGATTTCATATAGTTGAGACCCTTCATTTTACAGCCAGGAAAAACCAAGACCAAGGAGCTTGTGTGATTTATTTCCCAAAGATTTTTGAGTTGATAACAGAGGTTGTTCTAGAATCCAAGTTTCCTCTGACTCTCTGTCATGCTACTTTCCAGTACAATACACTGCCATTCTGTGTAAGCAACAATCTAGCTGCCTATCCCATACCTCCCAAGAACTAAAAGAAACATTTTGTCAGGTGGCAAAACACACTGGACATAAAATTAACCACTTTAACAATTTTAAAGTGTACAGTTCAGTGGCATCAAGTACATTCACAATGTTGTGCAACCATCATCACCATCTTAGCTCTAGAACTTTTCCATCACCCCAAAAGTAAATTCCATACCCATTAAACAGCCATTCTCCATTTCCTATTCCCCCTGCCCCAGTCAACCACTTATCTGCTTTCTGTCTCTATGGAGACAGAACATGTCCATTCTAGACATTTTATATCAATGGAATCATACAATATGTGGTCTTTTGTGTCTGCCTTCTTTTATTTAGCAAACAGTTTTCAAAGTACATCCATGCTATAGCATGTATCAGTACTTCATTCATTTTTATGGTTGAATAATATTCCATTGTCTGGATATAACACATTTGTTTATCCATTTATCAACTGATGGGCATTTGGGTTGTTTCCATCTTTTGGCTATTCTGAATAGTGCTGCTATGAACATTTGCTATTTTCCTTTATTTAAAAAATATTTGTTTCATGGCATTCCTAGTAGTTGTAAAGTGGTATCTCATTGTGGTTTTGATTTGCATTTCCCTACTGACTAATGATGTTGAGCATCTTTGCATGTGTTTGTTGGTCATTTGTATATCTTCTTTGGAGAAGTGTCTATTCAAGTCCTTTTCCCATTTCTAAAATTAGGTTGTTGTCTTTTTGTTGTTCAGTTGTAAGAGTTCTTTACATATTAGACCCTAATCAGATATATGAATTATAAATATTTTCTCCCATTCTGGGGTGTTTTTTTTTAATGCACAAAAGTTTTTAATTTTGATGAGCTCTATTTTTTATTTTCTTATTCATGCTTTTAGTGTCGAATCTAAGAATCCATTGTCAAATCCAAGCTCATGAAGATTCATATCTAAGTTTTTTATTAAGAATATTAGCTCTTATATTTAGGTCTTTGATCCATTTTGAGTTAATTTTTATATATGGTGTGAAGTAAGAGTTCAAGGAAATATATTTTTGAAAATGAGCTTTTTAACGATTTATGTAAATTAGACTTCTATTTCTGAAATAAATCTCACATACTCTTACTTTTTCCTAGGCCCAGGCACAGTTAATTTTAATTTGGTATATCATTGTTATCATCAAACATTTACTGAGTACCCACCGTGTGAGTAAAAGGCATTATACTGGTCATTTTATGGTCTATGTGAGTAAAGATATACAATCAGGGGCCCCATAGATCTGACAAAGTTTAAAATTATTTAAGTGGTATGCTGAAAAGAATGTTCTTCCTTGTCAGAAAAAATTTTCAGTCTTGGGTTTTTGGTTTTTTTAGGAAGAGTAGTAAAGAGGAGAAGAAATATGCAATTTGGATTACGTGAAAGTATTTACTTTAAATTTTCCATTGGTATAATAATATATAAACTATTCATTCTCATTAGGTGTTTGCTAGAGAAATACATGAAATATAGTTTGATGGGAGTTAAGAAAATTTTGTGTGGGAAAATCTGAGGTGGAACTATGGTTTGTGCAAAGTGTAAGCGCCATAACAAGTGTGTACGGAAAAGCAGCATGGAAGGAGTGCTCTTCCAGTTAATTTCAATTCAAATAAACCAGCATTTTATTGAGGTGAGACCATTATAATGAATTATAAAAAATATCACCTCACAGACTCACAATATGGTAATCCATACACAACTAATTGATTATATAAGTCAGACTACTATATAGTTCTCAGACAGGTAAATTCAGTGATGAATGAGCATAGCAAAGGGAACCCTTAATTATGCCAACTGAGAGATGAACTAAAAAACCAGATGGAGTCAGGATATGTCTCAATGCCAATGATAAAGAATTTTTGCTTTCATGAAGAAACTGTAGAGCCAAAGTATGTTTTGGGTCAAGCTATGGTCTGACCTTATCTGTGTGTTGGAAAGATAACTGGCACTAACGTGGCAGACAAGATGGAAGGGGAAAATCTACATGTGGGGAAATGCATTGGAAGACCATTGCAATAACCCAGGGAAAACTTAATGTGAACACAAGGGTAGAAAGGAGAGACTGGGTCTAAGAGATCCTGTGGTGGTAGAAACATTAAGACTTAGCAACTGATTAAATACTGGTGGTGGAGGGAAAGTATGTAGAACAAATGTTAAGGGTGCTACGTTGGGCTGCGAGGTGAATAGCTATGTCAGACACAGGGAACATAAGGAAAGGAGAGTTTGGGAAAATGGGGAGTGGTAGAGTTAGATAACATGTTCAGTTTGGGACCTCAGTGAGTCTGAGGTTTTTGCAGAAAATCAGAATACGGATTTCTGAAAATCTAGCAGGTAACTGAAGTCTTCAATGAAATCAATTTAGTAAGAAAGATCAAATAGTAGAAGGGATACTCAGCATATTTAGTTGCCACCACTCTGAACAACTGGTGGGACTATTGAGAGCATTAGATTGCCAGACTGCCATCTCTATTCTCTACAGCTTAACTGCTAATTGATTATAATGATCAGAGTTGGAAATTTTCATTCTTGCAACTCTTTGCTCCACCCTTGTAACATTTCATCACTGAAGAACAGAATTATATAAATATATTTATTACATATAAACATATTTTATATTGATATTTATATATAAAATATATCTAATATTAAATGTTTATCATAAAATGTTATATTGGGTTGGCCAAAAAGTTCGTTCGGGTTTTCCATAACATCGTACCAAAAACCCGAACGAACTTTTTGGCCAAACCAATATATTTATATATCAATTATATATGTATATACTTAAATACATATAAATATAAAATTTATAATATCTTGCCCCTACAGTCACTATACAGATATCATTCATCATAAAAGTAGCTCCTCTTAAACTGCATCATACAAAAACTAAAAGGCTAGAGAAGAGGTGTGAGGTCAGTGGAATATACATTATTATTATCTCTAGGCCCCTGTTTACTGTACAGAAAAAGCTTGAGTTTCTGGACTATGAAAAACCTTTAAAAGTTTGGAAATTTGTGTCAAGGATCAAGGAAAATGTTTGCATACTGACTGGGCTGTCCCACCTTTTGATGTTTTTGTTTCCCTTATTTAACTCTGTTAGTATCCAAAGGCCAGAGCTGGAACTCATGATTAAAATGTGGAAGAATTTAATGAGCATCTAAGTAAGCAATATTTAGCAAAAGGGTAAAACAAGGGCTGTTATGACATAAAATGTCAGTGAATTTTGAGAATTAAATGGAAAAAATTAAATGTACAGTTGGGAAGAGTAAATACATAAAGCAAAGGGGGTAGATGTTTTCCAGTGCCGTTAATGAAGACCTATGAGTCAGAGGGCTTCTCAGAAGGCTGAGAGTCACAGCCACAGTGCTCCTCCAAAAGTCTGCATCATCTCTCACCATTCTCCACCTGATTCACGCTGCTCAAATCATACAGACGTCTTTCCATCCCTTCAGCATTCCGTGCTTTCCCTTGTCAACTCCTCCTTAACCTTTATTATCACAACTAAGATCTCCATTCCTCAACTAGACCACCTGAAGCCAAGGTCAGATCCCCAGTTATGTGCTCTCATAGCACTCTGTGATTCCACTTTAATGTCATTCTTTTAATTATCTGTACAACGGTTGTAGTCTCTACTACACTTGAAAGCCCTTGATGGCAGAGATTTGTTTTAATCCACACTGCAGTCTCATAGGAAAGCACCAGACAAGAAATCAGAGGCCTTGTTCTAATCTGATTGGGTTCTAATCAAAAACCTGGGAGTCAGACTCGAGAATCTGTACTTGATACCACTGAACTGCACTGTACAGCCTGTCTCAACAAATTAAGGCTTGGTTTATGGCTCATTTTTAAAAATTATTTTTCTTGAAAGATTAAAAACCTCAATAATAAACATCAGGAATCAACTGAGATAAAGTAAAGTTTATGAAAACAATTTACCTAGAGTAAGTTACTTAAATTCTGTCAGTTTCTTTAGCCATACAATACTAACAAACAATACTTCCTCTCTCAAGAAAATGTAATAAAAATAAATGTGACAGAATTTTAATTGAGAACTTAAGATAAAGGGGATCCTTTTTTTTTATCTTAACAGATAAAAATAACATTAACCAAAGTATCTAAACCCTTCTGCTTGATTAACAATATAACACCACTTGACAACTATCGAATCTGACATAATCTGAAAAATGATGCAACGATCTCTCCCCTGCAATATACTAAATGGAATGCTCCTCTGATTTGTTACTTATCATTTTCTCACAAATAAACTACTGTAGAATCAAAAACATACTGCTTAAACATACAGTGGAAATGAGGCAAGTCAATACTGTAGCTTGAAGCACCATAACTCACAGCAAAGTATTTGGGCTTGGCATTCTATGTTTCACAGACTGAAATATCATGTGTTTCTCCACAGTTGTGGGTGTGCCGGTCTCCAAACACCCACAAGTAATTGGTTCTGACTGCTGTACTGTTCTCTACTGGGCTGTACGGGATTCAAAAGCTCTTTGCTCAAAGCTCCTTCTGGTTACTATTACTCAAGATAAAACCTCTAGAACAGCCCTAAGTTAATGGGTCAAAGACCAAAATGCTGAAAATGTTGAAGTCCTGGCAAGTATACAATTGATGAGAACTCTTAGATGAACGCCAGCATCACTATTACATGTTACTGAACAAAAAATGAAAATGTCACCTAAAGGGGGCTAAAGCTTTTAAAGATGACTATTCATATCCGCAATACAATCCATCTCTTTCTATGCATTACAACACCATGATATATTAAGTTTTTTCTTAACTAACAATGAATATTTATTTTTTATTCTTATCTAGTGAAATGGTTGAAAATTTAGAAATGAGCATATACTGACTTTCCTGAGTTCATTAAGTAAGTGATAACAACAGCTAACATTAATACTGTATTTAGTATTAAATGTGCTAAAAGCACTGATTTAAGTGTTGTTTTAGATCTTTTGTCTACTCATAAAAAGAATTCCTCATGCTTACATATATTTCTTAAAGCTACAAGTATAGCTTAGCTGTATTATATATACGTAACTATCAGAAAAATTTGTATGTGTAGGGAAGCGAGCCAATATTTACTGAGGATCTACCAATATGCCAAACACTGTGTCTTTGTTTAATCCTCACAACAATCCTACAATGTAGGGAATTTCACCTACGTGTTACAAATACTGAAACTGATGCTTAGAGTATTGTGTGGGTAATAAATAAGACTACCAGAAAGCACCCCCAAGTCTGCCTGACTCTAAAGCTATATATGAGGGGAAGGAGGTGATGGTAATTGAAGCAGGTACTGGAGCAGAGAGCTAGTTCATCTGAGGAGCCAGTAATGGAGTTTTGAGAATGGACCAAAATTACAAATACGGAGACCAAATAAGAACATCAAGAGCAAAACAGTCAGAGACAGAATCAAATTAGGTTATAAAGTAAGAAGCAGGTATTGGATGGTGCAAGAGTGGACTGGAAACATGTGAAGGTAGGGTTTGGAGTGACTGCTGCAAGCAGTTTTGGGCTCTAGTGGGTACAGGCTGTTTGAGTGAGTTGGATGTCTTTGATTCAGAGGGGGAATGGAACTAAAGTAACAATACATTTCTATTACACACAAAAAAATCATTATATAATTTAATTCATTAAATATATGTACTATGCATGAGACTTATTCCTCAAATCAAAATAAAGCAAAGATTTTTTACTGCTCTTCCCCTTTAACAAGGTGTCAAATTGCTAGACATCCTTCAAAGACTCCTGCAAACATTTCATCTTCTCAGTACCTTCTTCTAACAACGTTAGGCGGAATGAACTCCTCCCTCATCTATGTTCCCACATACTTTATATATGCCTATTTTTAGTATTCATATTTGATTATGTGACCATTTCCCTTGCTAGAAGAGGAATCCACAAAAGCAGAGATCATGTCTTCACCTTCATCCCCATCAGACAGCTAAAATGGTAGACAAAAATCCAAAAATGTCAATAATTATATTAAACTTAAATGATCTAATCACCCAGTTAAAAGCCAGAGATTGTCAAATGGATAAATACAACAAACCCACTGTATATATAAAACATAGGTTAAAAGAAAAGAATGGGAAAAGATATATCATGCAAACACTAGTCAAAAGAAAGCTGGAGTTAAAAAAAAGAAGTAGAAGAAAGCACGAGTATGAAAAAGGTGATAATTGAAATTATAAAAATGGACAGTATAGTGGACAGGGTAAAAACCAGACTGCGGGAGGCCTATTTTAAGAAGATACTGAAACATATTTAAGTCATTCCCATCTTAGGACTCCCTGAATCCTCTGAACACTCCACTCCTATTTTTCACACTTAATAGCTAAATCTTTGCGACAGATGTCTAAATGCACTTCTTTTGGTCACCTTCCACTAATTTCGCCACCTCTTGCTGAAAGAGCTTTTGTTAAGTTTACCAAGGGCCTCCATGCACTAACTCCAAAGGCCATTTTTCAGTCCTCATTTCACTTGCTTTTCAGCAGCATATGACACTATTGGCATGTCACCCTTCTTGAAATTCTCTCTTCTCATGGCACCATACTTTCTTGGTTTTCCTCTTCCCTCTTTGCCTGTTCCTTCACAGCTTCCTTTGCAACGTTATCCTATTGTACTCAGGCATTATATGCTGGAGTTTTTCAAGCTTCATTCTTAGGCCTTTTTCTCTTTTTACTCTATAAACCGTCCCTATGTAGTTTCAGTCTTGCTAACAGCTTCAAGTCCTACCTGTATAACAGTGACTTGAAATTGTTATCTCCAGCTTGGCATCTTCCTTGAATTCCACATCAAGCAGCCTTTGTGACATCTCCAGTTGGATGTCTCAGTGGCACCTAAAACTTAACATACTCAAAATTAAACTCACAATATCCCCTCCTGTTCCATTGTTTCTCTCTCAGTAAATGAGATCATTAATCCATTTCCAAAAGCAAAAAAAAACCTAGGAATTGTTTGACACACCCCTATCTCTTGTTCTTCATATTCAATTGTTTCTTCACACTACAGCCAAAGTGATCTTTTAAAAAAAGCAAATCCGAGCATACCATTCCTTCTCTAAAGTTTTTCAATGACTCTTCCTTTGCTCTCAAAACAAGGACAACAAAGTCTGACCTCTGCCCTTTTCTCTAGACCTTTCTTATCTCAGAGTACTCTTGCCTTTGCTCTCTTCATTCCAGCCATACTGGTCTTCCTCAATTTCTTCAATTTCTTCCTCCCACCACAGAGCCTTTGTAGATATCTGCGCTCCTCTCCTCCTGATCTGGAACACTACTCTCTTCCACCCCTGGATACCTTACACCCAGTCTTCAGATATTAGCTGAAGCATCACTGACCCAGAAAAGGCTTTACTGATACCTTAGTCTAAGGCAGGCTCATTTGTTTAAAAAAACTCTTATACACTTAAGTTCTTTTCTTTCAGTGAACTTATCCTGGTAAGTGATTACACATTAATCACTGTGATTACATGAAAAATATTTACTTTCACTATTAGATTTTAAGTTCATGAGAGTGAAGATTGTCTGTTTAGGCTCACATGACATCCCCAGGACCAAAACTAAGCCTGTTACAGACCAGATGCGGAATAAGTATTAAACTAATGGGTGGAGAAAAGAATTAACAAACAATAATACAAAGAAGGCAGAGCTCAACTAAGTAGAGGCCAGAGAGCCAAAGAAGAAAAGTCGGTAACAAGAGAAACAAAGGAGATGAGTATTTAAAGAAGAAAGTAGTTGAAGCCCCATATGTCTGAGAAAGATGAAAGGAGATGAGAAGGAACCAATGGATAAGCAGAGCAAGCAGAAAATTATTGGTGACCTTTAAGAAAATAGTTTCAGTAGAATGAGCACATAGAAGAAGAAAGTATAGACTGCTTTTCAAGAATGTGTCAAGGAAAAGAGGGGAAGACAGGCTGCAGAAAGGGCAGAGAGCTCAGCCACGGGAATATACTGATGGTGATCATAGAGCAGGAGTTACATGCTCAAGGTTACAATAGGTAGCAGAACAAAATGACACAGTTTGAAACTGAAGATGTTATGTTAGTAAATAACCTTCTCCTGTGGTGCAATCCAATTACTTTCTATAAATATAATGGTAATAAAAATAATAGCTAACATTTTTTGGATTATTCACTAAGTGCAAGGCAAAGTGCAAAGTACTTTAAGACTTCTCACTAGACCTCCCAACATCTCTGTTAGAGAGTAGTATCACTATCCTCATTTTACAGATGAAAACCTGAGACCCAAGCCACCTGATTAGCAACTGACAGAAGTTGAATTGGAATCCAGATATATCTGACTTGTATGACAAGTCAGATATACTATTAATTGGTTAACCCGGTATCTATTCATTCCTCATTCCCTTGTCCCTTGACTCATTATAGCTCAAGGTGGCCACACAACCCATTTCCAATTGATGGAATAAAAGTGGAAATATGTTTGGAACTTCCTTGGAAGGCTTTTTCTCTTTTAAATATATAAACATTTAAATATACATTTAATATCTGTTATCTATTAAATTTATATTAAAAGTTCTAAATATTTAAATAATAAATGTATGGTATAAATACTTAAATATTTTCTAAATAGAAAGCCTTGCAATGCTTTATTATATATATAAAACAGGTATTGCTGGGCCATCCCATTCCTCTGACTTGAATGTGATTCCAAATCCTAGAGCTGGCTTCCATCTTATGACAATCAGGGAGTGGCAGAGAAATTACAGAGAAGCTGAACCACTAAACCAATGACAATAGCCACTTACTTCTACACTTCTTGCTGTATGAGAAAAAAAACTGTCTTAAACATGTTAGTCAAGTTTTCTGTTATTTACACTTGACTGTACTTCTAATGGATGTAATTCCAAAGCCCATACTCTTATCTACCAAACTATATCACCTCTCATCTATGAAATTAAAAGATTAACCTCTCTCAGAGTTAAGTAGTTCAAGTTAGAAAATGCATATTTAAATGTCTTGAAAAATAGAAATTAGTATACAAATTTATTATTGTTTTCAAAACAGTGATTCTCAACTAAGGGAAGAGACTGGAGAGCATATATCCCATAGAAACATGGGATTAGGCAGCAGTGTCCTAGAAGGACACATCAGAATCTCATGGGGAAAACTTTCACATTACACACGTTCCCTTTTGAGAATCACTGCCAGAGTGAACCTCCTCTTGCTAATAAGATGATGAGCATATCCTGTAAATCTGTTCAGAAGGTTGAGAAGTGGAGCTTTATTATGATAGTGGGGGATATTAAGCACACCTCCATTAAGACATCAATAGCTTAATAACTGGTAAAAAATTTTTGAACCCATGGGAAACAATCCCACCTTACCAAACTTTCTCAGAACATAAGCAATTATTTTTATATGAATAACAGTAATAAACAACCAATAATGGTATGACCCAACAAAGCTGACATAGTATAATGTAATATTAACCAATGGGATCAGAGAGTTAGCAGGAAGAAATGTAAATGTGTTTCAGAGAAAGACTAGAATGAATTCCAAATACTTACTCAAATCTTTATAAAGGTTTCCTCTTCATTTTGATTTCTCTTATTTGAGGTCAAATTTACTACTCTCTCACTAAGAAATTAACAAAGTAATTTTAAAAATTGAACTCAACTGAATCTCATCTCAGGTCCCAAATAACTAGTTTGTTCATTTATTGGATTAGGTCCCAGTATGTTTCATTCAATAACCATTTGTTGAGCACCTACTGTGGGTCAGACTATTCTTGGCACTAGAGTGCCTTTACAGCTGTGAAGAAAATACCCAAAATTGCTTGTCCTTATGGAACTTATATTCTATGAGGGTAAGGAGCAAACAGACAAAAAGCAAATAAATAAAATACAATATATGTAAGTTGATAAGTGCTATAGTGAAAAAAATAAAGCAAGGAAGGTAGAAGGCAGATAGGCAACATGGGGTGAGAATGAGACAGTTTGCGGGGTGGGGGAGGGTTAGTGGTTGCAGTTTTAAATACCATGGTCATAAAGCTTGCATTCAGACGCTGACACTTGAGCTACGACCTGAAGGAGCTGAAGAACCAAACCACAACTATGCATCTATTTGCTTTAATGCTAACTCTTTTTCTGTTGAATATATCATTTGAAATTGGTCAATAGCTAAATGGCAAAATGATACTGTTTTTCCTTACAAGTCACCCAGATCCATTCTAATCAAACCAAAAAGGGAAAAAAGACATTCTAATTATTGGTAACCCTCTGAATCTCACTGTTGAGATATGTTGACATATCTGGCTTTTGAGGAGAAAGTTTAAATGTGTATTTTATTCCTTTATGTCACAAATATATTCATTTTTTGATACTCCCCAAACACGTATTTCAAATGTAGAAAATTTTGTTTAGTCTTAAATGAGCCCAAATTTCATCATGGGCTAAAATTTTAAGACATAAAATGACTGCTGAAACTGAATTTTAATCATATAGATGAATCACAACATGCATCTTTAGCTGGGCATGTATTATGGATAAGACTAGCTTTCTACAGAGAATAATCACATGTTCTAATTACCATTTTGGTTATACACATAATTAATAATATTCTGTCTTAATGGGACACACTGAATCTTCAGACAGTTGCAAGCTTTAACTATGCATACTGCCAAATCCAACTGTCAGCTGCACTGCCAAACACAAAGGAATCTTGATGTAGTGTTTTAGCATTGATAACAATATGCATATCTTTATACATGATACAATGGAAAAATTAATTGCTTTTCTTCCTTCAAAATTTTCTCCACACTTAATAATTTTACGTTGCTTGATTGATCACTCACCCTAAATTATATATACTGGTGAGTGATCTTATGAACAACAAAAACATGAATGTAAATGTGACCCAAGATCCAAAGAAGAAAAAAATATTGTAGGACTTACTGATTGTAAACTTTCATTTTCACGTAAACAAGCTGTGTGAAGTTCTGATTTCAAGGTTGCAATATGACTTCGATGAGATGTCATTTCCTTTTCTAATGTAGCAATTCTAGTGCTTGCAAGCTGGTAGACATCCACGAAACTTTTAATCATAGCCTTAAGAAATAAAAATAATGCCACATACAATTCAAATAAAGCTGTCCCCAAAGGAGAATTTCCATAATTTGAAAGCAAAATCATTAAAATTTTAAAATAAACAACTTTTCATCCTCCTTTAAAATAATAAAGCTAAACCTCACATTTTATATTGAGAACTGTGACTATTTTAAGAAAGTTTGGGAGAAAACAATTGAGACTTTTTTCCAGAATATTTATTTAAATAAGGTGTACTTTGATCTATTGTGCTTAAAATTTAGAATGCAGTTTTTAAAGATGGCACACTTATTACCTTTGTAAAGTTAAATTCAAGTTGTAATTTGACCTAAATTTCAATCTTAAGACACACAACAGATGGATATATAAGCAAGATATTTCAAAATGAGCTCAGTAAAATTTTCAAACCACCTAGAAAACAAATGTTTTGAAACAAAAGGAGCTGAACTAATCCTATGATTTTTTAGGAGTAAATAATATGATTCCTATATTGTAAGAAAAGCATAATTATTTTCATTCATATAATAGAGGAACACCCTTGCATTACACTGGATATAATAAAATAAATAACATAAGCAAGTGCTGGTAACTTTTTCTCTTCCCTAAGTAGTGTAATATTTGGGAGAATTGTTGGGCCTCTGTATCACAGTTTAATCATATTTTGTAGACTTTTGCTTCTAAAGCAAGCTGTAGTGAATTTTAAGTCCAAGAATACTATTACACCTTTGAAAGACTAGAAAGTCTTTCAAAATACTTCAAATACAGTAAAGTAAAATCAAACATTTCAAAGACGTATTCAAATATAATTTTATGTTATTTACAAGAAAACCATGTTCCAACTGCAGCCACAACTTAGAACAATGGTAGACAGTCTGAAAATTTCTAAATTATATTCAATCTGAAGAGTCTGGTTTGAGAGAGCTTTAAGAAACTAGATATTTGGGCAATTCTGGATGCAAATGAAATAATCTGGTGAACAAAAAGTAAGAAACAACATACACAATGTCTGAGAAACAGAAGTAGGTGAATTATTTGTAGTTAAAAGAAAATTCATAGCTTTTTGCCTAACAAATTCCTATTTGCCCTCAAAAACCCAGTTCAGAAACCACCTCTTTAAAGAAGGCTCTTTTGAGCCCAAAGGCAGTGTTAACTTCTATTCTGATTCTCTGTGGGTCCCTCATGCTTGCTTCTACTATTGCATTTATTGCTTTGGCAGAAATGCATTAGTTTACATGTTTATATTCACTACACTAAGGAGCTACCTAGGCCAGATATTGTGCCAAATCTAATCATCTCTGTATCTTCAGGGATGGCTTGAATGACTGACAGGAAGGAAGGAAGGAAGGAAGGAAAGGAGGGAGGGAGGGGAGGGAGGGAGGGAGGGGAGAGAGAGAGACTGGAAAAGATGAAAAGCCACATTAGTCATATTCAGTTTGGCAAAAAATACCTTATAGAAAAGGATGAAGATACTTGGGAAAATATAACCTTAACACTCTAGTGAATAAATTACTAACCAAGTAATACTTTATTCAAAGTCAAAAAAAGAAGCAAAAGCATAGCTGTAGGCATAAAAAGATAAAGTACACAAAAGTTCATTCTATTACCCAACACTAAATAAGCATGGTACGACCTCATGTTTGGGAACATCTCACATATCCTAACATTCCTTACCTTGAGTCATTTCAAGGTAAGCTGAGGGCTAATACTAACACAAAATATGTCGCTGGGTTTCAAAAGTAGATAAAAATCAGAAATTACAAAATCATATCTGTTTCTTCCTACACCGAGTCTCTCTCTACTTCTGTAAATTCATCTATCTTCTCCACTGAGATGGTGGACCAGGAATCACAAGTTCTATTTTTTTCTGGTTCTCATGCTGCCACTTACTTAGCTTTATCTTGTTGGGCAATGCCATGTCATTTCTCTGAGCCTCCACCTCCTCCCTCCATAAAATGGGAAGAAAAGTCAATTTTTTTGCTTATTTCTAAAACTGTTGTGAGGATCAGATAGTTAAAAATCTAATACAAAGCCATTCTCTTAACCCTTCAGCTACATGGCATCTAATACAAAAAAGCCCTCTAAAAATGGTAAGCTAGTAAATTTCATTGTAGTATTACCATTGTTCTATTTTTAAATTCTCCACGAAGATCTTAATGAGACAATCTGTGATAGGTGGCTTGTATACATGTGTTCCTGTTATATAAGGACCTAAAGTGCATAAAATGCATGAAAACTTACATAAAGGCCTTATTTAATAAAAAGAAGAAAGTACTCTTCTATCAATAATAGGCTCCTGGATTATTATCTCAATGTAAGTCGTAATAGAACTGGCCTCTAACATATAAACAATTTCAACATTTAAAAAGTTACCCTAGGGCTTCCCTGGTGGCGCAGTGGTTAAGAATCCTCCTGCCAATGCAGGGGACACGGGTTCGAGCCCTGGTCTGGGAAGATCCCACATGCCGTGGAGCAACTAAGCCCATGTGCCACAAGTACTGAGCCTGTGCTCTAGAGCCCGCGAGCCACGACTACTGAAGCCCGCGCGCCTAGAGCCCGTGCTCCGCAACAAGAGAAGCCACTGCAATGAGAAGCTCACGCACTGCAACGAAGAGTAGCCCCCAATCGCCGCAACTAGAGGAAGCCCGCGTGCAGCAACGAAGACCCAACGCAGGCAAAAATAAATAAAAAAAAAAAAAGTTACCCTATATCTTAAATTTGGAGAAACACATTTCATGAATTGCCATATACATGATATCCTAAAAGGAATTATAATATAAAAGGTATTCCTTCAAATCTCTTTTTTAAAAAATAAAATATTTTTTGAGAAGTTATATCTGAATTTTTATATGATGGATGAAACAAAAGTCATAATTATTTTGGCTCCTTCCTTGATCTGCTTTTGATAACCAAATTCTAACATTCAGTGCAGTATTAAGAGAAACCACATATTACTTCTTTATAACATTAAAAAGAATAAAATAATAATCTACTTTTTGCTTAGGATTTAGAGTCTTAAGCATTTAAAATCTTTAAAGCAGTATTTCATTTGAGAGATGAAAGCAATTTTCTATAACACTTACTGTATAGGATATTTTTTTCAGAGCAGCAAAGGTAAGGTAATCAATACAGAAAGTATGTTCCATGGAACTAGTGTATGTAAAATATACTACATGCTTCTAAAATGAAAACCTCCTTCAGAACTGAAAGGTAGGGAGGAGTGTCAGTGAAATCGCAAAGCTATTCAAAGAATCCACAGCTCTTTTGAAGAATAAAGAATGTTAACTTCCAGTATTAAAAAGTGATTCAAACTATGTTATAAAGGATGCCAGTGAAAAATCCAACTCTTTAATACAAAAGAAAGGTGCCAGCTTGGTAGAAGAAATGGAAATGACAGCTGGAATCAAGTGAGGGGGTGCGAGGAGGAGGGAGTGAGCATCTCATGACCTCTCTATCAATCTCCTGAAGTCTAGCGCTATACAATACCCCTCACTCCTGTATTAAAACATCACACCTTTTTACATTAGGAAACAATGACAAAGCAGCATGATACTGTCAAAAGCAAGCCCAGCACTTGAGAATTTATCCCATGTCATCTTTGGCCCTTGGGATTTTGACTATACCATGCAGTGAGA
Organism: Balaenoptera physalus; assembly: GCF_965194825.1. Lineage (NCBI taxonomy): Eukaryota > Metazoa > Chordata > Mammalia > Artiodactyla > Balaenopteridae > Balaenoptera > Balaenoptera physalus. The sequence goes on along the minus strand of NC_138886.1, from coordinate 65,373,618 downwards.
TATGAATCTCAGTAGGGTTTATCTAGTTATATGAGAAACAGAACAAAAAACAGTTTCTGGACAAAAATAGCCTTTTGTTTTAGAGATAATCTATTGTGTTTATAATCAGCATAACAAGATGAGAAAGTTCAAACATATAAAATTCCAAGTCCTATCTATTTCAAGGAAAAGCATAAGTGTTTTAGAATACAAAAAATTCTGAGATACAAACAGGTGACTGTCACTTGAGGACTAGTATATTATTTATATAATTTCTTATGTACATATTATGTAGTTTAGACTGACTTCAAAATTGGACTTCAGGGAAAGTAGGAGCCTTGGGAAGTTGATGTTAGGAGAAGGAGCAATTAGTGGAAAATGTCATAAGGCCTAGATGCCAACAAAATAGTAAATTTTCTATTTATATTTTTGAGTAAGTAATTGGGAAGCAAAAACCTCTGACATTTACTTTAAATTTTGTAATTACGGATATACTTCATTTCTACATACTATATAAAGTAAGTATACCATGTAAAATAGATATACCAAATATGTGAAATATAGTAAATCCCCATAATATGGGGAATATGATTCCTACCTTACAAAGATTTTGTGGGGATTAAATGAATATTAATACATGAAAAGAGCTTAACTATCTGGCACACAGTAAACACTCAGGTAAATGTTAGCTATAATAATGACAACAATATCAAATCAGGAAAATTACTATTTTAACTCATAAAAGAAAGATTCAATATTTCTGAGGGGTATTATTGGACATATAAGTATTTTAAATACAAGTTATTCTACACATATTAAATATATTAAAATTCTTTCAAAAATAAAGAATTTTAGAGGCTAATGAATATTTACTTCCTAACAACAAAAGGTCCCATTGATAATAAAAGTTACTATTTAAAGAACGAAATAATGCCATTTGCAGTGACATGGATGGACCAAGAGATGGTCATACTGAATGAAGTCAGAAAGAGAAAGACAAATATCATATGATATCACTTATATGTGGAATCTAAAAAAAGGGTACAAATGAACTTAACTACAAAACAGAAATAGAATTACAGATGTAGAAAACAAACTTATGGTTACCAGGGGGTAATGGGAGGTGAGGGATAAACTGGGAGGTAGGGACTGACATATACACACTATTATATATAAAATAGATAACTAATAAGGACTTACTGCATAGCCCAGGGAACTCTACTCAATACTCTGTGATGGCCTATATGGGAAAAGAATCTAAAGAAGTGTGGGTATATGTATATTCGTAACTGATTCACTTTGCTGTACGCCTGAAACTAACACAACATTGTAAATCAACTGTACCTTAGTAAAAAATTTTTTTTTAATTAAAAAATAATAAAATAAAAGTTACTATTTAGATGTCTTTCCTATGAATGAAAGTCTTAGAATGATAACATTCTCATAGTTTTTAGTATCAAATTTTATTCCTTGGCACCTGGAATTAAAGGAAAATTATTTTCTTCATTATCACAAAATTACTCTGTAAGGTTGCTCATTTAGTTGACTTACTTTCATTCCAATATATCTTTTTTTTAATTTATTTATTTATTTATTTTTGGCTGTGTTGGGTCTTCGTTTCTGTGCGAGGGCTTTCTCTAGTTGCGGCAAGCGGGGGCCGCTCTTCATCGCAGTGCGCGGGCCTCTCACTGTCGCGGCCTCTCTTGTTGCGGAGCACAGGCTCCAGACGCGCAGGCTCAGTAATCATGGCTCACGGGCCCAGCCGCTCCGCGGCATGTGGGATCTTCCCAGACCAGGGCTCGAACCCGTGTCCCCTGCATTGGCAGGCAGATTCTCAACCACTGCGCCACCAGGGAAGCCCTCATTCCAATATTTTATAAATGTAGGGATACAGAAGAGAATGAGGGTTAAAGGGTCTCTTATTAGTAGTCTGCAAATAGCAACTACGTCCCCCAGTCAAGAGCCAGTCTAAGATCTGGAAATGGACTGTTTAGTTTGGATGTTTGGTTTCTGGCCCTGGCCCTAAATACTATTCACCATGACATTCCAGTACAAAGTTATGTAGGAACAACTCAATCAGGATGGCAGACTGCCATCCACCTCCTTGCTTTACCACACAGAATCGCATGTGTGTGTGTATGTGTGTGTGCATGCATGTGCAGGCATCAAAGCTGATAAGAATGCTTTCAGCTGACAAGAATTCTGAGGAATCAATAAGGAAGAGAAAGTAGAAGGGGCCAGAAACAAAATTTTAGAGAAACCCTATCCAAAACACAAGCAAGAAAACACTTCTACAAAGGTGTAACCAAGTACAAGTGGGCTTGAAACTAAGCATAAACAGCTATGAGAGGAAGGAGAGGGCCTTAACTTGGCTTTATCAGTAGCCCCGAAACCTCTTACTCTCAACGAAAAGTTATTACTAATGATTGTTAGTGAAAGAAATATGATTGGATATGCTTTACAATTTTAAAAATCTTGTATAACTTTTTGTGATGCAGGTATCCCTGCTCTTTGAAAGTTTGCCTTATGCCACCTCACTTTCACAAAAGACCTGCATTTGTACCTGTTTTCGCTAACTGAAAGAAATCCGAAGAGGATTTTCGTTTTTACCAAAAAAGGCAAAAAGCAAAAATAGCGTTCACTGTTTGTTTTGCAGTGAGCCCTTCTGGAGGCAGCGCTCACCCAGAGCAGTGAGAGTGGCCCCTCCAAGCTCCTTCCCCAGGAACTACTCTCAGCATCTCAGCACCAAGTCCACACAGCTTTGAACTGTGTCTGTGAGCATCTGTGCTTTGTCTCCATTTATTTTGTTCATCCATTAGCAAGATGGGGCCTAGGGTAACTGCTCCTTCACTTAACGCCATTTCAGCTTATGACAGGTTTTATAGGAATGCTCTGCTTTTGGATAATGGGGAAACCTGTTTGGAAGTCTAATACTGAATCTTCACCCTGACCACTCCCATGACGTGGTAAATAGGGAAGATGCACTTGGCGAAAGTACGCCACTGGTTGTGTTTATTAAATCATGACATGCATGTTTCAATCGTATCGATCAAGTAAATGAAGTTTTAATTGGAATTTTGGCTAAAAGATGTCCAACTTCCCCGAATTAATCAACTTTTCTTTAAACTAATATATGTCCTGTTTTTACATTTTCACAAATGCATTTTATACTAAATACATTTTATATTTTTAACAAAAATTCAAACACATTTTTTGGTTAAAAAATTTTGCTTCTGAACTTTTTATGTGTATACACATATATGAATTTTTATAGATTTAGATCAATTTTAGAAAAATTCCAAAATTCTGGAAACACTTCCAAACAACTATTTTCATAATGCTCCATAAAACTCCTTCAATAAAGCAGTTCATTGTTTAAAAAACTTCTTGTGACAGAATGTGTTTTGTCTTGGCTTCTTTAAAAAAAAATTTATAGATAGAATGCTTTTGATAGCCACTTGCCATCAAAGAAAAGGTCTACAGATTTGGAACCCCTCTCTTTATGTTACAGAAAAGTACATAATTCACACTCAAGTTCAAGAGTAATTTGAAGCACTTTGTCACAAGAAAAACAGCAAACCTTATATAGAAGATTTTAAAGACTACCTCTTATCTCATTGTAAACTACTGTAAAGACTACACTATGAAAAATAATTTAATCCATAAATTACTTAACCATACAGGGTACATAAGAGTTCGTGGTGAAATACAAAGAAAGTAAATAAACAAGTGACGACACCATTCTCAGCCCTGCTGCACTGTAGAATCCTTCCATCTTTTCCCAAAATACCTAACAGGAAAAAGTAATGTCTAAAAAATGGACCAAGTGATGACACCAGTGCCAATCCATAACAAAGAATAAAAATTTTATCTCTTACTTTATTAAAAAAAAAAAGGGAGAGTCCATTGTCTTGCATACCCACTGGGATGTATTCAGTCGCCAAAGTGAGTTAAAATGGAAAAAAAATTGGAGACTTCCATATATAGATTTTACTTTATATTATATTTAGTTCTTTTAATAGACTACATTTTTTAGAGCAGTTTCAGGTTCACAGAAAAATTGAGTGGGAAGTACATAAATTTCCCGTATACCCCCTGCCCCTACACACCCAAAAACATCCCACACCAGAGTGGTACATTTGTTACCATCAGTGAACCTACACTGACACATCATCACCCAAAACCCATAGCTTGCATTTGTGTTGACTCTTGGTGGTGTACATTCTATTGGTTTGGACAAATGTATAATGACATGTACCCACCATGGTAGTATCACACAGAAGAGTTTCAGTGCCCTAAAAATTCTCTGTGCCTACTCATTCTTCCCTCCTCCCCAACCCCTGGCAATCACTGATCTTTTCACTGTCTCCATAGTTTTTATATCAACTTTTTAATCTTTCTTTTAAAAATCTTTTAAAATCCTATCTTTAAAATATTCTATTTTTTTTGTTTTATGTTATAGAGCTTATTTAACAATAACATTAAGTATACAATTTATAAAGGTATAAATATACATACATACATATTTTGGAGATACTGGTTCAAAAATAAAAGTAAGCAATCAACAAGTATGGAGAGCACTCCTCTACATCACAGCGTGACTGAGCTAGGCAGCTCTTCCCCTACTGGTGTGAAGGAGAGCGGCAACAGCTGTGTTTGTGCCCACAAACCAAAACAGAGAGTGGCCTACAGTCAGAAAGGCACAAGTTGCTGGAGAGGGTGTGAAAAAAAGGGAACCCTCCTACCCTGTTGGTGAGAATGTAAATTGGTACAGCCACTACGGATAATAGTATGGAGGATCCTAAAAAAACTAAAAATAGAACTACCATATGATCCAGCAATCCCACTCATGGGCCTATATCTGGAGAAAACCATAATTCAAAAAGATACATGCAGGAGTCAAGATGGCGGTGTGGAAAGACACTGAGTTAGCATCTCCCCACAACTAGGGTGCCTGCCAGCTGCTGGTGGGGGACCCTGACACCCAAGGAATTGGGAGGAACCCCCAAGTGAACTAGTCACTCAAGTCCAGGAAGCAGAGAGAGTCCCATACAGGATAAACCCTAGGAAAAATACACCAAGACAAATATTAATCAAACTAAAAAAATTAAATTCAAAAAAAAAATTAAAAGCAGCAAGGGAAAAACAAAAAAATAACATACAAAGGAATCCCCATAAGGTTATCAGCTGATTTTTCACCAGAAACTCTGCAGGCCAGAAGGGAGTGGCAGGATATCCCTAAAGTGATGAAAGAGAAAAAGCTACAACCAAGATTACTCTACCCAGCAAGGGTCTCATTCAGATTCTACAGAGAAATCAAAAGCTTTTCAGACAAGCAAAAGCTAAGAGAACTCAGCACCACCAAACCAGCTTTATAACAAATGCTAAAGAAACTTCTCTAGGCAGGAAACACAAGAGAAGAAAAAGACCCACAAAAACAAACCCAAAACAATTAAGAAAATGGTAACAGCAACATACATATCGATAATAACCTTGAATGTAAATGGATTAAATGCCCCAACCAAAAGACACAGACTGGCTGAACTGATACAAAACCAAGACCCATATATATGCTGTCTACAAGAGACCCACTTCAGACCTAGGGACACATACAGGCTGAAAGTGAAGGGATGGAAAAATATGTTCCACACAAACGGAAATCAAAAGAAAGCTGGAGTAGCAATACTCGTATCAGATAAAATAGACTTTAAAATAAAGAATGTTACAAGAGATATGGAAGGACACTACATAATGATCAAGGGATCAATCCAAGAAGAAGATATAACAATTATAAATGTTTATGCACCCAACATGGGAGCACCTCAATACATAAGGCAAATGCTAACAACCATGAAAGGAGAAATCGAAAGTAACACAATAATAGTAGGGGACTTTAACACCCTACTTACACCAATGGACAGATCATCCAAACAGAAAATAAATAAGGAAACACAAGCTTTAAATGACACAATACACCAGATAGGTTTAATTGATATTTATACAACGTTCCACCCAAAAGTGGCAGAATACATTTTCTTTTCAAGTGCACATGGAACATTCTCCAGGATAGATCACATCTTGGGTCACAAATCAAGCCTTGGAAAATTTAAGAAAACTGAAATTGTATCAAGCATCTTTTCTGACTACAACGCTATGAGACTGGAAATCAATTACAGGAAAAAAACTGTAAAAAAACACAAATACATGGCAGCTAAACAGTGAGCTACTAAATAACCAAGAGATCACTGAAGAAATCAAAGAAGAAATTAAAAAATACACAGAAACAAACGACAATGAAAACATGACGACCCAAAACCTATGGGACACAGCAAAAGCAGTTCTAAGAGGGAAGTTTATAGCAATTCAATCTCACCTCAAGAAACAAGAAAAATCTCAAATAAACAATCTAACACTACACTTAAAACAACTAGAGAAAGAAGAACAAAGAAAACCCAAAGTCAGTAGAAGGAAAGATATCATAAAGATCAGAGCAGAAATAAATGAAATAGAAACAAAGAAAACAAGAGCAAAGATCAATAAAACTAAAAGTTGGTTCTTTGAGAAGATAAACAAAATTGATAAACCCTTAGCCAGACTCATCAAGAAAAAAAGGAAGAGGACTCAAATCAATAAAATTAGAAATGAAAAAGGAGAAACCACAACTGATACTGCAGAAATACAAAGGTTTATAAGAGACTACTACAAACAACTATATGCCAATAAAATGGACAACCACAAAGGAACGGACAAATTCTTGGAAGGGTACAATTTTCCAAGACTGAACCAGGAAGAACTAGAAAATATAAACAGACCTATCACAAGTAATGAAATTGAAACCATAATAAAAAATCTGCCAACAAACAGAAGTCCAGGACCAGATGGCTTCACAGGTGAATTCTATCAAACATTTAGAGAAGAGCTAACACCGATCCTTCTCAAACTTTTCCAAAAAATTGCAGAGGGAGAAACACTCCCAAATTCATTCTACGAAGCCACCATCACCCTGATACCAAAACCAGAAAAAGATATCACAAAAAAAGAAAACTATAGACCAATATCACTGATGAACATAGATGCAAATATCCTGAACAAAACACTAGCAAACAGAATCCAACAACACATTAAAAGGGTCATACACCATGATCAAGTGGGATTTATCCCAGGGATGCAAGAATTCTTCAATACACGCAAATCAATCAATGTGATACACCACATTAACAAATTAAGGAATAAAAACCATATGATCATCTCAATAGATACAGAAAAAGCTTTTGACAAAATTCAACACCTATTTATGATAAAAACTCTCCAGAAAATGGCCATATAGGGAACCTACCTCAACCTAATAAAGGCCATATATGACAAACCCACAGCAAGCATCATACTCAATGGTGAAAAACTGAAAGCATTTCCACTAAGATTAGGAACAAGACAAGGGTGTCCACTCTCACCACTATTATCTAACATAGTTTTGGAAGTCCTACCCACAGCAATCAGAGAAGAAAAAGAAATAAAAGGAATACAAATTGGAAAAGAAGAAATAAAACTGTCACTGTTTGCCGATGACATGATATTATACATAGAAAATGCTAAAGATGCCACCAGAAAACTACTAGAATTATTCAATGAATTTGGTAAAGTTGGAGGATACAAAATTAATGCACAGAAATCTCTGGCATTCCTATATACCAACAACGAAAAATCAGAAAAGAAATTAAGGAAACACTCCCATTTACCATTGCAACAAAAAGAATAAAATACCTAGGAATAAACCTGCTGAAGGAGGCGAAAGACTTGTACTCAGAAAACTATAAAACACTGATGAAAGAAATCAAAGATGACATAAACAGATGGTGAAATATACCATGTCCTTGGATTGGAAGAATCAATATTGTGAAAATGGCTATACTACCCAAAGCAACCTACAGATTCAATGCAATCCCTATCAAACTACCAATGGCATTCTTCACAGAATTATAACAAAAAACTTTACAATTTGTATGGAAACACAAAAGACCCCGAATAACCAAAGCAATCTTGAGAAAGAAAAATGGAGTTGCAGGTATCAGGCTCCCCGACTTCAAACTATACCACAAAGCTACAGTAATACAGACAGCATGGTACTGACACAAAAACAGAAATATAGATCTATGGTACAGGATAGAATGCCCAGAGATAAACCTACGCACATATGGTCACCTAATTTACGTGAGGAAATTTTATGTTTTTAAATGTTTTAGAGGAAAACATAGGAAAAACACCCTTTGACATAAACCACAGCAAGATCTTTTTTGACCCACCTCCTAGAGTAACGGAAATAAAAACAAAAATAAACAAATGGGACTTAATTAAACTTAAAAGCTTTTGCACAGCAAAGGAAACCATAAACAAGACAAAAAGACAACCCTCAGAATGGGAGAAAATATTTGCAAATGAAACAACAGACAAAGGATTAATCTCCAAAATATACAAACAGCTCATGGAGTTCAATATCAAAAAAACAAACAATCCAATTAAAAAATGGGTGGAAGACCTAAACAGACATTTCTCCAAGGAAGATGTACAGATGGCCAAGAGGCACATGAAAAGATGCTCAACATCACTAATTATTAGAGAAATGCAAATCAAAACTACAATGAGGTATCACCTCATGCCAGTCAGAATGGCCATTATCAAAAAACCTAGAAACAATAAATGCTTTCCAGTGTGGTGAAAAGGGAATCCTCCTGCACTGTTGGTGGGAATGTGAATTGATACAACCACTATGGAAAACAGTATGGAGGTTCCTTAAAAAACTAAAACTAGAACTACCATATGACCCAGCAATCCCACTACTGGGCATATACCCTGAGAAAACCATAATTCAAAAAGAGACATGTACCACAGTGTTCATCGCAGCACTATTTACAATAGCCAGGACATGGAACCAACCTAAATGTCCATCGACAGATGAATGGATAAAGAAGATATGGCACATATATACAATGGAATATTACTCGCCATAAAAAGAAACGAAATTGAGTTATTTGTAGTGAGGTGGATGGACCTAGAGTCTGTCGTACAGAGTGAAGTAAGTCAGAAAGAGAAAAACAAATACTGTATGCTAACACATATATATGGAATCTAAAGAAAAAAAAATGGTACTGATGAACCTAGTTGCAGGGCAGGAATAAAGATGTAGACGTAGAGAATGGACTTGAGGACACGGGGCGGGAAGGGGAAGCTGGGGTGAAGTGAGAGGTGAGAGTAGCATTGACATATATACACTACCGAATGTAAAATAGTTAGCTAGTGGGAAGCAGCAGCATAGCACAGGGAGATCAGCTCGGTGCTTCGCGATGACCTAGAGGGGTGGGATAGGGAGATGGGAGGGAGGCTCAAGAGGGAGGGGATATGGGGACATATGTATGTATAAGGCTGATTCACCTTGGTGTACAACAGAAACTAACACAGTACTGTGAAGCAATTATACTCCAGTAAAGATCTATTAAAAAAAAAAAAGATACATGTACCCCAATGTTCATTGCAACACTATTTACAATAGCCAAGACATGAAAGCAATCTATATGTCCATCGATGGATGAATGGATAAAGAAGATGTGGTACCTGTATACAATGGAATATTACTCAGCCATAAAAAAGAATGAAATAATACCATTTGCAGTGACATGGATGAACCTAGAGATTGTCACACTGAGTGAAGTAAGTCAGAGAGAGAAAGACAAATATCGTATGATATCACTTATATGTGGAATCTAAAAAAGGGTACAAATGAACTTATTTACAAAACAGAAACAGAGTCACAGATGTAGAAAACAAACTTATGGTTACCAACGGGGGAAGGGGGCAGGGATAAATTGGGAGATTGGGATTGACACATACTCACTATTATATATAAAAAAGATAATGAATAAGGACGTACTGTATAGCACAAGGAACTCTACTCAATACTCTGTAATGACCTCTGTGGGAAAAGAATCTAAAAAAGAGTGGATATGTGTATATGTATACTGATTCACTTTGCTGTACAGCAGAAACTAACACAACATTGTAAATCAACTATACTCCAGTAGAAATTAATTTTTAAAAAAAGGCACAAGTAAGGCTTCAGGAAGCCTCCACATCCAGAAGACAATCTACCAACTCACTGTGCCCAGCAGCGTGGATGTCCCATTTCTTTCCCTAACGCCCAGATGCAAGCTCCAGTAATCAGAATCCTTATCTATATAAGCACAAAAGCAGCACCACACTCTAGGATTACCAAAAGCTTAATGACGTAAAACAACACAAATTTAGTATCTCATAGTTTCTGTGGGTCTAGCATGGGTTAGCTGGGTCTTCCACTCAGGGTCTTACCAGGCTGAAATAAAAGTTTCAGCTGGAGCTGCAATCTCGCTGAGACTCAGGGCCCTCTTTCCAAGTTCATTCAAGTTGTTGGCAGAATTTAGTTCTTCCAGTTGTAGAACGGAGGTCTCCATTTTCTTGCTGGATTCAGCCAGCAAGAAAATCAGCCAGGGTGATTCTCAGCTAAGGAACCCCCTCAGGTCCTTGCCAAATGGACCCCTCCTTCCTCAGCTTGGCTGTTGGCTTTCTTCCAGGCCAGAAAGAGCACATCTCTGGCACTTCACCTTCTTTTAAAGGGCTCATCTGATTAGGTCAGGCCCATCCAGGATAATCTCCTATTTACTGGTCTCACCCTCAAGGAGAGAGGGTAAATTATATAATGCATGTACAGTACATCAGGGGGAAGATCTTGGGGGTCATATCATAATTCTGATTACCACAACCTAAACCACAGACCTTATACAAAAATGAACTCAAAATTGATCATAGATTTAAATGTAAAATATAAAGCTGTAAAAGTTTCAGAAGAAAATGTAGGAGAAAATCTTCAGCATCTAGGGCTTGGCAAAGAGTTCTTAGATATAATGCCAAAAGCATGATTCATAAAAGAAAAAAAATCAGTAAGTTGAATTTCATCAAAATTTAAAACTTTTGCTTTGTGAAAGATCTTGTTATGAAGATTAAAAGACAAGCTACAGACAGGAAACAATTTGCAAAGCACCTATCTGATAAAGAACTAGTTTCTAGAAAATATTTTTGAAACCCTCAAAACTCAATAGTAAAAAGACAAACACTCCAATTAGAAAATGAGCAAAATAAGGTACATTTTACCAAAGAATTCTCTTATACAAATTGCAAATAAGCATATTAAAAGGAGTTTCAAAATCACTAGCCATTAGAGAAAGAAAAAACCCACAGTGAGATATCACTACATACCGAATGGAAGGGCTAAAAGAATAACTTGTGATAACATCAAAGGCTGGCAAGGGAACAGAGAAACTGGATCTCTCATACATCCTGGTGAGAATGAAGAACGGTACAGCCATTCTAGAAAACAGTTTGGCAGTTTCTTAAAAAACTAAGCATCCACTTACATATGGCCTAGCAATCACATTTCTGAACATTTATCCTAGAGATCATAGCTTCATATGTAATAGCCAAAAATCAGAAACAATGAAAATGTCCTTCAAGGGGTGAATGGTTAAACAAATTATGCACATCCATACCATGGATACTAGTCAGCAACATAAAGGAACAAACTATTGATAGATGCAGCAACTTGGATGGAACTCAAGGGCATCATGCTGAGTGAAAAAAGAGTCAACCTCAAAATGCCACATTCTGTAGGGCTGCATTTATGTATTCTTGAAATAACAAAATTATAGAGACAAAATATTTAGTGGTTACCAGGGATTAGGGCTGATTTTGGGGGAGGGGTTGATATGTCTATAAAGTGGTTAGCTGAGGAAGATCTTTGTGGTGATGTAATAGCACTGTATCTTGATCACGGTGGTGACTACACAAATACACACGTGATAAAATGTCATAGAACTATACATACACATTGTAGCAATGTCAATTTTCTGGTTTTAATATTGGCCTAAAGTTATGTAAGATGTAACATTGGGGGGAAATGGGTGAAGGGTACATGGGGATTTCTTTCCTCTGTACTATTTTTGTAACTTCTTGTGAATCTACAATTATTTCAAAATAAAAAGGAGAGAAAAGTGTGTGTGTGGGGGGGGGTATGCTAACATTTAACTAAAAAGAGGATATATATACATATCTATATATATTTTAGAAACAAATAAACTTTTTTTGAAGTTTAAATGGTAGTTATTTATCTGGCAAAGGCCTGGACTAGACTAACCTGTCTCCTGCCCCTAACTCCTAGAGACTCCTTTATACAGATACTTGGATTAAACAACCTAGCTTATCACACTCAACCTGACAGAGTGTCAGACAACTGTCTATATTTGCTCACTGACTGGCAAAGCAGTGCCAGAAGGAGCCATAGTAGAGCCTGAGCCATCAAGGAAGTCAGTGCAATCTGACTCAGTACAATATGCACTCAGCCCAACTCTCCACTCAGAGTCAACCCCACATCTGCCTCAGAGTAGCCCAAAGAGGGAGGTGAACCCTCGCTCTACCACCAGAATCACCAAACGCGTTGGAATGTATGGGAGTCAGTAAAGTCTAGGCTTGACCAAATCTTTGCCCAAGGTGCTCTCACTTCCTCTAGAGTCCCATTCTCCAAGGCTTACCAGAACGCCAGTTTTAACAACAACGATTACTATGTGCCAGACACCACATTATGAACTTTGCATATTTTTCCAATTCTGGCAATAAGCCTGTAGGACTCATATCATCTCTATTTTACAGAACAAGAAACTAAGGCTCAGCGATGCGAAGTACATTATGCAAGGTCCCCTAGCTAATAAAGAAAGGAACTAGGTTTCGAATCCATGTCTGTCCAATTCCAAAGCCCATGCTTATCCCATGTGTTGCAAGCTTTCCAGTTTGCTTTGGACTGGTTTAGTGTTTTTTTGCTTTGTTTGTTTTGGCTATCTATCATACAAAGTTTCTCAGTTAAATCAGCAGAATTAATCTAGGCTTTCCAAGTTTCACAAAATTATGCAGATAGTCTATCACAACACTCATTTTTGTCAATTTAATTCATGTTTTCTCCTCTACTGACTGAAAAGGGTACAAAAGCAAAGCCCTCTTAAATTTTGCTATGAAACCAAGATTTTCAAAGATCTCAAACTCATTAATAATTATTATACTACATTGATTCTGAGCTACCAATTTTTGCTTATGTAATGGAAATATTTATTTCAAGCAAAAGAACTTCAGATGATATTTTCTTGGGGACTTCATTCATTCTGTAGAATGAGTTCAATAAACATTTCTAACAAATTAATGAATCTCTATACTATCCAAATATGTCACATAATTTCTATACTTCCCCCAAAGCATCTTTTGATCCTAGAAAAATGTAATATGAAAGAAGGTTGTGGGATTATTTTAATGAGAAAAAAATTACGATTACAAATTATGGCAACTTTCCTATTATCCACACAATAGAAGATTACTTTGAAAAAAAGAGAAAATTTGGAAAACAACTTCTAGTGAGTTTAGTTGACTTATATACATAAAATGACAATGTGCTGTGCATCTCTCAGCAGCCTGACTTAAGGATCCAATAACATCAGTAAGGGACTTTACAAGCAAAATAAGACAGTGATATCCCAAATCCCACCCACACAGGATTAGCTCATGACTCAAATTCTCATTCTGAATGAGATCTAGGCATATTAGATATATGTACAGAAGGAAAGGGATTCCAAGGAATTATATTTTCATTTTTCGTACTAAGACTGGGGGGAGGCCTTTATCTTGCCATATCTGAAAATCTTCCCCGCAGAAAAATGACCTTTCCTTTATGTAGAAACTAGAATTTTGGTAAACCTGGTTTTCTTCCCCCTCTGTCTCATACAAGATGTTTTCCCATTCCTGGGGAGCCTACTTTTGACCGTCAATGTGCTAGGGGTTTGTGTGCATGTACTGGAATTACTATGTTTCCTTTGAGACTGGTCTGGGGCACTGATATCCACTTAAGATTGTGTACCCCTATTTATTTAGTAGAGGGAATGGTTAAAATCATGTGTAACTAGATACTTAATGCAATATGCACACAGATACTGAAATGCTTTTTAGTGATGATGGTGACAATGATAAGGATAGTAAATGCATCAAGTAATTAAATAGAAGAAAAAAATTTTTTTTGCAAATGCACAACCTCCTTAAGTCAAGCACAACTAAAGACAAACAGCATAAATTGACTTAATGTGGTGTTGCATATAGTTCAGGTATGTTTTTGTTGGTGTTATTTTATATAAGAAAAAGAGAATCAAAGTTCATTTTCTCCTTTTCGCCACTTGAAAGGGCCCTGGACTTGACTTACCCCAACACTCAAAATTTTTACTGGCACCACTTTGAAGGGTGTAAATATTGTAGCTGTTCAGGTATGAGAAGGAGCCTCATGGGAAACCATATTCAGCAGAGTTGCAGAATACTTTTGCAGCAGATTTTTTTTAATGGTGTTTTCTTTGTATCGTGTTTAGACTCTCAACTTCTTTTCTGGCCTCCACTCAACCATGGCATATACAACTTAAATGTGCCAAAAACAAGACCAATTCTTTTTCAAATATTTTATTTCCAACCCGAATTGAATTAAGGCCAATTTGAGGCTAAATGCAGCATCTAGATTGATGGTGATTACTACTCTTATTACGCTAAAAGTTAATGTAAAGAAAGACCAAAAGGATAAGAAATGACATGTTGGTTTCCTATAAGAATATGAAAAAGAGATCATCAAAATAATCAGAGAATGAAATAAAGTTCCTCTTGGAAACTACTGCATATGGACATATAATAATATATATGTCCATAATATAATAATAATAATAATAAGGACTATAATAGTGGTAGCAACAATAAATTCCTTTACCTTAGGGACTTAAAATTTTAAGTAATATACAAAATGCTCATTATATAGGTAAATTATAGAATTTATTAATGTGTTGCAAAACAAGGCCTGACAAACTGAGAAAAGTTTAGTTAGTGAGTAACACAGAAATAATTGTGGGTCACAGGAAACCATGAAGAAACTTAACTTCACTACTTTAGCTCTCCATCAGAAAAAATATATATATTATTATAGTTACCATTTCTTGGGAACCTACTATGTCTTGACATCATTGTGAGTTTTACCATGGAGATTTATTAGCCTGCTTTCGATTCTATTGACATATAGATAAGACTTAGTATGGTATGAGTGTAAAAAGGAATATTTTGATTTAATGTAATGGTGTGAGCTGGAATTCAGGAAGTCTAGCTTTGTCCAAATGTTAAAACCATAACATCTGGCACAGATATGTGGAAATGTTTATATAAACTTTTGATAACTAAGAGTATATTCCTTGGAGATCACTGTTACTTTGACTATTCTCTAATTCTTATTAAGTAATAGATACACCTTTGCAGGATAATTTAGACTCCTCATGAAAAAGAAGGGCATTTTCTTGCTATATTAAATAAAGTATATGAAAATCTGAGCATGGTCTGTTTTCTGCGGCAAACATGTATAATCTCTAATCTTTACACTGTCCTTGCAAAACAGGAATTACTTAGCACAATTTTACATATAAAACTACTGATGCTCAGAGTCCATAAGTAACTTTCTTAAGGGCACATTGCTAACAAGTGGCACAACTGAAAATCAGGAGTTCATCTGATTCCAGGCTCCTTGCTCCTTTCTTTTATATGCACACAGCTCTGCCTCTGAAAAAGCTCACAGTAGAGAAAACTCCAGTTCATTAGTTAATGTATTCAACAAATATTATTGAGCACCTATTATGTCCCAGGTGCTGAAAATACAGTGCTAAAGACCAAGCCCTGCTCTCATGGGTCTTACATTCTAGTTAGGGGAGGATAACAGACAAATACATTAGGTCATGTGCTATGGAGGAAAATAAAGCAGGGTCAGGGCTATAAAGTGTGAAGGGGGAAGGGAGGCTAGTTTAGTTAGTGATGAGAGAAGGCTTCCATGAGATGACATTGAGACAAAAACATGAATGAAGTGAAGGACTGAGCCTCATGAAGATCTGGTGTGAGGCACACCAAGTAAAGGGACCAGCAAGCACAAGGCCTCTGAAATGGGACTGTGCCTGCTGTGTTCAGTTACAGCAAAAAGGCCAGTATTGCTACACATTCATTGCTATAGACTCAGTGAGTGAGGCGGAGAGCATTGGGAGATGGAAGTTGCAGAGTCAGGCCCAGGTCGTGAAGAGCCCAAAAGCAACATGAGATGGTTGGAGTTTATTTTAAGGGTGATGGGAAGCCATTTAGCTGTATGTGAAGAGAGGAGGCAAGTGCTGATTCCCATTTGTTAAGTTGGGGCAATAATACACTTTAAACTTTCATACTGAAACTGAGTGGATAAAACACTAATAGAGGAGATGATCTCCTCCAAAAAGACAGAACTCTTCTTGTTTAAAACACTGTTTTTGAGGAGGAGGTAAAACAAGGTTAGCGATACGTTCAGGCCCTTTCCCAATCTTCACACTCCACAAAGGCTCAGAGCCTGCATGGGGGCCCTTGACAGTCCCCGTATTAGTGCTTGTTTTGTTCCTCTTGTATTAGGAACTAACATTTGGGGTTCTTTTTTTTTAAACTCCTCCTCCCTGAATGCACATTCATCCTCTGTCATTTCAGTCATCTGTCAAGCACAGGGCTGGATACAGAGCAGGAATTCCATACTTACTTGTTAAGACTGACTGAATTAACTACATGTAAGATGGTATGGTTCTTCAGTTTAGAGTTAGTGAGACCTTCAATTTCTGTAATAATGTGGACAATATTGAGAGTGCCTATTTATCCAAATTCAAAAGCTATTTGGAGCTTAACAAAGGGCACCTTATATTCCAATAATCTCTCTCTGATTGACACTTTTTGGAGACCAAAGTGATAACTAGCACTCCCCATTTGTCTGTTCCAGAATCAACCTACAAAGATCCAACTGCTTTAATCAAATTTGAGCAGTGTAACAAAAACACATCCTAATTTTGATCTTTTGTGGGTTCAGTATGCAATTTTTTTTAAGGAGTGGTGTTAATACAAAAAGAAAAGTTATAGAAATAAATTACTTACAGGGCTGAGAGCTAGATGCTCACGACCAAAGAAAAACTGCCCAATCCAGTATCTCAAAACCAACAGCTTTCAGAAAGTGCACTTGATCTAAGCTACTGATAAAGAGTAAATACGTTAACACACACACACACACACACACACACACACACACAATGTTGAACACTTATCTTTCCTCCTTTCACATAAAACTGTTAGCTTTATGAATCTCAGCAAAGGACATCCATTAGTGTCTTTACATCAATTTGTACGAAGATGCTAAAAAGCCATTTAGTTGGAATTATAAGAATTCAATGCACTTGTTTGTGGTTTAATTAAATGCAATATGAACAATTTTCAATACACCTAAAGAAAAGCAATCAGTAAAGAGAGAGAGAAAAAATTTTATGAGCTCTTTATTAAGAGCTAATCTTTTACTACCATGATCCCATTCTGATTCTGATATATATCAAATTGGTTTGGGAATCTACATGCTTCAGTCAGGGTTATCAGCCTTGAATAACTCCTAAAATTTCTATTCTATGACAAAATTCATTGAAGTATATTAAACTATATCACTCCGAAAAAATAGTTACTATATTGTTTTAAGGACAAATTGCTTCTAAGGTGCTTTCTGATTTCAACTAAATCAATGACTTTATTTTTTGTACATTATGAAGGAACAAACAATAAGAAATCCAGCAGAGACCATAATTTAATTTATTCACAACACCACTGAGCTTAATTAACTGAAAAGAATCCTACCAATCATTTAGTTCTACCCTAGTTTGCAGATGAGACAATCCCATAGATGTCACTGCTGCAGAGCTACCGAGCAGCTCCGGCTCAAACTCCAGATATCTCCCATCTGTATTTCCTGACAGTAACATTTTACATGAAAGGGGATTTTTAACTGCATAACCTTCAAGGCCCACTCAAATGCCACCTCCTCTATGAAGCCTCTCCTAATCTTCCCAGCAAGAACAAATTTCATTCTCCTCTAAAGCGCAGGCTTGGGACTTTATCTATGTCTCTCCTACAGCAATCATTTTTTCCCTCTCATTTCAATCTCAAATTTCATATTCCCTCTAGAAAGATTTTTGAGTCACCCCTGTATCCCAGAGCACAGCACGATGCCTTGTTCTTGGCAGGTGCTCAATACATCATTGGATGATGTTAGCCATACCCAAATCTATATGATTGAAAGAGCTGACCATTTTATTGTTTAAAGCCAATTTACTGGTTTGAATTGGTCTCTAAATACTCTCAAAAATGTGTAAAGAACTCATACAACTCAGTAGCATAAAAACAAATATTCCAATTAAAAATGGGCAAAGGATCTGAATAGAATTTTTCCAAAAACACATACAAATGGCCAACAGGCACATGAAAAGGTACTCAACATCACTAGTCAAGAGGGAAGTGCGAATCAAAGCCACAATGAGATATCACCTCATACCTTTTAGAACAGTTATCATCAAATCAAAAAGACAAAAGAGAGCAAATGCTGGTGAGGGTGTGGAGAAAAGGAAACCCTTGTGCACTGTCAGTGGGATTGTAAATTGGTACAGCAACTATGGAAAACAGTATAAAGGTTCCCCCCAAAATGAAAAATGATCCAGCAATTCCACTTCTGGGACCATATCCGAAAGAAACAAAAACACTATGTCAAAGAGATATCTGCACCCCTATGTTCACAGCAGCATTATTTACAATAGCCAAGACATGAAAACAAACTAAGTGTTGATCAACAGATGAATGGATAAAGAAGTCTTTATATATATGTATATATGTATGTGTGTGTGTGTGTGTGTGTGTGTATATGTGTGTGTGTGTATATATACATGTGTGTATATATATATATCAGCCATTACAAAAACAAAAAGAAACTCCTGCCATTTGTGACAACATGGATGGACCTTGAGGGTAATACGCTAAGTGAAATAAGTCAGACAGAGAAACACAAATACTGTCTGATCTCACTTAAATGAGGAATTTTTTTTAAAACTCAGGAAAAAAGAGATCAGATTTATGGTTACCAGAGGTAGGAGGTGAGGAGAAAGGGGACTAGATGAAGGTAGGTGGTCAAAAGATACAAACTTCCAGGTGTAAGGTAAGTAAGTTCTAGGGATGTAATGTACAACATGATGACTATAGTTAACATTGCTGTGTGGTAGATTTGAAAGTTGTCAAGAGAGTAAACCCCAAGTTCTCATCACAAGGAGAAAAACTTTTTTTTTCTTTTTTCTTTTTGTATATGAGATGATGGATGTTAACTAAACTAATTGCGGCAATCATTTCACAACACTACATGTAAGTCAAATTATGCTGTACACCTTAAACTTATACAGTGCTGTATGTCAATTATATCTCAATAAAACTAGAAAAAATAAAAAATAAAGCTATAACCAATCCAATAAATCAATAAATACTCTCAAATGATATTTCCATTTTCCCTCTAGAATAACTAGATAACTTTGACTCAAAGGCCACCCCGGGGGCTTCCCTGATGGCGCAGTGGTTAAGAATCCACCTGCCAATGCAGGGGACACGGGTTCAAGCCCCGGTCTGGGAGGATCACGCATTCCGTGGAGCAACTAAGCCCGGGAGCCACAACTACTGAGCCCACGTCCCACAAGTACTGAAGCCCGCGCGCCTAGAGCCCATGCTCCACAACAAGAGAAGCCACTGCAATGAGAAGCCCACGCACCTCAATGAAGTGCAGGCCCCGCTCGCCGCAACGAGAGAAAGCCTGCGCGCAGCAATGAAGACCCAACACAGCCAAAAATAAATAAATAAATAGATTAAAAAACAAAACAAAGGCCATCCTGGTTGCTAAGACTCCTCGCTCCCAGTTACCTCGCTCTCCTTACCTAGAGTGTGCCTAGACTCTAGGAAAGCCGGTTTCTTCAGACCCTTCAAGAGTCTGCATTACCTTACCCAGTGGGAACAAATTAGAAGGATATGCAAGAAAAGATAAGCAGTTTATGTGACCAGGAATTTCACCCATTCCGCTTTCAGAATACAAAAAGGAAGGGGCCTTGAAAGAATGTCTCAGGAGACTCCTATTCACATGGAACTGAAACGTGCCTTTAGTTTCCAAACATGATCAGACTTGCGCAAAGTAAAGCCTATTAGAGCCATATCTGATTAGCCTGTAACACAACTGTTGAAGTCTCTGAGTTTTTAGGGGACACAAACTACACATGATTCCTTTAAGGCTCAAAACATAAAGCACGAGATACTAGATATGAAATTCAAATTTCACTCAAGAATACATGCCACGGGCTGAATGTGCCTCACTATAAGAAAAACACAAGTCTTGCATTGAAGCAGTAATATGTGTTATTTTGGTGGGAAATGTTTTATAATGTTGATACAGTTCCCACAATCCCAATCTGAAACCTCGGACCGAGATGTGTTTTGGAGCTTGGGATTTTTCGGATTTTGGAAATATGGAGCATATACCGTATGTTAACACTCTAGTTGGGATGTGGGGCAACACAGTCTAATCAAATACATTCTACAGCAAAACCTTGGAATGATCACACTGAGGGGGATAAGCTGAGCCACAGCTCTTCTCAGGCTTTGTCACAAAATTAGTTCAGGTCAAGTTTTGCCTCCGAGTTACCAGTTTTCAGAGCATTTTATTGCTACCTACCACTCAGTGCTAAAGAGAAATCATTTAACCTCTTCATGTGCTGTAATCAAAAACTTGGTAATAACGTGAGACACCCAAAACTTTCAAAGAATCCCTTCTCACTTGATGAAGAATCATAACATTCCTCAACTCACACACACTGTCTCAATAGTAATAATCTTAACTGCTATCTTTTGAGGGCTTTGTGTAAGTCCCCATGCTAAGTGTCTCATAAAGATTCTTTTTTCCTATTTTTTCCCACGACATAACTTAATAAATATACAACGTGAAGCTGCATATTTTATTTTAATCATGATTTCCTTCTCAATTTTAGAAGGATTAAAAACATGGAGTTTCTTCTTCTAAATTTTACATGTTGTAGGTAAATCATTCTACCAGATAATCATTCAACCAAAGACCTATGGTTTGAGGACTTTTTTAAGCCTTATTTGCAAATATACAACGTGGGCGTCTTTTAAATATGGCACAGATA
Source organism: Balaenoptera physalus (assembly GCF_965194825.1). NCBI lineage: Eukaryota > Metazoa > Chordata > Mammalia > Artiodactyla > Balaenopteridae > Balaenoptera > Balaenoptera physalus. The sequence goes on along the minus strand of NC_138886.1, from coordinate 65,352,472 downwards.
TCACTTAGGCTTATGATATGCCGCTTTGCTAAACCTCCTACCACTGGCACAGAACCCAGGAGCTTTCTTCACCTTAGTGCTCTGTTTTCTATGTTGCCCTTTTAATCCTAATGAAGTTATACCAAGTCAGGTTCATTGTGATTAATATGCATTATAAAATATACTCTGGACAAAAATATTGCTCTGCAACACAGAAGCAATGTCATACACTCCACAGAGAAAATCTACCTGGGGGCTGTGGGGTGAAATAGCCGTCACTCAGAAGAGATATGAAGATATGAGTACTTCACAGTTTCCTCAGCGAGTTACTTCTCAAGTTAGTCTTCCCCACAAAAGTTACACCTCTTTTTAATCAGCACTATGAAATTTTTGGCCATTGAAAGAAAAAAAAAGAAGCTACTAGCACTTTACTAGAAGGCTCTGAAACTGAAAAGCATTTAAAGCTTCAAAATTACCCTATGTTTCACTGGTCACTTAATATACAGCACTTATACAACCTCAGATAAAATATTTTTTAAACCATGATTCTGACAACTCCAAGTTTAAGTAAGTGGGGAGAGGAAGATTTACTATAATTTGAAAAGATTTAAGATCACTTTTAGTTCTCTTTTTCAATTCAATCCTCTGTCTCTTTCTGTCCCTCTGTCTGTCTGTCTGTCTCTACCTACACACACCCCCCCACCACACACACACATACACTCTTGTGACTGATAATAGTCTGTTTAATAAAACTTAAGGCATCTGTGGAATCATTACAAGAAATTACTTTTGTACCTAGTTTTAGACTGAATGATTTACTGCATTTCCCTTAATCCTTAAGTTGCATATTCATTGCTGTATTTTCCTCTAAACGCTGTCACTTAAATTGTCACGTGGAATAGGGCAAATCAGGGTCAGTTTATATAAGCGGCATCAATCTGAAGAACTTCATTGGTCTTTATTTCAAGGCATTATGCAAAGAAAACTGACATTAAGAGAGCCTTAACTGACAGCAAATGAAATCAATCAGCAAATCACTAAGCCATAATAAACTCACTCAATTTGTACATAACCCTTCCTTTCCCAGGTCTTCACCTAGGCAGTCCATCAAACACTGTTTTTTGTCCAAGTAGCTAAAATGAAGAGCAATTCTGTTGTAGCCCTTGAAAGTTCAAGTGCTCACAGGCTTCATTCTCTCAATAATAAGCATTAAAAGGTATTATTGACTAGGGTTATACTTAAATAGGCTTCAAAAATGAAAAAAAAAAAAAAGATAGAGAAACGGTCAAGTTTGGGATTTAGTTTTTGCCTCTTAACATTAATGGCAAAGAAATGATGTTCATATCATTCAGCAGCTTTTCTGCTTTGAGCTACCTAGAACTGAAAATTGTAACTAAAAAAAAAATGCTCTGTACTTTCATATGTTTTGTGCTTTTGTTTCTTTGTTTTCAACTAGGTGTGTCTCAAACATTTCACATACAGGCAAATATTGTCACCTTTTCAGAGTTGGAATTTGAAGTCCAAAAAAAAAAAAATCAAATGGTATAAATAAAGGCAACAAAATGAGTTAAAAGGACATATGAAGACAGTAGTAATGCTTTAATTACTTTAAAAAATAATTATTCAAATAGAAGTATATGGTGGGCATTCACCAAAGTGTTAGCAATAGCTTTATACTGAGCTATAAGAAAACACTAGAGTTGTGGAACATTTTGTTCTTTTTATTGCACATGTTGCTACTAAAGTGAAACCTGTATCAAACAGGTCATCAGTCAAAAGTCTCCAAGAGTCAAAACACTAAAACATTCCTTAACGTACTTAGGTTACTTTTCCTGAAACACAGGCCTGTTTGCAGTTCAGTCCAACATAATTTATATTAATTTAGCATTTTATGATATAAAAAGCACCTTATCTCTTTTGATCTCCCCACATTACATTATCTAACCTGATCTCCCCACAACCCTGTGAGTGAAAGTAAGACAGGCTTCACCACCTCCATTTAAAAATGAGGAAATAGGGGGCTCAGGGCTGTTGAGTGACCTGCCAAGGTGGTTACATTACAGAGCCAGGACTTCAATCCAGGCATTCTGACTCTCCACGTAGGCTTTCTCCAATACTACATTGCTTGCCTCTTTCCCCAGCAGACAAGAGTTATTTTCTCTCTTCCAAATTCCCATTCTGATCAACATAATGTTTCCAGCAAACTCAATGACATTCAGAAAGTTGCACAGATTCATGGTTGCCAACTCCCCTATCATCTGATTTACTTGCTTTTCTTTTAGAAGGGCAAAAATGTCATCCTGAGATTGAAAACTAAGCGAGTCTACACCTGATCAAGGAATGTTTATAAGCCAAATATTTAAAGGAAAACAATTTAAAAACTACCTATTAGTGCTGTTTAATTTCCAAAGTTTTTTCATCCACGTCATGTGATCCTCACAACTGTCCCAAGATGCAGCAGGGCAAGTATCGTCATCTTCATGTTACAGATGACAAGGTGATGCACCAGAAGAATTAAGGGCCAAAAGCTCACAGACAGTGATTCTAGGATAAAACTCCAGTTGCACTCAGCACCACAAGGATGATAATTCATATTCATCCTTCACAAGAAAGGACAATGTTGTTTTCCGTGAGAAAAAGACAACAACTGGATAAAATAATGAGAATTCCTGCTGCCTGTGTGATTAGTGTCTACAGGTAAAGGATTCCATCTGTTCTGTGGCTAATCCTATTACTTTCTGGTAAAGTTGTATAACCTCTTCAACCTTCTGTGATAGTGACTCTGCTATGACTCTATTTTCTTCCAAATTATTCTCCCTTATAATAAACAAAGGAAGAAATGATTTTTAAAAACTAGAAAAAAAAGACTTTATTTTAAATAATTCCTACCAGATTTTACTTAGTGTCAGTTCAGATCACTGATGCCAGGTCACTCCCACAGGGAATAATTCGTGAATATTTTCAGCTGAGTTAAGGAGTAGGGAGTCACTAAATTCTTCAGTATAAGATTCTGTGTAGCAGAAGCTTTATACAGATGCATTTCCTTGCCCTCATATGTCATCCTGTCATTTTCAAAAGGCAAAGAGATTGAAGTCCCAACAGGAAAAAAAACAAAACTGTTGTTTCAGACCACCACTAACCTGAAATAAAACCCATGATGCAAGATGTAAAATGTCCCATCAGCTAAACATTAAAAAAAAAAAACTATTTAGCACACCTAGACTTAACAGATTTTTTCTTTTTTAGAAATCTTAGCTATCACTTAATGCCCAAGATTATGTTTTAACGACAGATACAAAGAAAAATACATTTTTTTTTACAAGTCTTTTGAAATAAAATATGGGGATTAAGAAAATAATGGTAGCATATATCACCTGGTAAAATATCTGGACCAAAAAGCATAATTCTACATTTTTACTCTCAAGATTCTGCCCTAAAATTCTGTTTGATGCATCCCCCTACGCCCTCCACCACCACCATCATCACCACCAAAAAAAAAAAAAAAAAAAGCAAATCAAATAGGCAGAGGAAGGGAAGGGAGGAGGAAGGGAGGCAGGGAGGGTGAGAGGACTTAGGTGATAATACCGGAACTGCTCTAATAACGACTGATGGGCGAGGCTAAATTTCTAGCAAAGTCTTCCTGGTCAATGGAAACTAAAACGTCCTGAAATCTTAGGAGAAGATACAGATTCAGGACAACAAGGTGTAACTCACAATGACTATAAATCAATGTTTAAATGATATTATGCTATTATTTAATCACTGTTGTCCCAATTTGCAACACACCCTAAAATTAGTCCTTCTGTACACATTAACATCTTACTTCTCTTTATATTTTGTTTTATTTAGCATTGCTCACAGCTCTAGTACCAGCAAGTTTTGAAGAAACTTAATGTCTGCTTGTGTATTATCAAATCTTCAGAGTAGAATTCTAAAATTTTAACTAGCAAATAACAAAAATATTTTCTCTGACAACATTACTTCAGGAAGTGCCATTTATTCTTCCTGGTGTCAACATGAAAAACAAACGCACTCATTCTTATATTCGTCCTTGAGGTAGGCCTCAAATCCTGGACATTTAGATTCCTCATTGGCACAATTTTTATTCTGTGGAACTGGAGATTACAGCTGTCAAGCAGCTAGATGAGACAAAGGATGGCATTTTTCCATCAAAATGCCTTTATTCTCAGATGAACTATATGATTTTTCCAGCTAATTGTTTTCCCCTAACAAACAGGTCTTCCCTGGGAAGCACTTTCCAGCCTTTGAAGAAGGTAGCATTTCAACATTCTCTTTGATGCCACAAGTGAATTCTAAAATCATTTTATGTTTTTTAATTTAAAAGATATTTTGATTTTAGAATTTAAAGAGAATTGAACACTCATTGATAACAACTTTAGATAACCCCAAATCTTCCCAATACCTTATTACAAAAATGACCCCACTTACCAAAAAGGTCAGATTTCCAATAATGTCAAACATTCAAAGCACAGTCATGGACCCAGAAATAAATGAAAAGGAATATCTATGAGACATACAGCTGTCACAAAATATATTCTTTTTACTTCACCATGGAGACTCTTAGACTAAACCCTGACAACTCTGTAAATTAGGAACCCAGTGAGAATGGACATCTGAAAATAAGGGAAGACCTGAACTATAAAAAGAAGTTAAAACTTTCTTTTAGTATCAGAAAATAAAGAACCATACTTTAAAAAGGAAACTAAAGAACTAATAGAAGTCATCTAGTCTTTCAGGGACAACTGGGCAATTTTACATATTTAGTATTCTACATATTTAGCAATATTTCCATTCAAAATGGCTAATTTTCATGTTTTAAAAAATAATCAGAGATCTGAAAATTCACTTATGGGGATGGAATAACTTGAAGAAGAAAATATCTACATAATACAAGATTTCAAGTAAAATTGCCTAACATTTCTTTAACTTCTAACTATGCCCAAATGAAGACATTTCTTATACAACAATTAGAAGGCTGCTGCATTAAGCAGTGTAACTGGGAACACATGTAAAAAATTATTGAGTGATTCTTGATATTTTTATTCCCTGACAGTTTAGGTACTTAGGTACAAGGTATTTGTTCCTTCTCTACATTAAAAAAAAAAAAAAATCCCTCAAGATGCCCTTTTATGATTTAACTTTATAAATACAACAAAATAGCTGGAAGAAATTTCTATGCCTGGAAAGTAAGTTAAATGTAAAAAACCGTGGTATCCCAAAAGTTGCGGGTATAGCACAAAACAAACAACCATACCAAGTAAGGACTTTGTAATAACATGGTAGGTTATGGGTGATTAAAGGATTACTGGATTTACGGTAAAGACCCTTGTTTAAAATCTTCATAAATAAATGGTTTCACAATGAAGCCTTTCTAATGAACTGTTTATAAACATATATTTATAAAATATACTACATTTCCAGAGGTATAGTTATTGTGCACTAAGCCTTAAACACTTTTATGAGCTGGTCCAGGGGACTTTTCCTTTTAAATGAAGTGGGTTTAGAAGTTAAAAAAAAAATTGATCCCAAGTCTCTTAAAGGCGTGCACAACTTAGGCACAGCAGCTTCCTAAGTCACCTTGACCAGTGTCTGAAATCAAGTATTCATTCACCCATACATACTGAGGGCCTCTTCTATGTGAGGCAGGGTTCTGCGCTCTGATGATGCAGCAGTGAACAAAACCAAGTTCCTGGTCTCACGACCTTTCATGTTAGTGGAGAGCTAATAAATAGTGAGTGTTTACAATGTACCTGTCACTATTCTAAGCACTTCAGGTGGATTAACCCATTCAATAGTCACACTGAGTTAGAAACTTCTATTATTTTCATTTTATAGATGAAGAGGCTCAAATACACAGTTTAAGTAACTTTCCCCATTAATCTCTTTTGGATTTCTATTCTCGCCATGATCTCCTCACAAACGAAATTGTATTTTATAGACAGACCCTACCTTTATTCTTTTTTCCTCTCAGCTACCCTAAAACACACACACACACACACACACACACACACACACACACACACACACACAAAACACTATGCCATGGTTTACAAAAAGGCAGAAAGGCATGATTAAAAGAATGAATGGACCAGTCACCCTACTCACTGGATATGTGACCTTTAGCAATTAACTTCATCTCAGTAAACTTCAGCTTCTTCCTTTGTAAAACAGATAAAAGCAGAGCACCTATTATTCATCGGGTTGTTGCAGGGATTAAATGAGAGAGTAAATGTAAGGTGCTTAGCACAGTAACTGGTACAGGATAAGCACTCAATAATATCAATATTGATATTGTTCTGTGTTGTTTATTGTTGAATGGGAATGGAGGCAAAACATTTATTGGATGCCTGCTAATATTTTCCAGATATTAAAAGCATCACATATCATAATTATTGAAAAAACACAATTCAAAGTATAAGACGATGAGTAACAGGTATCTTTATAAAGTATGGGCAGAATATTTTTTCTTACAAAGTCCTCTGCATTCACACTGTACTGGGTTTTTCAGCTAAAGCTAACTTGTCTAACCTAGGTGTTTTATTTTTTTCCAGTATCGTAGTAGACTAATATGCTGTTATTTAGGAGATAAAAGCCCAGGTATAATAGTTCTAAACTTGCCATAGGAGCTTAAACAGGGGTTACATTGGCGACATGGCCTCACTGGAACATCAAGTAACAAGGAAAAGTAAATAGGGAGCTACAGTTGATCTTAATCAAAATTATTTGAAGCTTTTGAAGAAACAAGGAAGACTGAAGGAAACAAATGGAAAGATATAGAGAAAAGATTCTAGGTAACAATTTCTTAAAAAAAAAAAAAACCACCCACACACACCCCTCAAAAGTAATAAAATCAAGCTACTGTTGCTTACTTCATCTTTACAATGTTTCCCATACTGGTCACAGTAATAAGAGCCACCATGCGTTGTCTGCTTTCTTTGTGCTGGGCACTGTGCTCTCTGCTTTACATGCATTGCCTCATTCAAACTTACTACAAGCCTGAGAAATTGTTAGCATTACACTTTGTTGCAGATAAGGAAATCAGGGCTAAAAGCTAGCAGATCGCAGAGACTAGATGAACTGAATTATCTCCTGTAGAAGAGTATCAGTCACATGCTCTTCTGGGTACAGAGAGATAAGGTAATCCACTCATCCTCTTCAACTTTCAGTCATGCTCATTGGTCTTCCTTCCATCAAGGATTATACCTATAATAAAGCTTGCCCCTTTGGAAAAGACAGACAGTGGCTGTCTAGGAAAACTTCAGCTCCTACCGCTCTAAACGATGGTTGTATATGTTGGCCAAATAATTCAGACACTAGCACATCCTGCATAGTGGTCCTCCCCTCATCATAATCGAAAGCTGTGCACGCTTTCAGTAGTCTGCGTCATCAGCACACAGTACCAAGCTAAACAAATACTGAATTCCTAGATATATAGCCACACTTAGCATAAATATATATATTTACAAACTGCAAAAAGGTGAAAAGTAGAGTTCTATAATGTTAGCCTGTCAAATGGAAACAAAAGTTTGTATCTGTGCATTTGTCTACAATACAGCATAAACTATGACCTACATCATACACAGATGCATAATGTACACTTTGTAAATGGAAGAAAAACTCCACTGTAGATTTCAAAGGTTTCACTCTTACCATTTAACACAGGCATCTAGATTTTTACTGTCAGATTTTACCAGTTCAGGCTTTGCAGTCAAATACACCCAGACTTAAACCCAGACTCTAGGCCCTACCATTTACTTGCTGTTGATCTGAGGAGAGTTACCTGCTATAGTTGTTGTTTTCAATTGTAAAATGGAAATAATGCCATCTATCTGACAGGTCCATTGCGAGAATTAACTGAGATCATTTATTTAAACAGCTAAGCATGATACCTGTTACACAGTAAGTGCTCACTAAAATGGCACTTATTATTATTATTATAATTATAGTTATTATTATAATTAAGGTCTTCAATTAATACAGTGTCTTTCTTCTCAAAGTACTCTATATCACCAACTGTGTGCCTGTGTGTGTGTGTGTGTGTGTGTGTGTGTGTGTGTGTGTGTGTGTGTGTGAAACACTATTAGGGCCCAAATCATGCGCTCTTCTCTGCACAGGATACTAAACCAAAACATATATTACTAAACTACAATGCATGTTACAGCACGTCAATACAAAATTTACCCAAGTGTTTAGGTATCTGGCAACCCACATAACTATTTTTATTAGAACTTGGAAAAGATAGTAGTTTAAAATACAAGCCCATCCATTTCCTTCCTGTTATTCACAGATGTCAGAACTCTAGAGAGTTCATGCTTTGCCTCAAAAAATGGCATTCCTAAGAAGCAGTCTTTTTCCAAATCACCACAATCTAGAGTATGGGGGAAGTCTTTATTTGTGAATTATGACAAGTACTAAGCCCTGTGAGATCCCGAATTAAGATAACCAAGCAAAGGATTACTTTACAACCACTAGAAAAATCTCAAATCATATTGTACTTTAAATATAATCAAATTTTAAATGTACATCTTAATCTTGTACTAAATAATGGTACAGTATTCTAGCCTATAACTGAAAATAAAAATGCCTTATGCTTCATTTTACAATTACATATGTTTTAGATATATTGGTGGACAATCTAATGAAAGAAACAACGAGCATTTTTTTCTTTGTTGAGCATTAATTTGAGTACTAATAACAAATTAAATTAGGGTATGGAGCATGTAGAAAAAAATTAACATAGCCCCACTTGGACTGACGTTAATTTTGTACAAAGTTAAAATTTTACAGGGTCATAAACTGAAGAATGAAAAAGTTTATCTCAAACCTCAAAATGTGAAAGGGACTGAGTTTTAAGAGATATTTCTCTTAAATACATTGAAAAATCTAGGGTGCTATTGAACAAGGACAACCTCTTTTGAATTACCAGGCTCCCTATAGTTTACATAATGTCGATGGATTTTTCTAATAAAGAAATTGGGCATTAAAGGGAAAATAAAATACATACTAAATTTTGTTTTGTCTGATTAAAAAATATTTTTAACCCTAAGGAGAAAAATGATCACAATAACCTAATAGTAATCTAGAATAGAAAGCTAGCTGCAGCATCTGAAAATAAATATGTTTTTGAAAATAAATATCTTTATTAAGTTTATTTTAAAGTTATTTGAGGTTTTATGATTTGGTGCTTTGAGTTTTGTAAATGAAATAACCCAGCTGGCACATATAACAAAGTTCATTAAAACTAAACATTGAAGTATAAGATACTTTTCAATGCAAAGTGCACCTAGGTTCTAGATTTGCTGAAATTAAATTACCACCTGAGAAATGTTGGATATACTTTGGAATTAACACTGAAAAATATCAAATATCTCTCCTGATAATTTTATCTAAAGTGATTTATTGTAAAACAATAAGAGCTACAAATTCAGACTAGCTTAAAGAGATAACAGCCTAGCGTCTTATTGTCCTCTGCTGCCCAAAAAGTATGTTCTTTTAATACTGCACTTAGCTATAAAACGCACGTTTTTCCTTGGTAAAAAATAAAAAACTTTTCTGGATTATTTAATTGGCTAGTTCTAGGCTTTAAAGAAAAAAAACACAATTATTTGTGAAATATAGTGTTACATGACGGAAGAAAAATGAGGAAAACTTATTTGCATCTTCTTCAAGTTAGTCACAGTACTTTGAGGCTTCCATTCTCCACAGTTAGTGCAATTTCTTTTTCTACATGTCTCGGTAGCAAACAATGTAATTTAGACTCTAACCTGGCACGCTACAACCTCTGGCCTGCCCTTGAGCCCCTCCATTGCAAAGGTCTCCAGGTGCAGTCTGGGTAGCTGCAGGGTGAAGTCATTCCTACTTGCCGCAGTCCGTGACAGCGAGATCTGATCTCTGACCTAAAGGGAAAAAAATAGCATCAATGGTAATTCCCCTTCAGACACATTAACTGGGATGAACTGGGTCCCCTTGAGCCCACTGAGTGGACTTGCATTGATCGCTGGACCTGAAATCCATGAATAAATTTAGGACTAATTGATTTTTCGTTGCAAATAAATCTCTAATTCAGAGTACTGGGGGAGAATGTTAAGAAGAAAAAGCATCCTCCTGCTTGAAATGAGGGAGGGAAGGAGAGTCGCTGGAGCTCTTCTGATCAAGAGGTTTTGAATTATTTTTTCACTGTTCCACCCGCAGAAGAAAAAGGAAAGAAGGAAAAACATGCACAAAATCAAAAATAAACAGCAATCTCCTACTTATTCTCACTTTCTTAATAACATGTTTAATTTAACTGGTATTAACTGATATATATTAAACAAGATAGTTATTAGGTACTAGTCTTTGAAAAGAAAACTTCAATATGTACTCTAGACTAAAAACAAATATGCTCAACACACAAGGAGACTTAAAAATATACTAGCAAGAGGTCTGCTTGCCCTCTTTACTCTAAATTAAACTTGAGGCTTAATGATTAAATACATATAAACCAACTTGGTCACACAACTTCTAAATAAGATAATGGATAAAATTAGTAGTGTTTGTACTATATTTTAAGTATTCAGTAAGGTAACAATACAAACACATCACAGATACAGAGAATTGGAGAAACACCAATTCTCTAGCTAGCCTCTGCATCACATGCAGTTGATATTACACTGCCACCTTCTGGACAAATGAGAAATGCTCACCATATAATATAAACAGAAGAAAATGCTCAGAAACAGGTATTTTCATTTTTAATTTCCAAACTTAGTAAAAGCCTCAAAAATTCCACAGTTTACTTTTCTTTTGAGACCAGTGATCTCTCATCTTTAATCATACAGTTTAATGATAGCAGTTTTCATATGTATACGTATTTCCTAACTTTCCTTATACTTGAATAGGTTTTAAAAAATTATCTCTTTGACACCATATATTTGATAAATAGTATACAATTAGCTTAAAACCACAGGACAAAAAGAGTTTTTATGAGGTAGCAAAGGTCAAGAATGGGGAGAACTATCATTGCTCAAATAAATGTATTTATATCTCTAGTTTTATCTGAGCACTTTCATATGTAACTTGGCAATAATATATGATAGAAATCCCCACCTTCATTTTTCTATTCCAGCTTGTAAAACTGTTTGAATTATTTCTTACTTTATGAATGAACTATCATACTACATAGGGTTTCCTTAAATCAGCAAACATGCGCAAATACATGATGACATCTTTCATCGTTCGTGCTAATCTAGGTTATAAAAATCCGTATACTCTCAAGTTGAGCTGAAGAATTTCTGTCAATAAGTGAATGTCAAAGTGTATGCTGTAAAACATACACTATAATGCAATTTCTATAACAGTGTGAGTATGATATTCACGCTGGAGTCCTAATTCAGAATGTATATTTATCTGTAACAAACATTCTCCAGGCTTCAGTTAAGATGAGAATGCTTTTAACTCACTTAACAAAATAAAGCAAAGACATTTGTGAAATATGATTTAAGTTTTATATTTTATATGTATGGACACCTTCTCTTGCCTTTTTTTTTTTTGTCACCAATGTGCACTCAGATAAAAGAAAACATTAATGTGGATTAAGGTACTGAGAATTTATCAACATCAAACCACTAGTGTTTTGCCTTCTACCCTTCTGAACAACAGTCAATAGATCTAAATATTTTACTGCACCCTGGCCAATTCATTGTTTGATGTTTAAAAACTCACCCAGAATCAAAGAAAATTTATTAAATTTGAGCCCCCAAATGAGATACTATTAGCTTTGAAAGTCAAGTTTAACTGCGATATTGATGATTCTCTTTTTTCTGTGACAAAATTCACTAGGGAAATCCTGGATGTCAAAGTACAAAAGCAGATTGCTAATATGGGCAAGGGGGGGGGGGCGGTGGGGAGGCTATGAGCAATGTAGGTATAATCCACAACACACTCCAAGCACTGGAGGTCCTTTAACCCGATTAATATCAGGCACCATACTTCATCTGTGAAGCTTGACATACAGGAACACTAAGCCACATTTTATATTCTCTAAATAAACTTTCTGAAACAACATTAAGCCGGGGCATCTGGCATTTAAAACTGTGATTTATTGTCAAATTAACATTTTCACTACAACATTATTTAATTTGCCAAATGAAATAATTCTTTGTATTTGTATTAGATAGGGAAAAAACTCAAAATGCAGTTGTATTGCTAAACCTAATGATGGGCATCATAATTACAACATTATTTGAATAACATGCATGTGTTAAACTATCATTAAATTATAAATTATCTGTTGAATGTTGGCAGTGCCATCAAGAGACGGTGCCCCATGATATAATATTACAAATATTTCTACTAAAATTTAAGAGTTTTTTCCCACTTTGAAATTCAATCAAAACTTTGAAAATAGGCATCTAAAATAGTCTCCAAATATTTCAAGGAAAAGGATTTTTTTAAGTCTTGATAAAGGATTGACCAAGAATTCTTTTATTTTAATGGATAAAGGGAGTGAAAGCATCATGTTGAAAGAATACAAAACAGTGACACTGGGACAAGTGAAAATATAACGATGCAGCAAAGAGCAGGAAGGAAAGGTGACAGGGAACAGGAAAAATAAAGGGCGAAAAGGGGAGACTGTTCAGAAAGAATGCAAAAGGCAAGTCTCAGTACCAGTGTGTGGACAAGGATAAACAGGGAAGAGATTCAACACAGAACAGTAAGCAAAAAGACTCTCACCTTATTTCATTAAATTAGTTCTTAAGAAAAACAGAACAGCAGGCTGAGAACAAAGTGACTAAGAGCAGAAAAGAGATAAGTGGGACTTCTTTAGGAAATACTGCCCACTGGATACAAAATGGTCTTCCAAAATTGAGAATTTAAAGTAAATTTCTTTACTGTCAAAAAAATTTTGAAGTAACAATATCAGAACAATAAAATTATTTTTCTTCCTACAGGGAAAAGTAGGTTCACCTTTTAAAATAAAGATTTTAGTTTGAATTTAGGATTAGAACAACTATCATCACCTGTCTATGGATTAAATTATAATTTCAAATTAATCTGAAATTATAATTTCAAAAGCCAACATTTAATTCTGCTATAGTACATCATTATTCATCCTATCATTCAGATTCTATACCCTTTTTCCTCTGATTTATTTATATATGTGAGCAATAAATATATATATAATATTTTTCTACTTTAAAATGGCTAACAGTTCATTTTAACATATAATAAAATTTTTCAAAGAATTCCACAATATAAATCTCAACTGTAAAATTGTATACATTTTTATAACATTCTACAAAAACTGTACAATTTCATAATATTTTGATAAAGAATAAAGAAAAGCATACCTATATTACTCCACCCTAAATTTTTGATTTTTAGAAAGAGCAGTTTACTTTCTCCCTTTTGTATTACATACTTTCAGAAAGCAGATATTTCTCAAAGATATGCCATAAGAAACAAGAAAAACAGAGGCATATAGCAAAAAAAAAAAAAGAAACTTTTTAAGAAGCCAAAACATCGTTATGAAATATTTATTTTATTGTAACAATCCAGTTCCAGGATTAAGTGATTCTTAAGATCCATACTGTACTGTTCCTATTCCTGTGATTAGCGTTTTGTCACAAGCCACCAATCTTTCCTAATTTTCTGTACTCCTACCAAAACACACAAAAACTATTTCTGCTAGATACATCAACTATGAAATTAAACTAGCCATTTTTAGAAAAACTGCTCAACTCTCAAAATATGAACCTGCATCTTTTATCATGCACAGTTATAAAGCCCTCTGCACCCAATGTTCCAATTAATTTTTTAAAAATTCATGAAATATGGTACTAGTTGTGTTTTTACCAATAGGATACCCACGATGAAGCAGTAAGGGTTTTGATAAAAACTCAGATACATTTGAGAACACGTGTAAGAAGATGGACACAATGCCTGAATCTTGAATGCCTGGGAAAAGCAACTGATAATCGGACTTTTACATCATACTCCTGACCTGCCTAAAATTTTATTCATTCCAATCTATTATGGCCCCCAATACTTCAAAATAAACCTTTTTTACCAGAGAGATTTCCGTCATATACAGATCCCAACAATATTTCCTGTAACTTCCACTCTTAGCATCCTGTGTTCAGGTTTTACTATGCCTCCATTCCCTGCCTTCCTTTGTCCTACTTCCACCTCTGTACTTCCTTCCACTTCCATTGATTCCTTATTGCTTTCCCTTCTCTCTTTATTCTATTTTTCACCCTATACACTAGCAGCCTAGGCATTATTTTTCACCCTATGCACTAGAGTGCAGAGTGCAGTTGGCACACTACAGCCCAGGGACCAAATCCAGACCACCGCCTGTTGTTGTAAATAAAGTTTTATTGGAACACAGCCACACCCACTCACTTAGCTATTGTCTTTGGCTGCTTTCCTGCTACAAGGAGAGAGTTGAATAGTTGAGACAGAGACCATATGGTTCACAAAGCCTAAAATATTTACTATCTGGCCCTTTACAGAAAATGTCGGTCATCCCCTGCCTCAGAGGCATAGAAGACTATATTTTTCACCATCTATAGATTTTTTTTTTAAATGACCACATCTCATCAGAGAATGTATGAACAATTTCTAGTGAGTAAACCTTATATCACTAACACAGGGTGCCATCTCACAGATACGTCTGGCTCCTTCTTTCAAGTTTTACATAGTCCGGTATACAACTTGACAGGGTCTAACTTTCCTGGCCCAATGACTGATCACCACTCTAATACCTAAACAACAGAAAATTTGGCTAAACAAGTAGCATAGGCATACTGGAGAGCCTTTTATAAATACAGAGAGAAGGGAATCCGCCAGAGTTAACTATATACTCTGCAATAACACTAGCAGCAGAAAAAACCCTATGCATACAGAGGTTCTTAGTAAGCATGTGATCAAATAAGAACATCATTCCAAACTCGCAAATTCTACAAGGCAGTAGGAAAGAGAGGATAACAAAAAGATATTAAGACAGTTCCAGCACCCTGGTATGTGCCTAGTAATAGAAGCAGGGATTAAAGCATGTCAACGCAATGGAAATGACATTCACAAAATGGACAGTTACAACTAAATGGATATTTCCCTCTTTTACCTTTTCCTTAACTAATTAATTCCTGAAATGGATGGAGTACAGTACTATTCTTATTAGTAACAATACCACTAGCACTTCCAAAAGTACTTCATACTTTTCAGAGTACTCACCACACTACCTCACTTCATTCTGTCATCCACCTTGTGAAAGAGCTACTGCCATCCCTAATATGAGGATACTGTGTCCAGTGCTCCTAGCAACAAATAATAATGCCTCTAAATATCCACAATTAACAGTTAATAGATGAGGAAATTGCTCAAGATTTTGGTACTCCTTCCATTTCCCTACCTAAAAAGCAGCACTATCTTATTTTTCCTTTCCTTTGTCCCTTGTCTGGCAAGCTTAGCAAAAATGTGTGTCATATAAGTAGTTTTGTGATAAGCAGTGGAGACTATTATTGAAACATCCTTATTTTCCTCAGTAGTTTCATTGGACCTGTGGGCATTTTCATTCATTCATGTTTTTTCTCCCCCACCCGTCTTCCCTGTTCTCTCTCTCTCTCTCTCTCTCTCTCTCTCTCTCACACACACACACACACACACACACACACACACACACACACACACAATTATCATACTGGGAGACAAGTACCTGTGCAGCAATCATCCTTATACAATGGCCATAATCTCACATAGAAGATCCCCAAACTATGAGGTTCCAAGATGTGTGCAACAGTTCCAGCTGTGCTCCACACCTACAGGAAGGAGACCCTGGCACTCGCAGCAGGAGCAGGCGTTCCACTGGTGCTGCAGCAGGCACAGAAACCCCTCACTTGAAAAGAAGGAAGTGAGAAACTAGCCTTATTTTGCTGGCAGGTTATTTAACTTAACCTACAACTCTGGAGCAGAGCCAGAACTCTCCAATGACTGCCTGCTGCTGTCACCAGAAAAAAGGGCAAAATCCACCACTACCACAAACACCCCACATATTATAGTTCCATCCCAATTATGGAACTAAAAAACTGATCTTTTGAATCAAATTATCAAGCTGGCTACATCCCAATTAAGGATGTGAAAAACTGAACCCTCAAATCAAATTATCAAGCTGGAAAAATAGGGTGATTTAATCATGGGCATCTTATAAAGGCACTAGACAGCATGATAAATCTGTGGTGTAGGTTATATACCATAGAATGCACCTCATAAATAGATTACTGTGACCTTGAGTTATTTAAACAAACACAAAACCCATATTCAAGAATAGAGAAATGTATTTATGAATTGCTACAGTTTTCCACACAAAGATATTTTCTTTCCTAGGGTAAATTATTTCAAAGGGTAAAGACAGACGCACACTGAAATTAGTTATTTAGATGTGTTTAAGCTAAAAACTGGTAAGCACACGTACACGAAATTCTGTAGTCTCATCTTTAGTCTGTCAAGGTTTTTAAATCCCTCTTGAGCTGGAGTACCATTTTTAGCTTGGCTAGGTCAGAATGACACTGAACAATATGAATGATGACACACAAGACAGCTATATGGAAGAGTTGTCATCAGCAAGCCAGCTGTGCTAACACCTGTATGTCCTGCACAGCTGATCTTCAGAACCAGGATCAAGAAACTGAGAATGGAAAGGGGCTCAAAGATCATAAGTAACAGTTAGAGAGTCATTAATAAGTCACTTAAAGCTGGGTTATTAGAGGCAGATGACCATGTTTCAGCTTTAAAATAACTGTCAGTTTCATTAATTAAAAATTATTCTGTGGTCTTTGTATTCCTTGTAAATGCATTGAAAATTAAAAATCAAAGTTAACTATGTATTACCAAATATTGTCATTAACCATTTTTTCAGGTAAGATTATAAAATCACATTTAAAGATTTGGCTATTTAGAATCTTCACCTGTCAGATTCTATCTGACTCTATTTATTCCAGAATCCACTCTAACAACAGAAGTAATCATCTTTCTACTTCATGGGAGTTAAACTAGCTATTACCTATAAATTTGTTGTTAGCATATCTCTCTTTCCTAGGGACATCCTTATAATTGAATCTAGGCTTTCTCCTCTAGATCTTGATTAGGCAAAGTAAATACATATACTATTTTTGGCAATCAAAAAAATAAAGACACTATCAGCAAGACTTCCACTGGAATCTAGAGGTGGCTTTAGTTATGTTTAGAAACTGGGTGATGGTAAAAGTTTGACTCATTCAACAAACATTCATTAAGTGCCTACTGGGTACCAGGCACTGTGATAGATGCTGAGGATATAAAAATTAAGGAGACAGCAATTCCATCCCTCAAGGACTTCAAACTCTAGTGGCATAATTAATCTCTCAAAATGTATTTCCTAGCCTCCCATTTATCTATAATGTCTTGTTTCCTGTCAATTGCTATACCACCTTCTTTCTTTGCCAGAGAGAATTATGTTAATCAATCTCAAACCTTTACCTTTAGCCCTGACTTTTCCCCTGAGGTCCTGACTCACATATCCTGCTGATCACTCCATATTACCTTAAACTCAGTATTTCCAAAACAAAACTCATCACTGTCTCCCTTTTTCTCCCTAACAAAAAGAAAAAAAAAAAAGCAAAAAAGCCTGCTCCTCTCTTTGTTTTCCCAACATCTGTTAATCACACTGCCCATCTTGGGAGTCACCCTCCCCTGCCTTTCACATCCCCATGCGCCATTTTACTAAATGAGCTTCATATCCTTTCTTCTGACAGCACCAATCATCACTCTCCTGGTCCAAACCTTCACCAGCACTCATCTAGCCTACAGACTCACAGTTCTTAAAAACCACCTTCATTACTCAGTATTTCCAGTCTGCAGATGTGCCCCCCAGAGCCCCAATTCAGTACAGAAATCTGACCACATCACTCCTTAGCTTAAACCCTAGTTTAGTCTTACTTCCTCCATAATGAAGATCCAAGATTCTTAAAACGGCCAAAAAAAAAAAAAAAAAAAGTTCTTCCGTGACCTGGCTGCCACCTGCCTCATTCAGCACTCTCCTTGCACTTAATACTGAATTGAGGCTATCTGGCTATTCATGCTTCCATGCACTTGCACATGCTACTCTCTCTGCTGGAATGCCTTTCCCATCTTTCCTCATACTTCAAACCCTTTCCAGGCTTTAATTTTCTTCTAAGAAATTTCCAGCCAACCCTTGGGTTTTCTAAGCATGTCTTATAGATGAATAACCCTATCTAAATGGATATGGAACTGCATCTTATGGATGCATATTTACCATAGTATACTGGAATGACCTGTGTCTCTACCTTGAAGAAAGGGACTATGAGATATATACCTACCTACATACATACATACATACATACATATATATAATATTGTTGTTGTTGTTGTTTGTTTGCTTGCTTGTTTCCCCAAAGGCTGGTACAGTTTCTGGCCCATAATATACATTCAAAAAGCATTTGTAGGACTTAACTATTTACAGTAAATATTGTGTTTTATGTTGGAATAGAGGTTTGTTTGTTTTTTTTAAACCCCCCAAAATAATGAACAGCAAAAATGACAAACATATTTTTTTTTAGTTATTTCTGACATATACACTTTAAAGTAATAACTAGAATTATGATTTATAACATTATACCAGAACATATAAGATTTTTAGAAATTTCATGTAATCTCTGAAACATTTATATTAACATATTTCCATACAAATAACCCAATGAAAGTTTAGTATTAGTTGTTTTGTTTGTTTTTTTATACTGCAGGTTCTTATTAGTCATCAATTTTATACACATCAGTGTATACATGTCAATCCCAATCGCCCAGTTCAGCACACCACTATCCCCACCCCACCGCAGTTTTCCCCCCTTGGTGTCCATATGTCTGTTCTCTACATCTGTGTCTCAACTTCTGCCCTGCAAACTGGCTCATCTGTACCATGTTTCTAGGTTCCACAAACATGTGTTAATATACAACATTTGTTTTTCTCTTTCTGACTTACTTCACTCTGAATGTCAGTCTCTAGATCCGTCCACGTCTCAACAAACGACTCAATTTCGTTCCTTTTTATGGCTGAGTAATATTCCATCGTATATATGTACCACATCTTCTTTATCCATTCGTCTGTTGATTGGCATTTAGGTTGCTTCCATGACCTGGCTATTGTAAATAGTGCTGCAATGAACATTGGGGTGCATGTGTCTTTTTGAATTATGGTTTTCTCTGGGTATATGCCCAGTAGTGGGATTGCTGGATCATATGGTAAATCTATTTTTAGTTTTTTAAGGAACCTCCATACTGTTCTCCATAGTGGCTGTATCAATTTACACTCCCACTAACAGTGCAAGAGGGTTCCCTTTTCTCCACACTCTCTCCAGCATTTGCTGTTTGTAGATTTTCTGATGATGCCTATTCTAACTGGTGTGAGGTGATACCTCATTGCAGTTTTGATTTGCATTTCTCTAATAATTAGTGATGTTGAGCAGCTTTTCATGTGCTTCTTGGCCATCTCTATGTCTTCTTTGGAGAAATGTCTGTTTAGGTCTTCTGCCCATTTTTGGATTGGGTTGTTTGTTTCTCTAATATTGAGCTGAATGAGCTGTTTATATATTTTGGAGATTAATCCTTTGTCCGTTGATTCGTTTGCAAATATTTTCTCCCATTCTGAGGGTTGTCTCTTCGTCTTCTTTATGGTTTCCTTTGCTGTGCAAAAGCTCTTAAGTTTCATTAGGTCCCATTTGTTTATTTTTGTTTTTATTTCCATTACTCTAGGAGGTGGATCAAAAAAGATCTTGCTGTGATTTACGTCAAAGAGTGTTCTTCCTATGTTTTCCTCTAAGAGTTTTATAGTGTCCAGTCTTACATTTAGGTCTCAAATCCATTTTGAGTTTATTTTTGTCTGTGGTGTAAGGGAGTGTTCTAATTTCATTCTTTTACATGTAGCTGTCCAGTTTTCCCAGCACCACTTATTGAAGAGACTGTCTTTTCTCCATTGTATATCTTTGCCTCCTTTGTCATAGATTGACCATAGGTGCGTGGGTTTATCTCTGGGCTTTCTATCTTGTTCCAT
The DNA here is from genome assembly GCF_965194825.1 of Balaenoptera physalus. Taxonomy (NCBI): domain Eukaryota; kingdom Metazoa; phylum Chordata; class Mammalia; order Artiodactyla; family Balaenopteridae; genus Balaenoptera; species Balaenoptera physalus. The sequence goes on along the minus strand of NC_138886.1, from coordinate 65,332,392 downwards.
TGATCTATGTTTCTGTTTTTGTGCCAGTACCATATTGTCTTGATTACTGTAGCTTTGTAGTATAGTCTCAAGTCAGGGAGTCTGATTCCTCCAGCTCCGTTTTTTTCCCTCAAGATTGCTTTGGCTATTCGGGGTCTTTTGTGTCTCCATACAAATTTTAAGATGATTTGTTCTAGTTCCGTAAAAAATGCCATTGGTAATTTGATAGGGATTGCATTGAATCTGTAGATTGCTTTGGGTAGTAGAGTCATTTTCACAATATTGATTCTTCCAATCCAAGAACATAGTATATCTCTCCACCTGTTGGTATCATCTTTAATTTCTTTCATCAGTGTATTATAGTTTTCTGCATACAGGTCTTTTGTCTCCCTAGGTAGGTTTATGCCTAGGTATTTTATTCTTTTTGTTGCAATGGTAAATGGGAGTGTTTCCATAATTTCTCTTTCAGATTTTTCATCATTGGTGCATAGGAATGCAAGAGATTTCTGTGCATTAATTTTGTCTCCTGCAACTTTACCAAATTCATTGATTAGCTCTAGTAGTTTTCTGGTGGCATTTTTAGGATTCTCTATGTATAGTATCATGTCATCTGCAAACAGTGACAGTTTTAATTCTTCTTTTCCAATTTGGATTCCTTTTATTTCTTTCTCTTCTCTGATTGCCATGGCTAGGACTTCCAAAACTATGTTGAATAATAGTGGTGAGAGTGGACATCCTTGTCTCATTCCTGATCTTAGAGGAAATGCTTCCAGTTTTTCACCATTGAGAATGATGTTTGCTGTGGGTTTGTCATATACGGCCTTTATTATGTTGAGGTAGGTTCCCTCTATGCCCACTTTCTGGAGAGTTTTTATCATAAATGGGTGTTGAATTTTGTCAAAAGCTTTTTCTGCATCTATTGAGATGATCATATGGTTTTTATTCTTCAATTTGTTAATATGGTGTATCACATTGATTGATTTGCGTATATTGAAGAATCCTTGCATCCCTGGGATAAATCCCACTTGATCGTGGTGTATGATCCTTTTTACTGTGTTGTTGGATTCTGTTTGCTAGTATTTTGTTGAGGATTTTTGCATCTATATTCATCAGTGATATTGGTCTGTGATTTTCTTTTTTTGTAGTATCTTTGTCTGGTTTTGGTATCAGGGTGATGGTGGGCTCATAGAATGAGTTTGGGAGTGTTCCTTCCTCTGCAATTTTTTGGAAGAGTTTGAGAAGGATGGGTGTTAGCTCTTCTCTAAATGTTTGATAGAATTCACCTGTGAAGCCACCTGGTCCTGGACTTTTGTTTGTTGGAAGATTTTTAATCACAGTTTCAATTTCAGTACTTGTGATTGGTCTGTTCATATTTTCTGTTTCTTCCTGTTAAGTCTTGGAAGGTTATACCTTTCTAAGAACGTGTCCATTTCTTCCAGGTTGTCCATTTTATTGGCATAGAGTTGCTTGTAGTAGTCTCTTAGGGTGCTTTGTATTTCTGCACTGTCTGTTGTAACTTCTCCTTTTTCATTTCTAATTGTATTGATTCGAGTCCTCTCCCTCTTTTTCTTGATCAGTCTGGCTAATGGCTTATCAATTTTGTTCATCTTCTCAGAGAACCAGCTTTTAGTTTTATTGATCTTTGCTATTGTTTTCTTTGTTTCTATTTCATTTATTTCTGCTCTGATCTTTATGATTTCTTTCCTTCTGCTAACTTTGGGTTTTGTTTGTTCTTCTTTCTCTAGTTCCTTTAGGTGTAAGGTTAGATTGTTTACTTGAGATTTTTCTTGTTTCTTGAGGTAGGCTTGTATAGCTATGAACTTCCCTCTTAAAACTTCTTTTGCTGCATCCCATAGGTTTTGGATCATCGTGTTTTCATTGTCATTTGTCTCTAGGTATTTTTTGATTTCCTCTTTGATTTCTTCAGTGATCTCTTGGTTATTTAGTAACGTATTGTTTAGCCTCCATGTGTTTGTGTTTTTTACGTTTATTTCCCTGTAATTCATTTCTAATCTCATAGCGTTGTGGTCAGAAAAGATGCTTGATATGATTTCAATTTTCTTAAATTTACTGAGGCTTGATTTGTGACCCAAGATGTGATCTATCCTGGAGAATGTTCCGTGCGCACTTGAGAAGAAAGTGTAATCTCCTGTTTTTGGATGGAATGTCCTATAAATATCAATTAAATCTATCTGGTCTATTGTGTCATTTAAAGCTTCTTTTTCCTTATTTTTCATTTTGGATGATCTGTCCATTGGTGTAAGTGAGGTGTTAAAGTCCCCCACTATTATTGTGTTACTGTCGATTTCCTCTTTTAGAGCTGTTAGCAGTTGCCTTATGTATTGAGGTGCTCCTATGTTGGGTGCATATATATTTATAATTATTATATCTTCTTCTTGGATTGATCCCTTGATCATTATGTAGTGTCCTTCCTTGTCTCTTGTAACATTCTTTATTTTAAAGTCTATTTTATCTGATATGAGTATAGCTACTCCAGCTTTCTTTTGATTTCCATTTGCATGGAATATCTTTTTCCATCCCCTCACTTTCAGTCTGTATGTGTCCCTAGGTCTGAAGTGGGTCTCTTGTAGACAGCATATATATGGGTCTTGTTTTTGTATCCATTCAGCAAGCCTGTGTCTTTTGGTTGGAGCATTTAATCCATTCACGTTTAAGGTAATTATCGATATGTATCTTCCTATGACCATTTTCCTAATTGTTTTGGGTTTGTTTTTGTAGGTCCTTTTCTTCTCTTGTGTTTCCCACTTAGAGAAGTTCCTTTAGCATTTGTTGTAGAGCTGGTTTGGTGATGCTGAAGTCTCTTAGCTTTTGCTTGTCTGTAAAGCTTTTGATTTCTCCATTGAATCTGAATGAGATCCTTGCCGGGTAGAGTAATCTTGGTTGTAGGTTCTTCCCTTTCATCACTTTAAGTATATCATGCCACTCCCTTCCGGCTTGTAGAGTTTCTGCTGAGAAATCAGCTGTTAACCTTATGGGAGCTCCGTTGTATGTTATTTGTCATTTTTCCCTTGCTGCTTTCAATAATTTTTCTTTGTCTTTAATTTTTGCCAATTTGATTACTACGTGTCTCGGCATGTTTCTCCTTGGGTTTATCCTGTATGGGACTCTCTGCGCTTCCTGGACTTGGGTGGCTATTTCCTTTCCCATGTTAGGGAAGTTTTCGACTATAATCTCTTCAAATATTTTCTCTGGTCCTTTCTCTCTCTCTTCACCTTCTGGGACCCCTATAGTGCGAATGTTGTTGCGTTTAATGTTGTCCCAGAGGTCTCTTAGGCTGTCTTCATTTCTTTTCATTCTTTTTTCTTTAGTCTGTTCCGCAGCAGTGAATTCCACCATTCTGTCTTCCAGGTCACTTATCCGTTCTTCTGCCTCAGTTATTCTGCTATTGATTCCTTCTAGTGTAGTTTTCATTTCAGTTATTGTATTGTTCATCTCTGTTTGTTTGTTCTTTAATTCTTCTAGGTCTTTGTTAAACATTTCTTGCATCTTCTCGATCTTTGCCTCCATTCATTTTCCGAGGTCCTGGATCATCTTCACTATCATTATTCTGAATTCTTTTTCTGGAAGGTTGCCTATCTCCACTTCATTTAGTTGTTTTTCTGGGGTTTCATCTTGTTCCTTCATCTGGTATATAGCCCTCTGCCTTTTCATCTTGTCTATCTTTCTGTGAATGTGGTTTTTGTTCAGATTAGAGGTTTTAAGTGACTTCATTGTACAAGCAAATCCAAGAGCATCATCAAAAACCCCTGTAACTTCCTAGTCATTGGTCTAGTGTCACTTCAGCCTTATAAGTTTACAGGATTTATATATACAGGTATTCTAGAGTCTTCTGAGGCTTCAAGATTGTGACTTCCTGTTTTATCTTTTAGTCATCTTATTGAAAAGGCATCTGACACTTCTCATAAATGTTCAGCGGTAATTTTAAAGTTCATAGTACGCTATGATCATACATAGGAAACACTTTAGTTAATCCTTCCAAACTTATAGGACTCAAGCAATCTCTAAAAGCCTCAAAAATCCAGCCATTCTGCTAATTCAAAAATAATTTTAAAAAGACTACAAAAAATATTCAGATTCTTCCCCACATTCCAACTTTACCAAAATCGACTTACTTTCACCCACAGCTACAGTAAAACAAGACATCTCTCTGATAGTATCCAATAAATACTAACATAACTTAATTTTCTCATACCTAACCCTAAATAATCCAGACATTATCCTATCCATCCAACCATTACCCTGTCCTGAAAATTATTTTGATATAATTATTGTTCTTTCCCTCTTTTCCTCACAATAGAAATAATTAAGCATGTTTGGAGGGCTCTTAATTTTTTAAAAATTTCAATTCCTGAGAGGATATATTATCAGTAATATTATAAGCCTTCTGGTAAAATTATTAGGAAAATAAATGTATACAATTTTAGGGAGAGATGGTAGGAAAAATGGCAGAGTAAGGAACTCCAAAAGCCAGTCCCTACACAAAAGCAAGGAATAAACTGGCAAAATTTATCAGAATCAACTTTTTCAGAACTCTGAAAACTATCTGAAAGTTTACAGCAACCAGGTAAAATCTTAATCAAGAAAAATCACCTGAATCTTGGTATTTAAGGAACTCTCCACCAAAATACTAACAGACCACTAAGTTAACAGAACAGAGATTTCAGTGGCCACACATGACCAAGAATACAGACCTTATGAAATTAGTTCAGGAAGTCACTGAGCAAACAAAAACTACTGGAGTAAACAGCAACAACAAACACTAGGGTTGGGAGAGAATCTGATTTCCAGAGTTGTCACATTATATACTCAAAATATCTACTGTTCAACAAAAAATTTTGAAGTATGCAAAGAAATAAGAAGGTATGGCCCGTACATAAGAAAAACAGAAATTAATAGGAACTGTTCCTGAGGAAGCTTAGATACTAGATTTATCACACAATGACTTTAAATCAATTATTTCAAATGTGTTTCAAAAGTTAAAGGAAACCATGTACAAAGAACCAAAGGAAACCACAAGAGTAACATCTTCCAAATGAGAAATATAAATAGATAAAAAGCACAGAAAGGAACCAAATAAAAATTTTGGAGTTGACATATTCAGAGTGCTGGGGGAAAAAAATCGTCAATCTAAAATTCTATATCCAACAAAAATATTCTTCCAAAATGAAGGAGAAAGTAAGCCATTCCAAGATAAACAAAAAGCTGAGGGTGTTCTTTCCCACTAGTCCTGCCCTAGAAGAAAGGCTAAAGGGAGTCCTTTGGTCTGAAATGAAAGGACACTAGACAGTAACTCAAATCCACAAGAAGAAATCAAGAATACCAGTGAAGGAAACTGAATACATAAATATAAAAGTCAGTATTAATGTATTTATGATTTGTAACTCCTCTTTTTTCCTATATGATTTAAAAGACAACTACATAAAACAATACTTATAAACTATTTCAAACCATACAGAATTACCTTAGAACTAAATAGCAAAAAGATATCTGGAAAATGCCCAAATATTTTGGAAATTAAACAACACACTCTTAAACAATGAACAGGTCAAAGAAGAAATCACAGAGAAATTAGAAAATACTCTGAGAGAAATGAAAACAAAAACACAACATACCAAAACTTATGGGAAGCAGTGACAGCAGCGTTCACATGGAAATTTATAGCTTAAATGCCTACATTGAAAAAGAAGAAAGATCTCAAATCAATAACCTAACGTTCTATCTGAGGGAAGTGGAAAAAGAGGATCAAACTAAACCCAAAGCAAACAAAAGGAAGGAAATAATAAAGATTGGAACAGAGATAAACACAATAGAAAACAGAAAAATAACAGAGCAAATCAAGAAAACCAAATTTGGTTCCTTGAAAAGATCAACAAAATTGACAAACCTTAACTAGACTCACCAAGAAAAAAAGATTAATAAATTACTAAAATTAGAATTAAATTGGGGACATTTTACTACTGACCTTACAGAAATAAAACAATTCTAAGAAAATGAACAACTTTATGTCAACAAATTAGATAACCTAGATGAAAAAGATAAATTCCTAGAAACACATGAACTACCAAAGCTGAATCAAAAAGAAACAGAAAATCTAAAAAGATCTATCACAAGGAAAGAGATTGAATCAGTAATCAAAAAGCTTCCAGCAAAGAAAATTGCAGGACCAGACAGCTTTACTGGTAAATTCTACCAAAAATTTAAACAATTAACACCAATCTTTCTCAAAGTCTCCCAAAAAAATTGAAGTGGAGGGGCTACTCCTAAAAATTCATTCTATGAGGCCAGTATTACTCTGAAACCAAAGCCAGACAAAGATATAACAGGAAAACTGCAGACCAATATCTCTTATGATCATAGATACAAAAATCCTCAAAATATACTAGCAAACCAAATCTAGCAGCATATTCAAATGATTATACTCCACAATGAAGTGGTGTTTATACCAGAAATGCAAAGATGGTTTAACATATATAAGTCAATCTATGCAGTACACAACATTAGCAGAATGAAGATTTTTTTTTAAAAAAATCATCTCATTTGATGCAGAAAGAGCATATGACAAAACCCAACAACACCCTTTCATGACAAGAAAACTTCAAAATACTAGAAACAGGAAAGAACTTCCTCAATCTGATACAGGATGTCTATAACATTTAATGGTGCAAGACCAAAAGCTTTCCCCATAAGATTAGGAACAACACACAAGAAAGTCTGTTGTCATCATATAATCAAATGGCTAGGACTGGAAGTTCTAGCCAGGCAATTAGATGAAATAAAGGAATAAAGGGAGGGAGGGAGGGAAACAAAAGGAAAGGAGGGAGGGAGGGAGGGCGGGCATCCAAATTAGAAAGAGGTAAAACTATCTTTTATTTGTAGATATCATAATCTTATATACAGAAAGTCTTAAAGAATCCACAAAAAAGTTATTAGAGCTAATAAATTCAGCAAAGTTGCAGTATACAAGATCAACACCCAAAAATCAGTTATATTTTCATATGATCAATTGATTTGTCAATTGATATAGTCAACTGATTTTCACTAAGGCTACTAAGATTACTGAATGGAGGGAAAGGACAGTCTTTTTAATAAATGGTGCTGGGATAACTGGATATCCATGGAAAAGAGTGAAGTTGGATCCTTGCATCATACCATATACAAAAATTAACTCAATATGGACCAAAGACCTAACTATGAGAGTTAACACTATAAAACCCTTTGAAGAAAACACAGGGGAAAATCTTCATGACCTTGGATTTGGCAATGCATTCTTAGATATGAGACCAAACACATGAGCAACAGAAGAAAAAACTGGACTTCATCAAAGTTCAAAACTTTTGTTGATCAAAGGACACTAACAAAAAAGTGAAAAGACAACCCACAGAATGGGATGAGGGGGTATAGGAGTGACTGCTTAATGGCTACTGGGTTTCTTTTGGGGGTGATAAAAATATTCTGGAGTTAGATAGTTGTGATGGTTGCACAACATTGTAAATATATTGAAAGCCACTGAACTGTACATTTTTTAAATGCTTTAAATGGTGATTTTTTTTAAAGTTCAATAGTTATGTTTTTTCCAAAATACAACAAGTAGTTCAGAATTCAACTAAACAGAAAAGTGTGTGTATTAAAAAAAATGTACCTCATGAAAAGTTGTAATGATTTTGTTTTTCTCTTTGTCTTATTTTTCTTAACCCCAAATAACCTGAAATAAGCCGCCAAAAAGTTTCTTAATTAAATTTAACTTCTGGCCTCTATTTATAACAGCCATAAATAAAATATATTTAAATGTAATTTTTTTTAAAAAACTTCTGTTTCTTTGAAAAAAAAAGTATATGCTTTTAAATAAAAAATGACTAGCCTTCTTTATTAAATACTAGTATCAGTCCCAAATGGGATTTAAAAAATAATATACAGTCAACGGCTGTGTATAATACAATTTTAGGATTTAAAAAGTTGAATGTAATGCGTCAAATTTAAAAATTAACAAATATCCAAAAAGTAATCCCTTTTCCTAAAAGCAAACATGTTTAGTTTAAGTTCTTTAAAGTACAAGAAAATAATTTCTACATGAAAGTAAGTTCTTTTTATTTGATTATTGTGTCAGAAGTTAGTATTAAAATTCAATTCAGCAGGTTAAAATTTGGTTTTATTCTAGAATAAAATAACTATTTATTCTAGAATAACTGGTACATACCTTGTATGTATGTGCTTAAGAAATATGAATAGCTATACTATTTGACTATGTACAGTAAACTATGCTGAAGAGCTTGGATGTAACCACAGTCATTTTTACTGTACCATGAAAGAGCCTGGACCCTCCTTCTATATCACTCTTAGATTCTCCAAGACAGCAAAATGCCACTGGACAGTCCACAGTGGCCAAAGAAAATAAACCTGCAAACTCTGGCTTGAAGACAGGTGGGCTGCACCTTCCTGAGAGCTTCAGAGGGACCCTCTGGGTCTCTTCCTTATCACCCATTCGTTCTCACCCATACTTCGTAGAAAAGAGAATTAGCCCAATAATCAATTAGCCTTTCCTAAATTTTCACTTCAAGCTTGAAAAGTAATTGATAATTTAAAAATCACTATACATATAGAAATTTCCAAAGACTTAAATCAAAATAACTAACTATTACATCTGAAGGGAGATTAAAAAGCCATAGAGCAAAAGTAAATCTACAGTGGTTGTAGGCCAATTCTGCAGACATCTTTCTTTCCATATGACAAGAAAATCAAAAGAACTGCAAATGAAGAACTGTATGATTACAACTGTCCTGTTGCAATCAGTCTTTATTGTATTTAAAATACATATTTTGCCATTCTCATAATGAAAGGGTAAGGTGCAACATTTATATTTCACATTGGTGATGGTTTTTGTTTGATGTCAAAGTCCATTCCCAAGACAGCTGCTATCCAACATTACTTTCCTCTGTCTGGGGAGATGACAAACAATTGATTTCAAAGGCAACATTAACTGCTATAAAATGGTATGCCATATACATGACATAATTTATTTTTCCTATCCGAAGTCTCACCACATACCAAAAAAAAATCTAACCAAAGATGTCTCTTTTCCTACAAACCTAAATTTCAGATTTCTAGCATATATGGATTTGATGTGATTGTATTTAAACTGTATGGACAGGCTAAATTTTTTTAAGTAGGAAGGAGGAGAAATCACAATTTCAAACAATATTGCTTAAAAATAGCACTCAGAGTATTAGGTTCTTTTTTTCAGAATACTTTCTGTGAGTCACTTTTTGCTAGTCACTTTCAACATCAAAGAATACAGAGGTCCATTGTTTTTAAAATGTTAAAATGTATTAAATATTAGTTTATTGATGTTATTTTGTATTTCCTTAACAGGATTAGTTTTTAGGATATTTTTAAGAGATTTAAAAACTATATTGTATAAAAAATTTGATTCACAAAATTATTCTAAATATGATTCATTCATAAATTCCATATACCTTAAAAGTACTAGGTATTTACATTATTCCAACAAATTGTCTGTTAAACAATAACAGAAACAAATAACATTTCTCTACTTTTAAATAATGAAATAATGAGACATCTTTGAATCTGGAGTGCTAACAAAATACACACACACACACACACAGTCAGTATTGAGTCAATACTTAACAATATTAAGTTTTTAGTAATATTGTAATATCCTTATTATGCTGTTCATCACTACAAACTAAAAGTCAGTTTATCATACAGAAGTAATCAAATTGAAAATAACAGACTATTATTAAGTATATTCAATTTTTACTTTAAGAATATATTCCTATAGAAAGGTGAATTACAACTTGAAAAACATTACTGCCTAGGTTAAGGTATATGAGTACTGCCAAATACAATACTTTATGTCTCTCTCTATATATTAATCTATGTATATAGGATAGTAGGTTTAAGAGTGGTAAGAGGTTAGACAGTGTGGTCAAACATTTTATCATTATGAGACATATATGAATCTTAACGACCTCTAGTTCAGTCAGCAAAGACCACAAATAACTCAAGTGCAATTATACCAGTTTGGGGAAACCACTATTTTCATAGTTTTATCACATACATAAAGTGAATTCTGAAAAAAGTTATGCAATATAGCATTGTTCAATACAAATTTTCAGTCATTTGAAAGGATCCTTTTGTTAATTTATTTTTAAAGAAAGCTACAAAATGAATTAAAGTACTTTGCAGTTAATAAAATTAATGACTAGGAGAACTGTGTCATAATACAATTTGAACAATATTGAAGAAAAATTATAATACCTTATGAAGCACATTTTCTACTGTTCTCATATGATTAGCAACACATTCTTTGTCTCTAGAAACAAAATAAAGATTAGGTATTAGTAAAACCCAAAGCTTACTATAATTGCTACACATTTTAGTATAAGTGACTATTATTGAAAAATAAGGGTTGGTTTTTCCTAAAGTGTAAAACCTAACCATATTCACTAGTATATTTCCACATTTAATTCTTATCTTCAGTTATACTGCCTGCCAAAAATTAGAGGGGGGAAAAATTCTTATGGATATTTTCAAAGTTAAAAGAGAGTGAAAAAGAAAGAAAGAAAAAAGAAATCATGATTACATTATTGATTTACAATGTGCTGAAAAGGCTAAACGTGCATTCTTTTGGCTTCTAATGAAAAAGACTTCAGAAATATTAGTGGTAGAGATATAAATGGTCATACTGGGCACAATAATATTTTCCCTTCTCCATGGGTTTTTTGTGCTATAATAATTACACAACAACCTTCTATGGCCTTGACTAGAAATATGCAAAGTTACTATTTTCTTCTCTAGCCTTGTATATTGAGTTTAGCCTTTATGATGAAATTAAAAGTTGGGATGAGAATGCTGAAGACAAAATTTTAATGGTGAATTATAAATTGAAAACTGTAAATAATGCATTAGCTCTCCAAATTTCAAATTAGCTTTCTTTAGTGTTATAAGAACATGTGCCCATGGTCACAGATCTCAGACTTGACAAATTCCTGAATTACCAGCAGGATTGTGAAGGCACAATATAAATCTAGAGGGTTTTATAATCTTGTTTTCATTAATCTTAGAATTTTCAATGCTCTGAGACATACTAAAAATTACCTATGCTAAGCTTCTCATTTGACATGAGGAAACTGAGACTGAAAAATGACAGCAAAAAGCTGATTCAGTCAAACTTATATTTTTAAAAAATGACAATTACATATAACTAATATGGTAGTATACTGTTACAGAGCTTTACAATTTTCCAAAAATGTATTGGTGGGTATTCAAACATGCCAATATTGTGGCATTGTGTAAACTCATTTTTTCATTATCTGTGAGCAATATCCCAAGCCCACTGACAAAGCTGTGGGTATCCTAGGATTGCAAACTGCCCGTTTTATGATTTAGTTTACACACTACATTCATATTTCTTATGTTTTGCTTAACAAGAGTTTGTCTCCAAACATTTTTAAGTTATAGTTATACATTTGCAAATATATATATACATACATATATGTATATATATGTGTGTATGTATTTGCAAGTACAGGAATCCAGAATTCCAAATTTAGAAAACACTGAGTTTATTAAAATTAGATGTTTAATCCATAAATAGATTTTCTTTAAGCCATGCTGTTGTAAAAAGGACAGTCTTAAAGTACTCCATGAAATCTGATGTGGGGAACAGATAAAAATACCCAAGAGAACTGTTCAATGTGAGCTTCACAGTGTATGTCAACTTGATTACCTGGTAAAGGGAAACACTCTCACCACATTTACATAGCTGCCCACTCTGAAAACTGCGTATTTTTCTCTATTTAACATATTTGAATATACAGCTATAAAATTAAATGAATTTTCCATGATCAATATGTTTTTATTGCACTTAAAAAGATGCTACAATACACATGTTGGTTATATACTAACATTTCTTTATGGAAATATTACTTGCAATATTAGTATATTATAATATATGCAGAGGAAAATTTGGGAGGCAGTGGGGCAGAAAGGGATGAGAAATATGTGATAGGAGAAACTATTCAAAACTTTAAAATAAAGAGTCTTATATCTCATGTTAATGAAAACCTGGTTTCAAACATGTAATGCTACAACAGAACCTAAAATACACAGCATTAGAGGTTATATAGAAACTTATTCTTTTCTAAGGTTTCTCAATAAAATATACATTTAGTATATTAAGAGTTTTCTTTTTTGAGGATATATCAGAGAATTTCAAAGAGAGACAGCTGTACTTTTGTTTTCTAACACTGTATTATCCAGGGCTAAAACCCAGAGCATGAAAGTAAGAATTGATCTTTTGTCTGTTTTAAGTGATCTCCCCAAGGTCCAAATGCTCACTTGGCTGCCATGCGGAGGGCACTCTCTGCATCATGGATGTTCTCCTCCAGTCGACGCTTGTCCTGCTCCAGCTGGGTAAGATGTCTATTGAGCTGACGCAGAGATTGATCTTTTCTTCTCAGCTCCATCTTTGCCTCGGAGAGACTCTGCAAGCAGACAGAAAACAGAGTTACCTGTCAGCCCTGATAATTAACTTCAATTTATGCCATAGGCTATTAAACAAAGAAGGATACAGACTGACTGAGAAGTAGACTTGGGTCATTACACTTCAAGGTTTAACAAATTTTCTGCAAAAAATTTTACATACTTACTAATTAGAAATGATAGAACTGGTAAGATTTTGAAAAATGTTTAGCTGCAAAATACAACTCTGTTTTGTTTTTTTAAATACTGCAAGGCAAATACATTCTATTCTTACTAAAAATATCTGATTATTAAAAACCTCAGGTTGCATTTTCTTTTAATGATAAAAAATAAAGATTTCAATGGAAAAAGCACATGAAATTTAGAGTCTATTTAAAACAAGAACTATCATATGCCAAAGTACATGTGTGATGGAGAGGAAGGTAGATTAGGATACCTATAAGAGAATGGGGAACCCAAAATTTAAAAGCACCACTACTATCTTTTTAAATGTATCTATAACAGTTATGTTGCTATACACATCTCAGTGAACAAACACACTGGACTCGAAAATAAAATTCACTTATTTCCCATAAAAAACTCTCATGTCAGAGAAAACACAAACGTGATCAACATGTTTCAACAGAGAGAGTTATAAACAATACTTGCATTTGGAATTATGTTCCATAAATATTTTCCTAGTCAGAGAAGCACAAAATTTGTTGATTGATATTTGCTATGTGCTTTAATCTGAAATATTCACTTAGCACAAAAATTTCAAGATACAAGAGTACAATTTCATCTTGGAACTTTAAGGCTAAAGGTCTTAGACTCAAAAACTCGTAAGTTAAAGGAGTATTTTCTTATTTTAAATTCTAGGATGTAAAATGATATAGGGATCAGAGGATCCCTTAGCACTAAAAATCTGCTCATTTCTTTGCCTATGAAATTTCTAGAATATAAGCTTATCAACCAGTTTTTCAATTAAGTTTGTTGGACAGTGAACTAAATAATTGATTGCATACACACAATATTTTTTCTAATTTCTAAGAGTGTAGCCACACATTAACATTCACAACTATGCTTCAAATACCCAGTAAAGAACAACCAAGATGCAATAATTTCATGTTTAAAACTCTTCTAATAATATTATTTTAATGCACTCACAATAAGTAGTATAAAAACTCAGGCTGCCTGCATGGAGCTAAAACAATTAATTCACTCTGAACACTATGAATTGAAAGCAAAACCAGGTTTGTTTGTTTGTTTTAACATCTTTATTGGAACATAATTGCTTTACAGTGGTGTGTTAGTTTCCGCTGTATAACAAAGTGAATCAGCTATATGTATACATATATCCCCATATCCCCTCCCTCTTGAGCCTCTCTCCCACCCTCCCTATCCCACCCCTATAGGTGGTCACAAAGCACCAAGCTGATCTCCCTGTGCTATGCAGCTGCTTCCCACTAGCTATCTATTTTACATTTGGTAGTGTATATATGTCAATGCTACTCTCTCACTTCGTCCCAGCTTACCCTTAAACCAGGTATTTTTAAATGCTAAAAGAAATTTAATTCAGTATTTCACTTTCAAACAGTCAAGTTGCTGTCAGATAAATACAAGTCAAAAAACGAGCAATAAGCAAACTGTGACTACTTTTTAGATATTATGTTTTGTTTTAAATCTTTAGTACTAACAGATCTTTAAGAATATCCCACTATGGAAATAGTCACTGATTCAAACCAACTTAAAAAGGCAACAAAGAATAGATTTGAAAAGCCGTGCTAAACCTACTTATTTTGTGCCAATGTTAAGATATTTAAAGGCACTGAAGTATCATGAGATTTCTTTCTTTAAAAAAATAAAACCCATTTGAGTCCTTTTAAAGGCAATATTTCTGACATCTTTCAGGTAATAAAAAATGCTATTTTTCAGATGTGAATATAAAATTAATGATCCACCACCAGTTACACATAAAGCTTGAGTTCTTTTTCCAACAGAAATAATAGAATGTGTCACTCCATTCAAATTCTCTTGCTCAGTAATTCTTATGACTAGAGGTGTATATTTGTGAGGGATGTTCAGGATATTGATTCCAGCCTTGCCCAGAGTGAAGCTCACTGGTCCAATCTGAGAGAACCCATGACCTTAAAATCACTATAAAACCATACTGGACTTTTCAGCAATTCTATGATATCCTTCCAAAGAAGATATAACTCATAGAATTAGAATCTCCACTATATATCTAAATCTTCCAGTTTCCATCAGTTTTCATCTCCTTCTCTCAGGGGCAATGGCAGGGAGCCACCAAACTCTTCTAAAGCTTGCACTATTTCAGAGGTACAGCTGAATAGCCTACTCTAAGACTGAAATTACAGACAACAAACAAAAAAATGGTATAAATAAGGTGATATGGATCATACTTCCTTAGTGTAAAAATGAAGAGATAATGGTTTTTGAAAAAAGAACAATCATAGTTATATAACTTATGGACACAGCAGTCTCATTTTAAAGAGCTGAGGAACATCACAATGGAATCTATATACATCAATGAGTCCTAAGGTTCGTGGTGATGTATGCAAAACACCAAGACATAAAAAGATTCAGTAATATGTCTTTTCTCTGATGTTCACATTTTTGTGTTTGATGACAAAAGTAGAATCCTCACAAAAATCCTAACACTAAGCTTTAAAAAAATAAAAACATATTCATGTGTGTGTGTGTATATATGATTTATATACATACGTACCTATACCATATATAATATATATTACAGACACATATAAAATTTTAACTTCAGCTTTTCTTTTCTCCTGTTCAGATTTATCTAATTAAAACCCATGATAAACTTTATGGACTCTAATATTTCCAACTGAAGGACTGAAACCAAGAGGGTGTACCTCTGGGCAGCTAGGCAATGATGATAAGCAAGCAGGTTAGCCACTAATTTCTCAACGAGGGCAGACTGTGAAAGTGTGATGTCCTGATATCCAAGAAACTGTTCAGGGGAGAATAGGATAAATCAAGTTTAATAACTCTGCTCCTAATTGTTCCCCCAATGCTCAACTCTAATTACTTGGAGAACTCTCCTGACTGTCACCTGATATTAAGTTGTTGGAGGCTGAGCCTGGAACAGCAAGATAATCAATAAACATTTAGTGGGGAGAAGAATGAAGATCCTGTTAAGCAGTGGGAACCTGCAGCACCCAAAGCCCTTCTGCTCATGAGAAAACCTATGGGACAACCATAGCGATTGCAAAGCAATAATCCAAAGCACTGTTTTTAGGCCTTGAGGCCTTTAGGCAACAGTACATTTGAGGAAAAAAGGTTAACACGGTCACCCTAATTACAGCCCACTTTCACATACTTCATATATAAGCGAAGACAAGCCAATTAGGTAGAAAGGAAGATAAGGGAAGTTTTATTTGTATACTAATTAAACCCCTGATGAAATTAAAGGAAAAACATACAGCTCTGTAATTGTGTCTGAGAAAGGTCACTTCAGGTTCAGTTATCAGAACAGCACAGCCTTGAGATATTTCACTTAATCCACAATACAGCCCTCATTTTGTACTCCGCTCTTAGTATTTACCAAAAAAAAAAAAAAAAATCAAAGCCTGATACTGCATTTATCTTTAAACTATGTTTTGACCAATTTTAGCTGCTAGAAAGTTAATGCTAAAAATGATAACAAAAGTTTAAAAGAAAATACACCATCTACACAAGAACCAATGCCACAATACTATTTATCAAACATTCCGAGTTTTCACTTTAAATCCAAAATGTTTTAAAGCAAAATTTTACAGCAAAATTCAAAGCTTACTATATTTCAGAAGCTATTCTGCAAGATATTTATTGTATTTCTTTTAAGATAATGATCTCATTGCTCATGTACACCTCTCATAGTCCAGGAAAAAAAGCCAGTGCTTTCACTAAACTACTCTTATAAGAAGATATTTTTACAACTGGTTGTTTTCCTAAGATTGTCATGAAAAGCTATGTACTACTAATGAAAGCTGGCAATGGGACTTCCCTGGTGGTCCAGTGATTAAGAATCCGCCTGCCAATGCAGGGGATGCGGGTTCGATCCCAGGTCGTGGAACTAAGATCCCACATGCTGTGGGGCAACTAAGCCCACATGCTGCAACTACAGAGCTCACATGCCACAACTATAGAGCCCGCGTGCCACAACTAAGACCTGACGCAGTCAAAAATAATAAATTTTTTTTTTAAAAATAAATAAATAATGAAAGCTGGCGGGAAAAGTATGGATACCAAGGAAGTAGTTAAGTACAGAGAAAGCTTAGGGACAGAATGCAGGATAGATGTGAATATTAAAATATCCACACATTTTTAAAATGTCTTTTCTTATCTAGAGTTTCTGAACATATGTTACTACTGAATAAGCACAAATTATTTTCTTAAGTCATACATAATTTCATATTTCTTAAGCTTTAAACATTTATTAAGGTTAACAATTTTTTAAAATTAATTGTGAATATAAATTGAATTCTATTACTTTGCACCTATGAAAACATTTTGTACAGTGGAATTTTTTAATAACAGCTTTATTGAGATATAATTCACATACCACATAATTCACACTTTTAAAGTGTACAATTCAGTGGGTTTTATTATATTCACAAAGCTGTGTAACAATCACCAATGGAGGTGTTTTTTGAAGGGAAGTTCTTAAAAAAAAAAAACTTATCAAAACAACATGGCAACCTAAATGTAGTATATCTCATTATTTCACGGCAAGCTCTAATTTTAAATGACACAAGATATACAAGGTTTATAATTTTGTTTAGTAATAGTTTCAAAAGTATAAAATTTATAACATGAATTCCCTGAATCAGAATATTTGCTTAATAAATGTGGTATTTAGTAGAAAAGTTAAAGTTCCCTGAAAGAGTGTACACAACTCTCCAATTATTATTTCTGGATGTTAAGGGAATCATCCAACATAGTTCTTTTTCATAAGAGTACAGTACTACACTGCTTTAGACCATTAGGTCAGCTAGGAAGACCAAGCCCCAGGAGATATCGCTTTTATAGATTTTCTTTTGTCTAATGGGAAATATCTATGGATCCACATTCCTACAGACTAAAAGCTAATGGCTTATTCAATTTGGTATAAAAGTTAGTCATAGAAAATGTAAGACAAGACAACAACACAAGTGTTATGAAGAACTAAGCTACATTTCCTAGGTTAAGAAAAAAAATCTGTAACATTGTTTTTCTAAAATTTTACTACTGTCCAACTGTAACTTTTGAATAAACATTCCTAGATCGTGATAAATTGGGTAAAACATCTCAGGGCACTAAAACTAATGTTGGAAAAGGAAATGGCACTGTCTTCAGCCCTACCGTTATAATGTGACAACTAGAAAATTATATTAATCAAGAATTAGTAGCTGCTGGGTAGGTCAAACTACACAGGCTGCCACAGAAAGTATAAATTTAAAATGATACAACCACCAAATTTACAATTGGGTACACAAGTTAGGGATGAAACTAAAGAATGACATATTTTATAATAAAGCTTGAAAATCTATGAGATAAGCAATTAGAGAATTTATAATAAATATACAATAGTCAAAGATGTTAGTATGTGGTAAAATTAATACATGAATAAATTTCAGTTTTGGTAGTCTATATTTTATATGGATAATCTGAATTAAAATTTCTGCAATTTTAAGTTTTCTTAAGGACATTATCTTTTACTATTTTCTAATAATAGTTCTATGCAAAACATAGGTGACATTAATAAACTGAAGTTAAAGATCAAATAACTTACCCACTTTGGGGTTCAGTAAATGACAGCCCTTGTTAGGATTCACATGTCTAGTAAGACAACAGATCTGAAAGTGTCCTATAAACCATAAAAGGCTACATAAATTTATTATGCATAATTAATGCAATACTTACACTTCTACATGTAGTGTCATTACATAGTCTTCTTTAAATCCCCACTTATATGTGGCAACTTATGAGTTTCTATATTATTTCTATGTCATCGTTTATATATATGCATATGTATAAACATACATAAATTGTTTAAAATAACTATTTCTATCACACTTGAAAAAGATAAAATAACATTAACAAAAAAAAGTATAAAATAAGTCACTTTAGGGCTTCCCTGGTGGCGCAGTGGTTGAGAGTCTGCCTGCTAATGCAGGGGACGCGGGTTCGAGCCCTGGTCTGGGAAGATCCCACATGCCACGGAGCAACTGGGCCCGTGAGCCACAATTACTGAGCCTGCGCGTCTGGAGCCTGTGCTCCGCAACAAGAGAGGCCGCGATAAGTGAGAGGCCCGCGCACTGCGATGAAGAGTGGCCCCCGCTTGCCACAACTAGAGAAAGCCCTCGTACAGAAACGAAGACCCAACACAGACATAAACAAATAAATTAATTACTTAATTAAAAAAAAAGTCACTTTTTTTTTTTTAACATCTTTATTGAAGTATAATTGCCTTACAATGGTGTGCCAGCTTCTGCTTTATAACAAAGTGAATCAGTTATACACACACAATATGTTCCCATTTCTCTTCCCTCTTGCATCTCCCTCCCTCCCACCCTCCCCATCCCATCCCTCTAGGTGGTCACAAAGCACCGAGCTGATCTCCCTGTGCTATGCGGCTGCTTCCCACTAGTTATCTATTTTACATTTGGTAGTGTATATATGTCCATGACACTCTCTTACCCTGTCACATCTCACCCCACCCACTCCCCATATCCTCAAGTCCATTCTCTAGTAGGTCTGTGTCTTTATTCCCGTCTTGCCACTAGGTTCTTCATGGCCTTTTTTTTTTCCCTTAGATTCCGTATATATGTGTTAGCATACTGTATTTGTTTTTCTCTTTCTGACTTACTTCACTCTGTATGACAGACTCTAACTCCATCCACCTCATTACAAATACCTCCATTTCATTTCTTTTTATGGCTGAGTAATATTCCATTGTATATATGTGCCACATCTTCTTTATCCATTCATCTGTCGATGGACATTTAGATTGCTTCCATGTCCTGGCTATTGTAAATAGAGCTGCAATGAACATTTTGGTACATGACTCTTTTTGAACTATGGTTTTCTCAGGGTATATGCCCAGTAGTGGGATTGCTGGGTCGTATGGTAGTTCTATTTGTAGTTTTTTAAGGAACCTCCATACTGTTCTCCATAGTGGCTGTATCAATTTACATTCCCACCAACAGTGCAAGAGTGTTCCCTTTCCTCCACACCCTCTCCAGCATTTATTGTTTCTAGATTTTTTGATGATGGCCATTCTGACCGGTGTGAGATGATATCTCATTGTAGTTTTGATTTGCATTTCTCTAATGATTAATGATGTTGAGCATTCTTTCATGTGTCTGTAGGCCATCTGTATATCTTCTTTGGAGAAATGTCTATTTAGGTCTTCGGCCCATTTTTGGATTGGGTTGTTCGTTTTTTTGTTATTGAGCTGCATGAGCTGCTTGTAAATCTTGGAGATTAATCCTTTGTCAGTTGCTTCATTTGCAAATATTTTCTCCCATTCTGATGGTTGTCTTTTGGTCTTGTTTATGGTTTCCTTTGCTGTGCAAAAGCTTTTAAGTTTCATTAGGTCCCATTTGTTTATTTGTGTTCTTATTTCCATTTCTCTGGGAGCTGGGTCAAAAAGAATCTTGCTGTGATGTATGTAATAGAGTGTTCTGCCTATGTTTTCCTCTAAGAGTTTGATAGTGTCTGCCCTTACACTTAGGTCTTTAATCCATTTTGAGTTTATTTTTGTGCATGGTGTCAGGGAGTGTTCTAATTTCATACTTTTACATGTACCTGTCCAATTTTCCCAGCACCACTTATTGATGAGGCTGTCTTTTCTCCACTGTATATGCTTGCCTCCTTTATCAAAAATAAGGTGCCCATATGTGTGTGGGTTTATCTCTGGGCTTTCTATCCTGTTCCATTGATCTATATTTCTGTTTTTGTGCCAGTACCAAACTGTCTTGATTACTGAAGCTTTGTAATATAGTCTGAAGTCAGGGAGCCTGATTCCTCCAGCTCCATTTTTCGTTCTCAAGATTGCTTTGGCTATTCGGGGTCTTTTGTGTTTCCATACAAATTGTGAAATTTTTTGTTCTAGTTCTGTGAAAAATGCCACTGGTAGTTTGATAGGGATTGCATTGAATCTGTAGATTGCTTTGGGTAGTAGAGTCATTTTCACAATGTTGATTCTTCCAATCCAGGAACATGGTATATCTCTCCATCTATTTGTATCATCTTTAATTTCTTTCATCAGTGTCTTATAATTTTCTGCATACAGGTCTTTTGTCTCCTTAGGTAGGTTTATTCCTAGATATTTTATTCTTTTTGTTGCAATGGTAAATGGGAGTGTTTTCTTAATTTCACTTTCAGATTTTTCGTCATTAGTGTATAGAAATGCAAGAGATTTCTGTGCATTAATTTTGTATCCTGCTACTTTACCAAATTCATTAAAAAGTCACTTTTATAAATAGGCCATATGGAGGATGATTATGAAAAAATGGAGTGGATGAGCAATGAAAATGCACCTTTAAAATTTCAAAGTATGCTATAAGATTTTGCTGTATGCTTTATGATTATTGGCACCACATTCTCACATGTTCCTTTGAAAACGTTCTCCTAAATTCCATCAATATAAAAGGAAAAAAGTTAATCCTTCCCAGTAAACTAACTGAAAGTGATCAATAGTAAAATATAGTGGAAAGAAAAGGAACCTCATAAAAGTGTTCAAAACATTTAATGCTGTTTGTTCCAAGCCTCACATAGTACTACAAAACTCTGGTAGACTAAATGTGTTAGATAATAATGAGGTAAATGGGGAGAGAAATAGTTAAAGGACATTTTAAATGACAAAAAGAAGGAGGATAATAAAGAGGATCATGAGAGCCCTCTCAACAGGAAAACACACTCAGAAAAGTACAGAACAGACAAGCAGCAGCTAGATTTATTGTGACACATGGCATGTAAGCAGTAATGTGGCAGTAATGTTTTCTCAGAGTATAAAACAAACTGCACTTGGCTGCACTACAGACCTCAGGAGACAGAAACTAGCTGCAGGTGACAGCCACCATGATGCTGCTATAATAAAATCAGCTCTTATACGACCTCTATGTTCTCTCAATGAATAGGTAAGAAATAAACGGATGGAATACAGTAAGTCCTTCTGTTAGACTTTATCAGCTACAGACTACTCAGCAGGTTCTAAAAACTTCACCCCGTTGACAATCCTTAGCTATGTGGAGGTCCAAAAAGCTTCAGAATTCCCTGGCAATACTTTAAATGAGTCAAGCTATGAATTAGGTTGCAGAAAAATATCATTTAGAATATAAATACTGCTTTTAAATCATTTGAGAATTACCTAAAACAAATGTCTACTAAGAATTGAGAAAATATGAATAATTTATAAAGGGCTTCATAGAGTTGGATTTCTGACATTTAAATAAAAAGGACTTATTGTCAGAAGAATTTTTCAATTTCAAGAATTCTTTTTGTGATGTAATTGAATAGGGTAGATAATCCTATACAATAATTAAAAGACCTTTACATTAATATTTTTATTGTACTACAGAATTTAAATGACTATCTTGAATTCTTGAATATGTTATATATTAAATAATATTAATAAAAGTAAATCCAATATCAGCTGAGTAAAAATCAATTACTTAAGAGAATCTGAAGGTCAATTTTAAATTAGAAGGGACTTCCCTGGCGGTCCAGTGGTTAAGACTTCACCTTCCAATGCAGGGGGTGAGGGCTTGATCCCTGACCGGGAAGCTAAGATCCCACATGCCTCGCGGCCAAAAAACCAAAACATAAAACAGAAGCAATATTGTAACAAATTCAATAAAGAGTTTTAAAATGGTCTACATGAAAAAAATCTTTAAAAAAACGTTTAAATTAGAAAAATAAACTTAGGTTTTTTTAGACTTAAATGTAGACAAAACAAAATCTGAGTTTTTGCTTAAAAAATTTATTCATCAGGTGAACTTTTTTGTATTAAGTATTTCACACTGATTTCTATCTTAATTTCAGAGGTATATTCACAGGGGAAAATTCTGAACCACAAACATTTCCTACATTTCTCAATCCGGAGCATTCCACCTTTGTATGAAGGCACTAGGCCTGTTCTTGAACCATGCCTGTTACACTGTAAGCGTGCAATGAATGTTTGCTATTTTTAAAGCTTATTTCCCCCAAATTCTGGGGGGAAAAGTAGCTTGAGTGACAACTGAACCATATTATCATCATCATACAAGCATTTAATAGTTACATTAACTCAATTGATTCTTCATAGTCCAGTGAGATAGATCACATTATCATTCCTATTTTACATGCAAGGAAACTAAGAAACAGAAAAGTTTACTCCAAAATGTGAGCCCAAGCCTTCTAAATCTAAACCCTTACTCTTTTTTCAGTTGAGGTAACACTTGTTTCATGTGTACAACATTTTATGAAGATGTCCATATACACTTCAGCATGCTCACCATCCAAAGTTTTGTTTCCATCCATCAACATAACCGTTGACCCCCTTTACCCATTTCGTCCTCCCCCTACCTCGCTTCCCCTCTGGTAACCAGTACTCTGTTCTCTGTATCTATGTGTCTAAAACCTTATTCTTTACCCTGTACCACAATAGCAGTAGCCATTTCTCCAGATTTTCCATAAAATCCACTAACTGGGAAGTCCCCATGGAAATATAAAACTAGTCACCTATGTATCAAGTTCTCGGTAAGGTCAGTAAGGCATTTCAAACTATTTAAATGGCTGCTTTCTATTTATATTGAAATAAACTCCAATAAGGACATAAGTGTTATACAATGGCACTGCTTCAACATCAAAAATCAAAGCATGCACAATTCAGGATTCCCTGTGTGAAAGTAGGATCACTGTCATCACTTATGTACTAATGGAATAAGAAATAAATATTTGCATAGTAAGGATGAATTATACAGCATGCTACTGCAGTACAGAATTCTATATAATTCAGGACCATATTGGGCTGCTGCTTTTTTTTAACCTTTCAAAAGGCAAAGGAGTTCTCTATGTCTCTTTCCTTTATAAGTTAACATCAGCAATGAACTTTCCCTGCAGATCTTGAAATTTGGTGGCCTAGTATATGCCTCAACTTCTAAAATATTTATTACAGGAACTCCACGCTCTCACAACAGTATATCAAGCTCTATAATATCAGCACTTGTATCTAAATCCTCCTGTTAAGGAGATTTTAACTCCTGTGTAAAAAGTAATCTATGTGCCTAATTTAATCTAAAAATACCACCCTTAAAGCACTGCCACCATACAGACTACATTATAATGTTATAGTAACAGAAGAATTAGTAATTAGTACTGAAATTTGTTAATCTGAGATATAAAAGTAGAGTTGCATTTGACTTAAAAGCATTCCATTATACTTACTCTGAAAGAGATAAGGGAGAGAAGACGGGCGAAAGGAAGGGAACTGAAAGAGAGATGGAGTGCAGCAATTCAAATTCCATAGTTCTGATGCTGCTCCAAGTCATAAACGTTTACCCACAGCAAGCCTGTAATAGGTGACATGAACAAAGCAAATGGCAACTACAATAAAACCGGCTGTTTCACCTGGTTGCCCTCACATCCCAAATATCTCTACTACTGCAAACACTCGAACTAGGAGGTAAAAGTGAGAGTGATTCTCCTGTATAAAAAAATGTACCTTCATCTAACTTGGCCCTTGAATGTAAAAAGCAATCTCTTCATTTGGTATCCAACTGAAAGAATGGTAACATAGTCCAACATGGAAGAAAACCTGGCTGTTTTTGGTTTGTCTAGAATATGGCATCTCTAGTTTGGCCACTCCAGAAAAGACTTTTTAAAGAAATAAAAACAAATAGGAACAGTTTATTGAATTGGGTAAACTGAAAGGGATTTAAAAATGAAATGGCTTAATCATTTTTCCACTAATAACTTCAAATAACCTGTTAGATTTCCCTAAGGGATTCTTAAAGATACTTTTGACTATGAAAGATTTTAGCCTTATAGGCTGATCCTAAAACCTAACCTCAACATAGGATGTGACTCTACTGTATTTATCTGTTCATTCAAGATACACTTATTTTACGCCTATCCATGCCACAGCCATAAATAGTAGTAGTAGTAGCAATAGTAATAATAGCTAACACTTCCTGAATACTTACCTTATGCCAGACATTAACATAGTTAGCCCTCATAACAACTCTATGAGGTAAATACTACTATTATTCCCATTTTACAAATGAGGTAACTGAGGCACAGAGTTGAAGTAACTTGCCTAGGTTACACAGAGCCAGAGTTCATAACCAGCAGTATGATATGTAAATTAATGAAATACAAAGAATATACTCCTCTTGGAAATGACTTCCTATCTAGAAAGATGTAGTTTAAAAAGCATCTTGTATTAAAGCCAGGTGACCAGTGTTGTGAAGAGCATTCTCAGCAGAATAAAATGGCATGTTCTGAGAAATCCAAGAGGTAACTTATGTATAAAGATAAGGAGCTATTGAGAATGACAGGAGAAAAGATGAGAAAGGTACATATAGCCCAGATACTGTCAGAAAACTAGACTTTTCCTAGCATATGATTTTTATAAGTACTCCACAAAGTTGCATCACTATATCTTGGGGGAAACGCTTGAATCAGTGAACTCCCAACCCCCAACCTTCTTTCAACCAGAATTTGTTTTACTGTTCACTATGAGCTTTTGTGTGATTCCCAACCATACAGCAGCTTTCTCTGATCTCTGTCTCAGGGATCATATACACAAACTATAACTGCCAAATTAGAATGAATACAAGAGATCATTCTGGCCATATTGCAACCACTCATTTACATCTTCAGTTAGACTCTAACTAAGTTTTAATAAGATTTCACCTTTGAGAATCACGATTCAGTGATAAACTAGATAAAAAAGGATTTTAGAAAAAACTGGTTTGTGACAGATCATTTTCCTTAGTATGGTAAAGAGTATTGTCTCAAATTCATTTTTACACGACTCAAGCCAAGAGTATACATTAAATATTCACTTTATATAAATGCAGCATCCTAGCCATATATTTTCTATTTCTACTAATAACTACATGAAACCCTATAAGTTTTTTGAATCACATGACAGAGAGCCATAAGCTTTGAGTCACAGCAGAAATGTATGATGAAAACTACCTATTGGGCTTCCCTCGTGGCACAGTGGTTGAGAATCTGCCTGCTAATGCAGGGGACACGGGTTCGAGCCCTGGTCTGGGAAGATCCCACATGCCGCAGAGCAACTAGGCCCGTGAGCCACAACTACTGAGCCTGCGCGTCTGGAGCCTGTGCTCCGCAACATGAGAGGCCGCGACAGTGAGAGGCCCGCGCACCGCGATGAAGAGTGGCCCCCGCTTGCCACAACTAGAGAAAGCCCTCGCACAGAAACGAAGACCCAACACAGCCAAAAATAAATAAATAAATTTTTTAAAAAACAAAAAAAAACTATTATTTTAGGAGCACCAAAAAGTGCATTAACAACTGAACTTAGCATTTTTTTAAGGAGAACTATGCTATTTGGTCTATAGTTTCAAACATTTTTTAGATTTTTACCAATAACAAATTGGTTATTATGTTGAGTTATTTTGGGGAAAAAAGGTTAGAACAAAGTTACCACTGGCAATAATCATTAGGTAAGGTTTCTAAATAAATAAGTAAAAGTGTGGGTACCAGCTTTCCCATTCTGTGATTAATGAACCACAAAAGTTAATTTTTAACATGTCTAAATGAAATATAAAAATTTTAATCCCTCTTCACTCCAATTAATTATAGAAAAAGAGACTGAGGCTGAGTAACACATAGGTTGCTAAAACGAAGATGAAGGCTCACATCTAAAACAAC
Organism: Balaenoptera physalus; assembly: GCF_965194825.1. NCBI lineage: Eukaryota > Metazoa > Chordata > Mammalia > Artiodactyla > Balaenopteridae > Balaenoptera > Balaenoptera physalus. Next base: position 65,306,013 of record NC_138886.1, on the reverse strand, counting down.
CACAGTTTGAAACTTCCCTGGCGGTCCAGTGGGTAAGACTCTAGGCTTCCACTGCAGGGGGCACAGGTTTGATCCCTGCTCAGGGAACTAAGATCCTCCATGCCACGAGGCACGGCCCCCAAATTTTTTGAAATAAATAAATAAATAAAACAACCACAGTTTCAGCAACAGTTAGTAAATTCCAACAAAGTATTAGGAAAAAGCAATCAGATGGACCCAAGCCTCAGTACAATTTCTTGAGAAACTGTGCTTAGGAAAACTTGTCTCTCTGTTTGGGAAATAATGGTTGAAAATATATATATACTCTGAGGAAGTAACTTAATATGGCAAAACATTATTTTGTAGCTTTGCTTCAAATGGAATTTTCCTGTGTGAGGATATGCGTTTGTGTACACACACGCACACACACACATACATATACATACTCATAAATAGTACCATTTTGATTATAAAGACTTTTCCCATAACATTAGTATGGCTCACGTTTCTGGTCCCTTTGTAACCGACCCATTCACCTGAAGAGAAACACACAGCCGTTCTATCCTTCTAAATGAGCGAGATCACCATCTAGTGGTGACTCCTTGAAATGCCAAGCATAAGGCTTCTGAAGCCGAGAAAATGCTTCATGAAACATAGTTAACAGAACCTTAATAGTCTAGAACAGCGGTCCCCAACCTTTTTGGCATGAGGGATCGGTTTTGTGGAAGACAATTTTTCCATGGACCAGGGTGGGGATGGTTTGGGATGATTCAAGTGCATTACATTTATTGTGCACTTTATTTCTATTATTATTACATTGTAATATTAATGAAAAGATTATACAACTCACCATAATGCAGAATCAGTGGGAGCCCTGAGCTTGTTTCACTTGCCACTCACTGATAGGGTTTTGATATGAAGCAACTGATTTATTATGGCGTCTGTGCAGTCAAACCTCTCTGCTAACGATAATCTGTATTTGCAGCCGCTCCCCAGTGCTAGCATCACCGCCTCAGCTCCACATCAGATCATCAGGCATTAGATTCTCATAAGGAGCGTGCCACCTAGATCCCTTGCATGCGCAGTTCACAGTAGGGTTCGTGCTCCTATGAAAATCTAATGCCACTGCTGATCTGACAGGAGGTGGAGCTCAGGCAGTAATGCGAGTGATGGGGAGTGGCTGTAAATACAGATGAAGCTTTGCTTGCTCGCCCGCCACTCACCTCCGGCTGTGTGGCCTGGTTCCTAACAGGACATGGACTGGTACCAGTCTGTGCCCAGGGGTTGGGGACCCCTGGTCTAGAACATTCAAGTGTATTTAAAGGAAAGCAGAATAACATGCTGAACAATCTTTTTACACTAATAAGAACTCTATAGCAAAAGAAAAAAGTTCCAACTAGACACATGGCCCCCTGTTTTCAACCCTCTTAACAAACTAGGGGAAAATAGTTGCAGATGTTAAAATGTAAAGTTAAACAAAATTCGGTCAACATAGCTTACTAGAAAACAGATTCTTTATCTTTTCTGTATTTTATAAAGTTTAAATTAGTTATTGTAGTGGACTGTATTTGTTCCACCTCCCTGAGGGGAAAGTATACTCTCCTGTCTCACTGATATTTGGCTTGACCATGTGGTGCCACTTCTGGAAAGATTATATATTCCCTGTCCTGTCAAAATCAAGAGTGCCAAAGTTACTTTCTTTGGCCAGTGAAATGTGGGCAGAATGTAAAAAATAATGCCATGTTCTAGCAGACAGAAGACCAGCAATGTCCTATATAGAGACATTTATTATGAGACCAACAGTGTCCAAGATAGGGGCTGCTCTATCAGCCTCATTTATAAAGTGAGGAACCCATGAAGCAGAAGCACAGCTGATCCACTATATGAGTATACGGGATATGTGAGAAGTCGCTTGTTGTAATGCCACTGAAATTTTGGAGTCATTTGTTACTGCGACATTACACATAGTATACTGACTGATATAATTCTATTCCTACATGTGGCAATTTATTCTAGAATTTATACAGCTATGAAATCACCTGTGGACACTTTAAAAAGTCAGTATCTATTCTGACTTAAATACTGGATCATCAGTAGAAGAAATTAATTATAACTGAATATTACAAACCAGAGCAATGAAGGGATGGAAAAAGATATTCCATGCAAATGGAAATCAAAAGAAAGCTGGAGTAGCAAGACTCGTATCAGATAAAATAGACTTTAAAACAAAGACTGTTACAAGAGATAAGGAGGGACACTACATAATGATCAAAGGATCAATCCAAGAAGAAGATATAACAATTATAAGCGTTTATGCATCCAAAATAGGAGCACCTCAATACATAAGGTTAACCACCATGAAAGGAGAAATCGAAAATAACACAATAATAGTAGGGGACTTTAACACCCCACTTACGCTAATGGACACATCATCCAAACAGAAAATAAACAAGGAAACACAAGCTTTTAATGACACACAGACCAGATATATTTAATTGATATTTATAGAACGTTCCACCCAAAAGTGGCAGAACATTCTCAAGGATAGATCACATCTGGGGTCACAAATCAAGCCTCGGAAAATTTAAGAAAATTGAAATCGTATCAAGCATCTTTTCTGACCACAACGCTATGAGACTGGAAATCAATTACAGGAAAAAAACTGTAAAAAATACAAATACATGGAGGCTAAACAGTGTGCTACTAAATAACCAAGAGATCACTGAAGAAATCAAAGAAGAAATTAAAAAATACATAGAAACAAAAGACAACGAAAACATGACGACCCAAAACCGATGGGACACAGCAAAAGCTGTTCTAAGGGGAAAGTTTATAGCAATTCAATCTCACCTCAAGAAACAAGAAAAATCTCAAATAAACAATCTAACCCTACACATAAACAACTAGAGAAAGAAGAACAAAGAAAACCCAAAGTCAGTAGAAGGAAAGAAATCATAAAGATCAGAGCAGAAATAAATGAAATAGAAACGAAGAAAACAAGAGCAAAGATCAATAAAATTAAAAGCTGGTTCTTTGAGAAGATAAACAAAATTGATAAACCCTTAGCCAGACTCAACAAGAAAAAAAGGGAGAGGACGTAAATCAATAAAATTAGAAATGAAAAAGGAGAAATCACAACTGACACTGCAGAAATACAAAGGATTATAAGAGACTACTACAAACACTATATGCCAATAATATGGTCAACCATGAAGAAATGGACAAATTCTTGGAAAGGTACAATCTTCCAAGGAAAACTGAACCAGGAAGAATTAGAAAATACAAACAGACCTATCACAAGTAATGAAATTGAAACCATAATAAAAAAATCTTCCAACAAACAAAAGTCCAGGACCAGATGGCTTCACAGGTGAATTCTATCAAACATTTAGAGAAGAGCTAATACTTACCCTTCTCAAACTCTTCCAAAAAATTGCAGAGGGAGAAACACTCCCAAATTCATTCTACGAAGCCACCATCACCCTGATACCAAAACCAGAAAAAGATGTCACAAAAAAAGAAAACTATAGACCAATATCACTGATGAATATAGATGCAAAAATCCTGGACAAAATACTAGCAAACAGAATCCAACAACACATTAAAAGGATTATACACCATGATCAAGTGGGATTTATCCCAGGGATGCAAGGATTCTTCAATATATGCTAATCAATCAATGTGATACACCACATTAACAAGCTAAGGAATAAAAACCATATGATCATCTCAAGAGATGCAGAAAAAGCTTTTGCCAAAATTCAACACCTATCTATGATAAAAAAAAATCTCCAGAAAATGAGCATAGAGGGAACCTACCTCAACATAATAAAGGCCATATATAACAAACCCACAGCAAGCATCAAACTCAACAGTGAAAAACTGAAAGCATTTCCACTAAGATCAAGAACAAGACAAGGATGTCCACTCTCACCACTCTTATTCAACATAGTTTAGGAAGTCCTAGTCACAGAAATCAGAGAAGAAAAAGAAATAAAAGGAATACAAATTGGAAAAGAAGAAATAAAACTGTCACTGTTTGCTGATGACATGAAACTATACATAGAAAATGCTAAAGATGCCACCAGAAAACTACTAGAACTATTCAATGAATTTGGTAAAGTTGGAGGATACAAAATTAATGCACAGAAATCTCTGGCATTCCTATACACCAACAACGAAAAATCAGAAAGAGAAATTAAGGAAACACTCCCATTTTCCATTGCAACAAAAAGAATAAAATACCTAGGATACCTAAGAAAATACCTAAGAATAAACCTGCTGAAGGAGGCGAAAGACTTGTACTCAGAAAACTATAAAACACTGATGAAAGAAATCAAAGATGACAGGAACAGATGGAGAAATATACCATGTTCTTGGAATGGAAGAATCAACATTGTGAAAATGACTATCCTACCCAAAGCAATCTACAGATTCAATGCAATCCCTATCAAATTACCAATGGCATTCTTCACAGAATTAGAACAAACAATTTTACAACTCGTATGGAAACACAAAAGACCCCAAATAACCAAAGCAATCTTGAGAAAGAAAAACGGACCTGCAGAAATCAGGCTCCCTAACTTCAAACTATACCACAAAGCTACAGTAATCCAGACAGTATGGTACTGGCACAAAAACAGAAATATAGATCAATGGTACAGGATAGAATACCCAGAGATAAACCCATGCACATATGGGCAAGTAATTTATGACAAAGGAGGCAAGAACATACAATGGAGAAAAGACAGCCTCTTCAATAAGTGGTGCTGGGAAAACTGGACAGCTACATGTAAAAGAATGAAATTAGAACACTCCCTTACACCACAGACAAAAATAAACTCAAAATGGATTAAAGATCTAAATGTAAGACCGGACACTATAAAACGCTTAGAGGAAAACATAGGAAGAACACTGTTTGACATAAACCACAGCAAGATCTTTTTTGATCCACCTCCTAGAGTAATGGAAGTAAAAACAAAAATAAACAAATGGGACCTAATGAAACTTAAGAGCTTTTGCACAGCAAAGGAAACCATAAACAAGACGAAAAGACAACCCTCAGAATGGGAGAAAATATTTGCAAACAAGTCAACGAACAAAGGATTAATCTCCAAAATATATAAAGAGCTCATGCAGCTCAATATTAAAAAAACAAACAACCCAATTAAAAAATGGGCAGGAGACCTAAATAGACATTTCTCCAAAGAAGACACAGATAGCCAAGAAACACATGAAAAGCTACTCAACAGCACTAATTATTAGAGAAATGCAAATCAAAACTACAATGAGGTATCTATCACCTCACACCAGTTAGAATGGAAATGAAAAGAAAATCTACAAACAACAAATGGTGGAGAGGGTGTGGAGTAAAGGGAACCCTCTTGCACTGCTGGTGGGGATGTAAATTGATACAGCCACTATGGAGAACAGTATGGAGGTTCCTTAAAACACTAAAAATAGAACTACCATATGACCCAGCAATCCCACTACTGGGCATATACCCTGAGAAAACCATAATTCAAAAAGAGACATGTACCACAGTGTTCATCGCAGCACTATTTACAATAGCCAGGACATGGAACCAACCTAAATGTCCATCCACAGATGAATGGATAAAGAAGATGTGGCACATATATACAATGGAATATTACCCAGCCATAAAAAGAAATGAAATTAAGTTATTTGTAGTGAGGTGGATGGACCTAGAGTCTGTCATACAGAGTGAAGTAAGTAAGAAAGAGAGAAACAAATACCACATGCTAACACATATATATGGAATCTAAAAAAAAGTGGTACTGATGAACCTAGTTGCAGGGCAGGAATAAAGAGGTAGACATAGAGAATGGACTTGAGGACATGGGGTGGGAGGGGAAAGCCCGGGCAAAGTGAGAGTAACATCGACATATATACACTATTGAATGTAAAATAATTGGCTGGTGGGAAGAAGCAGCATAGCACAGGGAGATCAGCTCGGTGCTTTGCGATGACCTAGAGGGGTGGGATAGGGAGGGTGGGAGGGAGGCTCAAGAGGGAGGGGATATGGGGACATGTGTATGCATATGGCTGATTCCCTTTGTTGTGCAACATAAACTAACACACTATTGTGAAGCAATTACACTCCAATAAAGATCTATTTAAAAAAATTAAAAATAAATTAAAACTCTAATAATTCAAAAAATAAAAAACCTGAGCAAGTCATTTGATTTTTTGTCAGTATAAAGATATGATAAACATATATCACTATCTTACAGAAAAATACTGAGTTTGCACACTACAAATTAAAATAAATTTATCTATACAGCTATAATTCATTTAAAAAGTTTTCTTCCAAAGCCTTCCCTAACTTATATATGCATATTTTAAGTAATACTTTTCATTCTAAAAGATCTAATGAGGAGAAAATATGTCTAAGCAATTCTTTGTTCTCTTTCTTTCCTGTCTTAAAAATAAGCTATATTTACTGACATTTTAAAATGGCACGATATATTTCTAAATTTTAAAAAGGGGCACTATAATACTGTAAAACATGATACTATATTTTAAAATACAAATATGGTATACACATTACTAATATGATGTAAATATATATATTTAAATTTTTGAAAGGTATACATCAAAATGGTCAAAATGGTAACAGAAACACTCTTTTCTTTGCTTATTAATATTTTTCCATTACTTTCAATATAATATATATAAAATTTATCTAACTAAAGAATGCAACTGACACAATTCTTTAAGGTCAGCTTTCATCATGAAATCTTAGTTTAAATTTATATACAGGATATCATAACAATAGTAATTGAAATTGATTTTTTAAATGTGCTCTACTAAACGAAGGGTAGGAAATTCCTCAGTTATATAACCGTTTATGGAATGGTTAAAAGATCTATGTATATAGGTATATGTCATATTCAGTTAAATCTAATCACTATCATTTATCCAACCCCTTGGGAAAGAAGGCTTCAATGATTTGTTTCCCTTCCAGAGAATAAGCACTAAGAGCCTTAGTATTTCTTAAGCTAACAGTAACATCATAATACTTATCTGCCTGATTCAGGGGATTTAATCAAACCCCCTTCATAATTAAATTTGCCTCTTTTTAAGACTTTTAGCCATGACACAGCATAGAAGCCCTAAATCCACATTCTTCACAGACAAATGATTTTCTGAATTCCACAAGGACTCTATGTCTGTTCTGTGTCACAGGACTTAGATCAGAAAAACAAATGAATTCTATTTCCACCACAGAAGTGCGCTTGATGATTCTGGTCCACTTTGATAATCTGCCTTTACTCCTGAATAAGATAAAACCACTATAAATGCGCATCCTGTTTCATCTATCACAGTGATTTTCCAATAATCCTTGTAAAGTACATATACTTCCCTAACAACATTTTGGAATTCTGTGAGGTTTCTTTAATCAGAAGACAAAACTGACAAATATGTTTTACTTTTTATAGTTTCAGGCACTCTAATTTTATAGAGGTTAATACTACCTTATATACTTTTCTGGAATTAAAATATAGAAAATAATACTTGCCAGCATTCCATAAGATCAAAGCACTACAAAGTCATTCATTAAGTAACCCTTTAATTGTGAAAACACTAAAATAAAATGCTCATTTTAAGATTAGTAAACATTGGTGTTTTCTGAAATAGCATGTTAAATTAGTGATGTAACAGTAAAATATCACTAAACTTCCAAATTAAACTTCAGCATATTAATTAAATGTTTCTTACAAACAGAAAGTTATAATGATTTAGAACATATAGCCCCACATCGGGGTAAAATTGCCTCTAAAATTAATTAAACATTGTCACCTAATCATGTCAGAAATATAAACATATAATTAGATAATTTTCTCCAAAGTCTGAGACATTTAAAGTTACACTCATTCCATTATAAATGTAATATTCTAAAGTTGGTTCCTATAATTGAGCACAGTTAAATATATCTGAAACAAAACTAAGTCTCAGATTAATGAAAACTAAAACTAATACATTCAGACAGTAAATAAATTTTGATTAGCCCCTTAAGTTATAATGTACTCTTTACTAATTTAAAAATGGGGCCACTGAAAGAACAAATAAAAGTATTTTCATAGTTAACCATGAAATACTTGTAATTAAAGTATAGGATTGGAGTCATTGTTAAAGTGCATTCAAAGGAAATGATACTTCTCATAGAAAAAAGTCTTACTATTATCATCATCAATAAACATCTCTAGGTTCAGTCCTTGTTCCACCAATTACTAGCTCTGCGATCTGGGACAAGTTAAATTCTCTGTGCCTTGGTTCTCTCATCTGCAAATTATGGATAATAATATTTATCTCAAAAATTATTTTAATGATTAGGTGAGATATTATCGGCACGTTACTTAGCAGAGTCCTGAGAAAATAATAACTATTTCAAGGACAAATGCTAACAAAATTTACATAGTTCCTGAAACAACATTATACAACGGAGGTTTATAAGATTACAGAGGACCCCTACTATAGTTAATAATAAAATAAACCACTGAGCAAATATGAGTCATAACATTATAAAATTGCATATTTATATTATATAAAGTATTTTTAGCATATGATCAATTAATCACAGAGGAAATTCTTTAAAGAAACTAAAGACTCTAAAATGGCAAAAATCAATTTCAGTCATTATGTATTTTATGCGGCATAATCTAAATGAATATCATTTACAAAATTCTAAATAGTTTATACATACTTGAAAATTCTGGTTTTCAAACTGAAACGTACATTTCAAACTAAAATTTTTTTTTCACTGAAAGTATTTAAGATTTTATTGCATGTGTATAATGCATGGATGTTATTTTTAATTACATTTAATTTCCCTAGTCTTGTTTATTCTCCCCTTCATCATTATTATTATTAGATGTTTTTTTCTAACATCTTTATTGGAATATAATTGCTTTACAATGTTGTGTTAGTTGCTGCTATATAACAAAGTGAATCAGCTACACGTATACATATATCCCCATATCCCCTCCCTTTTGTGTCTCCCTCCCACCCTCCCTATCCCACCCCTCTAGGTGGTCACAAAGCACCAAGGTTATCTGCCTGTGCTATGTGGCTGTTTCTCACTAGCTATCTGTTTTACATTTGGTAGTGTATATATGTCCATGCCACTCTCTCACTTCATCCCAGCTTACCCTTGCCCCTCCCCGTGTCCTCAAGTCCATTCTCTATGTCTGCATCATTATTCCTGTCCTGCCCCTAGGTTCTTGAGAACTATTTTTTTTTTAGATTCCATATATATGTGTTAGCATATGGTATTTGTTTTCCTCTTTCTGACTTACTTCACTCTGTATGACAGACTCTAGGTCCATCTATCTCACTACAAATAACTTAATTTCGTTTCTTTTTATGGCTGAGTAATATTCCATTGTATATATGTGCCACATCTTCTTTATCCATTCATCTGTCGATAGACACTTAGGTTGCTTCCACATCCTGGCTATTGTAAATAGTGCTGCAATGAACATTGTGGTACATGACTCTTTTTGAATTATGATTTTCTTGGGGTATATGCCCAGTAGTGGGATTGCTGGGTCGTATGGTAGTTCTATTTTTAGTTTATTAAGGAACCTCCATACTGTTCTCTATAGTGGCTGTGTCAATTTACACTCCCACCAACAGTGCAAGAGGGTTCCCTTTTCTCCACACCCTCTCCAGCATATACTGTTGGTAGATTTTTTGATGATGGCCATTCTGACTGGTGTGAGGTGATACCTCATTGTAGTGGGGTTTTTTTTTTTCCTCATTGTAGTTTTGATTTGCATTTCTCTAATGATTCGTGATGTTGAGCATCCTTTCATGTGTTTGTTGTAAATCTGTATATCTTCTTTGGACAAATGTCTATTTAGGTCTTCTGCCCATTTTTCGACTGGGTTTGTTGTTTTTTTGATATTGAGCTGCATGAGCTGCTTGTATATTTTGGAGATTAATCCTTTGCCAGTTGCTTCATTTGCAAACATTTTCTCCCATTCTAAGGGTTGTCTTTTCGTCTTGTTTATGGTTTCCTTTGCTGTGCAAAAGATTTTAAGTTTCATTAGGTCCTATTTGTTTATTTTTGTTTTTATTTCCATTTCCCTGGGAGATGGGTCAAAAAGGATCTTGCTGTGATTTATGTCACAGAGTGTTCTACCTATGTTTTCCTCTAAGAGTTTTATAGTGTCTGGCCTTACATTTAGGTCTTTAATTCATTTTGAGTTTATTTTTGTGTATGGTGTTAGGGAGTGTTCTAATTTCATTCTTTTACATGTAGCTGTCCAGTGTTCCCAGCACCACTTATTGAAGAGGCTGTTTTTTCTCCATTGTATATTCTTGCCTCCTTTATCAAAGATAAGGTGACCATATGTGTATGGGTTTATCTCTGGGCATTCTATCCTCTACCATTGATCTATATTTCTGTTTTTGTGCCAGTTCCATACTGTCTTGATTACTGTAGCTCTGTAGTATAGTCTGAAGTCAGGGAGCCTGATTCCTCCAGCTCCGTTTTTCTTTCTCAAAATTGCTTTGGCTATTCGGGGTCTTTTGTGTTTCCATACAAATTGTGAAATTTCTTTTCTAGTTCTGTGAAAAATGCCATTGGTAGTTAGATAATGATTGCAGTGAATCGCTAGATTGCTTTGGGTTGTTTACTCATTTTCACAATGTTGATTCTTCCAATCCATGAACATGGTATATCTCTCCATCTGTTTGTATCATCTTTAATTTCTTTCATCAGTGCCTTCTCTTATAGTTTTCTGCATACAGGTTTTTGTCTCCTTAGGTAGGTTTATTCCTAGGTATTTTATTCTTTTTGTTGCAGTGGTAAATGGGAGTGTTTCCTTAATTACTCTTTCAGATTTTTCGTCATTAGTGTATAGGAATGCAAGACATTTCTGTGCATTAACTTTGTATCCTGCTACTTTAACAAATTCCTTGATTAGCTCTAGTAGTTTTCTGAAGGCATCTTTAGGATTCTCTATCTATAGTATCATGTCATCCACAAACAGTGACAGTTTTACTTCTTCTTTTCTGATTTGGATTCCTGTTATTTCTTTTTCTTCTCTGATTGCTGTGGCTAAAACTTCCAAAACTGTTGAGTAATAGTGGTGAGAGTCGGCAACCTTGTCTTGTTCCTGATCTTAGTGGAAATGGTTTCAGTTTTTCACCATTGAGAATGATGTTGGCTGTGGGTTTGTCATATATGGCCTTTCTTATGTTGAGGAAAGTTCCCTCTATGCCTACTTTCTGGAGGGTGTTTATCATAAATGGGTGTTGAATTTTGTCAAAAGCTTTTTCTGCATCTATTGAGATGATCATATGGTTTTGCTCCTTCAATTTGTTAATATGGTGTATCACATTGATTGATTTACATATATTGAAGAATCCTTGCATTCAGGGATAAACCCCACTTGATCATGGTGTATGATCCTTTTAATGTGTTGTTGGATTCTGTTTGCTAGTATTTTGTTCAGGATTTTTGCATCTATGATATTCAACAGTGATGTTGGCCTGTAGCTTTTTGTGTGTGTGACATCTTTTTCTGGTTTTGGTATCAGGGTGATGGTGGCCTCGTAGAATGAGTTTGGGAGTGTTCCTCCCTCTGCTATATTTTAGAAGAGTTTGATAAGGATAGGTGTTAGCTCTTCTCTAAATGTCTGATAGAATTCATCTGTGAAGCCATCTGGTCCTGGGCTTTTGTTTGCTGGAAGATTTTTAATCACAGTTTCAATTTCAGTGCTTGTGATTGGTCTGTTTATATTTTCTATTTCTTCCTGGTTCAGTCTCGGGAGGTTGTGCATTTCTAAGAATTTGTCCATTTCTTCCAGGTTGTCCATTTTATTGGCATATAGTTGCTTGTAGTAATCTCTCATGATCCTTTGTATTTCTGCAGTGTCAGTTGTTACTTCTCCTTTTTCATTTAGAATTCTATTGATTTGAGTCTTCTCCCTTTTTTTCTTGATGAGTCTGGCTAATGGTGTATCAATTTTGTTTATCTTCTCAAAGAACCAGCTTTTAGTTTTATTGGTCTTTGCTGTCATTTCCTTCATTTCCTTTTCATTTATTTCTGATCTGATCTTTATGATTTCTTTCCTTCTGCTAACTTTGGGGTTCTTTTGTTCTTCTTCCTCTGATTGCTTTAGGTGTAAGGTTAGTTTGTTTATTTGAGATGTTCCTTGTTTCTTGAGGTAGGATTGTATTGCTGTAAACTTCCCTCTTAGAACTGCTTTTGCTGCATCCCATAGGCTTTGGGTCATCATGTTTTCATTGTCATTTGTGTCTAGGTATTTTTTGATTTCCTCTTTGATTTCTTCAGTGATCTCTTGGTTATTTAGTAGTGTATTGTTTAGCCTCCATGTTTCTGCATTTTTTACAGGTTTTTTCCTGTAATTGATATAGACTCATAGTGGTGTGATCGGAAAAGATACTTGATACGATTTCAATTTTCTTAAATTTACCAAGGCTTGATTTGTGACCCAACATATGATCTAACCAGGAGAATGTTCCATGAGCACTTGAGAAGAAAGTGTATTCTGTTGTTTTTGGATGGAATGTCCTATAAATATCAATTAAGTCCATCTTGTTTAATGTGTCATTTAAAGCTTGTGTTTCCTTATTTATTTTCATTTTGTATTATCTGTCCATTGCTGAAAGTGGGTTGCTAAAGTTCCCTACTATTATTGTGTTAGTGTTGTTTTCCCCTTTTATGGCTGTTAGCATTTGCTTTATGTATTGAGGGGCTCCTATGTTGGGTGCGTAAATATTTACAGTTGTTATATCTTCTTCTTGGATTGAGCCCCTGATCATCATGTAGTGTCCTTCCTTGTCTCTTGTAGCATACTTTATTTTAAAGTCTATTTTATCTGATATAAGTATTGGTACTCCAGCTTTCTTTTGATTTCCATTTGCATGGAATATCTTTTTCCATCCCCTCACTTTCAGTCTGTATATGTCCCTATGTCTGAAGTGGGTCTCCTGTAGACAGCATATATATGGGTCTTGTTTTTGTATCCATTCAGCCAGTCTATGTCTTTTGGTTGGTGAATTTAATCCATTTACATTTAAGGTAATTATCCATATGTATGTTCCTATTACCATTTTCTTAATTGTTTTGGATTTGTTTTTCTAGGTCTTTTGCTTCTCTTGTGCTTCCTGCCTAGAGAAGGTCCTTTAGCATTTGTTGTAAAGCTGTTTTGGGGGTGCTGAATTCTCCTAGCTTTTGCTTGTCTGTAAAGTTTTTAATTTCTGTGTTGAATCTGAATGAGATCCTTGCTGGGTAGAGTAATCTTGGTTGTAGGTTCTTCCCTTTCATCACTTTAAACATGTCCTGCCACTCCCTTCTGGCTTGCAGAGTTTCTGCTGAAAGATCAGCTGTTAACCTTATGGGGATTCCCTTGTGTGTTATTTGTTGTTTTTCCGTTGCGGTTTTTAATATTTTTTATTTGTATTTAATTTTTGATAGTTTGATTAATACGTGTCTTGGCATGCTTCTCCTTGGATTTATCCTGTATGGGACTCTCTGTGCTTCCTGGACTTGATTGACTATTTCCTTTCCCATATTAGGGAAGTTTTCAACTATAATGTCTTCAAATATTTTCTCAGTCCCTTTCTTTTTCTCTTCTTCTTCTGGGACCCCTATCATTCGAATGTTGGTGCATTTAATGCTGTCCCAGAGGTCTCTGAGACTGTCCTCAATTCTTTTCATTCTTTTTTTTCATTCTGCTCTGCAGTAGTTATTTCCACTATTTTATCTTCCAGATCACTTATCCGTTCTTCTGCCCAAGTTATTCTGCTATTGATTCTTTCTAGAGAATTTTAAATTTCATTTATTGTGTTGTTCATCCTTGTTTGTTTGCTCTTTAGTTCTTCTACGTCCTTGTTAAACGTTTCTTGTATTTTCTCCATTCTAGTTCCAAGATTTTGGATCATCTTTACTATCATTGCTCTGAATTCTTTTTCAGGTAGACTGCCTATTTCCTCTTCATTTCTTTGGTCTGGTGGGTTTTTACTTTGCTCCTTCATCTACTGAGTATTTCTCTGTCTTCTCATTTTGCTTAACTTATTGTGTTTGGGGTCTCCTTTTCGCAGGCTGTAGGTTCATAGTTCCCGTTGTTTTTGGTGTCTGCCCCCAGTGGGTAAGGTTGGTTCAGTGGGTTGTGTAGGCTTTCTGGTGGAGTGGACTGGTGCCTTTGCACTGATGGATGAGGGTGGATCTTGTCTTTCTGGTGGGCAGAACCATGTCTGGTGGTGTGTTTTGGGGTGTCTGTGAACTTAGTATGGTTTTAGGCAGCCTCTCTGCTAATGGGTGGGGTTGTGTTCCTGTCTTGCTAGTTGTTTGGCATGGGGTGTCCAGCACTGGAGCTTGCTGGTCTTTGAGTGGAGTTGGGTCTTATTGTTGAGATGGCTATCTCTGGGAGAGCTCTCGCCAATTGATATTACATGGGGCCGGAAGGTCTCTGGTGGTCCAATGTCCTGAAGTAGGCTCTCCCACCTCAGAGGCTCAGGCCTGACACCCGGCTGGAGCACCAAGACCCTATCAGCCACACAGGAAAGGTGTTGCGTGCAGTGCCAACTCTCTGGTTCCATGGAGTCAGACTAAAATTTAACTTCATTTAAGGATGGGGTGCCAAGAGGTCAAATGCCAACCGCAATTAAACAAAGTCAAATCAGAGGGGAAAGAGATTTGACTTGTACATCACCGAGAAGTGGTTTCAGCATGTGAATGTCCATTGTAGATTTATGAGGCCTTTCTATGGTGTTGTACAACAAAAAGCTTAAAAAGTAAAATCTTTTTAGACTTAAACTTTAGTGAAAAGGAAATGGAGATCATAGGGATATTAGATTAAGATGAAAAGCAAAGGCACCCGATGGAAAATTCCTTGTAAGTAGTGCTTCTTCACAGAAAACAAGACAAACAAATAGCAGGCCAGGGCAGTGGACAAAGGAGAAATTAAAAACAAAGTACTCAAACACCCTCTAAGTATAAAGGACTTTAACACTGCAACAAAACCAGAGAAAGACAGAAACCCAGAAAAATCATATACATTGATATTTAGGCTACCAGGAAAAATATTATTTCAAACATTTTCTTAAAAGACAGTTTTGTAGGCCTATTGATTCCTCTTGCACATTTCAAGGTAAAGTAGTTACTCTGTAGTCGACTCAATAACGTAACAAAAATCTCTCAGGGATCTGGATTTAACAAGAACCCTTTATTTTTGAAAGAAAATCTAAAGACAAGTTAACAGCTCAAACTAACTGGAATAAATAGTATGCAAGTACATGTGCTTAGCATGCAATCTGCTTATGCAATAATCCCATTTTTCTTCCAAAGCATAAGTCAATAAATCTTTCCTACTGAACTATAAATTCCAAGGTCATGGACAAAGATGTTTATTAGTATAATTACAATGTAGAAATAATACCATTAAGACTGCAGTTCCAGATTTCATAAATTAATAGAAATAGAAGATTAAGAAAGTGTCAAGTGTGGTTTTAATTCTTAGACACTAAAAATGTTCCTAGTGTAGCACCTTTCTTTTACATGATCTAACTTCTGGTTTCATTTTCATTTGATCTTTGAAGTGGATAACATTTTTTAAAAGTACTTACAAATACAGTTCTGTGATCGTAAAAATTAAGATATGGCCTTAAGCAAAGATGGGGGAGAGAGCCAAAATTGGTAAATCGTTCAAAGGAACTCATTTATAATATGATGAATCACTCAACTTTAAAAAATTCTTCAACAGGATCTCCATGTTCAATTTCTAAATACTTAAGATTCTACACAGTTCTTAAACAGTGTTTGCAATCTATCTTTATAGAACTGCAAAAATGCACAATACTCATAGATTCTTGATTGCTCTTTAATATCCAACGGCTTCACTTTCTACTCCCAGTAATAAGCAGAAAATCAGTATTTCAGAGAAACAAGTTTCTGACATTATGGTCAGAGACTGGGTGCATGGTTCCATGTGAGAAACAGAATAGCATTAAAGGAGAAAATCTCAATCTCAATGTCTGTACTTCCTATTATTACAGACTTTATTATCTTTAGAATTGATTGGAAAGGCTTGGTAGTTGTTTGGGGGTTAGTTTTGTTTGGGGGAAATCTCTTTTTATATATGCTTTCTGTCTAATAAAGCAGCAAACAGTATTACAGAACTTAGAAAATAAATAGCCCTGCTTTCTTCTGTCACTGGAACAATATATGAATTATATTACTAAAGAGGTTGTTTATGTACCCTCTGTTTATAGCATACGTGAAACAGCTAGAGCTAAAGTAAATCTCAACAGGTTATCCAGATCTGGTAAATCCTTCATGTCTTACTTCTTAGAACATTTTACCACCATAGAAACAGCAACAAAAACACTTTCTTGTAAGGATATTTAGTTTAAACTAGATATTCACTTAATGCCTTAGTCAGTTATGAAAGAATAAAAACTATTCCAAATAGCATTCCAACAAGGAATTATCTGGGTACTACCAGTTGTATCACTGCTTGAGGACCAATAACCTAGTCAAATCTCATCAAGTCTATAGGACACCAACTTCTCTACCAAAGACGACAGATAAGCTTATTATCCTTAACAATCTCCACAGACTTCCCCAATCTCACTCATTCAGTAGTAAGCTTCTTTTCTTATTTGCTACCATTAAGACACATAGCTCTTACATAGAGTTTTAACATAGTTCTTATATATACTTTACATATAGTTTTAACATATATAACATCAATCTCTCGTATAGCTAGTTTTGCAGAGTCCTCTCAGTAGAGAGAAAACACACGGTAAGCAGATTTATAGCTATTTAAGTTTTAGATGATTTAGACCTTAAAATTAGTAACTAACTTTCATGGTACCCTATTCACCCAATCGCACATCTTCAGATCTTTCACCTCTCTCTTCTTAACTTTCTTCTCATTCTCCCTCATCTTTATATATTCCAGAATCATGGCCTTCAATTCAGACATACCTACGTGGTCCTCATTTCTTTAAACTTCACTTTATCATAATCTTCCTTCAGGTTATCATGTAACATCTTTTCTTTCTATCATTGTTAATTCCCCAAAAGTAAAATCTACATCTACTACTTTCACTTCCCATCCACACTCCGGATGTAATAACAGTAGGAATTTTAAAGCCAACAAATCTAAATACAAATTCCTACTTTAATATTTACTTTTTGAGGAACTTTGGTCAAATTACTAACATCTCTGAGTTTTAGTTCCCTAATCTGTAAGCAGGAAATTATGCTGCCTGTAACATGGGTTGCTGTAAGGATTGAACGTGATAATATATTCAAAATGTCTAGCAGTTATCACTCAATAAACAAACTAAAGTCTTTCTATTCTTTGCCATGTGAAATCTGGCCTCTGGTTCCACCATTGTCCTAGCCGAGGCAGTACTCAATGTGTCAGAGTCCAGTTCCCAGCCTCTTCTATATGCCAATCAAGAAGGAGAGAGCTCAGTTATGAACTAAAGATACACAAACCCTGGTGATTGTTTTTTCAAATAAACAGAAGCTAATTTTCTGACCTGTTTTTAGAAAAGAGTGAAATAATTTTACAGAGAAAAATGGTTTTAATGAAAACCTCAACTACCCTCTGACAACCTACGGCTTTCACAAATAGTATCATTCGGGCTTCTGTAGTACCCTCTATCTCTGTGCTGGCCCTCCTTATTCTGTATTACACTTACATGTACACTTACCTTTCCTCTCCCAGTAAACTGAGATGTTCCTGGGGACAGGAACAGCTATTCATTGAATAAATTTTTCCTTTGAAAAGTATCTTCTCTTAAAGAGTTTCTATATATAAATCGAAGCCTATGCAGAAATATTTTAAACAAAATTTTCAAAATTGATTCAAACTTACTATATAATATTTCTGGGCATTTGACACCATTGGAAATGCTTTCAATGAAATTCTTCACATATGACTTTTCTAGGTCCTGTTTTTCTATACCTCCTCTTTTTATTGTCTTCTAAATTTAGATCTTTCCTACATTTGTCTGCTCTTTCAAATATTCAAGATATTTAATCTACTCCTTACATCTTTAACAACACTTTACTACAACCGCCAATTATATATTTCCTCACTTAAATTTACGATCATCTCAAATTAAATAAAACCAAAACTTGAAATCATAATCTTTCTTGCATTCCCCAAACTGATCCCTCACCCTATCTCTTTATGTTAGAAATACTATTAATCTTACAAAGTAAAATATTAATTCATCTTTTATTCCTCTCAATTCTATAGCCCCTATATTCACTCTGTTATGAAGTTCTACTATTAAAGACTTCTAAGAAAGAAAGGTCCTCATCTCAGATTTTTTTAAATGGGTAATAAGAAATAACAAAGTTAATCCTTTTCCCTCATTCTGGCCCAGAGGAAAGCACATCATGTATGGAGAATTCTAACTTTAATTGGTTAGGCATAGCTTAGAAGCAGAAAAGCTTATTCAGCTACAACAAACTAGAAGTTCAAGGATCACAAGATTTTTAAACCCAAGTGGCCTATTCAATGTACAAGAAACAAAACTTAGGACACTCTCACCCACCTAGCTTAAACAGATTAAAAACATATACACAAAATTAGGAATAAGAAAGAGGTGATAACATCAGACAGGTGTTAACTTTTAATGATTATCAGGAAAGATATGGCATACTCCTAGGTATATACGAACACATTTTCAAAGTTGGATGAAATGCAAGATTTCTATAGAAATACATAGTCAGGCAACTGATTTAAGAAGGCCCAAAGTCCAGTTCAAAATGATATTTCTTCTCCCTACAAAAACTCCATTTTAGGAAGAAGTATCAACAAACAACAACAAAAATAAAGAGAGAAGGGCTATCAACAGAAGAAATTTTTCAGAAAATATATATGAAAAGCAAAAACAGCTGACAAATGAAGTGCAGCAGAGGAAGCTTCAGCCTTCAGCCTTCAGCCTAGAGTCCATGTGGAAGACATGTACAGAAAAGAGGTGTGGTGGTGCTCTACAGCCTAGAAGAGCTCAAGATGTGAAAACACAAGGAACAATACAAGGCAGGAATAAAGTCCAGGGCCAGAGGACAGAAATTATTTGAAAGACTACACTCAGAATGACCAACCACACCCACATGCCCCTCCCCCAACCAGGCAGAACCCACTGTAAACAGACATCTACCTGCAAGGAAAAAAAAGAAATGTATTCCACAACACAAACTAAAACCAAACAAAAATTGGATGAGTTCTCTAAGAGAGAAACAGGCAGCTGGGTATGGGTGACAGTGCCACAGAACAAAGACCAGTACTGACATTTGGGAGTCACCCAGCCTAACAGCCAGCTCACAGCCCCTTCTAAAGGAAAGCCAACCAGCCACCAAGACTTGTCTCTGTACAAAGAGCACCTGATTAGCTTTTCTTTTTCTTCATTTGTAAGTGTGAATGACCAAATAAGTCTTTACCATAAATTTGAGGAAAGCCTAGGTTCCAGTTACTAGGGCTACATAACAAATTACTCCATAATGTAGTGGTGTAAAACAACTATTTATTAGGCTCATGCATTCTGGGATCAGGAAATAAAATAGGGCACAGCAGGGACTGCTCGTCTCTGCTCCCTGGTAAATAGGGTCTCAGCAGAAGGCTGGAGTGTGAAATCATCTGAAGGCTCATTCACACATGTCTGACAGTTGATGCTGGCTTGCTGCAAGAGACATTGGCTGGGGCCATTAGCTGAAAACAGCCCTATGTAGCTCACCACGTGACCTGGGTCTCCTAAGAGAATGATGGCCAGATTCCAACGGAGAACACTGAGAGAGAGTCCAGAGAAAGACGAGAGTGAGAGCAAGAGAATGAACGGGCCAAAGCCATGCTGCCTCATATGACCTGGTCCTACAAGTCCTGCAGTGTCACTTTGTCCTTGTTCTACTCATAGGGGCAGTCAAAAGGCCTATCCAATTTCAGAGAGAGGGAAATAGACCTCACTTCTTGACATGAGAGTAGCAAGGTTCTGGAAGCATTTGTGGGACCAGAAATACTGCTGTGACCATTTGGCAAAATGCAATCTTCCACACCTTCAACATGAAAGAAAGGGAGCAACAGAAACAAACAAAAAAAATATATATATATAGACCTCAGGAGAATGAGAACTTAAATAATTGTTTATTGTCTATTAAAACGCACAATAAAAAAGCCCAATTTAAGAAGATACAGAAACTATCTTTTTAAAAGGATGTTATGAAAAGAGAACCAGAGAATTAAAAGCAATTCTTAGAAATTAAAAATATGATACCAATATAAAATATTTAAATAGAAAAATTAAGAGAAATTTATAGACTTTACCAGAATCTAAAATGCAAAGACAGAAAATAGAAGAGAAATTATAAGAACCACAGAGATCAAGCCATGATTTTTGACTTCTGACAGACTAATAAGTGTTCCAGAAAGAGAAAAGAGGAAAAATAACAGGAGGAAATGAGAATGAATTCTGAAGTGTCTATCGAGTATTATTGCACAAGGTAGAAACGTTAATCCTCCGAGGCTTACCATCTACCTCATTTTGGTACTCTCCTACCACCGGTACTGAACTGAACTTCTAATAGTCTAAATTATAAACACTCAGTTGAAGAAAAGCATTTGAAAGCTAAATAGCTGCAGATTAAGACACTTTTAGAATTATTCCAATTTCCATTTCTAGCTACTTTAACCATTTTCTTTTTTAAAAAAAATCTCTCATAGAGAGAAAATAAAATTCCCCAAACTCTGAAAGAAAATGCTGTATTGGAAATAGAATAGGCTATGAAGTTAGGCAGATCCTGAGTTCAAATTCTGACTCCAAAATCTACAAATATGTGACTCTGGGAAAATTTATTAATAACTCAGATCCTTAATTCATTATATATTCATAATTTATTATGTTATTTTATGTTAACTTTCCAGGTAATTGCAAGGATTACAGAAAATGTGTATAAAGCATCTAATCCATAGGAGTTATATTTTTAGCGTGACTCAAAATCCTCATGAGAATCCACAGGTGTGAGAACCACATTCCCACTTTGCCTACATCAAAGAAACATTCTCTGAGCTAATGCTAGGATGACTGATCCCCCCATTGCCTGGTCTCATCTACTCCTTGTCTGTACTTCCAGTTACCAATTATGGGATTGATGTTTTTAAGGCGGAAGCCTGTAGCAATATGAATTCTGCAAACGTGAGGCAGATCAATAGGTTTTATTTCTAACATTGTGAACTAGAAAAGTATTCTCATCTGAGATTCAGTCATAGATGGAAGAAGAAAAGCTGGGGTGATTCTGTTTCCTGCTTCCATGCCATGAGAGGAGAAACTTGAGGGAGTTAGACAAAAAAAGAGAAAAAGTAAATTCCTCCAACTTTTCTCTGAGTATAGTAAATGGATTACCACCACCCAAGTCTGAGAACCCAGGAGGAAAGGAAACATTTTAACAGCAGACTGGCCTAAAGTCTCAAAGCCATGCATGTAATGACTATCTCATAATAGTACTGTGAGCTATGATGGGACTCAGACAATGATTTGGCCACTAGAGGCTGTCAGAGTAAATCAGAATTCACCATTCCAGTCAAGGTGCGATGATGAGTCTAGGGATAAATAGTAAAGAATTACTAAGAAAGATATCTAGGGCTTCCCTGGTGGCGCAGTGGTTGGGAATCCGCCTGCCAATGCAGGGGACACGGGTTCGTGCCCCGGTCCGGGAAGATCCCGCATGCCGCGGAGTGGCTGGGCCCGTGTGCCACAACTAAGACCCAACACAGCCAAAAATAAATAAATAAATAAAATTAAAAAAAAAAAAAAAAAAGAGATATCTAATTGCACACAGATATTCGTTCCTTAAAAGAGTTTATACAATAGAAATCAGCCAGCTCCCTTCATGAACTTTCTCTGTTCAGCAATTTTAATAAAAAATTTTTCTTAATTGCAAAGAAAGAAAATCTGTGAGATCTGGATATTACTAAAGCACAGGCTTTGTAAATTCAGACCGTAAGTGAATCAAAGCACTTGCCACCACCCGGGGGCAGCATACCATCAACTGTTGGAAGCGACCAAAGGGCACAGAGCCAACAGAAGACTTAACATGCAAACGACAAAGACCACACCCAAAACATGTCATAGAATATTCTAACAATATGCATTCCTAAATATATTCAGATATACATACATGTATAGTTTATATATTTACATAGACAATATATAAGTAGAAATATATAATTATATATAAAATTATATTGTTATAAATTGTATTTTATGTCTGTATAATACATATAATTTATATATAATGAAATATATGACTATATAATTAGTATATATAATATAATTTACACATACATGAAATATATGTAATTTATTTTTATAAAGTATATAATTGTATAGTATGTCTATGTATATACATATAACTGAGTATATGTATATATGCATGTATATAGGTATAATATATATGAATATTATTGAAAATGGAAAAGCCAATGTTATTTTTTATCTACTAAAATGGGAATTTTGAAAATAAATTATACAATTTCTTCTTGTAAAGCTCAAGAAAGAATTTTCTCTCCCATGTAGCTTAATTCAGAATATTATTAAAAGGCTTGATAAGGGTAAATCAGATTCATTACTATTGAGTTTTCCTTAAGTGGGCAACATATGACAGGGATAGGAATATGCATATTTTCAAGTGTAGAAGTAATAATATCTGTTCTAAAACTAACCTAAGAATGAATTTGTGAAAAGGCAAATATTTTTTTACTCTGTCATGGAAATATTCTTATAATACACAAAGAAAACATAGCACTTATCAACTTTCCCTTTAAATAGGTGTGAAGCATTTTATTTTTCTTAAATATATGAAAATTTCCTGCTGTGACAAATTAATATTACAATTTTTCAACAGTAACAGTCTTTAAACCTATTAAGGTCCCAAAGAGAAGCCTTTTAAGCAATATTAACAAATGTATTTTCCTTTACATAAAGCAACTTCATCATATATATTCCCAAGTCCTCTGCAGATATTTTTGTTTCTTCATATATAAAATATAAACAATAATACTTATTTCTAACATGTTGTAACTGTTAAAATAATATGAAGTGCCTTACAATGTGTCTAACTGAAGTATATGCTCAGAAATGTTAGTTCTTCCTCTTTTCTTAAACTACACTACAAATAGCAAACTAACTTTACATAAAATTATGTGAATAAAAAACATCTGTGTGGGGGGAAATTCATTGTTCCTTTTTATGCCCGGTGCAAAATAAAACAGTATACCTTTCCTTATCTGCCAAACCGGCAAAGCTTCCTAGTTTTGATTTGTTGTTACTGGTGTTTTCTGGATAATACGTAATGATACCCAAAGCTGATGAGAATGGGGTCAAGCAGGTGCTCCTATACTCCCCCTTCACATGTATACACCTGATGTATACACAGGTTCTGAAAAAATATTCACAGCTTTAAAGACATACACACCTTCCCAGGAAGTCTGGGACTTCCCTGGTGGGCCAGTGGTAGAGTATGCCTTCCAATGCAGGGGACACATGCTCGATCCCTGGTCGGGGTGCTAAGATCCCACATGCTGCCGGGCAACTAAACCCACATGCCGCAACTACTGAGCTCATGCGCCTCAACTAGAGAGCCCACGTGCTGCAAACTACAGAGCCTATGCGCTCTGGAGCCCACACCACAACTAGAGAAGAGCAAACCCACATGCCACAACTAGAGAGAAGCCCATGTGCCTCAACGAAGACCAAATGCAGCCAAATAAATAAATAAATAAATATTTTTTTTAAAAGGACATACACACCACTTTAAAGTATCTATATCTTTTGACCCAATAAATCTACTTCTTGAGCTCTACCTTGAGAATATAATCAGCTCTATGATCAAAGACTTAAGTGTAAGATGTTCATCTTAATTTTTAATAGTGAAAAATGGACGCAACCTGAATATCCAACAACAGGAAAATAGTTAAATACATTTCAGCACATTCATGTGATGGAATATTATATGGCTCATTAAAATAATGTTTTAGGAAATTCCCTGGTGGTCCAGTGGTTAGGTCTCCGTGCTTCCACTGCAGGGGCATGGGTTCGATCCCTGGTCAGGGAACTAAGATCCCACATGCCGCATGGCGCGGCCAAAAAAAAAAAAAAAAAAAAGCCATTTTATTTTTTAAAATAACATTTTAAAGTCATCTTAAATGTCAGTCCCATTCACCCAGTTGCTGAAGTTCATCCTTGATTCACCTCTTTCATAGTTCACATCTAAATCATTAGAAATTCTGTAAGTTTTACTTTCAAAATGCAAATAAGTCCAGAATCTCACCACTCTTTACTCCTACCAACCTCTTCTAAACCACCGTCATCTCTGGTCTGGATTATATTGTTAGTCTCTAACTGGTCTCTCTGTTTCCACTTTTGCCTGACTACAATCTATATTCCAATGCCTGCTTGTATGATGTAAGTGTATACACTGTCACTCTGCCCCCAAAAACAAAATATAAAACTGTATGTACAGCATACTTCCAGTTTTACTTGCCAAAATATTCTTAACGATTATACATGGTTGATGACGAGATTACATACAAATTATCTTTGTTTCTTCTGTGTTTTTAAAGTTTTTCTTTCTGAGAACATGTTTAATCAGAAAAAGTAAACTAAGATAACGTTTATAAAAAAATTTTATACAAAGTTGAACTGTATGATTCAAAATATTTTAAGTAATATTTAAAATATAATCTAACCAAAGGTTAGCACTCGATTAAGAAACATAACCCTAATCTCAAATTATAATTCATTGAGGACAAATTTAAACATGGAAAAAAGTATCTTAAAATTACATATGAGTACTTGTACTTTGAAAAAAGGAAAATGTCATAATAAATTTAAAAGAAATGTATTTTTTACATATTTTTCTGCTGTGTTCAGTCTTACAAAAATGGAAAAACTTTTTGTAAATCTTCTAGCTTCTAGCTTGAATCTTCTCTGTTAAATTATAATTTTTTAAAAAATTATCTGAGAGCTGTTGTTTTCTTAGTTCTTTTTTCTCTGACCTTGAAATATAATTGACTACCCTATAGGTCTCAATGGTATATAAGTCATTAGGACGATAATAAAAATATGGGATTAATGTAAAAAATAAGACTTTTAAATTAAGTAATGATGTTAATAATCCTACTTTATGAAAATGGGTAATACGATAGATGTTAATTATTATTATAATCAGGATTCATCAACTAAAAAATGTTTAAATTTTTAAAAGTAAATGAATTTGAGGGCTCTTTTGTTTAAAAGATTACTAGAGAAAATATGGTTATTTATTCAAAATATGACTGCATTGCAACATTCACATTCTATAACCTCAGAGTATGGCAAATAATGTTATTAATACTATAGGACTTCCCTGGTGGTGCAGTGGTTAAGAATTCGCCTGCCAATGCAGGGGACATGGGTTCAAGCCCTGGTCCGGGAAGATCCCACATGCCACAGAGCAACTAAGCCCATGAGCCACAACTACTGAGCCTGCACTCTAGAGCCCGCGAGCCACAACTACTGAGCCCGCACGCCTAGAGCCCATGCTCCACAACAAGAGAAGCCACCGCAATGAGAAGCCTGCGCACTGCTATGAAGAGTAGCCGCCACTCGCCGCAACTAGAGAAAGCCCATGCACAGCAACAAAGACCCAACGCAGCCAAAAATAAATAAATAAGTTAATTAATTAATTAATTTTTTAAAAACTGCTGTACATTCATACCCCTGAAAAATTAAGACTTCTCAATAAACTGGTTATACATGCATTAAAAAATAATAATAATAATATAAAGGTTAGGATACTCAAATAAAAAGAAGGTAAATATTCACAAAATGTGGACTTTGCCACAATTCCTCCAACTCCAAAATATCTCTGCAAATTATTCCATGTGAAATCTGAAAAACAAACTTTTTTCTTCTTACTTCTTTCTTATCCATAGTGTAAGCATAATTAAGTTTTGAGAATGGAAAATAATAAAGTACAGAGTTCATTTTCTATTAAAATAGAGACATGAGCAAGAAAAAGCCAAAGCAGCTGCCAGAAGGTGAGGGATGACAGGGAGCAAGGAAGAGGCACAAGCCCTAAGACCCTGTGAGGCTGATACAGCTCTGGGAGAGGAAAGACAGGATAGCAGAAGTTAGCAGAGGACAGAAAATGACGACCAACAAGAACTTATGATCAAGGACTTGGGTCAGAGTTAGACAAAAGAACTAGCATTTGGGAGACTTGCTGTAAATAAATCTTTATTTTTCTCCCGTAAGTCATCCTCTCTCAACCAATGTCTAGCATTTTGCATGGACAAAATTACAAGATTGTGACAGTTCCAGAGAACTTAAGATTTTGTAAAACAGTTACAGAAGTTCTCATCCATTGTCATTTCAATTCTATCACCAATCATTAGGATGTAGGAAATTTTTTTCAATTAAATTCAACATATTTTCCACAAAGCTAAGTATTGTGCTTTCCACAATAAAGGCTCAAATATATGTATCAATTAATTAGATTATCAGAATTTTTTTTTAAACAAAGTACTTGAACTGTGTTTTTTTATTTTTTTAATTTTTATTTATTTATTTATGTTTGGCTGTGTTGGGTCTTCGTTTCTGCGCGAGGGCTTTCTCCAGTTGCGGCAAGCGGGGGCCACTCTTCATTGCGGTGCGCGGGCCTCTCACTATCATGGCCTCTCTTCTTGTGGAGCACAGGCTCCAGATGCACAGGCTCAGTAGTTGTGGCTCACGGGCCCAGTTGCTCTGCGGCATGTGGGATCTTCCCAGACCAGGGCTCGAACCCGTGTCCCCTGCACTAGCAGGCAGATTCTCAACCACTGCACCACCAGGGAAGCCCAGAATTTATTTTTTAAGAAAGATAAATCAGGAGGTGATTTTTTAAACGCTACAGGAAGATTATTTGCTTTATTAAATAATCCTATATATATATAAATATATTAAATTTCTCTATAAATAATAAACACATCTAGTGTTTCCAATGTAATTGAAAGTTATAAGAATTTAATAGATAGCTAACTTTTCCCAAGAAAAATTAAGGAACAACGATAGCTATAGCTTTGTTCTAATCCTAAGTGAATCAGTCATTTTTAATGTCAAACTTACTAGAGAGAGAGCAAAATTTAAAAATCTCTTTTCATATAAGCAATGTCGGCTCAGAAAAGTAATTATGTCATTCTGTTTCTGTATCCTTCACCCTGCTTGCTATCAGTTCATAAATTACTATCATTTCCTAAATTTTTATTTATAGGAGTCTAATTTACTCCTATACCCCATCAGCATATTATCTATGAGCCTATGGTCTATTTTGCTTTTAACATATTATGCAAACATCAACTATACACTCAGTCAAAGAAATGCATCATCAAATTACAATTTGTAGGCCAACTAGGAGAAACCAATTCACTATGGGGCCATGGAATGGATTTTCAGAAGATGAGTCTAGTCCCAGGTTGGTACCAGCTACATGTATCAAAATTATTTGGGGAGATAAATGGGCTATTTCAGATGCTTTGTTTTTCAATATTTCTCTGTAACTGATAGAATTGATTAACACTAGGAAAATTATCCCTTTCCAAAGGAATACCTCAAGTGCCAAAAGGAATACCACAAATGTCAATACCATGGCATTCCCAAGGCCTTCCATTCATTGAAACTGCAAATCACATGTCCCTCCTCTAAAATTTAATTATCCTGACCAATTACTCCACTGTGTATGCAAGTGCAAACAGTAACTCTATTATTTGACTAAATTCAATAAAAAGTTATTGAGTTTCGGGTATGCACCAGAACTAGATCTACCTTGGCCCTGTCAGGAATTGTCTCCTTACTCAAACCTATAATACCTTAAAAAATGACACAAATCTAATGCCCATCAGTAGACAAATAACTAAATAAATGATGACTTATTTACAGTACGGAATTCTGAGTATAAATTAAAATGATAAATGAATAGACCATTTAAGGCTTACTGTTTAAGACTTAAAGAGTATAAGGCTATTTTAGTCCAGATTTGTGATTTCTTGGCAACACAAAAGTTGGTAGGCTTTTAATTTGTTTGATTCCAGTCAGTGCCATGTGCCAATAAATACAAGATTCTTTCTTGGAGATTATCCTCACTACTGGTTTTCCTGTTTCCACATAGCCATTTGTGCACACAGGTACAGTGTGTATACTTGAACTTAATGGTGGTTATCTTGAGGCCATCTAAGATAGCAGGTTAGAATAAGAAAGCCATACCCCTAATTTGTTCTTTGCCATGGGACTGAGTCATAATCAGCTCCTTCTAGGCCCCAGATTTCTAGACTCACTCTCTTCCCTTTTATTTATGCTCATAAGACAACTAATTCTTTCCTGAGTTCCTTTCTTTCTTGTAATAGCTTGTTCAAAGCAGAATGTCAAAGCCAACACATATCATTAATTCTTTCGAACCAGTTCCCCTAGAACTATAGGGGAAGTTTTCTTCCTAAATTATCACAAGTACAGTTTTATCAAATGTTGCCACAGCTTAATATGAATTTCTACCTTTACACCTCTGATATCAATTTCCTCACCACAAACCGCCTGATCTCTATGCCAGTGCCTCATACTTTTAGGTATTGTCACAGCAGCAACCCATTTTAAGGTACACATTTCTGTATTAGCTCCTGCAAGTATTTTATCCACAGGTTCACTCTCTCATTAAAGTAACACTTTATTTCAGTCTTTCACCTACTCCATTAATATAGAGTGTTTACCATTAAATAGAAGCTGAGTTCTGTTAAACATAAAAATATGAAAGGCAGGATCCCAGATAAAATGCTTAGTTTAAGTAGTTACTAAATTTAAACACAAGCTTACTTGAAGTCAAGAAAAAAAATATATTAGATACGTAGCTTTTGTTGTTTTACAAACTACCCATATTAAATAAAGAAATGTTGCCTAACAAAACTGCCTCAGAAGTATAGTAGCACTAAAGGTACTATCAACCAGGTCAACAATATAAAACATCTCAGGAACAGATTAGGGGAATGAGGAAGAAATAAAAATAAACAAATCTTTAACTTGTTCTACTTTTTTCCATACCACGTTTCCATATTCATTTGTCTATAGTCCCAACAATAGAGAGGTGTGCTATATCTAACTAATTATAGTTCCTGCTTTCAAGGTACGTCCCCTTCACTGACATAAGAGTTCTTAGAGAACTTTATAACTATTAAACTAGTTCTATTCATTCAAGGTCAGCAATAGGAAGAGCTTGTCTCTCCTAAGCCCTTTCGCTCTAAAAGGTTTCTGCCTAATGGAAAGAATATTACAGTTAAGTTTTGATTTCCATGCCTAATGGGTCTGCTAAAGGCCTAGATGCACCTGTCCTCTACACCAGCACTGTCCAATAGAACTTTCTGTGATGACAGGTATTTTCTATATCTGTGCTGCTAATATGGCAGTCACTAGCCACATGAGGCTACTGCACACTTGAAATGTAGATAGGGTGGCTGAGGAGCTGAATTTTTAATTTTAATTAATTTAAATAGCCACATGTGGCTAGTGGCTACCATGTTAGTGTAGCTCCAGACGCTAGACTCAATTACATATATTGGAAATACTACTCACTAAAAACACGCTTATTCTGATTCTCAGCTACATGTTAACTGGTTCATAGCTTTTGTCTCACTCCAATACCTACTCCATCAATCTGGGTAACCTGAAAGATAATATGGGCAACACATCTAAAAATATGACCTCTCCATTTCCTTGGCCTCTCCATGGCCTCTACTTAATCCCATTCCATACTCAAACTCTGAACCTTATTATCCCATAACTTGTTCTGCATCCAAAAGCACTGATTCAGGTAACCTGCTCTCTGATATCAAACAAATATCCTTTCATATTTACTGTTTAACCATAATGATCAGTCTCAAAGGGGCTCTCCAATTATATTTCTACTGGCACATTGGTCATATTTCTATGGTTGACTTGGTCTCCCTACCCTCTACAATGACTATTTCAAATCTACTTTACTCTCCAACTGCCTTCCTCCTCCAAATTCCCTCCTTATTCAAAGCGTATGAGTTTGCCTCCTTCGCAAAGAAAGAAGCATCAGTGAGAAAGTTTACTAATAACTGCTCTCATCTAACCCTCTCTTTTTCTACATATATAATAAGGAGGTGTCCCCCCTATCTAAAGCCAACCCTCCACGTGTACTCTGGCTCTTATCTTTCCCAGGTCTTCTCAAGAACTTTACACCAGTGGTTCTCAGAGTGTGGTTACCCATAAGGTAAAGTATTGAATACTTCCCAAAAATAAAGACATGTACTACACAAAATGCTAAAGGAAGTTCTTGAAGCAGAAGGAAAATGATACTAGATGAAAATATAAGTCATAAAAAGGAAATATGGTTCAAATATGGTAAATATGTGGCCATTGATGAAAGACAATTGTTTGCTTATTTTAATTTCTTTAAAAATCTACTATTTAGGGACTTCCCTGGTGGCGCAGTGGTTAAGAATCCGCCTGCTGATGCAGGGGACATGGATTCGAGCCCTGGTCCAGGAAGATCCCACATGCCACAGAGCAACTAAGCCCGTGTGCCACAACTACTGAGCCTGTGCTCTAGAGCCCGCGAGCCACAACTACTGAGCCCGCAAGCCACAACTACTGAGCCCACATGCCACAACTACTGAAGCTCACATGCCTAGAGCCTGTGCCCCACAACAAGAGAAGCCACCACAATGAGAAGCCCGCACACTGCAACGAAGAGTAGCCCCCGCTCGCCACAACTAGAGAAAGCCCGTGCGCAGCAACGAAGACCCAAAGCAGCCAAAAATAAATTAATTAATTAATTTTTTTAAAAATCTACTATTTAAAGCAAAAATAATAACAATGAATTGAGAGATTTATAACATATGTAAAAGTAAAATCTATGACAACAACAATGAAGAGAAAAGGAGAGGATAAATGAAAGTATAATGCTGTAAGATTCTTACGTTATACATAAAGCGGTATAATATCATTTGAAGATAGACTGTGCTAGGTGAAGGAAGCATATTATAAACACTAGAGCAACACCTAAAAAATAAAATGAAGAGGAATACCTAATTAGCCAATAGCAGAGTTTTTTTTTTTTAAACTCTATTATTTTTTTAAATACTCTATTGAGTATTCTGAAAAATACTCAATACCTCTAAAGGGCTAGGTAGTAAATATTTTAGGCATTGCAGGCCATATGGTCTCTGTTGCAACTCTAAGATTGTAAGACAAAAGCAGCTATAGACAATATGTAAATAAATGGGCATGGCAGCATTCCAATAAAACTTTATATACAGATGGTGGGCTAGATTTGACCTTGGGTGATACTTTGCTGATCTCTGACCTAATAAATTTACCCCTTAATAGCTAGAAAAAGAAGAGAAAAACTAACCCAAAGTGTAGAGAAGAATGGAAATAATAAAAATAAGAACAGAAACAAGTATCATAGAAAACAAACAATAGTGTAAGTTAACAAAGCCAAAATGTGTTCTTTGAAATGAACAACAAAACTGATAAACCCTTAACTAGAGAAAAAAAAGAGAAAAAGAAAGATCACAAATTACCGGTTTAGAAATAAATGAGGGATTACCACAACAGATCCTACAAACATTAAAAGGATAATAATGAGGGAACTCCCTGGCAGTCCAGTGGTTAGGACTGCGTGCTTTCACTGCTGAGGGTGCAGGTTCAATCCCTGGTTGGGGAACTAAGATCCCATAAGCTGTATAGCATGGTCAAAAAAAAAAAAAAAAGAATAAAAAAGGGTAAGAATGAAGTATTATAAGCAACTTTATACCAATAAATTTGATGTCTTACACAAAACTGACAAGCTTATTCTAAAATTTGTATGGAAATTCAATGGACTTAAACTGCCAAAACAATTTTTGAAAAAAAAAAAAGTGGAAAATTTACAACACCTCAAAGATATGAACTATAAGACTTCCTATAAAGGCACAGTAAATAAAACAATATAGAATTAGCATAAAGACAGACATACAGATGCCTGAAACAGAAATAAAGTCCAAAAGTAAATAAGTAAACACACACAGTGATTTTCAATATAGGGGCCAAGGTAACTGAAGAGAGAAAGGATCATCTTTTCAACAAGTAGCACTGGAACAACTCAAAGTCTATTCAACCCTTACATCAAACCATATATAAAACTTAACTCAAAATGAATCACAGACCTAAAGGTAAAAGCTTGAAAAATAAATTTGCTAAAGGAAAACATAGGCAAAAATCATTCTGCATCAGAGTAGGCAAACATTTCTTATGTAAAAGATTAAAATGAACTGTAACATTTAAAACCCTTCAAAATTTAAAACTTCTACTTGAAAGATACTGTTAAGAAAATGAAAAGGCAAATCATAGAATGGAAGATAATATTCTCAATACACACCTGACAGAAGACTTGTACACAGAAAATAGAAAGAATTCTTGCAATGGAATAAGAAAACATACAACCCAAAGTTTAAAATATCAAATGATTGGAACATATATCTCACAAAGACATATGAATGACTAATAATAATAAGTATAATAAAAGACGCTTAACATCATTAGTCATCAGTGAAATGCAAAATAAAACCAAAAAAGATACGACTACTCACCCACTAGAACAGATAAACTTAAAAAGACTGACAGTGCCAAGTATTCGCCAGGATATGAAGCTAATGGAACTCATATTCCACTGCTATTGGAAATGCAAAATTGTGCAGCCCCTTTGGAAAAAGACTTTGGCAATTTCTTAAAATTTTAAACGTACTCTTACCATACAACCCAGAATTTCCACTCCTAGGTATCACCGAAGAGTAGTCAAAACATGTGTCCACATAGGGATTTGTACAAGAATGTTCTTAGCAGCTTTATTCATAATAGCCCAAAATGAAAACAATCTAAATATCTATCAAAAGGTGAATAGATAAACAAATTGCTGTATATCCACAAAAGGGAATACTATTCAACGATATAAAGAAACAACGTAGATGAATCTCAAAAATGCTACCCCAAATGAAAGAAGTCAGATACAAATAGTACATATTGTCTGATTCCATTTATGTGAAACCCTAGTAAAAGCAAATCTAATCTAAAGTGATACTGGATAAGTGGCTGCCAGGCTAGAGCAGGGAGAGTGTGAAAAAAAAAAGGGAATTGAGTGGAAAGGAGTACAAGGAAAATTCGGGGGATTAAAAAAAAAAAATGTCCTATATCTTGACTCTGGTGGTACTTACACATATGTATACCTTGTCAAAATGCTCTGAGCCATGTATTAATATATTTTTTCCTCAGCTAACTTTCAATTCGGTAGTATCTTTTCACTAATGTCTACCCAACGTTCAAATCGTTCACTGAGTTTTTTATGTCAATGATTGTATTTTCATTTCTTGTCTTATATCTACCCATACCTTATTAGAACATTTAAAAAACACTTAAAGTATCTTTTAAAGCACCTGCCAGTACTTTAAGTATTCCTACCACCTCAGATGTAAATGTTCTCATTTGATGTGCAACTCATTTCTTTACATGTTTTGTAATATTGAATTTTGCATAAAAGTCTTTTGTGTGTTCTCTGAGCTACAGAAGCATTCCTCACCGAATATTTTCAAGTTTACCTCTAAAAGGTCACACTGGTTCTACAAGGATTGGACCATTTTGAAGATAATTTCTCAGCTGAATCCTTGGACATAAAAGTAGCATAAACTAAGAACCTACATCCACGTGTAGCACAGCCTGGAGTTCCAATTTCTTTGTGACTTTTTTCCTACTCCGTATCCAGAGTAAATATCAAATCCCCTGTAGCTGGTAGGTAGGGGCTTTCTAGGCCACATTTTCACAGTAGGACAGCCCTTCCAGACCCTAAGGTTCACACAGGCAGCTCTTTTCTAGTCCATAGGACTTGAAGCCTAGATTTCCCTAATGTTATGATTATCAACTTCAGCCTCCAAATAGGTTTGCACACCCCAATGAGCCATTTAGACTTTACCTCCTCTCACCATTTGCTTTTAGATATCCTTTTTATTTCTAGTACATGAACATTTTTCTCACTTTGTTTTAAGCTTGGCTATATACCCCATAATTCATTTGTTATATTTTATCCAGTTTCTGCTCCACATGTTTGGAGTGAGAAGTCCTTTCATGATAGAAAAACCTTGATACCAAAAAGTGACAAGGACAGTATGAGAGAGATAAATTACAAGATGATTACGATTAGGAACACATATTTAAAAGCCATAGGTGAAAAATTTAAAAACTGAGCAAAGTATTAAAAAAAGAAGTCATCACAACCAAATTGGGTTTATTTCAGGAATGCGACGCTGGCTTAACATTAGAATACTTAATAATGTAATAATTCTAGGGTCAGCAAACTTTAGAGAGGAAATATTTTAGCCTTTGTATGCCACATGCAGTCTGTCACTTATTCTTCTTTGGTTTTGTTTGATTTTTCATTGTTTATGATCCTTTAAACACGTAAAAACAATTCTTAGCTCACAAGCCATATAAACACAGGCTATGGGCCATAGTTTGCCAATTCCTGATATATTTCAACTTGCTAACAGAATAAGAGAGAAAAATCATATGATTATCTCAGTAGATGCATAAAAATATATTAATAATATCCAACATCCATTTATGATTTTTTAAATTGTGCATAATCTAGGAAGATAACTCCCTTAACCCGATAAGGATTATCAACTTATAGCAATTTATAGCAACCTATACCAAACTTCCTTCTTAATGGAGAAATGTTAGAAAAATTACTGTTAAGACTGAGAACAAGATAAGGATGCCTGCTGTCTCTACTTCTCTTCAACATTGTATCCTAGCCATTACAATAAGGAAGGGAAAGTAAATTAAAGGATTAAGGTTTGAAAAGGAGAAACAAAACTGGTACTATAGAAGAAATAATATGATGGTCTATATAGAAAACCCTAGAAAGTACAGATAAAGTATTATTAGAATTTAAAAAGAAGTTTAGCAATGTGGCTAAGCATAAGATTAATGTATCTCTTTATTCACAATCCGGTTACTTGGTTGAGTTTAGTTTGCAGAAGCTCTTGAAGAAATGTAATTAGGCAAGCTTCCTTCCAGAGAAAATTTCATCTTAGTTTCTACTTAGACACTACTGACCTAAGATTACAAAACCCCAAAATGTAAACACTGGTGTTGTTAGATAAGTTATGAGTAACTTGTTTTCTCTTCTTTATTTTCCATATCTTCTATTCCTGATCTTATTTTGTTTTTATACAGAAGCAGCAGCAATACAGTTTATTTTTTAAAAGAAGTTATACGCAGGACACACAAACTGTGTTTAAGCATTACTGAAAAGCACAAAAGAATATTCATCAAGCATATACTTACTTTTCAAACAGTATCTTAATTAATTCTCATAAAAATTCTGTAGCTTTAAGTATCATGATGCCTAATTTTGCAGAAGAGGAAACTGAGGCTCAGAAAGGTTATTTGCCCAAGTGACAGTACTGGGATTTGAATTTGAAAATACTTGTTCCAAGGCCAGTGCTTTTTCCACTGAACCACGCTGCCGCCCACAAGACAGCATTTTCACATTACCACCTGCTAGATCTAACTAAGAGATAGTAATTAAACAATTCTCCACTCCTGACAACAATATTTAAGCTACTGACATTTTAAAGAAATTAATATGAACAGCTTTTTAATCTGCTGATAGATACTATACCTAAACTCAACTACAAGCTATTTCAAAAAGAAAAGACGCCAATATGAGTTAAATGCTTTTTCAAAGCATGGCTAATTACTTTATCTATTAATGGGACATGAAGCATAAAAATGTTGTCCAGTGACCAATATAATTATAAAAATGATCAACCTGACTAGCAATCAAAGAAATAAAATTCAAGTAACAATGATATATTGATCAAATTGGCAAAAAAAATTTTTAATAGTAATAGCCAGCTTGGGTAAAAAGTGAAATTGTCATGCATTTTAGGAGAGAATGTAAAAATCTGCTGTAGGCCAGTTGATAATATTTACACTTTAAAACATATGTGGTTATAGACCTAGTAATTCTTTACCTAGGAATTAATCCTGAGGAACTTATTGCAATATGTGTATAAAGATTTAGCTACAGGGCTGCTTATCTTAGAATTACTTATAATAGCAAAAAAGAAAAAAATAATAAAGAAAAGGAAACTGAATAAATCTAAATCTACCTAATTAACCTGAGAACTTCGGTTAATGATTTTTAATACATTTTTTAAAAAACTACATCCCAGTTTCAACATTTACAGGTGAGGAGACCCTGAGCAAGTCCATTGAACTCCCTCAATTTCATCGAAAAGAGTGAGAACAATAATAGTACCAATTTCATAGGGGTAGTTTAAGAATGAAACAAAACAATTCATGTAGAGACCACAGCACAGAGCTTGGCCTATGTATGCTGTCCATCAGTAATATAGTTAATGTCGTGATTAGGAAGGCAGATATAAAATCTGATTCCCTAGGTCTGTAACTTACTAATGGTTGTGCAAGTTATGTGCCTCTCTGTATCTCAGTTTTCTCTTCTATGAAATGAGAATAATCCCATAGAGTCTGTGTGAGGATTATATGAGATAAGTATTTACAAAGTATTTAGCCCAGTGCTTGGCAAACAGGAAGCTCTCGACAAATTTGGACTTTTATTATTAGCATTTGTATTAGTATTGAATAAATATATATTATTTTTATAATAAATTATATACCAACTCTGAGTTGTTTACTGTATTAGGTATGATACATGATACCTACTATATAGGCTGTGTTACATCATGTTGGTTTTCCTGGAATTCGTTGTTCCATTCCAGAGTGTATAACCTCACTAGTAAAAATTTTACACATACTATAATCATAATCTATTATTCTATTACATCTTATAGCCAACATTTCCAAAAGATATCATAGTCCTAAATCCATTAATGAAGTTTTCTAAATGACAATTATTTTATTGTAACTTCTTTTTTCCCTTCTAAACACCTTTCCCACAAATAAATGACAGGGAGACCAACTCTTTCTAACCAAATCCCCCTCCTCCTCAAACCCACACTTAATATAAGAATCAGAGAGACCTAGACCCAAAACCTTTCACATCCAAAAGACATGTGGATTTTCGATGTTTGGAGGGCATAAAACAAGAAAAAGAAAAGAACTAAGGACAGGAAGAAATGAAGATAAGTGAAACAAAGAATAAAATTATTACTGGAAAAATCTCTACTTGGTTTCCAACCGGCAAAGCCTACTTCTACATATTCAATACATGTGAATGCAAGCTTGGAATTGAGGTCCCAGAACCATGTTTCATTGCATCCTTATAAGTTCTTTTTCTTTTTTTAATAAATTTATTTATTTATTTGTTTGTTTGTTTATTTATTTTACTTTTGGCTGCATTGGGTCTGCGTCGCTGCACGCGGGCTTTCTCTAGTTGCAGCGAGCGGGGGCTACTCTTCATTGTGGTGCACCGGCTTCTCATTGCGGTGGCTTCTCTTGTTGTGGAGCATGGGCTCTAGGCGCACGGGCTTCAGTAGTTGTGGCTCACGGGCTTAGTTGCTCCGCGGCATGTGGGATCTTCCCGGACCAGGGCTCGAACCCATGTCCCCTGCATTGGCAGGTTGATTCTTAACCACTGCTCCACCAGGGAAGTCCCATCCTTATAAGTTCTTACAGAATAAAATTTCATATCTTGGGATCTCTTCCCTGTTCAAGAGATGTACGTGATTCCCTCAAAGACCCACACCTGGAAGAAATAAACCCTTATGCAAGGGATGTTTTCCTACCTTAACAGCTTCTCCAAGAGTTTGGTTTTTGTCAGCTTCCTCACTGGAATGTAATTCAAGCCTATAATTCAACTCCTGTAGTTGCTGTGCCTGCTCATTCAATAGCATTTGAGCCTGCTGTTCCCGTAGTAATGCATTATTCAATTCTTCACACGCACTTTCAAACTTCTCATGGGTGATCAATTTCTGAACAAAGCAAAAATTTTAATTATAAGCTAACTGCATTGTTGTATCATTTAACCTTCAGAACTCTATTTGCTAACATAAAGAGTATAATACAAACATTTCTAAATATCTGATATATGACAAAAGTACAATTCGTTTTTCTTAATTTCCTAAGTCAAGATAAAAAACATCACTCTGATTTTTTTTTTTTTTTTTTTTGGCCGTGCCATGCAACATGCAGTTCCCCAACCAGGGATCGAACCCACACCCCCTGTAGTAGAAGCGTGGAGTCTTAACCACTGGACCACCAGGGAAGTCCCACATCACTCTGATTTTTAAAGCACAACAGCTATACTCCCAAAGTTATCATTTTTAGTCAAATAAGATCTCAGGAAACATTCATGTTCTAAGTAAATCCATAACGCTCGGTTTAAATCTTGATACATGAGCACTTTTTATGAAGATAACGATGTGGGAATTAAAGCTTTTAACAAGTTCAAATGCTTTTAAAGGATTACCTGAAAGTCTGTGTTCAGTGTATGTTACCATTCAGGTTTCCCTGGTCAAACTACCCTCCTTGGAGAGTCCTTACCACACCATACCTCTCTCACTCCCACCACCACTCACACTATTGCCATCTTCTTGTATTTTCTTCACAGCCATTATCATTATCTAAATTCACCTCAGATGGTTGTTCACTTTTTTATTGCCTGTCCACACCCTTCCACCAACCACACATTTAAGGATGTGAGCTCCACAGGGCAGAGACCTCCTTCAGCTTGCTCACCCATCACACAGAGGAGTGCCTGGCATTCAGTAGCTTCTCAGTAGGTATTTGCTGAATAAAAGAATATCTATTCATATATAAACACCTGCCAATAAAACTCTGCACAACTTCTACAATATCATGACTGCATCTGCTCTGGAATAACTGACAGTTCTAGAGAGGGGCCATCTCTTAAGGGGTATGGAATCCAGGACAGGACATACTTGTATTATCTCCTGTGCAAAACTCTTAAACAAACAAAAATTAGTTACAACAAATGGCAAGAGACACCTTGATCTTGAGGTACAAAGAACAGAAATGTTTCACAAATGGTAGGTAACCTGAGAAATATATGTGGAAAACTAAAGGAAACCACGCAGGTCTCTTAATCACACTAAGTGTATAGAAATCTATTTAAGACATAACTTTCCCATTGTTGAAAAGAATTTGAGGTGTCAGCTTTTTAACATCCCTCTATTCGCTAATGGCACAGCACTTCTCTGGGTCTTGTGAACAAGTATTTTTGTACTTCTTCCTTTTACTTGTTATGCTGTTTTAAATTATCACTCCTTGCCATCAGAACATTCTGTTCTTTGCAATCCACTTGGCCTCTGTAAATGAAGATCCCCATCATTTTGCAGGACTTCTTCCCACTCTTCCAAAATTTTTCCTTTACCTAAAAACTTAGCTAATGTTAGCCTTTCTCTTGTCCATATATCCCTCCCAGAGACTGGCGCAATTCTGTTCACTCTTCTGTGACTAAATAGGGTCAAACAAGTATAGCAATGCAGAATAAGAAAGAGATAGTGTGTGAAAGCAGTTGTATGGAGCTTAAACCAAAAACAATAAAAAAGATCATGGGAGTTAGCTATTAAAGAACACCTGTCAGTAGATGATCATGGGAGTTAGCTATTAAAGAACGCCTGTCAGTAGATGATCATGGGAGTTAGCTATTAAAGAACGCCTGTCAGTAGATGAACATGATATTCCAAAACAGCGCAGGTACTAAATCACTTTTGGTGGGCAGGATGTGTCCCTTTATGTTACAATTTTAGATGAACTATAAGAAGCTATTTTGTTTGCCTCCTGTACACTTCCCCTAAAATAAATGAAAGATGACGGTTGCAGGCACACTCCCTGATTTTTAAAGAGGAAAATAGCATCATTTTCCCATCTATTCTGTTTTTAGTAAAACGATCCTTTATTAACATAGCTGGATGTGAACATTAACCACTTTAGTGAAGTGGTTAAAAGTTTGTGTTTTGGAGTCAGAATACCAAGGTTCAAATCCTGTCATTTCCACATACTAACTGTGTGACTTTCGGCAAGTTACTTAGCTGTTCTGGGCCCTACATTCCTCATCTGTTAAAAAAAAAAAACAATGGATAATAATATTATTGAATTATTATTGACATGAGAGGACTAAATGAATCAACACCTTAAAGTGCTTAGGGCCAGTGCCTGATACATGTTCAATATGATCATTAAATGTTAGAAATCATCACTTTATAACTTTATACTACATAATTGGATGTCAAATATAAAAATTACATACATCATTCCTTCAATTATTATTTCAATTAACCCTATTTTTATTTCTACACTTCAGTGGAAGAAATTCACACTAAACATTTCTTAGAACACGTTCTTTGCTCTTGCTGCGAGCCAGTTACTCAACCAAAGTTTATTTGCCATAGCAGTTAACCATCCTAACTACAGCTTAATCATTTTCTATACTTTCAGTCACAGTATACATTGTAACAGGGCTATAAGCTCTGCTGACACAATCAGTACTCCGTTAAGCATCTGGAATAAATCTTTTTTTTCAATGTTTTTTGAGATGATTTTAATGATGCTGTGCTTTTTATTTAATTGACACACAACACTGCTTAAGTTTAAGATGTACAATGTATTCATTTGATACACTTCTAACTTGCAAAACAATTACCACTGCAGCCCTAGCTAACT
This sequence comes from Balaenoptera physalus, assembly GCF_965194825.1. Classification (NCBI taxonomy): domain Eukaryota; kingdom Metazoa; phylum Chordata; class Mammalia; order Artiodactyla; family Balaenopteridae; genus Balaenoptera; species Balaenoptera physalus. Next base: position 65,265,288 of record NC_138886.1, on the reverse strand, counting down.
CTATCAAGTCACATAATTATTACTTCTTTTTTGTGGTGAGAACATTTAAGTTTTAGTCTCTTAGCAAATTTGAAATGTATAATACAGTACTGTTGGGGAATTTTAGAAGGGAAGTTTTCTAAAGAAAAAGAAATTCTATTAATGGGATTTGATTATTTGAAAAAGGAAACATAATAAATAGTTAAGGAAAACAAACATATATATTTGCCCTGTGATATTTTATATACATATTATATGTATATAATACATATTTTATATCAGAGGAGAGCTCACCAAAGCCATAGTTTTTAAATCATATATACTTACTGACTGCTTAAATTCATTTAACTGCATCTGAAGACCCTGGGTTTTGTCAAGCTCCTTCTTCAGTTCATTCACATTTCGTTTCATTTCTGTGACCTCTAAGCGTAGTGAGCGGCGCTCCACTTCTGCTGTGTGCAGTCTTTGTGTAAATCCAAATATTTGCTTCTGTAATGATGCTGTGCTTTTCTATTGTCAAATAAGAGCAATTTTACAAAAAGTCACTTCAGATTTACTAGTAAGTCCATAGCAATGGTCATTTTACCAAATTAAATGTAACTTAGGTTATACAGAAAACAATACCAGCTCTTACTAAAACTTAAAGTGAAAGCTTTATTTTTTTATGTGACCAATAATTTGCCTTACATGAAAAATGAACAAATGAAGAAAAGAAATAATCTAGATGGCTAGAAAACAGAAAAGATAATTGTTTATGTCTCACACAATTCTGTTGCAGTATACTCGTACAGAACAGTTAATTCAGAACTCATGCCAGAACTTTTGTATTTTGATATTATGGACACTTATTTGGAAGTTCTTTTATTTATCATATTAAACTATTACATGAAATCTAAAAGAAATCTACCTACACTCGTGTACAACTAATATAAACTACAAATAAATTTGATTCAGAATTAAATTTACAAGTCCTAAAATTCCTATTTAATGAAATTTCATACATACCAAAATGGGCACATGGCCACGCAGACCGTATTTCAGGGCCAGTGTGTTTACTTTATGAAGTCCACGGGCCAGCTTCTGAACCAGGGAATCTTTTTCCACATATGTAATACTCCTGTTGCTGTGCAAAGGTATACTGTCCATTGCCAGATTAATTTTATCCATGAGTTTTGCAAAAGAATTCTTGGCTGCTCCTATAAGCAGATGTCCACAAATTCTGGAATTTGGATCTTCAAAGAAAAAGAAAACAAGCACAGAAAAATAAGAATTGTCTCTTGTTCATTTCACAACACTGCCAGTCACAACACAATGAAAATATTTTCTCAGTTATATCATTCCCATCCACCTGTAGTAACCCATTCAAGAAGTCCCCACCTATATCAACTTTCACTATGTAAGAAATAGCCCACCTACTAAATAATGTATCTAAAGAAAATCTGCATGTATTTACAGTATGTCATTCATACTGAACACTATGACACTAAAAAATCATCATCACTCCTTTCTTTGTTTTAAAACCTAACAAATTCATTTTCTATTTACAACTACTGAAGCTTATTACCTTAATGTCACACTATTTATATTCTCAGACAAGAAAATATAACTTGCCTTATTCCAAGGCAATTAAAATTTTACGACTACAATTACTCATTTCCCCGTAGGATTTTGGTAATCATCTCTCTCATTTAATGGACTTAAGGTCCCAGCATATCCAACATGGCCTGCTTACTGCTAGATTCATCAGGTCTGTAATTAATAATTGTATTTAATGTTGATAAATAAAATTGTCAGTGTTCTTTATACTAATTGGTATTCCAAATAATGGTTAATAAGTTTATTTATGCCTTAATAAAAGTCGTGTAATTTAGTTTTCCCTCTGCTAGGCAGGTCTTAATCTGTCATTACTTGTGTTACGATACTATCCGTGTAAAATGACGAACATGGAGAGACTCTTTAAATTCTGTAGTATACCACTCTACATTTCAAGAACCTCTGCTGTTGGGAGTTAGTTTAAATCTTATCTTTATATCATAAGCACAAAAAGCATATTTGGCCAGTTTTATCCAAGAGGAAAATGTTCCATAATTCTAAGAACACATGGCTCAACACTGAAGAGCAGCACTGACTGAGAAGGTGATCCATCAGTGGTTTTCTATGTCAGAAAAAACCACCTCACAGAAGCTAGATAAAAGCTCATTGTTCTAGGAAATTTTCAGGAATACAAAAATAATAAAGTTTTCACAGATAAAGAGCCTTTAGAAGCAAAAATCAACTATAATTAAATTTTAATGAAGAGTGGTTTTTTACTATTTCACAGCAATGTGTTGTATAGACACTAACCACTCTGAGAGGTGAAATTAAGTGGCAAGATAATTCCATAAGGCATTTCTTTGAATTTTTAAGAAGTGGGAAAGAGGCATACACTCTAAGTTCCTGACTGCTACTCTCAATGAATTACAGAAAAAGCACTAAATAATTTTATGCTTTGATGAATAAGAAGTATTTTTACGATATACTTCACATCATACAGTATAGAGTACAATTAATTCAATATTAAATAAATGAAGAAACAAAAAAAATCCTCTAGTGACATAGTTATAGAATTATTTGTATAATGATACAGAAGAGAAAAAATGTCACTAAAATTCCTCATGTCTAAGCTTGTCTAGACTAGTTAAAATGTTTGACTTGTTACATTTAACAAATTCTTGTTTATGCTAAATACATTTGTTAATCACTTTTCCCCTATCTAATAGCATGTCTTTCAAGAAAGAAGAGGACTCTATGTTCTGCAACTACCTTTTCCAATAGAAGGGGCAATATTGCACATCTAAGGTTAAAATCTTCAAAACAAATTCACAGAGAATTGTTTCGGCCAGTAGTTCTAAACCTGTGAACTACAGATCTTGAGGCAGTAGGGAGGGGAGGTTGAAAAGTTATTATAAGAGTTCCACCACTTTCAACTGCAGCATTGTCATTTGACCTTTATTTAGCCCTAAAAAAAATGTAGCATGAATAATATATGCTTATGATGTTGTGAGTGATAAAATTAAAAGTCCTTCAAAACACTGCAGAAGTCAACTGCTGCTAAAAATACAACTAGTGTGTGGGAAGAGCAGTCTACAATGTGTTTTCTTATTAAAATGGAATCCTCACACTCAGATTGAGAAAAACGCCTTTAATGAAAAAAAGGGAATAGTCAGTAATTATTTAATTAATATGTATGTAAATATGTCATTATTTAATTTAATAATGTGAGTCATGAATATAATAATAATAATAATGCCTAATGGTAATAATAACGTTAGAAATGTTAATCACGAGTAATGTTAACTGCATTAAAATTCGACTCAGTTCTAGACAGTTGGGAACATTTTCTCATCCTTGACACCTCCATCTTTCTTGCCATCTCCCTCACATCCAATCACATCACATTTCTACCATCTATTCAATTTTTTCTGTGATCATGGCATTGTCTCACCTATGTTCTTACAAGGGTCTCCCTACTCTTCTCCAGTCATTTCCCCTCTTCAATCCATCCTCCACCGTAGAAAAAATGACTTCTAAAACACAAATAGGATCTTGTCACAACCCCTGCTTAAGCTCCAATGAGTCTCTTCAAATCTGGGAATAAATTTCAAACTCCTTAAACATGGCTCATAAGGTCCTACATGATCTGATCCCTGCTTACTTTTCCAGGAGCATCTTTCACTATTATCCCTTTCATGTATAACTCCTTTCAAGGGACCCCAACAGATCACAATCTTAGAGCACTCTTCTGAGCAAAAAAATGCCTGTGTCGTCAAAGAGCTGTAATTTGAAAATATGAATCAGTTTTCAAACTTGGGAGCCAGTCATTAAGGTAAGATTCAAAACCGTGTTCTATCTAAAGAAGAAACTAAAAATACTATGAAAAAAAGCCCAAAATACTATTTTCAAAAAGTAATAAGAGAATGTCTTACCATATTTTAAAACTTCAAGAAATACTCATGAAAAGGGCAGTATGGTACCGATACCAGAAGAGACAGGAAGACTAATGGAATTGACTGGAGAGACAGGAAATAGATCCAAGTACGTATAATAAATATATACTAAATGGCATATCTTAATTCACTAGGTAAAAGATAGATGATGGAATTAAAACGTAGTGGGACTAGCTGGTCATCCATACACAAATAAATATTATTAATTTCCTCACTACTTCTCTGAAAATAATTCCAGATAAAATCCAAGATTTAATGTAAAAATCAAAAATACTAGACCAAAATATGAGCAGCACCACCTGAGGTGAGGCTAACCTTCCTAAATAAATCACCAAAAGAAAAACCATAAAGTAAATGATTAATAATGTTAATCATATAAAAATGCACAAACAAAATTAAAATACAAACTGGAAAAATTATTTACACTATATGGCAAAGTGCTAATATGTGTGATACACGAGGAGTTCTTATAATTCTATAAGAAACACACACACACCCATATATGAACATAATGAGATAATTTGTAAAAGAATATGAATGGGTGTAGAACAAATGAAAAGATATGCAACCGAACAGTCAAAATTACACATAAGGAATGATATAGTTTCTTTTGCCTTTCAAATCGATAAAAATAAAAAAGATTGTTAAAACTTCATGTACCAAAGGCATTATGAGAAAGCCAGAACTCTCAGTACTGTTCATGGGAGTGTAATGCAAAGCAACTTTTACAAAAGGCAGACTGGCAATACTTTCCAAACGTAAAATATGCAAACTCATTTCTGAGGAGTTTAGCCAAGGAAATAATTGCACAAGTATAAAATGATTTTATGTACAAACATGTTAATTATAGCATAGTTTATTATAATATTAATTAAAATAGTAAAAAAATATGAAAAAAATGCCAATATCCATCAACAGGGAATTTTCAGAGTAAACTATATAAACAATGAAATAGTATGTGATCAAATAAAATTAATGATGTACACCTACCTTACTGACATGGAAAGACATTTATTATCCAGTGAGTAGAAAACAAATTATGATGAGGCATGATTGTATGACTCCCTCATATAAAACTGGGTGTGTTTGTGTGTATACCTGTTGGTACACATGTCTGGGAGATTTGTAGAAATCATTAAAGTGTTAAGAATGATTGGGGGGCTTCCCTGGTGGCGCAGTGGTTGGGAGTCTGCCTGCCGGTGCGGGGGATGTGCGTTCGGGCCCTGGTCTGGGGGGATCCCGCATGCCGTGGGGCAGTTGGGCCCGTGGGCCACGGCTGCTGAGCCTGCACGTCTGGGGCCTGTGCTCCGCGGCGGGAGGGGCCGCGGCAGTGGGGGGGGCCCACGCGCCGCGATGGGGGGTGGGGTGGCCGCCGCTCGCTGCGGCTTGGGGGGGCCCCTCGCGCAGGGGCGGAGACCCAACGCAGCCAAAAGTGAGTAAATAAATAAATAAAATTTTTTAAAAATTAAAAAAAAAAAAAAGAATGATTGGGGATGGCCTTTTGGGTGATTTTATTTCTTCTGTGCAGGTTTCTGTACTGTGTGAAGTTTTTATACCAAGCATAAACACTTTTCCAGAAATAACAAAACTATTTTTAAAAGCACTGTATACTGTCTTCCTCATTCATTCATTAAACAGCTAGCTATAGGGCAACTCATATGCATGAAGGCACTGTGTTAGGCAATGTGGAGAGGAGATCTATAACACTGATTAAGAATCAGTAGCTCCTGTTTCTATCAGTGTTATTTATAAATAATACTATAGATACAAATGCCCAATAATAGAACTACTCAAAAACATATCTTGATTTAGACAAATGGTATTTAGGGGAATGATCATCAAAAGCAGGGGTTCTTGGACTTCCCTGGTGGCGCAGTAGTTAAGAATCCACCTGCCAATGCAGGGGACACGGGTTCGAACCCTGGTCCGGGAAGATCCCACATGCCGCGGAGCAACTAAGCCCATGCGCCACAACTACTGAGTCTGCACTCTAAAGGCCACGAGCCACAACTACTGAGCCCACATGCCACAACTACTGAAGCCCATGTGCCTGGAGCCCATGCTCCGCAACAAGAGAAGCCACCACAATGAGAAGCCCGCACACCACAAGGAAGAGTAGCCCCTGCTCGCTGCAACTAGAGAAAAGCCTGCGTGCAGCAACAAAGACCCAACACAGCCATAAATAAATAAATAAATAAATAAATAAATAAATAAATAAATAAATAGTATCCGGTTTTTAAATAAAGCAGGGGTTCTTGCTCATTTTTTGTCCCATGTATACCCTTGATAGCCTAGTAAAACCTATGGATCCCCTTCTTAGCATAATACTTTTAAACATGTTAAGTCAAAATACATAGGGTTACAAAGGAAGCAAATTTTATTAAAATGCAGTTTTCAAACTATTTTAAGTTTTATTATAAATATATTATGCATAAGACAATACATTTAAAATATAGACTGAAATTTTTTTAAAAGACATAGCATGGTAAAAGTTGTTGCTTAGCCAAACTAAGAATATTGAACTATGAGGTGATCTTTATGAAGGCATCAAACATGTCATGCTGGACATCAAATATTTTTATTTTTTTATATTTAGAAGTGATTAAAATCCTGATCCACAAATATATACTGCTGAAAATGTAATTAAAGTTCCTATAGTTCACTTTACAAGGCATAGGTAGGCATCTCTCAAAAAATACTAGAGTACTCCAAGACTCTTAAATTCTTAACATATACACACTACTATATGTAAAATAGACAACCAACAAGAACCAACTGTATAGCACAGGGAACTACACTCAGTATTTTGTAATAACCTATAAGGGAAAAGAATATATATATATATATATGTATAACTGAATCAATTTGCTGTACACTTGAAAATAACACAGCATTATAAATCAACTATACTTAAATAGAAAAGTAAAATTAAAAAAAGAAAACCTATTGTGGAAAGTTTTTTGTTCAAAAGTCAGTGAGTTCATCTTTGGCTAGGTAAACTTATTCAATAAGTTTATGTCAGAAAGAAAAACGATTGTGAATCTATGGTTCAAATTTGATGCTATGAAGATAGAAGGAACTTAAGTAGCACTTTTGAAAGAGTTCTAAAGTGTTTCCAGGTGCTTGCAGGTTGCGCTTTCAAAGAAATAACAGAATTTTTTACTTAGGGAATATTGGAAAGCAACATAGACATGAAGAATATAGAAGCTCAACTGGATGGATGAACAACTACTAGGTGTAGAATTGTCCTGATACATGGCCAGCTACATTGCACCAGCATCCATCTGTACATAGAAGACTGTGATTACATACCATGTATGTGATGAGTCTCATGATTACTGATCATCAAAGATGAGCATAAACAATATCTGGAGATAGTTGCAACAGCTGTATTACAACTTGAAAACATCTGTAATTCCTATTAGTAAATAAGTCACCATGCTGCTAATATTATCATGGTCTGTCATCACCATTCATAATTGAAGGAAATGTTCATTAATGGTTAGTGAAACAAGATGTAATTATTTTCCATCCAAGTCCACAGATGCTCCCCCTCTGAATTCTATCCATGGACCATTTTGAGAAGGGTTCTATGAACCCCAGATTAAGAGATCCCTTATCTAAGGAATATACTACACAATCATAAAACTATATCCTTCAGCCTCTACTTCTCCGTCAACTTAAATAATAAGAAAGCTGCATACCTGGACTACTCCACTCAGAGAACCATAATATAATATGCTCTCAGTTTTCACTGAAGACAAATATAAGCAACACTAACAAGTAAAAAACTTCTGCATCTTCTATGAAGTAGCTTTTAAAGATATAAACTGTGAATGTTATTCAATATTTTCAATATGATAATCCATGTAATAAATTCCTCTTAGGGTTTAGTAGCAAAAAAAAGTATTAATGGTTTGCTCTGTATGTTTGGAGAAATAAGAGAGCATCTCATATCTGGGGAACAACAAGCAGCTCAGTTTAGCTGAACTGTAGGTTTATCAATGAGAGTACAGGGAGGTGAGACTATACAAATAAATGAGAATCAGATCAAGAAAGGTCTTGTATACCGAGCTAAAGTGTTGATTCATAAAGTAGGAAATGAGGAACAATACTGCTGCTGATACAAAGATATGTGACAAACCAAGCACTACCAACGTGCAATAACTCGTTTAAACCCTTACAATAGCCAATGAGATGGTACGATTATTATAGCCATTTAAAATAAGTGCGAGAAAAAGAACAATGAAAAATGGTACATAGAATGACCCAGTCATATTGGAATACACACAAAACAACTTGAAAGAAGTATACACAAATATTAATCATACTCTCAGGGAGATTACAAGAGCTATCTTATAGTGATATTTTACAAATACCTGTAAGCTGCCATAATTTTTTTTCTGGAACAAGGTGGAGGTTTAAAATATTTTTAAATATACATGTATTATTTTAGAATAGATCTGAGAGGAAATTTTTTCTTTTTTTCTTTTACAAAAATCTTAAAAAATAATTGTGCCGTTTTGTTAGACAGTATCTGGATATTCAACTAAATCTTCTAAGAAAAGGCTCTTAAAAGTTTTCTACAAACTGCCTATAAGTTGCAAAATATGTTAAAGCCTCATATATGTTTCTTAAAATAAGTTTGATTTTGTATATTATTTTAACAAATAAATATATTCTATGAAAATTGTGACACTGGAATTTTACACAGTCATGAACACTTCCAAGGATAAATTATTCATTCAAAAATGTTCTTAAGAATGATAGGCAAATAAATTTTAATTTAGAAAACAAAAATTCTTTCACATTTTCCATATGCTTGAAAATTCTCAGAATAAAATGTTTGAAAAAATATGGGAAAATGCAAGAATAATAATTTTAAAAGTCACAAAATAAAAGTCAGTAAGTTAAGTGTGGCTCAAAATAGACACTAATAGCTCAAGTACTAAAAATGATCCACGGGTCAGATTGTACTTGTTTCAATTTCAGATATGAGTGAAATTATGTGTATAACAAAATTCTCTAAATTACTTCTTCTCACACTTTACTGTGGTTATAAATCATCTTGTTAAAATGCAGATTCTGGCTGAATAGCTCTGGAATAGAGTCTGAGACTGTGCATTTCTAACACCCCCCAGTTAATGCTGATGCTGCTGGTCGACAACCACACTTGGAGTAACACATCTCTTTTTATTCTTTGTTAGGATTCACTAAAGCCTTTAAGTTTTAAAATATATACTAATAACTACTTATTAATACAAATATCTTTACTTAGTGCTTTGAACTTCCTAATATGAAACCTCAGTGTTGTGCCGAATACAACCTAGATTTCTGAGTTTTACCTGGAAGAGCTGCTATGACCTCTACAAAGTTAACTCAAAGTATACGATGAAAGAAAGCTGTGAGTAGTAATAGCAGGGGCATGTATATTTGAGTCATCTATCCTCTAGATAATTAAAATTCAGTTATAATTGAAATGCATAAATGTGTAAGAAAATGGATGAACATTCTACTCATAACCATCTACTCCTGTATTTGTTCAGAGATATTTCAAAGCAAATCAGCACAATTGTTTCTATCTCGAGAAATCCAGTCTGAACAAGTCATATAAAAATGCTCAGCTATCTATAGGGTTCTTTAGTCCATTCCTATAATGATTGATATCCCAGCCCTTCAGTGGAAGTAACAGTCTCCCCTGTTTGAGGTAAATGATCTCTTGCAGGCACACCATTTGGATACCTGGAAGAAGTAATTTATCTCAAGTGGGCAAACACTTTAATGAAAGCAAGAAGGTTGCCACCTGTCCAGTATTTACAGAGACAACATGGAAACTGGGGTCTTTGCCCACTGCCTGTAAATACATCGTCAAAGTTTAAGAAGGCAGCAGTGGCATCTACCTTTAGCAAACACCTCACTTTCTGAGCAATGAATTCAAGCTACCACTATTGAACTTCCAGTTTCACAAAAAGGTATAAACTAATATACAGGTTCCACTGAAATGTCAGAGCACAAAAAAGAGATAACACAACATTTATTGGACAATTACATATACAAGGGACTTGGCTGAGAAAGTTACATTTACTCCGAATAACTCTATGAGCTAGGAACCGCCCTTAGCCAAATTTTACAGATGGATGAAGAAGGATGAAATGATTTTCCCAATGTCACACACATAGTAAGCAGTGGAACCCAGATTCAAATCTAGAATCCAGGTTCTTAATCCATATTCTACTGCATATCCGACATGTTTCATTTTCTATCCTAGACAATTTTAAAACTTTCTCTCCTAATTAGTTAATAGTATAATTCAGAACTTACTCTAAAAAGATAAGCACCTAACTTTTCAAAAGAGTAATTTACTCATTTTTTTTTGAACAGTGATAATAGGAGAAGCAATAGTTACTATTTAATATATTAAAAGCTACTACTTGCTATTGCCATACATGTACTAGTTTTCCTGGAGCTAAAAAGAAAAAAGTGAAAATGAATGAGATAATGCCATTTGCAGCAACATGGATGGAGTTAGAGATTATCATGCTAAGCGAAGTAAGTCAGAAAGAGAAAGACAAATACCATACAATATCACTTATATGTGGAATATAAAATATGATGCAAATGAACTTATTTACAAAATAGAAACAGACTCACAGACAGAGAAAACAAACTTATGGTTACCAAAGGGGAAGGGATGGAGGGATAAATCAGGAGTTTGCGATTAGCAGATACAAATTACTAGAGGTAAACTAGGTAAGCAACAAGGTCCTACTGTATAGCACATGCAACTATATTCAATATCTTGTAATAAACTATGATGGAAAAGAATATGAAAAAGATTTTATTTCCATATATATGAATCACTTTGCTGTACACCAGAAACTAACACAATATTGTAAATAAAAAGAAAAAAGTGACAGTGATGCCATCAATACGTAGTCCCGACATGTAATATGATTGAAATTTTCAGCAAGTTCTTCAAAAAGAAAGACAGAAGGAACAGAGAAGAAAAATCAGAGTTCTAAGAAATATCCTCTTTCATTTCAGAATTTTCACATTTCCTAAATAGACTTTCCCAAGATTTTGCCATTTCAATTTCCCACATGGCTGAAAGAATTAAGATACTATTCATAGTATTAGATGATTCAAGGGACAAGGAATCAATTGCAAATCAAAGCTGAACTGATATTCTTGATACCTGCCCTATGATGAAAACCTCCTTTTGTAAATTGGTTAAATAGATGAACGAATGCCCAACTGATATATATTACCCAGACATTACAATCATTCTCTAGAAGATTATTAACAGAAAGAGAAAAATCCTCAAAAAGTATGATATTTTTTAAACTATAGCTATGATAGTATATCATAAGCAAAGCACAGCATCACTTCTGTGATATTCTTGCTGAAAATGCATAAGCTAAATCTGATCATGAGGAAACAAATCAAAATTAAGGGATATTCTAGAAATAATTGGCTTGTAATCTTCAAGGTCACAAGGGTCAAGGAAAAACTGAGGAACCCTTCCATACTGAAGAAGACTAAAGAGACATGACTAAATGCAACCCATAATTCTAAACCAGATCCTCTTGCTAAAAAAGACGCGGTTGGGACAAATAGGGGAAGTTGAATGTAGTCTGAATGGTAGTAATGTATCAATGTTGGTTTCCTGATGTTGATCATGGCACGCTGGTTACGTAGAAGAATGTCTTTGAAATACATGCTATAATATGAGGGAGCGATGGGGCATCATGTGAGCAACTTGCTCTCAGACCATTCAGGAAACAGAATTCTCTGTTGTGAACTACTTGCAACTTTTCCATAAGTTTGAGGGTATTTTGGAATAATTTTTAAATGAAGATATTAAAGAGTATGTAGCCTATGATATCATTTATATCATTTGTTAGTCTGCTAGCGGATGGATGAGTAGGTGGCACGAAGGAAGGAAGGAAGGGTGAATGGATAGAGAGAAGAAGAGGGATAAAACAGATTGGAAGAACACATAAGAACACATAAAAATGCTTACATTAACTATCCCTATATGATGGGAAAATATGTTTGTTTTTGTTTTGTTATTGTTCTCTGATTTATTTCTTTTCCAAGTTTTCTGAATTGACCTGTTTTCTCGTATAATGGAGGTAGTAGAAGTGGTGGTAATTTGAAAAAAAAGAACAAACAAAAACAATCCTCTCTACTGCAGATGTTGATTAGCTGATTCATTCCATCCACAAACTCTTCCTTCCCTTTTGTCAATCTCCAGGTAGCCATCTAGGGAGAATCATGTGACCCAGCTCAGGCCAATGAAACAATAGCAAAAGTCTGCTGGGGAAGCTTTTGGGAAAGCTTTTGCCTTCCTGATATAAAGGGATATATTCAGCAACACATGTCTTCATATTTTTAACAATTTTCTTGAGATATAATTCACACACACTATAACTTACCCATTTAAAGTGTACAAATCCATGGTTTTTAATATAATCACAGTTATGCAGCCATCACCACGAGCAATTTTATAAAATTTTAGTCACCCCCAAAAGAAACTCCATATCTATTAGCAGCCACTTCCCATAACCCCCAACCCCTCCCCAGCCTTAGGCAGCCCCTAATGTACTTTCTGTCTCTAGATCTGCCTAATCTGCATATTTCAAATAAATGGAATAACATGCTATGTGATTTCAAATAAATGGAATCATATTATATACAATCTTTTGTGACGTAGCATATTGCTTTCATGGTTCATCCATGTTGTAGCAAGCATCAGTACTTCATTACTCTTTACGGCCCAATTATATTTTATTGTTTGGATATCTGTCCATTACCCATTTATCAGTTGATGGACATTTAAGTTTGTTTCCATTCCTTGACTATGCATTATGCTGCAGTAAACATTCATGCACAAGTTTTTGTACATATATGTTTTCATTTCTCTTGGATATATACCTAGAAGGAGAATTGCTGGTTCAAATGATAACTCTATGTTTAATATTTTGAGGAACTGCCACTCTTTCCCAAAGCAGCTATATCATTTTTTATTCCCACCAGCAATGTATGAATGTCTTCACATTGTGTCCCTCCCTTCTCCTTCCTGCACAAATACAATCCTGATGCCTAAAAGTAGAGTGACCAGCTTAAAACTAGGAGGCATAAACACGAAGATGCTAATGGCTTAGCAGAAAGACATAGTCTGGATTTCTATCTACCTCCAGACTTACTATTTGGGAGGAGAAAAAAACCTTATATGAATAAGCTACTCTAAGTGGGGGTCTTCTATTAGGTACAAAGAAAGCAAACCTGTGATGCCCCCAAACATCCAATGCCATTATATTCAGAGGAAGAAATTTCTTCCTGATCTTTATATGTATACTAATTTATAACAGAACCACGTTTTAACAAGTTGGAGCTGTATGGGATGTGTAAATGGTCTTGAAATTTTAAGATAAACTAATGTATTTTCATTTTATTTCCTCTAAATTTTTATGAAATTTCTTCATTATTATTCAGTTAATGCAATAAATCTTAATAAAGACTGATATCTGAACTAAGAAAAGTAAGTGAAAGAGTAAACAAAGGCATTCTAAGCACTTTACAAATTAACTCATTTAGTCCTCTAAACTCTGCTCTAGGTAATACTTACTATTCCCACTTTACAAATAAAGAAACTGGGAAACAGAGTTTAAATAACTTGCCCATGTCATGTGGCTAGCATCAGAGTCAGTATTCAAAGTCAGGCAGAATACCTGCTTAACCCTACACTATGTTGCCTGCACTGTACAGCAATTTAGCAATTTTAGAACAGAAAATTAATCATTAGTAGTCTAAAAATGTATACAGGTAGGTGTGTGTGTATTCATGTTCATTAATGCTAAGTGCTACTTTCACAGTGAGATGGGTGGTAAGGGAACAACAATTTTTTTTAGCACCCACTATGTACCAGATACCATACAAAACATTCAACAAGCGTTATCTCATTAATTCCTCATAACAATGGGGAAGACGATACCATCTTCATTTATGGGAAAAGAGTGTGAGGCCCAGTAAAGTTAAGTAACTTGCCCAGTTTCACACAACTAATAACTAGCAATGCTGAATATAATATCAAGTCTACCTTGTTCAAAGCTAATGCTCTTTCTATTACACAATAATGATTACCTATTTAGATTTTTCAGACACTTAAACTATAAACTCAACATGACTATATAAGCTGTTATGGCTTTACATTTATTACCCGTATCTGTTGATAATCACTCATAGATTTTGAAAATATTTTCCCATCTTTTCTGCTAAAATATCTAAAATTTCTACTAGGATACACTTAAAAATAAAAACACAATTGCCTAGATAACAATACATTAACCCTTCATCATGTTTTGAAAGAATTATTCTATGAGCCCAGCTAGTCAAGCCACCACTGCAGAAGATCCACACTGATCATTTTTGTACTAGTTCAGTAACAATTATCTATCTGCCTGGACCATATCCTTTCCAATACTCTTCAGGACTTTGATACATCAATGATTTTCCCCTTCTAAGCAACAATCATTTTCTCTTCTCCAAGTAGTGTTCTTTATCCAACAACATTTAAAGGCTTGCCTAAAAATAAGTTTTCCTGAACTTGCTATTTCCTCAAGCTAGAGGCATCCCAGGTCCTAACATCAAAGACAGCTTGTTCCTAGAGATAGGCAAGCACTTAAAACACCACTCTTGGTCTACATTCTACTTCACAGGTCTTACCTACACATATTTTTTTCAAGGTCTGAATAAAAATTTTGTCAATATTTTAACTTAAAACTGTTACAAGGGGCTACTTTTAGAAAATGTGCTCAGGGGAAATCGCTGCCTACTTTCATAAATCAACAATCTGATCCCATGCCAATGATCTACCCTTTCCCCCACTACTTCCCAATATGGTTAGAGTTGACAATATATTTTATCCATAAGTCAGACCTGCTACGCATGGAGTTACATTCGCACCTCTTGAATGTCCCTTCTGCCCATTCTATGCTTATTCCCACCTCTACATCTCTGCTTAAGCTATGCCCTGCATCTGAATGCCATCTCTCCTCTCTAACTTACTGTCATTCTAGGCCCAACTAAATCACTAGTCCCTGAAGCCTTCCCAATACTCATAAGCCCACATAGAGCTTTACCTTCTGCGTATGCTTACATTTAAAGCCTGTACTTCCTCATCCAATCCTTGATTACATTCTGCCTAAGTTGTTCATGAGTTGTCGCTCTTATTCTTATGACCATTATGTATATTTTCTAGAGGATCGATCAAGTCACATCTTTTTCTTTTATCTCCTCAAGCATATAGCACAGTGATAAGAAAAAAAAATGCATTAAATAAAGTAATAATATAAATAAGATTATAGCTTAAGAAACCAATCTACTTTTAGGTCCACATACCTGAAAAAATATGACTAACAAAAATCATCTGTTTATTAAACTAAACCCCAAAATTTATTAAGTTCTTTCAAGAATGTTACAATTTTGCTTTGAAGTTATAATACCAACATTCTTAAAATATATTTACTTGCACTTTTATTTCAGACTCCAAACCCAGTATGTTGAGATTTTGCTGATACATTAAAATATGCATATTCCCTACCAATATTTACGGCCACAACCTAAAAATAATCTTTGGATCATAAGTTTTGTACTATAAGAGCCTAGTTTACATGTTTGAAATCACAATAAATTATCTATATTTACACAGCAGAATTGTCTGAAGAATTAAATTACATCCCAAATTATCATTTCATTAATACTTAGAATATTTCATTACGCAGGCAAGTATTAAAAAGTCTACTACTATACATTTTTTTTTTCTATTAATGTGTCTGAAACGACCATAATTAGTCCAATGACATAGCTTAAGCAGTAGGTAACTGTATGTTACTCTTTAAGTGCAGAGAAATTAGTTTTCATTGAACCTTTCACACAAACATGCCACACAATCTAAGTCATGAAAAAATAAACTTGAATTTTAGACCTTTGGAAATCACTGGTTATAGGTGGCTTCAAACCTAGTGGAAAGGAGCAGACTATTTAAATTAACTCTATTTAAAATTAAATAGAAAAAATAAAAACATGTTGCCAGGGGCTTCCTTGGTGGTGCAGTGGCTGAGAATCTGCCTGCCAATGCAGGGGACATGGGTTCGAGCCCTGGTCTGGGAAGATACCACATGCCACGGAGCAACTAAGCCTGTGAGCCACAACTACTGAGCCTGCGCCTCTGGAGCCTGTGCTCCGCAACAAGAGAGGCCGCGATAATGAGAGGCCCGCGCACCGCGATGAAGAGTGGCCCCCACTTGCCGCAACTAGAGAAAGCCCTCGCACAGAAATGAAGACCCAACACAGCCATAAATAAATAAATAAAAATAAACCCAAAGTTTAAAAAAAAAAAAATGTTGCCAAATGAGAGAGAAAAATTTTCTACTGATTCAGTTATTATTCAGATTTCTAAAGCACATGGCCAGAAACAGAAGATTAAAACATTGGAAAGAATATTACCAGTATTACTTAATAAAAAAGCTAATGATGAGTTTTCCATGGGAAAAGCGTATCACAAAGGAAAAAGAAGGTGAATGTATTCACCAAGAAGTGTCATTTAATTTCCCCATAAAGACAAAATTAACATCAAAAATTACATTAATTCACTACTTCATTAAATACAGATTTAGTAATCTCTGTGCCTGAATAAAAGAAAGATAAAAACAAATACATTTTCTTCCTTGAAGGTTTATTAGAATTTGTACCATAAAGAATTTCTGGACATTTGCTTTTTAAATGTATTTTGCAAGGACATAAAATGGGGAATCATACCTGTTTTACTAATAGCGTCCTGTAACTCAGCCATAGAACTGATTATTGCAGCAAGAAGGTCAGAACTGGTGAGCCAACTGAGAGCTTGCAAACAACGTAACTGCTCCTTTTGATGTTCTGCAAAAACAGAAGAAAATCCATTATGCAATTCTACAAAAATTTATTAAAATCCATTTAAAAATTATAGCAATATTTAGCTATTTAAGAAGTAGATCAAAATTTGTACGTAGAGCTTCACCTAGTGCAGAGAAGTCTACAATAGATGTGAGATTTTATTGACTTTATTTACAGTTCAATTTTTCCATATAAGAAGAGAAGTCAACTAATGTATTTGATCATGAAACAAACAGGCATTTTATTAACTCCTCTCTATATATAATGGTAACTGACATCATAAAAGAAAAGGGAGAAGGAAATTTTCTTTAGTTCTACTTACTTAATAGCTTGCTTTTGAAAAGTTAAAAACTGAAATAATTGTTTCCTCAGAATAGTCAAGCATTCAAATAAAGTTAGCTATAAAACTTACATTAGTTTCATTTTCATTCAATTCTTCAATAGATTTTTAACTCTGATCATTTTATACTAATTCAAAGAAAGTGAAAGTAAATTATGCTACTAATTAATTTTAAATAGGGCAGAGTTTCTGGATTGACTTTATTGAAAAATCGCTGTACAAACTTTTCAATTTACTGTCAAAAGAGCATTCAAATATAATAAAGCTAGACAAAGTTGAAATCATATATATTTGCTACTTTCTTTATATTTTAATGTTTACAACAAAAAATTAAAGCCTAATTTATACATAGATACACACATTCATACACACATACATATCTACATATGTATGTAGATATGTTACATGATTTGACATTGTAAATAATTTTTTTATGTTTTTGCCCAACATATTCACTTCGTATGTCACTTACATTCAACTCAGATTTTTAAAAGCACAAATTATCTTACTTGGAAATTTATGCTTGTCTTTGGGCTCTCCTGTACACACTAACATGCCTATGCCTTCTTTGAAACTCTCCATCCAGGTAAAAAGAGAGGCACACGACTGGCCCAAAATCTTGAGTCTGTTTGCTGCCAAAATTGCAATAACGCCTTTCCGGAATACACGTATCAATCCTTTGAATGCTTTTTTCTTCATCTTGGCTTCCTCTTGCTTCTTTTCCTCTACAATTGACAAAGCCTGGGCTAGAGTTCTAACTTCCAATTTTAACAACTCAAAGGTGTTGACCTGCCCCTGGAGAAAATCTCTCTGTGTGGATAAGGCAGATGATCGGCTATACAGAGGATATAAGGCACCAGCCATCAACGCACAGGCCGCCAGCAAGGATGTTTGTTCCCTTTTAGTCTGTGATAACAAGTTTTTGAAATGTGTGTTTTCAACAACCAATTGTTCATGTGACTTCTCAATACGGTTCAATTTTTCCATATTTTTTTCAGCAATTTCTTGAAATTTCTAAAAGAAAAGTCAAATAATATATTTGATCATGAAACAGGCATTTTATTAACTCCTCTTTTAAAAAAGAAAAACTTTTGCTGACAACTATTTCTTTTTCTTCAAAATATCTATGTTCTAAAATATCCAAAAAATACATATGATAGAGCAACAGTGGGCCAAACAGCTTAGATCTAAATGTGCACGGTAATTTTTAAATCCCTTATATGGAAGCTTTACACAAAGTAGAGCACATACATTTAAAAATACTTTGTAAATTTCCTGTATACTTATGCATAAATACACATATTCAGAAAAAGAAAATTCCTTCTCTTCCATTCCTCAGTAACATGTATTTCCTACTTTTAAACAGAAATCACACCAGCATTAGAGGCTTTTCTATATGTAAAAAGATTTAACTTTTTGTCAAAATAGCAAAGGGTTAAATAAATAATACAATACAGAGCATCTGACTATCTGCCATTTACTAGACGAGAGGGGACTGATTCTCAAAGCATACTCTCTTATTTCAGTTTCTTCTTCCCCAAGACAGAAGGCTGTACAAAGTACAGCTCCAGTGCTGGGAGTAAATACTAACTGTGGGCTGGGCCTCAGCAGCTCTCTGGTCCTTTTTTCCTGATCAAGGTACTTATAATTCAAAACTTAACATGCAACGCACAGAAATTTTAACTGCAGGCACTGAATTTTAATCACTAGAAAATAAACTAGCTCTCCATGAAATCTTACACCTAATCATTAAGGAATTGCTGAAATAGAGTAAATTTTAGAAGATAACAGATGCCAATTTCTTTTACTGATTCATTTATCATTCAATAAACATTTACTGATTGCTCACTAAATTCCACACACTAGGAAAACAGACAAATAAATCAATGATTGTGGTATAATGCTGTGATGGAGCTATGCTAGATTGCCAGAGATGCACAAAAGGATGTTTATACCAAATGACGTTGACAGGCTTTTGGAGGAATATGGCAAAGGACAAGTGGGAGTGAGATGTGTAATAGAAAGAACAACAACAAAAAAAACTCAACTCCACCAATAAGGAGGCTAGCCAATAGCTACCCTTATAATAAAATTTAATCTAATCTAGTCCATGGTGATTTAACAGCTTTAGCTGAATCTTTACTTAACCAAATAAGCTGCCCTGGCTTGTCCATGGACTTCGTTCTTTATAAAACAGGCCAAGGGAGTTCAATTTGAATAAGGGGGTCAGTCAGAGACAGAGAAAAATCATGCTCTATATAAAGTGAAGTAGTATCTTCATTATGAGAGAATCCTTTTGGGGGCATTAAGGAAAATATTTCTCTTTGTATTATTGGTTCAGGTTACACTCCGTCTGAAATTTAACAATGGTCTTTGGGAAAGGTTTACAGTGAGTGTGTGTCTGATTCAAGAGTTATCCACGAACAACTAGAACAATCAAAGGCATTTCTAAAATTTACATTGGCAGGAAGACTTCAAAGGTGATCAGACTTAGAGACAATCATACAAACTCTTAACTACTCTGCAAAATTTGGGTGTCAAAGCCTACCATGGACAATGTTAACAGGAAGTAGCCAAAAGGATTCAACCTTGTTGAAACACATGGCTGAGAAAAGTAACCCCCGGACCAAAACCAGTCCTGAGGCTAGAGAATGAGGTTCCCAAAGGTGCACGGTGAGTAGAAGGAGGCACTCAGAAGTACAGTCCTGAATACAAACGAGTAAAGGAAGTATACAAGAGGCCACTCTCTGATGGATTCAACTTCTTGATTGCTTTCCCTTGGGCAGGAGGGAAATTGGATTTAGTCTTGGTTTTAAATGTTTCTCTACTATACTTTAATTTCCTTTATTTACTCCAACTATTCTCTGAAGTCTGATCCAGCCGTACCTGTGGTGGTACTGTGAGAAATAAAGGAATGGGGAAATAAGGGAATTGTAGCTTGCTCCAACCACATCTCTACTGATAGCCAAGTTGTGGCAGCAGCAGTCTATCAATGGGCCTGTGTCCCAGAGCTCCATATAAAGACCACTAGTAAAGGTCGTGGTGTTCCACTGGGAGCAGCTGGAAGAAGGAAGAAACTCTGAGAGCCAAGTGGACGGCTTAGAAGCAGATGTACAGCAGAACACAACAATGTGTTCTAAGGAAGTACAAATAATTCAGAATATTTGAAGAGGAAAATGATGGAAATTTGAGAAGTATGTAGATAATAAATGATTAAGCTAAAGAATTTAAACTTTACCCAGAAAGCTATGAGAAACCATAAAAACTTGGGACAGTTGCTAAGCTTTAGTAAATGGATGGGAAAATTGGAAACATTAATAAAGACTGCCTGGGATAGCAGGAGAGTTGCAGGGAGTAGAGGGAGCAAATGGAAATTACAAAGTTTAATTCCATATTCTCTCCAAAATCAACTCCACCAGTTCATTTAGAGAAAAAAAGGAAAATTATAGAAAATCTAGGATAAAAGAGATGCACTGGTCATACCTAAGTAATGGAAATAAAAATGAACCTAATCAGGGTGGACCTGAGCGTCCTGAGGGGAAACAGGGAAAGGGAGGTGCAGGGTCCGGCTGGAGCGTCAGCACCCCTCCTCCTGACTATGGGGAAAGCGGCTTAAAACTCATCCCTAGGCTCGCAGGTCCCTTATTCGGCCAAGTCCCTCTGAGCTCCTTCCTCCCTGAGCTAAAGTACCAGGGGGGAGGGGACAGGGGAGGGGACTGGCGCAGGTAACGGGGAACAACCAAAGATGATTGTTAACTAAGGAAAACCAGCTATCCCAAGATCACTCATCCTGGGTTAAGCCAGCTACCATGTCATGAGGACATTCAAGCAGCCCTAAGGAGAGATCCATGTGGCAAGGAACTGAGGCCGCCTACCTACAACCACGAGTTGCCAGGCTGCCACCTGCCAAAGAAGAAGATGTGTCACCAATACCTGCCATTGGAATTTCTCCCCGGGCACAGGCTGCACAACTGTAGTTCTTCTTGCTTCTGCTGTCTGCCCTTTGGTGGATGAGGCTATCTAAGAGGCTTGTGCGGAGGAGCTTCAAGATGGCGGAAGAGTAAGAAGTGGAGATCACCTTCCGCCCCACAAATACATCAGAAATACATCTACATGTGGAACAACTCCTACAGAACACCTACTAAATGCCTGCAGAAGACCTCAGACCTCCCAAAAGGCAAGAAACTCCCCACGTACCTGGGTAGGGCAAAAGAAAAAAGAAAAAACAGAGACAAAGAATAGGGACGGGACCTGCACCTCTGGGAGGGAGCTGTGAAGGAGGAAAGGTTTCCACACACTAAGAAGCCCCTTCACTGGCGGAGGCTGCGGGTGGTGGAGGGGAGAAGCTTCGGAGCCACGGAGGAGAGCGCAGCCACAGGGGTGCGAAGGGCAAAGCGGAGAGATTCCCGCACAGAGGATTGGTGCCGACCAGTACTCACCAGCCCGAGAGGCTTGTCTGCTCACCCACCGGGGCGGGCGGGGCTGGGAGCTGAGGCTCAGGCTTCAGAGGTCGGATCCCAGGGAGAGGACTGGGGTTGGCTGCGTGAACATAGCCTGAAGGGGGCTAGTGCGCCACAGCTAGCCGGGAGGGTGTCCGGGAAAAGGTCTGGAGCTGCCGAAGAGGCAAGAGATTTCTTCTTGCCTCTTTGTTTCCTGGTGCATAAGGAGAGGGGATTAAGA
This sequence comes from Balaenoptera physalus, assembly GCF_965194825.1. Taxonomy (NCBI): domain Eukaryota; kingdom Metazoa; phylum Chordata; class Mammalia; order Artiodactyla; family Balaenopteridae; genus Balaenoptera; species Balaenoptera physalus. The sequence goes on along the minus strand of NC_138886.1, from coordinate 65,243,367 downwards.
GCGCCGCTTAAAGGAGTCCCAGAGACAGGCGCGAGCCTCGGCTATCAGCGCGGACCCCAGAGACGGGCATGAAACTCTAACGCTGCTGCTGCCGCCACCAAGAAGCCTGTGTGCAAGCACAGGTCAAGCTCCACACCTCCCCTCCCGGGAGCCTGTGCAGCCCGCCACTGCCAGGGTCCCGTGATCCAGGGACTTCCCCAGGAGAACGCACGGCGCACCTCAGGCTGGTGCAACGTCACGCCGGCCTCTGCGCCGCAGGCTCGCCCCGCCTGCGTATTCCTCCCTCCCCGCCCCCGCCTGAGTGAGCCAGAGCCCCCGAAGCAGCTGCTCCTTTAACCGCGTCTGATCTGAGCAAAGAACAGACGCCCTTAGGCGACCTACACGCAGAGGCAGGGACAAATCCAAAGCTGAACCCCAGGAGCTGCGCGAACAAAGAAGAGAAAGGGAAATCTCTCCCAGCAGCCTCAGAGCAGTGGATTAATTCTCCACAATCAACTTGATGTACCCTGCATCTGTGGAATACCTGAATAGACAACGAATCATCCCAAATTGAGGTGGTGGACTTTGGGAGCCACGATATATATATATTTTTCCTTTTTCGTGAGTGTGTATGTGTATGCTTCTGTGTGTGATTTTGTCTGTATAGCTTTGCTTTTACCATTTGTCCTAGGGTTCTGTCTGTCCATTTTTTTTTTTTTTAGTATAGTTTTTAGCACTTGTTATCATTCGTGGATTTCTTTTCCGGTCTGGTTGCTGTCTTCTTTCTTTCTTTCTTTTTTTTCTCCCTTTTATTCTGAGACATGTGGATGACAGGCTCTTGGTGCTCCAGCCAGGCATCAGGGCTGTGCCTCTGAGGTGGGAGAGCCAAGTTCAGGACACGGGTCCACAAGAGACGTCCCAGCTCCACATAATATCAAACGGTGAAAATCTCCCAGAGATCTCCATCTCAATGCCAAGACCCAGCTCCACTCAACAACCAGCAAGCTACAGTGCTGTACACCCTATGCCAAACAACTAGCAAGACAGGAACACAACCCCATCCATTAGCAGAGAGGCTGCCTAAAATCATAATAATGCCACAGACACCCCAAAACACACCACCAGACGTGGACCTGCCCACCAGAAAGATAAGATGCAGCCTCATCCACCAGAACACAGGCACTAGTCCCCTCCACCAGGAAGCCAACACAACCCACTGAACCAACCTTAGCAACTGGGGACAGACACCAAAAACAATGGGAACTACGAACCTGCAGCCTGTGAAAAAGAGACCCCAATCACAGTAAGCTAAGCAAAATGAGAAGAAAGAGAAACACATAGCAGATGAAGGAACAAGGAAAAAACCCAGCAGACCTAACAAATGAAGAAGAAATAGGCAGTCTACCTGAAAAAGAATTCAGAATAATGATAGTAAAGATGATCCAAAATCTTGGAAATAGAATGGAGAACATATAAGAAACGTTTAACAAGGACCTGAAGAACTAAAGAGCAAACAAACAGTGATGAACAACACAATAATAGAAATTAAAAATTCTCTAGAAGGGATCAAGAGCAGAATAACTGAGGCAGAAGAATGGATAAGTGATCTGGAAGATAAAATAGTGGAAATAACTGCTGCAGAGCAGAATAAAGAAAAAAGAATGACAAGAATTGAGGACAGTCTCAGAGACCTCTGGGACAACATTAAACGCATCAACATTTGAATTATAGGGGTCCCAGAAGAAGAAGAGAAAAAGGGACTGAGAAAATATTTGAAGAGATTATAGTTGGAAACTCCCCTAATATCAGAAAGGAAATAGTTAATCAAGTCCAGAAAGCACAGAGAGTCCCATACAGAATAAACCCAAGGAGAAACACGCCAAGACACATATTAACCAAACTATCAAAAATTAAATACAAAGAAAAAATATTAAAAGCAGCAAGGGAAAAACAACAAATAACACACAAGGGAATCCCCATAAGGTTAACAGCTGATCTTTCAGCAGAAACTCTGCAAGCCAGAAGGGAGTGGCAGGACATATTTAAAGTGATGAAGGAGAAAAACCTACAACCAAGATTACTCTACCCAGCAAGGATCTCATTCAGATTTGACGGAGAAATTAAAACCTTTACAGACAACCAAAGCTAAGAGAATTCAACACCACCAAACGAGCTTTACAACAAAGGCTAAAAGAACTTCTCTAGGCAGGAAACACAAGAGAAGGAAAAGACCTACAACAACAAAACCAAAACAATTAAGAAAATGGTAATAGGAACATACATATGGTTAATTACCTTAAATGTAAAGGGATTAAATGCTCCAACCAAAAGACATAGACTGGCTGAATGGATACAAAAACTAGACCCATATATATGCTGTCTACAAGAGACCCACTTCAGACCTAGGGACACATACAGACTGAAAGTGAGGGGATGGAAAAAGATATTCCATGCAAATGGAAATCAAAAGAAAGCTGGAGTAGCAATTCTCATATCAGACAAAATAGACTTTAAAACAAAGACTATTACAAGAGACAAAGAAGGACGCTACAGAATGATCAAGGGAGCAATCCAAGAAGAAGATGTAACAATTGTAAATATTTATGCACCCAACATAGGAGCACCTCAATACATAACGCAAATACTAACAGCCATAAAAGGGGAAATTGACAGTAACACAATCATAGTAGGGGACATTAACACCCCACTTTCATCAATGGACAGATCATCCAAAATGAAAATAAATAAGGAAACACAAGCTTTAAATGATACATTAAACAAGATGGACTTAATTGATATTTATAGGATTTTCACTCCAAAACAACAGAATACACATGCTTCTCAACTGCTCATAGAACATTCTCCAGGATAGATCATATCTTGGGTCACAAATCAAGCCTTGGTAAATTTAAAAAATTGAAATCATATCAAGTATCTTTTCCGACCACAACGCTATGAGACTAGATGTCAATTATGGAAAAAAACTGTAAAAATTACAAACACATGGAGGCTAAACAACACACTACTTAATAACCAAGAGATCACTGAAGAAATCAAAGAGGAAATCAAAAAATACCTAGACACAAATGACAATGAAAACACGATGACCCAAAACCTATGGGATGCAGCAAAAGCAGTTCTAAGAAGGAAGTTTATAGCAATACAATCCTACCTTAAGAAACAAGAAACATCTCAAATAAACAAACTAACCTTACACCTAAAGCAATCAGAGAAAGAAGAACAAAAGAACCCCAAAGTTAGCAGAAGGAAAGAAATCATAAAGATCAGATCAGAAATAAATGAAAAAGAAATGAAGGAAATGACAGCAAAGACCAATAAAACTAAAAGCTGGTTCTTTGAGAAGATAAACAAAATTGATACACCATTAGCCAGACTCATCAAGAAAAAAAGCGAGAAGACTCAAATCAACAGAATTCGAAATGAAAAAGGAGAAGTAACAACTGACACTGCAGAAATACAAAGGATCATGAGAGATTACTACAAGCAACTTTATGCCAATAAAACGGACAACCTGGAAGAAATGGACAAATTCTTAGAAATGCACAACCTTCAGAGACTGAACCAGGAAGAAATAGAAAATATAAACAGACCAATCACAAGCACTGAAATTGAAACTGTGATTAAAAATCTTCCAACAAACAAAAGCCCAGGACCAGATGGCTCCACAGGCGAATTCTGTCAAACATTTAGAGAAGAGCTAACACCTGTGCTTCTCAAACTCTTCCAAAATATAGCAGAGGAAGGAACACTCCCAAACTCATTCTACGAGGCCACCATCACTGTGATCCCAAAACCAGACAAAGATGTCACAAAGAAAGAAAACTACAGGCCAATATCACTGATGAACATAGATGCAAAAATCCTCAACAAAATACTAGCAAACAGAATCCAACAGCATGTTAAAAGGATCATAAACCATGATCAAGTGGGGTTTATCCCCGGGATGCAAGGATTCTTTAATATACGCAAATCAATCAATGTGATACACCACATTAACAAATTGAAGGAGAAAAACCATATGGTCGTCTCAACAGATGCAGAGAAAGCTTTCGACAAAATTCAACACCCATTTATGATAAAAACCCTCCAGAAAGTAGGAATAGAGGGAACTTTCCTCAACATAATAAAGGCCATATATGACAAACCCACAGCAAACATCATCCTCAATGGTGAAAAACTGAAACCATTTCCACTAAGATCAGGAACAAGACAAGGTTGCCCACTCTCACCACTATTATTCAACAATAGTTTTGGAAGTTTTAGCCACAGCAATCAGAAAAGAAAAAGAAATAAAAGGAATCCAAATCAGAAAAGAGGAAGTAAAGCTGTCACTGTTTGCAGATGACATGATACTATACATAGAGAATCCTAAGGATGCTACCAGAAAACTACTAGAGCTAATCAATGAATTCGGTAAAGTAGCAGGATACAAAATTAATGCACACAAATATCTTGCATTCCTATACACTAATGAGAAATCTGACAGTGAAATTATGAAAATGCTCCCATTTACCACTGCAACAAAAAGAATAAAATATCTAGGAATAAACCTACCTAAGGAGACAAAAGATCTGTATGCAGAAAATTATAAGACACTGATGAAAGAAATTAAAGATGATACAAACAGATGGAGAGATATACCATGTTCTTGGATTGGAAGAATCAAAATTGTGAAAATGACTATACTACCCAAAGCAATCTACAGATACAATGCAATCCCTATCAAACTACCAATGGCATTTTTCACAGAACTAGAACAAAAAATTTCACAATTTGTAGGGAAACACAAAAGACCCCGAATAGCCAAAGCAATCTTGAGAAAGAAAAATGGAGCTGGAGGAATCAGGCTCACTGACTTCAGGCTATACTACAAAGCTACAGTAATCAAGACAGTATGGTACTGGCACAAAAACAGAAATATAGATCAATGGAACAGGATAGAAAGCCCAGAGATAAACCCACACACATATGGTCATCTTATCTTTGATAAAGGAGGCAAGAATATACAGTGGAGAAAAGCCAGCCTCTTCAGTAAGTGGTGCTGGGAAAACTGGACAGCTACATGGAAAAGAATGAAATTAGAACACTCCCTAACACCATATACAAAAATAAACTCAAAATGGATTAAAGACCTAAATGTAAGGCCACACACTCTAAAACTCTTAGAGGAAAACATAGGCAAAACACTCTTTGACATAAATCAAAGCAAGATCCTTTTTGACCCACCTCCTAGAGAAATGGACAAAAAAACAAAAATAAACAATGGGACCTAATGAAACTTAAAAGCTTTTGCACAGCAAAGGAAACCATAAACAAGACGAAAGGACAACCCTCAGAATGGGAGAAAATATTTGCAAATGAAGCAATTGACAAGGATTAATCTCCAAAATTTACAAGTAGCTCATGCAGCTCAACATCAAAAAAACAAACAACCCAATCCAAAAATGGGCAGAAGAGCTAAATAGACATTTCTTCAAAGAAGATATACAGATTGCCAACAAACACATGAAAGAATGTTCAACATCATTAATCATTAGAGAAATGCAAATCAAAACTACAATGATATATCATCTCACGCTGGTCAGAATGGCCATCATCAAAAAATCTACAAACAATAAATGCTGGAGAGGGTGTGGAGAAAAGGGAACCCTCTTGCACTGTTGGTGGGAATGTAAATTGATACAGCCACTAAGGAGAACAGTATGGAGGTTTCTTAAAAAACTAAAAATAGAACTACCATACGACCCAGCAATCCCACTACTGGGCATACACCCTGAGAAAACCATTATTCAAAAAGAGTCATGTCACGGGTTCGAGCCCTGGTCTGGGAAGATCCCACATGCTGAGGAGCAGCTGGGCCCCGTGAGCCACAATTACTGAGCCTGCGCGTCTGGAGCCTGTGCTCCGCAACAAGAGAGGCCGCGATAGTGAGAGGCCCGCGCACGGCGATGAAGAGTGGCCCCCGCTCGCCGCAATTAGAGAAAGCCCTCGCACAGAAACGAAGACCCAACACAGCCAAAAATAAATAAGTTAATAAAAAAAAAAAAAGAAGGAAATCCTGCAATATGCAACAGCATGGATGAACTTGGAGGACTTTATACTAAGTGAAATAAACCAGTCACAGAAGGGCAAATCCTGCATGAATCCACTTTGGGGGTATCTAGAATAGTCAAATTCATAGAAGCAGAGAGTAGAATGTTGGCCACCTGGGAAATGGGAAGTTGTTGTTCAAGGATATAGTTTCAGTTATGCAAGATGAATATGTTCTAGAGATCTGCTGTGAAACATTGTACCTATAGTTAACAATACTGTATTGTGTACTTGAAAATTTGTTAAGACAGTAGATCTCATGTTTAGCGTACTTACCACAATTTAATAAAATGACCTTTGTAATCTTAAAAAAAAAAAAAAAAAAAAAAAAGTCATGTACCACAATGTTCATTGCAGCTCTATTTACAATAGCCAGGACATGGAAGCAACCTAAGTGTCCATCATTGGATGAATGGATAAAGAAGATGTGGCACATATATACAATGGAATATTACTCAGCCATAAAAAGAAACGAAATTGAGTTATTTGTAGTGAGGTGGATGAACCTAGTCTGTCATACAGAGTGAAGTAAGTCAGAAAGAGAAAAACAAATACCATATGCTAACACATATATATGGAATCTAAAAAAAAAAAAAAAAAGTTCATGAAGAACCTAGGGGCAAGATGGGAATAAAGACACAGACTACTAGAGAATGGACTTGAGGATATGGGGATGGGGAAGGGTAAGCTGGGACAAAGTGAGAGAGTGGCATGGACATATATACACTACCAAACATAAAACAGATAGCTAGTGGGAAGCAGCCGCATAGCACAGAGAGATCAGCTCGGTGCTTTGTGACTACCTAGAGGGGTGGGACAGGGAGTGTGGGAGGGAGGGAGACACAAGAGGGAAGAGATATGGGGACATAGGTATATGTATAACTGATTCACTTTGTTATAAAGCAGAAACTAACACACCATTGTAAAGCAGTTATACTCCAAAAAAGATGTTAAAAAAAAAAAATGAACCTAATCATTCGGGTTCTAGGTGGCTGCCTATTTACACTTTTACAGATATCAAAGTCTCAGGCAGAAGTTGGTTTTCAAGAAATATTACTTTTTTTGACCAAAAAAAAAATGTAAAAAGATATATTTGTTAATGATATTTTAAATATTTCACAAAAAATTCAGTCACTGGGCAAAATCAAATGGATTGTGGAAGGAGAGATAAAAGTAAAGTAAACCTATTGCAAAAGATTTAATTTTACTCCATGATAGATTCCTCTACTGTATACAGCTGTTCCATTTCCACAGAGCATCAGGTTAAAGTTAAAGCATTTCAGAGAGACAGCCAGAAACAGATAGTCCTGGGATTAGGATAAGAGAGGAATTAAAACATGGCCAGAAATGGATAAAAATCAAGAATATATTACAACTTCTCTCTATATAGAGGAAAAACAGGAGCACACTGGAATTTTTGGAAAACAGAATTGAGATTCTTGACTTACACAGCCAGTTTGCATTTTAGGCTACCTAGTAGAAGCAGTAGTGATGTCATAAAGCAATTTTAAATATCCTCATGTCATTTTATGGCTCCCAAATTTTGATCATTTGTATTGGTTATTTATTTAAAAGTGCTAGTTAATATTAATTACTACCACTATGAATGATTTCATGAGATGCATCATATAATTTGTATTGTAAGAAAGAGATGCTATTCACAAATTGCTAAAAGAATAAAAATAAGACTAAGAATACATATGAAGTGGTAAATTCTACCAAATATTCAAAGATGATTTAATACCTATCATTCTCAAAATCTTCCAAAAAATTTAAAAGGAGAGAACACTTGCTAATGCATTTTATAAGGTCAACATTATCTTGATACCAAAACCAGACAAGCACAACACAAAAAAAGAAAATTATATACCAATATCTCTAATGAACATAAACGGAAAAATCCTCAACAAAATATTAGCAAACCAGGAATTCCCTGGTGGTCCAGTGGTTAGGACTCCAAGCTTTCACTGCCGAGGGCCCGGGTTCAATCCCTGGTCGGGGAACTAAGATCTCACAAGCCATGCAGCATGGCCAAAAACAAATTAGCAAACCAAACACAACAGTACATTAAAAGGATCATACACCATGATAGTGGGATTTATTCCAGGAATGCAAGGATTGTTCAATATCTGCAAATCAATCAACATGATATACCACATTAACAAAACAAAGGATAAAAATCACATGATTATCTCAACAGATGCAGAAAAAGCATTTGACAAGATTCAACACCTATTTATAATAAAAGCTCTCAATAAAATGGGTATAGAAGGAAGGTACCGTAACATAATAAAGGCTATTTATGACAAACCCACTAGCATCATACTCAATGGTGAAAAATTAAAAGCTATCCCTCTAAGATCAGGAACAAAACAAGGATGCCCACTCTCACCACTCATATTCAACTTGGTATTAGAAGTCCTAGCCAGAGCAATTAGGCATGAAAAAGAAATAAAAGACACCCAAATTGGAAAAGAAGAAGTAAAACTGTCCCTATCTGCTGATGAGAGTATTTTATATATAGAAAAACCTAAAGTTGCCACAAAAAAACTATTAAAAATAATAAATGAATACAGTCAAGTTGCTGGGTACAAAATCAGTATACAAAAATCTGTTTTGTGTTTCTACACACTAACAACAAACTAGCAGAAAGAGAAATTTAAAAAAAATCCCATTTACTATCACAACAAAAAGAATAAAATACCTAGGAATAAATTCAACCAAGGAGGTGAAAGACCTGTAGACCGAAAACTATAAGACACTGTTGAAAAAACTGAAGACATGAAGAAATACAAAGATATTCTGTGTTCACAGACTGGAAGAATCAGCATTGTTAAAATGTCCATATTACCTAAAGCAATCTACAGATTCAGTGCAATCTGTATCAAAATCTTAATAATATTTTTCACAAAAATAGAACCAAAAAATGCTAAAATTTGTATGGAACCAATAATAGCCAAAGCAATCCTGAGGGGGAAAAAAAAAAAGTTCAAGGTATCACATTCCCTTATTTCAAATTATACTACAAAGCTATACTAATCAAAATAGCATGGTATTGGCAGAAAAACAGACAGATCAATGGAACAGAACTGAAAGTCCAGATATAAACTCTCACATATATGGACAATTAATTTAAATTAAAGGAGTAAAGAACATACAATGGATAAAGGACAGTCTCGTCAATAAATGGTGTTGGGAAAACTGGACAGCCACATGCAAAAGAATGAAACTAGATCACTGTCTTACACCATATACAAAAATTAACTCAAAATGGATTAAAGACTTGAATGTAAGAACTGAAACCATAAAAATCCTAGAAAAAAAATAGGCAGTAGTATGCTCTCTGACATCAGCTTTAGCAATATCATTCTAGATATGTCTCCTAAGGCAAGGGAAATGAAAACAAAATATGCAAATGGGACTACAACAAACTAAAATGCTTCTGCACAGCAAAAGAAACCATCAACAAAACAAAAGGACAACCTACCAAATGGGAGAAGACATCTGCAAATCATATATCTATAAGCAGCCAATATCCAAAATATGAAAGAACTCATACAACTCAACAACAACAAAGAACTCAATTAAAAAGTGGGCAGAGGATCTGAATACACATTTTTCCCCAAGAAGAAATAAAGACAGCCAACAGGCACATGAAAAGGTGTTCAACATCACCAATTATTAGAAAAACACATGTTAAAACAGCAATGAAATATTATCTTGTTACCAAACCAGGTCCATTTGTCTAAGGTGCAGCAAGCCAAATGCTGAGACAAAGATTTGCAGCAGAGAAAGGGTTTATTCATGAGGCAGCCAAGCAAAGAGACGGGAGAACAAATCTCAAATCCACCTCCCCAAAGGTGAAGGGCTTGGGATACTTCTGGGTAAAGCTGAGGCGTGGGGAGTGTGGGGAAAGTAATTGGAGACAAGAAAAAGGTGAGGTATCATCATTCTGCGCAGGCGCAAGTAAGCTACATGCTTCTCCTCGGGATGCACGTTCTGTAGGTGGAGTTTTGGGCCTTCTGACGTCAAAAGGTCACTGATTGTACATTCACGCATGCCCATTTGGAGGGTTGGTGACCCCACCAGTCCTCACCAGATCAAACTCTAACTGGACACAGCTGACTCCAAGTTCCTGAAACACAACTCAGGCAAACATTTTTTAGGCTACCTGATGCTTACAGAACAATTAAAGCAAGCTTGATCAGTGAAGGCAGGTTACAGTTCATTATTTATTAAGCAAGTTCCAGTTTAATGGATCTAACTGATGACTACCCTCAGTCTCAATCTCATGTGCATTAGAATGGCTAATTATCAAAAAGACAACAAATAAGTATTGGTGAGGATGTGGAGAAAAGGGAACACTTGTGCACTATTGGTGGGAATGTAAACTGGTGCAGCCACTGTAGAAAACAGTATGGAGACTGCTCAAAAAATTAAGTATATACTTAATTTACTACCACATGATCCAGCTGTTCCACTTCTCCAAATTTATCCAAATATGAAAACACTAATTTGAAAAGAGATGTTATTGCACTGCACTCTGAAGGCCTGCAAGTCGTGGAGTTGCCTGCCAAGCCTTGACACTGAAGAAAGAGCCCAGAGACAGTGACAGAGACAGTAGTGATTTATTGGACAGGGGCATCTTACACAAAGGGTCCTGGAGCTACACCCCACCATGTGGGGGCAGATGCTGGGCAGGACATGACAACAGTCTTTGCTACTCAGGGGAGAAGGAGGCCACCATTTATAGGGGGAATTGATGTCAGGTGGGCTCATCAGTTACCAGGAGCTAATTAAGCCTTATAATTAAGACAACTGGATAGTCATGTGAGTGAAGCAGGGACTGGTCTAGCAGGGGATGTACAGAGAGCAAGAGAACAGGCATCTTGAGTGTAGCCTAACCATACATATATGCACCCCTATGTTCATTGCAGCATTATTTACAAGAGCTGAGATATGGAAACAACCTCACTGCCCATCAACAGATGAATGGATAAAGAAGATGTGGTATATACAAGCAATGGAATACTATTAAGCCATAAAAAAGATGAAATCTTGCCATTTTCAACAAGGGTGGACCTTGAAGGTATTATGCTAAGTGAAATGAGTCAGAGAGAGAAAGACAAATACCCTATCAATTCACTCATATGTGGAATATAAAACACAGACAAGCAAAAACAAAATAAATGAAAAAAACAAACCAAACAAAAACAAACATGTAGACACAGAGAACAGAGTAGTGGTTACAGAGGGAAAGGGTCAGGGGAGGGCAAAATGGTTAAAGAGGGTTAACTGTATGGTGATGTATGGAAACCAGACTTTTGGTGGTGGGTATGCTATAGTGTATTCAGAAGTTGAATTAAAATGTGGTACACATGAAATTTATATAATGTTATAAATCAATGTTACCTCGATTTTTTTTTAAAAAAGAAGTTATTAAAAAAGAATATATGTGAAGTCTGTATGTATATAAATAAAAATAAACAACCTCTGAAAGACTGTCTAACAACTGTCTGTTGTCCTAAATCATTCTTGGTTTATATAATCAAGATACCAAGTATTAACGGTTATCAAAAAAAAATCAACCAGGACAACATTCAATTAAATAACTAGGGTTAGCAGAGTGGGATATTTGAAATAAAGATTTTAAAATAATGAAATTAAGTACTTAAATTTTTAAAGCTCTTATTGACAAATATGAGATTAAGAAAACCACACTAATATTAATGCTAATAAATACTGAGAGTTTGGATTATTTCTTAACAATTACATTTCTGCATTCCTGGCAGATCCACTGAAATCCAGAATTACAGATCTGACTGCCCACTAGGCATCTCCCCCTAGATACCTCATAACCATCTCAAGTACTGCTGTTTTTCCTCCTAAGGTGTTTATAATAGTCCTCTTTACGAGTACATTGAACCAACATCCACCCAATTGTTCCAGTCAAAAACTTTGTAGTAAGTCTTAATTCCTCCTTCTTTCACCCGATCCTCTCCATCCCTAAATCAAAGCCATCAGCAAGCAATGCTAGTTCCGTGTCAGACTGTGTCAATCCAATCCTATTGCTGAAACTCTTTACTGAACCAAGGTCTCCCCTCAGGTCACAACACGCCCACATGCCGTCTCCTGTAAAGACTTCACTTCCTCCTAGGATCCTCAACTTGATGAAAAAGGAGATGATCTGCTCCTTTGCTATCCAGACAGGAACCTCACCACCATTGTGACTTTTCACAATTTATCCATGGTCTCTAGCACCACCAGGTCCTTTCCTTTCAACTCCCCTAACACTATTCAAATTCTAACAATTTCCTGAGCCCATTTCAGGGTTCATCTATTCCATGACACCTATTACTAACATTCTCATTCATGCTGACTTTGACCTTCTCTGAACATAATTAAACCACTCAGGCACTTAATTCCTGCACTGCTACTTAACTTATTTCATGTGTATATATTTACTCTCCCTCAAATACAATAGAGTGCTAGTTCCTAGAGGCCAGGAATTATTTACTATGGTGCCTGTCACAATGCTCTATATGCTGTGGGTATTTTATAAATATTAAGTGAAATAAATAATCCTTTATAAAATGTTCCCTGATGCTTAGCACAGTGCTTTGCCTATAATAAGCACTGAGTAAATACCCAATGAATAAAAAGTTTTACAAATGTAAAGAGAAGAAAAATATAATCCAAAAAAGATATGATTTCCAAATATAATTTGGAACTTATCAACATGCCAGAATTCTGTTTTAAATTAATTCTGATATTCCAGAGAGACTTTCAGAGGCATTGCATTATTTACTGTGAATTATTCTTGAAGAACAAAGCTTGTTTGATGCTAAGGCTAGAAACAGCTATAAGGGCAAGTATTCCTTAAAAAAGAAAACCTATGTTCTTTACCAAAGAAGATTAAAGACCAAAATTTTTCAAACAAACATAAGGAACATCACTTTCAAATGGGACAAAAGCATTCCTAGTACTGGTATAATCTGCCCCTTAGTGTGTTTAATTTCAAAAATAATATTCACAAATCCCCCCCAAAAAAATTCTTTAAAAATTTTAACAACCTGAAACTATAAAATTTATACCTTTTACACAGACTTTTTTTGGCATGTCAAAAATACTATCTAATTTTATTAGTTTTCCTTGACTTTTAGATTCAAAGTGCACCCAAAATGAGGGGGAGAGGACAGCTTCTTTCCTTAATGAATCATGCACTTACTTTCTGAAACACAGGAGCCTTGAGGGATACCTTACTGGCTTTCAGCAACCCATGAACTTTGAGACTTTGGGCCAGAAATTAGACACTTCCCTACGGAGTAAAATTCTTTTTTTATCACTTTCGCTTGCTGATTTCTTATTCTTTATGTTGGCAAAAAGACAAACTGCAAACTGGACAGTCAGTGACAAATAGATATCAAAGGACTACATTTTAAAAGTCTTTTATACGTTTCATATCTTGTCTTTTTATGCAATGGTAATATTTTAAAATATAATAAACATAAATTCGCCAGCTTTTCCTACAATATAAATGTTTCTCTGTTAAAAAATAAAGCACATTTTGTGGAGAAATTGGAGCCTTCATACACTGCCTGTGGAGATGTTGAAATGGTGCAGAGGCTTTTGAAAACAGTTTGGCAGTTCTTCAAAAAGTTAAATATAGAGTTACCATATGACCCAGAAATTCCATTATCTGGTCTTCATATATATACTCAGGCCCCATAATGGCTACTTACTTAACTTATAAACACTATCTTCACATTTTTTAAGTTTAGCACATCAAAAATATTGCAGTATGTGTCGAAAATGGTACATGCCTGTGTGTACTCTAGTTTCTAAGGCAGTACAAATTATAAAATTATCCAAAGAGATAAGCCAAGCTCTCAAAAGAAAAGAGTTCTCCTTATCATTAGACTGAGAATAAATTGCCAATACAGGCAAGATGCTTGATTTACTGATTGTTAAAAGATATTATCTCAGACTGTTGGAAAGTTAGCATGACCTCTAAGTTCTGATCTGTCTGATGTCTCCCTTCCTTCTGGGCTTTCAGATCCTGATAACAGGGCCCAGGTGGCTCTAGTCTCCTCCAGGAAGCCTTCAAACTTTGACCACCTTCAATTCTGAGTTGATAGCATTCTTTGGGCAATTAATTACATACAGCCTTGTGATAAACCTTATATTATTTAATTTTTCATGTGTTTCTATAGTGCCACCCCAACTAAATTTGACACTTTTTGAGAAAATAAGTATTATACCCCTTTGTTAGTATCACAGCATGAAACACAGTGTTCTATATATCTGATATATATATATAACATGTATTTATTTAATTAATATTAACTATATTATGTAAAAGTTATTTTGCTATTCTTACCTACAGTAGTAATTTTGCAATATAGTATACTAAAAATTCAGTCTCTCAGAAAAAACAAGTCTGAGAAAAATAAGAGATGGGGAACTACCATTTTTGAATGACTGACAGCATGGCACTGGTTAGCTCTTTCATACATTATCATGTTTCATCACCAGTTAAGCAAGATTCACTCGGAAAAGTGAGTTCAAGAAATATGAAACTGAGTTGTCACTATACCTGCTTTCAGATATTACTTTATACACAAAAATAGCATGTTTCTAAAAGAAACAGTGTTGTAGTATAATGCAAAAAGGACTGGAAGATAAGGATGATGATAATATATTCAAACAGCACGTAACATTCACTTTGTAATTTCTAAACGGCAAGCAAGGTGCTAAACATTTCACATCTGTTATCTCCATTCTAATTCTGACCCTAGAACTTCCTCACTACACAAATGAATGGTACCAGTTCTCTGAACCTTACTTTCCACATTTGTAAAATAGAAATGATGTTTAAGTTACCTTTCTCACATGGTTGTTGTGGGTATCAACTAAGAGGAGGCAAGCAAAAGTATGAAAAGCGTTGAAAAATCGATCAAGCATTACAAAAATTCAATTGATAGCATTATTATTAAGAAAAACAGGGGCTTCCCTGGTGGTGCAGTGGTTGAGAATCGCCTGCCAATGCAGGGGACACGGGTTCGAGCCCTGGTCCGGGAAGATCCCACATGCCACGGAGCAGCTAAGCCCGGGCGCCACAACTACTGAGCCTGTGTTCCAGAGCCCGCGAGCCGCAACTACTGAGCCCACGTGCCACAACTACTGAAGCCTGCACGCATAGGGCCCGTGCTCCGCAACAAGAGAAGCCACCGCAATGAGAAGCCCGTGCACCGCAACAAAGAGCAGCCTCCTCTCGCTGCAACTAGAGAAAGCCCGCACGCAGCAACGAAGACCCAACGCAGCCAAAATTAAATAAATAAATTTTTTAAAATTTTTTAATTAAAAAAAAAAGAAAAACAACTTCTAAAGCAATTATTTAAAAAGTAGTCAGAGGACTTTCCTATATTTCATTAGAGTCGCCCAGTCACACCTACTCACAGTCCATCAAAACACAGTGTGCACCGGATTGTGTCGAACTCCCTGTGAATCATTTCAGGCAGGCATGTATCCCTATCACCATCAACAATATAAACAAGCTGCACTTTATCTCTGAATATTTTTGGAATTCAATTTAAAAGAAAAAATGTTCAACATCTAATAACACTTTTATGATTAACTCAGGTTTCTTGCCAAATGTACTCTTAACACTGAGATGTAAAAGGAATAAAATGCAATATATTATGATGAACCTGAATTTCTTTGATTTTTGTTCTCCATTCTAAACTCACTTGTTTTTACTAAAATGTCACATAAACCAAAAGTATTTACAACAAACATCACATCAAGGGTTAACCATCCTTAACTGACAATGCAAAATCTTTAGTTCTAGAGAGGACGTTCTTGTTCCAGTAATTTCATCTTTTTCAGATAGAAAAGAAATAAGAACATAAATACTAAGATTACAAAAGCAAAGTTAGTAAGGCAGTGTAACATGGCACTCAGCCCCGATCCTTCAGTAGGCATACATGCTTGAGATATATTTATATGATGGCTCCAAAGTATTTAAATTCAAGAATTACCAAACCATGTGGCTAGCACATTTTAACTAACGCTAAAAACCTGCTAAAAACCAAGCTTCCTATTCTACAAGTTTCATTACCTAATAGCATTTCCAGTAATTGTTTTGGGTTTTTTTAAAGATTTTTTTTTGATATGGACCATTTTTTTAAGTCTTTATTGAATTTGTTACAATGTTGCTTCTGTTTTATGTTTTGGTTTTTTGGCCCTGAGGCATGTGGGATTTTAGTTCCCCAACCAGGGATCAAACCCACACGCTCCACAGGGGAAGGCTAAGTCTTAGCCACTGGAACGCCAGGGAATTGTTTTAAAAGTTTACACATCCAAAAATCTTGCAAATTATAATACTTTACATTTTTTTAAATAAAAGCAATTAAAATCCAAAAATTGTTTTTTATTTAACTACCTGTCTTTTACTAACCACTTCTTTATAGTAACCAGACACTAAACACAGGGCTCTATAGATAAGTCATCTGTTTTCCAGCAGATGGCATCTATTAGTGGCTATGTTCATCTGACATTAAATATCCTCTACAACACACAATCCTATGTAAAACTGTGGATTTTTGCCTCGCATGTCCTTATCAACACAATTTTTGAAAATTAAGTGATGTAAAATGAAAATATATTTGCATTGCAGCTTTGGGGAAAAGAGCAGAGAAATAGAATTAATCATAGGAAAATTTCCTAAAATAAAATTCATAGGTCCTGTAATATACATTATAATATCAGTTTACCAAATATAAACCCAAATGAATTGCTGCTGTGTATCCAATTACATTTTATGAAAATTCAAATATTGTAAATAAATAATATAGACACTATGCCAATATATAATATTAATGTACTTTTAGGAATAATGAAAATGATACTTTTAGTTTGCATATCCAGGGATCAAAGCCAGGATGTTACACATTCTTCAGAGAAAAGTCTTCGGTGAGATCTTCTCCTAAAACATTAGCATTTGTCATAACTGATTCCCTTACTTGAGAAAGTGAATTGCTAGGCTTTTCTGCAGATTTAGAATAAAGGAAGTGAGTTCAAAACACTGATAGGACAGTTTGAAATCAGGAACTGTGATACCTCCAATTTTGTTCTTTTTTCTCAGAATTGCTTTTGCTACTTGGGGTCTTTTGTGGTTCCACACAAATTTTAGGATTGTTTCTTTTATTTCTGTGAAGAATTCCTTTGGTATTTTGATGGGGATTGTGTTGAATCTCTAGATGGCTTTGGGTGGTATGGTCATTTTAACAATATTAATTCTTCTGATCCATGAAGAAGGGATGCCTTTCCCTTTGTATTTTCCTCAATTTCTTTCAGCAAAGTCATGCAGTTTTCATCTTCCAGATCTTTTACTTTTCTGGTAAATTTATTCCTAAATATTTTATTGTTTTTGATGCTATTGTGAATGGGAAAGTTTTCTTTATTTCTTATTCCAATGCTTCCTCATTAATGTAAAGGAATGCCACAGATTTCTATAAGTTGATTTTGTAACCTGCTACTTTACTAAAATCATCAATTAATTACAACAATGTTTTGATTCACTCTTTGGGATTTCCTTATATATTGAGATACATAAGATCATAGCATCAGCAAGCCATAGTAATAAAAAACAATGTGGCATTGGCACAAAAATAGACAACTAGACCAATGGAACAGAACAGAGAGTCCAGAATTAAAACACCTTTATGGTGTTTTATGGTCAGCTAATATTCAACAAGGGAACCAAGAACACCCAATGGGGAAAACATAGTCTCTTCAACAAATGGTGCTGGGAAAACTGGAGAAATACATGCAGAACAATGAAATTAGACCCCTTTCTCACACCATTCACAAAAATTAACTCAAAATGGATCAAAAACTTAAACATAAGACCTAATACCATAACACTCGTAAAGAAAACATAGAGAAGAAGCCCAAAGATATTGGTCTTGCCAATGATATTTTGGATATGACATCAAAAGCACAATCAATACAAATAAAAATCAACAACTGGGAATACATCAAACTCAAAAGCTTCTGCACTGCAAAATAAATAATTAACAAAATGCAATGGCTGCCTACAGACTTGGAGGAAATTTTTACAAACCATATACCAGATAAGGGGTTAATATTCAAAATATATAAAGAACTAACACAACTTTTTTTTTGAATTTTATTTTACTTATTTTTTTATACAGCAGGTTCTTACTAGTTATCCATTTTATACATATTAGTGTATATATGTCAATCCCAATCTCCAAATTCATCACACCACCACCACCACCACACCCTGCCACTTTCCCCCCTTGGTGCCCATACATTTGTTCTCTACGTCTGTGTCTCAATTTCTGACCTGCAAACCGGTTCATCTGTACCATTTTTCTAGGTTCCACATATATGCGTTAATATACGATATTTGTTTTCCTCTTTCTGACTTACTTCACTCTGTATGACAGTCTCTAGATACATCCACGTCTCTACAAAGGACCCAAATTCATTCCTTTTTATGGCAGAGTAATATTCCATTGTATATATGTACTACATCTTTATCCATTCGTCTGTCGATGGGCATTTAGGTTGCTTCCATGACCTGGCAATTGCAAATAGTGCTGCAATGAACATAGGATTGCATGTGTCTTTTGAATTATGGTTTTCTCTGGGGATATGCCCAATAGTGGGATTGCTGGGTCATATGTTAATTCTATTTTTAGTTTTTTAAGGAACCTCCATACTGTTCTCCATAGTGGCTGTATCAATTTACACTCCCACCAACAGTGCAAGAGGGTTCCCTTTTCTCCACACCCTCTCCAGCATTTATTGTTTGTAGATTTTTTGATGATGGCCATTCTAACTGGTGTGAGGTGATACCTCATTGTAGTTTTGATTTGCATTTCTCTAATAATTAGTGATGTAGAGCAGCTTTTCATGTGTTTCTTGGCCATCTGTCTGCCTTCTTTGGAGAAATGTCTATTGTGGTCTTCTGTCCATTGACGGATTGGGTTGTTTGTTTTTTTAATATTCAGCTGCATGAGCTGTTTATATATATTGGAGATTAATCCTTTGTCCATTGATTCTTTTGCAAATATTTTCTCCCATTCTGAGGGCTGTCTTTTCGTCTTGTTTGTAGTTTCCTTTGCTGTGCAAAAGTTTTTAAGTTTCAATAGGTCCCATTTGTTTATTTTTGTTTTTATTTCCATTACTCTAGGAGGTGGATCAAAAAAGATCTTGCTGTGATTTATGTCAGAGTGTTCTTCCTATGTTTTCCTCTAAGAGTTTGATAGTGTCCAGTCTTACCTTTAGGTCTCTAATCCATTTTGAGTTTACTTTTGTGTATGGTGTTAGGGAGTGTTCTAATTTCATTCTTTTACATGTACCTGTCCAGTTTTCCCAGCACCACTTATTGAAGAGGCTGTCTTTTCTCCATTGTATATCCTTGCCTCCGTTGTCATAGATTAGTTGACCATAGGTGCGTGAATTTATCTCTGGGCTTTCTATCCTGCTCCATTGATCTATATTTCTCTTTTTATATACCAGTACCATATTGTCTTGATGACTGTAGCTTTGCAGTATAGTCTGAAGTCAGGGATTCTGATTACTACAGCTCGGTTTTTTTCCCTCAAGACTGCTTTGGCTACTAGGGGTCTTTTCTGGTTCCATACAAATTTGAAGATATTTTGTTCTAGTTCTGTAAAAAATGTCATTGGTAATTTGAAAGGTATTGCATTGAATCTGTAGATTGCTTTGGGTAGTATAGTCATTTTCACAATATTGATTCTTCCAATCCAAGAGCATGGTATATCTCTCCATCTGTTTGTATCATCTTTAATTTCTTTCAGCAGTGTCTTATAGTTTTCTGAGTACAGGTCTTCTGTCTCCCGATGTAGGTTTATTCCTAGGTATTTTATTCTTTTTTGTTGCAATGGTAAATGGGAGTGTTTCCTTAATTTCTCTTTCAGATTTTTCATCATTAGTGTATAAGAATGCAAGAGATTTCTGTGCATTAATTTTGTATCCTGCAACTTTACCAAATTCACTGATTAGCTCTAATAGTTTTCTGGTGGCATCTTTAGGATTCTCTATGTATATAGTATCATGTCATTTGCAAACAGTGACAATTTTACTTCTTCTTTTCCAATTTGGATTCCTTTTATTTCTTTTTCTTCTCTGATTGCCATGGCTAGGACTTCCAAAACTATGTTGAATAATAGTGGAGAGAGTGGACATCCTTGTCTTGTTCCTGATCTTAGAGGAAATGCTTTCAGTTTTTCACCATTGCGAATGATGTTTGCTGTGGGTTTGTCATATATGGCCTTTATTATGTTGAGGTGGGTTCCCTCTATGCACATTCTGGAGAGTTTTTACCATAAATAGGTGTTGAATTTTTTCAAAAGCTTTTTCTGCCTCTATTGAGATGATCATATGGTTTTTATTCTTCAATTTGTTAATATGGTGTATCACTTTGATTGATTTCAGTATATTGAAGAATACTTGCATCCCTGGGATAAATCCCACTTGATCATGGTGTATGGTGAATAGGGACGGGACCTGCACCTCTGGGAGGGAGCTGTGAAGGAGGAAAAGTTTCCACACACTAGGAACCCCTTCACTGGCAGAGACGGGGGTTGGGCAGGGGGGAAGCTTCGGAGCCACAGAGGAAAGCGCAGCAACAGAGGTGCAGACGGCAAAGCGGAGAGAATCCTGCAGAGAGGATCGGTGCCGACCAGCACTCACAGCCCGAGAGGCTTGTCTGCGCACTTGCCGGGGCGGGTAGGGGCTGGGAGCTGAGGCTCGGGCTTCAGAGGTCAGATCCCGGGGAGAAGACTGGGGGTGGCTGCGTGAAGATAGCCTGAGGGGGCTAGGAGCCACAGCTAGCCGGGAGGGAGTCTAGGAAAAAGTCTTGACCTGCCAAAGAGGCAAGAGACCATTGTTTCGGGGTGCCTGAGGAGACGGGATTCCTTCCCCGTGTGCCCACAGAAGGCAGAGCACTGCCTAAGCAAGCTCCAGAGATGGGTGCGAACCACGACTACCAGCTAAGACCCCAGAGACGTGTATGAAACCGGTAATGCTGCTGCTGCTGCTACCAAGAATCCTGTGTGCAAGCACAGGTCACTATCCACACCGCCCCCCCCACCCTGGGAGCCTGTGCAGCCTGTCACTGCCAGGGTCCCATGATCCAGGGACAACTTCCCTAGGAGAACACAAGGCGCACCTCAGTCTGTTGCAACATCACGCTGGCATCTGCCACCGCCCTGCATTCCAATTATGACTACCATACCCCTCCCTCTCCCCAGCCTGAGTGAGCAAGAGCACCTTAATCAGCCACTGCTTTAACCCCCTCCTGTCTCAGCAAGGAACAGACACCTGAGGGTGACCTACATGCACAGGTGGGGCCAAAACCAAAGCTGAACCCCAGGAGCTGTGCGAACAAACTAGAGAAAGGGAAATTTCTCTGCACAGCCTCAGGAGCAGCGGATTAAATCCCCACAATCAACTTGATGTACCCTGCATCTGTGGAATACCTGAAGAAAAAACAAATCATCCCAAAATTGAGGTGGAGGATTTTGGATGCAACTGTAGATGTGGGGTTTGCTGTCTGAAACTGATTTGTTTCTGACTTTTATGTTTATCATAATTTAGTTTTTAGCGCTTGTTATCATTGGTGGATTTGTTTAATGGTTCAGTTGCTCTCTTCTTTTTTTTCATTTTTCTTTTATATTAATAGTTTTTTTTCTTTCTTTTCTTCTACCTTGTCTTCTGAGCCATGTGGCTGACAGGGTGTTGGTGCTCTGGCCTGGTGTCAGGCCTGGGCCTCCGAGGTGGGAGAGCCGAGAGCAGGACGTTGGACCACCAGAGAACTCCTGGCCCCACGTAATATCAATTGGCAAGAATTCTCCCAGACATCTCCATCTCAACGTTAAGACCCGGATCTACCCAACGGCCAGCAAGCTCAGTGCTGGACATCCCATGCCAAACAACTAGCAAGACAGGAACACAACCCCACCCATTAGCAGAGAGGCTGCCTAAAATCATACTAAGCTCACAGACACCCCAAAACACAACACCAGACACGGTCCTGCCGACCAGAAAGACAAGATCCAGCCCCACCCTACAAAACACTGGCACCAGTCCCCTCCACCAGGAAGCCTACACAAGCCACTGAAACAACCTCACTCACTAGGGGCAGACACCAAAAACAATGGGAATTACGAGCCGGCAGCCTGCAAAAAGGAGACCCCAAACACAATAAGTTAAACAAAATGAGAAGACACAGAAATATGCAGCAGATGAAGGAGCAAAGTAAAAACCCACCAGACCAAACAAAAGAAGAGGAAATAGGCAGTCAACCTGAAAAAGAATTCAGAGTAACGATAGTAAAGATGATCTAAAATCTTGGATATAGAATGGAGAAAATACAAGAAACGTTTAACAAGGACCTAGAAGAACTAAAGAGCAAACAAACAAGGATGAACAACACAATAAATGAAATTTAAAATTCTCTAGAAGGAATCAAGAGCAGTATAACTGAGGAAGAAGAACGGATAAGTGATCTGGAAGATAAAATAGTGGAAATAACTACAGCAGAGCCGAAAAAAGAAAAAAGAATGAAAAGAATTGAGGACAGCCTCAGAGACCTCTGGGACAACATTAAAAGCACCAACATTCGAATCATAGGTGTCCCAGAAGAATAAGAGAAAAAGAAAGGGTCTGAGAAAATATTTAAAGAGGTTATAGTTGAAAACTTCCCTAACATGGGAAAGGAAATAGTCAATCAAGCCCAGGAAGTGCGGAGAGGCCCATACAGGGTAAATCCAAGGAGAAATACACCAAGACACATATTAATCAAACTATCAAAAATTAAATACAAAGAAAAAAAATTAAGCAACAAGGGAAAAGCAACAAATAACATACAAGGGAATCCCCATAAGGTTAACAGCTGATCTTTCAGCGGAAACTCTGCAAGCCAGAAGGAAGTGGCAGGAAATGTTTAAAGTGATGAAAGGGAAAAACCTACAACCAAGATTACTCTACCCAGCAAGGATCTCAATTCAGAGTCGATGGAGAAATTTAAACCTTTATAGACAAGCAAAAGTTAACAGAATTCAGCACCACCAAGCCAGGTATACAACAAATGCTAAGGGAACTTCTCTAGGCAGGAAACACAAGAGAAGGAAAAGACCTATAAACAAACCCAATACAATGAAGAAAATGGTAATAGGAACATACATATCAATAATTACCTTAAATGTAAATGGATTAAATGCTCCAACCAAAAGACACAGACTGGCTGAATGGATACAAAAACAAGACCCGTACACATGCTGTCTACAACAGACCCACTTCAGACCTAGGGACACATACAGACTGAAAGTGAGCGGAAGGAAAAAGATATTCCATGCAAATGGAAATCAAAAGAAAGCTGGAGTGGCAATTCTCATATCAGACAAAATAGACTTTAAAATAAAGACTACTACAAGAGACAAAGAAGGACACTGCATAATGATCAAGGGATCAATCCGAGAAGAAGATATAACAATTGTAAATATTTATGCACCCAACATAGGAGCACCTCAATACATAAGGCAAATGCTAACAGACACAAGAGGGGAAATCAACAGTAAAACATTAATAGTAGGGGACTTTAACACCCCACTTTCACCAACGGACAGATCATCCAAAATGAAAATAAATAAGAAAACACAAGCTTTAAACGACACATTAGACAAGAAGGACTTAATTGATATTTATACGACATTCCATCCAAAATCAAAAGAATACACTTTCTTCTCAAGTGCTCATGGAACATTCTCAAGGATAGATCATATCTTGAGTCACAAATCAAGCCTTGGTAAATTTAAGAAAATTGAAATCATATCAAGTATCGTTTCTGACCACAACGCTATGAGACTAGATATCAATTACAGGAAAAAAAAAACTGTAAAAAATACAAACGCATAGGTTACACAAAAATCTGAAAGAGAAATTAAGGAAACACTCCCATTTATCACTGCAACAAAAAGAATAAAATACCTAGGAATAAACCTACCTAAGGAGACAAAAGACCTGTATGCAGAAAACTATAAGACACTGATGAAAGAAATTAAACATGATACAAACAGATAGAGAGATATACCATGTTCTTGGATTGGAAGAATCAACATTGTGAAAATGACTATACTACCCAAAGCAATCTACAGATTCAATGCAATCCCTATCAAATTACCAAGGGCATTTCTTACGGACCTAGAACCAAAAATCTTAAAATGTGTATGGAGACACAAAACACCCCGAATAGCCAAAGCAATCCTGAGAAAGAAAAACGTAGCTGGAGGTATCAGGCTCCCTCACTTCAGAGTATACTACAAAGCTACAGTAATCAAGACAGTATGGTACTTGCATAAAAACAGAAATATAGATCAATGGAACAGGATAGGAAGCCCAGAGATAAACCCACGCACATATGGTCACCTTATCTTTGACAAAGGAGGCAAGTATATACAATGGAGAAAAGACAGCCATTGTGGTCAGTAAGTGGTGCTGGGAAAACTGGACAGCTACATGTAAAAGAATGAAATTAGAACACTTCCTAACCACCATACACAAAAATAAACTCAAAGTGGATTAAAGACCTAAATGTAAGGCCAGACACTTTCAAACTCTTAGAGGAAAACATAGGCAGAACACTCTATGACATAAATCACAGCAAGATCCTTTTTGACCCACCTCCTAGAGAAATGGAAATAAAAACAAAAATAAACAAATGGGACCTAATGAAACTTTAAATCTTTTGCACAGCAAAAGAAACCATAAACAAGTCGAAAAGACAACCCTCAGAATGGGAGAAAATATTTGCAAAAGAATCAATGGACAAAGGATTAATCTCCAAAATATACAAGCATCTCATGCAGCTCAACATCAAAAAAACAAACAACCCAATCCAAAAATGGGTGGAAGACCTAAATAGACATTTCTCCAAAGAAGATATACAGATTTCCAACAAACACATGAAAGGATGCTCAACATCACTAATCATTAGAGAAGGCAAATCAAAACCACAATGAGGTATCACCTCACACCGGTCAGAATGGCCATCAACAAAAAATCTACAAACTATAAATGCTGGGAGGGTATGGAGAAACGGGAACCCTCTTGCACTGTTGGTGGGAATGTAAACTGATACAGCCACTATGGAGAAAAGTATGGAACTAAAAATAGAACTACCATACGACCCAACTATCCTACTATTGGGCATATACCCTGAGAAAACCATAATTCAAAAAGAGACATGTACCACAATGTTCATTGCAGCACTATTTACAGCAGCCAGGACACGGAAGCACCTAAGTGTCCATCGACAGATGAATGGATAAAGAAGATGTGGCACATATATACAATGGAATATTACTCAGCCATAAAAAGAAACGAAATCAAGTTATTTGTAGTGAGGTGGACGGACCTAGAGTCTATCATACAGACTAAAGTAAGTCAGAAAGAAAAAAATACCGTATGCTAACACATATATATGCAATCTTAAAAAAAAAAATGGTTCTGATGAACCTAGAGGCAGGACAGGAATAAAGACGCAGACGTAGAGAATGGACTTGAAGACACGGGGAGGGGGAAGGGTAAGCTGGGATGAAGTGAGAGAGTTGAACTGACATATATGCACTGCCAAATGTAAAATAGATAGCTAGTGGGAAGCAGCTGCATAGCACAGGGAGATCAGCTCGGTGCTTTATGACCACCTAGAGGGGTGAGATAGGCAGTGTGCGAGGGAGACGCAAGAGGGAGGGGATATGGGGATATATGTATACATATAGCTGACTCACTTTGTTATACAGCAGAAACTAACACAATATTGTGAAGCAACTGTACTCCAATAAAGATGTTAAAATAAAAAAAAATACAATAAAATAAAAATGGGCAGAAGGACTAAATAGACATTTTTCCAAAGAGGATATCAAAATGGTCAACAGCCACATGAGAAGATGCCCCACATCACTAATCATCAGGGAAATGCACAACCACAATGGGATATCACCTCACACCTGTTATGATGGTTATCATCAAGAAGACAAGAGACAACAGGTGCTGGTGAGGCTGTGGTGAAAAAGAAACCCTTATACACTATTGGGGAGAAAGTAAATTAGTCCAACCACTCGGGAAAACAATATGAAAGTTCCTCCAAAAATTAAAAATAGACCTACCATACGATCCAGGAGTTCTACTTCTCAAAATATACCCAAAGGAAATAAAAACAGTAATTCAATGAGATATATACACTCCCATGTTTACTACAGTGCTACTCACAATAGCCAAAATATGGAAACAACCCAAATGCCCATCAACAAATAAATGGGTTAAAAACACGTACATCACAATGTAATATTTTTCACCCATGAAAATGGAGTACATCCTGCCATTTGTGACAACATGAATGAACCTTGAACACACTGTGTTAAGCAAGATAAGCCAGACAGAGAAAGACAAGTACCATATGATATCACTGATGTGCGAAATCTAAAAAACCAAACAGGTTAAGTGTACAAAGTTGTAACAACTACTAAAATAACCATAGAGATCTCATAGACAATAATTTTGTACTATAAGTATGTGATGTAATAAATATCATTACAATGGCAACCATATTACAATATGTTAATGTATCAAAGTGATACAATGTTAAATTTACACATTACTGTCAAATTTATACAATTAAAAAAACAGATAGGAATTGAAGAAAGTTGGAAGACTCACACTACCTGATTTCAAGATGTACCAAAAAGCTATAGAAATCAAATCAGGGTGGTACTGAAAAAAGAACAGACACATAAATAAATGAAATAGATGAGAAAGTCTAAAAACACACACAAATACAATGAATTGATTCCTGAGAAACGTGCAAAGGCAATTCAATAGATAAAGGATAGTCTTTAAACAAATAGTACTGGAACATGGACATCCACGTGCAAAACAAAGGACACCAACCCACACCTCACATCTTTATAAAAATTAACTCAAAATGGATCATAGATCTATACGTAAAACCTAAAATTATACAACATCTAGAAGAAAACATAGGAAGAAATCCTGGTGACCCTGCACTAGGGAAAGAGTTCTTAGATACAATAATAAAACCACAATCCACAAAAGAAAAAAACCGATAAACTGAACTTCATAAAAATTTAAAATATTTGCTCTGCAAAAGTACTTCTAGGAGAATGGGAAAGAATACTTGCAAATCACATATCTGACAAATGACTTGTATCAGAATATATAAACACTGGAAATTCAGCAATAAAAAAACAAGCAACCTAATTACAAAGCAGGCAAAAGATATGAACATATAACTCACCAGAGAAGATATACAGATGGCAAAAAAGCATATGAAAAAATGCTCAACATTATTATTCATCAGGGAAAATGTAAATTAAAACCATAATGACATACCACTACACCCCTATCAGAATGGCTAAAAAGAAAAAGAAAAAAATGATGAAACCACATGCTGGCACAGATGCAGAGCAATGAGAACTCTCTTACATTGTTAGTGAGAAGGCAAAATGGTACAGTCACTTGGGCAAACAATTTGATAGTTTCTTATAAAGTTAAATATATACTTACCATATAACCCAGAAATCAGACTCCTAAGTATTCACCCAAGAAAAATAAAAACTTATGATCACACAAAAACCTATCCATGAATGTTTAAAGCATCTTTAATCATAATTGTAAAAAAATAAAAACAACCCAAAGGCCCATCTGCAAGTACGTGGATAAACAAACAGTGCTATATCCATACAATGGAATATCACTCAGCAGTAAAAATGAGTGAGTGACTGATACAAGCAATGATGTGAATAATTCCCAAACGTATTTTGTTGAGTGAAGTAAGACCTAAAATGCTACATACTGTATGATTCCATTTATATGACATTCTGGAAAAGGCAAAACTGTAGGGATGCAACAAACCTGCAGTTCCCATATATAGTCAGTTGTTTTTTCACAAAGGGACCAGGGCTACTAAATGAGGAAAGTAAAGCCTTGAATAAATGGTGTGGGAACAACAAATGCAGGGAGAAAATGAACCTCAGCCTCCATCTAACATCACACACAAAAATTAATCTGAGATGGCTCACAGACCTAGACATAAAAGTTAAAACTACAAAACCTCTAGAAGAAATGATACATTATCTTCACAATCTTGGGGTATAGAAAAATTGCTTACCACATAAAAATAAAATACACAAAAGAGTAAAAGATGTATAAGTTGAACTTGGCCAAAATTTTAAAACTTGTGATCATCAAAAGAAACATTAAAAAATGAAAAGGCAAGTGAGATACTGAAAGAAAATATCTGTGGTACTTATATATGACAAAGAATTTACTATATCCAGAATTTATACAGAACTTTTACAAATCAACAAAAACACAAACAACCCAATTTTCTGCATGTACAAACACCTGAAGAGACACTTCACAAAAGAAGATATATAAATGGCAATAAGAACATGAAAAGTGCTCAACATCATTAATCACCAAGAAAATGTGAATTAAAACCACACTGAAATCCCATTTTAAAACAACTAGAATGGCTAAAATTTAAAAGACTGACAATGCCAAATTTTGCAGAGGATGTAGAACAATGAAAACTCTCATACACTGATGGTAGAAATATAAAACGATAGAACCATTTTGGAAAAAAGTTTGATAGTTTTTAATAAATATACACCTATCTTATGACCTAGCAACTATACTCTTAACTTAAAAAAAAAGAAAAAATATGTCAATAAAATACTTATACAATGTTTGTAGCAATTTTATTTACAATAGCCAAAAACTGGAAAAAAGACAAGTATCCATCAATTCACAATTTATCAAACTGTGGTATAATTATAAAATAGAATACTATGCAACTATAAAAAAGATGAATATCAAAAAATATGTTGGGTGAAATAAGCCAACCACCAAAGACTACATACTGAATGATTCCATTGAGATGAAATTCTAGAAAAAATGAAAGTAATCTATGATGATAGGTATGAGAACAATGGTTGTCTATGGGGAGTGGAAACTGACTGGAAGAGGTCACAAGAGAACTTTCTGAGGTAATGAATATGTTTAAGTCTTCAATGTGGTGATGGGTACATGGGTGCTTACATTGATCAAAACATCGACTGGTACACTTAAGATTTGTTCACACTTAAGATTTGTTCATTTCACTGCATGTCAATGTTACCTCTAAAAAAATTATTCAGGTCTTTTACTACAGTGGTAGAAAATGCAGAACATATCACATGGCACCGTGCATGTAGTGAACAAAGGGCCACTTTTACAGAATGTAGGAATTCATTCAAATTCATAAAGAAAGCTTAATTTCATATAGGGTCCAAATGCTTGGGAAAACAGAATGGTCTTATTTTAAGCAATCTGAAACTGTTTGTTGGCTAATTTTTAAAATGTGGTTTCTGGAGAAATAAGGGGATTGGTTCAAGATGGCAGAGTAGAAGGATGTGCTCTCACTCCCTCTTGCAAGAGCACCGGAATCACAACTAACTGCTGAACAGTCATCGACAGGAAGACACTGGAACTCACCAAAAAAGATACCCCACATCCAAAGACAAAGGAGAAGCCACAATGAGATGGGAGGAGGGGCGCAATCACAATAAAATCGAATCCCATAACTGCTGGGTGGGTGACTCACAAACTGGAGAACACTTATACCACAGAAGTCTACCCACTGGAGTGAAGGTTCTGAGCCCCACGTCAGGCTTCCCAACCAGGGGGTCTTGCAAGGGGAGGCGGAATTCCTAGAGAATCAGACTTTGAAGGCTAGCAGGATTTGATTGCAGGACTTCGACAGGACTGGGGGAAACAGAGACTCCACTCTTGGAAGGCACACACAAAGTAGTGTGCACATCAGGACCCAGGCGGAAGGAGCAGTGACCCCAAAGGAGACTGAACCAGACTTAACAGCTAGTGTTGGAGGGTCTCCTGCAGAGGTGGGGGGTGGCTGTGGCTCACCACGGGGACAAGGACACTGGCAGCAGAAGTTCTGGGAAGTACTCCTTGGTGTAAGCTCTCCTGGAGTCCACCATTAGCCCCACCAAAGAGCGTGTGGGCCTCAGGCCAAACAACCAACAGGGAGGGAACTCAGCCCCACTCATCAGCAGACAAGAGGATTAAAGTTTTACTGAGCTCTGCCCACCAGAACAACACCCAGCTCTACCCACCACCAGTCCCAAGAGGCTTGCACAAGCCTCTTAGATAGCCTCATCCACCAGAGGGCAGACAGCAGAAGCAAGAAGAACTACAATCCTGCAGGCTGTGGAACGAAAACCACATTCACAGAGAGACAGACAAAACAAAAAGGCAGAGGACTATGTACCAGATGAAGGAACAAGATAAAACCCCAGAAAAACAACTAAATGAAGTGGAGATAGGCAACCTTCCAGAAAAGGAATTCAGAATAATGATAGTGAAGATGATCCAGGACCTCGGAAAAAGAATGGAGGAAAAGATTGAGAATATGCAAAAAATGTTTAACAAAGACCTAGAAGAATTACAGAACAAACACCTAGAAGAATTAAAGAACAAACAGAGGTGAACAATACAATAACTGAAATGAAAAATACACTAGAAGGAATCAATAGCAGAATAACTGAGGCAGAAGAACAGATAAGTGACCTAGAGGACAGAATGGTGGAATTCACTGCTGCAAAGCAGAATAAAGAAAAAAGAATGAAAAGAAATGAAGACAGCCTAAGAGACCTCTGGGACAACATTAAATTAAGAGACCTCTGCACCAACATTCAAATCACAGGGGTCCCAGAAGAAGGAGAGAAAAAGGAAGGGTCTGAGAAAATATTTGAAGAGATTATAGCTGAAAACTTCCCTAACATGGGAAAGGAAATAGTCAATCAAGTCTAGGAAGTGCGGAGAGTCCCAGGGAGGATAAACCCAAGGAGAAACACGCTGAGACACATAGCAATCAAACTGACAAAAATTAAAGACAAAGAAAAATTATTAAAAGCAACAAGGGAAAAATGACAAATAACATACAGGGAAGTCCCATAAAGTTAACAGCTGATTTCTCAGCAGAAACTCTACAAGCCAGAAGGGAGTGGCACGATATATTTAAAGTGATGAAAGGGAAGAAACTACAACCAAGATTACTCTACCTGGCAAGGATCTCTTTCAGATTCAATGGAGAAATCAAAAGCTTTACACACAAGCAAAAGCTAAGAGAATTCAGCACCACCAAACCAGCTCTAAAGCAAATGCTAAAGGGACTTCTCTAAGTGGGAAACACAAGAGGAGAAAAGCACCTACAAAAACAAACCCAAAACAATTAAGAAAATGGTAATAGGAACATACATACCAATAATTACCTTAAACATGAATGGATTAAATGCTCCAACCAAAAGACAGGCTCACTGAATGGATACAAAAACAAGACCCATATATATGCTGTCTACAAGAGACCCACGGGCCACTTCAGACCTAGGGACACATACAGACTGAAAGTGAGGGGATGGAAAAATATTCCATGCAAATGGAAATCAAAAGAAAGCTGCAGTAGCAATACTCATATCAGATAAAATAGACTTTAAAATGAACTATGCTACAAGAGACAAGGAAGGACACTACATGACGATCAGGGGCTCAATCCAAGAAGAAGATATAACAATTATAAATATATATGCACCCAACTTGGGAGCACCTCAATACCTAAGGCAACTGCTAACAGCTATAAAAGAGGAAATCGACAGTAACACAATAATAGTGGGGGACTTTAACACCTCACTTACACCAATGGACAGATCATCCAAACAGAAAATTAATAAGGAAACACAAGCTTTAAATGACACAATAGACCAGATAGATTTAATTGATATTTATAGGACATTCCATCCAAAAACAGCAGATTACACTTTCTTCTCAGGTGCACACGGAATATTCTCCAGGATAGATCATATCTTGGGTCACAAATCACGCCTCAGTAAATTTAAGAAAATTGAAATCATATCAAGCATCTTTTCTGACCACAACACTATGAGATTAGAAATCAGTTACAGGGAAAAAAACTGTAAAACAGCACAAACATATGGAGGCTAAGCAATACATTACTAAATAACCAAGAGGTGACTGAAGAAATCAAAGAGGAAATCAAAAAATACCTAGAGACAAATGAGAATGAAAACATGACGATCCAAAACCTACGGGATGCAGCAAAAGCAGTTCTAAGAGGGAAGTTTATAGCAATACAAGCCTACCTCAAGAAACAAGAAAAATCTCAAATAAACAATGTAACCTTACACCTAAAGGAACTAGAGAAAGAAGAAGAAACAAAACCCAAAGTTAGTAGAAGGAAAGAAATCATAAAGATCAGAGCAGAAATAAATGAAATAGAAACAAAGAAAACAATAGCAAAGATCAATAAAACTAAAAGCTGGTTCTTTGAGAAGATAAACAAAATTGATAAACCACTGGCCAGACTCATCAAGAAAAAGAGGGAGAAGACTCAAATCAATCAAATTAGAAATGAAAAAGGAGAAGTTACAACAGACAGCGCAGAAATACAAAGCATCCTAAGAGACTACTACAAGCAACTCTATGCCAATAAAATGGACAACCTGGAAGAAATGGACAAATTCTTAGAAAGGTATCACCTTCCAAGACTGAACCAGGAAGAAATAGAAAATATGAACAGACTAATCACAAGTAATGAAATTGAAACTGTGACTAAAAATCTTCCAACAAACAAAAGTCCAGGACCAGATGGTTTCACAGGTGAATTCTATGAAACATTTAGAGAAGAGCTAACATCCATCCTTCTCAAACTCTTCCAAAAAATTGCAGAGGAAGGAACACTCCCAAACTCATTCTATGAGCCCACCATCACCCTGATACCAAAACCAGACAAAGATACTACAAAAAGAGAAAATTACAGACCAATATCACTGATGAATATAGATGCAAAAATCCTCAACAAAATACTAGCAAACAGAACCCAACAACACATTAAAAGGATCATACACCATGATCAAGTGGAATTTATCCCAGGGATGCAAGTATTCTTCAATATACTCAAATCAATCAAAGTGATAAACCATATTAACAAATTGAAGAATAAAAACCATATGATCATCTCAATAGAGGCAGAAAAAGCTTTTGAAAAAATTCAACACCCATTTATAATAAAAACTCTCCAGAAAGTGGGCATAGAGGGAACCCACCTCAACATAATAAAGGCCATATATGACAAACCCACAGCAAACATCATTCTCAATGATGAAAAATTGGAAGCATTTCCTCTAAGATCAGGAACAAGACAAGGATGTCCACTCTCTCCACTATTATTCAACATAGTTTTGGAAGTTTTAGACACAGCAATCAGAGAACAAAAAGAAATAAAAGGAATCCAAATCAGAAGAGAAGTAAAACTGTCACTGTTTGCAGATGACATGATCCTATACATAGAGAACCCTAAAGATGCCACCAGAAAACTACTAGAGCTAATCAATGAATTTGGTAAGGTTCCAGGATACAAAATTAATGTACAGAAATCTCTTGCATTCCTATACACTAACAACAAAAGATCAGAAAGAGAAATTAAAGAAACAATCCCATTCACCATTGCAACAAAAGAATAAAATACCTAGGAATACACCTACCTAAGGAGGTAAAAGACCTGTACTCAGAAAACTATAAGACACTGTTGAAAGAAATCAAAGATGACACAAACAGATGGAGAGATATACCATGTTCTTGGATTGGAAGAATCAATATTGTGAAAATGACTATACTACCCAAAGCAATCTACAGATTCAATGCAATCCCTATCAAATTACCAATGGCATTTTTTACAGAACTAGAACAAAAAAATCTTCAAATTTGTATGTAGACAGAAAAGACCCCGAATGGCCAAAGCAGTCTTGAGGGAAAAAAACGGAGCTGGAGTAATCAGAATTCCTGACTTCAGACTATACTACAAAGGTACAGTCATCAAGACAATATAGTACTGGCACAAAAACAGAAATATAGATCAATGGAACAGGATAGAAAGCCCAGAGATAATCCCATGCACCTATGGTCAATTAATCTATGACAAAGGAGGCAAGGGTATACCATGGAGAAAAGACAGCCTCTTCAATAAGTGGTGCTGGGAAAACTGGACAGCTACATGTAAAAGAATGAAATTAGAACACTCCCTAACACCATACACAAAAATAAACTCAAAATGGATTAGACACCTAAATATAAGCCCAGACACTATAAAACTCTTAGAGGAAAACATAGGAAGAACACTGTGTCACATAAATCACAGCAAGATCTTTTTTGATCCACCTCCTAGAAGTAAAAACAAAAATAAACAAATGGGACCTAATGAAACTTAAAGAGCTTTTGCACAGCAAAGGAAACTATAAACAAGATGAAAAGACAGCCCTCAGAATGGGAGAAAATATTTTCAAACGAGTCAACAAAGGATTAATCTCCAAAATATATAAACAGCTCATGCAGCTCAATATTAAAAAAACAAACAACCCCATTAAAAAATGGGCAGGAGACCTAAATGGACATTTCTCCAAAGAAGACATACAGATGGCCAAGAAGCACATGAAAAGCTGCTCAACATCACTAATTATTAGAGAAATGCAAATCAAAACTACAATGAGGTATCACGTCACACCAGTTAGAATGGCCATCATCAAAAAATCTACAAACAATAAATGCTGGAGAGGGTGTGGAGAAAAGGGAACCCTCTTGCACTGTTGGTGGGAATGTAAATTGATACAGCCACTATGGAGAACAGTGTGGAGGTTCCTTAAAAAACTAAAAATAGAATTAACATATGACCCAGCAATCCCACTACTGGGCATATACCCAGAGAAAACCATAATTCAAAAAGACACATGCACCCAAGTGTTCACTGCAGCACTATTTACAATAGCCAGGTCATGGAAGCAACCTAAATGACATCAACAGACAAATGGATAAAGAAGATGTGGTACATATATACAATGGAATATTACTCCGCCATGAATAAGGAACAAAACTGGGTTATTTGCAGAGACGTTGATGGACCTAGAGACTGTCATACAGAGTGAAGTAAGTCAGAAAGAGAAAAACAAATATTGTATATTAACGCATATATGTGGAATCTAGAAAAATGGCAAAGATGAACTGGTTTGCAAAGCAGAAATAGAGAGACAGATGCAGAGAACAAACATATTGACACCAAGGGGGGAAAGCGGGTTGGGGGGAGGGGTGATGGTGGCAGATGAATTGGGAGATTGGGATTGACATATATATACTAATATGTATAAAACAGATAACCAATAAGAACCTGCTGTATAAAAAATAAATAAATAAGATTCAAAAAAAAAGAAAAAGGAATAAAAAATTTAAAGTGAAC
This sequence comes from Balaenoptera physalus, assembly GCF_965194825.1. Taxonomy (NCBI): domain Eukaryota; kingdom Metazoa; phylum Chordata; class Mammalia; order Artiodactyla; family Balaenopteridae; genus Balaenoptera; species Balaenoptera physalus. Next base: position 65,207,840 of record NC_138886.1, on the reverse strand, counting down.
AAAAAAATAAATAAATAAAAATACAATAAAATAAAATGTGGTTTCCTTTTTTAATTAGACTTGCCAAGATAAGCATGAGTGGATCAAATAAAGATGATAAATACTGAATCAAGTATGGGAAAAATATACAACCTTCTGGTTTCTAAGTATCTTATCTTGAGAACAAGTGACCTATTATTAAATTCAATACAAAAAAAAGTACACACTATCTTTGTTATTACTCATTGGGCAGGGATGACAGTTAACCATATAAATTATGTTGACAATATTTTGTACTGGAAAAAATATGGTTCTGTTAACTATCCATTATTTCTGTTCTCAATCGAATCCAACATAGAGGACATATTATATCTCACGGAAAATAGTTTGCTACAGGGTCTACAACTACAACTCTAGTCCTTCAACAATGTTAGGAGGTATGACAAATTTCAACCCCACCTGAATTAAAATGATGGTTCACAAAGAAACCCCCACGAATGGAATAAGCTGGATCAAGGGATATCTACACTAAAACAGACAATATTTTACCAAAGTTTCTTAACCTTTATTTCTAAAATAAGGGAAATACAATTTTAGTATTTAATTGACCCACGTATTCTAGGATGTTTTAACCAGAAACCCATCTACTTCCAAACTTAAATAAAAGACAATCCGTAATACGCCAGAGTGCACACATGCACACAGGCCCATTTGTGTGTGTGTGCGTGTTTGCATGATCACATGTATGTGTACCTAACAAGCAAGTTCTGTGTGGTTCTCCAAAGTTGTAACTGACTGGCATGGGTACTGAAAGAAAACACTTGGAAGTAAAAGATTGAGCATTCCATTTTAAAGCTCTTTGTGGAAGTAGCATACCTGTGCCCTCTTCTGTACCTCCAGGAGGAGTTCGGAGTACTGCAGCTCCAGTTCCTTCTTTTGCTTGTGCCAGCAGCTCTCCTGGGCTTTGATCTGCTCTGCCACTTTGTTAAAGGTGTCTTCCTGGGTTTGCTGAAGCTCTCTCATCGTATCAGACTTGTTTTTACAGATATACTCTAGATGACTTATCTAAATGCGGAAATGCAACAAATAAGATAGGCTCACAAACAAGTCCTTTGTATCATCTCCCCCAAAAGCTATTCCAGAATTTTCTACTACATTTTATTCCTTAAGATCATATAAAAGTTATAAGTTAAAATGAAAAAAAAAATTAAGAAACAGGAATTAGTAGAACAAAACTATATTTTAGCAGAAAATGTGTGAATTGCATGTATAGATGACATCTATTATTTTTCTCTAATAAAGTTACTTATTCTAAAATCAATTTTACTGAGAAAATTAAGAATAATATTTTAACCTCTAGAACCAAAGCTCAAGCTGTTCAGATATCTCAATGGGAAAGGAAGTATTTAAATGAGATTTACAAATCTACAAACAGTTTACATATAATAAAGCAGAATGTTCCAACCATTTTTTATTTCACATTCAAAACACTGGAGAGAAAATCCTCATCATCTAATGTGTATGACAATTAATGATGTTTGAAACTATGAAAATCTATTAAAATACAATACCATCTCAGAGGATTAAAACATGTACTCATTTTCATTATCAGTACTTTTCAAATCCGTTATACACACAGTCACAATCAAGACCAGCATCTCCACTTCTCACAATTTATTCCCTTATTTCCTCAATCCTACTTCTCAGTGCCTATGATTGTTTGCCAATTGGACCAAGGCAAAATGCTCTTACTCTAAAACTGGGCCGAGATGCTATTTCATTACTTCAGCAGAAGTAATGAAAAAAAAACTTAGGGAACAGTTTTTCTCTCTGTGTCCCTTAAGAGCAAATGTCACTGCAACTAAGATCTGGAAACTAGATCACATAAATATAGTTCTGACTAGTTCAATAGACCTGGGATAAGAATCAATACCTTTAATGGAGGAATACATTGGACTGCTAAGCCACTTTCATTTTCAATAACCAAAACAAGGTTTTTAAATTTTTTTTTGGAAAGACTGAATTCCTAGGTTTGTGAATGATAAAGGCACCGTAATAGTCTACTGTTTTCTCCTACAATATATCCTTCTTACATTCTAAAGCACTGAATGGGTTTTGCGATATACAGTTTGTTATATTACAAGAAATGTCATAAACATAATTTTTAAATTTTAAGTGCTTTTAAAGTAACACCTCATTATTTCCTGAGCAAAGAATTTTAAGATCATGTTTTGAATAACTGTCTCTTGTTTCTATTTTATGCTAACATAAAGAGTTGGTTTATTAATGTAAATGACTAAGTTCTTTGAATTGCTTCATCAGTAAGATTAATTTATTTTCTTTTAATTAGGTCCCTGTGGCTAACACTGGCTAGCAGTATTAGCATGTCCTGAACAGAAAGTGGAGCTCAGAGACTTCATACAGACTTCAGTCACATTTACATGCCCATAGCAATGGCATCAAACTGAGTTGTAGACAAGCCATAATTAATGGTATTGAATTATTAACACCCAAATTCTTTTTGAAATAAGATGAATGTCAGCCCCTCTTAATGATACTGTGATGTGGACAAATGTCACTGAATTTAATAGAGGTATCTGGTGCCTGAGGACAGTTACCTTCTCATTAGCCCTGTTGAGGTCTACGATCAGAGTATCAACATTCTCCTGCAAAACTGCGCAAAGCTCAGACCAAGAGAATTTATCCAGCATGCCTTCCGGTTGTTTTATGAGCACAGAGCCTGCTATCAAGTGCTGATACAAGGTATGAAGGAAGGTTAGCTTCTCCTACGAGAAAAAAAGAAATTAATTCCAGTATATAAACACCGTAAGAAGTAAAACACATAATATACATGGTGAAGAATTTATTTCAAAAATCCTGGAAAGGAATGAAGATACTCAAGTATCAGAATATTGCCATTTTGGCGACTTTTTTTACATTCAAAATTAAGCATCAGGCAGAAACTTGAAATTGCTTACATTTAGTTTTCAAAACCAAAATCTCAAGTCTAGAAGCCAGAAGACCCGGGTTCTGACACCAGCTCTGCTACTGCTAAGGACGTGATCTGAGTAAGTGTCTGTTCAGACCTCACCTTCCCCAGCTGTAACAGGAGGTATCTGGACTAGTTGGTTCTAAGCCCTTCTAACTGGAACTTAGTATGGTAATTCTATAATTTCATATTTACATTTACCACAAAAGATGTTATTTAAGTCAAAAAACCAATATAAAGAGAAGAGCATTACTCAACTCTGTTGAAGAAAAAGTTATACCAATATCTGTACTTTACATGCACACAAGTATTCAGCTTTCCTCCTCCTCCAGAGATTCCAGTTTACTTACCACTTATAGGAAATCTATCCCAAGCCCCTTAGGCAAAGCAGACAGTGATATGAAAGAGATGGAAGAAGGGCTCATTTTTCTTCCCCACTTAGAAGTTCATACCGTATTTGGCACACTGGGCATTTGTAGGTGTTTAAATATTACAAAGTTAACAGTCCAAAAAATGGACATAGCTGCCCAAGATATACTTTCAAAACTGTCCAATTAAAAATATGTAAAAAAAATCCTTTAAAATTATATTGCCATTGTCATAGCTAAACCATCCATTGTTTAATGACCTAGAAACTCTACACTGTAAATTCAGTAAAAAGCTGATCCCATCTTGAACACACAAGGAGAGTTTACTTACTAAAATGCTAAATGGCTCTCTCAATAAGGCATTTCATCTATAAAGTCAAAGAATGGAACTCAAGACACGGTAATTGTGAAGCTGCAAAATGAGTATTTTATGTAGATAAACTAAGTTCCCTCAAGATTTTTTAACAGATCAGCAGGAAAACTTTTAAAAGAAGAAAATTTAAGAGGAAAAAAATAGGAATTCTAATCTTCCAGATAAGAAAAACTGAATGTAGTATATATAAAGGTTTTATAGTTAGAAATTGTGGTGAAAAGTTTTCCAGTATATATAAAATTGTGCATCTTTAATTCTCCCTGTATGTCACCTTAGTTTTTCTCCAAATATAACAATTTAAAAACCAAAAAATTTGAATATGTAGTTACATCCACAAACTTGAGTTAGGCTATCAGAAGAGTCTTCATAAATATGCTATGTCTTTTTCTTTTTTAAGCAATTAAAGATGTCTTTTGCATTTTCGACTAAGTTGAGATGTTTAAAAATCTTATTAAATATAACTAACCAAACAGAATATTCAGGCACTAAAAAGCGTTCCTCTCCACATTTTGCCAAGTGATCTGGTTCTTCCTAGAGGGTAATTCACTGTGTTGCCATCATGTCCTTTTGCTTGGGCTGTGATGAACCGTGCATGATAATCATCCATTTGGCGTGAAAAGAGAATCTCAAGATCCAAAATCAATTCACACATGTTGAACTCAACCACAATGCTGTAGACATGCTGACTTTACAGTACAGTCAGGCTTCTAGTTTCCTTTACTTTAATCATTATCTGATGTGTAGAACAATTCCAGCCCCTTCATGTGGACACAATTTAAATCCCAGACTGTAAGAAGAGTGGAAAGAATGTTTCCTTTTCACTCTCTTGGCATTCATGTTCGTATTTGTTGGAGTAATGAACTCAATATGCAGGATGACTCAGATAAACTAGCTCCACACTAGCTAGACTGGCTCTACCTCCCAAGGGTAAAAGAAAATATAAGATAACAATTCTACTCACACAGGCTCATACAGTTATATAAAAGTTTGTCATAATATTTTAAGAAGCCATTAATAAATTAACACAGATAGGTAACTCTCAAGGGCATCCAAACAAACTTTTAACTTTGTGGGACTTGTATTTTTCTAAATTTTGTTTAATATCCTACAATTATAAAGAGTAAGGTGACTGTCTATTAAAGTAGATATTATTCCTGTTTTGCAAATAAGGAAACAAAGATGTGGAGAGACCAAGCTATGTGGCTTGTCCCTATTCACAGTTTGTAAATAAAAGTACCTCTATCCATGTCAATTCTTTCTGATTACAAAAAAGATTCTTTCCACCATGGCAGGCTACTCAACTACTGAAATAAAAAATAATTTTGTCATTGGTAAACAGGACTGTTGAGAGCACAGCTACTTGAGATCGGATGTTCTAATAGAGAAAATAACTTGTACAAATGATAAAAGGGTTAAACTACTTTATTTCTCTCGCAAAATAGGATCATACAAGAGTAATGGAATGACTGATTTTGCAGCTGGCATGAACATTTCAAAATAGCTCAGAAGAATTTTTTGAATTAAATCAAATAAGAATAAAAACAGACACTTGACAGATGTAAACTTCTAAAACTGAGATAAGTGCAAGGCCTTTCCTGACAGTCATCTTGTCTCAGGTAATACCTCGGTATCCTTATGGAAAGTCTGGGAAAGCTTCTGCAGCTCGCTTTCAGATTGGGCTCCTCGCGCCTTTTCTTTCTCCCAACAGTGCAGCACATTTTGTAGTTCCACTTTTAAAGTGCTTATTAGAGCCTCTCTGTCTGCACATTTAGTGCGTAAATGACTTAACTCTTTATTGACATCAGCCAATTTATCCTGAAGGTCCTGTTGGAGACACCAAATAAAGAGATTGTATGAAGATGATAACATTTAAATATAAAATGTTAATTACTTACTCCAAAAAGCTCTTTGAAAGAGCTTTCCTTTCAACTCATTATAAGAATATAACTTGGTAGCCCAAAAACTTTTAAATAACATGTAAATAATATTTTTAAAATAAATCTCTTACATTTACTATAAGAACATTTACTTCCCAATGACATTCCAAATACCAATAGAAATCTCAAATACATGACATAAAATTCTGCTGAACTATTTACTCCTTACCGTTAACAAATTCTATTCAAGTATGTCCATGACAAACGACATGAACCAACACCAAAAAATTCCAACTCTGAACGTTGGATTAGTACAATTTTGCAAAGATGTAGTACATAAGACCAGCACAGAAAATAAAATAAACTGTTGCCCTAGACCTTAGCCAGGTGTGGTCACAGCCCACTACTAGGCATGATGTACTAAAAACAATGGCTCCACCCCAAAATGATGAAAACTGACTCCAAATACTGATGTGCTATGTAAAATATGTTGAATGTGTATCTAAGGCTGGATATCAAATCTTAAATCATTTTTTGAATCTATGGTAGTATAATTAAATCTGGGAAGTGAATTTTTCCTTTAACCAAAACAATTTCCAAACAAGTTTTATTTTTTTAATGAAAAAACATTCTTCTTACTTTGACCAACAAAAAAAAATTTTTAATTGTATCTAAACATACTTCATAAAAAATAGGAAGATATATTTTCAGATATCTCTACTTAAAAATATTTCCTAAATAATTATATTTGTTTCTTAATAAAAAAGGAAAAAGTTATTCTAAATCACAATACCTTTATATTTTTAGTGTGAGATTCTACCTTCTGTTTGGTAGACTCAAGTTCATTAGATGCCTTTTCCTTAGCATGATTCATGTTGCTTAGCTGATGAAAGAAAATGTAAGTAAACTTTTAAAATATTTTTCAATGGTGGGTAACTCAAAAGCTAATCTTTAAATGTTTTTTATGCAATTACTTAAATACAAATTTTTTATAGTAATCCAGAGACTTAAAAAATTATTTCTTCTGGTTAACTATGTAATTTCTGTCCCAAGTTCACATGGCTAAAAAGAAAAGAAAGCATTCAAGCTTAAAATGTGGGTAATGTTATTGTGTTTTTACTAGATATCTGGATAAAGGATTTCATTCTTACTGTAAACAAATATAACTTTATTCTTAAAATCCTACTGGACCAAAATGCCAGAAGCAGTGGTATCTATACAGAAAGAAAAAAGGACAGACCAGAAGACTGTTCTTTCTACATCACGAGAATATTCACTGGTCTCTCAGTCCATATGACAATTTCAGGGTCGGTCACATGCTGCCCTACTGGGAAGGCTTGTGGCAGGTCATCAGTTGGTCCTGCTCCGCTTGTGATTTATTTTCTTTGACAGTTCATTCTTCTTTCTGTCAGACTGCTCTTTTTGCTTTCTTTGCAGCCACCCCTTGGTCTCCCCACTGCTGTCTCTGGCACTGGTTCACAACAAAGCGCATTACTAAGCCAAAGCCTGCTGAGTCGACTTTTCAACTGTGCTGAGGATCATGTGACATTCATCCTCCCAAATAACAATTCGCTGTGGGTAATATGTTCCTAGTTACCCCGCAGCTTCCAGACCTAGGCCTCAGAAGAGTTTCATAAACTACTAACAATACAGGTTGTCTTGTCTCACTGAGAAAGAGTTAGCAATGTTTGCTCTTTATAGAAATTTAATTATTTCAGTGGTCACTTTCTTTTATGCCTTTTGAACAATTACAATTACAGAGGGCATTAAGAAGACTCACTTTTCCTTCTTTACTCACCTTAGCAAACTAAAGTAAAATATGCCTCTTCTTATGGAAAATATAAGGGTTTCAAGGCCTTTGTATTACATAAAAGAAACAGATAAACAAAGGGATAAACACTAAATTCCATGCTATGTGGCTTGTCTTTGGTTGGAACAACTGTTTGTTGCTTTGCTAACTAATTGTGTTTAATGTAGTTACTTCATATTCTCTAATTTAACAAGATGTAACTAAATAAACTCTTCCATTTTTAAAGCACAAATTCATAAAACATTTTAATACCCAAGAAAATTATCAACTCACAAGTTAAACAATACAAAAGAGAAGATAAATAAAAGCATGAGCTTTTTCAATCAGGAAACTAAAAACCTCCAAGCTACATCAAACAGATATTTGTTTTTAAAACCTTCTAACGCTTTACTCCCTTTAGAGAATGCACACGAATTTCTCTCTTTTTTATTGACTTCTACAATTTGCAGAACTCCTAAGCCAAAATATTGACAAACCCTAAATTTCCAGTACCTATTCCAAATTTCATAAAAACACATTAACATTTAAATATAACATACGTTAACTAAATGAGTTGCACAGCTCTTTTGTTAAATTAAAATAGATAAATTATGAAGACCAAGAAGTGACAGTCTTTATAACTTTGAAAATAGTAGTGTGACAGAAGAGAAAGTGAGACCCGACTTTAGACCACACTTAAAGAAAGAACAGTGACAGACAACTCGTTATTTTTTGTATCTGTGAAGCTGTCAAATCAACATTCCCAATACTTTTGACCTTTGTAACAAGCAAGTAATACGTACTGCTGCAGGCCGAAGGCTATGTGTGTGGAGCCAAACAGTGCAAGTGTTACCTCATTAGATGCATCTTCCAGCTTGTTCTGGTAATCTGTCAAGGTACGCCTCAAACTCTCAAGGACAACAGAGAAGCTGGGAGGTTTATCTTTGTCCTTGTGGATGCCTAGAGAAAAATACAGGATGAAAATATACCGTTAAAGTCGCAAAGGGACAAAAGCTAAGCAGACAGTAACAGAGATATTACAATTAGATATAGCTGAAAAGACATCATGATACACCGAGTAGAATCTTATTCTCCTAAGTATACTGCTGTATAGCCTTAGTATTAATAGCTTTTCTAAACAAGTGATCAAATTAAGTTCATAATATATCAAGTCCAAATTTATGGCTACTTTGTACCTTACTATGCCCACCTTGTAGTTAGTAGTAAAGCTCTTTTTTTTTTTTCCTATTTCCAAGGTAACTGAAGTATTTGTACACACCTGTTATCCACCAATTAAATAAACAGTCTATACTAAACACTGTTTGGGGGAGCTACATACATTTACTTTGGTCCTTGTGTCTCTGATCAGTCAGGTCTATTTTTCTTAAACAATAATTTCTGAACCCAAGAGCACATAATTTTCTGTTATGCTTGGAAATAATGTTCTTCAATCCTTAAAATTCTCAAGTTACAATTTGAAATAAATAATAAAAATACTATTATCTACATAGGCCACATCATGTTTCAATTAAAACCCTTAAAACTGACACTCATTGTAAAAATATGAGTATTTCCATATTATGCCCTCAAACCATTTTAATTCAGGTAGGCCATGAGTTAGTTGAGCTAATCAAGATCACATGGTCAAATGTAGTTTATTTAATTTTTTTTAAAGATTTATTTATTATTTATTTATTTATTTTATTCATTTTTGGCTGCATCGGGTCTTAGTTGCAGCATGCAGGATATTTGTTAAGGCACGCGGGCTCTTTGTTGTGGTGCGTGGGCTTCTCTCTAGTTGTGGCCTGTGGGTTTTCTCTTCTCTAGTTGTGGCGCACAGGCTCCAGGGCACGTGGGCTCTGTAGTTTGCAGCACTCGGGCTCTAGTTGAGGCGTGCGAGCTCAGTAGTTGTGCACACGGGCTTAGTTGCCCCTCAGCATGTGGGATCTTAGTTCCCTGACCAGGGATCGAACCCCGGTCCCCTGCACTGTAAAGCGGATTCTTTACCACTGGACCACCAGGGAAGTCCCTCAAATGTAGTTTAAAATAGTAATCCAAAATAATCAAAAGTTTAGTTTCAAAAACCACTTTGAACTGATTGCTTATTGTACTCCTCATTAACTGTTAAAAATTAAATAGCAAATTTTAAAACATACTTACTAAAATTACTTTTATTTGCCTATATTTTCTCCCTATCATATTTTACAATCTAAATATTAATATCGATAAGAAGCATTCACAATACCTTTTTTATTATTCATTGATTCATTCATTCAACTAATTTAATGCATTCCTACTATGTATTAATCCTAGGCATTAGGCACATGGAGGTAGATAAGAATGGTGTAGTCTCTGTTCTCATAGAATTTACAGTCTAAAAAGAGGAGGTAAGATTGTAAACAAATAATTACATAAGATCATTCATCCATTCTTCAAGTATTCAGTTGCTGGAACTTTGGGGAGAGGAGGGACAAAGGCAGTAATACAGGAAAGAAAGAATGAATAAAGGGGAAAAAAATGTTTGGTTAATAACAGAACAACTTTATTTATATCAGAGTATTAGTGATAATTATTATTTTAATTTTGGACAAAATGTTATTAATAAACTTATTACATTCACCAAAGTATAATTTAAACACTATCTGAAGTATGGGTACACCTTAGATTTTCTTAAACAGAAGAATAATAATTAACTTAAAAACCAAAAGTAATATGGAAACAACATATATCCCAGCTGGGGGTGGGGGATGGGGGGGCGGGAAAGACAGTGCTCTCAGCCGTGAAAATGAAGGAGACAGTACTCTTTGTAATGACAGTACTGTGAGTTGGAGAGACAACTCATTAAAATTTTTATTAAAGGTCTTACCAAATATATTTTTAAAAAATTGCTCTCTTGCACAAGATAAAAAAAGTATAATGTATAATTCTTTTCTTCTGCTACTACACAAGTAGGTCATGAATAAACCATTCGAGGACACCCAGGAAATCTTAGCTTATACAATAAGGGAGAAAACTTGCTCTTAGAAATCCAGAAGAATAAAATCATCATAATATGGGTGTTGAGGAATAAGGAGACAAAATGCCCTCTCCTTACTGACTCATGCACATCTTATATTCTACACAAAAATGTTTCTTTGCCTGCAAATGCTTTTACAATAAAGTTCAGCTGAAGTACAAAGTATGCCTTATGTCCCACCCACATTCATTATAAAAAGAAATACTTACTGGTCCCTTAACATGAAGAAAATATTTACAAATAAAAAGAAAGGGTCGCTCAGGACCCAGGAGCTTACTGACTAAAATTTTATTTAACCTAATAATATCCTAATCACTGCACTATTGCCCGCAAAACAATAAACTATTAAAGCTATACTATCAGTGGATGGTCTAAAGCCTCACAGTAAAGATTAAAAAAATAAAATAAAATAAAATTTTAACAGTAGTCATAAATAGCTTTTCAAAGGTTAAAGTCCAAATGAAGAACAGAATGTGTCAGGATGTGTCATTTATACTTCAATTACGCCAACTCAAAAAATCTTCTGAGTTTCTCTGTCCCTGTCCCTATACACGTGTGTCTCTATACATGGGTGCCAGCCTATACTTTCACATCACTGCTGCCTGTCTCAGTCTCTTTCTCACTTTTAAGTACGTTTCAACGAGATATACCTTGGCAAATCTTTTCTTTGAATTAGTAGCCCACAGGAGGGAGTGAGGAAGAAGAACAGGTCCCAAACCTTCTATTTAAATGTTCCCTTTTGGACAATCTAAAAAACTAAATATTTTTAAATGACTCAAATAAACCACTGTTTTTCAAGATGGTGTTATCACCTCAGTAACCCACAGTTCCACAGGAGAAACAGTAGGTTGTGATGAATGAGGTGAGTCTATTTCCTCCACCTTGTCAACCATTCTTTTATCTACTTCAGTATCCTGCAAGACCTCAATTATTAAGAAATAATGGACAGAGACTATAAAACAAAAGACTGAGCTTTTTTTAAAAAAAAGATATCTGTTGTAGAACATGAGTAGTCACGTTCATCCTCAGAACAAATCGGAAAAAAAGAAAAGAAAACCCTGTTGTTTAATGCTGATTTTTAATCATGTAATAAAACACAGAAAATGACATCCAAATGGGTTTTTCACCTGAGAAAATCTAAATATTTAATACGTTGATGACTAAGAAAATTCTTTTTTCATTCTAAAAGCACTGAATATAAACATTTTGTTGGCAGTTACACTTTTCAAACTCAGACTACATTCCATATATTAACTTGTCTTATTCACTGAGATCATAAACAAACATCTTCATTATCTTGCAAACACTGGTACCCATTCTAGTGTTTTTAAGGAAAATGACTCATAACTTCTCTAACATATGGACAGTATTTATCATGTAAATTCTGCTCACCCACCTACTCTGTCCCCAGGAAGAGTCCAAAAAACACTTCCTTTACCAAGGTTTGAGAAATGTATTGGTGGGGGGAGCCTCAGCATCGTTGATGAGCTCTGTATGGCTTGGTAGTAAGCATCTAGGCCAGGTAGCTGGAAAGCCATGGATAACAGTGGGAAATGGGGCCACAAAGCTGGGTTCCCTGAATTCAGTGGGGATGCTGGAATCTCAAGTGACACAGGCCAAGTGGTAGCACTTAATTTTCAGAGACAAAATGTACATGGTTACCATAATGGGCAGTGGATTCAAAGCAATAAACAAAATGGTTTTACCCACAGAGACCGCTGGCTTTGGCTAACTGATCATGGTGTTCCTAGGACTAAAATAGGCACTCTACTTGAATGTTACCCGATCTGTATAAGTAGAAAAGCTCTGGGTCTAATTACCAGAACTAGGAGTTAAATCAACACAAAAGACAGTCTTGGCCCTCAACCAATTCTCAGTCTTGAGCTAGTTCACAGACCCAGTGTCCCTAGAATAAAGAGGATGGATCCTCTTTAGGAATCCTAACATACTGCCAAAAGCTTATACTGTAAATCTTTCTCCTAGCCTTCCTCAAAGAAACATACAACCATTTACCCGGGTGACCATGTACTGAAGAAGGGGAGTTTCTCACACATACCATGGATAACTGGACACTGGATCGGAACTGACACATTTCTGGAGACCTAATGTGCTATTGTGGTTCACTAGTTAGGTAGGAGTTTACAGAGGTCAGTTTTGGCTAAGGTCTATCTCCACTGGGCCCAGTAGGTACCTGAACCCACACAGTTATTCCCCCAGTTTGGAATGCATTGTTATAAAAGACAAATGCAGAAACTGGCACAATGCCCATAGCAGTTACCTGACCCATGGAGTGAGGGATTTACAGAGGAAAACAAAACAGAAAAAAAGCAATTGGAAGTCACCAAAACTTTTACCTACCAAAATAGTAAATCAAAAATAATGCTACATTCCTGGAGAGACCGAAGAGATTAGCCCCTCTGTTAAAGAGGATAAAGGGGTGGAGATTCCAACCACATCAGCATTCAACTCATCTACCGGCTAGTGCAGCATACAGATGGGTCTTAAGGAATGATAGTGAATTACTGTAAGCATGATCACATGTGACTCCAACTGCAGCTGCAGTTAAAGATGTAGTTTCATTGTTGGAGCAAATCGATACATTTCCTGGCAGTTGGAAGGAAGCTATTTCTTCTATCCTTTTAGTAAAAATCACCAGAACAGTTAGTTTCTGCTTGCAGGGCCAGCAATCTACCTTCATGGCCCTACCTCAGAGCTATATCAACTCTAGCATAATCCAGTCTGTAGAAATTCTGATCAACTCTTCATTCTGGAAGACATCCCGTATTCCACTTAGTTCTCTACCAAGTTGATGATATCATCCTGACTGCTTGAGTTTAAGCAGGCCAAGTTTGGCAGATCCTTACAGGTGAATGATAGTGTAAACTTTTAGGATTTTGGAACAAAGGAAGCCATCCTCTACAGATAACTATTCTCTTGAAAATCAGCTTTCAACTGGCTACTAGTCCTTAGCAGATACTGCATTCATGCCCACCAATTTAGCACGTGACCTGTGTTGCCCATCATAAAATGTCTGATCCACCAGCCCATGAACTTGGGCATGCATGATATCACTCTATCATCAAGTGAAAGTGGTATATACAAAACTGGATTCAAACAAGTCCTGAAGGTACAAGTAAGTTGCATGAATAAGTAATCCAGATTCCCATGGGCCTTATTCTTGTTACATTGCTTCTTCCCTCTTAACCTACACCCTGGACCCATGGGAAAGTTCCCTATAACCAGTTGACTAATGGGGGGAAGGGGGTGGAATGGGCTTGTTATATAGATGTTTCTGTATGATGTGCTGATACTACTCAAAAGTAGACAGTTGTGGCACGACAGCCCTACTCAAGGGTGGCCTTGAAGGACGGTGGTGAAGCAAAAATCCTCCCAGTATGCAGTAATGGACCCAACAATCATTTTGTCTGGAATGAGAGATGACCAAAGGTACAAATATACACTAATTTGGAGGTAGTAGCTAACAGTTTGGCTAATGGTCAGGGACTCGAAAAGAACATTATTGGAAAACTGGTAACAAGGTGGTCTGGGCAAAAGTGTGTGGACAGACCTCTCCAGATGGTCACTGTGCCCAGATCAACTTAAGTAGAGGAGGATCTTAACAATCAGGAGGACAAGATGAAGTATTCTGTGGATGTCACCTAGCATATTTTCCCAGCCACCTTTGTCCTTGCTCATCTTTGTTGCTCCTACAACACAGGAGTCATGGCAGCAAGAATAGAGGTAATGCATGGGCTCAGCAACATGGACTTCCATTCACCAAGGCTGATAGGATTACAACTCCTGTTAAGTGCCAAATCCACCAATAGCAAAGACAAACACTGAATCCATGATATGACACCACTCTCTAGTGGCACAGCCAGTCACCTTGTGGCAAGTTGATTATACTAAGTCATTTCCATCATGGAATAATCAATGCTCATTCTTACTAAGGTAGACACTCTAGAAAGACATTTTCCTTCCCTAACCATAATACTTCTGCTGAAATTGTCATGCATGAATTTACAAAATGTCTTATTCACCATTATGTATTCCACGTAGCATTGCTTCTGACCAAGGAACTCATTTCATAGCAAATGAAGTATGGAAATTGGCTCATTTTCATAGAATTCACTGGTCTTACTATGTCTCCCAACACTCTGAAGTAGCTGGCATACAGAATAGTATAATGGCCTTTTGAAGATTCATAGCACTGGCTGGATGGCAACATTTTGTGGGACAAGGATAATATCCTCCAAGATACAGTTTGTGCTCTGAGTCAGCAATCAATATATGGTATGTTTCTCCCATAGCCAGGAATCACAGGTCCAGGAATCAAATGTTGGAAATGGGAGTGGCTTATATTACACCTAATGATCCACCAGTGAAATGTCTGCTTCCCATCCCAGGAATTGTGGGCTCTATTGGTCTAAGTCTTAACTCCCAAGGAAGAAATGCTTCCACCATGGGACACAGCAATGGTTCCATTAAAAATGGAAGCTGACACTGTCACCTGGTCATTTCTGGGCTCTTCATGCCAGGAAACCAAAGAGCAAAGAAGGTTCTTCTATACCAAGACAATTGGTCTTGCTTACCAAGGGAAAATTGGTGGTAAGAAAGAGTATATCTAGAATACAGGACATCTCACAGGACTCTCACTTGAGTATACTCAAGTTCTGTGATAAAAGTTGATGGACAAACAATCCCACTTCTGGGTGTATATCCAAAAGAACTGAAAGCAGGGTCTAGAAGAGATATTTGTATATCCATGTTCACAGAAGCACTATTCACTATAGCCAAGAGGTGGAAGCAACCCAAAGGTCCATCAACAGATGAATGAATAAACAAAATGTGATAAATACATACAATGGAGTATTATTTGCCTTAAAAAGGAAGGAATTCCTGTCATATGCCATGTCATGGATTAACCTTGAGGACATTATGCTAAGTAAAATAAGCCAATCACAAAAAGATAATATATGATTCCATTATATGAGGTACCTAAAGTAGTCAAATTCATAGAAACAGAAAGTAGAATGGTGGTTATGAGGGGTTTGCAGGAGGGAGAAAAAGGGGTGGTTAATTTTATGTGTAAGCTTGACTGGGCTAGGGGCCCAGATATTCAGTTAAACATTATTTCTGGGTGTGTCTATGAGGCTATTTCTGGATGAGGCTGACATTTGAATCAGTAGACTGAGTAAAGCAGACTGCCCTCCCCAACGTGGGTGGGCCTCATCTAACTCACTGAAGGCCCAAATAGAACAAAAGGCTAAGTAAGACAGGATTCTTTCTCTCTGCCTGACTATCTTCAATTGGGACATCAGTCTTCTCCTGCCTTTGGACTCAGCCTCAGACTGGAAGTTACACCAGGGTCTCCTGTTTCTCAGGCCTTCGGAGTCAGACTGCCTCTCCTGGGACTCCTGATTTCTCAGCCACCTTAACTGTGTGATTAGTTAATGATCTCATTAGAAATGCTGAGCCCTCTTAGTGCAGTCACTTCTTTGGATTTCACAAACCAAAGCTATAAGCATGATGAATTAGACACATTTGGTTTGTAAACCTCAGTGAATTGGGAGGTGAGGGAAGCAAGAGAGAAGAAACTGGCAAGTGACACCAAAGGAGACCTGTGTGCTGCAGGCATCCTCAACTTCTCAGTAAACCATGAACCTCTAATTAAAAGGTACCAGCCACAGGGTTCACAAGGACAATTAAAATTCTCAAGAAGATACTAGATCTAGGCAATAATCCTTTACTAAGGATAGAAAGGAGGAGCGAGGAGAGGAAAAGTACCATTTGTTGTCCTGATTTTCCTAAGAACAGTCCCTGAAACTGCCCAATTCCTGGGTGATATGCACATACCTAAAGGCATCAAATGCTGTTGCTATTATTTCCTAGGGTGCTTCAGCCTCTCCAGTAGAAAGAAAAAGAATACATCTGGAGTATTACAAATGATTTCCTCAAGGAAGGAAAGGTTGAAGAGGGTTGGAGGGGCTCTGTCTCAGTCGACACAAAAGTCAAGCACCCTAAGGAGGATCCAAGATTGAGTCAGAAGAAAAACTTTCTTTCATGAACCTAATGAAGGAAAAGTCACATTCTATATGTTTGCTAACATCCTCAGGCAGAGGTAAAACTATAGTAGAAGAAACACTTGAGGCAGAAAGACTACATGGGTTCAAAGTGGGAAAGGATTTCTCCCCATACACACTCTAAGAATTTCCATCAAAAGAAATATGAGCAGCTGTAGTGTGTCAGTTTTAGTGGAAAGCAGAATGCAGAAATAGGAAATAAATGTCCCTAGTTGAGTAAATTGAGGCTACCTTGTCTAATAAAAGTAGGCAATCAAGGTGACATTTCTATAACCCATGAAAGACTGTACATCTTTTCCAATGAAGATGGAAAGTCAATCTTCCTGGTGACTCCTTATGGATTACTACCCAAAGGGCTGCTAAAATTTTGAAAGAGATTCCATGACTACCTTTACAACCTCAAAAACTATAATTTAAAATAGAACTTCAACCTATCAATTCATTCATGCTTTTTCATTCATTCATATTCAATAAATACTCGAGTGCCTCCTTTGTGCCAAGTACTATTCTACCTGCTTAAAATCCTTTAGTAAATAAAAGAGACAAAGATCCTTGCCCTCATGGAGCTTGGATATTGTGATGGTTAATTTTATGTGCCAACTTGACTGGGCTAAAGATATGCCCAGATAGCTAGTAAAACATTATTTCTGGGTGTGTCTGTGAGAGTTTCTGGAACAGATTAGCATTTGAATCAGTAGACTAAGTAAAGAAGATCTGCCCTCACCAATGTGGGAGGGTGATATCCAATCCATTGGCCTCCCTTATCCACCCCCTACTCCTATCCCCTCCTCCTCCCACCCCAACAGAACAAAAAGGCAGAAGGGAAAATTTTCTTTTTTTTTAAGCTGGAATTTTCATCTTCTCCAGCCCTCAGACATCCTGCTCCTGGTTCTTGAGCCTTTAGATTCTAGAACTTATGCCAGTGGCCCCCAGTTTCTTAGGCTTTTGGACTCAGACTGAATTACATCACTGGCTTTCCTGGTTCTTCAGCTTGCAGAGGACAGATCACGAGATTTCTTAGCCTCCATAACCATGTGCATCAACTCCTATAATGTATCTCCTCTTGTGTGTGTCTATATATATCTTATTGGTTCTGTTTCTCTGGAGAACCCTGACAACGCAGATATAATAATAAATGCACCACATAGTCTGTTAGAAATTTTGGACACCAATAAGTGCCATGGGATAAAACGTAGAGCAGAAAAGGGAGAGAGAGGTAGGGAGGCAAGCAGCATGGGACTGGGTGGTGGGTAAGCTTCAAGGAGAAGGTGAGATTTGAGCATAGATTCAAGGAAGATAAGAAAGAGAGCTATGCTGATATATCTAGGTGAGGAACTTTTCAGGTAAAAGCAATGGTCAACACAAAGGCCCCTAAGGCAGGATCTTGCTTGGTATGGTCAAGAAACAGCCAGAGGACAGAGTGGCCCAAACAGGGAGAGGGATGGGGAGAGTAGTAGGAGGTGAGGACAAAGAAGTGATAAATATAGGGGTAGACCATGTAGGGTCTTGCAAGTCATTGCCCGCACTTCAGTTTCTACTCTTAGCAAAGCGCAGAGCCCAGCAAGCTTTACAGGAAAGGAATGACATGCTCTAATTTAGGTTTTCTAATGCTCATTCTGATGGCTTTAGAGAAAGAGACCGACGGGGAACAAGGTGGAAGCAGAAGAGGGGGAGGAGGTGTTGGAGGCACTAGGAAACAAGGTGTAAACTGTCACACTGATTTCTGGTGTAAAGATCAAGTTAAATTCTCTAAGTAAATAAATTCCTAAATGTCTTAGACTAACTGAAACTTCGCCTTATCTGCTACATGAAGATAAACTGATGAGTTACTCTTGCTTCAGAAAGATCTCTTCATGTAGAAGACCACGAAATCTGAAGAAGACAGGAAATAGAACACCTGGCAACTGCTGTCAACTCTGGACTAAAATTCATTCAGAAAATTAGCTTTCATTCCTACCATCTTAAAGAGCAAGTCAAAGAAAAAAAAGAAAAATTTGTAACCATCCCTCTAAATTTCTACCATGGATTATTTTTCCTGAAATGGAGGGGGGCGGGGGCGGTAGGTAGAGTATATATTGAACTGAAAGGTATGAAGAGGTAATAAAAGGGAGTAAGGTACTATGGCCTACTTGTCATAACTACAAAACAGAGGATCTCTCTGGAAAACCCTTTCCAAGATAACAAAATTAATTTTGTAACAAATTCTAAAGCTGTGCTACCATCACATAGTAAGAATATTTCTATTTGAAATAGATTTTTTCTTAAAGACATATATACTATAAGATATATACATGTTTATATAAACAATCTCACACACACACACACACACACACACATCCTTGAATTATCCTAAGATAAGTTTTTTAATTACTTCATTTCAGGGGAACAAATTATTTGGTCATCTTTGTGTAGCTGAAGCCAGGTCTGATGCAGTAAGGCAATCTCAATTGTTCGGGCGCTTCCATAAAATGTTGATCAATAAGGTTTATTAACTATATCCCTCTTTGTTAAGTAACAAAAACCCAACCTGAGGTGGTATGAGCAGAAAGGGAGTCCATTATAGTTATACAGGGCTATTTCATGGAAGCCAAGAGCAAAAATAAAATCAAGTCTGAAGCAGGTATGTGAATGAATCAGGGTATCAGCAGGAAGAAATGGCATACTCAGAAGAGTTCACTGGAAGAAAATTTAATGAAGATATTTACAGAAATCTGAACAGGTTAAGAGAACCAAAAAGATATGATGAGGCACCAAGAACCAGCAAGACTGGAAAACCAGTACCATGGCTTAAGGGGGTCAACTGGAAGGAATGTTGTTACCATAGTCCAACACAAGCCACAGCTGTGGAAGAGGACCCAACTTGACAGAAGCTGTAGCTGCCAAAAATGAAACCACTGCCAGGAATGCACTGGAGCAGAGGGAGCAGGGGAAATAAACACCCTGACTTTCTTTGCTTTCCTTTCTTCCTCCACCCTCTTAATCTCCTGCTGGTGCACCCACTGTCCAAATCCAACCCCAAAGCCAGAGGGCAAAGGAGCCCAGATCATGCAGTCCACAGAGGTCAGCCTCTACAAGGCAAAACAGAGACCATAGGAGAATGATTCTAGGGCAAGTAAAAAGTGAATAACCAGCACAATATGGAAACAAAGACCACTATAACAGTACAAAAATCACTAATTCAGCACACAGTCCCTTTCCCAGGAACACTTTCTCTGTAATATATAGGATGTGCATATATATATGGGAAACTAGGACATTCAAAAAGGATTGTTACTAGGACTTCCCTGGCAGTCCAATGGTTAAGACTCTGCACTTCCACTGCAGACAATTCTTTTCCTATAGGTTTAGTAATAACTTATGAGTTGCTTTATTATCAACTAATTTTAAACCTCAAAGGAGACATGACCTCATTATTCTTAGCTTTTCTAATTCAACTCTGAATATTGAAGCATTAAGATATGCTATGATAATAATTTAACAACTTTTAAAGATCCTAAAACCATTAAACAATGATACATCTCAATAATAAAACAGTACCACTGCAAAAGAAAATTTTATACCCCAAAGCTTTAGCAAATACAATTAAAAAGTGGATATCTATATTTTTATGTCACTTGTATACACCTTGATTTTCCCACAGTAACAAACCATGAAATACTAATGCTTTTAGAAAAAGTTTAAATAAAAACAAAGTTAAAAATAGATAATAGCAAATCACACTAAATTTCTAATGGTTCACCAACAGAAATCTGCAGATCCATAATATGAAAATAGGCCTTGTTCATATCTTTCTGCTTTTTTGAGGACAACAAACTTTCCTGAACTTAAGTGTTTCCTAAAGAACTCATTTGCCAAATATCTGTTTGATTCCTTTAGAAAAACAGTCTTCAAGCTATTTTAAGGTGTAAGGAATTTAATTTTATATGCTTTTTTGAAAAATATAACTGAGTTAGAAAGCAACTAAATAATTTGAGGCTGACAGTATGGCAAAAGAAAACAGGTAGAAAAGTGAAAGTATTTAAGTCAAAGCTACTATAGCACACATAATGGCATACACACAAAAAAATTAAGGAAGTAGAAATCATGGAATGGATGGAACTCATTAGCCAACTAATGCTTTTGCTAGTTCCCAAAATATGCCTACCCAATATATAATCTTTATAGTTCTTTATCATATTAAGTGGGCTAATACTAAAACCAAAACATTTTACCTAAGCACTTTTATCTTGAGAGTATGTATACGGTAGTAGGAAATCAAGGAGAAAACCAGCCTAGAAAGCAATAGTGTAGAATACGCACTGTGTTACAGCCTGTGTCCTACATAACCTTTTGAATGCATGACCTTTAAGTTGCTGAAGGTTGCCTCAGAATTTGGCTCGGTTTGATGGAAACATCTGTTCCCCTTGCAGGTATACTGTAAGGACTTTTTTCTCAGTTGGATTCAGAACACAGCAAGTGAGCCCTTGTCTGTCCAATCATACAGACACCAACACTTGTAAATCAAGTTCTGGGAGGACAACAGCAGGTCCACAGTCCGTCACCCTTTCTTAGCCAGCTAGGCCAACTGACTGCTGTGAGAACTGCTCTTATCATGTCATCAAATCAAAACATGTTGAGATGAGGGACTATAAGAGGCATCTGCAGAATTCCCAAAATGCAGTGACTTTGGAACATTGACAGATGCATCTGTCATTTTATACCTTCAACTAACCTGATGTCCACTGGCCAGACACAGAAAAGCTGTCCAAGATTGATTCCAACTCTTTCACGTTATTTTCACATGTCTCTACCAGAAAAGCCTGGTGCTTCTTAGCCTTTTAATTAAGAAAAAAATTACACATAATAAGGTCACGCATTATAAGAGTTGCAGATTTTTTATGTGAACACATATAGCACAATTAAGTATAAACGAGCTAATAATTACTCCATTCAAATCTATTATTAATAAACTTCTTTCTGTCGTAATCATACCTTTTACTTGGCTTAATGCAACACTGTGTAAGGTCTCAATAACAATTTACTGAGGTCTTAGTGCTTGGCACCATTCTCAGTATTTTAACATAATAATTCTTTTTATCCTCACAACAAATCTATGAGGGAAGGGCTATCATTATCCCAATTTTACAGATAAGGAAACAGAGATACAGAGAAATTAAGGAAAACTTTAAAAGATCACGCTTGCAGTCATGTAGCAAATTGCCAGATGGTGGTCAAAAGTGAATGCAGTATGACCAGTCAGAAGAAACTGGAGCAGTTTACTCAAGAGGTGATGGTAGCTTAGATTAGGGTCTTAGCAGAGCAAAAGGGGTGTGGGGTGTATGCACTGAAGGATGTTGTGGGGGGTGTATACTTAGAAGGTGGAATGGCCAACCTTGGTAACACTGCACTGGGTTAGATGACATTGACTGGATTGGATTGGATTGGATTGGATTGGATTGGACTGGATTAGATGAGATTGGAAAAGTGCTCAGATAAAATGAGGAGTCATGACTGATTCCACTTTTTCGGGAGGGGGCGATGCTGAGATGGAGGCGGTGGCAGCCGAAGCGGATCGTACTCTCTTTGTGGGCAACCTTGAAACGAAAGTGACAGAGGAGCTGCTTTTCGAGCTTTTCCACCAGGCTGGGCCAGTAATAAAAGTGAAATTTCCAAAAGATAAGGATGGTAAACCAAAGCAGTTTGCATTTGTGAATTTCAAACATGAAGTATCTGTTCCTTATGCCATAAATCTGCTTAACGGAATCAAACTTTATGGAAGGCCCATCAAAATTCAGTTTAGATCAGGAAGTAGCCATGCCTCACAGGAGGTCAGTTTGTCATATCCCCAGCATCATGTTGGAAGTTCAAGCCCTACTTCCACATCTCCTAGCAGGTATGAAAGGACAGTGGATAACATGACTCCATCAGCACCGATAATTCAACGATCCTTTCCTTCTTCAGAAAATTTCCAGAGACAAGCAGTGATGAACAGTGTTTTGAGACAGATGTCATATGGAGGGAAATTTGGTTCTCCACATCTAGATCAACCAGGATTTTCCCCATAAGTTCAGTCACATAATCATACTTTTAACCAGTCTTCAAACTCCCAGTGGCGCCAAGATACACCATTATCACAGCGAAAAGTCAGACAGAATTCTCATCCCTACATAGTGGATGAACATTATAGCCGTGAACAGCTTTACACTGATCATGGGTCTGACCATCATTACAGAGGAAACAGAGATGATTTCTTCTATGAAGAGAGAAATCACGATGGCTGGAGCCATGACTATGATAACAGAAGAGACAGTGGCAGAGATGGAAAATGGCGCTCATCTCGACACTAACAAGTGTTAAAAGGATGTTTTCATAGGGTCTTTCTAGGTCCTTTTTCTTAAGTTGTTTCTGGGAATGTTTTCTTAAAAAAACTCTATAGAGCAGCTTTACAAGTTGCCACATTTCTTTAAAAAATTTTTTAAACCTAACTGCAGTCCAATGCAGAAATGAAAAGAATTGTGGTTCTAGTTTTATTACATTAATAACCTTTCACCTCAGGGATTTTTTTTTTTTTAAGAAATTTACGTTCTTTTATTTATTTATTTATTTATTTATTTATGACTGTGTTGAGTCTTCGTTTCTGTGCGAGGGCTTTTGCTAGTTGCGGCAAGTGGGGACCACTCTTCATCGCGGTGAGCAGGCCTCTCACCATCGCAGCCTCTCGTTGCGGAGCACAGGCTCCAGACGCGCAGGCTCAGTAATTGTGGCTCACGGGCCCAGTTGCTCCGTGGCATGTGGGATCTTCCCAGACCAGGGCTCGAACCCGTGTCCCCTGCATTGGCAGGCAGATTCTCAACCACTGTGCCACCAGGGAAGCCCCACCTCAGGGTTTTAAGAAGAGGAAAGGGTTTTATGCAAAAGAAAGTGCCACAATTCCTAATCATTTTAGACAATTGAGGAACGGATGTATTATATCGATTAGTTGTATTATGAAGCAAATATTTTAATTATCTGTTATCTTTTTGTACTGCAAGAAGTTTCTTGTTAGGGAATCAGATTTTTGGTGTATATAATGGAAAACATTCAAGTTGACAGCCTGAAATGACTCAGTATTTTGTTAATAAATGAGAAAATGTAAATTCAGTGATTCATTTTGCTAACATTTGAGAAAACCTTTTGGTCAAGTTTGGGGATAAATCATATTATTTAACTTCTTAGAGAACTTAAGTGCAAGTTCTGTGACATGATCTTGAGTTTTATCATAAGTGAGCATACAGGTATAAATCTACACTTGCTATTTCATTATAAAACTTTAGAATTTGCTCATTAAATCATGTTCGATGTATGACTGAAGTCACTCCGGAAGTTAAATATCTCTAAATGTATTTTTTTACAGTAAAAATACAGTGTTAATGTAAATCTTTTTATGGAAAAACAAAAATGTAAATGTATAGTCAGATAAAATGATAAAGTGTTTTACCAAAAGTATTCTTTTTTGGGAAAAAAAGGTTCACGAAACCTTTAAGTGCTGCCTCTATCACTCAAATTTCTAAAATTATGACATTTTCAAAGTGCCCAGGACAAGTGTACAAGGACACATTTTATTATGGAGACTGTAAAGGTTGCTTTTTGTTTTCGTTTGAACATTTGAAAGAATTTAGTCTAAAACACGTTGATTTAAAAATTTTAAAATCTTGTTTAACAAAACTTTTATGTATCAAGATGCCGTTTCCCCTTCATCATAGATCTTGTTTATAAAAATTCATTCCTGGGCTTCCCTGGTGGCGCAGTGGTTAAGAATCCGTGGGCCAGGGCCTCAGATAAAGAGTGGAGGCAAAAATTGAGAATATGCAAAAAATGTTTAACAAAGACCTAGAAGAATTAAAGAACAAACAGAGATGAACAATACAATAACTGAAATGAAAACTACACTAGAAGGAATCAATAGCAGAATAACTGAGGCAGAAGAACAGATAAGTGACCTGGAAGACAGAATGGTAGAATTCACTGCTGCGGAACAGAATAAAGAAAAAAGAATGAAAAGAAATGAAGACAGCCTAAGAGACCTCTGGGACAACATTAAACACAACAACATTCGCATTATAGGGGTCCCAGAAGGAGAACAGAGACAGAAAGGACCAGAGAAAATATTTGAAGAGATTATAGTCAAAAACTTCCCTAACATGGGAAAGGAAATAGCCACCCAAGTCTGGAAGCGCAGTGAGTCCCATACAGGATAAACCCAAGGAGAAACATACCGAGACACATAGTAATCAAATTGGCAAAAATTAAAGACAAAGAAAAATTATTGAAAGCAGCAAGGGAAAAATGACAAATAACATCCAAGGGAACTCCCATAAGGTTAACAGCTGATTTCTCAGCAGAAACTCTACAAGCCAGAAGGGAGTGGCATGATATGCTTAAAGTGATGAAAGGGAATAACTTACAACCAAGATTACTCTACCCGGCAAGGAGCTCATTCAGATTCGATGGAGAAATCAAAAGTTTTACAGACAAGCAAAAGCTAAGAGAATTCAGCACCACCAAACCAGCTCTACAACAAATGCGAAAGGAACTTCTCTAAGTGGGAAACACAAGAGAAGAAAAGGATCTACAAAAACAAACCCAAAACAATTAAGAAAATGGTAATAGGAACATACATATCGATAATTACCTTAAACATGAATGGATTAAATGATCCAACCAAAAGACACAGGCTTGCTGAATGGATACAAAAACAAGACCCATATATATGCTGTCTACAAGAGACCACTTCAGACCTAGGGACACATACAGACTGAAAGTGAGGGGATGGAAAAAGATATTTCATGCAAATGGAAATCAAAAGGAAGCTGCAGTAGCAATACTCATATCAGATAAAATAGACTCTAAAATAAAGAATGTTACAACAGACAAGGAAGGACACTACATAATGATCAAGTGATCAATCCAAGAAGAAGATATAACAATTATAAATATATATGCACCCAACATAGGAGCACCTCAATACATAAGGCAACTGCTAACAGCTATAAAAGAGGAAATCGACAGTAACACAATAATAGTGGGGGACTTTAACACCTCACTTACACCAATGGACAGATCAGCCAAAATGAAAATAAATAAGGAAACAGAAGCTTTAAATGACACAATAGACCAGATAGATTTAATTGATATTTATAGGACATTCCATCCAAAAACAGCAGATTACACTTTCTTCTCAAGTGCGCACGGAACATTCTCCAGGATAGATCACATATTGGGTCACAAATCAAGCCTCAGTAAATTTAGAGAAAATTGAAATCATATCAAGCATCTTTTCTGACCACAACGCTATGAGATTAGAAATGAATTACAGGGAATAAAACGTAAAAAACACAAACACATGGAGGCTAAATAATACATTACTAAACAACCAGAGATCATTGAAGAAATCAAAGAGGAAATTTTAAAAAACCTAGAGACAAATGACAATGAAAATATGATGATCCAAAACCTATGGGATATAGCAAAAGCAGTTCTAAGAGGGAAGTTTACAGCAATACAAGCCTACCTCAAGAAACAAGAAAACTCTCAAGTAAACAATCTAACCTTACAACTAAAGGAACTAGAGAAAGAAGAACAAACAAAACCCAAAGTTAGTAGAAGGAAAGAAATCATAAAGATCAGAGCAGAAATAAATGAAATAGAAACAAAGAAAACAATAGCAAAGATCAATAAAACTAAAAGCTGGTTCTTTGAGAAGATAAACAAAATTGAAAAACCATTAGCCAGACTCATCAAGAAACAGAGGGAGAGGACTCAAATCAATAAAATTAGAAATGAAAAAGGAGAAGTTACAACAGACAGCGCAGAAATACAAAGCATCCTAAGAGACTACTACAAGCAACTCTATGCCAATAAAATGGACAACCTGGAAGAAATGGACAAATTCTTAGAAAGTTATAACCTTCCAAGACTGAACCACGAAGAAATAGAAAATATGAACAGACCAATCACAAGTAATGAAATTGAAACTGTGATTAAAAATCTTCCAACAAACAAAAGTCCAGGACCAGATGGCTTCACAGGTGAATTCTATCAAACATTTAGAGAAGAGCTAACACCCATCCTTCTCAAACTCTTCCAAAAAATAGCAGAGGAAGGAACACTCCCAAACTCATTCTATGAGCCCACCATCACCCTGATACCAAAACCAGACAAAGATACCACAAAAAGAGAAAATTACAGACCAATATCACTGATGAATATAGATGCAAAAATCCTCAACAAAATACTAGCAAACAGAATCCAACAACACATTAAAAGGATCATACATCATGATCAAGTGGGATTTAGCCTTGCGATGCAAGGATTATTCAATATACGCAAATCAATCAATGTGATACACCATATTAACAAAATGAAGAATAAAAACCATATGATCATCTCAATAGGTGCAGAAAAAGCTTTGGAAAAAATTCAACACCCATTTATGATAAAAAACTCTCCAGAATGTGGGCATAGAGGGAACCTACCTCAACATAATAAAGGTCATGTACGACAAACCCACAGCAAACATCATTCTCAATGGTGAAGAACCGAAAGCATTTCCTCTAAGATCAGGAACGAGACAAGGATGTCCACTCTCTCCACTATTATTCAACATAGTTTTGGAAGTCCTAGCCATGGCAATCAGAGAAGAAAAAGAAATAAAAGGAATCCAAATTGGAAAAGAAGAAGTAAAACTGTCACTGTTTGCAGATGACATGATACTATACATAGAGAATCCTAAAAATGCCACCAGAAAACTACTAGAGCTAATCAATGAATTTGGTAAAGTTGCAGGATACAAAATTAATGCACAGAAATCTCTTGCATTCCTATACACTAATGATGAAAAATCTGAAAGAGAAATTAAGGAAACACTCCCATTTACCATTGCAACAAAAATAATCAAATACCAAGGAATAAACCTACCTAGGGAGGCAAAAGACCTGTATGCAGAAAACTATAAGACACTGATGAAAGAAATTAAAGATGATACCAACAGATGGAGAGATATACCATGTTCTTGGATTGGAAGAATCAATATTGTGAAAATGACTATACTAACCCAAAGCAATCTACAGATTCAATGCAATCCCTATCAAGTTACCGATGGCATTTTTTACAGAACTAGAACAAATCATCTTAAAATTTGTATGGAGACACAAAAGACCCCGAATAACCAAAGCAGTCTTGAGGGAAAAAAATGGAGCTGGAGGAATCAGACTCCCTGACTTCAGACTATACTACAAAGCTACAGTCATCAAGACAATATGGTACTGGCACAAAAACAGAAATATAGATCAATGGAACAAGATAGAAAGCCCAGAGATAAACCCACGCACCTATGGTCAACTAACTTATGACCAAGGAGGCAAAGATATACAATGGAGAAAAGACAGTCTCTTCAATAAGTGGTGCTGGGAAAACTGGACAGCTACATGTAAAAGAATGAAATTAGAACACTCCCTAACACCATACACAAAAATAAACTCAAAATGGATTCGAGACCTAAATGTAAGACCGGACACTGTAAAACTCTTAGAGGAAAACATAGGAAGAACACTCTTTGACATAAACCACAGCAAGATCTTTTTTGATCCACCTCCTAGAGTAATGGAAATAAAAACAAAAATAAACAAATGGGACCTAATGAAACTTCAAAGCTTTTGCACAGCAAAGGAAACCATAAACAAGACGAAAAAACAACCCTCAGAATGGGAGAAAATATTTGCAAATGAATCAACGGACAAAGGATTAATCTCCAAAATATATAAACAGCTCATGCAGCTCAATATTAAAGAAACAAACAACCCAATCCAAAAATGGGCAGAAGACCTAAATAGACATTTCTCCAAAGAAGACATGCAGATAGCCAAGAAACACATGAAAAGCTGCTCAACATCACTAATTATTAGAGAAATGCAAATCAAAACTACAATGAGGTATCACCTCACACCAGTTAGAATGGGCATCATCAGAAAATGTACAAACAACAAATGCTGGAGAGAGTGTGGAGAAAAGGGAACCCTCTTGCACTGTTGGTGGGAATGTAAATTGATACAGCCACTATGGAGAACAGTATGGAGGTTCCTTAAAAGACTAAAAATAGAATTACCATATGACCCAGCAATCCCACTACTGGGCATATACCCAGAGAAAACCGTAATTCAAAAAGACACATGCACCCCAGTGTTCATTGCAGCACTATTTACAATAGTCAGGTCATGGAAGCAACCTAAATGCCCATCGACAGACGAATGGATAAAGAAGTTGTGGTACATATATACAATGAAATATTACTCAGCCATAAAAAGGAACGAAATTGAGTCATCTGTTGAGATGTGGATGGATCTAGAGACTGTCATACAGAGTGAAGTAAGTCAGAAAGGGAAAAACAAATATCGTATATTAACGCATGTATGTGGAACCTAGAAAAATGGTACAGATGAACCGGTTCGCAGGGCAGAAGTTGAGATACAGATGTAGAGAACAAACGTACGGACACCAAGGGGGGGAAAACTGCGGTGGGGTGGGGATGGTGGTGTGCTGAACTAGGCAATTGGGATTGACATGTATACACTGATGTGTATAAAATTGATGACTAATAAGAACCTGCAGTATAAAACAAACAAACAAACAAACAAAAAGCAACTAATACTAAACTTTCTTTGGGTTATTTGTATGGAAATATGTTAATATAAATGTTTCAGACATTACATGAAATGTCTAAAACTCTTATATGTTCTCGTATAATGTTATGTCATAAATCTAGTTATTACTTTAAAATGTGTATCTCAGAAATAACTAAATTTCCTTGTCAATTGCATTATTATGAACTTCATCAAATCTTTAACCGTGGTCATTTTTAAGTCTTTTGTCATTTACAGACAGTTCTGGGTGTACTCTGATGCTTTTGCAAATATGTTCCTATAAAAGGGTTTCATCTTCAAGGAATTCATGGAGAAGACTCTGACAAGTACAGGTTTCTGGTAACTGACTATACTGCTGAACTGAATGAATAAGCATTTTCAGAACTCTAATGGAAAACTGATGAATTCATAAAAGTGCTAACAAAAGATCAAGATGAGAAAAAAAATTAATTACATGGGACTGAGTGAACTGATGAGGATGATTATAATTTTTGTGACTTTCTGTTTGAATTAAAAAAAAAAAATCCCACAAGGACTCAGAGGCAAAAAATATACAAATCAATTTTCACTGCAAAGTAAAGGACCTGTTACAGTGGAGGATTACTGGACTGAATGTCAATATTATGACACAGTATGAGTGTGTTTCGTGTTTGGTAATTGCAATCACTGTTGCTTTTGTTGTGGCCATCCATTTACAATGCTTGGTGTCAGTTTATTTATCTCTTGCAAAAATAAAATACAGTGTGTGTGTGTGAAAAAACAACAACAAAAAAAAGAAACATTTATACAGAAAATCTGATGGAATCCACAAAAAGTTACAAGAATCATAAGTGAGTTTAGCAATGCTGTAGAATGTAACATCAAAATTGAAATTCTATTTCTATATAGTAGAAGTGAATAATAAGAAACTTAATTTTTTAAATACCACCTATAATATTATAAGTAAATATGATATAGTTAGGAATAAATCTGACAAAAAAGGTGCAAGACCTGTGTACTACAAACTTCAAAACATTGCTGAAATTTTAAAGGGCTTAAATAAGTGGAGAGATGTACCATTTCAATGGTCAAATGACTCAATATTGTTAAGATATCAATTCTTCCCAGTATGATCTAGATACAATACACTAAGGATACAAGAAAAACAAAAAAAAAAGAATCCGCCTGCCAATGCAGGGGACACGGGTTCGAGCCCTGGTCTGGGAAGATTCCACATGCTGCAGAGCAACTAAGCCTGTGCGCCACAACTACTGAGCCTGTGCTCTACAGCCTGCGAGCCACAACTACTGAAGCCCGTGTACCTAGAGCCCATGCTCTGCAACAAGAGAAGCCACCACAATGAGAAGCCCGCGCACCTCAATGAAGAGTAGCCCCCGCTCACCGCAACTAGAGAAAGCCCACGTGCAGCAACGAAGACCCAACGCAGCCAAAAATAAATAAATAAAATAAATTTTTTAAAAAAAGACTGATCCCAAGGTTTTGGACTAGAAGAATTGGGCATATTTCAGTACTTCAGTGAGAACAACGGAAGTAGAAAAGGTCTTATTTTGGCTATTTCTGTTTGTTTATTTACTTGTTTGCTTGTTTTTGGCAGGGAGTGTAAATCATAAATTCGTTTTGATCATATTCCATTAAAATACCTTTACGAGACTCCCAGCACCAGTAGAATACCTGGCAAATAACAGACCCTAAATATATTTGAATTAACAAAGAACAAATAAAGTAGAAAAATACAGGAGGCAGCTGGACATACTGGTATAAAGCTCAGAAGAGAAGTCAGATATAGGCTTGGGAATCATCTAGGGATATGTGACGCTTGTCTTGAGAGTGTTTGATGGGAAGAGAAAAGAGCCTTGGATAAAGACTAAGGAACTCCAGAATTTAATACTTAGAAAAGAAAAAGTCAGCAAAGAAGACTGGAAAAGAAGAAGAAAAACAGAAGAGGATAATGTCATGAAAACCAAGATTAAAAAAACATTTCAACGTCACCTGTCCAATGTCCAATGTCACAGAATATTCAAGCAAAATGGAGACTAACAAGTGTTCACCGGACATGGAAGTCACTGGTGACCATGATGAAATCTGTTATAACCCAGACTAGAACAGGTCAAAGGAGGAGTAAGCCTGTACTTTTTTGTCTTAATTTAGTGAGAGATAAGTAAATGGAAACGGGAAGTTTAGACAACACTTTTTTTGGTAAGAAGAGAAGGGGAGATAAAGGGCAGTAGTTGGAAAGAAGAGTAGGGATGGAGAAGAGTTTTGGGTTTTTTAATAAGTGAGAAACTTAAGTATGTTTAAAAGCTGACGAGATAGAGGCACCAGTAAAGGAATGCTTATAGAAACAGAAGAAATGGATATAGATATTACAGGACAAAATTCATCTGTAAAATATGCAAAACTAATAATTCTTTCTTTAGACATCAGTTCAATTATCATTTTTTTGGAAAAGCTATCTTTTACTCCCTGAGTATATCAATTCCCTCTATTAGAATCTTCTCAGCACTTATTAGAGTTGTAGTTCCACATTTATTTGAGTAGGTCTTTTATTAATGTCTATCTCATTGAATTCAAGCTCAATAAAAATATGGTCTTTTATTTTTTGTCCTCATCAATGTATCCCCAGCACCTAGACAATACTGAGTAGCTAAAATAAGAGTTAAATATCATATTAAACATGCTACCAACATGCCATCAACAGAAGATTGTTAACTCAATTAGGATTCATCCACAATGACTTTAAATAGAAGGAGGAAGCTCTTCTTCATATCCTAATATGGAAAGATCTCTAAGCTATATCTTGGAGTTAAAAACAAAAGAGGAGGTGGAAAAGGTATGTTCTACTATAAAATAAACGATCCAATGTCCAACTGAAAGCCCTCTGAGTTGGGAAGTAAAACCAAACAAACAAAAACAAAACAAAACTTTAAATTTTCTGCATTAGCATATCATTAGTAACATGCTTTTTAATGTCATCATATTAAACAACTTAATATCGGGGGAAAAAAGAGAACAGTATATTTAATATGCTACCATTTTACTATTTGTGTAAAATTCATGTGTGTGTGTATGTGTGCATATCTGTAAATGTAGAAAGAATCGCTACACAGAATCACAAGAAAGTAGTAACTAGGGTTGCCTCTGGGAAGAGAATCTTGGTGGCCAAAGGTTGGGAAGAAAGAAATTTTACTTTTCACTGTATAACCTTTTATCTTCGAAATCTTGTACTATGTGTACCTATTACATTCAAAATTCAATTAGATTTTTGAAAAACTGCAAATAAAACAAGCCAACAAACAAACAAAAAACAATTTCCCATGGCAAATAAGCATGCATATTGTTAATGTGTTAGGAAACACTATGAGGACCAATTGAGCAAAGAGGCCCAAATGAAGATTTCTGGATATTATCAAAGTACAGACTCACAGACCAACATAAGATTCATATCCATAGAAAAAGAAACACCAAATTTTAGTTATTAAAAAATTAAATATGTAAAAGAGTCAAAATGGAATATATTATTACCAATGGGCACCCGTCAAAGTTTATCTGAAAAAACATAGTATTTATAAAGCACCAATTATATATATGTGATAATACACTGTAAAGTTATTTTTAATCATGACTTTTAATTATTAAACATTTAAGTATTCTACTAAATTCTTTGAGTTTATCTATATTATCCTTGTAGTAAAAAATCAAGCAATTGAGAAAAAGAGAAGGTAACTCAATCCTCATAGGTACGTTTTATTCAGAGTTTGCTTTATAATTATAGAAATCTTAATATATAATTTTATACATAATAAAACTATATTTTATATAATAAAAATTTTATTTATATAAATATACATTATATACAATTTTAAATTCAAATAGGATCATAGTATATAACTTATTTTTTCATTCATAGTAGGTATCTTAACACCTTTCCACATCACATTTTTTCAGTTGCATAGCACTCCATTGTTTAGATGAATTAATTTATCCATTGTAAATGAATTTAACCAGTCCCCTACTGCTAAGATTTATAGGTTATTTGCATTTTTTCTACTAGTGACAATACTACAATATACATCCTTACATGTGTACTTCTATATCTTTGCATGCACATTCAAGTATATCTACTCAATAAACTCCTAGAAATAAATTTGATGGGTAAAGGGGTATGTACAACTATTTTTAGACAAGGGTTATCAAATTGCTCTCTAAAGAGTCCAACTTGTGTAAACTACCATGAACAGCAGAAGTGCCTATTTCCCCATACCTTTCCAATGGTAAGCACTATCAACTTATTTTACTGTGCATTTCTTTAATTTTAAATAAGATTAAGCATTTTTTCATATGCTTATAAGCCACCTGTATTTCTTTTTCTGTGAACTGCCTTTTCATGTGCCCATTTCTATATTACATTGTCCACATTTTCCATAGTGATTTATTACAGTCCTTTGCAAATTATGGAAACAATCACTTTGTCATACATGTTGCAAATCATTATTGCCAATTTGTCATTTGCCTCCTGACTACATTCTTAGAAACAAAAATTTTTTAGGTAATCAAATTTATCAATAATTTGCTTTGGGACTTCTAGATTTTGTGTCATACTTTCCTTGCTCCAAGATTATAAAACACTTAAATTCCCTTTTTCTTCTGGTGCTTTTTTTTTTAATTGGAGTAAAATTGCTTTACAATGTTGTGTTAGTTTCTGCTGTACAATGAAGTAAATCAGCTATATGTATACCTATATCTCCTCCCTCTTTATCTTCCTCTTTTATGACTCTGATCAATCTAGAATTTGTTTGATATAAGCAATATGGCAGGGACTTAGTTATATTGTTTCCTCTTATGTATAGCCAGTTATTTAAAAACTATTTATGAGATAATCTATCTTTATACATTGATTTGGCATATTGTATGACACTGTGATTTATAATAAGGAATATATATTTGATCTTCACCCATGGTTCCTGGCACATAGCTCCTAAAACCCTTGTAATTTCCCGTATAAGAGTCATAAAGGCATTTTTTGTTACACTATTTAGTTTTGCTCCCAGTTCCCGAAATAGCTTCAGAGTGATAAAGGTGAAATGGGTGTCAAAATTCCTTTCAACCACATCTGAGTTTTATGTTAATGAGTTGATTTTTGGAAAGACCCTAGATAACCTAAGGATGGGGGCTGGTTGCCAGGGGAACCAACCATGTGATTAGAAGGTTGGAACTTTCAGTTCCACCCCCCCAACCTCCTGGGAGGAGAGAGAAGCTAGAGGTTGAATCAATCACCGATGGCTGGCTTCACTGGTGGCGCCGTGGTTAAGAATCCACCTGCCAAGGCAGGGCACACGGGTTCGATCCCAGGTCCAGGAAGATCCCGCATGCCACGGAGCAACTAAGCCCGCGGGCCACAACTACTGAGCCTGCGTGCCACATGCCTAGAGCCCATGCTGAAGCCCACATGCCTAGAGCCCATGCTCTGCAACAAGAGAAGCCACAGCAACGAGAAGCCGTGCACCAACACAAAGAGCAGTCCCCGCTTGCCGCAGCTAGAGA
This sequence comes from Balaenoptera physalus, assembly GCF_965194825.1. NCBI lineage: Eukaryota > Metazoa > Chordata > Mammalia > Artiodactyla > Balaenopteridae > Balaenoptera > Balaenoptera physalus. The sequence continues at coordinate 65,173,169 of NC_138886.1, read as the reverse complement.
AAGCCCGCGCACGGCAACGAAGACCCAATGCAGCAAAAATAAATAAATAAATAAATAAATAAATAAAATCACCAATGGCCAGTGATTTAATCATTCATGCCTACATAATGAAGCCTCCATGAAAACGCAGAAGAATGGGGTTCCAGGATCTTCTGGATTGGGAAACACCTGGAGATGCCGGTAGGATGGCATACCCAGAGAGCATGGAAGCTCAGAGACTCTTCCCACATACCCTGCCCTATGCCGTTCCCGAGTTATACTTTTATAAAAACAAACAAACCTGCAATCTAGTAAATAAACTGTTTTCCTATGTTCTGTGAGCCACTTTAGCAAATTAATGGAACCTGAGAAGGAAGTTGTGGAAACCTCCGATTTATAGCCGGGTGGTCAGAAAGACTTGCAACTGGCCTCTGAGCTGAAGTTTTTTCCTTTATGCATGCAACTTTATCACATAACTAAATTCCCATACATATTCATAGCTATTTTTGAACTCTCTGTTGCATTGATTTCTCTATTTTGTCAGTATCAATTCTTAATTATGGTAACTTTATTTTTTATTTTTACTAAGATATAATTGACATAACATATAATTCACCCAATTAAAGTGTACAATTCAATGTTTTTAGTATATTCACAGAATTGTGCCATCATAACCACAGTCTAAATTTAGAACACTGTTGTCCCCACTAAAATATATGCCATATGCATTGACTGCCACTCTCCATTCTCCCATTTCCACACCCAGCCCCTGAGCAACCACCATTCTTATTTCTGTTTCTATAGATTTGCCTCTTCTGGACACTTCATATAAATGCAATCATAAAATACAGCCTTTTATGACTGACTTCTTTCACAAAGAATGATATTTTCAAGGTTCATCTGTGTTATAGTATGTATAAGTATTTTGTTTATTTTTATTGCTAAATAATATTACATCATAGGGATAAGTCACATTTTATTTATCCATTCATCAGTTGAAAAACATTTGGGTTGTTTCCACTTTTTGGTTATTATGAATAATGCTGCTACGAACATCCATGTACAGGTTTTTATGTGGATGTATGTTTTCATTTCTCCTGGGTATATACCTAGGAGTGAAACTACTGAGTCTTATGGGCACTCTAGGTTTAACTTTTTAAAAACCTGCCAAATGTTTTTCCAAAGAGGCTTCCATTTTTTACCTTCCCACCAGCAAAGTGTGAGGATTCCAACTTCTCCACATGTTCACCAAAACTTGCTACTGTCCATTTTTTAATTATAATCATGCTAATGAGTGTGAAGAGGCATCTCATTGTGGTTTTGATTTGCATATCCCTGATTAATGATTTTGAACATCTTTTAACATGATTATTGGCCATTCGTATATATTCTTTGAAGAAATGTCCACTTAAACTTTTAGCATATTTTTAATTGTTATTTCTCTATTATTAAGATGTGAGAGGCATTTATACATCCTGAATACAAGTTCTTTATCAGTCACTTGATTTGCAAAAATTTTCTAGCACTTTGTGATTGTGTTTTCACTTTCTTTACAGTATCCTTTGAAGTACAGAAGTTTTTAATTTTGGAAGTCCATTGTATCTATTTTTTTGTCACTTGTGCTTTTGCTGTGGCTCCTAAAGAATCATTGCCTAAGAGTTTTGTAGTTTCAGCTATTCTATTTGGGTCTACGAACTATTTAACTTTTGTGTAGGGGTTCAAATTCATTCTCTAGCTTGTGGATACCCAGTTCTTTCAGCACCATTTGTTGAAAAATATTACTCTTTTAATATAATTAACTTGAATTAACTTGGCACCCTTTTCAAAAACAATTAAACATAATTGTAGGAGTTTATTTCGGTACTCTCAATTCTTTTCCATTGATCTCTATGTCGACATTATGCCAATACCACACTGTCTTGATTACTATAGCCTTGTAGTAAGCTTTAAAATTGGGAAATGTTACTCCTCCAACTTTACTCTTCTTTTGCAAGATTATTTTGGCTATTCTGTCTCCTGCATTTCCATATGAATTTTACAATCAGCTTGTCAGTATCTCCAAAAAGCCAGCTGGGATTTTGATAGAGATTGCACTGAATCTATACATCAGTTTGAGGAGTACTAATATCTTAACAAGTAATAACTTTAGTTCTTATGATCCATGAACATATAATGTCTTTCCATTCACTTAGGTCTTGTTTAATTTTTTTAAGTGATGATTTCTAGTTTTCAGCATACAATTCTTGTATTTCTTTTGTTGTTACTCCTAAGTACTTTATTCCTTTTGACACTATCATAAATGAAATTGTTTCCTTTATTTCATCTTTGGATTGTTCATTGCTGGTGTATAGAAATACAATTGATTTTGGCATTGATCTTGCATTGTACCCTGCAACCTTGCTAAACTTATTTATTATTTCTAATAGTTGTGTGTGTGTGGATTCCTTATAATTTTCTAATATACAAGATTACATGATCTGCAGATAGATAGTTTACTTCTTCCTTTCAAAAATTAATGTATTTTATTTCTTTTTCTTGCCTTATTGCCCTGGCTGGAACCACCAGTACAATGTTGACTAAACATGGTGAGAGAATACATCCTTGTCTTGTTCCTGATCTTGGAAAGAAAGCAGTCTCTCACCATTAACTTTGATGTTGGCTCTAGGTTTTTCATAGATGCTCTTTCCCAGGTTGAGAAAGATCCTTTCTTCTCCTAGTTTGTTGAGCATCTTTATCATAAAAAATGTTGAATTTTATCAAATTTTTTCTCTGTCTATTGAGATGATCATTTGGTTTTTGTCATTCTATTAATAAAGTGTATTAACTAGTTGATTTTCAGATGTTACACCAGTCTTACATTATGGGATAAATCCCACTTGATCATAGTGTAAAATCTTTTTTATAAATTGCTTGATTTGGTTTGCTAGCACATTGTTGAGGATTTTGGCATCTATACTCAAAAGGGATACTGGTCTGAGTTTTCTTTTCTTGCTATGTCTTTGGTTTGTTATCAGGGTAATAAAACTAACTTCACATAATGAGAGGGGAAGTGTTGCCTCCTCTTCTCTTTTTTGAAAGAATCTGTGAAGAATTGGTGTTAATTCTTCTTAAACATTTAGTAGAATTCACCAGTGAAGCCTTCTGGGCCTGGACTTTCCTTTAAGAAAAGTTTCTTGATTACTAAGTCAATCTCTTTATTTGTTATAGGTCTATCCAGATTTTCTATTTCTTCTTTACCAGTTTTGGTAGTTTGTGTCTTTCTAGAAATCTGTCCATTTCATCTAAATTATCTAATTTGTTGGCATATAGTTGTTCACAGTATTCTCTTTTAATTCTTTTATTCCTGTATAGTCAATAGTTGTGTCTCCTCTTTCATTCATGATTTTAATAATTTGAGTCTCCTCTCTTTTTCTCTTGGTCAGTCTAACTAAATGTTAATCAATTTAGTTATCTTTCCAAAGAATCAACTTTTGGTTTCATTGATTTCCTCTATTATTCCATATTATTATTTCTTTTGTTTCTGCTTTAGTCTTTATTGTTTCTTTTCTTCCACTTCTTTTGGGTTTAGTTTGCTATTCTTTTTCTAGTTTCTTAAGGTGAAACGTTAGGTTATTAATTTGAGGATTTTTTTTTAATACAAGTGACTCCAGCTATAAATTTTCCTCTTAAGCACTGTGCTAGCTGCATCCTATAAGATTTGATATGTTGTTTCAGTTTTCACTCATCTTATTTCAAATAAGGTCAGTCCCCTTAAACAGAGCTGCAGAGCTCTTTCCCCTTACAGCCAGCCAGCCTACCCCCCTGGGCAGAACTCCTGTGCCACTGCATTGGAGTTGGGAGTGAGGACCCACTTCTCCAAAACAACAATCCTGCTCTCTGAGTGACCAAGTGCAACCCGTGGTGTTCTGGGGCAAGGGCAGTTGGCCCCAATATTCTTGGTCTGCCATGCCTGGGGTAGAACTACTACATTCCAAATGAAAGCTGGGTAGAGGAAGAGAGATCTGGTCCTCTCAGCCCTGCTTGCCTGGAATAAAGTTGCTACAACACAGGGGTCTGACAGATGAGAAATTCCAGCAGTGTACCTCTCCTACAATGAAAGCATAGCCCCAGCCTTGGAGCTAGAGAGAGAGGAAGGGCTCATCCTCTTGGCTGCAACAGCCCAGGGTAGAGGTTCTGTAACAAGGAGCAGGGGGTAGAAAAGGGGTTATGGAACCAGCCATCACTCAAATGCCATACTCTTGCTGTTCTTACTGAAATTTACTAGATTTTCTTATTTTCAATAGCTTTAGATACAATTTACATAATTCATCCATTTAAAGTACACAATTCAATGGTTTTTAGTACATTCATAGAGTTGCTCAACCATCACCACAATCAATTTTAGAACAATTTCATCACCCCAAAAAGAGATCCCATTCCCATTAGCAGTCACGCCCCATTTTCTCCCAATCCCTTCAGCCCTAGGCAACCCTAATCTACCTTCTATCTCTACAAATAGCCTACTTTAGACATTTCATATAAATTGAATTATAGATTATATGTCTGGCTTTTGTGTCTGGTTTCTTTCACCTAGCTTAATGTTTTCAAGGTTTATCCATTTTGCACCACTGATCAGTACTTTATTTCTTTTTATCCCTGAATAATATTCCATGTTATGTTTTTACCAACTTTTGTTCACCCATTCATCAGCTGATAGACATTTGGATTGTTTCAATTTTTTTGCTGTTATCAAAAATGCTGCTATGAATATATAGATGTATATTTTCATTTCTATTGGGTATATACCTAGGAGTACAATTACTAAGTCATATGGTAAACTCCAATTTTAACATTTTGAGGAACCTCCAAACTATTTTCCAAAGAGGAGGCATCAGTTTACATTCCCAGCGTAAGTGTATGAGGATTCCAATTCTTTCACATCCTTGCCAATAATTGCTATTACATGTCCTTTTTATTACAGTCATCTTAGTGTATGTGATACAATATGTCATTATGGTTTTGATTTGCATTTTCCTGATGACTAGTGATACTGAGCAGCTTTTTATGTGTTTACTGGCCATTTATATATTTTCTATGGAGAAGTCTCTTTTCAGATCTTTTGTCCAGTTTTCGATTAGGTTGTCTTTCTATTGTTGAGTTATAAGAGTTCTTTCAGTTAAAACTCCTTTATCAGATATATGAGCTGCAAATATTTTCTCCCATTCTATAAGATGTCTTTTTACTTTTCTGATGGTGTTCTTTGAGGAACCAAAGTTTTTAATTTTGATGATTAGTAGATTTTCTTGAATGAAAGTTTCTCCTTTGCCCTTAGGACAATTTTCAGAGCTTTATATGGTTGGTTTTTTGTTGTTGTTTTTTTAAATTTTTCACCAATTAAATTTTTTTTTGTTAGGTTCACCAAGCTCCTTACTCCATCATTTCAGAAGTTCTTCCCTACAATATATTTTAATGTCCTAAAGGTTTAGTATCCTAGGACTTCTTATTCAGCATTTCCCTAATATTATCATAGAAGTATATTTCCAGAGGAAATCCAGCATCATATTCACAAATTACATGCATATACACACACTCTATTATTTCAATACATATATTATCTTTAATGCTCACTGAAAATCCTGCACAGTAGATATTATTAGCACCATTTTACAATGAGCAAACAGATTCAGAGGGATAATGTCACTAAAGGTCACACAACTATTATGAGATGGAGTTGTGATTAAAACCCAGATCAATCTGTCGCCAAAATATATGTTTTTCTATTATGAAATGCCAACTGAGGCTAAGTCCCCATCAATCTCAAGGAATAGAAATTTACATAAGTATAAATGTAGAATTCCAGAAAAATTGCATACTTGGAGTCAGCTTAATATAAAGGTTCAATTAAATTCCTAGTTCAACAATAATTCTTCTCTTTCAAGTGTAGGGTTCAATCCTGACTAAACAATGAGCTAAATATGTGAAATAAGTCAGACAGAAAAAGACAAATACCATATAATCTCACGTGTGGAATCTAAAAAACAAAACAAATAAACAAAACAAAATGAAAACAGACTCATAGATACAGAGAACAAATGGTGGTTGCCAGAGGGGAGGTGGGGGAATAGGTGAAGTAGGTGAAGGGAATCAAGAGGTACAAACCTCCAGTTATAGAATAAATAAGTCACAGGGATGTATTATACACCATAAGGCATATCATCAATTATACCATAATAACTTTGTATGGGGACAGATGGTTACTAGATGACTTACCATGGTGATCACTTCATAATGTATTTAAATGTTGAATCACTATGTTGTATAACCTAACATAATATTGTACATCAGCTATATTTCAATTTTAAAAAGATGAACTAAAATTTCAATACCATTACTGTTTAAAACCAAATTTAATGTCAAATTAGCCAGGAAACACTGATTAGTGTAAAATGTTTCAAACAATAAAGAAAAGATTTGATGAATGACAGGCTTAAAAAGAATTAATTAACTATGCCTTAAAGTTGCTATTCTATTTATAATTAGTAGTATTATAATTTTCTATAGAGATATCTGGGTCATAGTCTCATAATACAGCCAATACAAATTTTACTTACATCTAATAGGTTTATGAACCAGGTTATGACCGGAAAAACTGTCCTTTTCATTGTTTTTTACTGAAGTAGAGTTGATTTACAAAATTGTGTTAGTTTCAAGTGTACAGCAAAGTGTCCTTTTCTTTTTACAGTTGACAATTTTTTTCCTAATAATTGTTTTTGTTTTATAAATGAAGCTTCCATTCTTCATTCATATAGAGAAAACATTTGGGACTTTTTTTAAGTGTGGATTGCACTTATATTTAAATTTTGTTCTCAAAGCTGTTAGTTCTCTTAGTAGCCTTTTGATATGCAAGAAATTCTAGAATAAAAACAGAACCTACCAGCTAAATAAACAAAACTGCTGGGTCAAAAACAAAGTGCAAAGCAAGATAAAATACTAAGTTTCTAATTTTTGATTAACATGCTTTATTGTGTGACATAAAGAGTAAGTTTAGGTTAAATGTTAAAATGCTGATTCAACAAATTCTGTAATTCTAAACATGCTCAGAAGTTTAAAAGACAAAATGGTAGGATAAAATAACTCACTTCTTTTTGCCTTGGACATAATTCACATAAAGAGTTTATTACCCTAGGAATAAAAGTTCCTTACTGCTATGTTGGCTAACCAGATGATGTTCGGATGAACATTTATTGATCACTCACCATGAACCAAGGACTACTTTATAGATATCATGATGAATCTACAACCAGTGTAGAAAGGGGACTAAAAATATCAAAATATTCAAAGAAAGTTCAGAAACATTTGTGACTCACAGACCTTAATATACTATTAAAGAGGAGTCAAGGTTGGTTATAGAATATCTTTAACCAGAAAGAACAATGAGATGACAAAGAGCTATGTAGTATTTCCACCTTGGTATACTATACACACTGCTAAAGTAAATGAATTTCTGGCTTAATCTAACATGTCATTCTATCATCTTATCTTTCTTTGAGCCTATAAAAACTCATCTCACTTTTGCTAATCATGCATGAATATCATAAATGGATATGCATGTAAATAAAAATTTCTAACACAAACTCGTGAAAAAAACATTAAAAAGCATATGCAAACATTTATATCTAGAAATTAGCCAAATGAGCCCTGCTGAGCTGCAATGGAAAAGCTGACTCAAACCATAAATAAGAATAAAAGAAATTAAGGGGAACTGTTAATAAGGTTAAAAATTATAGAAAAAACAAACAGGTAAAAAATAAATACCTTTACTTAGTCACTGGATTTGTTTAATGAAATTAGCATTTTAAAAGTAGGTTGAACTTTTGTAGCAGTGATACATAACACCTATAATTTCTGGACAGTTTTGAACTCACATAAGCTTTTAAATTAGTTTAAATATATTTTAAGCCATTACAAAGGAATTCTGAAAAAGACAGAGAAGCATCAGAAACTGCAACCGACATCACATACTTATGCTCCACATCTCACCTTTTCATCTTATCTTCCACCCAGTTACCACATAGGCAGCCCATGTAAGGACTCCAGGAGAGCTTGCTCAGCTAAACTGAATTTGATCTGGTTAGCTTTCATAATCATCACCATCTGCAGCTTTTCCTTGGATCATATTGAAGATAACTAATCTCTCTGATTTCTTCATAAAACAATTTACTATTTCTTTTCCTCCCTGCTCACCTATGCTGCTTCCACGGATGTGAGCATTCTATGATCCCAATTGCTTATGGCATATGATGAACTGTCACCTTCCCTTACACAGCTTTACACTTAGTTTATTTTTCAGAAAATGCTACTGTCCAATCTCAATATAGGCCCTGACATATAAACATCTCCCTCTATCTCTATCTTTCTCTCTCTCTCTCCTTCTCCCTCTCTCTCTCTCTCACTCTCACACACACACACACACACACACACACGCACACGCACACACACGCACACACACAAACACAATACCATTTTATTTTTTCCCAGGTCAAAAATGAGATTTAAATTTTCAAAACTTAAGAATATATATATTAATAAATTTCAAAAAGCTTAATAAAAAAGCTTTATGGCCACATTATAAATTTAGGAAGCCAGTCATATAATGCACATTTAAATACACAAATACAAACATACACACATTTGAGAAATACTATTTAATAGTATTAAATTTTTAAGGACCACTAAGAGAGACAGAAAGTGATGTTTATATTAGCAAAAACAATGCTCATATATAAATACTACTCCTATTATTGGTAAAAAGCAGGAATCAACAAATTTTTAGTAAAAATTCAGAATAGAATTTTTATTAGCCCATTAGTTTTGAATGCCTCCTGCAAAATCAGAGACATGTCCTTCTAAAGCAAACCTAACTGATCATTTGATGCAAAAATATTATCAAGAAACTTTTACTTTACCACAAAGCACAGCAATCAAAGCACTTGCCAAAATCCTATCTAATCCTAGCAATCATTATTATTATATAATCAGTCAAGCCCCCAAAGTATAGGGAAAAAATATACACTTGACCATTTTCAATCACAAGTTCTTTAGAGAATAAAATATTCTTTGAGCAAAACCTCATGAGAACTAGAATTCCCTTTTCAATATGTGGTCTCTCCTAGAGCTGTAACTAAATATTACTGAGTGGCAGAAAAACAAATCTCAAGAAATGATGGACTTAAAAAAATTTCATTGTGGAAAGCACAAAGCAAATCCTAATAATACCAATTTGAAAATGATAGCTCCCCTGCTTCAAAAGAAGCAGATATAAAAACTCACAGTAAAAAAAAAAAAAAAAAAAAAAAAAAACTCACAGTAATGACTAAAAGACCCAACTGGATCTATTGAATCTCTGATGGGCTTTAATAAGCATGATCACTAAGCAGCTTAAACTTGAAATTCGGTTTTAATTAGCAGTTGATTAAATCATTATTAAATTCATAGAATTTAAAATTAATAGTTCAACTTTAATCAAAACTTTTTAAAGTCAAATTCAATAGTGTATAACATGGAACATGAAACTAATTTTGTTAAATCCTTAGATGTCCTATGTTAAAATTCTATTAATTCTATGACATTAAAAATAATAATAATATACTACTCATTTGCTAATCATATCTTCTAAATCCACACCTTGAATAGGAGTAATTTCAAGAATATAAAAGTACAATTAATGTTGGCTGGGTTTATATTCCTTAAATATCAACAAAAGACTCAATATAACCAGTTTGAACTTTTCCAAAATTATGCTCTATATTTTTATTCTCTCTCTTGAAACAGGGAAGCTATCACGTTGCAGCTGGCTTATTGACACTTTGTATATCCTGACCTGGATGATCTCTATGGTTTCTTCCAACTCTGAGAGGCTATGAGACCTTAGGTTATACAATTGCTATTTTTAAGTCTCAAAACTTCCTGAAGCCTTTGCATATATTAATAATACCTTGATCTTACTAGTAAACCTATAGAGGAAAGTGGCTTTAATTTTCTCTTACAATGCAACATAGAAAATAAAGACCAAGACTTGAATAATGGCCATGAATGTGACCTAAACTAGAAAACAAGCGGTTACCTCAAAGGGAGAGGAAAATTACCTGTAGCTAACTTATGCTTCCCATCTATATTCTATAAAAGCTGAAACTATTATGTTCAATAGAAACATAACTGTAGGAAAGACACACTAGGGTATGTAGGATCATAGGATGTCATTAAAACAAAGTTTTATTTCCAAAAACAAAAGGTAAAAGCCTCTTGTTAAGGCATTTTCTCTTCAGTCAAAAACAATTATGAATTCAAAGCAAAAAAACAGACTGTGAGGATGCAGAACTAAAAAAAACTCCATTTTTTTATGGTTTAAAATTTTTAATTTGACAGATATCTCTTTAGAGAGAAATTTATAAGATTCCCCTCCCAACTCAAAGGCCACTAACCTACAGAAAAAATAAAAGGAAATAAAGGAATATGTACCCAAAAAATGATTTAGGAAAAGCTAGAGATGAGTTTTTTAATAAAAAATAAAACACTGTACTTACTATTTAAAGTAATAGTATTTTCATTAAATATTTTTAAAATTTCATATTATGGTTGCGTAAAGAGATAGAAAGCAACTGTTCTAAAAATAATAACACAGAACAAGTTAAAAGAGAAAGCTAATAATAAGGAAGGATAAAAAGAGGAGGACAAGAAAACAGAAAGATGGAAGAAAATAAGACATAAAGCTAGGGCTTTAAGAGAGATGAAAAAACAGAGAGGAGCATATAAATAGTTAGGCTGAACCATGTGAACTGTAGATCACTTAGGCTGCAACCTGAATACGTTTCTGAACATCCCAATGGCTCTTCCACCAGTCAGAACAATAGTGCTTTATAGGCTGAGTGCCAATGGTCCAAACAAGCAAACGGTGGTTGCTAGTGAGCTACAACTCACCTTATTTCAGACCAGCCACCAAATTGTAAAAGTTAAAAAGTAAAAACCTGTTGGCACCAAGTAAATTATTTTTAATCACAAAGCACCCTGAATTCAGTGGTGAATTCAGCCAGTCGTCTTTTATCTAGTCATTGGAGTGCTAGGAGACCAAAATCAGGAGGATTCACGCAACTTATATTGGTGACAATGTCTTCACCATTGCATTCTCAGTTATAACTCACTTTCCAAACTGCTTGATTACAGCAAGACCAAGACTCAGCTCAATGACTCTGACGTGTTTTTCTCCACCATGATTCACCCTCCTGAACCAGGAGTGAGAAGTGGGATAGCCCATGACGTTTAGGATGGCACATAACAGTGAATAGGCACTACAGCATGCCACACAGAGAGCTCTAAGCTTTCTAAAATCCCACATCCAAAGAACTCAAACTACAAATTCAACCACAGTGCAAGCAATGATATCAATCCCTTTATCAGAACAAACTGGATATCCTGAGTTAAATGGAGACAGAGTTGAACATTAGAGGACATACAGACATTTGTTATGGGAAAAGAAGGAGCATTTCAGTCAATGTGGGTCAAAAATATGAACAACCAAAACAGAAGCAAGAAAGTTAAGAAAATATATAATTTGTTTAGGAAGCCAAGAGTACTCTAATGTGGCTGAAGCAAGACAGATAGAGGGCCACCTGTCTGTATATAATATTGGGTCATTTGAAAATGATAAAGAGTTTAAATATTATCCCATCATTACTTTCTTTGTCATTGTTACCTTTCTAACTAGGCAGCATTGATTTGGCTACCACTTCTTAGTATAACCCTGAGTTTCCATCTTTTTTGGACAAGAAAAAAAATATTCATTTTCCTCAGTAACTAACATGGCTAAGAGTTGTGGAATATAATTGAAAGTGAAGTAGCCAAGTCTCTGGGGAAGATATGTACGTGGAGAACAAGACAAAGAGGAAATAGGGTATTACTATAAACTTTATGCCCTCCCTCTTGGGGTTCCGAGCAAACTGCAGAATAGGAGTATGTGCATCGACCAAATAAATCCATCCAACAAATGTTTATTGAGGCAAGTACTACTGTGGAATCTTGGCATGTAAAATGAAGTTAGCCTCAATGCACTCTCAATCTCTTGGCAGAGATAATACACATCAGATTTTGGTGTTATGATAAAGATGCTAAACTAAGAACTAAGGAAACACAAAGTTGGGAGGGGGCAGAATTCTGACTTTAGGTGGATGAAAAAGTAGGAAAAGATGGAACCATAGTAAGCGTCACAGACTGCAAAATTTCAGAGCTGACCATCACAGGATAACATAGGAATTTGTTAAAAGAAGAGAATGAGCATTTCAGTCAATGTGGGTCAAAAAATGAACAGTCTGAACAAACGTAAGACACTGTGAAGATATATAATGTGTTTACGAAGCTGAGAGTACTTTAATGTGGCTGAAGCAAGATAAAGAGAGGGCAATGGCAATAGAAGAAGCTGGAAAAGTTAACATAGAGCCACAAAGAAAAGGGCCTTAGATTACATGACAAGAAGCTGGACTTTATTCTGAAAGCAACAGGGAGACACTGATGGTTTTTTAATAAATGCAGGGTGACAAGAGCAGATCAATACTTTAGAAAGATAAATTTGGTGATGGTGTGAAGGCTCGATTATTGGGGAATGGAGACAGAGTGATCAGGTTCAAAATGATTATAAAAGGGAGTCTTTGGGGCTTCCCTGGTGGCGCACCACAACGAAGAGTAGTCCCCGCTCGCCACAACTAGAGAAAGTCTGTGAGCAGCAACGAAAACCCAACACAGCCAAAAATAAATTTAAAAAATAAAAATAGGGCTTCCCCGGTGGCGCAGCGGTTAAGAATCCACCTGCCAATGCAGGGGACACAGGTTCGAGCCCTGGTCCAGGAAGATCCCACATGCCGCGAAGCAACTAAGCCTGTGAGCCACAACTACTGAGACCACGTATCACAACCACTGAAGCCCATGCGCCTAGAGCCCGTGTTCCCCAACAAGAGAAGCCACCGCAGTGAGAAGCCCACGCACCACAAGGAAGAGTAGCCCCCGCTCGCCTCAACCAGAGAAAAGCCCACCCACAGGAATGAAGACCCAGCACAGCCAAAAATAAAATAAATTTATTAAAAAAAAAGGGGGGGGTCTTTGAAATCATTAGATCTACCAATTATAAACCCTATCCCCACCTCCATCTAGGTAACATTGTTTTATGCACTTAAAAAAAAACAAAAAAAAACCTGAATCAATTTCAAAACACTCTGTAATTCAGACTTTCCACTAATTCATTTAGTTTTCCCAATTATTCCAAAGAAGAGAGGTTTTATTATGTATAGCTTTGTTGTAAACAGCATCTCCAGTTTTGAAATTTTATATCAATGTCACTAAAATTACTTTCATACAATTATCTCATGGCATGTAGTGAGAAAAAAAACCTGTTAAACATCAAATTTGACCCAATAAAGTAACTGTCATAGGGTTTTCTTTTTTATCCTTACCATTACAAGTTCTTCCTGTAATTCACTGCAACTTTTTTCATTATACTGGAGTCTCTTTGAAAGGTCTGTAATTACTTTCCTCTGTTCCTCGATTTCTTCATTTAGTTTCTTGTTTTTGGAGAAATACTCTCTTTCTAATCTGAAAAGTTAAAGTGTGAGAGCAGGTTTTTCAAATATGCTTTTATCAGGTCCTATTATACAACTTTAACACAAGTGGCAGATGTATTATATATCATGGTTTCATGCCCAGAGGTTTTAAAGGTCACTTCTCATTTTTTCAAATAGAAAGAATTGTACATTCTTAAATGAAAGACTCTAAAGGAATAATAGCCCCACTTTTTGATAGCAGATATCTGTACTATACCCAAGGTTATAAGCAAAATAGATCTGGTTAGTGTTGATTCACCACTATTTATGATAAACAAACCCCACCCACCACAGTTCAATTAGCTCAGAGACTGCCGCAAAACAGAAAGCAGTCCTATCAAATGATTTTCAAATTAAAGTATAACATAAGAAATGACACAAATGTTTCACTCCTGAGTGTCCATGCAAGTGGAACTGGTGTGGTGACATGGAAAATCCAAAAGCAAGAATAATCAAAAATCATTCATATTCACTGTGAAAACATAAATTTCTTTTCAAAGGATTTGCTCGACTATTTGAATTTTGCTCAGGCTAGCGCTAAACTGTATTTACATTCTTGTTTGGACATAAGATGACAAGCAGTTCGGAAGTATTTTAGTTTAAATTTTGCTGTAGATAATACACCAAATGGATAATTTTAATTCAAATTAAAGTGTTGCCGCTATTTTTAACCTGATATCTTCCTGATAAATGTAGTAGATCTGTTTCCTATAACTTTTAAGCTGTAATATGAGAGATTGGGTGAGTCAGTACAACTAAATCCACACTACACTCAGGCTATAATCAAATGAAGAGCTAATTTTTGAATAACACATGATCTTACTCTGAACAGTCAACATTTCTTTCTTTAGGAATGGAACAGAGACAATTCTAGTGCCAACCTTTTGGTATATTCTTCCTTGAATCAAGGATATTCCACGGCAGAGTGGGTAAAATTTAAACATGTATAGATTAGATAAGACATTGATATCAACTTCCCAGAAAGTAAAACTAAACAACAAAAATGGATCAAAGTAGAGAAAAGATAAGAAAATCAATCCAGGAATCCCAACATATAAATAACAGAAGTTCTAGAAACAGAAGGTAAAGACAGTGGAAAGGGAGAAATCAGCAAAGTAATAATATAAGAGAATTTCCCAGAAATGAATTATTCAAATCTCTATAATTGAAAGAGCTCAGTGAGTGCCCAGCATGAATGAAAAACAATCTATGCCAGGCCCATCATCATGAAATTTCAGAACAGTGGGAACAAAGAGAAGATTCCACATTGTGTTCATAGAGTACAGAAATACATATTATTAGTATTATTTTATCATGTGTTACAAGGTAACACCAATAAACCATTTCTAGATATTTGCCTGTTTCCAGACTTGGTAACATATACACTCTATACAAGTTTCCAGAGGAAAACACGGGCCACATACAAAGATCAGGAATCAAATGACTTCAGTCTTCTTGACACTAGAACTGAATAAACAGCCAGCTAAACTATGAAAAAGGGTAAAGATCAAGTAAAGACATTTTCAGAATGCAAGCTTTAAAATTTTTCCTCTGATGTATAATTTCTCAAGAAGCTACTTCACAAGGGAGTAAATCAAACAAGGAAGATGGGCACGAGATCAAGAGATCCAATATAAAAGAGAAGTAAAGGGAATGCCAACGATGATGGTGAAGAGAAGTCCTGGGATGACTGTGACAGGGAGCCTATAAAACAATTCGTCCAGAAAGGAGGAGGTGGAGAGAACAGTCCAAGAGTGATACATCTTACAACAAACTCAAAATGATAGAATTTCTGAGGTATAGAAACATAATGAGAGATTTTCAATTTTGTTAGACAGTTTAAGAATAACTTAGTGATTGGTGCACACAAACTAATCCAACATAAAATGAGACAATTATTAACTACTCATTCGTTTGATGATTCAGCAAATCTTTACTTTGCAGCTCTTGTGTACCAAGCACTAGTCTAGACTTTGGGAGATAGCAATGAACAAAACAAAGTTCCTCTCCACATACGAAGACAGACAATAAACAACAAAGAATATAATAAAACGTTGTATAGAGTAAAAATAAAGATGAGGGACCAAAAAAAATGTAGAAAAATACACCAAAATACAACCCTACTGAAAGGATGGGAGGAAGGAAGAAATAAGTGTGTGCTGTGTGGTAGAAATGTACAATGTAGATAAATAAGTTGAGGCCAATAGATAACATGTAGAGGTGGAAGTTGAAAAAGTGGCACAATATGCATGTTATTTAGAAATACAAAGTTAAATATCAGAAGAAACAGCTATAAGAATTAAAATTGGTTGCTTCAAAGGAGCAGAAACTGGTCGTAGAAAGCAATGGGGTACCAAAATGTGGTTTTTCATGAGCTTAAAAGCACTATTTTACTTTTTAGATTATGTACAAGTGCTAACTTTATTAAAATCAAATTTTAATTAAAAAAATTATTACTCAGCAAATATAAAATTAAATGCACCTGTTATTTGGTGCTATTTTATAAATAAAGTCCAAGTTGAGTCCACTGAAATGGGGAACATCCCTTGCTGTCAGTAATCTCATGCACAACCCAAAGAAGTTGGCTCCTATGCTTCTGCCAACAGCCCCACCCAAGGGGAATGAGTAGGGTGGGAGTAAACTGAAGGTTCAAGGGAGCCCCAGTCTCTTTGAATCCAATAGAGAAGAGTCAGGACTTGACAGATGGAGGATTTTAGGCAAGAAAGGAAAGGGAGAAGAAGGAAACTTGTAGTTAAGAGCCGTTCTTTCCTACTGGATTCCCATTTTGTTGTTGTTGTTATTGTTGTTTAAGAGTTCAGCTAAGAATCTGACAACAGTACAGCTGTTTTAACAAATAGCCATCTTCAGGCTATCTTTTACCAAGAATATAAACAATAATAGTGCCACAAGTTATAATACTGGGTTGGCTAAAAAGTTCATTCAGTTTTTTCAGTAATTTGGCTCTAGTACACCTTACTTGTCTTTAACTTCATTCGAAACAATTTTGTTAGACTGTATTGTGACAGCTGTCATATCAGCGTGCATTTAAAAGAAACATCAAATTTGGTGAATTTTTGTGTAGCCATTTGGATATTGAATATGGAAGAAAAAAGCAACATTTTTGGCATATTATGCTTTATTATTTCAAGACAGGTAAAAACGCAACTGAAACACACAAAAAAGATTTGCGCAGTGTATGGAGAAGGTGCTGTGACTGATCAAACGTGTCAAAAGTGGTTTGCGAAGTTTTGTGCTGGAGATTTCTCGCTGGATGATGCTCCACGGTCGGGTAGACCAGGTGAAGCTGATAGCGATCAAATCGAGACATTAATTGAGAACAATCAATGTTATACCATGCGGGAGACAGCCGACATAGTCAAAATATCCTAATCAAGCACTGAAAATCATTTGCACCAGCTTGGTTATGTTAATTGCTTTGATGTTTGGGTTCCACATAAGTTAAGCGAAGAAAACCTTTATGACCGTCTTTCCGCAGGCGATTCTCTACTGAAACGTAACAAAAACATTCCGTTTTTAAAACAAATTGTGACGGGTGATGAAAAGTGTACAATAATGTGGAATGGAAGAGATAGTGGGGCAAGCAAAATGAACCACCACCAACCACACCAAATGCCGGTCTTCATCCAAAGAAGGTGATATTGTGTATACGGTGGGATTGGAAGGGAGTGAAAACCAAACAATTAATTCCAACAAGTACTGCTCTCAATTAGACCAACTGAAAGTGGCACTCGACGAAAAGCATCCGGAATTAGTCAACAGAAAATACATAATCTTCCATCAGGATAACGCAAGACTGCATGTTTCTTTGATGACCAGACAAAAACTGTTACAGCTTGGCTGGGAAGTTCTGATTCACCCGCCATATTCACCAGACATTGCACCTTCAGATTTCCATTGATTTCGGTCTTTACAAAATTCTCTTAATGGAAAAAATTTCAATTCCCTGGAAGACTGTAAGAGGCACCTGGAAAAGTTCTCTGCTCAAAAAGATAAAAAGTTTTGGGAAGATGGAATTATGAAGTTGCCTGAAAAATGGCAGAAGTTAGTGGAACAAAATGGTGAATACATTGTTCAATAAAGTTCTTGGTGAAAATAAAAAATGTGTCTTTTATTTTTACTTAAAAACCAAAGGAACTTTTTGGCCAACCCAGTACTTTTGTACTTCTTTTTATACTTTTGATTGATGTATTTAGAAAAATAAAGAAGTCCCTAAATACTGAACGTAATAAAATAAATAAATTTAGATTCAGTCTGTTCAGTATCATATCCTTGACTAGCATTATTTTAAACTAAATTTAAACTTAAACTAGATTTAAGGATTATCAGGATCTTCTCCCTACCATTGCCCAACAATCAGTTACCACAGCTAATGAAGACCTGACATGTTGAAGGGAATTCCCTGGCGGTCCAGTGGTTAGGTCTCTGTGTTTTCACTGCCAAGGGCACAGGTTCGATCCCTGGTGGGGGAATTAAGATACCATAAGCCGCACAGTGTGGCCAAAAATTAAAAAAGAAAAATTTCAAGTATAAAAAAAATTATTGAAAAATTTTAGTTTTATACTATAAGTTTTCAATGGAAAAAAAATTTATAACTAAGAAAATTTAATTAGAGGAATATAGAGAATATATATTCTTTCTAAAGTTATACATTATATGTATTCATTAAAATAGCCTGTTGTGCAAATTCTTAGCTGAGTTCTTCAAGATATGTTTAATATATAATAATTTTATTTATTATATTATTATATGTAATATTTAATATATAATATATTAAAATATATACATATATTCCATCTAATATATACGTATACATATGTATAGTCCATCTACGTATGTATACATATACATTCCATTGAAAATAGTTTCATGCAGGAATATTCATTGTTATGAAATTGTTGGCCAAAATTAAAACTCTAAAATACACACACAGCTTTTTCCTCCTGCCTTTTAGTGAGATCCTGACTAGATCTACCTGGAAGGAAACAGAAGCTTAAAACCCTTAACCACCTGCAAGGTTCAGGCAGCATTTCCTCTATAACGTCGTTATCACCAATTGCTAAATCAGATCTATCCAACAGGTAAAACAATGTCCTACCCCAAAACTCACTGCTCTCAAAGTTGTAAATTAAAGGTATTATTTACCTTAAAGACCTAAAATATCAATTCTCCTTTTGAAATACATTATCCAAAACTTAGAACTACTTTGAAAAATTAATACTTGAGAGTTTGTGACTCTAAAAGATTTTAAAGAAGATTCTGAAAAAGAATCAGAAGTATAAGTAGAAAATGAAATAACTTATCCAATCACCCCTCATGTCATATCAGTCCTTCTCATACCACTGATAAATGGAAAGGAAGTGGCTGTCATATGACATACAATGACAAGAAAGAGGGGATGGGGGAAGAGAAGTCACAGAAACTATCAATGAGTCGTGGACTTAATTACTACTTAATTTTTACTGTTTCTTGTTTATTTATTAATATTATTAGTAACTTCTATTATAGTACAGTTATATAGGGATGAAGAACAGATAAGGGACATTATATTAAAGCATTTAGGATTGTTAGCTGGTGCTTAGTTGTAATACATAATTAATATTTAGAACTGTTAGTTTGTGCTTATTGGAATACAAAACTTGAGTGAAATTTTTCAAGTACCAAAACACAAATAATAGAAAAACAAACTTAAGGAAAAAATTTGCTCTGGAGTCCCAGCAATCCCACTACTGGGCATATACCCTGAGAAAACCATAATTCAAAAAGAGTCATGTACCAAAATGTTCATTGCAGCTCTATTTACAATAGCCAGGACATGGAAGCAACCTAAGTGTCCATCATCGGATGAAATGGATAAAGAAGATGTGGCACATACATACAATGGAATATTACTCAGCCATAAAAAGAAAGGAAATTGAGTTATTTGTAGTGAGGTGGATGGACCTAGAGTCTGTCATACAGAGTGAAGTAAGTCAGAAAGAGAAAAACAAATACAGTATGCTAACACATATATATGGAATCTAAGGGAAAAAAAAAAAAGGTCATGAAGAACCTAGTGGCAAGACGGGAATAAAGACACAGACCTACTAGAGAATGGACTTGAGGATATGTGGAGGGGGAAGGGTAAGATGTGACAAAGTGAGAGAGTGGCATGGACATATATACACTACCAAACGTAAAACAGATAGCTAGTGGGAAGCAACCGCATAGCACAGGGAGATCAGCTCTGTGCTTTGTGACCACCTAGAGGGGTGGGATAGGGAGGGTGGGAGGGAGGGAGATGCAAGAGGGAAGAGATATGGGAACATATGTATATGTATAACTGATTCACTTTGTTATAAAGCAGAAACTAACACACCATTGTAAAGCAATTATACTCCAATAAAGATGTTAAAAAAAAAAAAGTACATAGGTTAAAATCTTAGAGCTTAAACGTTAGGAATTATCTTAAAATTCCTCTAATCCAACCTTTGCAGAGCTCTTTTCTTCAGTAACCATGACAAAGAATCATCTACCCCCTGTTTCGAACTTTCCAAGGCAGAGAGTTCACTAGTTCCCCAAAGAAGCCTATTATTTCACTCCTGGAAAGCTTTAATTGTTGGGAGTACAGTCTGACTTCTTCCAGTTTCACTAGTAGGTCATAATCATTACCTCAAAGCAACAGTAAAGAAGCCTGTACTATATGCTACATAAAGGCCCTTCAAACATATTTATATATAAATGTGCAGATTCAAGATATGATTCAAAGGAAATAAAGGAGCATAAGTCCTTAGAATAATGTTCACAGAATGTCATTTAAGTCATTCTGGAGGAAGCAAGAAAATTCAGTTAAGAACTACTCATTTAATGTATTATAAGCATTACTAATAAAGGTAATCACAGTTAGAGTTTTAAATTTTTTCAAACTTCAGTCTTTCAAGTGCCATCTTTATAATTTCTGCCATACTCACAACTCTAAATAATACTTTTCTTTAAATTAACTCACATCGTAAGTTAAATGAAGTATTTTAAAAGGAAACTATATTACAGTTGTAAATGGAAAACTACTACCTGTCATAAATAGA
Organism: Balaenoptera physalus; assembly: GCF_965194825.1. Classification (NCBI taxonomy): domain Eukaryota; kingdom Metazoa; phylum Chordata; class Mammalia; order Artiodactyla; family Balaenopteridae; genus Balaenoptera; species Balaenoptera physalus. The sequence continues at coordinate 65,152,486 of NC_138886.1, read as the reverse complement.
AATAAACATTAAAAATAAATACATAACTCTAATATATCAACCTATTATCATATCATGTACCAATGGTGGTACACATTTCATCCTCCGAGAGGAAATGGCTTAAAATGTCTACTATTGACTTATTTTTGGAAGCATATTAAATAGCTATAAACTTCTTAAAAAATTTCACAGAACTTTTCAGATGAAAGACATTTGAACTGAAAAAGGTTAAAATCAATAGTACTCAGAAAGATCCTGACTCTACACTTAGCTGTGTGTCCTTACCCTCGTTAGGCCTCAATTTTCACATCTGTAGAACAGGGATAAAAAAGAGTAGCTACCTCATAGGGTGTTCTATAAATTAAATAAAACCATGCAATGCTCGGTATGAAGTGAGCCACATACATGTTAGCCCCAGTAGCAGTATTACTCTTACTATTATTTCTACAGTTTATGAAAATCTCAAACATTACCCATCTCCCATATAGCCCATTTTAGGTGGCCTAGAAGTCAAGGCCTTAAAGATACTATATTACATCAGTAAATATAAAATACATTAATATATTTACTTTCTAGTATAAGAAAGTATTTCTGCATTTCTGAGACTCCTTGGAATTGCCATGATACTTGAAAATCCAACAGAGCATTTCCATATTTACCTAGTACTACACATTCATACTCATGTAGATTTCATAAACTCTTAATATTAATTTAGAGAGTTTTACAGTATAACACTTACATATTTAGTTTTGCAACGCTCTCTTGTGCATTATGCTTTTCTCGTTCATATGCACTTTCAACTTCTTTGAATTCATTCTTGATCATTTCCAAATCAGCAACAGCTTCTGCTTGGCTGGCCTTTTCTACCTGCAAAGCTCCTTCAAGGTCTCGAATCCGTAACTACCAGATGACAGAAAAGTAATTAAAGCAAGAAAGTAAACACTAGCACCAATCTCAAATTGAGTAGAATACTTTATCAAACAGCAGATTATCATTCATCCAAACAAGTCTTTCTTTCTGTTTTTGGTTTAAAAAAGGAAAATAAACAAAAGGCAGTTTATTCCCTTTCTCAACATGTGTAATGGAAGAGAAGAGTGGAAGAATACAGACTCAACTGTGCTATGAAAAGGGACAGGCGAATACAATATAATGCGTCCCATCAAAGTGCCTAATTTTGATCTACTAACCCATTTGGACATTTTTTTTATAAACATAATAAATTAAGTGGTTTTTGAAAACTAGAGGGAAGTATCCTTCCTCTCTTTTGAGAAACATTATTATATGAACATCTTTATAAGCCTAAGAAAGTTAACAGATCTTTTTATTCCTGGAGATTTCTTACTGTAGAAAAGCAAAATTTTTATTATCAAATAATACTATTTGACTAAAATATTTATGGGTGTAGTAATATGATATCTAGGATTTGCTTCAAAATAATCTGGGGGTGGTGGAGTAGAAGAGCGTTAATATTATAGATAAAACACAATTGTCCTGTGAGATAAGTCTTGAAGCTGAGTGATGGGTACACGGGGAGTCCATTTAACTATTCTCTCTACTTTTGCATGTACTTGAAATTTTACACAAGACATTTTAAAAACTAGATTCCCTGTATACGCCAACAGTAGAATAGATAAACAAAGTGTATATCCATAAAAGAATAATTTGTAGCTATAAAAAGGCTACAAAATAACTTTTGAAAAGCAAGTTGTCTACATGGTTCTCTGTGTAGTGTTAATACATATTGGGAGGAGCAAAGTCCAGATTATTGTATGTAGTATGCTATATTTTAGGTAAACAAGTGGAAAAAATAAGGATAGACAGCAGGAAAGAGAGAACAATAGGAGAGACAAGAGTGAAAGCAAGAGTTCTCGATCGCTAAATTTTGTTTTAATTTTTTAACTATGTGAATATTTTATCTTTTTAGAAAATTAAGTTAAGAATAAAAAAATAGCTTGCTAAAGCTCAAAAAAGGAGGGCAGTAGGAAAAAAATGCTTCACACTAGATAGAAAATGGGGCTTTAGAACCATAAGTCTCAGGTTTGAGTCGCAGCTCTACAAATCAACTTATATGCCCTTGGGCATATTAAACTCCAAAAGCCTGAGGCTCCTCATCTGTAAACAGTAAATACTAACAATAACAATAATAATAATAATATACAGACTCTACAGGGTGGCTACAAAGATCTAATGAGACAATATTTATTTAATATTAACATGTATTTAACATTAAATATAAATATGTAATAACTATTTAATAAGTGTTTAGATAAATATTTATTAGGCACTTAATACGTGCCAGGCAATGAGCTAGTGCTCACGGTATATACAATCATCATGAAAATACACAGTCTCAGCTCTTGTTAGGAAAGGACAGACCATAAGAGAATATAGGCAAGTGCTTCCTGTCACAGAAGCAGGCCCAAAGGGCCATGAAATCAGAAAAAAGCTATGAACTCTGTATGACACAAGCTTCCCAGGGATGGCAAAACATAACCTGAGTTAGGAAAAATGAACTCACCAAAAAAAGAAGCATAGGAAATATGAAAATATTTCATAAATTAATCCATACAAATAGTAATCACCAGAATTATTTCTAATTATCCAAAACTATTTTGGATTAATTGAAACACTTATTCTCTTACACTAAAGTAAGGAAGTAGAATAGATATGTAGATACAACTTTGTACATTTTCAAATTTGGTCTTTTAAACTTTATTTTTCTTTGTTGTTATGTCTAAACCCAGTGTACAAGTAAAAATTAATAAGTCTAGGAAATATTTTCTTCTATCTACATTGTTATGTTCTTTCAGAAACTATGCACATTCAATCACAAATGATAAACCAATCCAACTGAAAGAAAAATAGACTTAAACAATTCCAAGTCAACTCTTCTGAATCTACTTTCTCATTTTTATGACATAGCATCCAAATTTAATAACAGAATACTTCAAATATATTTTTAACTACCATTTATAGTAAGATGGTGATTAATTACAACTCAGTAGTCTCATTTGCTTTTAAACTAGTCTGAAACTGAATGTTACTGGGTGTACCTCACTAAAAGTACTTGTCAATATTTATAGATATATGATTCAAATACACACTTTTGCTTTTTTCCTAAGTTATAGCACTAAGTTGGGTATCAAATATTAATTTTTAATTATATGAGTAAAAAATACACATGTAACAATTTTCATTTTTATACATATTAACTATATATTCCCAGTGATATAACTACAATGAAAAACTTAATTTTGAATTCTACTTCTTGCATGAATTTAAAACTTCAGACTTATTGCTTATTAATGCCATTTTGGGTAATCCAATCATTTTTTGTAAAATAAAAAAAGCTTAACTTACACAAATTTGCTTTACATATAGATGCACTCAAATACATGAGTGTGAGAATTTTGCAGGTAAAAGGCATTTCATTAAAGATAAAAGTAAAAAACAATTATTATAAGATTCTTAATTAGTTGCATCCTAATTAAGACCTGTTTAAATAATAAAATAATAAAATAAAACTCTGCAAATTCTATTAACTAATTCTTAATATAGGGGAAAAGTCTAAGTCTTTTTTAAAAAACCAAATTAAATTATGGACTTGGACTTATGGAACTTTATGTAAAACTATTTACAACAAAGGCTGAGGGTCAGACTTGGTCCACGACAGTAGTTTGCCAACCCCCAGTTAAAATGCCTTTGCTAATCTTAGGAGTTTCTTCTCATTCTCTAAGCCCTAGGGAAAAGGACGCTTTCCCTGGGATGCCTTCATTCAGTTCCCCTCTCAGATTTAATCCTTCTCTTTATTACGCTCCCATAGTACTTTAGTATTTCATATTTCTACCTATATATCAACATATAGGTACACAGTATCTCTGGTAATGGAATGTCTGAGTCCCAAAAGGAGCTCATTCACCTTTATGCCTTCAGCTCTTAATATAGTGACAGGTGATATGCACAGGATATGCACTCAATCAATGAAGGTGCATATTTTAAAATGTTTTCAAAAAGAAATTCATCCCATGGTTGTTGATAAAAAGAACACTCTGATCAGCAGATCTTCCTGTAACGCGCCAGATGGCAAACACATTGGACTTTGCAGAACGTGAGGTCTCTGTCGCATCTACTCCACTTTGCCAAGGTAGCACAAAAGCCACCACGGACAAGATAAAACTTCATAAGCACGCTCAGTGGGTGAGATTCAGCCTGTGGGGTGTAGTGTGCCCGCTCCTCTCTAATAGAGTAAAGACTATCTTCAACTATATCATTATAGTAAATAGAATAACGCGTGTCTTTAACAACATGCTACCTGTTCTAAACGCACACCTTAGTTCTCTGAACATAATGCTGTTCTTCCCAGCTTAATAAAATCCATAAAAAAAATGTTGTTCACATTTTACCTGAATAATTTCAGAATTAAATTTCGATTCCAAATGTGCTGCTCTCTCTGCTTCAATATTTTCTTCTAATTTCCTCACTCTTAGAGTAGTTGCCTGAAAGCATTAAGTTTAAACATTGGAATTTAAATTGAATATAGACCACTATATTGTAATTAACACTTTGGATTACTACAGCGTCATTTTTTCATTTGCAAGAGTATAAAAGTCATGTTGCAAAAATCATGCTCGGGAAGAATGCTCCAGAGCTTGTTTTCTTTTTCTTTACTCAGTTATACTTTACATGTAATAAATTACACATATTGAAATTGTATAACTTGGTAAGTTTTGTATATATACACCCACGAAATCATTGCCATAATCAAGATAGACAAATATTTCCGTTACCCCAGAAGATTCCTTGTGTCCCTTGGTAATCCCTTCATCCAGTCCTCACCACCCCACCCCTACCCCCAAGTAAACACTGATCTGCTTTTTTGTCACTATAGATCATTTCCTGTTTTCCAGAATTCAATATAAATTGAATCACATAGTGCATACTATTTATTGCCTGGCTTCTTTCTCCCCACAAAATTATTTTGAGTTTCATCCATGTGGTTGCACATATCAATAGTTCACTTTTTACTGTTAAAGTGTTCCACTGTGTTGATACACCACAATCGGTTTATCAGTTCACCTACTGATGGACATTTGAATTGGATGCTATACAAAGGAATATATATAGGGCTATATATTAGGGCTATACAAAGGAATCTGCTATGAGCAATTGCATATAAATCTTTGTATGGACATACACTTTCATTTCTCTAGGATAAATAGTGAAGGACAGAATGACTGGGTCAGATGGTAGGTGTATGTTTAATGTTTTATGAAACTGGCAAACTGTTTCACAAATTGTTTCCAATTTCATACATCTTCACCAACACTTGGCATGGTAGTCTTTTGGGTTATTTGGGGGCAAGGGTTAGACATTCAAATAGGAATGTAATGGTATCTCATTTTAGTTTCAATTTTCATTTTCCTAATAACTAATGACATTGAGCATCTTTTCATGTATTTATTTACTATCTGTATATCTTTTCTGGTGAAGTTTCTGCTTAAATCTTTTTCTCATTTTTTAATTGGGCTGTTTGTTTTCTTATTATTGAATCTTGAAAATTCATTATATAATCTGGATACAAGTCATTTGTTGGGTATGTGATTTGCAAATATTTACTCCCAAATATTGTCTACAGCTTGTCTTTTCATTCTCTTAACGTTAGTGTCTTTCATATAGCAAAAGTTTTTGTTATGCCAAAGTCTAATTTATTAGTTTTTCAAGCTGGAGTCAGCCCCACCACACGTAGAGTCCTGTCTGTCAAATATAGAGAGTTAAACAGTGAAAGAGAAAGACAATAGTAATTTAATTTCCTTTCTTAGATAAAATTTGGGCAAGAAATGTTTCTATTTGTTATACTTACTCTGTCATTTAGCCTTAGCTAAAGGTTTCTTTAAATGCTCGGCTTGATTAATTTGATTTTTCCTCTTTTCTCCCACCATTTCTTTTTTGCATACAGACAGAGATGGTAATGTATCACAACCAGAAGGGGCATAAATAAAAATAGGATAATCCAAAAACTAATCAAGTGGTCTGTGGATAAGTAAGAAATGACTACACTTTTCCTTGAGCAAAACATATTCCTATTATGTCTGCCACAGTGCAGAGCATAAACACAAAAAAGGTGAAAAAAACCCAAGTGCCCATCAACTGATGAATGGATAAGCAAAATGTGGTATATCCATACAATGGAATATTACTCAGCCATAAAAAAGGAATTAAGTACCAACACATGCCACAACATAGATTAACCTTGAAAATATATGTTAAGTGAAAGATACTAGACGCAAAAGACTACATATTAAATGACTTCATTTATATGAAATGGCCAGAATAGGCAAATCCATAAAGATAGAAAGTGTATGAGTGGTTTCCAATAGCTGGGAACAGGGGAAGGAAGGAATGAGCACTGACTGCTAATGGGCATAAAGTTTCTTATTGGGGTGATAAGAATGTTCCAGAATCAGATAGTGGCAATGGTTTCATAACTTTGAACTGCATACTTTAAAAGAGTGTATTCAATAATATGTGAACTATATCTCAATAAAAAATAAAAAGAATCCCTAAGTGTAAGAACCAATGACATTTCAAAGAAGTGACCGCCACCTATGTCAAGCTTCTTCATTTCTGTTTAAAAGTTCCTCTCAGTGCTGACTTTGAATCCTAGAACAAGGGATCCCCACTGGTTGTAGGTATGAAGCATGATACATACTAGATCAGAAAAATTCTTAATGGTTAGCCAGATTAAAATGAGTATTACCCTAGGTAGGGCCAATACTAGTAAAAAAAAATTTTTTTAATGTAATGCCACAAGATGAAGTTCCTGTCCTTGAAGAACTAAAGTCAACTTTCTCAATATTCAAAATACCTGTGTTAGGTTCTGCAAGTCAGAAGAAGTCTAACCAGTGTCAAGGAAATAACCCATAGACATTGAGAATAAAGGATCAAAGCAGGCAAAAAGCTAATAAAGGGCAAATAGAAGAAACCAGTCTAATAATGTTAATATATTCTTTCATATTCCAAAAGGCATTTACATAGTTTTATCAAAATAAGTGTTATATTTTATTAAAATACAGAATATTCAGTGATTCCATGATAAAAGAGGCAAATTTTTCATTTTTCATGTACATTTTGTCATATTAATCAATTTATCTGATTTCACTCCAAAAGTCACAAAGACTTTTTTTTTCTGCCTAAACCAAAATCAAACGGGTTGAAATAATAAACCAGAGATCACACCTTTATTTCCATACCTTCCTGTTTTAAATGAAATGTCCAGAAGAAAACAAATTTATGAACTGTTTATTATTACTAAAACAATAAATTAATCAGTAAGGACAGCAAAAAAAATCTTCACATATTTAAACAAATTTCTTCCAAGAGTGTGTTTTGTTGACATAATTAAAGCCCTCCTAATAAATATTTTTTAAAAATCTTCTAGTCTGGCGAATTAATTCTTATCTCCAGCAGAGGGTGCTAGAGGAACATCAACTTGCTGTTCACAAATATTTTTCTCCAGTATCACCTAAGAGAACTAGTACAACAATCACTATCTGTCACTCATTAGTCTCCAATCCTAATATAATCAACATAGAAAGAGCAGAAAGCATAAGAGAATTCAGATTAAAGTACAAAATCCAACACAAATTCATATATACCACTGGCCAATTTAACTATATATAAATTTGCCTGTAGTACAAGGATTACACTATATACTGCCTGTTCCCTAATACTATGAACATCAGAGTTTTTTATGTGACACAAAATGATCACATATTTTATCATTTATTAGCTGGCTGTCACGTCCTTTCTGACTGCAATATACTGCCAAGAGATTTTTATTCCAGTAAATTCTGTGTTCATTGTACCCAAATTTTTTTATTTTTATTCCAGTAAATTCTGTGTTCATTGTACCCAATTTTTTTTATTTTATGATTTGTATCTCACTAAATCACAATAAGCTCAATTAGATAGTCTACTCCACTTAAGAAAAGTGAGCGTTCATTCTTTGAAGAAGGTAACATAGAAAACATTATTTTATCATAACACAGGGCATGAGCCGCCAACTCCAATTCACAAGCAGAACTAACGAAACACATCCAGACCACATTTGTTCTCCACACCACATCTGCTCCCATGGCTTCCATGGGCCTGTTCCAAAGTTTCACAAAAATTATGAAAACATATGTGTTCAAGGAATTTGCTGAGACACTGGGCAAAAACAGCTCCTACTACATTCTTGCCTCCTCAAATAGAATATACCCAGCCCAGAGGATATACATGAACTTAAAGGGATTAGTCAAGCAGAAAAACTTTGATATATGAAATTTAGCCCACTAAAATGGACATCAAGAAAAATAAGGGAGGAAATATCACACAAGTACCTACCAATCAGAGACTTCTCAATAGTGTGTTCCAAAACAGTTGTACAAAGTTTACCCCAGAATATCAATAGCTGTATAAATAGGAAGTGGTTGTTTATTTAACTATTGTTCCAGATTTTATCACCTGATATTTCCCATTAATGAAAACTCTTACAAGTAACCAATATAGTAATAATCCATCTTCAAAAAGATGATTCTAAGGGACTGATTAATTCTATAATGGTTATTTTAGTACTAAGTATATGTATTATATTTTAGTGGTTATAAATAATATATTAATGTGTGTTAACAATTAATGACAATTAACTACAATCCTTATTCCCTACCTGTGTGGGAGAAAACAAGAGTAGTTACTATACTTGGAGCTCTTAAACTGAAGATCTCAAAGTATTTTTTGTTACCAAAAAAGATATCTTAGAGAGTCAGAATCTCTAAGGAACAGAATTTACAAGCCACAAATTGTTTGGCATGGTAATAAATTAATTTAGCATCTTTAAAATCATCTTTACCTTTCCTAGCAGTAAAAACTTCAGTATTTAACAAAATTTTTAATGAACTTCCAGTTTTAAAATCCATTATGAACATAAATACAAAAATGTATAATACTTATAAGCACAATAGTATAACCCAGGTGATTTCATTATTTACCTTTTATAGTTGGTAATCAACACAAACAGGTGTTTAAAAATCATTCCTACAAACACATGATGGCTTTAAAAAGAGGATTCATATGAGGTTGCTTCAGGGACAATACAAAAGGTGAGAATCATTTTTCTTTTCCTTTTTCACTTGAGTATGGTATATGTGTAAGTAAAAAAACTACATTCTACCCTTCTTTATGTTACCATAATATAGAATATGACTGACAGAAGCAATTCAGAATTTATTTGCAGACTGCTCTCTCTCCACTGTAATCTTCATGAGATTCTTCAGTTCACTCAGAATTAGGTTTGCATCTTCTCTTTTCTCTTTTCTTATTGAGTTAAACTTATTTCCCATGATAAAAAAAAAAAAAAAAAAAAAAAAAACCCTCCCCTAGTTGTAAAGAGGTTTATAAAAGCCACGGATATTTCTTTTTCCAGTTCACTTTTCCCTTGGTTCTCTGGTATCCAGCACCACATTTAGAAAATTGGATTGGGAATTTGTTATTTTTTTAATCTAAGAAAACATTGATCCATGTTAAGATGATTAAGTCACACAATGGTCTATAGCGTATCAGATTTTTTTAAGTTTTTATACACACACACACACACACACACACACACACACACATATATAAACTTCTTTGGCCCAGGCACGTAAAGAAATCACCTCTTCATGAAATGTAACTGTTTAAGCTTCATTAAAATTTAAAACATTTATTAGGCTAAACGTCTATTAGTTGCTTTAGTCTGATATTACTGACATTAAATAATGTGTTCTATTAAATTAAAATTTTAACAATTTTCCTCTTTATTATTATTTTATTTTATATTAATCCTTTTTTAAAAATACCAATGATGATTATAAGTACCTAGAATTACTAGTACTTAATGTCTCCACAACTGAATGTAAAACTACATAAACTGCTCTCTAGGAATTTAACTTCTCCTTCATTATGTCATCATCTGGTCAAAGAGCCAATACAAAATACATTCACTTAAATATAAAGCAAAACTTTGTAAGGTGTCTAAACATGAAGAATTGTAGATAAGTCACAGGACTATACTTGTCCATTTAGAAAATTCTTATAAATAGAATAAAAATAGACTCTCTGGACACCCTCAAAGCTTCAAATTCTCCGAAAGCAGAGACCTGGTATTATAAAAAGTATTTACAGAATAGCTAAGAAAAAACTCAATATAAAACTAGTCTAAAACAATTTTATATTTATAACATTAATCAATTAAAAAAAAAGTAAGAAATTGGGGTAAGTAAGTATTTTACAAGAAAAAAAATCAATACTGAGTTATCCAAAAACAAATCCTAAAGTTTAGGCATTAGACACTACCTCAATTGAGTCAAAAGTGACTTATCAAGAATCTTATCAACAAAAATCGCAGTTACCTAGCACTTCTTCATACCTATAAGGCAATTAAAATGTTTTTAGTGATGATCATAGAGTTTTATAGCATCCTAAAGTGACTTCTAAATGATCTTTTTAAATTCTAAGTATATTCAGAACTTTATTCTAATCCTTTTCTAATAGGCCATCCACAAACCACATGATATTAAAAATGATGATATAAAATATGATGATGCATTCCTGAATTTTCTGGCCTGAAAAAACGTTCAGCACAAATGACAAATAAGCTAAAAATATTACTTGGAATATAATCTCACTTTTAAATTTCTTTCTCTAAACTTATATAAAATTAGACCATGTGTGGTAAGCGTATGAGTAATTTATCTTTGCCAAGTTCATAATCTGGCATTATTACTGAGAGTTCCTATATACTCCACACTCCGTTTTCCTCATTAAAACATCTGACAATCATATAGCACAAAGAACCCATTAAAAATGTATAATGGATCTGAATAGCTATTTCTACAATGATATACAAATGGCCAATAAGCACATGAAATGATATTCAGCATCATCAGTCATCAGAGAAATGCAAAGCAAAACCACGAGATACCATTATACACCCACTAAAGTGGTTATAATTAGAAAGACTAATAATAACAAGTGTTGGTGAGGATCTGAAGACACTGGAACCCTCATGCATTGCTGCTGGGGATGTAAAATGGTGCCTCCACTGTGCAAAACAGTCTGACAGCCCCTCAAAAAGTTAAACATAGAGATATCATGTCACCTAGGTGGAACTGCCCACTAGGGCAGTGGAATGCCCACTCCTAGGTGGAACTGAAAACATGCCCACTCCTAGATGGAACTGAAAACATGTCCACACAAAAACTTGTACACAAATGTTCATGGAGGCATTATTCATGATAGCCAAAAAGTGAAAACAGCACAAATGTCTATCAACTGATGAATGGATATACAAAATGTGGTCTATAATACAATGGGAGATTATTTAGTAATAAAGAGGAATGAAGTGTTGATACATGATACAACATGGATGAATCCTAAAAACATCCTGCTATGTGAAAAAAAATCACAAAAGACCACATACTGCATGATTCCACTAATATGAAATGTTCAGAACAGGCAAATATATAGAAGCAGAAGTAAATTAATTTTTTTTAGGGATGAGAGGAATGGGGAAAGAGGAGAGTGATAGCTAATGGGTGTGGGGTTTCTTACTGAGGTGATGAAAACATGCTCCAATCGACTGTAGTGATAGTTGTACAACTCTGTGAATATACTAAAAAACACTGAATTGTACCCTATAAATGGATGAATTTGTAGCATGCAAATTATATCTCAATAAAGTTTGGGGTTTTTTAATATCATCAGTATGACGAGTTTAACCTCCAGGCATCCACCTCCACCCTAATTAGCCCTACAACTACCCCTCCCTAACCACTACACAAACTCACAAACTGGAGGTTTATTATCTGGAAAATGTCAATCTGAAGCCAAGGTTGGACATGGGGTGGGCAGAGCAGGGGTAGGGGGGTTGGTGCACAAGACTGAAGCCAGGGGAAATTCTGTATACTGAATAGTATGAAACACAGATTTTTCCTCCATTTCCTTCTTCCATTTGATAACCACCAAAGAGGAAACTAGCAGGTCACTCCTTGTAGAAACAAAGAGAAAAGTCCTATGGATTGTAACGTTTCACCACTTCCCAATGAAATACTTGGCACATCTCATCACTCTACAGTAAGGTTTCCCTAAGGCCAATACTTACATTCAACTGCCTACTCAACATCTCCACATGGATGTCACATGGGCATGTCAAATTTAACATCTCTAAAACCAAACTCCTCATCTCTCCCGAATTTACTCCACTTGCATTCTTGGCCAGGTTGAGTAAATGACAGTGCCATTTCCCCCAAAGGCTCAAGCCAAAATCTTTGGCATTATCTTTTACTTCCTTTCTTTTTCTCTCACAAGCCATGTCCAATAAATCTGCAAATCCTACTGGTTCTATCTTCCAAAACACATACAAATCTGACTACCTCCTCTACCACTACTTTGGTCTAAAGCACCATAATCTCTCATCTAATTACTTTAATAGTTTCCTAAATGGCCTCTTACAATCTGTCTTCCAAAGAGTATACAGAATGATGCTTTTAAAACAAATTAGAGGGGACATGTCACTCCTCTGCTCAAAACCTTTCAATGGCTTTCCATCTCAGAAAGAAAGCCAAAGTTCTTACAGTGAACTCCAAAAGACCTTCAAGACTCTATAACATCTGCCTACCATTCTCTACACCCTACTAGTCTCTCTCTTGCTCAATACATTTCAATCACAATGGCCTACTTGCTATTCCTCAAACTTTCCAAGCACACTCACATCTCATGGCCTTTACACTTTCTATTCCTTCTACCTAGAATCTCTTCCTCCAGATAGCCACATGGCTCAATCCCTTTCTTCCTTCAGGTCTCTGCTCAAATGCCATCTTATCTAGTCAGCCTTCCTTGACCACTAACACAAGAAGGTAACCATTCCACCCCACCATTTATTACTCCCCTCGTCTCCTTCATTCCTCTCCATAGGGCTTATCATATTCTATTTCATTTCATGTGTGACTCTCCCTGACAAGAGTGTCAATTTCAAGAGGGAAGAGGCTTTGTTTTGTTCACTGCTATGCCTCAAACACCCAAAAGTGTGCCTGACACTCTCAAGGTTTTCTGAATAAACAAATGAATACAGTAGTCATAATATAGGATCAGGATGCTGTAAAAATGGTACAGAGAACAAAAGCCCTCAGAAACTAAAAAGAAAACATAAAATATTCAATTAGAAGATTAGAAAAGTCAAGTAAATCTCCCACAAAGCAACAACAACAAAAATACAAAGAGAAAGACAACAAAAGGTAAGAAAAGCAAAACATCAACCAGTTGGTCTACCAACTGAACAATTAAAAACCCAAGAAAGAGAGAATAAAAAAACCCTGAGGAGGAAATTATGAAGAAATAACACAAGAGAATTACACAAAATAAAGATCATGAGTCTCCTAACTAAAATGGCCACCAAATGCCCTGCACACTGAACACAAAAAAATCTATACTAAGAATCATTGTTTATCTTTGATGTTCTGAAATTTTATAGTTAGTGGGAACTCTATAGCAGAAATAGCTTGGTGTCTTCACAAATACAAGGGAAAAAGAAAGCTATAGATGGAGAACCTATAGATTGAGAGACTTAAGTGACATATCAACCAATTATAATGTGTAGACCTACTAGGGATTCTGATTCAAACAACCTGTAATCATACATACATTTTTATGCCATATATGTAGCAATATGAAATTTAAATAATATCTGGATATTTGATTATATTAAGTAATTACTGTTAATTTAAGTTTGATATTGATAATGTGGTTCTAAATAAAAGGTCCCTTATTTTTTAGAAATCACAATGAAATATTTATGGTTAAAATATGATGCCTGGGATTTGTTTCAATATAATATGGGAAGAAGGAAAGTGAGTAGGGGTATGAATGATTCAAGATAACCCATAAATGAGTAATTTTTGAAGCTGGTGATGGGTACCATTAGGTTTATTATACTATGCTGTCTACCTTTTTTAATATTTTAAAAAAGTGAAAAAAAAGAAAAGGGAACCCTCATGCACAATTGGTGAGAATGTAAACTGGTACAACCACTATGGAAAATAGTATGGAGATTCCTCAAAAAGTTAAAAATAGAAAAATAAAAAAATAGAACTACCATATGATCCAGCAATCCCACTTTTTGGTATTTATCCAAAGAAAACAAAAACACTAGTTAGAAAAGATATATGCACCCCTATGTTCACTGCAGCATTATTAACAACAGCAAAGCTATGGTAGCAAACTAGGTGCCCACCAACAGATGAATGGATAAAGATGTGAGATATATATAGATAGATAGATAGATATCTATATATATATATATAAAAAATGCAATATTACTCATCGATAAAAAGAATGAAATCTTGATATTTGCAACAACATGGATGGACCTAGACGGTATTAACCTAAGTGAAATAAGTCAGACAGAGAAAGACAAATACTATATGATTTCACTTACATGTGGAATCTAAAAATGCAAAACAAATGAACAAACATGACAAAACAAAAGTTATAGCTACAGAGAACAAACAGGTGATTGCCAAAGGGTAGGGCATGGGAGGGGAAGAAAGATACAGGTGAAGGAGATTAAGAGGTACAAACTCTCAGCTGCAAAATAAATGAGTCACAGGTATGAAATGTATAGTATAGGGAATATAGCCAGTAACTAGGTAATATTTTTTGAGTGGTGACAAATCATAACCAGACTTATGGTGATCATTTTGAAATGTATAGAAATATCAAATCACTATGCTGTGTAATAGGAACTCACATAGTGTTGTAGGTCAATTATACTTCAAAAACAACCTCATAGAAAAAGAGATCAGATTTATGGTTACCAGAGGCAGAGGGGTGAGGGGAGGGGTAACTGGATGAAGGCAGTGAAAGGTACAAACTTCCAGTTATAAGATAAATAAGTACTAGGGATGTAATGTACAACATGTTATATATAATTAATACTGCTGTACGTTTATATATGAAAGTTGCTAAGAGAGTTATTCCTAAGAGTTCTCATCATAAGAAAAAAATGTTTTTTTCTGTTTCTTTAATTTTTTATCTATATGAGATGATAGATGTTCACCAAACTTATTTTCATAATCACTGCATGATGTATGTAAATCAATAATTATGCTCTACACCTTAAGCTTATACAGCGCTGTATGTCGATTATATCGCACTAACTAGAAGAAAAGAAGTCTTAAAAAAAATAAAGAAACAGGAAAACTTTCAGAGAGGAAGAGTGAGAAAAGGGTCACCACAAGGGAACACAAACAAGAATAACATCAGGCCTCTCAACAGCGACAGAAGAGACTGGGAATGAGGGAGGCAAGGCCTTTAAATTCTGAAAGAAAGAATTCCATCCTAAAAATCTATATTCAGCCAAATTCTATCTACTATTGATAAAAAAAATCATGTTCAGGTAGCAAGATCAAATAAAACTTAGCTCCCATACACCCTTTTTTTAGAAGCTACTAGTCTATGTACTCCAACGAAGTGAAGAAGGCAAGAGACCTAAGAAACTGAAGATCCAACAGAGGATAATGAAAAAGTCCCCGGGTGACAGCTATGCCATGTGCCTAGAAAGCAATGAGGAGATGGAACAGGAGAGAGTCCCAGAAGAACATGATAATTTTCTGAGAACAGACTCTATAAAGCACCCAAACAGAATTCCTTCAAGGTTTTAAAAATTTACACACCCACCATCAAGGTACAAGAATTTTTAACACCACCCTCACCAGTGCTGGGTACTATCATTTTCTTTAATCGTATTATTTTGTGTGTTACTGTCTTTCTTACATTATGGTGAGGTGGAGCATTTTTCCTATGTTTGTTATCCATCTGAAATTATTCTTTCATATCTTCTTTGATTTACTTGGTAGATTTTTTCATAAAGACCTTCTCCTTTCTCTTATCAAATAGTAGGGGATTTAGAGAGACAGAAATATATTTACCCTTTGCTGTAAATATTTTTCTCATTTGGTTGTCCTTTTATTCAAAGTGGGGATTTTACCTACATATGACTTTAATCTTTCCTAGTCAAAGCTATAAATCCATTCCTAAATATTTTGTTCCTTGGTTTTTATGATTAGTAGTAAGTCTTAATGACTCAGAGAGCAGAAAAAATTAAACTACATTTTCTTCTTATTTTATCATTGTTTTTAATATTTCACTCTTTTTAATCCAACTGGAATTTATTTTAGAATATAATATAAGATAGGAATCTAATTTTATTTTGTCCCAAATAGTTAACCAATCATTTCAACACGATTCACTGAATAATTGTTCCTATCCTTACTGATTTAAAATGATATACTCCACAAGTCTACTACTGACCTTTCAATTCTGACATTGAAAGTCTGGTCTTAGAGGTATTGTACTTTTTGGCCACTCAACAATCTTTCCCCTTCTTTTTGTACCACACCCTAATTTCTATATAAGAATTTCTTTGGGGGGCTTTAATTTTAGCAAAATTAGAGGGATTTACTTGGGGCAAATTACCTCTTTCAATCAAATGTTCTCTTCCAGATTAGAATCCTGAATAAAGTTACAAAAACAATAAAAACGATTGGTACCAATTCACCTCAGCTTCTTCCATCATTTCTGCTACCAAGAACTCTGGAGATGCTCTGGGACTCATATGATTTATAAGCTGATTCCCCAACATTCGTTGTGATTCTGTGGATATGATTCCCATATTCTTCCACTGAATTCCCTATTTATGTCAACCAAAGTCGGTTTCTGTTGCATACAACCAAAAAAACACAATTGATATATTACTGAAGTTTTATCATCTGTACTAACTTCTGGTATAATAAGTCCCCACTCATTACTCTTACCAAAATGTTTTATAGATCCTCATGTGGATGAACTTTAGAATCTGTCTTCCCAAGATAATTCCACTCAATTTTTAATTGGAACTGCTTTAACCCATAATATAATCTAGGGAGGATTCATAACTTTACACTTTTAAGGGTTCCCAAAATGTCTCACCATTTTCTTTTAAGACTCTCAGTTAAATTTCATAATTTTTAATGTATTTGTTGTTAACTGTATTCCTGTTTTTGTCACTATGGTGACAAAAACTTTTTTTAGTATCTTATTCTCTGATTATTACTGGTATATTAGAGTGTAAACATAATTGCTATATATTATTTTCTTCTTGACCTCCTTATTGAATGTTCTTACTAGTGTCAATAATTTCAAAGATGATTTTCTTGACCATTTAGGGTTATTAGCATATCATCTGAAAATAATCAGAATCATACCCCCCTCTTTCCAAAAATTATAATTTTTTATCACTGTTCTTGCTTTTATATATTTCTTTGGCTAAAATTCTCAGCACAGTGTTAACTGACAGAAGTGAGTTTAATGAGAGTACCTCCAGCATTTTATCATTAAATACTCTTTATAAATGTTTATTTACCTTATAAGAATTATAAATTATGTTTAAGACAAACTTCTTTATCTATTGAAATACTTAAATTTCCCACAAAGCAAAAGAAAATTATTTTTAAAAATTAACAAATAAATTAGCTATCTCTCAAGATTAAAGTGGTTATCAGTATCATTTACTCACAAAAATCATAATTTTTCATTTGTAAATTAATGCTCCTTTCCCATCTAAAGTCTAACCTGGGGACTTCCCTCGTGGCACAGTGGTTAAGAATCTGCCTGCCAATGCAGGGGACACAGGTTCAAGCCCTGGTCCAGGAAGATCCCACTTGCTGCAGAGCAACTAAGCCCATGCACCACAACGACTGAGCCTGCACTCTAGAGCTCACGAGCCACAACTACTGAGCCCGCGTGTCACAACTACTGAAGCTCACGTGCCCAGAGCCTGTACTCCACAACAAGAGAAGCCACCACAATGAGAAGCCCATGCAACGCAACGAAGAGTAGCCCCCACTCGCCACAACTAGAGAAAGCCCGCGTGCAGCAATGAAGACCCAACATAGCCAAAAATAAGTAATATAAATAAAAATAAATTTATAAAAAAATAAAAAATAAAAATAAATAAAGTCTAACCTGAAAAGCACTCCACAAAACTATGCAGCTAGTACACAGCATTCAAACTACAAAATTAGAATTTAATATCTTTTCTTGTGTTGCTTCCTCAAACTTGTAATATAAACAATTACCTTCAAACTTTCCAAATATTCCAGGACAATTAATTATTAAAAATGAATAGTTTTTTTTAATTAGGAGCAAAATATAATATACTCAAATACAAAAGTTTTCAAGGAAGCCAATATTCAATATATATAAATGTCAAAAAATTATATTTTATTACAGAGTAAAACTTTGTCCTTAAATTACTAACTAGCCATCATATATGTGCTATAAAAGAATGAGAAAATATACCTCAAACTCTTTTCTAAGACGTTCCTCTCGTTGACTGCTAAATTCAAATTCACTTGTCTGTCGACGTAAAAGGTCAGAGCACTCCATGTGTTCAGCTTCTAATTTTTCTACTTTCTCGTGCATATTTTGTAAAGCATTATCTTGCTCCTAGAAAATAGTTCATTTTTGCATCAATAAAGTTTATAAGCCAACAATGACTAAAATTTACTCTATAAAATACAGTGAGCAACTAAACCTGTACTTCAACCATAATAATAGGTTAATTTATATAAGCTAGAGAGGCCAAGATATTCTCTAGTGATGTTTCAGAATATACATGTGTTTAGAAAGCGCTACTGGAGTTTTACAACTTAAAAAACCTGAATAAGGGAAGGACCTTCAAGATGGCGGAGGAGTAAGACATGAAGACCACCTTCCTCCCCACAAATACATCAAAAATACATCTAGGGCTTCCCTGGTGGCACAGTGGTTGGGAATCCGCCTGCCAATGCAGGGGACACGGGTTTGAGCTCGGGTCCAGGAAGATCCCACATGCCGCGAAGCAACTAAGCCCGTGCGCCACAACTACTGAGACTGCGCTCTAGAGCTCATGTGCCACAACTACTTAGCCTGCATGCCACAACTACTGAAACCCATGCACCTAGAGCCCATGCTCTGCAACAAGAGAAGCCACCACAATAAGAAGCCCGCGCAAAGCAACGAGGAGTGGCCTCCACTCACCGCAACTAGAGAAAGCCCACGCATAGCAATGAAGACCCAATGCAGCCAAAAATAAATAAATTAAATAAATAAATTTTTTTAAAAAATCTACATGTGGAACAACTCCTACAGAACACCTACTGAACGCTGGCAGAAGACCTCAGACTTCCCAAAAGGCAAGAAAATCCCCACGTACCTGGGTAGGGCAAAAGAAAAAAGAAAATACAGAGACAAAAGAATAGGGACAGGACCTGCACTGCTGGGAGGGAGCTGTGAAGGAGGAAAAGTTTCCACACACTAGGAAGCCCCTTCACTGGCGGAGACGGCGGGGTGTGGGGGGAACTTCGGAGCCACGGAGGAGAGTGCAGCAACAGGGGTGCAGAGGGCAAAGCAGAGAGATTCCCTCACAGAGGATCAGTGCCAACTAGCACTCACCAGCCTGAGAGGCTTATCGGCTCACCCGCCGGGGCGGGTGGGGGCTGGTAGCTGAGGCTTGGGCTTTGGAGATCAGATCCCAGGGAGAGGACTGGGGTTGGCTGCATGAAGACAGCCTGAGGGGGCTAGTGCGCCACAGCTAGCGAGGAGGGAGTCTGGGAAAAAGTCTGGACCTGCCGAGGAGGCAACAGACCCTTGTTTCAGGGTGCGCAAGGAGAGGGGATTCCTCCCCATCTGCCCACAGGAGGCAGAGCACCACCTAAACAAGCTCCAGAGACAGGCGTGAGCCATGGCTATCAGCTCGGACCACAGAGACGGGCATGAAACGCTAACGCAGCCATGAAGAATGCTGTGTGCAAGCACAGGTCACTATCCACACATACACAATCCACCCATGGAGCCTATGCAGACCGCCACTGCCATGGTCCCATGATCCAGGGACAACTTCCCCAGGAGAACACACAGCACGCCTCAGGCTGTTGCAATGTCACGCTGGCTTCTGCCACCACAGGCTCGCCCCACATTCCAATTCTGACTACTGTCCCCTCCCTCCCTCCGGCTTGAGTGAGCCAGAGCCCCCTAATCAGCCGCTGCTTAAACCCCCTCCTGTCTGGGCGGGAAAAAGATGACTGACAGCGACCTACATGCAGAGGTGGGGCCAAAACCAAAGCAGAACCCCAGGAGCTGTGCGGACAAAGAAGAGAACTTTCTCCATGCAGCCTCAGGAGCAGCAGATTAAATCTCCACAATCAACTTGATGTACCCTGCATCTGTGGAATACCTGAATAGACGAATCATCCCAAAATTGAGGCAGCGGACTTTGGGAGCAACTGTAGACTTCGGGTTTGCTGTCTGCGACTGATTTGTTTCTGATTTTCATGTTTATCTTAGTTTAGTTTTTAGTACTTGTTATCATTGATAGATTTGTTTATTGGTTGGGTTGCTCTCTTCTTTTTTTATTATAATTTTTTTTATGTAAATAAATTTTTTTCTTTCTTTTTTTCTCCCTTTTCTTCTGAGCCGTGTAGCTGACAGGGTCGTGGTGCTCCAGCCTGGTGTCAGGCCTAACCTCCAAGGTGGGAGAGCTGAGGACATTGGATCACCACAGACCTCCCAGCCCCACGTAATATAAATTGGTGACAGCTCTCCCAGAGATCTCAGTCTCAACGCTAAGACACAGCTCCACCCAACAGCAAGCAAGCTCCAGTGCTGAACGCCCCATGCCAAACAACTAACAAGACAGGAAGACAACCCCACCCATTAGCAGAGAGGCTGCCTAAAATCATAATAAGGTCACAGACACCCCAAAACACACCACCAGATGCGGCCCTGCCCACAAGAAAGAAAAGAAGCAGCCACACCCACCAGAACACAGGCACCAGTCCTCTCCACCAGGAAGCCTACACAAGCAACTCAACCAACCTCACCCACTGGGGACAGACACCAAAAACAAGGGAACTACAAACCTTCAGCCTGCAAAAAGGAGACCCCAAACACAGCAAGTAAACAAAATGAGAAAACAGAGAAATATGCAGCAGATGAAGGAGCAAGGTAAAAAAACAACAGACCAAACAAATGAAGAGGAAATAGGCAGTCTACCTGAAAAAGAATTCAGAGTAATGATAGTACAGATGATACAAAATCTTGGAAATAGATTGGAGAAAACAGAAGAAAGGTTTAACAAGGATCTAGAAGAACTAAAGAGCAAACAAAGATGAATAACCCAATAAATGAAATTAAAAATTCTCTAGAAGGAAGCAGTAGCAGAATAACTGAGGCAGAAGAACGGATAAGTGACCTGGGTGATAAAATGGTACAAATAACTACCACAGAGCAGAATAAAGAAAAAAATGAAAAGAATTGAGGACAGTTTCAGAGAGCTCTGGGACAACATTAAACGTACCAACATTCAAATTATAGGGGTCCCAGAGGAAGAAGAGAAAAAGAAAGGGGCTGAGAAAATACTTGAAGAGATTATACTTGAAAACTTCCCTTACATGGGAAAGGAAATAGTCAATCAAGTCCAGGAAGCGCAGAGAGTCCCATACAAGATAAATCCAAGGAGAAACACATCAAGACACATATTAATCAAACTATCAAAAATTAAATACATAGAAAAAATATTAAAAGCAGCAAGGGAAAAGCAATGAATAACACACAAGGGTATCCCCAAAAGGTTAACAGCTGATCTTTCAGCAGAAACTCTGCAAGTCAGAAGGGAGGGGCAGGACATATTTACAGTGATAAAGGAGAAAAACCTACAACCAAGATTACTCTACCCAGCAAGGATCTCATCCAGATTTGATAGAGAAATTAAAACTTTTACCGACAAGCAAAAGTTAAGAGAATTCAGCACCACCAAACCAGCTTCACAACAAACGCAAAAGGAACTTCTCTAGGCAGGAAACACAAGAGAAGGAAAAGACCTACAAAAACAAACCCAAAACAATTAAGAAAATGGTAATAGGAACATACATATCAATAATTACCTTAAATATAAATGGATTAACTGCTCCAACCAAAAGACACAGACTGGCTGAATGGATACAAAAACAAGACCTGTATATATGCTGTCTACAAGAGACCCACTTCAGACCTAGGGACACATACAGACTGAAAGTGAGGGGATGGAAAAAGATATTCCACGCAAATGGAAATCAAAAGAAAGCTGGAGTAGCAATTCTCGTATAAGACAAAATAGACTTTAAAATAAAGACTATTACAAGAGACAAAGAAGGACACTATATAATGATCAAGGAATCAATCTGAGAAAAAGATATAACAATTGTAAACATTTATGCACCCAACATAGGAGCACCTCAATACATAAGGCAAATGCTAACAGCCATAAAAGGGGAAATCGACAGTAACACAATAATAGTAGGGGACTTTAACACCCCACTTTCACCAATGGACAGATCATCCAAAATGAAAATAAATAAGGAAACACAAGCTTTAAATGACACATTACACAAGATGGACTTAACTGATACTTATAGAACATTCCATCCAAAACAACAGACTACACTTTCTTCTCAAGTGCTCATGGAACATTCTCCAGGATAGACCATAACCTGGGTGACAAATCAAGCCTTGGTAAATTTGAGAAAACTGAAACGTATCAAGTATCTTTTCTGACCACAATGCTATGAGACTAGATATCAATTACGGGGAAAAAAACAGTAAAAAATACAAACACATGGAGGCTAAACAATATGCCCCTAAAAAACCAAGAGATCACTGAATAAATCAAAGAGGAAATCAAAAACTATCTAGACACAAATGACAATGAAAACATGATGACCGAAAGCCTACGGGATGCAGCAAAAGCAGTTTTAAGAGGGAAGTTTATAGCAATACAATCCTACCTCAAGAAACAAGAAAAACCTCAAATAAACAACCTAACCTTACACCTAAAGATATTAGAGAAAGAAGAAAAAAAACCCCAAAGTTAGCAGAAGGAAAGAAATCATAAAGATCAGAAATAAATGAAAAAGAAATGAAGGAAACAATAGCAAAGATCAATAAAACTAAAAGCTGGTTCGTTGAGAAGATAAAGAAAACTGATAAACCATTAGCCAGACTTATCAAGAAAAAAAGGGAGAACACTCAAATGAACAGAATTAGAAATGAAGAAGGAGAAGTAACAATTGACACTGCAGAAATACAAAGGATCATGAGAGATTACTACAAGCAACTCTATGCCAATAAAATGGACAACCTGGAAGAAATGCACAAATTCTTAGAAAGGCACAACCTTCCGAGATTGAACCAGGAAGAAATAGAAAATATAAACAGATCAATCACAAGCACTGAAATTGAAATTGTGATTAAAAATCTTCCAACAAACAAAAGTCCAGGACCAGATGGCTTCACAGGCGAATTCTATCAAACATTTAGAGAAGAGCTAACACCCATCCTTCTCAGACTCTTCCGAAATATAGCAGAGGGAGGAGCACTCCCAAATTCATTCTACGAAGCCACCATCACCTTGATACCAAAACCAGACAAAGATGTCACAAAAAAAGAAAACTACAGGCCAGTATCACTGATGAACATAGACGCAAAAATCCTGAGCAAAATACCAGCAAACAGAATCCAACAGCACATTAAAAGGATCATACACCATGATCAAGTGGGGTTTATCCCAGGAATGCAAGGATTCTTCAATATATGCAAATCATTCAATGTGATACACCATATTAACAAACTGAAGGAGAAAAAACATATGATCATCTCAATAGATGCAGAAAAAGCTTTTGACAAAATTCAACACCTATTTATGATAAAAACTCTCCAGAAAGTAGGCATAGAGGGAACCTATCTCAACATAAAAAAGTCCGTATATGACAAACCCACAGCCAACGTCGTTCTCAATGGTGAAAAACTGAAACCATTTCCTCTAAGATCAGGAACAAGACAAGGTGGCCCACTCTCACCACTATTATTCAACATAGTTTTGGAAGTTTTAGCCACAGCAATCAGAGAAGAAAAAGAAATAAAAGGAAGCCAAATCGGTAAAGAAGAAGTAAAATCGTCACTGTTTGCAGATGGCATGATACTATACATACAGAATCCTAAGGATGCTACCAGAAAACTACTAGAGTTAACCAATAAATTTGGTAGAGTAGCAGGATACAGAATTAATGCACAGAAATCTCTTGCATTCCTATACACTAATGATGAAAAATCTGAAAGAGAAATTAAGGAAACACTCCCATTTACCACTGCAACAAAAAGAATAAAAGACCTAGGAATAAACCTACCTAAGGAGACAAAAAACCTATAAGCAGAAAACTATAAGACACTGATGAAAGAAATTAAACATGATACAAACAGATGGAGAGATATACCATGTTCTTGGACTGGAAGAATCAACATTGTGAAAATGACTATACTACCCAAAGCAATCTACAGATTCAGTGCAATCCGTACCAAACTACCAATGGCATTTTTCACAGAACTAGAACAAAAAATTTCACAATTTGTATGGAAATACAAAAGACCCCGAATAGCCAAAGCAATCCTGAGAAGGAAAAACGGAACTGGAGGAATCAGGCTCCCTGACTTCAGGCTATACTACAAAGCTACAGTAATCAAGAGAGTATGGTACTGGCACAGAAACAGAAATATAGACCAATGGAACAGGATAGAATGCCCAGAGATAAACCTATGCACATATAGTCACCTTAACTTTGATAAAGGAGGCAAAAGTATATGATGGAGAAAAGACAGCCTCTTCAATAAGCGGTGCTGGGAAAACTGTACAGCTACATGTGAAAGAATGACATTAGAACACTCCCTAACACCATACACAAAAATAAACTCAAACTGGATTAAAGACCTAAATGTAAGGCCAGACACTATAAAACTCTTAGAGGAAAACATAGGCAGAACACTCCATGACATAAATCACAGCAAGATCCTTTTTGACCCACCTCCTAGAGAAATGGAAAAAAATACAAAAAGAAACAAATGGGACCTAATGAAACTTAAAAACTTTTGCAAAGCAAAGGAAACCATTAAAAAGATGAAAAACTCTCAGAATGGGAGAAAATATTTGCAAACGAAGCAACTGACAAAGGATTAATCTCCAAGATATATAAGCAGCTCATGCAGGTCAATATCATAAAAAAAACCAAACAACCCAATCAAAAAATGGGCAGAAGACCTAAATAGACATTTCTCCAAACAAGATATACAGGTTGCCAACAAACACATGAAAGGATGCTCAACATCATTAATCATTAGAGAAATGCAAATCAAAACTACAATGAGGTATCACCGCACACAGGTCAGAAGAGCCAGCATCAAAAAATCTACAAACAATAAATGCTGGAGAGGGTGTGGAGAAAAAGGAACCCTCTTGCACTGCTGGTGGGAATGTAAATTGATACAGCCACTAAGGAGAACAGTATGGAGGTTCCTTAAAAAACTAAAAATAGAACTACCATATGACCCAGCAATCCCACTACTGGGCATATACCCTGAGAAGACCATAATTCAAAGAGTCATGCACCTCAGTGTTCATTGTAGCTCTATTTACAGTAGCCAGGACATGGAAATAACCTAAGTGTCCTTCGACAGATGAATGGATAAAGAAGATGTGGCACATATATACAATGGAATATTACTCAGCCATAAAAAGAAATGAAATTGAGTTATTTGTAGTGAGGTGGATGGACCTAGAGTCCGTCAAACAGAGTGAAGTATGTCAGAAAGAGAAAAACAAATACTGTATGCTGACACATATATATGGAATCTAAAAAAAAAAAAAAAATGGTTCTGATAAACCTAGGGGCAGGACAGAAATAAAGGTGCAGAAGTACACAATGGACTTGAGGACACGGAGAGGGGGATGGGTAAGCTGGGACGAAGTGAGAGAGTGGCATGGACATATATACACTACCAAATGTAAAATAGCTAGTGGGAAGCAGCTGCATAGCACAGGGAGATCAGCTCTGTGCTTTGTGACCACCTAGAGGGGTGGGATAGGGAGGGTGGGAGGGAGACGCTAGAGGGAGGGGATATGGGGATATATGTATACATATAGCTGATTCACTTTGTTATACAGCAGAAACTAACACAACATTGTAAAGCAATTATACTCCAATAAAGGTGTTAAAAAAATCTGATTAATACATATTACAATTGAAAATGTAGATAGCTTACTATAATTTTACTCTAGTTCAATTGACCTCTGAGGGTATTTACATAATGTTATAGTTCAACTGACATATATTAGGTTTTCCTTTCTCATTAAAATTTGATTAAAATGTTTAGTAATACAAATGTGTATTGCTCCTTTGTGTGATAAGGAATGATTAGCTTGAATGCCTAATAATGACCCGTGAGAGATTTTTATGTGAGCTCATGGTACTTTAACTATGCTTAGAGCTTTTTAAGTTGCAGCCACTAGATGGCTGTATTTCATTTTCTCTTCACTGTTCAAGTTTTTAAATCTTTGCTGTACTACTGAAAGAAAAATAACATCAGGTAGTTCTACTTAAATCTCTCGATCTTCTTTTCCAACTAAACTCAGAAATCAGAGTTGAATTTTATGGAAGTTCAAATATAAAGTTAACACACATATCAAAGATATTTTCCACAGTAACTAATCTAGATTCATCTTTCCTACTTAAGGTCTTTGACAAAGCCATTTCTCCCACCTTCCCCTCACCAGCATAATCTTATTCAGAAACATACAAACATATATTTATACATGCATCCAAGTACTCCTAGCCACTCAAAAGGTGTCATCAGAACCTGAGTGAGAATGTTGCAAGCACCAAATCTAATTCTCTATAAAAGATTCTAGTCTGGAAAGTAACCGGCAGTATAGTCCACAGTCAAAGGATGAAGAACAAAATTTACTTTAATCCCTTCTCTCCACATCCCCTCATTTATAATTACTACTCTATAGCCAAGTACACATGAACTCTTAAGAATTATTTTCTGCAGGTAATGGAAACTCCTTAATAGAAGTCCATCAACTTACATGTTTTCAA
Organism: Balaenoptera physalus; assembly: GCF_965194825.1. Lineage (NCBI taxonomy): Eukaryota > Metazoa > Chordata > Mammalia > Artiodactyla > Balaenopteridae > Balaenoptera > Balaenoptera physalus. The sequence continues at coordinate 65,125,454 of NC_138886.1, read as the reverse complement.
TCTTTAAACTATCATAGATAAGAACAAAGCTAGGTAGCATAGCACGAGTGTACCAACATTGTCTACAACAAACAGACAGCACTCACCATTTTTATCATAACACTCAGAAGCAAATGGTATGATGAACTGCCTTATGTAATCTGATTACATCATAAGAGTACCTTCATATATGAAAGCACGTTTAAGACCATTAAGCACTACACAAGTATAAGATACCACTATTATTCTATATAATAGGACCTCCTCCTTCAAGCAATCAATAGTATTAATTCAAATCCACTGTTAAAATACATGCCTTCTTGATTTACAAATACATAATCTCCATCTTTCAACCATTCACTTAGACTACTGTGTACACATTAAAATGCATAAATAGCAATTTACAAGGCCAATCACAAAGTAACACAAATAATTTGAAATAAAAACAAAGTCTATAACCAAAAATACTTATCTCCTAGTTGATGGCAATTATTTCAAACAATATTTATTAAATCAAGTAAAAGAAATTATTCAGGAAGTCTCACAAGATTTATTTATAAGAAAAGATGACTTGTGAGTCCCAGTCTATTGATAAATAGTATAGAAAGAAAACAATCATTCCAAATACTACACTAACATATGCCCATCGTTCCATGTGAGTTTGAATTTAATCCTATAAAAAAAACTGGAAAATGAATGGCCGATCAGTTAGGGGTTTTACTTTATGATACTTGACTTATATTAAATATTACTTAACAAACAGCTTTCAAATAAAAGCCTTTCAAGATGTAGATGAAAATCTGACCTAAAAATCACAGTTTTAATGCAGAGGTCAAGTAGTCACTAACATTATGTGATAATTACTATACATTATTAGATATGGATATAAACACACCTTCATAGTTTTTACTAAAAAAACTGTTTTCCTCAGTGTAGTGTAGTTTTTAGGAATTCTATTCACATACCCAAGAAACTTACATTACATAATAAAGTTAACAGATTATATTAATTAAAATTACCTTGATTGGTTTTCTAATGTTAGACTTACTTGGCATTTCTTGTATAAAGGCTTTTTATATTATATCTTTTTTCCATTTTGCTACACTCAGTTGGCTAAAAATTTGTATAATATTTTTGCACCTATAATCATGAGTGAGATTGGCTATTATTATCTTTCCTTGTATCCTTGTCAGTTAAGTATCAAGATTATTAGTTTGGTATGTTATCAAGTTTTCTTTTCATTCTCTGGCAGAGTTTATGTAAGACTGAAATTATTTGCTCCTTAAATGTTTCTTTCTATTCATTGGTGAAGCAGTATGAGCCTGGAATTTTGACAATGACTCAATCAAGTTTTCTACTTCCTACATCTTCTTAAGTTATTGAGGGAAGGTAGAAGGATTTTATCTGTCTCTTTCAAATATCCACCAGATAACCCTACAGCGAAGATCATGGTTGAAAGAGCTAACCCAACACTCAAAAACTTCTAATAAGTTTTTCAGTCCCTCACTCTTAAACATAAGAAAACATGGTACTTGAAAAAATTCCCCAACATGAAAGATGGAATCTAAATCAAATGGGGAGGGCAAAAACATTCCCTGAGAGGAGTATATACAAAGGGAAGAAAACTTCAGAATATCTTCAGAGAACATAAGTAAGTTCCAGAAAGGCAGAGTAAGGACCACCAATAATTCTTTCCTCCATTAAAGTAACAAGAACACTGGCAAAAAATGTCAAAACCAAATTTTTCATAACTGAAAATTAACCAAAGGCTTGCAATAATCTAAGAAGCATTTATTCAAGAAAATCAGCTGAATCTCAGCTGATTAGCAAGATTGCTAAGAATAGCAAGCTTTGTAGCATTTAAACTCGCCCTAATTCCACACATCCTTCCCCCCAACTCCTGGTGGCCTTGAAAATCAACAACCTCAATACAACAGCCAAGACATGGAAATAACCCTAATGTCCATCAATGGATAAATAGATAAATAAAATATGGTATAAAAGTATACAGATGCGGGCTTCCCTGGTGGCGCAGTGGTTGAGAGTCTGCCTGCCAATGCAGGGGACACGGGTTCGAGCCCTGGTCTGGGAGGATCCCACATGCCGCGGAGCAGCTGGGCCCATGAGCCACAATTACTGAGCCTGCGCGTCTGGAGCCCGTGGTCCACAACGGGAGAGGCCACGATAGTGAGAGGCCCGCGCACCACGATCAAGAGTGGCCCCCACTTGCCGCAACTGGAGAAAGCCCTTGCACAGAAACGAAGACCCAACACAGCCAAAAAAATTTTTTAAATAAATAAATAAGCAAATATGGTTAAGAAAAATATATTTTTTAAAAAAAGACATTAATTAAAAAAAAAAAGTATACAGATGCGTATGTGTATATATTATATACACAGTTAACCCCTGAACAACATGGGTATGTGTTTGAACTGCATGGGTCCATTTATACGTAGATTTTTTTTCAATAAATACATTGGATAATTTTTTGGAGATTTGTGACAAGTTGAAAAAACTTGCAGACAAACTGCATAGCCTAGAAATATCAAAAATATAAGAAAAAGGTATGTCAAGAATGCATAAAACATGTAGATTCTAATCTATTTTATCATTTACTACCATAAAAAATATATAAATCTATTATAAAACGTAAAAATTTATCAAAACTTATGCACACAAACACAGACTACATGGCCTCGTTCACAGCCGAAAGAAATGTAAACAAACATAAAGATGCAGTATTAAATCATAACTGCATAAAATTACCTGTAGTCCACAGTGTACTACTGTAATAATTTTGTAGCCACCTCCTATGGCATTGCTCAAGTGTTGCAAGTATCTGCTTAAAATGCGCATGCTCCTCATCTCCACATGAGCAGTTCATCTCTCCAGTAAACTTCATATCACAGCAAAAAGTGATCTCTCTCTCTCAGTTCTCACGTTTTCATTGTGTTTAGTGCAATACCGTAAACCTTGAATAACAACATGGGACCCCTATGAAGTACCACCAGTGATGCTGGAAGTGGCCCCAAGAAGCAAAGAAAAATCATGACATTACAAGAAAAAGCTGAATTACTTGATAGGCACCATAGATTCAGGTCTGCGGCTGTGACTGCCTGCCGTTTCAAGATAAATGAATCCAGTGTTAAGGACCATTATAAAAAAAAGAAAAGGAAATTAGTGAGGCCATGGCTGCAGCTACAATAGCAGGTGAGAAAACTTTGCACTTTTGCAATATACCTTTTTTATCTTATATTGAAAAGGCAGCTTTTATGTGGGTGCAGCATTGCTCTGAGAAAGGCGTACCTATAGACTCTAATACGATTCGAGAAAAAGCGAAGTCACTATATGACAACTTAAAGCAAAAGGATGGTGAAGGATCTAAAGCTGGAGAATTTAATGCCAGCAAAGAATGGTTTGATAATTTTAAAGAGGTTTGGCTTTAAAGATGCCAAGATAACAGAAGAGGCAACTTCTGACAACCAAGAGGCAGCAGACAAGTTCCCAGATGCCTTGAAGAAAATCACTGAGGGCTAAAATATGGCACAAATGAAGCTATCTGCAAAACAGAAACAGACTCACCGACATAGAGAACAGACGTGTAGTTACCAAGGGGAAGGGGGGGAGGGAGAGGAATGGACTGGAGTTTGGGGTTAGTAGATGCAAACTATTACATTTAGAATGGATAAACAACAAGGTCCTACTGTAGAGCACAGGGAACTATATCCAATCTCCTGGGATAAACCATAATGGAAAAGAATATTTTTTAAATGTATATTGTGTATAATTGAGTCACTGCTGTACAGCAGAAAATAGCACAACATTGTAAATCAACTATAATTCAATTTAAAAAAAGAAAATCATTGAGAAACGATATCTGCCTGAACAGGTTTTTAGTGCAGACAAAAATGCCCTATTCTGGAAAAAAATGCCCAAAGGACATTTATTCATAAGGAAGAGAAGCAAGCACCAGGGTTTAAGGTAGGAAGGGATAGGCTAACTCTATTGTTTTGTGCAAATGCAGTTGGATTTATGATCAGTACTGCCCTTATCTACAAAGCTGCTAACCCCTGAGCTGCCAGTCCTTTGGTTGTACAACAAGAAGGCCTAAACAACAAGAATACGTTTTCTGCATTGGTTCCATCGATGCTTTGTCCCTGTAGTCAGGAAATACCTTGCCAGTTAGGGACTGCCTTTTAAAGTTCTTTTGTTATTGGACATGCCTCTGGCCACCCAGAACCCCATAAGTTTAACACCAAAGACACTAAAACAGTCCACTTGCCCCAAATACAACATCTCTAATTCAGCCTCTAGATCAGGGGGTCATAAGAACCTTTAACACTCGTTATACACGGTACTCTGTAGAAAGGATGGTCAATGCTATGGAAGAGAACCTTGACGGAGAGAACATCATAAAAGTCTGGAAGGATTACAGCATTGAAAAAATGCCATTGTTGTTACAGAAAAAGCTGTGAAAGCCATCAATCCGGAAACAATAAATCCCTGCTGGAGAAAACTGTGGCCAGATGTTGTCCATGACTTCACAGAATTTACGACAGAGCCAATCAAGGAAATTGTGAAAGAGATCATAGATATGGCAAAAAAAAAAAAAAAAAATGGGGGGTGAAGGGTTTCAAGATATGAATCTTGGAGAAGTTCAAGAGCTGAGACAGCACACCAGAGGAATTAACAGAAGATTTCCTGATGGAGGTGAGTGTTTCTAAACCAGTGTCAGATGATAAGGAAGAAGACATAGAAGAAGCAGTGTCAGAAAACAAATTGACATTAGGCAATCTGGTAGAAGGGTGCTGATTTCAAGACTGCTTTTGACTTCTTTTACAACATGGACCCTTCTATGACATGGGCACTGAAACTAAAGCAAACAAAGAAAGAAGGATTGGTATCATATAGAAACATTTTTAGAGAAATGAAAAAGCAAAAACGGCAGACAGAAATGACAATGTATTTCCATAAGGTTACACCAAGTGTGCCTGCCTCTCCTGCCTCCCCTTCCATCTCCTCCATCTCTTCCACCACTGCCACCCCTGAGACAGCAAGACCAACCCCTCCTCCTCCTCCTCCTCCTCAGCCTACTCAACATGAAGATGACAAGGATGAAGACCTTTATATGACCCACTTCCACTTAATGAATAGTAAATAATCATCATGCCATACAGTTAGTAAACTTATCTGTTGTGTATGTGTGTGTTTTCGTGTGAAAACTGAATAACTGTACAGCAAGAACTATATGAGATGTTTTTGTCAGCATCATCACCTAAGTATTCATCGTGTTGAACATCATGTGCAAGATCTGTATTGAAGTATATAGTCTATCCTGACACAGGCATAAGGTGAGTGATATTTAATATAAAATTAATAATGTGCTAGTTTTCTTACTGTTTTATAACTTTGCCTTTAAAGATTCACATTGCCATATATTACATCTCTCTCTACTAACTGGAGAAACTGAGCATTAGCCCATGATCACAGGTAAGTGGTTTTTTTAATTTAACAATGTTTCCAATACTGTATTATGGAAAGACTGTAATACTGTATGCTGTAAAAATTTTATTTTATAAAAATTTTATAAATTGAATATTAAGATATGATGTACAGCATGATGGCTATAGTTAACATTACCATATTGTATATTTGAAAGTTGCTAAGAGAGTAGATCTTAAAAGCTCTCATCTCAAGAAAAAACAATTTGTAACTGTGTGAGGTAATGGAAGTTAACTAAACTTGTAATCATTTTGCAGTATATACATATATCAAATCATTCATGTGGTACACCTTAAACTTATAGAGTATATATGTCAAGTATGTCTCAATAAAACTGGAAAGAAAAAAAAAAGAACTGTAGCTATGAAACCCAGCACCCTAGCTGCTTTTAATACTAAAAAACATTCAGTAAAACCAGAGCTCAAATATGAGATGAAAAGTGAGGTTCTAAGGTCTCAGAAGGTCATATGTAGAAAGAGCAGAAAGAGGGCACCACCAGTTAAACAGATTGGATCAAAGCTACCCAATCATCTCTGCTTGCTCCTGAAATCCCACTTAAATGAAGATAGAATAAAAATGAGTGGCAGAAAAGATGACAGCCAACAAGAGATGTCAAAAGCAAATTTGCGAGATGGAAAGTAAATGGACAAGTGATAAATGACAGGTTTCAGCTTTCTGAACTTTGTTAAATACTCAAAAAGGGAAGAGCCTAATAGCAAGCTGAATTCATATCCATAAAAGATCAGAAATTGGAAGCAGCAATCATCCCTGAAGCCAAGCCATGGGGTAGCAATGAATACAGAACACTGTTGGAAGCCTCTGTAAGCAGCAGTTAGTTATGTCCTCAGATCTCCTCTGCCAACTCCCTCCCTGACAAAGTCCCCTCTCCATCCTGGAAAAAGAGAAAGAGTTTATTTACCAACGAGAGAGGTTGCCCCAAAAAGGTTCTGAGGTCATGAAAACCAGACACAACTGAAGGTCAGGGTAAGACACCTTATTAAAAATTAGGAGATTGGGAAATAGTGGGCAGTGAGACTTCACGGCTCCCTTTCTCTCTTCAGCTCCCAGAACATTGACTCCTACACTTAAGGTGCTTTAAGCACAAGGAGGAGACTAGAAGACTCCTTTGTGGGGAAACCACCAGTCCAAGGGAAAAGAGCTGCAGATCCTGGCATTTTTAAGGTTTCTCAATTAAATGGAAGGGCTCCACATACACAGAGCTTTCTCCCAGCTTTTTAGTGCTTCATTCTTAAACATGAACATACAGCCAAGGATCAGCAGACATTTGAGGAAAGCTTCTCATGTGAAACTCAGACAAATGGGGTCAAACACTCAGAAAAAACAAAGACAATTTAGGGGAGAAGAATGAGGGGAACCACCTTCAAAGCAAGTATGACTTCCATCCTCAGAGAGCTAAAATAAGGTATTACAAACATGAAATAAGAAGACTCTACTATAAAAATGTATAGCCAAAAGACAAGAAACAGCTCTTGGAAATTAAAAACCCAAAAGCAGAAATGAGAATTCAACAGAAAAGTTGCTATATAAAATTGAAGAAATCTCCTCAAAATAGAACAAAAATATAAAAGGATGGAAAACAGAAGAAATTAAGGATGTCAATTTATGCCGAATGGACCTATAAATCCAATTCAATTCCAATAAAAATTACAGCAAGGTTTCTTGGTGGAATGTAACAAGCCAATTCTCAAATTCACATGGAAGATTAAAAGGATAAGAATAACTCTCCTCCTCACCACCCCCCCAAAAAAATATTAAGAATATGGAGAAGGGAACTTGCCCTATCTGATTTACTCTAAAGCCATGGTAAATAAAACAATTTAGTATTGGTTCAGAAATAGACCAACATGTAAGTGAAACAGAACAGAGCACCAGGAACCAAACCTTAGATATAAAGGAACTTGAAATATGACAGAGATGACATTTTAAATCAATAAGTGGCAACAGAATAGACAAGTGAATAACTAGTACAGGGACATTTGGTTATCCATTTGGAAAAAATAAAATTAGACCCTCCCTCATGCTCTATACAGAAAAATATTTTTTTCTTTATGACTTTAGATTATATAAGACATAAAAAGCACTATCAATAAAGGAAAAAACTGATACATTCAACTACATTAAAATTTTAAAGTGCACATCAAACACAATGTGGATTGTCACCATGTCTGCACAAAGAGGAAAAAGATGTTTGCCATGGAGATTTAAGTAACCAAGCAACCAAATATATTAAAAACTCTTATAAATCAGTAAGAATATACAAACAATCCAAAAGGAAAAGGGGAAAAAATATAAAATTGCAGTTCACAAAAGAAGAAACATGAATGGCCAATAAACATAACATGCTCCACGTCAGGGAAATAGAAATTTAAGCAAGAGCGAGAGACAATTTCACACACATCCTATTGCAAAAGAAATTAAATCTGGGGACTTCCCCAGTGGTCCAGTGGTAAAGAGTCTGCCTTCCAGCACAGGGGACCCAGGTTCCATCCCTGGTCGTGGAACTAAGATCCCACCTATGCCGCGGGGCAACTAAGCCCGAGCGCCACTACTGAGCCCACGCTCCTCAACTAGAGGGCCTGCGTGCGGCAAACTACAGAGCCCACGCTCTCTGGGGCCTGCGCGCAACTAGAGAGAGAAAAAAACCCGCATGCCACAACTAAAGAGAAGCCCGCGTGCCCCAACGAAAGATCCTGCATGCCGCAACTAAGACCCGATGCAGACAAAAATAAATTTAAATAGAAATTAAATCTGAAAAATACCAAGAGTTCAAGAGACTGCAAGGGAAGAGAAACTCTTCTCTCAAACTGATACAACCCCTTGGGAGAATAATTTAGCATATATTTTACCTCTTAATAATTGCATACACACTACATACATCCCACATAAGCAAAAATATTTGATGTTCAGGGAAGCATTGTCTGCAATAATTGAAACTTGGAAAGAACTTAAATCTCAATCAATCCAGTAATGGATAAACTAATTATGACATATGCATAGGATAAAATACTATAGATCAGTTAAATTGAATGAACCAGAGATAGTTTATTAACTTGGCTAAGTCTCAAAAACACAAGTGAGAAAGACAAGTTGGACAAAGACTCATACTGTGTGATACTGTATGTATATTTTAAAAATACACAAAATACTAAAAAAAATGATATATCGTCAATGTTTACAGACAGAAAATTAAACACCAACTTCAGAATGATGGTTATCTTTTGGCGGTGAGGTGGTAGTGGGACGGTGAAGTGATTCAGTCTTCAGTGATATAAAATTTGTTATGAATTCTTAAGCAAATATGACAAACACATGATCTAGATGGTAAGTGTTGGCTACATTAATGGTATTGGTTGGTTATATTGAGTATTAATTATATATTATATATTAATCCCTATTATTTTTTGTATGTTCAAATATTTATAATAGGTGTATGGTTTAATCAATGCATTCCATGTCTGGAGTACATTATAACATAAAAGGAAATTCCAAAAGAACTATAAAATACCTCATGCAGTTATACATCAAGATTAACTTGCCTGCTCCAAAATAAATTTTTTAAATTTTTGTCACAGAATTTATTTTCTCATCAAACCAAAGCTACCTGGATCCTTACAGTGAAGTGAGTGTGTGTGTGTGTGTGTGTGTGTGTGTGTGTGTGTGTAACAACTAAAATCACATTAAGGATAGAGGAAATTGAGTGAGTTTTTCTTTTTTCCACTAGAGGGAGGTGTGGAACTTACAATATTTTAAAATGGAGCTTGTTTTTGAACTGACATTTAACATCAAAGTAAACCACACTGTGCTCTTAGAAAATAAACTTGCTTTCTTTCCACACCTTCCAGAAACATAGCCCCAGAAGTATAATTCTTTATACTTACTCATATAAACACTATTTCTTGAACTCCAAAATATGGTTTCAAGTCTGAAGGATTAAAGTAGTTAGAAACATATCAGAGCTAAAGTACTCTCCCTTCCTAACTTATGAAATGTATCAATATAGATATAGTTACAACCTTAGTCTAGTACACGGTTATCTCTCTAAATCCCCAAAGCCAGCATAGTTCTACAATCAAAAATAGTGCTTACTACTGTAGAGTATAAACTAGTACTAACTTTATGTAATACCTATCACAAATTATAAATCCATAAACTTGAAGACCAAGCAATTATACTTCTAGGCATTTACACAGCTAAATCACATGTACAACAGCGCAAAGATATGGACAAGAATGTTAGTGAATCATTTTAAATTAAAGCAAAAAATTTTGAAGGAAATAAAATGTCTATCAATAAGGGATTTGTTAAATGTATTAGGAACTTCCACATGACAGAAAAGCTCGCAAACACTACAAGAACAGTGTAAGAATATCAAAAGATGGATGCCAAATATTACTGAGGCATATTTATGTAAATATAATAATATATGTTTATACACCCTTAGATGAGGAGTAGGACTGGAGCGGGCAGGTTTGCGGGGGAGGGGGGATTCCTTCACTTTGTGCTTTTAAATTTCTCTAAATTCGGGGCATTTTTACAATAAGAACAATATTATGTAATTTTATAAACTGAATATTAAGATATTTCCTGTTTGGAAACAACAGGCAGTACCAGTGCCAGACTCACTTTCTATGCCATTTGCTTACAAAGGGCACCAGCAGACAGTTTCCCAGGAAGCTACAAAGAAAAGCTCCTTGCTACCCCAGATCATTTAAGCAAAACTCTGAAATACTTCCTTTTCATGCAACTTACTCCAAGCTGTCCCTAGATCACGACTGTGCTTACCAGGTCAATCTCTGACATGTTGTACCCCAATCCCTAGCTGCTGTCTTATCATACAGCCAATGACTGATGCCCACACCTAGTCTGATACCTTCCTTTACCCCCTCGCCCCCTCACTCTTCCTCCTCCTTCTTCAGTCTGCGGTATTATTTCCAGTCTACATTTCCCACGCTCTTTTGCCATCACAAACTCTCCCACCCCTTGATCACTAGATATATAAACCAAATTTAGTCAGTGAATGAGGAAAGAGTCACTTTGTTCCCTGGCTTAGTTACAGAATTTTGGAAATAAAATAAATATGAAAAACATACATTCATCTTCTAAATGCTTTCAATCCTACTGATGAGTTATACATTGAAATGAACTATAAAAATGACAAAGGAAAGAGCATGATGGTTTACCGCTGCATGTCCCACACTGCCTACAATAGAAAAGCTCATGGCTAATAACCATCCTCAAAGTTCACATTGCTATTGCAGAAAACAGAGAAATAAATAAAAACAAAACAAATGTTCATTTTAAATAAAAATTTTAAATAAACAGAGATAAAAAATAACATTTTTTTCCAAGATCAATATAAACACATCATTCTAAAATTACCACGACTTTGCTTTGGTTTGAAATTTCAAATAATGCTAAAGACATGGAATTTTTATGTTTATCAAAAGAGGACAGGCATTTAAAAAATGAAAAACACTTTCTTAAAATGAGGTAACTCCATTAATATTCCAGAGAAGTACACCTCTATTCAGCGCTTCAATTACTGGGAAAGAAAGGAGACATGGCATAAAATTAAGATTTGCTTTTTATAGTGAGCCTGAATTCTAAAGCCCAGATGAGAGAAATATTATACCAGCTTTGTCTGTTAAAGATGGGGTTCCATGTAGGTTTATCTGAAACTTATTTTAAAAACTGAATTCCCTTAGAGAGCTACACAAAAGAACACTATGTGATACTAACACCTAATTATAGGATGGAAACCTGAACCCATCAACAGCCAATAGAGAGAGGAGAGAATTTCAATCTATCCCTCAAGTTGTTTAAAAAAAGACTTTTTTAAAATATAAAAGGTTTCTAAGCTTGCTTTATAAAAGGAAAAGCAGTTTTCTTTTGTTAAAATAAAAAGGACAAGAAATTGAGAGACAGTGTTCTGAACATTTTGGTTACAGAGTACAATAAAATCTATCTCACAGAAGGTGGTAGTAACTAAGGAGTATATTCCCCTATTCTTCCCACACATAATAATTAAAGATTGATACAGAATTTCAAATTCTCTTAATACTTTATAATATAAAGTCTGATGTAACCACATACATTTCATGTGAGATTTACAGGACTGACCAGGAAACTGTATCAAAATCACATCATTCACACATTTAAATACAGGTCTCTGCATCATATTCTATAAGTTTCGGGCTTCTGACTGGTAGCACTGGAAATTTCTGAGTATTTAAAAAAAAGGGGGGGGTTGGGACTTCCCTGGTGGCACAGCAGTTAAGAATCCACCTGCCAGTAAAGGGGACACGGGTTCGAGCCCTGGTCCAGGAAAATCCCACATGCCGTGGAGCAACTAAGCCCGTGTGCCACAACTACTGAGCCTGCGCTCTAGCGCCCACATGCCACAACTACTGAGCCCACGTGCTGCAACTACTGAAGGCCGCGTGCCTAGAGCCCATGCTCCACAACAAGAGAAGCCACAATGAGAAGCCCGCATGCCAGAACAAAGAGTAGCCCCCACTAGCCGCAACTAGAGAAAGCCCACGCACAGCAATGAAGACCCAACACAGCCAAAAAATAATAAATAAATAAATAATAAAAGGGTTATTTTCATTTACGTACGTGTACTTGTTTGTTCTAGGTAACCCTGAAGACAATTATCAACAACAGCTCAAATGTCCTCTGCTCTGTGGTGATCTCCCCAATCTCCCAGGCAATTAATTCATTTCTCTTTTATGATCCCATAGCATTTTGTTCAAAATGTTATTATATTACAATATATTTTCTCTCTTTACATGTCTCTCCATGTTGAGATATCTTTTAGGACAGAAATCATATCTTAATCAATTTTATATCTTCAGGACCCACAGTAGGAAGTCAGAAAGTACTTAGGGAATGAATAAATGAACAAGTGACTGAATGAATGAGAGAACTAACTATACAAATTACAAGCAGACTCTAAAAATAACAGGAGCTAAAAACAGAGCTATCATATGATCCTGCAATCCCACTCCTGGGCATATACCGGGAGAAAAACATGGTCCGAAAGGATTCATGCACCCCAGTGTTCATTGCAGCACTGTTTACAATAGCCAAGACATGGAAACAACCTAAATAAATGTCCATCGACAAAAGAATGGATAAGGAAGATGTGATACATATATACAATGGAATATTACTCAGCCATTAAAAAGAATGAAATAATGCCATTTGCAGCAACATGGATGGACCTACAGACTGTCATACTGAGTGAAGTAAGTCAGACAGAGAAAGAGAAATATCGTGTGTGATACCGCTTATGTGTGGAATTGTAAAAAAAAAAGATACAAATGAACTTATTTACAGAAGAGAGACAGACTCACAGACTTTGTTGTATACCTGAAACTAACACAACATTGTTAATCAACTATACTCCAATATAAAATTAAAAGTTAAAGAAGCAAATAAATAAATAAATGGGGTTACTAATAAAGCATAAGTTATTCATACTGTTAGACAAATTTGAAGTCATGGCCTTAGAGAGTTCAAGTCTACTAATAAAGAGTATAATTAGTTTTATATCATAAGAAAATCTGAAAATATATTTACCATTACCTCTGTTTAATTTATTTCCAGTGGTTGGTGCATGTATGACAAATAAAGCCTTTATAAAATCTCAAAAACAAATAAAATAACATAAAATAAAAAAATAAAAATACTAAGAGGTCTAAGGAGTGACTGTCTTTCCAAATTCCACAGAGGGAGAGACTGGGAAGAAAAGCATTGCCCAAGGATTGGGAAAGATATGATTTTGTTGGTATTCTGAACACTTACATATACAACAAATTCAGTATTTCCACTGTTTACTGCCAGCTTTCACTCTTAAAGAAATAAGGTGCTTTCTATTCTCTGCAGGTTTTGGGCTGCCTTCATCTCACAAAATTGTTCCTAACGCAAAGCAACTCTAAAATTTATTTTAGATGGATATTTTTCATTCTGTAAAGAATGCATATCTTTGACATCTATATAAAGACTATATTTCAATTTGTCATTTTGTGTAGAAAAAATGTTTGTCTTACCACAGAATAAGTAAGAGAAGAAATGATGGAAATTTATTTGAAATTTTAAATTAGTTGGTTAGTGAATGAACAGCTTTAATTTCTCCTACCTCTCCTTCAAAATAATTTACATATAATCTCCTGAAAGAATGCAAAGTGCACAGGAGTAAAAATCTGGAGACTTGTAGTCTTTCCCCACACTAATCACTCAGTCTATGATCTGAGTAAATCACAAATTGCCATCTGCTCATCTATAATGGGGATTAGATGTAATCAATGATTTTCAAATTGGACTACTCAAAGCCTGGGGGATTCTGTGGCTTTGCGGGGAAGAGGTTAAAAGAACATGATTAAGAATCTGTACTTCTTAAAAAGAGTTCAAAAAAAAATCACTATATTATATGATTTATAAGCATCCTCTAATATCCAAAATCTGATTATTCTATTTCTTTATGTTGTTAAAGACTGCTAACAGTCTCATATTTTAAATTGGAAAACTAAATGCCAAATGTATATGTGTCCTTTAAAAATCAAATAATTTATGCAGTAGAAGTCACCCAACTCTAATTCTAATAGTATCTTTTGGAAACAGTTGCCCACATTGTCATGTAACTACAAATGAAACACGGCCTTCCAGAGAGCAAAGACTAGGAATTATTTTTTCCTTGAGTAAGCGAGTCAATTATCACACTAATGTAATTTTTAATTTCATAAGCATTAAAAAGACATATGTATTATTATTTTTTAAATACCTGTACTATAAATTGTAACTCTCTTCTTTCTGCTTCCCATTGTTCTGCTTGTAATCTAAACTCCTCCAATGCTGTCTCCCTGATATGAGACTCCATCTCATTCTTCTCCTGATGTTTTTCCAGCGCTTCCTTTATGTGAATAAAATCTTGTTTTAGTATTAGATCAATAAAAGTTACCTTTCTTCCTTCATCCACAATTTAAATATACAAAGGGCTCTCCTTACCTATACAGACTGTTAAAACTCATTATAATTTATGTTAAAATCATTAATTAATAGAATAATTATATTTTGATCATCAGAATGTATATGTGAATAAGAAGCTATGGTTACCCATTTAATTTAAGCAACGTTTCATATATATATCTATATATTGATAGATATAAATAGATATAGATATTTAACCCAATTTTTCCAAAAAATTTAACTGCAGGGGATTGAACAAAATGCATCATATGATAGAGACAAAACAAAGTAGATTGTTTGGCATATATGTAATCTATATGTAAAGGAGATAATATGGAAAGCTCTAATTAGCTATAGAAAGACTATTTGGATTATCCCTGATAATTTATATATAAATCTGACAAAGAACACCATATTTACAAAAGGGGAGAAGGAGGAGTTTTGTGCAACAAATCAGTATAAGGAAACTCTAGAGTGTTAAAAATTTGAAAAGTCAAAAAAATTTATTTAAGGTTAAGACTATTAACTAATTTCTAGTTCTACAGATAAACAATATTTGCAAGAGGTTTTTCTTCTGGGGTTTTCTTAGTTGTACTACATTTACAAGATCTAATCTGGTTCAAAATCTTAGAAGTATGAAATGCAGGTTTCCCAAGAAGCCCAATTTTCTAAACTATAGGGTTTAAAACTAAGTCTGCATTAACACAAGGAGAAAGATTCTGTGGTTTATATGAGAGAGAGGGAAAGCCTCCTGTGTCCTTATAAACTGTAGCATGGTTCTGCATAATAAAGACTGCCTTCCCAACTTGCACTAATGGAAAGCCAACAGGAGGAGCCTTGAGGCTTTTTCCCCTTAGGGCAAAACAGTGACTCCTCTTCACCCCCAAAGGTCTCTGTGCAGATTAGTTCAAAGCCAATTGTATAAAATCAAAGCAAAGTTGTCCTACCAAATAGGTGATCAAGATCACATCAAGATCTATAAGAGATCTTGAGATGCAGGCTGATTGACTATAAGGAATGCTGCCACCATTACCTTCTTTCCCCATAGCTCTAGACATTTCATGTGGAGAAGTTTATACAAAGCAGTTCAGGGACTTGTAGTTCCAGGTTCCACCTAAACTCCCCCCATTCAAATACTAATGGAGCCCTTGTAGATGCCAGGCACTGTTCCAGGGTCTAGGAGTATTACAATAAAGAGAAGAGAAAACTGTGACTGTTGACATGCAGGAAATCAAAAGAAGATATGCTGACAATGTCAGGGAACCTTTGTGCTGAAACTTTTACATTTAACAAATGCTTTTGTAAAATTATTTTTAGTGAAGATTTATTTCCAATATTCTGAAAAGCCATTTACACCAGTGGTAAATGTAGAGCATTTTTATCATGTAATTTTGTAAATAAATTTATTTATTTATTTATTTTTGGCTGAGTTGGGTCTTTGTTGCTGCACACGGGCTCTCTCTAGTTGCAGTGAGTGGGGGCTACTCTTCGTTGTGGTGCGCAGGCTTCTCATTGCGGTGGCTTCTCTTATTGCGGAGCACGGGCTCTAGGCACATGGGCTTCAGTAGTTGTGGCTCACGGGCTCTAGAGTGCAGTCTCAGTAGTTGTGGCACGTGGGCTTAGTTGCTCCGCAGCATGTGGGATCTTCCTGGACCAGGGCTCGAATCTGTGTCCCCTGAATTGGCAGGCAGATTCTTGACCACTGCACCACCAGGGAAGCCCTATCATGTATTTTTAAATTTAAATTGGTACTTCCAAAAAGTGGCAAATACAGACAATTCAAAATCTATCTTTTAAGTGGGTGGCAACTTCAACATTAAACCATACTTTTACTTTAGAGACTAAAAAGGAACAAAAAATGGGAGAATAAATAGCTCACAATAATTTCAATAAAAGGTCATCAAATATTTATATACCGTGCCTATGTAGAATGTACTCTACACAGATAATGAAGTTTACAGCAGATACATAAAAATTTTTCTATATTTATTGCATATTCAGGTCAAAATCTGGGGCCTACATTTCTAAAATTACAAATTTTCATGTTGCTGGACCAAAAGGGTTGTGGGTTCTTATCTTCTTACAGTATGCCCATATAAGTGAGTTTTTTTCTTTTTTTGATCAGATATCTCAAACTGTTTTTCACAAAAGAAACAGTATATATATTAATATATTGCTAAACCATATAAAAAATAGACCTGCAAAAATGCCCCTAAAAAGGAAAGAAGAGAGGGAGAAAGGAAGGGAGTTAGGGGGGGTGGGGAAGAAATTAGATTTTCTTGCTTTCTGGTATTTTCCTTTCCAAAAATAACTTCAAATAATGTATAATACATATCAATGAATATTAAATATAGAAAAATTCCTTCATAAAATATTTTACCTGTACAGTTTTCTCTAGTCTGCTTTTTTCTTTCATAAGTAAATCATATTTTTGATTGCAGTTTTGAATTATATTGTCTCTTTCCTCCAAATCACATTCAAATCTTCTGCATTCTTCTTTCCATTTCTGCTGGGAAGTCTGGAATGCTTTCTCCATCTCACTTGCCTTTCCCTGAAGTTCTGCATTCTGAGCTATTAAAAATATAAAAGAATAATAGGTATATTTACAACCATAAATTAAAACGGTAGGAGTTCAGAAACCTAGGCATTGGAGCTGATTTCATTTACAGCATGATATTAAGACAAAACATTTAACCACTTCATGCCAGTGAACTCTTGAAAAGCTCCTGTCCCAAAACCAATCTATTCTACAATTTCTCAATCTCTTCTTCCCCTCCAGACAGAGGTGATTTTGCTGTGAAATGGTTATGACATATTCCTAGAGGCACGCCCAAGTTTAGATGCACCAGCTACAACTCAAATGCTTTTTCTCCTATTCAAGAAAATAAATCAAAAAAAATTTTAACTGACATATAATAGGGCTACTTTTAAAAAGACTTGATAGATTACAAATTTTGATTTTTGACTTGGCAACAAGTTAGTTGTGGCATATCTTACACTTGATACTGTCACAAAATTGAGGTTGGGAACCCTAGAACTATAGCTCTTTACTCCCCCAAAGTTAGGCTCGATTCACCTCTCATCCTAGTACTACCTCAACAATAACCATCACTTCCCAACTCACTATGGCTGCTCTTCTGTCTCAGCACCTAGAAAGAAGTGATGAAAGGCTTCCAGGTCTGGCTGCATCACCTACCACCTGATTAAACCTCCCTGACTCTTTAACCCTCAGTGGGAATAAAGTTGTTGTAAAGATAAAAATGAGGAAATATGTACAAACGTACTTGTTAAACAAACCAAAAAAAAAAGCCAGTTGGTAGTATTATTTTTAAATTATATTTGTGTTTTGAATGGATCGTATGTTCAAAATACAAAAGTTATTATCAAAGGTACAAAAAGTCTCCCTCCCATCCAGTTACTCTCTCTAAAAGACATTATTGTATGGTTTAGTATCCTGTATCGCAGGTAAAAAGTTTGAGGCCATTTTGATTCCTGTTCCTTTGCATCTGGCTTGTTTTTCTTCCCTTTCCTTTTCTTTTCTCCTTGAAAGCTTTAGGATCTTTTTTTGGTCTCTATTTTTCTGGAATTTCATAATGCTATGCCTTCACATGGGTCTATTTTTTTCCACTATGGTGAATATTCTGTGGACTTTTTCAATCTGGCAACTCATATCCTTCAGCTCTGAGATTTTTTTTAAGTAATTTCATTGATCATTTATCCCTCTCTGTTTTCTCTCTTATCTCTTTCTTTCAATATTACCTATTATTCAGATTGGCCCTCAAAGTTTCTTGCCTTTTCTCTCCTATTTTTCCACCTTTGTCTTTTTTACTCTAATTTTGGGATATTTCTTCCAGCTTCATCTTCCAATGCTTCTACTGATATTTTTCATTTCTGATTTCACATTTTTAATTTCTAAGAGCTTTCTTTTTTTTATACCACCTGGTTCTTGCATCATGGATGGAATATATTCTTTTTCAGCTCTGAGGATATTAATAATGCTTATTTGTTAAATCTTCTCATTGCAGAGTTTCTGATTCTTCCAAATTATTTTTTTCTCTCCATTTTAGAGGCTTTCCACAAGTATCTGCTAATTCTTGGCTGCCTGCTCCCAATTAAGTGTAACTATAAGGGTGACAACACCTTTTATACATCCACATAACCACTACCTAGATTCTGCGCTTCAGGATGAAACTTGATAACTGTGGTCTGATAAAAGTAGGCCATTTATTAGGAAATCCCCAACATCAATATCATTAGGTTTTTCCTCTTGGCTTGGTCAGATGACCCATGGAAGAGTTTTCCAAGCTCCCACATGAAGTGTAGAAATCTCAGTGCTAGCTTTTGGGAAAGCCAATAGAAAAAAGGAAGCTGGAAGGAATAGTTCCTCAATATTTAACATTGAGTATGTTATCTTCCTGTTTTTGCTAGTCTGGAGACCCTGTATTTTATCATCTCCAGATATTAAGCCCCCCGAATTACACTAGGAAGTGGGAGCAATCCCAGAATATCATACTCTTGGGAAGGGGATCTAAGAACCTAAGTGCCTCTAGAGCAAACAGATTTCATCTAACCCTCTTTATCTTACTTCTGCTATTCCAATTCCTAATTCCAAAGGTAGCTGGTGCTTCCCGTTCATAAGCCTTTGATCATCTAACAAGTTGTGTGCCAGCTTTCCCAACCCCTGGCTTAGGATTCTGACGTCTCAGGTCTGCTAAGTCAGTTGTCCCTCATCCATTCATTTTCCAGCTTCCAAACTTTTCTCTCTTATCTTGTCTCCTCTCTCAATCATTATGAGATTATCTCTTTTAATATCCCATAACTCCATCAGGTTGTTTTTTATTCTACCCTCAATATTTTATCATTTATCTAAAGTTTAAAGTATTGTAAAATGAACACCTGTAAACCCCAGACTAGACTCTATGATTGTTAACATTTTGCCATACGTATTTTCTTTACCACACATTCATCCATCTATCCATGCATCCACTCATTTTTTTCATCCATCAGACCATACTTTTTTATGCATTTCAAAACAAGTTGCAAATAAAAGTACATTTCACTGCTGAATAATTAAGCATTCATATCAATAATATAGAATTCAATTTTTTTGCAGGTAAAATTTACATATAGTGAAATGGACAAATCTTAAGTGCTCCATTCAAAGAGACTTGACAAATGCATACACTCATGTAACCAAAACCCCTATCAAAATACAGAAAATTTCCTTCAATCGGAAAAGTTTCCCCCTACTTTTCCTAGTCAGTCCTCACTGCCAACCCATCCTAGAGGTAACCGCTGTTCTGATTTTTTTTTCACCAACGACTAGTTTTTTCTGTCCTAGAATTTCATATAATGGAATCATACAGGAAGTCCTCTTCTGTGTAAAGTTTCACTCAGCATAATGTTTTTGAGATTCACTCATGTTATCGAATGTATCAGTAGTTGGTTCATTTTTATTGCTTAGTAATATTTCATTGAATGAATATACAAAAATTGTTTCTTCATTCTTCTGTCAATGGACATTTGGGGTTTTTCTCCAATTTGGGGCTGTTATGAATAGAGCTGCTATGAAATTCTTATACAAGTCTTTTGTGGACAAATGTTTCTCAGAGGAACTACCAAAGAGTGAAACTTCTGGGTCACTGGATAAATATATGTTTATTTTAAAAGAAATTGCCAAGTTTTTTTCCAAAGTAGTTGTACCATTTCACTTTCTCACTAACAAAGTATAAGAGTTCCAGTTCCTCTACATCCTAACTAACATTTGGTATTGACAGTCATTTCAATGAGAGCCATAGGATGGGTATGCAGTGACAGTCACTGTGGTTTTAGTTTGCATTTCTCTGATGACAAATGAGGGTAAGCATTTTTCATGTGATTAATGGCCATTCTTCTATCTTCCTCTGTAAAGTGTCTTGAAACCATTTGACTATGGGCAAGTAACTTCCCATCTTCCCTGGACTTCAACTTCCTCATAATTAAATAAAAGTCATTAACTTGTACATCTAGTGCCTTTCAAGTCTTATAATCCTAAGTTCCAGATAGTAGTTTAGTAATTAAATGCCAAAGGTAATCAGAAGTATTTTTGACCAATGGCCAGGCCAAGACTAGGGATCGTAACCTTTATAATATTATAACTTGACATTCGCTTGGCCCCATGCAGTTAACAAAGCACTTTTATTTTCTCATTTCATCCTTAAAACAACCTAGGTTCAAGCATCAGTAAGTGGCAGAATCAGGACCTAAATCTAAATCTTCAGAATTCACGTTCAGTGTTCTCTTCATTAAAACCTGCTGAGTACAAGAATGTTCAGGGCAACATTATTCTTAATAAACAAAAACCAGACACTACCCACTACCAATAGAAATGGATGAATATAAGTGTGGTATGTTCACACTATATAATACTAAACATCAATATGAAGTTCATATGACAATAGGAATGAACTCACAAGCACAATGTTGAAGAAAAGAAGCCAGATACAAAAGAGTACATACTATATGATTCCTTTCATATAAAGTACAAAAAAGAGGCAAAATTAATTATTGCTATTAAAAATCAGGATAGCAGTTATCTATGTGGAGGACTTCTGGTAATTTTCCATTTCATGACCCGGGTGCTGGTTATATAAGTCATACACTTATCTAGGCACACTTCTTTATATATATTATACTCTGTGGTTCCTAAACCTAGCTAATCAACAAATCACCTGCAGTGCTTCTTGAACATACAGATTTTCTCAAGCTAGAGATTCTGTTTCAGATTACATGTGATAGGAGGCCTATGAATTTTTTTTAAATCTCTATGTGATTCTGCTGATTATTCATGGAACAAGTGCTCTAAAAAGTGATTAACAGAATTTTGAACCCATTTTTCTATACTGGTACAAAAAAAATAATGTAAGGTAAAGTAAATGAATGTTCACACAATTGCCAGAAGACATACACACACAGCAAAGTCTGTCCATCAAAGGTCAGTCAAAGAAATCAAAACCCTACCTCTGATCCTATATAGAATGCATACACAACAGGGAGCAATGATATACAATGATGTTACAACCCCAAACATGGAAAGAAATTGAAATAGTTTTACCACAGAGTTTTTCTTGGATCCTATGTGCCTCAGTTAATCTTTCTTCAGCAGCCCGCCTTCCGAGTCCAGCTTCCTTTCTAGCAACAGCCAGGTCATATTCCAGACTTTGTCGCAATGCCTCTCCTTTTTCAACCTCGGATCGTAGCTTGGCAATCTGGCTCTCATAGCTTGCCAGCTAAAAACAGACTTCTGATATCATGAACCAATATAAAAATGTCTCCAAGATTATGAGATCATGCACCCAAACACTTAAATTTCTTAGAGAAATTTGTTTCTATAATATTTATAAGACAAGAATTTACACGTTTATACTTTCTAAAAGACTGGAAAAGAAGCACTAGCCTTACTCACCAAATAACATTCATTAATTTTCTTATTTTAGAGAATCCACTAGAGAAAAAATTTTTTTTAATTCTTATATGCACCTCTTATTAAAAGTAAAGAGAAATCACAGGTTTTAATCAGAAAAAGTCATACCTAAGAAGTGAAAAAAATGCATGACATATAGTACATATAGTAAGAACTTAAAAATTCATTCTCCCCTCTCCTCCTAATTGATATCAAGAAGCAAATGGTGGACTTCCCTGGTGGTCCAGTGGTTAAGACTCTGCACTCCCAATGCAGGGGGCGCAGGTTCGAACCCTGGTCAGGGAGCTAAGGTCCCACATGCCACACAGTGCGGCCAAAAAAATAAATAAAAATAAAAATAAAATAAAATAAAATGCCTTAAAAAAAGCAGCAAATAGTATCAAAATTTGGTAAATATTGTCTATATTATTTCTCTGGATTATGACATTACTCATAGAGCATAAAGTAATAAAAGTGCCTGTTTAACAGGGATTTTAATGAACGAATATCTAATTTATCTACTATTTAGATGACTAGATAGTTAATAACTAGATTTAATTTATCTAATATCCCTCCATGAAGTAGTGTGACAGGAGACAGGTCAGAGAGTTAGAACCAGATGATTTATAAAGTCCCTTCCCACTCTGAAATTCTATGATCTAATCAATGATTCAGTAAATGATATTAAATACTTGCTACATGTCAAGTACAGTGAAAGATATAAAAACAAACATTATAGAGCCCCTGATCTCAAGTAATGAAATGCTATAGAAAGTCATAAGGGATTAGTTTTACGAAAGAGGTAAAAATGTTATGATAGTTCAAAGAAAAGCAAAATTACTTATTGCTGGAGGGAGAGAAAGAAATGATGGATGAGAGAGAATGCTAGGAAGGTATCATATGGGAAAGCATCAAGCTACTGTATCAGGCTAGAAATAGATGGTCCAATTACCAAATAAGAAAAGACAAAAAGGATTTCTAAAGGGCAACATTAGAAATTACCATAAGTAGCAGCTAATATGTAGAGTGCAGCAGGAGTTACACTCTTTTTAACATATAAAAAAAAAAAATTTCCATTTTTAAAAATGTTAGAAAAGTAAATGTCTTCAGCACACTTATACTCACAAAATAAGAATTTACAAATATCTTTTAATCAGCTAATGGAAAAAAACATAAAACCTTTATTACATCTTCAAGATAACTCCGTTTATTTCAGAATCACGCCATCCCTCCCTGCCCAGGAATAAAGTTGCTAACATTTGGGCATTCCCAGCTCTGCCAGTCATTTACCTGTATGCCCTCAGACACCACCACCACCCCCATCCTTCTCCAGCTCTACTCCATATTCTAGGAACTACATGTGCCAGACTTCCCTGCCCACTGGCTTCTTGGGAGTTTGGATCAATGAGAGGCACTTCTGGTACACGTGAGGACAGGAAAGGAGAAGCCAGGGTATTTGTCCCTCTCTAGATCTACCCTGAGCAGCATCTGTCTTCCTTGTGGCTGCAAATCCTTCTGGATGGCTAGCTTTTTTCAACCTTAGGAATGGAAGCAACTTCCTAATGTTGCTACCCTCTGGGTTGCCTTAACATCCCCTATTTGTCTTTTTACCTCTTTTCGTACTTGTGTAATCAATTCCATTTGGACACCAAATGATATTACTCTTGGTATCAGAAATAGCCTCAAGATGGGTTTCTGATATTTTGTGGTAAACCTATATGAGCTTAAATACAATGAAGACCTTTTTGCAGGTAGAGATGGGATACTTTTGCAGTGATCCATGGCCTCCAGTGGGAGCACAATTATTTAAATTATCATGTGCAATTGTTTAAAATAAAGTGCCAGTTGAGTTCAAGCCTTTGGGAAATGAAGTAGCAACTGCACTTGACCAACACGGCAGTTTTGTTTACTACAAGACCCATGGCATGGGAAGGCTAAATCTAACTAAGCTAGAAAATTTACAAAAATGAAAAGGTAATCCCAGGGCTCTAGAATCTCAGCTCAAGACAGTCAGAAAGCCAGAGAGTTTCTACGTTGACTTTAAAGAACCTCTTATTTCTCATAGCCCCATGGCAGACAAGGCTAAAGACCAGATGGAAAATCTAATTATGGGGAACGCAGAATTAAAATACAAGTTGAATAAAGAGCCTCACCAAGTTTCTAACGTTAAGATGGTATATATCAGCTGGGCGTTAAGTAGAAAGGAAGGAGATGGATGAGGACTTTTGGAATTAGACAATCCTGAAAACTGTAAACTTCCAATCTCCTCTAAACACCCCTTCTCCCAACAACAGCAGCCTCTTCTCCCTGTCTGAGGTACTTGACCTTCCCTTGTTTAAAGAATTAGCGAGGACCACAACTGAAATAGCTGTCTTGCAACAGGATTCGCAAGACCCACCTTCACCTCTTTGTCGCCATCGATAGACCCAGACCTCAGTAAGCCACAGGGGGAGAAAAGCAGTCTTCTCTGGGAGAAGATAGCTTCTATAGCTAAAGGACTGCAAAATCTTGCTAATCTTGTAATAGAAGGAACCCACAGAACATATATAGGCTTGATTTGGATTTAATAAGCTAGCTGTAACAGTTTGCTTGGAATGGATGACTGTAAATTGAATTCAACATCAGCCTGCATCACTTAATAAAGTCAAAATGCCAGTACTTTCCTGATATAATATGCAGACTTAAGAAGATGGGAGTGGGGGCTTCCCTGGTGGTCCAGTGGCTAAGACTCTACGCTCCCAATGCAAGGGGCCTGGGTTCGATCCCTGATCAGGGAACTAGATCGCACATGCTGCAACTAAAAGAGCCCGCATGCTGCAACTAAAGATCCCGCATGGGGGCCTCCCTGGTGGCGCAGTGGTTAAGAATCCGCCTGCCAATGCAGGGGACACGGGTTCGAGCCCTGGCCCAGGAAGATCCCACATGCCGCGGAGCAACTAAGCCCGTGCGCCACAACTACTGAGCCCACGTGCCACAACTACTGAAGCCTGCGTGCCTAGAGCCCGGCTCCACAGCAAGAGAAGCCGTGACAATGAGAAGCCCACGCACCGCAACGAAGAGTAGCCCCCGCTCACTGCATCTAGCGAAAGCCCGCGCACAGCAACTAAGACCCAACACAGCCAAAAATAAAAATTAATTAATTAATTAATTAATTTTTTAAAAAAAATATCCCGCATACCTCAACGAAGATCCAGCACGCGGCCATGAAGATCCTGTGTGCCGCAATTAAGACCCGGCGCAGCCAAATAAATAAATAAATATTTTAGAAATAAAATAAAATAAAATAAAAGAAGATGGGAGTGCTTTTATTATGAGCAAACCAAAACCTCCCCTTTCCCCAACTGCATCCTCTTTGAGAGCCCAAAGGACATTATTTTCCTAATTAAAGTGCTCTAAAATACACTGGCCAGCAAAAGCACCCTTAGAAAGCTCTAGCGGCTAACCTCTATATACCAGAGATAATAGTAGACGGTGAAGATAATGGTGGGATATGTCATAATTGAGATGGACTCGCCGATCTCAATCAAAATGGTGAAATTCCAGAGCAGCAAAGGCCAGGTGGTAGCAATTAACCAGTAGAGACAGGGTGAGCACAGTTGCTATAATGGACCGGGGGAGCACAACAGTAATCATAGCAGTTGACCTCCAGGTATGTGTGGTGGTATCTAATTGAGCCTCGTGTACCCAGGAATTAAAGAGATGGGCAACCTTCTAAAGCAGTGCTATGCAGTAGATATATAATGCAAGAAATTTTAAATTTTGTGTAATTTTAAATTTTCTAGTAGCAATATTTTGAAAAGTAAAAATAAATATGTGAAACTAATTTTAATATTTTATTTAACCCAATATGTCCAAGATTATCATTATTTCAACATAAAATCAACATGAAAAATTATTAGTGAGCTATTTTACTTTTTTTAGATATTTTACACCTTTTTGTACCAAGTTTTTGAAATCCAGCGTGTATTTGTAGCACATCTTAATTCAGACTAGTCACATTTCAAGTGCTCAAAAGACACATGTGGCTAATGGCCACCATATTGGAGAAGCGATTCTAAAGCATTATTTGATCTAAACAACAACAACAAAAACTAACAAAACCAAACCAACAGAAAAACTCCAAGTCTGGTAAGCAGAATCCTTACTTAAGTCTCTAACATATGAAGTCATACCCTCCCATCAGTTCCCAGACTCCCTGACTCCTTGAGGCACCGCCACAAGTATATACTGTGAACTTCCCCCGAGCCTTTCCCAATGCGCAAGGTACAAGCTCTGAACTGGAGACTAGCATTTACTGTATCTCGCACACACAGATCCAGGAAATAAAGGATGGAAGTGGGAGTGGCCTCTCTCTATTAACATAGCCTCTAATAACCTTACCATCTACCAACCCACTCACCGGGTTCCTCCCAACCCACCTAAACATGCAACTTTGGGCTTTGATATTTTAGAAGAGATCTTAATTTACAAAGGGTGAATACTTCCACCAGGTGACACAAAAATGATCCACTTTGATACATACTGCAACATGGATTAACTTTGGAAACATTATGCCAAATGAAACAAAACAAACACAAAAGGACAAATATTCTACGGTGCCACTTATATAAGGTATCTATCTAGAATATGCAAAGGCATAGAAATATAAAGTAGATTAGAGGTGAGCAGGGGTGGGGTGGGGGAAGAGGGAAGGAGGATGGGGGAGTTTTTGCTTAACAGGTACAGTTTCTGTTTGGGATGATAAAAATTTTTGAAAATAGATACTGGCGATGGTTGCACAGTGCTGTGAATATAAATATAACTGAATTGTACACTTAAAATGGTTAAAATTGTAAACGTTATATATTTTTACCGCAGTAAAAGAAATTTTTTTTAAATCCATTATATCAGAAGCTGAGACTACCTCTAGGCTAGTTTTGGGCTCCTTGTACCAGTGAAACAAAAGGCAAAGAAAGATGATGTTACCAGAGTCCTGATTACCAAGACTGGCTGGGGTGACTGATCCTGATTACCAAGGGGATAGTGAGGCAGAGGAGACCATGGAAACCTGCGGATTCAACGGTATGATTGTCAGTATATCCATATCTACAGAGATCCAATAGAGGTGGCACCATTAAGGAATCAAACTTTTCAAGAATGAAATGCGGTCACTCCACCAAGGAAAATGCTGGCAGAGGGTAAGGGGAACAAGGAATCAGTTGTGACAGAAATGAAGTGAAAAATATCAGCTTATAACCCTAGGACCAGTTCTAAGAATAAGAACTGCAGCAGCTCTGCGTATCTGTTATATGTATGTATTAGTGATTTTTTTCTTTGCTCCTCATCTCTGGCATTATATGAAGAATGTTGGTACTATTGGTCTCAATTTAATTCATGAGACACAAAATTGTAAGATTCTGATGGTGAGGATATATATCATCCGTGAGATAGAAACAATGGACTAATAAGCCTTTGTGTCTCCCATTGTGGAGTGGGTGACAGCATATCTGTATAGAGGATATTTGCGTTGCCTTGCAAGATTACGCAGGAACAAGATATTATTGCATGGGAGTTACACATGAGCAGAAGAGTGATAATGAATGCTGAAGAGCATAAAGTGTGGACTGTCAATCATTTGTCCATTTGATCCATTTCTCAACTCCCTTCTTTTGCTCTACTCTATTATATCATAGGAACTGTAATCCCCATGCTCCATTGTTAAATGGCTCTACTTCCGGCAGTGTCTCTGGCAGTAGCTGCATCTCTTTCCAGGTTCCAGCTGCCTATCCTTCATTCCAACATCCCAACCTGACTGAACAGCCCCTACCATGGTTCTCCCTCCCACCAGACAGCTCCAACTTCTGGACTCTGGTAACATCAACTCCTCCCATTGGTCCTCTGGCCTAGAGGTGATGGTGGCTTCCTGATGTAACTAATCTCTAGGTGGCCTCATCATTCCCTGTTTGAATTCCTATGTCTTTCATCACCTGTACAACCAATTCAATCTATTAATGTCCCTCTTTTAGCCTGACTGGGCCTTATTTGATTTCCAGAGCTACCCACAGAGCTGTGAAAAACATATCCTCTAGCTGTGAAATACAACCATGAGGTTGTTTTCTCATTTAAGGTTCAACATATGCACTACAACATGCAAAAGCAACAAAATGGTATCTCCCTCCTTTTCAAAACAAGTCTTCATTCTTTTAGGCCTTATGCTCAACCAGTTGTCTTAGAACCTCCTCTCTGTGTCATCCTCCATGTCTTCCCTGATGCCCTCCTACAGCATGTCTCAGCCTCTAAAAGATCTTTCACCATTTTTACTCCATGACCCTCTTTGGCAATCTGGCAAAGCCTTTTCAAAATAATGTAATTACATGCATAAAATAAAATACACAAGATAACAAAAAGAATCAAAGTATAAAAATAAATATATGATATAACAACCAATTTGTGATGCTGTAATCTATGTTACTTCTTTAATAACACATTAAATAACAAGTTCTACTCACAAGTCTAATAACCATTTCAAAGTAATGACAAGTATAAACAATATTTCAATATATTTGCAGTAACTGAAGTATGGTATGTGTCTGCAATTTCTATTGGTGATAAATTCAAAAGTACTGCTAATCCTACTATAGCTTGCTGTTAAAAGGACGACTGGCTGGGCCAAGCCCTTCATAACGGAAGGAAATACTTAACATGAGTTAGAGGTTAATAAAAATAAAAATATAATTTCTCCCCATCCAACTACATGGATTCCTTGATTTCTCAGTTTGTAAGGACACTTGCTTAAGAACCCTACTCCTAAGAAATCTGGCAGGATCAAACATCTTTAGGTCTTGAACCCTAGAAAGCCTACTGCTTCGTCCTAGGTATCCAGTAACTTTTAGCTAGAGAAAGTTACATTGCTTTTATTCTCTCCCACCCTCATTGCTCTAGAAGATTTTCTTGCTCTATCATCACTATCGGGGCCAATGAGATATCTGAATAGCTTCATGATCTCTTGTCCTGCTTTGCACATCTGTATTATTGTGCTCAAATAATTTTAATAACCACTGCAACAGTGAAAACCTTGTGGCATTTTCCCATCTCAATCACCCACATTAGTACAACTTAGTTTCATTCGGAAGCTGTGAGTCTATAAGAAACTGCTCTCCCCCATACCCTCTTCCCACTAATAAATCTTCTCAACAGTAACCAATTATTTCCATACCTAGGAAAGAAAACTGGGGCTCAGAAAAATTACATAAGTTGTCCAAGAATCCACAATAATGAAATTCCTAGAGAAGTCATTTTAAAGATTTTTATTATTTTTTATTTGGTATAACTGACATATTAGTTTCATGTGTACAATATAATGATTTAATATTTATATATATTGCAAAATGATCACCACATGATTCTAGTTAACATTCGTCACCATACCTAGTTATAATTTTTTTCTTGTGATGAGAACTTTTAAGATCTACTATCTTAGCAACTTTCAAAAATGCAATACAGTACATTATTAACTATAGTTGTCATGCTGTATATTACATCCCCAGGACTTAAAGTTTGTACCTTTTGACCCCCTTCACCCATTTCACCTACCTCCACCCACCCCCTGCCTCTGACAACCACCAATTTATTCTCTGAATCTGAGAGCTTGGGGTTTCCTTTAATTTTTAAATTCCACCTATAAATGATACCATACAGTATTTGTCTTTTTTTTTAACATCTTTATTGGAGTATAATTGCTTTACAATGTTGTGTTAGTTTCTGCTGTATAACAAAGTAAATCAGCTACATATAAATTTATCCCCATTTCTCCTCCCTCTTGCGTCTCCCTCCCACCCTCCCTAACCCACCCCTCTAGGTGGTCACAAATCACGGAGCTAATCTCCCTGTGCCATGCGGCTGCTTCCAACTAGCTATCTATTTTACATTTGGTAGTGTATATATGTCCATGCAACTCTCTCACTTCATCCCAGCTTAACCTTCCCCCTCCCCATGTCCTCAAGTCCATTCTCTACATCTGCGCCTTTATTCCTGTCCTGTCCCTAGGCTCTTCACAACCACTTTTTGTTTTTTTTTTAGATTCCATATATATGTGTTAGCATACGGTATTTGTTTTTCTCTTTCTGACTTACTTCACTCTGTATGACAGTCTCTATGCCCATCCACCTCATTGCAAATAACTCAATGTTGTTTCTTTTTATGGCTCAGTAATATTCCATTGTATATATGTACCACATCTGCTTTATCCTTTCATCTGTTGATGGACACTTAGGTTGCTTCCATGTCCTGGCTATTGTAAATAGTGCTGCAATGAACACTGGGATACATGACTCTTTTTGAATTATGGTTTTCTCAGGGTATATGCCCAGTAGTGGGATTGCTGGGTCGTATGGTAGTTCTGTTTTTAGTTTTTTAAGGAACCTCCATACTGTTCTCCATAGTGGCTGTATCAGTTTACATTCCCACCAACAGTGCAAGAGGGTTCCCCTTTCTCCACACCCTCTCCAGCATATACCCTTTGTAGATTTTTTGATGATGGCTCTTCTGACCAGTGTGAGGTGATATCTCATTGCACTTTTTTTTTCACTGTACTTTCGATTTGCATTTCTCAAATGATTAGTGATGTTGAGCATCCTTTCATGTGTTTGTTGGCAATCTGTACATCTTCTTTGGAGAAATGTCTATTTGGGTCTTCTGCCCATTTTTGGATTGGGTTCTTTGTTTTATTAATATTGAGCTGCATGAGCTGCTTGTATATTTTGG
Organism: Balaenoptera physalus; assembly: GCF_965194825.1. Lineage (NCBI taxonomy): Eukaryota > Metazoa > Chordata > Mammalia > Artiodactyla > Balaenopteridae > Balaenoptera > Balaenoptera physalus. Next base: position 65,094,799 of record NC_138886.1, on the reverse strand, counting down.
AGAATAATCCTTTGTCAGTTGCTTCATTTGCAAATATTTTCTCCCATTCTGAGGACTGTTCTTTTCATCTTGTTTAGTTTCCTTTGCTGTGCAAAAGCTTTTAAGTTTCGTTAGGTCCCATTTGTTTCTTTTTGTTTTTATTTCCATTTCTCTAGGAGCTGGGTCAAAAAGGATCTTGCTGTGATTTATGTCATAGAGTGTTCTGCCTATGTTTTCCTCTAAGAGTTTTATAGTGTCTGGCCTTACATTTAGGTCTTTAATCCATTTTGAGTTTATTTTTGTGTATGGTGTTAGGGAGTGTTCTAATTTCATTCTTTTACATGTAGCTGTCCAGTTTTCCCAGCACCACTTATCAAAGAGGCTGTCTATTCTCCATTGTATATTCTTGTCTCATTTATCAAAGATAAGGTAACCATATGTGCATGGGTTTATCTCTGGGCTTTCTATCCTGTTTCATTGGTCTATATTTCTGTTTTTCTGCCAGTACCATACTGTCTTGATTACTGCAGCTTTGTAATATAGTCTGAAGTCAGGGAGCCTGATTCCTCCAGCTCTGTTTTTATTTCTCAAGATTGCTTTGGCTATTCGGGGTCTTTTGTGTTTCCATACAAACTGTGAAATTTTTTGTTCTAGTTCTGTGAAAAATGCCATTGGTAGTTTGATAGGGATTGCACTGGAACTAAAGATTGCTTTGGGTAGTATAGTCATTTTCACAATGTTGATTCTTCCAATCCAAGAACATGGTATATCTCTCTATCTGTTTGTATCATGTTTAATTTCTTTCATCAGTGTCTTACAGTTTTCTGCATACAGGTCTTTTGTCTCCTTAGGTAGGTTTATTCCTACGTATTCTATTCTTTTTGTTGCAATGGTAAATGGGAGTGTTTCCTTAATTTCTCTTTCAGATTTTTCATCATTAGTGTATAGGAATGAAAGAGATTTCTGTGTATTAATTTTGTATCCTGCTACTTTACCAAATTCATTGATTAGCTCTAGTAGTTTTCTGGTAGCATCTTTAGGATTTTCTATGTATAGTATCATGTCATCTGCAAATAGTGACAGCTTTACTTCTTCTTTTCCAATTTGGATTCCTTTTATTTCTTTTTCTTCTCTGACTGCTGTGGCTAAACTTCCAAAACTATATTGAATAATAGTGGTGAGAGTGGGCAACCTTGTCTCGTTCCTGATCTTAGTGGAAATGGTTTCAGTTTTTCACCACTGAGAACGATGCTAGCTATGGGTTTGTCATATATGGCCTGTATTATGTTGAGGTAAGTTCCCTCTATGCTTACTTTCTGGAGGGTTTTTATCATAAATGGGTGTTGAATTTTGTAGAAAGCTTTTTCTGTGTCTATTGAGATGATCATATGGTTTTTATCCTCAGTTTGTTAATATGATGTATCACATTGATTGCTTTGCATATATTGAAGAATCCTTACATTCCTGGGATAAACCCCACTTGATCATGGTGTATGATCCCTTTAATGTGCTGCTGAATTCTGTCTGTTGAGGATTTTTGCATCTATGTTCATCAGTGATACTGGTGTGTAGTTTTCTTTTTTTGTGACATCTTTGTCTGGTTTTGGTATCAGGGTGATGGTGGCCTTGCAGAATGAGTTTGGGAGTGTTCCTCCCTCTGCTATATTTTGGAAGAGTTTGAGAAGAATAGGTGTTAGCACTTCTCTCAATGTTTGAAAGAATTCACCTGTGAAGCCATCTGGTCCTGGACTCCTGTTTGTTGGATAATTTTTAATCACAGTTTCAATTTCAGAGCTTGTGATTGGTCTGTTTATATTTTCTATTTCTTCCTGGTTCAGTCTCGGAACATTGTGCTTTTCCAAGAATTTGTCCATTTCTTCCAGGTTGTCCATTTTATTGGCATATAGTTGCTTGTAGTAATCTCTCATGATCCTTTGTATTTCTGCAGTGTCAGTTGTTACTTCTTTTTCATTTCTAATTCTATTGATTTGAGCCTTCTCCCTTTTTTTCTTGATGAGTCTGGCTAATGGTTTAATCAATTATGCTTATCTTCTCAAAGAACCAGGTTTTAGTTTAATTGATCTTTGCTATCATTTCCTTCATTTCTTTTTCAGTTATTTCAGATCTGATTTTTATGATTTCCTTCCTTCCGCTAACTTTGGGGGTTTTTTTTGTTCTTCTTTCTCTAATTGCTTTAGGTGTAAGGTTAGGTTGTTTATTTGAGGTTTTTCTTGTTTCTTGAGGTAGGATCGTATTGCTATAAACTTCCCTCTTAGACCTGCTTTTGCTGCATCCCGTAGGTTTTGGGTCGTGGTGTTTTCATTGTCATTTGTTCCTAGGTATTTTTTGATTTCGTGTTTGATTTCTTCAGTGATCTCTTGGTTATTTAGTAGCGTATTGTTTAGCCTCCATGTGTTTGTATGTCTCACAGTTTTTTTTTTCCTGTAATTGATATGTAGTCTCATAGCGTTGTGGTCAGAAAAGATACTTGATACGATTTCAATTTTCTTAAATTTACCAAGGCTTGATTTCTGACCCAAGATATGATCTATCCTGGAGAATGTTCCATGAGCACTTGAGAAGAAAGTGTATTCTGTTGTTTTTGGATGGAATGTCCTATAAATATCAATTAAGTCCATCTTGTGTAATGTGTCATTTAAAGCTTGTGTTTCCTTATTTATTTTCATTTTGGATGATCTGTCCATTGGTGAAAGTGGGGTGTTAAAGTCCCCTACTATGACTGTGTTACTCTCGATTTCCCCTTTTATGACTGTTAGCATTTGCCTTATGTATTGAGACGCTCCTATGTTGGGTGCATAAATATTTACAATTGTTATACCTTCTTCTTGGATTGCTCCCTTGATCACTATGTAGTGTCCTTCATTGTCTCTTATAATAGTCTTTATTTTAAAGTCTATTTTGTCTGATATGAGAACTGCTACTCAAGCTTTCTTTTGATTTCCATTTGCATGGAATATCTTTTCCTATCGCCTCACTTTCAGTCTGTATGTGTCCCTAGGTCTGAAGTGGGTCTCTTGTAGACAGCATATGTACGGGTCTTGTTTTTGTACCCATTCAGCCAGTCTATGTCTTTTGGTTGGTGCATTTAATCCATTTACATTTAAGGCAATTATCAATATGTATGTTCCTATTTCCATTTTCTTAATTGTTTTGGGTTTGTTTTTGTAGGTCTCTTCCTTCTCTTGTGTTTCCTGCCTAGAGAAGTTCCTTTAGCATTTGTTGTACGGCTGGTTTGGTGGTGCTGAATTCTCTTAGCTTTTGCTTGTAGGTAAAGGTTTTAATTTCTCCATCAAATCTGAATGAGATCCTTGTTGGGTAGAGTACTCTTGGTTGTGGGTTTTCCCCTTTCATCACTTTAAATATGTCCTGCCACTCCCTTCTGACTTGCAGAGTCTCTGCTAAAAGATCAGCTATTAACCTTATGAGGTTTCCCTTGTATGTTATTTGTTGCTTTTCCCTTGCTGCTTTTAATATTTTTCCTTCATATTTTATTTTTGATAGTTTGATTAATATGGGTCTTGGCATGTTTCTCCTTAGATTTATCCTGTATGGGACTCTCTCTGCTTCCTGGACTTGATTGACTACTTCCTTTCCCATGTTAGGGAAGTTTTCAACTATAATCTCCTCAAATATTTTCTCAGTCCCTTTCTTTTTCTCTTCTTCTTCTGGGACCCCTATAATTCAAATGTTGGTGCATTTAATGTTGTCCCAGAGGTCTCTGAGACCGTCCTCAATTCTTTTCATTCTTTTTTCTTTATTCTGCTCTGTGGTAGTTATTTCCACCATTTTATCTTCCAGGTCATTTATCCGTTCTTCTGCCTCAGTTATTCTGCTATTGATTCCTTCTAGAGAACTTTTAATTTCATTGATTGTGTTGTTCATCATTGTTTGTTTGCCCTTTAGTTCTTCTAGGTCCTTGTTAAACATTTCTTGTGTTTTCTCCATTCTATTTCCAAGATTTGGGATCATCTTTACTATCATTACTCTGAATTCTTTTTCAGGTAGACTGCTTATTTCCTCTTCATTTGTTTGGTCTGGTGGGTTTTTACTTTGCTCCTTCATCTGCTGAGTATTTCTCTGTCTTCTCATTTTGCTTAACTTACTGTGCTTGGGGTCTCCTTTCGCAGGCTGCAGGTTCATAGTTCACGTTGTTTTTGGTGTCTGCCCCCCGTGGATAAGGTTGGTTCAGTGGGTTGTGTAGGCTTCCTGCTTGAGGGGACTGGTGCCTGTGTTCCGGTGGGTGGGGATGGATCTTTTCTTTCCGGTGGGAAGGACCATGTCTGGTGGTGTGTTTTGGGGTGTCTGTGAACTGATTATGATTTTAGGCAGCCTCTCTGCTAATGGGTGGGGTTGTGTTCCTGTGTTGCTAGCTGTTTGGCATAGGCTGTCCAGCACTGTAGCTTGCTGGTTGCATGGAGCTGGGTCTTAGCATTGAGATGGAGATCTCTGTGAGAGCTCTTGCCATTTGATTTTACGTGGGGCTGGGAGGTTTCTGGTGGACAAATGTCCTGAACTAGGCTCTCCCACCTCAGAGGTTCAGGCCTGACACCCGGCCAGAGCACCAAGACCCTGTCAGGCACTCAGCTCAGAAGAAAAGGGAGGAAAAAGAAAGACAGAAAGAAAGAAAATAATAAAATAAATTAAAATAAAAAATAAATTATTAAAAATAAAAAAGTAATAAAAATAAAAAGAACAGAACAACCAAACCAAAAAACAAAGCCACCAATGATAACAAGCGCTAAAAACTATCCAAAAAAAAAAAAAATGGAAAGACAGAACCCTAGGACAAATGGTAAAAGTAAAGCCATACAGAAAAAATCACACAGAGAAGGATACACATGTACACTCACAAAAAGAGAAAAAGAAAATATATATATATATTTTTAAAAAAAGGAAGAGAGCAACCAAATCAATAAACAAATTTACCAGTGATAATAAGCTCTAAATACTAAACTAAAATAAACATAAAACCAGAAACAAATTAGATGCAAAAAGCAAACCCCAAGTCTACAGTTGCTCCCAAAGTCCACCGCTCCAATTTTGGGATGATTCATTGTCTATTCAGGTATTCCACAGATGCAGGGCACATCAAGTTGATTGTGGAGATTTAATCCGCTGCTCCTGAGGCTGCTGGGAGAGATTTCCCTTTCTCTTCTTTGTTCGTACAGCTCATGGGGTTCAGCTTTGGATTTGGCCCCTCCTCTGAATGTAGGTTGCCTGAGGGCGTCTGTTCCCCGCCCAGACAGGACAGGGTTAAAGAAGCATTTGATTCGGGAGCTCTGGCTCACTCAGGCCAGGGAGAAGGAGAGGTACAGAATGCGGGGTGAGCCTGCGGCGGCAGAGGCCAGCATGACGTTTTAACAGCCTGAGGCACGATGTGTGTTCTCCCAGGGAAGTTATCCCTGCATCACGGGACCCTGGCAGTGGCGGGCTGCCTAGGCTCCCAGGAGGGGAGGTGTGGATAGTGACCTGTGCTTGCACACAGGCTTCTTGGTGGCTGCAGCAGCAGCCTTAGCATTCCATGCCCATCTCTGGTGTCCGCGCTGATAGCCGCAGCTCGCGCCCGTCTCTGGAGCTTGTTTAGGTGGTGCTCTGGATCCCCTCTCCTCGTGCCCCCTGAAACAATAGTCTCTTGCCTCTTAGGCAGGTCCAGACTTTTTCCCAGACTCCCTCCCAGATAGCTGTTGTGCACTAGCCCCCTTCAGGCTGTGTTCACGCAGCCAACCCCAGTCCTCTCCCTGGGATCTGACCTCTGAAGCCGGAGCCTCATCTCCCAGCCCACACCCGTCCCGACGGGTGAGCAGGCAAGCCTCTCAGGCTGGTGAGTGCTGGTCGTAACCAATCCTCTGTGCGGGAATCTCTCTGCTTTACCCTCTGCACCCCTGTTGCTGTGCTCTCCTCCATGGCTCCAATGCTTCCCCCACCGCCCACCCCCCCCCCCCCGTCTCCACCAGTGAAGGGGCTTCCTAGTGTGTGGCAACTTTTCCTCCTTCACAGCTCCCTCCCAGAGGGGAAGGTCCTGTCTCTATTCTTCTGTCTCTGTTATTCCTTTTTTCTTTTGCCCTGCCCAGGTACGTGGGCAGTTTCTTGCCTTTTGGGAAGTCTGAGGTCTCCTGCCAGTGTTCAGTAGGTGTTCTGTAGGAGTTGTTCCACATGTAGATGTATTTTTGATGTATCTGTGGGAAGGAAGGTGATCTCCACATCTTAATCCTCTGCCATCTTGAAGGTCCCTCAAGTATTTGTCTTTCTCTGTCTGACTTATTTCACTTACCATAATGGCCCCAAGATCCATCTATATTGTCACAAATGGCAAGATGTCACTCTTTTTTATAGATGAATAATATTCCATTTTATACACACACACACACACACACACACACACACACACACACACACACACGGACTTCCCTGGTGGTGCAGTGGTTAAGAATCTGCTTGCCAATGCGGGGGACACAGGTTCGAGCCCTGGTCCAGGAAGATCCCACCTGCTGCAGAGCAACTAAGCCCATGTGCCACAACTACTGAGCCTGCACTCTAGAGCCCACGAGCCACAACCACTGAGCCTGCGTGCCACAACTACTGAAGCCCGCATGCCTAGAGCCCGTGCTCCGCAACAAGAGAAGCCAATGCAATGAGAAGCCCACGCACTGCAACGAAGAGTAGCCCCTGCTCGCCGCAACTAGAGAAAGCCCGCACGCAGCAACAAAGACCTAACGCGGCCAAAAATAAAGAAATAAATTTTTTTAAAAAATAATATATATATACATATATATGTGTATATATATATTTGAAACATTTTCTTTATCCACTCATCTATTGATGGGACACTTAGATTTTAAAGAAATTTTGTGCCAATCACCCAGTGTGTTAGCATTAGGAGTACCTGATAAGGCAAATATCTGGCCTTAGTTTTTAGATAGTTTCATTCCTCTCTGCCTTGCTTTATAATGGACATATTTAGAAATTACATGGTTAAAAAAATTACTACATGATATGAGTAAAATCAGCTAAACAAATAATTGAAACAGTAAAACTGAACAGTAATACAAACCTGGAGTTGAACCAACTATAACTACCTATTTTGAGAAAATTCTCTTTCTTCCGTGAGATAATTTCCAATCTCTTTAATGTGAACACATAATTCAAAATATTTTGATCAAATAAAAGATAATAAATGTATGTTCTAGTAAGAGAAATGTGATAACTATAAATATACGTGAAAGAATATATTTAATGGATGAATGATTATCACGACACTAATATTCTCAAGTAAAATGTACATTTGGTTTTTAAAAATAAGTTTTGGAGATTATGAACAATTAGCACCCATTTAACAAATACTACTTTATATTCAGTATGTAATAGTACAACATAAATAAAAGCAATTACTACTTCAATTATCACTTTAAAATTACCTCAATTGCCATTAAAAATACAAATAAAACAGTCATAGATTGATTGCTTGTTATTTTAATCATAAACCACTGTTCCTTAGAGAACCTGAAAAAAATCATTTTTCCGAACGTTTATTCAACACACGGCTACTGAGGGCCTACTACGTGCCAATAAGCAACTCGACAGGTACAGGGACAAAGCATGGTCACTACTTTCAGCTCTCATGAAGCTTAAGGATTAATGAAGCGCAGGTAAGCGTGAAATAAATGTTTTAGCTCTAAAATATCTGTAACAGCGACATGTTATGGGAGAGGAAAGAAAGGAGTAATCATTTTCACCTAGCAAGGCTTTAAAAGGTTTCCTGACAGAACAGCATCAGAATTTAGCAAAAAGGGAAGGAAAATACACTGTTTATGCTTAACTGTCAATAAATTACAACTACTATTACAGTGCACAGAAACTTCTCAAATTCTATTTCATTTAATTATCTCAACAACCCTTTGGGACCAGCATTTCACAATGAGAAACCAAAGATGTACATGATAAATAACTCGCCCAAGGTCACATATCTTGTAAACGGAAGGGCCAAGAACGAATCCAGGTCTCTGTAACTCGATATTCTTTCCACTACATCTGGCTGCCTAAGCTGAGCTTTAAGAATGAGTAAGATTTAAATAAAGAAAAAGAAGAAAACAGAGAAGACAACAGACAGAAGAGACATAAACATATAATTCATGAATTATCCTACAGTAAAAAATAACTTCTGTCCTTGGAATATACGCAAATACATATGAAATACATATATTTATATATATACACACACATACTAATAAAATAAAAGATATAATGATACAATTGAAAAAGAAACTAAGATAATTCATGAATTACACTGATCAAAAATTCCATACTCAAATCTAATTGCTTAAGAGACTGTTCTATGACTGAGACCATAAGGAAACTACATTAAGATTTCCAAAATGCCTAATTTACAAATCCCTTAGTCACCAAACGCATTCATCAATTAACACTTTTGAGCAAATATAATTCATTAATTAAAATAAAATTAAGGCAACATACCAATAAGTACAACACTTCATTAAATTTCTACTTTAACACTCCTATACAATTCCACTGTATTTAAAAAAACCATCTGTTTTATTAATGTCCTTTTTAAGCACAAGAATGTTACAGTGATAAATGTTAAAACAAGTAGTTTCTAATATGAAATGAATCTAAAATAATCAAACTCTACTTTTAACATTATTTGAGAAGAAAATAAATTCTACCTCTGCATTGTGCTTGGTTGTTATTTCTAATTTTTCTTTCTTAGCCCGATGGAGTTTCTTTCTGAGATCAGCAGTAATATCCAAGTCTGTTTCATTTTTAACCATTTGTTTTATATCAGATGAGGCATTCTTCAACCTATAAAATGAGATCAAAATAAAATATAATTATTATTAAGTAAATTTCCAGCATTTCCCATATTTCTGATAACTTATTTTTCAAAAAAAAACAGGGGGGGAAAAAAAAAAACAGGGAACATGTTACAGTCCTTACCCTAAAGAAACTTACATGCCAGTAAAAGATATTGATTTCAAAAGCTAGATAGAAATGCAAAGCAGTATATGACTAGAAACAAACCACTGTCCACTGGGAAACCACCATATTGTCCAAGATAGGCAATAAAGGTTATCTGATCCTATCACAAGCTGGCAAGTTTTGGAGAAGACTGAGTTCTTTCCTTTTAACCTTTTTAAATAACATATTTTACTTATTGCAAATATAACACATATTACAAAAAGAGAAAGTATAAGAGAATACAGACTCATGCTTTTAAATGGCAGAATAAAGTTCTACTCTCTCCCCAAAAGTAAAATTAAAATTTTAACTAATTTAACAGCAAAGAGAATTTAGAGATATAAACTCACAAGTAGAATTAGTACCAGAGATAAGACAACAGCAATAAATACTGGAAGTTGGAACGCAGGTGGATAACTGGTAAGTGATTTATATAAGAGAGCTGCATTCAAAGCCAGCAGTAGGAAAAGCAACCTGATTTACACCAGAGTCCCAAAAAGCTTAGTTCACTGGCAACACCTTTCAAAATGGGGGTAAAAGCAGAGCAGAAAACAGGAGAATTGGTTGAAAGTCTGCCAAAGAAATAATAAGATCCTCAGATCCTCTACCCTATACACCACACAACTGGGTATTGATTTCTTCCCCACTCTGGCAGAACGCTAGGGGTTTATCCCCTGGAGAGGATAAAACAGAACGTCTCTGGATTGGAGACATCAGATACAAATCGGGTAAGTGTTCCATACCAAAAGCAAGAGACTCGAGTAAAAAGTTATATAATAAATTATATCCCTGGTCTTCTTTTTTTTTTTTAAACAGCTAGTTTTTTTTTGGTTTTTTGTTTTTAATTTATATATTTATTTATTTATTTATGGCTGTGTTGGGTCTTCGTTTCTGTGCAAGGGCTTTCTCTAGTTGCGGCAAGCGGGGCCCACTCTTCATCGCGGTGCGCGGGCCTCTCACTATCGCGGCCTCTCTTGTTGCGGAGCACAGGCTCCAGACGCGCAGGCTCAGTAATTGTGGCTCACGGGCCCAGTTGCTCCGCGGCATGTGGGATCTTCCCAGACCAGGGCTCGAACCCGTGTCCCCTGCATTGGCAGGCAGATTCTCAACCACTGCACCACCAGGGAAGCCCCTCCCTGGTCTTCTAATACTTATTGTCTAACAGAACAATGTCAGCCAAAGCAGAGACTAGAAGGATCCTCCCTGGAGAATCTAACCAGCAAGGTGAAAAAGACCTAAAGATGCCGATGTTAGGGGTTCTCCAGAAAAACAGCTTAACCAGATCACCCTACAGAGAATGCCTCATACACTGAGCTTCCAATCATCTTTTTAGGCCTCTACTTTTAAATATGAACAGAGAGCCAAGGATCACCAGAAGTTAAGCAGCATCTGATAAGAAAGACAGAGACTACAAGGGGCAGGGAAGAAGTCAAAGATGATGCAGGGAAAAGATAACTTTAAAAAAAGAGAAAGAAAAAACCCCTAATATTAAAATCCTCAGAAAAATAGGAGAGGATAAAAAAATCCATAAAACAAAAACTGGATGTAATTAAAAATGAAATATTCATAGAACATAAAAGAGCTCTTGGAAATCAAAAACACAAACTAAGAAATGAAAAACTAAATAAATAAATGTAAATTTAAAAATCTCCCAGATGCCTAAAAAAATTCCAAGAGAAAATAATTTCCAACTTAGAATTTTATGCTCAACAAGTACCATTCAAAGACAAGAGTATGAGAAAGGCTATTTCAGATCTACAAGACATCAAAACATTTATAAGGGGCTATTGGAAGACTTGTTTCACCAAAATAAGGACCCACGCTGAGAAAGAAATGGGATCCCAGAAGGAGGGTATTCTAGATAAGAAAACAGCAAAGGGATGTCTAAGATAGTGATGAAAGGAAGCACCCAGTGAAATTTGTGCAGCAAATCACTTAAAGGGCAATCTGTTCCAACTGTACTGGCCAATGCCTCCAGGAGCAATTTCTTTAAGATGAAAAGAGAAAATAACAGAATACATCAACTATGTGAACATATTGAGAGATTTATAAAACTTGGTGGGAGTATGAAGTTGAATTCGTAAGTTCATGGAAATTAAGCCAAGTAAACAACAAATAAGACAACTATTAATTAAATCCAAGAAAAACAAAATGTATACGAGAGAAAAAATTGTCACTAAATACTACTACATGGCTCAACTGGGAAATTTTGATAATTATATGATAATGCAAACATTGATTAATCTAACCAAGATTATATATCACTAAATGAAGAGAGAATAGAAAAGGGAGGCAAGTATGAATGAAAACTAAATTAAGAACTTCTATAGTGGAAAGTCAGTAGATAATGGCTAAACATGAAAAATCAAATAGCAATATAAAAAAAATTTTTGAAGAGATACGGATTTTAAAAAACCATCTCAGAGAATTGAAAATGATTCTTTCTAGGGATAAAGAAAGTTATTTGTCTCAAGGTAATAAGTACTGTTATTTTTCCTAACAGCAGTAAGTAAGCCTTTTAGAACAATTAGTCTTTAAATAACATGCATACGTAATTTTTTTAAAATAAGACTAAAATAAAACAACAGAGAATCAATGAAACCAAAATTTGATTCTTTAAATAGATGAATAAACTTGATAAACCTTTGGTTAGCTAGACAAAGAAAAAAGAGAAGAAACTCAAAGTATAAGCAAAGAATAAAAGAGGGAATGGCACTACTAACCTAGAAGGATTATAATGAATACCATGAACAACTTTATGCTAACAAATTAGACAATTTAAATCAAATGGAAAAATTCCTAAAAAGACAGTAGTTACTAAAACTAACTCAAAAAGAAAGAGAAAATCTGAATAGACCTATAACAGATAACAACATTGAATTAATAATTTAAAAAATCTAATCATAGAGAAAGTCCAAGTCCAGATTCTACCAAACTTTAAGGAAGAAATAATACCAGTCCTCACATTAGAGGAGGAGGAAACATTTCTCCAAATCATTATGAGTCCAGCATTACCTAATACCAAAATATGGCAGACATCTCAAGAAAGGAAGAGTACAGACCAATATCTTTCATGAATAGAGATACAAAAAATCCTCAACAAAACATTAGCAAACCAAATCCAGCAACATCTTGAAAGAATTAAATTACAACATGATTAATTGGGATTTATCCCCAAAATAGAAAATTGGTATAATGTCTGAAACTCAAGTGATGTAATATACCATTTTACTAAAACAAAGGATGAAAACTATATGATCATCTCAATAGATACAGAAAAAGTATTTGACAAAATCCAACACCCATTCATGATTTAAAAAAATAAAAAATAAAAAATAACTCTTAACAAACTAGGAATACAAGGAAATTTCATCAATCTGATAGAAGGGCCTCTATGAAAAACTGCCAAAAAGTAGCATCAAACTTAATGGTGAAACACTGAAAGCTTCCCCTAAGACTGGGAACAAAACAAAGATGTCTGCTAGTAATACTTCTATTCAAGACTGTATTGGAGGTTCTAGACAGTGCAATCAGGAAAAAAAAAAAAAAAGGAAAAGAAATAAAAGGCACATATACTGGAAGGGAAGAAGTAAAACTGTCTTTAATTGCAAAGAACATGATCCTGTAAGATTATCCAAAGAAATCCATTATGAAGCAAAAAGACTAGAACTAAAAAACAATTTCAGCAGGGTCACAGAATATAAGATCAATATGCAAAAACCAATCACATTTCTAAACACTAGCAATAAATAATCCAAAACTGAAATTTAAAAAATAATTCCACTTATAATAGCATCAAGTAAATAAAGTAGATTTAGGATTAAATTTAACAAAAAATGTGCAAGACTTCTACACTGAAAAGCATAAATTACTGTTGAACTAAATTGAAGACCTAAGTAAATGAAAAGACATTCCACATTCACATTCATGTATTTGAAGACTAGGATTTTAAGATGGCCACTTTCCCCAAATTGATCTACAGATTCAACATATTCCCTACCAAAATCCCAGCAGGCTTTTTTTTGCAGTAATTGACAAGCTGACCCTAAAAATTATATGAAAAAGCAAAGGACTCAGAAAAGCCAAAATAATCTTTAAGAAAAACTAATGGGAGGACTTGCACCTTCTAAATTCAAAACTTACCATAAAGCTACAGTAATCAAAACAGTAGAGAATTTGAATTAAGAATAAACATGTAAATCAGTGTACCAGAATTGAGACCACAGAAATAAAGTCATATATATACAGTCAATTAATTTTCAACAAAGGTGTCAAGACAATTCAATGGGGAAAAGATAATCTTATCAACAAACGGTGCTAAAACAACTGATCTCCACAGGCAAAAAGATAAATTTAGACCCTTTCCTCACACCATATACTACAAAGTAACTTAAAATGGAGCCTGGACCTAAATGTAAGAACTAAAATTATAAAAATTCTAGAAAAAAACTTAGGAGAAAAATCTTCATGACCTTAAGTTGGGCAAAATTTCTTCGATATGAAACCAAAAGCACAATCCATAAAGAAAAAGAATTGAACTTCCTAAAAATTAATAACTTTTATACTTCAAAAGACATTATTAAGAAAATGAAGTCAAGCCAACAAATGGGAAAAGATATTTGCAAATTATATATCTGATAAAGGATTTGTATCCAGAATACATAAAAAACTTTTTTTTTTAATAAATTTATTTTATTTTTTTTTTATTTTTGGCTGTGTTGGGTCTTCATTGCACACGGGCTTTTCTCTAGTTGTGGCGAGCGGGCGCTGCTCTTCGTTGCAGTGCGCGGGCTTCTCATTGCGGTGGCTTATCTTGTTGCGGAGCACGGGCTCTAGGCGCGTGGGCTTCAGTAGTTGTGGCACACGGGCTTAGTTGCTTCGTGGCATGTGGGATCTTCCCGGACCAGGGCTCGAACCCGTGTTCCCTGCATTGGCAGGAGGATTCTTAACCACTGTGCCACCAGGGAAGCCCCTAGAATATATAAAGAACTCTTGAAGCTCGATAACAAAAAGATGAATAACTCAATTTAAAATCAGGCCAAAGATCTGAATAGGCTTTTCACCAATGAAGATACACAAACGGCCAAGAAAAGCACATGCAAAGATGTTCAACATCATTGCTCACTAGGAAAACACAAAATAAAATCACAATGATATATTACTTTACTCTCACTGGAATGGCTATAATCAAAAAGTCAGAAAACAACAAGTGTTGGGGAGGATGTGGAAATGTATAAAACCGTTATACACTGCTGGTGGAAATGTAAAATGGTTCAGTCACTTTAGAATACAATTTGGCAGTTTCTTAAAAATTTTAACATAAATTTACTATATGATGAAGTAATGGTGCTCCTAAGAATCTACCCAAGAGATATAAAATATGTCTACACAAAGACTTGCACACAAGTGTTTATAGCAGCGTTATTCATAATAGGCAAAATGTGGAAACAACCCAAATGTCCATCAACTGGTGAATGGTTAACTAAAATGTATATATCCATAAAATGGAATAATATTCAGCAATAAGAAGAAACAAAGTACTGACACATGTTACAACATAATAAATCTGAAGAACATGCCCACTGAAAAGAAGCCAGATACAAATGTCCACATATTGTATGACCCCATTTATATGAATTGTTCAAAAAAGGCAAATCTATAGAAACAGAGCGTACATTCGTGGTAAATAGCAGAGTTTAAATAACTTCATTGGTCCAGATTCTAGAATTCTGAAGAGTAATTTAACCATTAAAAATTATGACAGATGTATATTAATTTGGCAAGATGTTCCCCCAAAATTGATAAAGCAAGATACTAAATAATGTAAAATATTATTCTAATTTTTTAAATATATATTTATATGTTCAAAAGAAAAGGTCTGGGCAAGTAAATACCAAACTACTGTCGGTAGTTAACTCTAAGTGGTAGGATTATAAGCAGTTTCATTGTTTTATTCATTTGTATTTTTTAAATTATTCTAAAAACACATGCATTATCTGCATTAAAATATACATATCAGGCTTCCCTGGTGGCGCAGTGGTTGAGAATCTGCCTGCCAATGCAGGAGACACGGGTTCGAGCCCTGGTCTGGGAAGATCCCACATGCCGCGGAGCAACTGGGCCCGTGAGCCACAATTACTGAGCCTGCACGTCTGGAGCCTGTGCTCCGCAACAAGAGAGGCCGCGATAGTGAGAGGCCCACGCTCCGCAATGAAGAGTGGCCCCCGCTTGCCACAACTAGAGAAAGCCCTCGCACAGAAACGAAGACCCAACACAGCGATAAATAAATAAAATAAATTTAAAAAAAATATATATATATATACATCTGCACATATATAAGATAGGATATCAGAGTAAGAAGGAACCTTAAAACACTCTCTTTAGCAGTTTTTGAACCATCTTCCTCACCATAGTGGTGGAGAACCAGCTGATGAGACCTCACTCTTAACCCTTTAAACATCTGATAAAAGAAAAAATTCTTTTTAAGATAAAATTTTAGTAAAGAAAAATATTAATATTTTACTCATTTATTCTCTGCCTTGCTCCAGAAAGGATTTAAGGTAGCTCCTAAAGACAGGTGGGAAACGTTTACATAGCAAATCCTATTTATAAAGCAAAGTACATGTTAGTCATGGTACTTACCCCACCCACACATCCTTGCTGAAAAGGTGCTCAAGATCAGTTCTTTTCAAACTAAATGTGAGCAAGGACTATCCCCACCCAACTCCCATTGCTTCTGTAAAATATATTTAAAAGGGATAACTGAAAAAGAAAATGTAAAAACAGATAAAATTCAACTCTAAGTGTTTTATTATTAGAGTCAACAAACAGAAAATTACTCTGTTATATGATTATAAAAGTTTCTAAACACTTGCTTTCAATTTCTGTACTTATTTCTTCGTAAACCACACTTTGAGTTGCACTCTCCAAAATGGCTCCGCTTCGTATTATGGACTCAGAGTTTTTATATTATTCACATGAGATATGAATAAACCAAAGGTAGGCACCTCACCCAAAGGCATATATCAATGGTACAAAAAAGATTGAGCAACAGCAATTCTTAGAATGTAAACTCCAAGAAAAGGAGCAGTTAGCAACAGGAGCTAAAACTAACAGAACGCTTAAGTAGGTAGAGTGATGAATCAGAGTTGGGGCAATGAGGAAATAAGAGGAAACACAGCAACACAGATTGTGGCAAGCCAAGTAAGAATGAATAAGCAGACGAAAAGATTTAGAGAAGTGGAAAAGAATAAGCAAGTCTCTAGGGACTGGAGAAAGTACAGACACCGACTTTCGTACCCTGAGTTAACAAAGGAGCATGAAGAGCCACACAGTCTCCAGACCCAGTTCTGGTTTCTGTGAGGCATCATTCCTGCTCCTCCAGTCCCATGAAACTTCCACTCCCCTTACCATCCCGGGAGAATTCTTACAATCAGCCTCTCCAACCACTTATTTCTCCCTGCTCCCTGCAACCAAAAGCATTCCTCAACTAGAAGAAGAGACTGGAGGCTTACCTTTGGATATCACCAGAGGCATTATTTGAAGTGTCCAAACTCATGATGAGTCTTCCAACTCTTTTAAAATACCCCACTGTTGCTTAATGATATACTTCGTTATTAATGATTAAAACTGTCCAAGATGTCTGTGGCTTACAGGTTACACAGGCTGAAGTCTGTTAGAATAGTAAACAATATAACAGTAGTTATTTATATGAGTCCTGAGACTAGGGGTGATTTTTCTTTTGTTCTTTGACTTGTCTGTATATTTAAGATTATTCTTTAAAAAACATGTAAATACTTGTATTTTTTTTTTTTTAAATACTTGTATTTTTAAAAGCCACAGTGTTTGGGGACTTCCCTGGTGGTCCAGTGGGTACGACTCTGTGCTCCCAGTGCAGGGGGCCCAGGTTCAATCCCTGGTCGGGGAACTAGATCCCACATGCATGCCACAACTAAGAGTTCACATGCCACAACAAAAGGATTCCACGTGCCACAATGAAGACCCCGCATGCCACAACTAAGACCTGACACAGCCTAAATAAACATTTTTTTTTAAGTTTACAAAAATAAAAGCCACAGTGTTTTATTTTTTAAATAAGATTAGAAACAGGGGGCTTCCCTGGTGGCGCAGTGGTTGGGAATCTGCCTGCCAATGCAGGGGACACGGGTTCGAGCCCTGGTCTGGGAAGATCCCACATGCCGCGGAGCAACTGGGCCCGTGAGCCACAACTACTGAGCCTGCGCGTCTGGAGCCTGTGCTCTGCAACAAGAGAGGCAGCGACAGTGAGAGGCCCGCGCGCCGCAATGAAGAGTGGCCCCCGCTCGCCACAACTAGAGAAAGCCCTCGCACGGAAACGAAGACCCAACACAGCCAAAAATAAATAAATAAATAAATTTAAAATTTAAAAAAAAAAAAAGCAAACAACATTTTCAAAAAAAAAAAAAAAGATTAGAAACAAAAATGACAAAACATTAGAAAGAAATTCCTTCTTATAAGAACAAGCTAATACTATAAGATTATTTTAATTTCTCAAATAAAAAGTAATAAAATAGTGACTAATTGTTCTTAAACTGGAAGAGGAATAGGTAGTTCCTATCTCTAGGGCACAGAATTCAGTATGAAAGAAAATGCAGTCCAGGGATGTTTTGGGGTCCCAAAAGACTTTTTCATAAATGAAATATTTTTAATGCAATGTTACAGTCAAAGAGGCCAAGGCACTGCCACATAAAAGATCTTACAATAATTTTCAAAGGCCTTCTCCCAAGGGATTGAAGAGGAAAAAGGAAAGAAGAGAGTATGTGTCACTTACCCTGGCCTTCTCTCCAGAACACTCTTCTACCAGAGATACTCCAAATTATACAGAGTCAACAATTGTAAGTTACTTTACTACAGTATGAAGGAATCTCTGGGTAAACATCTCAACCAGAGAGATAACAATAACTAACTAACTCCAAGTAGACACAAATATGAAGATCTCACAAGTGTCTCTTGGTATCCCCAGTAGAAGTCCGATATCCTAAGAAAGACCATGAGATTTGGTCTCAGAGAGATCTGAGCTAGGATTCCAATAAGCATCTTACAAGTATGTGGTCATGGGCAAGTCACTTAAACTCTCTGAGCTTGTTTCCTCAACCATAAGGAGATAACTATATCAAGCTCATATATTTGATATTTAAGTAATATACACAGCACATATACAGTACACAGTCACTGTCAGTTTCTATTACTGTAACACAAACCCTCTGCAATCTCTGATAAAGGAAAGGAGTAGGTGACACTTGGGGTGATTTGGTCTGGTTAAAGATGTAATAAAAGAATTGTTTAGTGGGAATTCCCTAATGGTCCAGTGGTTAGGACTTGGAGCTCTCACTGCCAGGGGCCTGGGTTCAATCCCCGGTGGGGGACTAAGATCTTGCAAGTCATGTGGCGCAACCAAAAAAATAAATAAATAAAAATTAAACGGGCCCATTGAGAGGCCAGGACACTGAGTGATAAATGACCCACCAAGGCACACCATTATGAAAAAAACCAGAATTGTTTAGTAAAATTGTAGGTATACAGGGATAGCTAGAAGATGCCCCCCCCCAAAAAAAATCTAAACTGATCTGTCCCTGCTCCCAATAAACAACCCTGAGAGAGATCACTGAAAGAAAAGAGACTCAAATAAGCCAACTGAGATGTAGACTCAAAACACAGTACTGAGAACTGACTAATGGCTCCTACAGCCAAACACTAAGGGATCTTCAAAACAGTCAGTGATTCACACAGCTGATGCAGAATAGTTTGACCTAGGACAAAGACGACAGAACTTTCACCAAGATGGGGGGAAAAAAAATCCCATTTCTCCAGGGACCTAAATACGAAGTTTGGGAATAGTGGTAGACAAGCTAACACCACTATCATTAATCTATTGAGCACCTAGTAAAATGCCAAGCACTGTGTTTGGTACTTTATTTATACATAGAACTATAGAACTCCAACCCTTACAACACTGCAATGTAAAGATTATCCTTTTCAACAGAGAAAACTAAGAGATTAGAAGTAATTTGTCAAAAGACACATAGTTACAGAACCAAAATTCCAACTCACTACTATCTATCTATCTAACTCTAAAGCCCAAGCTCTTTCTACAAGGTCATTGTTGATACAGTTAAACTATAAATTACCTTACCTGAGGTTCATTATCCTCATTTCAATTACAGAAACTCATCTAATTCAGAAAGGCTTAAATGACTTGCCTAAGGCCAGTCAGCTACTAAGTAGGGGACACCAAGGACTCAATCAAGCTCTTCTGATACTGAGTCCCAAAATCTTTTCATCTTACCACCATGTCCCCAAAGCTCAGACTCCAGAGGAACTGCCTTCAGAATGGAAGTAAAAGAGTTAGAAGGGACTGTTCCATACTTAAGAGTAATGTACAAGGCTCAAAAGTATATATAAAATGTCTCTATTTTTGTGAAAAGGATGAAATACACACACGTATGCATATGTGTCACAACAGGCACAAACAGAACCTCTCTTTACCTCACAGGAAAAGAATTTATATACTTAGGGCCTTAATAATGTCTGCGCTTTTTGTTTTGGTTTGATCTTGGGCAGAGAAGTGTGGGAAGAGGTAGTTTACCAAATTTTAACATAGCTGTTTCAATAAAGCTAAATTGAAGGCAACCACCATTTTTCAGTGTATTATTTTGCTATGTAACATCTTCACATCTGAATGGTCTTCTAGAGAGAAAATCGTCTTCTATAGCTCAGGTGCAAGTTTCATTAACTTCCAGATCACTGATACAGATAACGTAGTAGGTAGATGGTCCCCATGATCTCTGTCCCCTGGTGTTTCTCTCTTGTATAATACCCTCCCCTTTACTGCGGGCAGAACCTGTGACTTGCTTCTGACCAACAGGATATGGCAAAGGTGACAGGCTGCACTCCCATGATTATACTATGTTATATAAGACTCTGTCCTAGCAGAGTGAAGTGACAGACAACCTCTAGCTGATCGTGAAGAAGCACACTGTCACGCTGTGAACTGCCTACGGAGAGGGCCACATGGCAGGGAACTGCAGGCAGCCTCCAACCCACAGGCAGTAAAAAGCCGGATCCCTCGGTCATACAGATGCCAACAGGAAATACATTCTGCCAACAACCTGGATGAACTGGGTAGCAGATTCTTTCCAGTCAAGCCTCCAGATGAGAACACAGCCAGCAGCACCTTGACAGCAACTTAGTGAAACTCTGAACAGAGGGCACACCTAAGCGGTGCCCAGATTCCTGACCTACAGAGACTGAGAAATAATAAATGAGGGCTGTTTGAAGCCACTAACTTTTTGGTAACTTGTTACACAACAAAAGAAAACTAATATGTATAAGAAGCTTGAAAATGTTTTTGCAGGGTTAAATAGAAAAAAAAAAGAGTGACATGTAAACTGCAAAATGGGTTCTTACACCAGCCCTGCCTGTGTGTGTCTTTTATAAAGTCTCTTTGTTTTTCTATAGTTTAATTTCCTAATTAATTTACATAACAGAGTTTATAAAAATCCTATCTAAGGTAACTAGATAGAGAAAAATGGGCAATATTTACAAAAAAAAAATAATTACAAAATACAAATGAATAAGGGCAAACCACGAACAGCCACAAAACCTGCACGGAGTGGAGGTATCTACAGAGAAGAAAGCAGAGGAAAATAACAAGTATGCATCTGAAAGGACCCCCAAAGGGTCAACAGACAGTTAATGGAAAGCACTGTAGTACAACCTGAGAGCAGCAGCTGAAACTGGCACATGAAACAGGCGTATGGTAAGAGAGTCCTGAAAGGGTTGGTACAGTCCAGCCTCACAGACCTTCATAACTGACCTGTCAAGTTACTTCCTGGACAGGGGCCCACACTAATGAGAATCAGTAGAGGCTGGAATCAAAACTGAGCAGGGTAGGGGCAATGAAGACAAAGTAAAGAGATGGCCCAGACCAAACTGTAGGAGGAAATAGGACAAGGAAATCTCAAAACCGAGCCACCATAGTTTTTAACACTCACAATAAACAAAAGACAGGGTTCTGTGAAGTTAGAAAAGCTTTCCTGAACCTTGCTCAAAGTTCAGGTAAACTAACCTTTCATAAAAATAAGCAACAGAAAAGTAGGGTGGTCAAATCCCATACAAACATAAGGAAATAGAGAGTAAGGAACAGAATGGACTCCTATAAATGAAAGAATGACAGAAAGACATGCCCACAAAACAGATGAAAATCATAACTTAGTATTTCAAAATGA
The DNA here is from genome assembly GCF_965194825.1 of Balaenoptera physalus. NCBI lineage: Eukaryota > Metazoa > Chordata > Mammalia > Artiodactyla > Balaenopteridae > Balaenoptera > Balaenoptera physalus. Next base: position 65,073,560 of record NC_138886.1, on the reverse strand, counting down.
GCTACAAGACATTAACAAAATGGTATAAGGCATGAAAGAATAGGAATCAGAATTAGAGACTGAATAAGGCACTTAAATACTGAACTGACTTCTCTTAAATAAATAAATAAATATATAAATATCAGAAAAATTAAAATAAATTAAAATAAAATTTTAAAAAACCTCAGAAATAAGGTGAAAAAGATCAGAAAGAATTAGAAATTAAAAATCATTTCTGCAAGGAAGATTAAATTAGAGGGAACAAGAGTAAATACACATGTTCAAAAAAATGCCTTTAAGGACGTATAAAACGAAAAAGAAGTACAATTTTTAAATAAAAATTTAAGAAAGAGATCAAAATGATTCAAGAGAAAGTGAAAAAATACTGAAAATACCCAAAGAATAACCAACATGCGGACAACAGGAGTCCCTGAATAAGAAGATCAAAGCAAGGGGAACAGAACAAACACTAAAAACTGTAATTCAAGAAAACTGTCCTGAAATACAAAAAGATTTTAATCCACACTTTCAACAAACAAACTGCATATTTGAGAATACTAAGCCAGCACAACCAACAACAAGACACATTCTAAGCTAATTACTGGACTTTAACAAAAACTTGTACACAAATGTTTACAGCACCATTGTTCGTAAACAGCCAAAAAGTGAAAACAACCCAAATATCCATCAATTGGCCCATATATAAACAAAATATGAAATATTATTCAACGATAAAAAGAAATGAAGTACCGATACATGCCACAACATGGATGAACGTTGAAAACATTATGCTAAGTGAAAGAAGCCAGATGCAAAAGGCCACATATTGTATAACTTCATTTATGTGAAATTTCCAGAATAGGTAAATCTATAGAAACAGAAAACAGATTTGTGGTTATCAGAGGGTAGAGAGAGGGGGAATTGGGTCTGACTTCTAGCAGGTTATGAGGATTCTTTTGGCGGGGGGGCGGGGGGCGGTGATGGAAATGTTCTGGAATTAGATAATGGTGATTGCTGTACAGCTTAGTGAATATATTGAAAACCATCAAATTGTGTACTTTAAAATGGTGAATTTTATGTTATGTGAATTATATCCCAATTTTTTAAATTCATCATCATAAAAAATATATGCTGTCTATAGCCTCCTTTGGCAAACTCTTATTTTCTTCCTCTCTCTGATATCAGCTCTTGATGACACTAGGGTTCAAGGGCCTACCTGTATTTTAGGAAAACTAAATCAACAAAGGGCCAATTGTAGGTCTGTGGTTGAATTTAAACTATGATGGGACTTCTATGCTATTGAATATAGCAGAGATGTAGCAAAATCTCCCTTTTCTTTCACAAGAACGGAAAGAGGAAATGATGAGGAAGCTAAAGTAGCTAGGTACAGTAATGAAAATATCAGTGGAATATTTTCATTTAGCTAAGCCAAAGAAATGCAGGGTCCCCACATAAATACATGTTCCTAGCTTTACTTGAAACTTCCCTATGAAATGTTACAAGTTAAGATAAACAATAATTTGACTAATCTATATGTATAATTAAAAATTTCTTATGATATGCAATCAATGAGAGCCTTTCTCTTCAGCCTCAATATCTGTGTAACTCTTTAAATAATGCTTTCCATTTGAAAATATTCAATTCATCATTATCTATGAACAAATTGATACCCCAAAGCCACTCCCTGCTGTCATCATTCCTACTGTGGCAAACAACCCTTCTCCAGGTATCATGCTCAAGACTCAACAGATTATCTCATTTCACGCTACACGAACCCCAAGGGAAGATACCATTAATATCCCCATTTTATACCAGGGGGAAACTGGGGCTTAAAGATAATTCAGTCACTTGTCCCAAGTCACATCTCTAGTAAGTGACAAAGTCAGGATTCAAAGCCCCATCAATCCACCTAGAATGAGAAATCCCTGACTCCAGAGCTCTGCTGTGTGCCTTGCTATTGACCTTCAAGACATGGCTCACCCCATGACTTCCCGTGCTTGTCAGGGAAGCACTCTGCTCGATACTGCAGATATCTTAAACACAGATCATTCTTTCACACTTCCAAACTAACTACAAGTCAGGGTCTTCTTAATGAGAGATGACTCAGACTTCCAGTGGATTTCTCAATCTGGATGGAATTTCCACAGGGCTGGGTGAAAACCAGGGCATCCTTTGGGCAGTGATGGATAACAGCAAAGCTTAAATCAGCTTTTTATGTTAATGTGTTAATATCTTAATCTTCTCCTGGTAGTGAAGTTGGACTATTCTCACCATTCCCACTGAAAATAGATGAGGGGATGTTATGTATATCATTCTTCAATAAGAAGTTTTTAGAAATAGGTAATAGGGCAACTGAAGCCAAGAGATCAATGGTCTGGACATCCCGAGAGTAAGTAAGACAATTCTGCTTTAGATTTCAGAGTCACCACTGGTACTAAGTTTTCCTACCTCACATTTGAGTCCTTCTGTTGGTCATCCAGAATATACTCATCTCTCTCAATGTGTCTGCACAGATCAGGGGAAAAGGGAGGGGCAGGGAGGATGAAAAGATAAAAGCTATTATTGAGCACTTCCTACACGCCAGACACTACATTAAGCATACCTGATCTCAGTGAATCTTCCCAATAACCCCAGAGATTATTATGCACATTTCACAGATGAGAACACTGAGGCTTGGAGAGGTTGAGTAACTTGTGTAAAGATAAACAGTGGGAGGGTTAGAATTCAAGCTCATATTCTGGCTGACTCCTAAATCCATCCTCTTTCATAACACAGTGCTGTCTTCAACAGTAACCACAACTGTGTTGTGGGTGTCTATCAGCAAACTTATACATTTCACCTTTAAAAAAGATGTTTGGTTCTTTCATGAAAACAAGACCAAGACAAATGGGCTGAGGCAGTCAGTATTTTAGAATTAAATGGGACTTTAGAGACCAAGTCCATCCTCCTTATCTGACAGATAAGGCATCTTAATGCCCAGGGAGCTTAGGTGATTTGCCTGAGGTCACACAGCTAATAAAAACCTCCACCAGACTAATACAGAAAGCTCCAGACTAAAATTACTGCCTTCATCTTTCCTTTTAGAAGGTTGCACTGCCTTTGTTTCCTCTTCATTTCATGGGAAACCAAGTGCATTTCCGACTCTAGGCTTTTGTTGTTATTAGGCACTAATTGTTCAATAAAACAAGTGACAAAAAATGCTAGGTTCTTTTCGCCAAGATTATGAAAACAACTATAAAACATCGATGTGTAATGTCTTCAAAAGAGTCGGACACCTAATGAAATTGCTTCTCAAGTAAACTTACGCAGTTATCATTGGAGATCTGCTTAAAACGAAAAAAATAGTGTATTTGCCTAGGATAAATATCACATGGAATAAATAAAGAACAGTCAAAAGTAGGCTCCACTTCTGCAGAAATTGCACAGCCCGGGAAAAACTCACAGCCCTCTCTTCTGTCTCCTAAGAGTCCTGGTGTAGAAGCTACAGAAGACAGCCTAGCATAAACTCTTTCTTTCGTTTACCGAGCATTTATAGAATGTCTAGGGCGTGGCTGGCATTTTTATTAAAAAGGGATGAAAAAGACCTGGTCCTTGTCCTCGAAGGACTTACTGATTCTTGAGAGGGAAAGAGCCCAGCAGTCCGGAGTTGTAAACCTAAGAAGCTCCAAGTCCAGGCCCTCTGGGTCCTGCCCTCTGGTCCCTACCCAGTCGTCTGGGTACTGAGACACCGGTCTTTGGCTAGGATGCTCCAGGAAGATCTTCCTCCAGGTGGGCGCAGAAGCCCGGCCCATGGGGCTGGAGGTGTGTCCCCAGAGACGACACGAACTGCCACAGAACAGCCTCAAACTAACTTGGGGTCCCCATAACCCTCACTGCAGCCCCCTATACCTTTCCTCTCAACACCTCCCCGCCCAAATCTTTCTCCTCCAAAACCCCACACCCGGTGGTTACCTCAGGGGTCTCCCGTGATCCAGACTGCACACCCAAGACCCCTGGGGCAGCTTCGGGTCTCAAAGGCAGAAAGAGGCCCAGGCCGACCGCGGGGTCAGAGCAAAAACTGTTGGAATACGACGGACTCTAAGACCCAGGTAGGGGAAACAAAGAGCACAGGGGGGAACAAGAGGGAGACCAGCCCCAGCGAGACGGTGTTTACAACTGCCACTTCCGGAGACTCGACTTCCCTCGCAGACCTCCGCAGACTTTCGCTGGCCCCGGCCCCGCCCGGGCCCGGGGAGCCCCTTTCCTCCCGCCTCCGGCAGCCGGCAGCTCCAGGATACGCACTCGGAGAACGCCGGGCTCCGATTGGAAGATCCGGGCCCGCGAAGCTGCGCGGCTTCGCTGGAAGGCGACCGGCGCATGCGCTGTTGCTGGGGAGCGGCGCGCTCGCGACCGCGCGCGGTCCCGCGCCTAGTGGGGGCCCCACCTTCTCCCCCCGCCTGAGGACCCCTCGGCCCACGTTCCAGTGTGGTGGTCTCAGTGTGCGGTGCCCGGGTCACCGTCCCAGAATCCCCAGAGAGACGACTGAAAAGGCAGGTTTCTAAGCTCTAGCTCCTTTTCCCCGCCTACTGAATAAAAATCTTAAGAGGTCGGATCCCAGATGCTGTATTTTTAAGCTGGCTCCCCTGCTGGTCCGTAGGGTCAGTACACCCGCGGGGTCCGTGGTCTGGTGCCAGAACCGGGGAAAATTCTCTGGGCTCGCTTCTGCACCAGTGGTTGGTTTCCCGCTGTTTAGACCGCTCGCCGCCTGCCGGACGCTTCTAGTCCCCTCCTCCCATCCCCATTGTATCCCAGCTGGTGGTTGTAAACGGGGACGGAAAATGCGGGCCAGCTCGCTGGTGCTGCTGCAGCGCCTTTCGTTATAAATATTACGTAACGAGGTACCTCGCGAAAAAGTCCTCAGAGCCTTAGCAAGTGCTCCAGCTCCCTTTCCTACCCTCCTCCTCTTCCCCACCCCCGACACACACACATACACACACGCACCCCACACAGGCTTTCCTCGTTGATAATTTATACTTTGGTTTCTTCTGGTAGCCGCTGCTGCCTCAGGGAGATTGGAAAACCAAATCCTCTTTTGTTCCTTGGCTTTTGAAAGCCTGTTCCCCAAAGAACAATGCAAATTGGCGGGATTTTGACTCAGGATTTCATCTTCAGCACCACCACCTCCTCCTCCCGAAAAGGTGTTTAATACAAAAAGAACCTTTTATGCTAAATAGTGCCTCGTGGCTTGTAATCAACCTGAAACCAGGTGTAGCGGCCGTCTTTTCCCTGTCTCCCTGAGATTAAAACCTCCTTGATTCCTGTGACATTGAAACTCTGAAACTTTAATTGGCTTGAGTTTAGTCATTTAGATTAGGAAAGGAGGCACATCCTGCTTCCTAACAGTTTAGCCAGAAAGAGGATAATTTCTTCAAAGAAAAGAGTTTATGGAAAGGAGAAAAGAGCCCACTCTAACATTTAGAAACGAAATGGACAATTACAACAGACTAATGATATTAGGGCTTTTTTTACTTTACAAGTTTTAAATAATATAAATTTTTTATTTGTGTTTTAGCAAAATCACAAAATTGAATATTGTACAGCAAGAAATGCCAAATGTACTATACTGCACACTTTTTTAAAATGAAAAAAATGGATGCAACATGAAGACTTGCAATCTTCATGTATTTGTTCATTCAGCATTTATTGAATACAGACTATATACCCAGCCCAGAACTAGATGGTAGAAATGCAGGATATATGATATAGGTACAGTGGGATTCAGAAAAGGGAAGTATAATACCAACCCTGAACAACCAGAAAGGCTTTATAGAGAACTTTGAGTTCAGTTTGGGAAGGTAGTCATAGATTCACCAAGTTAAAAGGAATTGGAAGACATGGAAGCTGCAAACAGGACAGGAAACAGCAAGAGGCATTTGGAAAACTGAACAAAGCTCTGTGTGCGGTCTTGGGGTAGTGGATGTGGGGAGTAAGATGTCAGGCTGGAGAAGCAGAACCCAGATCACAGAGGGCCGTCTAGGTCATACGTAGTTTACCAAGCAACAGAGCTAAATGAAGGATGTTGAGCAGAAAAGTTTTAATAATTAAACAATAAATCAGACTGTTATCAAATACTTGGAGGTTTTCTGTGTTTTTCTAGTAGTTACAAGGTCAATTCTTTGTTGTCTCTTGTTTGCCTAACATGCTACTACTTAGGAAAGCTGTACAGAAAGATGCTGTCTAGCCCACTTTTCTTTTAGCCTCGAGTCACAATTCTCATCTCATTCTTTCTCTTGAGATACTATTCGATCCATCACCCCCACTCTTCCAAAACAGCTTTCACAGTCAATAATGACCTCATTACCAAATCCCAGGCTCCTTGGGTTCGCTGACACTTTGATCACCCTCAGATTTCTCTCCAGCATAGGTGAGACTCAGGGTTTAGGCAGCTCTCTGACCTTTTTGCTGCTGCTCAGGAAACCATTATCACCTTGCCCCTTAAGGGTATACTTTCTCAGTTTTGCCCTCAACCTTCACCATTTACCATAGTACCTTTCTTGGTGATGTCATCCATTCCTGCAAGTGTGAACTCTGGGTCCGCAACTTTCAATTCTTTATGTCCACCTCACATACCATAATATCATAAGCTGAGCTCTGACCTTGACTTTTTAACTCTCATTTGAACAGTGTCATTTTAATGTCTGTCAGTATTGAGTTCAATATATCTAAAACTTAATGATCTTTCTCAGCTTCTCACTGGAGCCCCACAAACTGCTCTACCTATTTATAAAACTTATAATCTCAGACAACCGAACAAAAAAAACTTAGAGAATCTTTCTTCTCTCTCAGGCTCTCAATTCCTTCATCTGAGAATTACTAAATCCTACTTACTTTGTCTCCTGTGGTCTTTCTATGCCTCCCACTAATCATCTTCATTTATTTGTTTCCTTATTGTTTCATATCCAGACACCTGTAATCAGGACCTTTGCTGTGGCTGACGCAAGTCACCCACCTCCTCCTTCTGTGCAAATTCTCAACATTTTTACAAGTTGACAACTAACATCTAGGGCATTTTTAAACCGGGAAGTATGAGAGGAGAAGATCAAAAAATAGAAAAAAATCAAAAGCAGGCCTAAGGGCACATATGCACCTTTCTGGCACTAAGGGAGTGTTAGGAGCTGATTGTGTACATGTGAGCCACAGGGTTTTTTAACACCAGATGAGCCACATCCTTTTGACCCTAGTAACCTCTCCCAGAAGGTTCAAACACCAGGTGCTTGATTATTACTCTGCTTTGGTATCAATTGTTAGAACTGCGAGCCCTGCCATAATTGTTGCTGTTGGTGGCTCTGGTTCTTTGCTCCTTCAATCCCCATACTGTGTGCTATAACGGAAATGATCCTTCTGAAGCATAACTCTGATTACGTTACCCTTCATTAATTCTTTTAATGGCTCCTCAGTCCTTACTGGATAAAACCCATACTTTTCCTCCATCCATCAAGGGCCCTTATTCTTGTCCCTACCTGCCTTTCCAGCCTTACCTTCTCTTATCTCACAATAAATCTTCCCTCTCATTCACATCAGCAACAGAAAACACAAATAAATGTAATAAGAGGTAGATATGGACTTATATTAAAAGTTTTAAGATATATAGGCTAATATAAAAGATAACATTATTTATTAAACATATGTGCCAAGCACTATGCTAAGTGGTTTCACATGTATTCTAATTTTTTTCAAAAAAGCATACGTCTTTATCCTTTGTTCCAATAATAAATACATGGTCACTTAAGTCAGGGCAATTTTAAAAGTAAAATTCTCCCCCAAGTCCTACCTTCCCAGTCTAGATTTTAAAACTGTTAGGAATGTATTATATTTCTAATATAACATTTTGATGCATAAATAAATACGTTTTAAAGAAGGCACATTTATTCATTTATTTCTATATTTACGCACGTGTGCATACACACAATAGTAGCAGACACTGCTTTTCCATTTCCTACACCATCCTTGCTGAAAACCTTAATTTGTTTGCAGCAGTAATAGGTAGAACTTAAGGAGATCAATGGTCTGATCTATCCTATTTTCCTCCTGCTCGCTACTGGCTCTCCAAAGCTCCCTGGTAGCTAGGGTTGGCTGTGTTACCAGTTCTGAACAATGAAATGTAAGGGCACGCCTACGGAGGTGAGAATAAAAAGAGCCTTGATGCTCCATGACACTCCTTAGTTTCTGATCCATTCCTGGACTTCCTTCTGACCAAAACAATTAATGGTCTTAGAATTCAAGTCTGTGCTAGTCATGTTTTCTGTTACTTGAAGCCAGTGGTGTGCTGATTTCCTTGATGTATACTAAATACTGCCACTGTGGCTAATTTCAAGCAACCAACATGCAGTCTCTTGACTGCAGAGTTCAGAAGAAATATGTACATTTGGCTCTCAAGAGTCCTGTGGGAGCCAGCTCCAGCACATCACTGCTATTGATAGGTAGGTAGGTAGGTAGGTAGATAGATTTTTTTTTTTAACTTAACAATACAGCTTTAATACATTTCTATGTTAATATGAAAAAATATACCTTTTTATGGATTACCTTTATTGTAATCCATTTTATGAATGCCCATAATTTATCCCATCATTTAGGTTGTTTCTGCTTTGTTTCTTTACTTAAAAAATAAAAATAAAACACTGTCTCCAAAGGTATACTTTGGATATTTGTCTTTTTTTTTGGCCGCGCCGTGTGGCATGTGGGGTCTTAGTTCCCCAACCAGGGATCACACCCACGCCCCCTGCAGTGGAAGCATGGAGTCTTAACCACTGGACCGCCAGGGAAGTCCCACATATTTGTCTTTTTAAAGTCATAGTATAAATACCTAGAATAGGAATTGATGGATAAAAGGATAAGCATTGAAAACCAAAACCGATATAACTACCTTTCCCTATGTTAAATACAGTAAGTCCCTTACATACGAACCTTTGAACCTTCAAGTTTCAAACTTTAAAAGATGCAAACGTGCATCTGGTTCCAACAAGGAACCAGAACCTGTGCCATCAATGTCAGGTGTGAGTGAAACTGCAGCTTGCCCTCCATCTCCTATTGCTGACGATCCTTCAGCTCTACCATCTCCCACCTCCTCTCCCTCCTCCAGTCAGTAACTCTTCTTGCCTGTTCACTCGATGCCAGCCCTTGTATGCCAGCTGTTGTACTGTACGACTGTACTTTTCAAGGTACTGTACTGTATGATTAAAAATGTTTTCTTTATTTTTTGTGTTTTTTTATGTATTATTTGTGTGAAAAGTATTATGAACCTATTACAGTACAGTACTATATAGCTGATTGTGTTAGTTGGGTACCTAGGCTAACTTTGTTGAACTTACAAATTGGGCTTACGAATGCGCTCTTGGAATGGAACTCATTCATGTGTAGGGGACTTACTATAATAGTGGGACTAGACATACTTTCCTGTACTTTTGTTAGACAATTCTGGGACCAAACAAAAATAACGTTGTTGCTTGCTCCAGTTGACACATTTTCCTGGAAGATAAGGCTGTGAACTTACTAAACAGATTGCTTATGAAGGCTAACAGTTTATTTACCAAGAAATTATTCAAAACCATTGCCTTGCTGTGCCCACCAATCTAAGGCTGTTGTATCATAAACTCTGCCTGATCCCAAACATTTCCCTGACTTGCTTCTCTCCCTAAAAATATTCAGCCCAAGCCCTAAAACCCTATAAATAACTGGGCCTAATTTTTCATTTTGAGTCACTACTAAGGCTCAGTCAAGGTAGTGTTCTTCCTTACTACAGTAAATCTAATAAACTTAACAGTTTTTATGATGAGCTTTTAAGGAGTCAACATTTGATAGCTGTACTTTAATTTTTTATACATAGTACCAGGTTACTTTTCAGAAAGAGTATCAATTTAAAGAAATATCAACATTGTATGAGAGTATCTACTTCTTTCTGCCCTTGCCAGCAGTAGATATTTTTGCGGTATTGAAACGTTTCCAATCTGATAAGCAAAAAGTGATATGCCATTGTTCTAATGTTCTTTTAATTTGCATTTATCTGATTACTCAAGAAGTTTAGTAACATCCAGAAATGCCACTTTTATCTTATGTAACTAGATGCATTAAATCACTAATACACCACTACTGCCATCAGAATTTAGAAAGTTTGTACCAAGTCTAAGAATTTAATTCATAACCTTATAATGAATAATTATAAAGCTGTAGCCAAGTCATCGTAGATAAGGTAGCATCCTTTAAAGAAATATAAATTTAAATTAAATATTTAATTTAAACATTGAGCCTATTTATTATTATTCCTGGACAATCTAAAAAGCACAATTTGAAAGTAGAAGTGTTAAGGAGTGGGAGTGAGGGCAATAATGAAAGAAAGGAACCAAAATCAGTTTGTATAACAATGTGAAGTTAATTATTCCAATATGACTAGTGGTGTTCTTGCAAATTATGGGCAATAGGAATGTGTTTTTCTTCTGCTTGTAAATTTAAACTAGCATTCTCCAATATTTATCCTTAAGTGATATGAATGATATCTATTTCTAGTCCCATATTTACTCACTCAGTAGACTTCCAAAAAAAATAAAGAAGCTATGTGCATTTCTCTCTAGTGGGAAGGTCTGAAAGAGGTCCAGATTTCTTAACCTGCGTGGGACTGCTAGACGGGATTTAATCTCCCAAAGTTCACCCTAGATTTGCCTGTTGAAGTTGTGAGTTTTTGTTCTAGGTGAAATAACTCATATCTAGAGAACTGTACTTGTGGGGAGGAAAATGTCTCCTACAGCGAGACTATCCTCCTTGGTTAGAAGTTAGGATTTCCCAAAAGGAAAAAGGAAGCACTCTGGCCTCAATCTGAAGACTGAGGAGAGAAGAACTGAGGGAGTACATAGTGGACCTCTAAGTTTATAACTTAGTGGGCATCTTTGTCTCCAGCTTTGTAAAAAGGCACATTGAATGTATAGTCTTAAATGTTATAACTCTCACTAGAGAACAGCTTTATAGTTGGAGTTGTAGATGGAAGGAAGGTCCAATTTATGAAGGGAAGCTAGGCCTACCCCCATATTACCCTCTTCTTGCCTTCTGTAGAAGCCCTTGTAGAGATGTCCGCATTGATGAAGGAGGAAAGTGCAGTTAATGAGTTCCAGGTTGTGAGCAACTCAAAGGAACACAGAAGCGTTGAGGGGCTCACTGGCAGAGAAGCAGTGGCCAACTCAGAAGCAACTGTGAGACAAACCCCTCCCCTTTTAAAAAAATATACTTGAGAAGGATGACTCTTTAAGAGGACTGAAAGTTTGGGAGCTATCTATCTATACATATACTTATAGATAGATATGCTTATAGATAGATATACAGATATGTATACACACATATATCTATATGTCTGCATTTTCTATTCTGATCAATGTGTCTATCTGTCTATGTCCCAATATCACCATGTTTTAATTATTATACCTTTGTAGTACATTTTTAACTTCTAGGCCATCTCATTTTTCAAAATTTTCTATGCATTTAATTAATTAAGATTTGTTAACAAATATTTACTGAACGCTTACTATTTGCTAGATGTTGTAGGTTATGAAAATATAAAAGCAAACAATACACACAAAAATCTCTGCTTTCATGGAGCTTACATTTTAGTGAGGGGACACAGGGGAAACCAACATAATCCCAATCAATGAGTTACACCCTCATGAGACCAAGCATGCTTTCTTGTCCCTATGTTGAATAATACTGACACCAAGCAAAAATAATCTATTTGCTCCAGAAAATACCTATTCCTGGAAGATAATGCTGTGAACTAAAAAGTTTATTTATCAAGACCAAAAGCTTTCTCATTAAGACTTGCCTCAAGACCTTCCTCCACACTCTGCCCAACAATTCAACCATCCCAAGGCATTCCTCGCTAGCAAAACCCTTTAAAACCTCCCTAAAGAAGAGCCTTCCCTAATTTCCTCATTGTGAGTTACTTTGGAGGTGAGTTTAGGTAAGATAAGAAGGAAAGCTAGACACTCAGAGCTTTTAGCATGAGTTCAAAAGTATTTTTTTTAAATGTTTTATATGTAAATATACAAGTTTACTTATAATTTTTAAAAGTCTGTGAAATATTACTGATAAATAGATGATTCTTTGGATATATTAGTTGTAACACCTTTAGCTTAAAACTTTGTCTTCTCTCTGACCTTCTCACAATAAAAGTGTTAGCTAAATATATATGTATTGCATATTTTTTTAATACATGCCTTGGGTTTAGTTTCTCATGATTTAAACCTTTTAAATTTCTACTTTAATTCTATGGTCCCAGTAAATTATTATTTCCATGGATGGTTTAAGATTACAAACATAAGGGAATTCCCTGGGGGTCCAGTGGTTAGGACTGTGCACTTTCGCTACTGTGGGCCCCGGGGGTAGGTCCCTGGTCTGGGAACTAGGATCCTGCAGGCTGCGCCATGCAGCCAAAAAAGAAAAAAGATTACAAACATAAAACTGTATTTGGCTAAATGAAATTGCAGTAATTTCTTTTTCTTTTTCTTTTTTTGTTTTGGCTGTGCTGGGTCTTTGTTGCTGCGCACAGGCTTTCTCTAGTTGCAGTGAGTGTGGGCTACTCTTCGTTGTGGTGCACGGGCTTCTCATTGCGGTGGCTTCTCTTGTTGTACAGCATGGGCTGTAGGCACACAGGCTTCAGTAGTTGCAGCATGCGGGCCCCAGAGCACGCAGGCTTCCGTAGTTGCAGTGCGTGGGCTCATTAGTTGCAACACGTGGGCTCTAGCATGCATAGGCTTTAGTAGTTGTGGTGCACGGGCTCAGTAGTTGTGGCTCGGGGGCTCTCAAGCGCAGGCTCAGTAGTTGCGGCACACAGGCTTAGCTGCTCTGTGGCATGTGGGATCTTCCCAGACCAGGAATCGAACTTGTGTCCCCTGCTTTGGCAGGAAGATTCCCAACCATTGCACCACCAGGGAAATTCCAGTAATGGATATTTTTAAAGGATATAATCTTATGGTTTCTTACAATACTGTGCGTGATAAGGATTCAATGAGTTAACACAAATTGTAATTTCCAGATTTTTTAGTCAATCTTAAGACCTTAAATTTATATTAAAATAAGTTTGTTAACAAACATACTGTGGTTACTCAAATAATTTTTATGTAAAAAAAGACCACTAAAGATAATTTTAAACTACTCTTGATCCTACTTTTTATATATGGAATGGCTATAGAATAGCAATAGAAAGATGTGCAAATGTTTTTAAATTATTATATACACACATATATAGTTCTGCCTACTTAAAATGTATTAAAGTAGTATAATCTATATATCTATACCTATATCCATGCTCAGTGGAAAAAATTAGCAAGATAGTTCTTGGTTTCCTACCTTCTAATTTCTCTTATGTTTTAAAAATCCAAAATTTGTAATAATGAGAATCATTAAATAGAAAGAGGAATATGCAATCAAAACCGTAAATAAGGCATGCCTGTTTGTTGTTTAAGGGTATTGTTGCAGTATATAAAGATGTTATATTCAACAACATATATACATTGCTCTGTTAATGCTAAATATATTTTAAAGTTATATTTTAAAGCTAGTTAAAACCATTAATTTAATCATCTGTTAGTGTACAGTAAGTCCCCTACATATGAACCTTCAAGTTGCGAACTTTCAAAGATGCGAACACGCATTCCATCAACATCAGGAGTGAGTGAAATTGCAGATTGCGCTCCATCTCCTATTGCTGATGATCCTTCAGCTCTACCATCTCCCACCTCCCGTCCCTCCTCCATTCAGTAACTCTTCTTGCCTGTTCACTTGATGCCAGCCCCCGTATGCCAGCTGTTGTACTGTACTACTGTACTTTTCAAGGTACTGTACTGTATCAAAAATGTTTTCTTTATTTCTTGTGTTTGCTTGTTTTCTATGTATTATTTGTGTGAAAAGTATTATAAACGTATTACAATACAGTACTATATAGCCGACTGTGTTTTTGGGTACCTAGGCTAACTTTGTTGGGACTTAGGAACAAATGGGACTTACGAAAGCACTCTCGGAGCAGAACTCGTTCGTGTGTAGGAGACTTACTGTATTTATATATTTGTATGTCTAAGTGCATGCATAAAAAGGTATACAAAGATAAATTCAAAAAGTTTATTTAAAATAAGAAAAATAATAAAAGACAAAGTTGAGAGCCTATGTATTCTTTAGTGTTAATTATAATATGGATGGAAAACAAAAAGTAATTAGAATCTGATTTTTTTTTTTCCCTGTAAAGTAACCTGATTATTTTGGCTCAGATAAATAAAAGTTATTTTTTATTCCCAAAATAGTCTAATTCTCTAGACTTTTGGCATATTTCTGAATCATTTTGACAAGAAGTTAAAAAAGAAGTTAAGTTCAGGAATTCCCTGGCAGTCCAGTGGTTAGGGCTCCACACTTTCACTGCCAAGGGCACGGGTTCAATCCCCCGGGGAACTAAGATCCCACAAGTTGCGTGGTGCGGCCAAAAAGAAAAGTTAAGTTTCTACTAACATTATTACATATTGTTGTGTATTTCCTATTTATTACCTGTAACTATTTCTTGACTTTGAATAAGATAACTCATGTTTGTATCTTATCTCCTCTGACAACTCTTCTTGATTTTTTCTGTCCCAAATTCAGAATAGTCAGACTGTTAAGCTTTCTTGTAAATCAAAACTTTCTTCAAGTTTACTGGAATAGCCACCAGCACAGCCAAAGACTTATAAAAGAAAAATAGTAAAAATAATTAGGCTTGTTTGACATTCTCCAAATTTTAATCAACTTAAAACTGTTGTGAGAACTCTTTATCAAATTTAGGATAAAAACAAAATTATAAAAAATTTTCAGTAACCAAGAACTTCTTATGCACCAGTCATCAATTTGATATCATTGCTCTGCTCCAAATCTACACTTTTTTGCCCTGATTCATGATACCAGTGCTGGTCCCCACAATCATATCTCTGTGGCCAGCAAATGAAATGTTATGGTTGTTCAGTGGAGTGACACTGCATGGCCACAGCTGCAGGAAGACATTTTTCCTTTAGGCTGTAGATCTCCATTATCATTCTCCAACAGAGGAGCTCCAGCTTTATTCTCAGGCTATTCTTTCTCTTCTTGACGCTACTTTAGATCAGGTCCAGCCAACTTACATCCTCTGGCAGCAGCTGGCCACTTCTACTGACTGATTCAGGCTGCCCATACTCTCCAGCAATGGTGAACCAATTCTACAGACCACTCTAGTGAGTTTCTTCACTCCTGGCAGCCTGAGTGGCTGTGTATGTGGTAGGTATGTCCTCTTTGAAGAGGTCGGAACCTCAGCCTTGGGGGAGTGTTTGGTGAGAGGAGGATCTTCGCCTAGTCTCCAGTTCTTTTATTGCTTATTTCTCCTCAACCTAGAGGTAGGAGCTGCTTTTTTGCACCTGCTATTCTAGATCCCTTAGAGTCTTCTTTTATCCCTATCTCCTATTAGTTAATAATTATTTTTATTAAATTTTCCCTGTTCAAAAAACGGATGTAGTTTCTGTCTCTTGTCTGGTCCCTGACTGACATATCTTAGAAATATACTTTTGATCATGTCCAAAGACTGGTACAATAAACATCTCCAAAAAGTTTTTATTTCTAGGCTATTAAGTTCCAATGTCTCTGTCAATCAGGGACCATGAAAATATACTTTGTGATACAAATCAAAAAGCCTTGGAGTCTCCTTTCTTTTCATAATATGCTTCAGTCACTGTAAAAAACAGACACTACAGCAAAACTCTAGAATGTTGATCCTTAGTACCACTTCTTTTAAGCAGAGAGATTTAAGTCATTTAAATTACTGGAAAACTGTACTGACCCAAAATGACAAGATCAGGAGGAGACAACGTCCACCTAGGACTCTCAGATCAAGAAGATGACTGCATGAAGTAGATAGTTTCCAACCAAGACTTGTGAAATAAGCTCTAAAGTCACATGGAGTTGTAGACTGCCATGTGTCAATAAGCATGATTTTGCACTTTATTTGCCAAGCTATTTTCTTTCCTCTTGGTTGCCTTAAGGTTTTGGATTATTAACTATGATATTTACAAGATCTTTAAACTTAACAATGCTTTTTGCATCCCTAGTCACTCCTTGGTAAAAGTCTAATGCTTGGCTACAATTTTGTTGTGATTTGGCTAAAACACAAAATCAAATAAACTCTTGAGTTTATATTCTCTTTCCTTGGGGTGACATTCATTTTCCTTTTATATTAGTTCCCTATAATAAATCAGTTGATTTCCTGGGTAACTGGATTCAACCACTAACTGACTTTTTTTCAGAGTAACACAGCAGGTCAGACAACCAGAAATGCCCTATCATGTTCCCCCTCTAAAGAAAAAATACTTGGGGACTGTGTAATAAATCATTTGACTGGCCTTTGTCCCTAGTTTTTAGGAGATAATCTCTAAACCCTTAAAACTTACTGGGTGATAGGGGAGTCTTTGTTATTCGTGGTGGATTCCTCAGACCAAACCAGACAGTTTATGCTAATGAGGTGACTCAGATGGGGGCCAGACCAGAAAGACAAACCATGTGATTAGAGGGTTGGGAATGTGAGCCATGTGATATCAGCGTGACCTCTGGGGAAGAAAGAGAGCCTGAAGTTTAAGTTCAACCAGATGCATAATGATTAAATCAATCGTGCCTAAGTAATGAAACTTCAATAAAAACTCTGGACACTAAAGCTCAGGTGAGCTTCCCTGGTTGGCAATACTCACTGAGTATTTTCACACTTTGATGCTGGAAAGGTAACACATCCCTGAGGATGATATGAACTTCATGTTTGAAACTCTCCCTGACTTCATCCTATGTATCTCTTATTTTGGCTGGTTCTAATTTGTAGCCTTTTGCTATAATAAAACTGTAACCATAAGTGTAGCACTTTTACTAAATTCTGTGAGTCTTTTTAGTGAGTTATCAAACCTGAGGGTGGTCATGGGAAACCCTGAATTTGCAGGCAACTGGTCAAAAGTGAGGGTCACCCTGGGGACCCCCACAATTATGGCTAGTATCTGAAGTGAGAGCAGTTTTATGGAGGACTCTATTCTCAGAATTTTCAGCTTGACAAACTTATTATAGGAAACTTTTGTAGGAGCTAGCCTTTGTAACCAATAGAAATAGAGCTTGGAAAGGGTTTAAAAACAGATGGAGCATATTCAAAGACTATATCACTTTTATTGATCTTATAAGAAAAGAACACTAGTGCACTTAACCCCAAGCTCTTTCCCTTGAACCAACTAATGATCTCTTTATTACAAATATTTCCTGACACCAACAATACTTATATAATGTTGAAAAACATTACCATACCATTTGACAACTCCATATAGATATTATCACAAAAAATATACCATTGGTTGTCTTCTTGCTACTGGTATTAAATTTGTGGCACAAAAACTGACTGCTACTAGCAGATTGAATAGAGATAAGTTATCTTGGTTAATTGATGCCTGCTTTCAAGATAGATTCCAATATCACCCAGGTTTCATTTTAGCCCACAAAATTCCCTTCACAGAAAAAAAAAAGATCTTTAAACAATTTATTCAACAAAGGAAAACTTGGATTTGATTTGAGTTCAAAAACTTTAAAAACTGAAGATTTGGGGGACTGCCTTCTATACCCAAGGCTTTTCATTTTATGCTTTCCAAGAGGCCTGAAAAGTAGGAGTAATCCTACATGCTTATGGTTCAGATAATAGTAAAACTAGATAAGATGTCTAAGACTATGGAACTCCTCACCTAAAATTTCATGAGGTTGGACAAACAATGGTCCAAAACAGTCATTAGATGTATTGGCTTCTTGAAGGAGAGCATGTGCTAAGGGAAATAATGTTGTACTTAGATTTCTGCAGATTTCTCTGGGATCTTTAATATTACTAAAAAGATCTGGAAAAAACAGATATCATGAGACTAAATAATCTGGCTAATACCCAAATCTCTGGTTCGTTCTGAGAGCTCTTCATATTTGAAATGGAAACTATTCTATTAATTTAATCTTTATCCAAATTAAGTTAGCATTTGTTTGGGTCACCCTGCTCAAATGCAAAACTCAAGAATCTTAAAGCAGTTGAGCAGTCACTCTGCCTACTGATGATCTTCTACCAAAAACAAACAAACAAACAAAACAAAACAAGAAAAGTTGACACTTGTAGAAGTTGGAACAACTAATATCAGAAATTATACTCAACCACCGCGTATCAAACATGGTGTAGATCTGGTTTGATTATGTCCCCAAATGATAATACTCCTCCACATTAGCCTAGAGAATGATAAAAGAGGGGACTGGGAATTTAAACCAACATAATTCTCAAGTCCCTGTGTTAAATAATAACAAAGCAAAAATATTGGCTTCTGGTTGGGGAATATAACGTGAACTAACTAGTTTGTTTATCAAAACTGCTAGCTCATCAAGACTTGCTTCAAAATTCTTGCTTCACTGGGTCCACTGATCCAAAGCTATTATATCATAAACTCTGCTCATCCTCAACCAGTTCCCCAGCTTGCAAGACCTGCCTTTAAATCACCCAGCCCAGGTCCTAAATCTCTATAAATGCCTCTCCCTAATTTCCTCATTTTGAGGCACCCCTTTGACCCTGTCATGGTGATGCTTTCCCTTAAGCAAAAGTAAAATAAATTTAGCTTTTTTGATCAATGTGTTTTCTGTGTACATGTGTGTGTTTTCTGTTAGAAGGGGTCAACAGTTGATAAAAGCAATGAACAAGTAAGTAAAAAATATATAGCATGCCAGATGAGGATAAGTGCTGTGAAAAAATTAGCAAAGAAGTGGGGGAGGAAATGCATGTGGGTGGTGGCGGGTAGGTCGGGTGTTCTAATTTTAGATCAGGTAATCAGGGAAGGCCTCCCTAAGTGGATAACATTTGAGCAAAGACCTGTAGGCGTTGAGGGAGTAAGCATGCAGTTATTTAGAGAAAGAGCATTCCAGAAAGAGGGACTCGCAATTGCAAAGGGTGTGAGGCAGGAACTTGCCTGGCATGTTGAAGAAGTAACAAGGAGGCCAGTATGGCTAGAGAAGAGAGAGCAAATGGCAGAGAGATTGGATATGCGGAATAAAAGCTAATGGGAGGGAAATAGTTTGTATAGGGCCTTTTCTTTAAATGACATGGGCAACCATTCAGGTGAACTTTACAATCAGTTTATCAAAGAATTACTAGAAATGTTTAGATTATTGACATTTTTATGGTATTGAATCCTCCCATCCAAGAATATATCTCTCCATTTATTCTAGATTTTCTTTTATATCCTTCAGTAAACCATATACAGTTTTGCCCCATGAATCTTATAAATTTGTGTTAAATTTATTACTAGGCTTTTTAAAAATATATATTTATTTATTTTTTTATTTTGGCTGTGCCGGGTCCTAGTTGCTGCACGCTGGATCTTGTTGTGGCATGTGGGATGTTTAGTTGCAGGATGCAGGATCCTTTTTTTAGTTGTGGCATGCAGACTCTTAGTTGAGGCATGCGGGATCTAGTTCCCCGACCAGGGATCGAACCCAGGCCCCCTGCATTGGGAGCATGGAGTCTTACCCACTGGACCACCAGGGAAATCCCTATTACTAGGTTTTAAAGGTTTGTTTTTGTTTGTTTGCTTGTTTTTTATTGGAGTATAATTGCTTTACAATGTTGTGTTAGTCTCTGCTGTACAATGAAGTGAATCAGCTATATGTATACCTATATCCCCTACCTGTTGGATCTCCCTCCCACCCCCCCATCCCACCCATCTAGGTCGTCACAGAACACCAAGCTGAGCTTCCTGTACTTTACAGCATGTTCCCGCTAGCTATCTGTTTTACACATGGTAGTGTTTATATGTCAATCCTAATCTCCCAATTTGTCCCACCCTCTCCTTCCCCCTCCGTATCCACAAGTCCATTCTCTACATCTGTGTCTCTATTCCTGCCCTGGAAATAGGTTCATCTGTACCATTTTTCTAGATTCCACATGTATGCATTAATATACGATAATTGTTTTTCTCTTTCTGGCTTATTTCACTCTGTATGACAGACTCTAGGTCCATTCACATCTCTACAAATGACCCAATTTCCTTCCTTTTTATGGCTGAGTAATATTCCATTGTATATATGTACCACATCTTCTTTACCCAGTCATCTGTTATTGAACACTTAGGTTGTTTCCATGTCCTGGAATTGTAAATAGTGCTGCAATGAACACTGGGGTACATGTGTCCTTTTGAGTTATTGTTTTCTCAGGGTATATGCCCAATAGTGGGATTGCTGGGTCATATGGTAGTTCTATTTTTAGTTTTTTAAGGAACCTCCATACTGTTCTCCACAGTGGCTGTATCGATTTACATTCCCACCAACAGTGCAGGAGGGTTCCCTTTTCTCCACACCCTCTCCAGCATTTATTGTTTGTAGATTTTTTTGATCATGGCCATTCTGACCTGTGTGAGGTGATACCTCATTGTAGTTTTGATTTGCATTTCTCTAATAATTAGTGATGTTGAGCATCCTTTCATGTGCCCCTTGGCCATCTGTATGTGAAAGGTTTGTTTTTGTTTGGATTAGTTTTTTGCTTTGGGGGTTTTCCCTCCAGTACATTCTCTAACTGGACCACATCTCAGTTACTACTGTTACTCCAAACTCAACTACTATTCTGACCTCTATCAAGACAGGTTAGTTTTGTCTATTTTCACCTTTATATAATTACCAGGATATTTTTAAAAACTACTAATTTTTAATATATTCCTCTTAAAGACAGTTAAGACAGTTCAGAATTAATTCTAACATCCATTTAGTACATTTTCTTGGAATATTTTGGTAATAGTTATAGTGTCTCCAAATAGTGACAATTTTTTCTCTTCAGTCTTGGTAGTTATAACTTACTTCTGTTACCTAGCTTACTGCAGTGGATAGAATTCTCAGGACAATTTGAATAAATCAGGCCACTAATGTGAAATAATTCTCACATTTAATCCCTTTAAATATAATTCTGACTAATTAGATTAGAAGTTGTTTTTATATTAAGAAAGTATCTTTCTCTCACTAATTTCCTTTTTTTTTAACCAAAAGCCTATTTTTGCATCTGTAGTGACCACTATTAAGTGGTATATTGAACAAGAAAACCAGTGGGATGTAATCAAAATGCACCTATACGTTGTTTCCCATGGTCCCTTTAACATATATTCAAGGGGCAAGGTTTATTGCTCCCCCTTGGATGAAACTCAAGTTTGACTATTTTTTTTTTTTTGGCTGCAGCGCAGCTTGCAGGATCTTAGTTCCCGGACCAGGGATTGAACCCGGGCCCTCAGCAGTGAAAGTGCACAATGACTGCCAGAGAATTCCCAAGTTTGACTATCCTGATTACTCTTAGGTGATTGGAAGTCCAGACATCATTGTAGGAGGCAAAATGTATTTTTAATTCACTAATTAGAATGTCTTGTCCAATATATGAATCGAAATATATTAACACTTCAATCTGCATTCAAAGGTAAGATTTCTCCACCCACACACTTTTAGGTGGACCTGGTTTCAGCTGGGATGCCTGTTTTTATGGAAGGAAATATAGTCAATCTCTTCTCTCTTTTCCACTCACTCCCTTGGAGGAGGAAGTGAAAGGGAAACAGACAACTTATACTTAACTTCTACTATTGTAAGATGACCTCATACTCTCTGAGCCTAGAAAATTTGCTTGTGAGTAAATTTTAAAATAAAATATCACAAACATATAGAGAGGAGCATACATGACACAGCTCAATGAAATTTTGCAAAATGAGATTATCCATATAACTAGGACCCAAATCAAGAAACAGGCTATTGCCGGACTCCAGAATTCTCCCTTGTACCACCTTTTAGCCACCATGCTTACTCTAAATTCAACCACTATGCTGACCTCTATTAATATGGGTTAGTTTTGCCTATTTTTTTGACTTCTCTGTAAATGGAATTATAGAGAATGTAATATTTTGTATCTCGTTTCTTTCACTCAACATCTGTGAGATTCATTCATATCATTGAATGATTCAGTAAGTCATTCTTTCACTTACTACTGGATAATATTCCATTGTCTGAATATACCACATTTAGTTGTCCATTCTACACTTGGGAAGCCTTCAGTCTGGGCTAACACAAATAATTCTGCTATAAACATCTTGTACGTGTCTTTGATATCCATATGTCTATAATTTTGTTAGGCACATACCTATGATTGGAATTGCTGGATCAAAGGGACCATCAAATGTTTAAAGCTATCTTTTTCTGCATTGAGACTTTTGTGAACACTTCTGAGGCTCCTTGCTGGTATCCTCCATCTACAACTCCCATGACATGGGCAACAGAATGGTCTGCCACTCTCCACTCAGCTCCTGGGTTTCCAACAGTATTCCACATGGTTTCTCTTTTGGAGTCTCGTTGCTCTTTGCGTGAGTCTTCTTGGTCAGGAGTTAACAAGGCTCCAGTCTGCCCCACCTTCTCTGTTCCCCCACCAGAAGGAGGTATGTTCATTCTCTAAGAGATCGTATTAAAGCCCCTGACTTGGGAATCGGGAGGAACCTTCTACCTCTGCTGCTTGGGGCGTTTGAGACACAAAATATACCATAAATTTTCTCTAAAAAAATCTCTTCAGAATTGTTCTTGAATCCCCCCCACCCCACATATCTGGTCCTTTTTAATGTTCTTAGAGTGGGAATGGGATCCAAGATGAGTTATCATTCGTTTGAAAATCTGAAGATTGGTCTGTCTCATGACTCACTTTGAAATTATTCCATCATTGCTCAGTATCTCAGTCAAAACTTCAAGTATAATATCCTACCACATAATCATTTTTTCCACTTTTCCCTATTAATATAAGTTATTTAAATATTGTCTAGGGACTTCCTTGGTGGCGCAGTGGTTAAGAATCCGCCTGCCAATGCAGGGGACATGGGCTCGATCCCTGCTCCAGGAAGATCCCACATGCTGCGGAGTAACTAAGCCCGTGCACCACAACTACTGAGCCTGCGCTCTAGAGCCTGCGTGCCACAACTACTGAAGCCTACGAGCCACAGCTATTGAGCCCACGTGCCACAACTACTGAAGCCTGCGTGCCTAGAGCCCATGCTCTGCAACAATAGAAGCCACTGCAATGAGAAGTCTGCTCACCATAATGAAGAGTAGCTCCCACTCACCACAACTAGAGAGAGCCCGCATGCAGCAACAAAGACCCAACGCAGCCAAAAATAAATAAATAAATAAATAAATTTATTTTAAAAAATATATTGTCTAACACTGAGTCATCTTTGCAATCCTGAAACTACTTGATCATCACGTTCAAGTTTGTATTTATTGTATTTGTAATAACTGTTGGACTTGAGTTGCCATTTTTTCTTAAATTGAAGTGTAGTTGATTTACAATGCTGTGTTAGTTTCTGGTGTACAGCAAAGTGATTCAGTTATTCTTTTCCATATTCTTTTCCATTATGGTTTATTACAGGATATTGAATATAGTTCTTATGCTATACAATAGGACCTTGTTGTTTATCTAGTCTATATATAATAGTTTGCATCTGCTAGTCCCAAACTCCCAGTCTATCCCTCCCCCACTTCTCCTCCCCCTTGGCAACCACAAGTCTGTTCTCTATGTCTGTGAGTCTGTTTCTGTTTTGTAGGGAAGTTCATTTGTGTTATATTTGAGATCCCACATATAAGTGATATCATATGGTATTTGTCTTTCTTGTTCTGACTTACTTCACTTAGTGTGGTAATCTCTAGGTCCATCCATGTAGCTGCAAATGGCATTATTTCATTCTTTTTTGTGGCTGAGTAATATTCCGTTGTATATATGTACACATCTTCTTTATCCATTCATCTGTGGATGGACATTTAGGTTATTTCCATGTCTTGGCTATTGTGAATAGTACTGTTATGAACATAGAGGTGTATGTATCTTTTTGAATTATAGTTTTGCCTGGATATATGCCCAGGAGTGGGATTGCTGGATGATATGGCAACTCTATTTTGAGCTGCCATTTTTTTAAAGTTTGTAATTATATTCATAAATGAGATTGGAGTATAAGCTTATTTTAATGCTATCTTTTATATGTTTTAGTGTTAGCATTATATTGGATTTGTAAAATGAATTAGGGATCTTTTCATACTCATCTTTAAATACTATAAGAATAACCTTTCTTTGAAAGGTTGATAAAACTCAACTTTAACCTTCTATGCTTGATGTCTTTTAGGGAGGAAGAATTTGACTTGAAAAAACCACAAGGGCCCCTAAAAATAACTGTGGAAGAATTGGGGGGACCATATTGGAATCTGAATAATCACATGAAGGGGTAAGAAGAAGAGAAATAAACTTGCTACTGTTATTGGGATCTTTTTTTTTCTTTAATCATAGAGAAAATATTTGCATTGAGAATTGTGTAAGGCAAAGTTCTTTGTTACAGTCAACAGAATCTTACTCTGGATATTCCAAGAAGAAAGGTATTTGTTATATTTAATGCAAGAGTTTACTGAATAATCTGAAAGACTGGAGGAGAAGGCTTTAGGTTGAGTGTAGTAAATAGTTAACATTGGTGGCCTGTAATGAACCAGGCCTCTTGGTTGTCAAACACTTGTGGAGACCCCATCCCTTGAAACTGGAATGGCCTTGTATCTTATTGTGACTTCTTTTAACCAAAAGAATGCAATGAGGTGACACTGTGCCAGTTCTGGGCCTAAGCTTTGGGAAGGCCTAGCAGCATTTGCTCTTATGCTCTGTCTATAAGAAGCCCAGCTACCCTGTGGGAGAAACCAGATGCAGAAACCACATGGAGAGTTGAGGGCACAAGACTAGATAATGAAGACCTGAGGAACCCAACCAAATGTGAGAAACAAGGCCCCCTGTTTCCTATGACCTATGTTGAGCTCTTCCAGCCAGCCTCTAGCAATCTGAGTTACCCTACATGAGGCACCAGACGTGTAAGTTTCACTTACATCTTGGATGGCCCAGCCTCCTGCAGGCACCACATGTAATAGATATGAACTTTCTCTCTGTGCCCTTTTCAAATTCCTGACTCACAGAATTATGAGAAATAATAACACAGTTGTTGTTTGAAGCTCCTAAGTTTTTAAGTAGTTTGTCACACAGCAATAAGTAAACAGAAAACGCTCCCAAACCCCAAGGGAAAAAACCTTCCAAAACCAAATTGGCCTGGTAAGAAAGTTTCCACCACCACCCATCTTGGAAACATTCTGCCTCCTGTCCTCTGCCAGACAAACAACTGCTTTCCACCCTACCTGTGTCCTCACTCTGAAACAAAGGTTCATGCAAATGCTTGTGCCTGGTGCAACTTAGGTCACAAGTCCAGGAACAGAGAGGCTGGGAAACATAAGTTTGGGGATTCTAATTTGAGAAAGGAGATTCTTACTACAAAAAGTTAACAAACTTTGAAGGAGCTGTTCAAAAGATTTTAAGCAGGCAAAAAATGTTTAACTGTAAAGAATTGTCTTACAAAGCTAAAGTTTGATGGTCACATCCAAAGCCATTATTTCTATTTCTGTTGTAGTTTATTTTATTATTTTTATCTCATAATTCATAGTGTATTTTTCTTATATTTTGCCCATACCACTACTACCTCTCATTTCAACTCCTAATAGATTAAGAGCAACTTGGAGCACCAGACATAGGTCGTTCTGCAAAAGGGTACAAGTTTGGGTAAGGTTTTAAGGTCCTTTACAGGTTCCAGAACAACTTAACTTTTCTTTTGCCTTCTGTGGGTGGTTTATTTTGTCTCTAGTTTTAGAAATCATCCCATGTTTGTACTCACTTCCATTTTTTCAGATTTATCGAGGTCTGTTTTACATGCCAGAAAATTTACCCATTGTATGCATACAATTACAATTGTTTGTTTTTTATAAATTTATAGATCTGGGCAACCATCATCATAATCCAGTTTTACAGCATTTTCATCACCAGAAGTTTCCCTCATGCCTGTTTCCAGTCCCTTCCCACTCCCACCCAAACTCCAGGAAACCACTGATGTTTTTTCTGTTTCTGTAGATTTGCCATTGATTGACATTTCATACAAATGAAAATATATAATATCACATCCATTTTTAAAAGAAAAAAGATTTATGTTTTTTATATAAGTAATATATGTTTGTTCTAAAAACTTCAGAAATACACGTTAAAAAGAGAAGAAAAATATAAAAACCAATTGTAACCCCACTACCAGGAACTAACAGCAGTTAATATATCGGTATATATAAAAAAGAAAGAGTAAAGCCCAAAGTCTTTATTGTGGTCTACAAGCCCTGCATGATCTAGACTCTTTCAATGTCATCTAATGCCTTATTCCCACACCCCTCTTCACACTCCAGCCAAATAGGTTTTATTTCAGTTTTAGGAATATTCCAAGCTCTTTGCATATGCAGTTCATCTTGCCTGGAACTCTTCCTTCATCCTTTGAATGATTAGCTCTTTCTCTTCCTTCAAGGGACTGTTTAAAACTCATCTCCAAGGACAGGTCATCCCTCATCACCCTGCCTAAATTAGTCCCAGACTCACCCTCTTCTTCATATGTTTTCTTCATAACACTTGATTCAATCTGAAATTATTTTATTCAGTTGCCTGTTTGCCTTTTTGTTTGTCTCCTCCAATTGACTGTAAATTCCATGAGGGCAGAATGGCCATATCAATTATGGTTAGTGTTGTATCCCTAGTACCTCTCCTCAAACAGGTAAGTATTAGTGGAATGAATGAGTTGAATACAGTTACTTATCCTCTCCATGCCTTAGATTTTTCATTAAAAATGGGGGGACAAATTGCACCTTCCTCATAGGATTTTTTTATAAGCATATAGTAAATTATTATTATTATTATATCATTATCATTATTTTAGAATCTTTGGGGAGGACTTTTTTGATTTCTTCATTCCCTTTGGACTTTTCAGTTTTCTTTCGGCTTTGCAATTTCCTTCCCTTGAAATGTCCTATTACTTTGGGTTGTTTGATCCTATTCCCTTCAATGTAGCTGGTATAGTAAAAAGGCCTAGAGTCTTATCCTCCCACCATCTATCCTGTCTAGAAGACCAAGGAGAATTCAGAGTGGGGCCCAAGAGTAACAAGGCAGTAAGTGTGTAGATAGATGTCTGAGACCAATTGCTCTGTGCCTTTAAGAGAACGCGTTCCTTTTCCTTATCACTCTTTTTCTTGGCTTCATCTTCATGAGCCTCTTCTTAACTGTACAGAAAAGTTTTCATAGCCCCAAGGAATGGCCAAGTTTGAGAGTTAAGGCTATAGGGATTAAAAAAACACTGTAAGATCACCTGAGATTCAACCCAGCGCAACAGATCCAAGGGTTACACCTATGGGATCAAAGACATGATGCCATAGCAAAGAAAAGTGTGCATTATCTGAGCGGTTCTCTACACATATCTCTTCAGGATGTCTGGTGGCAGACTGTGAACCATGGTCAAGATCCTCCTGTTCACACTCTCTTTCTATCAGGGACATGACTAACACATAGAATATACTACTTTTTTCTAATTTCCTCTCTACCCCAATAACCCTACTCTCCTACTAGTAAGTTAGGACAAGAAGTGTTCATTTTAGGATGAGGAAAGAGTTTTGGAGATACAGAGTGGTGATGGTTGCACAGCAATGTAAATTTACTTAATGCCACTGAACTGTACACTTTAAAGTGGTTAAAGTGGTAAATTTTATGTTACATGTTAACACACAAAAAAAGAAGTGTTTTTTTGTTTTGTTTTGTTTTGGGGTTTTTTTTGGCTGTGGGGCTTGCAGGATTTTCCCCAACCAGGGATTGAACCCGTGCCCCCTGCCATGGAAGCGCAGCGTCCTAACCACTGGACAGCCAGGGATTTCCCAAGAAGTGTTATTCTAAATGTAGCTATGCTGGCTTTTGTTAGGTAACCCAAAACAGGAAGAAAAATCCCTTGAAAGATTTATGGCACTATATTGGTAGTAAGTTAGAACAGGAGATAAGGATAAAAATTCAGTACATCTCATTCCCTTTTTTTGTCCTACTCTAACCAGGAGGCAAGAAGTAGGAGCAGTAAAAAGATACTGAATTGAACTTGAGAGGCCTGACCAATCTAAGCTGGACTGAAGAGACTAGACTGAATGAGAAGCTGAGTTTTGCCTCCTTCACAACTAATTCTACGTCTTAATTTTCCCTTTACCTAAAATGTCAGTGAAGAAAACACATGACAGCTTCTCAGCATCACTCCTGTGCGACATTTTTGACCATTTCCTCAGCCTTGCAGCTGTTTGGAAAACTGTACCTTAGGTATGTATAAATACACACTTGAACTTTATAATGAGCATGGTCATACTTCCTTTCTCGATCATATATACTAATGTGAAATTATAACTATAGTCTAAGTAGTTTATGGTATTTAATTTTTATACAAAGAGGAAATGTATAACTGCATTTAAAAGATGAAATTTTATATATCTGCACAGTCCTCAAAAAATTATTCTGGCATTCAACAGTGATGATGTTGCATATGGTTAAAATGCTCTAAAACCTCTACCAGTGTATTGCTTACTCATGCTGTTAAACTACAAATGTTATGATGAGAAAAGTAAGCTCCAGTAAATGCATGCAAAACTAAATAATTCTGAATCCCAGACGTCCATGTCATTGAAACATTGCAAAAAGGAAAATAATTTCTGAATAGAGTTAGTAGAAATAACATTATAGCCTAGCTTTCTAAGTTCTGCATTTATATTTTCACAACCAGTTTCTTCTATCTTTATGTAGTTTAAAATTATTATCTTCCTTTATGAATATGTTTATATAGCTTTTTCCAACACTGTTTATTTAACATTGCTTAAATCCTGTGTACTGAAACAACTAATTTTACTGTTCTAGCTATACAGATGGTCCCCAACTTACGATGGTTCCACTTACAATTTTTGACTTTATGGTGGTGTGAAAGTGATCCAAATTCAATAGAAACGGTACTTCAGATTTTGAATTTTTTTTTGTTTTTATAAATTTATTTTATTTATTTATTTATTTTTGGCTGTGTTGGGTCTTCGTTTCTGTGCGAGGGCTTTCTCTAGTTGCCGCGAGCGGGGGCCACTCTTCATCGCGGTGCGCGGGCCTCTCACTGTCGCGGCCTCTCTTGTTGCGGGGCACAGGTTCCAGACGCTCAGGCTCAGTAGTTGTGGCTCACGGGCCCAGTTGCTCCGCGGCATGTGGGATCTTCCCAGCCCAGGGCTCGAACCTGTGTCCCCTGCATTGGCAGGCAGATTCTCAACCACTGCGCCACCAGGGAAGCCCAGATTTTGAATTTTGATTTTTTTTCCTGGGCTAGTAATATGTGCTTTGGATTTTCTCATGATGCTGGGCAGCAGTAGCGAGCTTCTGATCACCAGGGTAAACAACCATTCTGTGACTATATAATGAGTCTATTTTTCATTTTCATTACGGTATTCAGTAGATTACATGAGACTTTCAACACTTTATTATAAAATAGGCTGTGTGTTAGATGACTTTGCACAACTGTAGGCTGATGTAAGTGTTCTGAGCATGCTTGAGGTAGACTAGGCTAAGCTACAATGTTCAGTAGGTTATGTGTATTAAATGCATCTCTGACAGGATATTTTCAACTTACAATGGGTTTATCGGGACGTTACCCCATCGTAAGTCAGACAGATCTGTAATATAAACACTAGGGCAATATTATGAAGGTTTGGAAATCTTATACAAAGCTTCTTGATTGGAAAAGGTAAATAAAGAGCCCATGGGGAGGCAGAACCCAATTCTCTTCTCTGAACTCTGAGAGTTGTTTATTTGTTGCTCTATGGTGGTATTTTTTACTTCCTCTCTTGTTTTATAGATATTTTTGTACTTTGAGCTCCTATGGAGGCTAGGATGATATCTTAGATGTTCAATAAATATCTGCAGTTGAATATATATTAGTTAGTTAAAATAAAAATGGGCGAACTACATTACCCAAAGATAAATTACTAGCTAGAAGTAATGGTTCATAAACATGCTAAGGCAGGAGAGGAGCTGGATATACTAGAGAAAGTTCAAGAATTATACCCAGAATAGAGAAATAGAAGAGGAATGCCAACAGAAATGTAAGAACAAAGAGAAAAAAAAAAAAAAAAGACTAGTAGAAGTTAAGAGACAAGATTGCCTGGGCAGCCTCTTACAGCCTAATTCCAAAGAAGGGACTCCTTTTTCTCTTGAGGAGATAGGTACCAGGGCAGAAGAAAACTATCTTTTGCACAGCAAGATCAATGGAACAACATATAATTTAAGAATCAAATTATTGGTTAGGACAAAAGGGACAGAATAAATGAATTCAGATACAGTTCCAGCCCTCCAGGCAACACAATTTTTTAAAATTTATTTACTTATTTATTTTTGGCTGCACTGGGTCTTCATTGCTGCATGCGGGCTTTCTCTAGTTGTGGCGAGCAGGGGCTACTCTTCGTTGCGGTGCGCGGGCTTCTCATTGTGGTGGCCTCTCTTGTTGTGGAGCACGGGCTCTAGGCACGCAGGCTTCAGTAGTTGTGGCACACGGGCTTAGTTGCTCTGTGGCGTGTGGTATCTTCCTGGACCAGGGCTCAAACCCGTGTCCCCTGCATTGGCAGGCAGATTCTTAACCACTGTGCCACCAGGGAAGTTCCAATACAATTATTTTAATGCACTAGAGATTAAAGATTCAACTTCCATTTATGAAATTAACTTAGTCGTGGTGATTTGATTAAGCTAGATTACATTTCCCAAAATCTCCTTCCCTGGAGGTTTCCACATTAGAGTTGGCCAAAAGAAGAATTTGAGATAGATTTGGAAGGTGGAAGTGAAGCAGCAGCCATTACTCTGAAGTTCATTGTGGTTAGATGCAGGAAGAGACAGATATAGAGGACCAGAAGGGTCTAGCTTGTCCTCATTTTCCTTCAGTCCACACCTGGATCTTCTTCCCAACTCCTGACCCCACTGACCAACGCTGGTCTCAGGCTCAACACCAGATGCTTGAGAGATGATCCACAGAGGTGGTAGGTGAATAGAGGCACAACTTCCCATACATCTCCCCATAAGCCTTCCATATACAAGTCTATTTTGGCAGCTGGACTTGCTTGGTTTCTCAGATTGACTTGCTGGTTACTGTCTCTCTAATCTTCCAGTATACCTCTTGGACCTTCACTTCTCCAGTTCTTCCCACAAGAATTTCTACTTGCTATAAAAAAAGAAAAAGAAAAAAGAAACTCTTGTCCTATATCTCATAGTAGTTCTACTTCCCTGACTGAAGAAGCTATTAATTTCAGAAGAAACTGAGCTCACTGAAAAATTCTGAAATAATTATGTTTGGTTTGAAACCCCCATTTAAGAACCCTATTTGTTGTTTGTAGCAGAAATATATGAAATTAGGAGGACCCTTACAGTCATCTGGTATGAAGTACAAAATGACTAACTCTGATTAGATCTCTGATCTTAAATACCTTACAAACTAATTAGGGAGACGTAAGATTTACCCAAATGGATTACATAGATACTTATGCATATGTACCCCAGACATCATTGTTTTGTTAATTGAATTCCTATTCACGACCCCTTTCTCACTTGTACTTTCCAGCCAGGAGTAGATATGTAACAGAATTCTGTCCAATGAGACAAAATAAGTCTGCTGGGTGTGACTTTTGGG
This sequence comes from Balaenoptera physalus, assembly GCF_965194825.1. Classification (NCBI taxonomy): domain Eukaryota; kingdom Metazoa; phylum Chordata; class Mammalia; order Artiodactyla; family Balaenopteridae; genus Balaenoptera; species Balaenoptera physalus. The sequence goes on along the minus strand of NC_138886.1, from coordinate 65,041,926 downwards.
AGAGCTTCTGTTTTCTAACTAAAAAGAGATGGACCTGGTTAGCCTATCCCTTCATCCTATGCCCTTTCTTCCTATCTAAAATTCAGATGTGGTTCCCAGAGAGCAATCATCTGCTTATAAGTAGACCAGCCAATATAAGGAAAAGGTCAAGTGAATTGAAGACACATTGGTCCTAAAATCATCCAGCTGCAGTGTCAGCGTCTATCTCTTAACTTCTTTTGTATAAGCTACTATAACAGAGTTTCTGTCAACTGAATCTGAAAGCATTTTAAACTAAGACAATATGTTAATTTAAAAGTGAGTACTACAGAAAGTAGTAAATATGGGATTTTAGAATAGATGATGAGGGTAAAAATGAGACCTAAGAGCTATAACAAGGTTTGGACTTTCAAGAGAAGAAAAATGGTGAATAAGCAGAGAGTTATTGAAGGACATTTCTTAGGGAGACAATGGTGTGGAGAAAGGCACAGGGACAATCATATAGTAAATGGTGGACAGCAAAGGAACTTTTCTATACTTCACTCAAACTGGTAATATGTCAACAGAAGTAGTCTGTGATAAATTATGTACATATAATGTAATAACTAGAACAAAAACTAAAAAATTTATACAAAGAAATATACTCAAAAACACTATGGGTAAATCAAAATGGAATTGTAACAAAAGTTAAAAGAGGGACTTCCCTGGTGGCACAGTGGTTACGAATCCGCCTGCCAATGCAGGGGACACGGGTTCGATCCCTGGTCCTGGAAGATCCCACATGCCATGGAGCAACTAAGCCCATGTGCCACAACTACTGAGCCTGCACTCTAGAGCCCGTGAGCCACAACTACTGAGCCCATGTGCCACAACTACTGAAGCCTGCGCACCTAGAGCGGGTGCTCCAAAACAATAGAAGCCGCCGCAATGAGACGCCCGCGCACCGCAAGGAAGAGTAGCCCCCGCTCACCGCAACTAGAGAAAGCCCACACGCAGCAATGAAGACCCGACACAGCCAAAAATAAATAAATAAATTTATTTAAAAAAAAAAAAGTTAAAAGAAACTACAGGAAGGTATAGAAAAGGAAACAAACAAAGAGGACAAAAAATAAAAAATATGTAAAATGCCAGAATTAAGCCCTAACATATCAATAGTTACATTAAATGTAAGTGATCTAAATACTGTAATTAAAAGAGAGATTGGCAGCATGGATTAAAAAACATAACCCAACTATCTGCTGTCTATAAGAAACACACTTCAAATATAAAAACATGTTAGCAAAAGGCTGGAAAATTCATACCATGAAAACATTTATTAAAAGAAAGCAGGAATAGCTATATTAATATCAGATAAAGTAGACTTCTAAGCAAAAATAATAATAATAATAATACCAGAGACAGGAAGAATCATTAAACAATAATAAAAGGGTCTGGGACTTCCCTGGTGGCACAGTGTTTAAGACTCCACGCTCCCAATGCAGGGGGCCTGGGTTTGATCCCTGGTCAGGGAACTAGATCCCACATGCATGCTGCAACTAAGGAGCCCGCCGGCCGCAACTAGGACCCAGTACATCCAAATAAATTAATTAATTAAATTAATATTTTAAAAAGTAATAATAAAAGGGTCCATCAATCAAGAAAACATAGCAATGCTAAATGTATAGTCACCAAACAACAGAGCTATAAAATATATGAAACAGAAACTGATAGAAATGAAAAAGAAAGAAAGAAAGCCACAACTATCATTGGAGACTTCATTTCTCTCTCAACAACTGTTAGGACAACTAGACAGAAAATAATGAAGTATATACAAGAACTCAACAATACCATCAACCAGCAGGATATAATGGACATTTATTGAATATTCTACCTAACAAAAGCAGAATATACAGTCTTTTCAAGCACCCTTGGAACATATACAAGTTAGACCATATCCTGTACCATAAAACAATCCTCAAAAAATGTAAAAGAACTGAAATCATATGAAGTGTATTCTTTGCCCCTATTTACAGGTAACGTAATTGTTTATGTAGAAAATCCATCAAAATCTATCACAATTTTTTTTTCCTAAAACTAATAAGTGAGTTCAGGAAGGTCTCAAAATATAGGATAAACATACAAAAATCAATTCTACGTACTGGCAATGAACACATGAACAATGAAATTAAAATTACAATAGCTCCAAAAAATTAAATACTTAACTGTAAATCTAACAAACCATATATGGGGTTTGTAGGCTGAAAATGAAAAATGCTAATGAAAAAATTAAAGATGATCTAAATTAGTGGAGAGACATACTGTGTTCATGGATTAGAAGACCCAACTTACTGAAGATATCAAATCTCCCCAAATTGATGTATAAATTTAACATAATTCCTATCAAATACCAGGAAGATTTTTAAATAGATATAGACAAGCTTATTCTAAAATTCTTATGGAAAAGCAAGAAACCAGAATCGCCAGAAAAAAAAAACTTAAGAAACAAGAATAAAGTAGAAGGAATCATTCTACCTGATTGTATGATTTATTATAGAGCATCAGTAATCAAGACAGTGTGTTAGTATTTCAGTAATCAAGATTGTGGCTCAGACAGAAAGACACGATGATCAGTTAAACAAAATAGAGAAATAAGCCCACACTAGTATGGCAAAGTGATTTTCAACAGAGGTAAAAAGGCAATTCAATGAAACAAGGATAGTTTCAGCAAAGGTGCTGGAAGATTTGGATATCCATAGACAAAAAAAAAGAAAAGAAAAGAAAAGCCTCAAACCTTACCCAAAAATTAACGCAAATGGATCATAGATTTAAATATAAGATGTTAACTTATAAAACTTTTACAAGAAAACACAGGAGAAAAATCTTGGGAACCTAAGGCTTGGTAAAGACATGACAACAAAAGCATCATCCACAAAAGAAAAAAAATTGATAAATAAAAAATTGATAAATCAAAATTAACAACTTTTAGTTGGTGAAAGATCTGGTAAAGTTGAAAAGACAAGCTATTGACTGGAAGAAAATATTTGCAAATCACATCTGACAAAGGATTCTTATCTGGAATATATAAAGAATGCTCGAAATTCAACAGTGAAAAAACAATCCACTTAGAAAATGGGCAAAGGACATGAAGAGACATTTCACCAAAGAGATAACACAGATGGTAAATAAGCACATGAAAAGATGCTTAATATCACTAATTATTAGAGAAGTGGAAATTAAGACCATTGACCTATTAGAACAGTGAAAAGAAAAAATAGTGACAATTCCAAATGGTGGTAAAGGTGTGAAAAAACTAGATCTCTTATACATTCATTATTGGTGGGAATATAAAATGATATAGCCACCCTGGAAAACAGTTTCTTAAAAAACTAAGTATAGAGACTTCCCTGGTGGTCCAGTGGTTAAGACTCCGTGCTCCCAATGCAGGGGGTCCCCGTTCTATCCCTGGTCAGGGAACTAGATCCTGCATGCCGCAACTAAAGATCCCACGTGCCGCAACTAAGACCTGGTGCAGCCAAATAAATAACATAAATAAATAAATAAATATTTTTAAAAACCAAAAAAACTAAGTATGCAACTACCTATGACCCAGTAATTGCACTCCTGGGCATGTATCCCAGAGGAATTAAAACTTATACCTACGTAAAAACTACACACGCATGTTCATAACAGTTTTATTTGTAATGGCAACTATCTGGAAACAACTAAAATATCTTTTAATAGGTGAATGTCTAAAAAAAACTGTGTACATCTATACCATGGAATCTACTCAGATATAAAAAGCAATGCACCACTGATACATGGAACAATGTTTTGGATGGATTTCAAAAACATTAAGATGAGTGGAAAAAGCCCATCTGAAAAGGTTATGTACTGTATGATTCCATGTATATAATGGAATGAGATGACAAAATTCTTTCCAGCTTTTCTAATCACCATCCAGACTCATTGATGCTTCTCTTATCCCTTGTGTCTGAGAATGACTCTCCTCATTGATAAATCTAGTTGCTACCTCACAAACTAGTACATCTTAGTTTTGCCCCTCTTAAGGACCAAAGTTCCAAGTACTTTTGACTTCCAGAGAAAGCTAGGCTTAGACCAGATTTATGACATCTCTAACTGAACTAGCTCTTTGATTAATGTTCTTTGTCTTCCCCATATTCTTGCTAACTTCCCCACCACAAGGCTTAAAGTATCACATGTAAGGAAACAGTTCATACCATATGACCCAGCAATCCCACTTCTGGGCATATACCCTGAGAAAACCACAATTCAAAAAGAGTCATGTACCACAATGTTCATTGCACTATTTACAATAGCCAGGACATGGAAGCAACCTAAGTGTCCATCGACAGATGAATGGATAAAGATGTGGCACATATATACAATGGAATATTACTCAGCCATAAAAAGAAACAAAATTGAGTTATTTGTAGTGAGGTGGATAGACCTAGAGTCTGTCATACAGAGTGAAGTAAGTCAGAAAGAGAAAAACAAATACCGTATGCTAACACATATACATGGAATCTAAAAAAAAGAAAAGAAAAAATGGCTCTGACGAACCTAGGGGCAGGACAGGAATACAGACGCAGATGTAGAGGATGAACTTGAGGATATGGGCAGGGGGAAGTGTAAGCTGGGACAAAGTGAGAGAGTAGCGTGGACATATATACACTACCAAATGTAAAATAGATAGCTAGTGGGAAGCAGCTGCATCACACGGGGTGATCAGCTCAGTGCTTTGTGACCACCTAGAGGGGTGGGACAGGGAGGGTGGGAGGGAGACGCAAGAGGGAGGGGATATGGGGATATATGTATACATATAGCTGATTCACTTTGTTATACAGCAGAAACTAACACAACATTGTAAAGCAATTATACTCCAATAAAGATGTTAAAAAAAAAACCCAACAGTTCAGTAATTGCTGCTCATACCAATAAGTTTAAGTTGTGTTACTAATACTGTGTATTAGTGTGGGGAATTATGCACATTATATGTAAAAGATGTGAAGGAAGGGATTCTCATTGCTAAATTTGGGGGATAAGTATCAACTCTTACTTAGAATGATTTCCATTAAAATGGTTAGAATGAATGTATTTGTAGTCAATGAGAAATGTCAGTGCTTTTAAAGGGTTAGCCTTTAAGCACATGAAAAATTCACAAAGTCAAAACAAATTAAGTACCCTCAAGTGTCTTCGTATCTGCTTTCTCAGCTTAAAGGATAAGGGAGACCCTGTCAGAGTTTTTCACCTGCCCCTTCCTCTCACTTATTTAACAAATATTTATTGAGACAAATTTTATCGAGTGCCTGCGAATGCCAGGCACTGATCACTAAGATAGTCCCTTCTTCTACGTAGTTTAAAGACTAGTCAGAAAGATTGAAATTAAGAAATTACGTCACAGTGAGATGAGGTCAGAAGTCTTTCGGGAGGAGATTTTTGGGTTGAGCCCTCTAGGACTACAAGGAGTTAAACAGAATGGTCTGGTGGTAGGGACAAGCTGCGAATGGGGTGGGGCAGAGGGAGGCTGTCAGGAAATTCGAAGCTGGGAATACTTTCAAGTGCAAAGACAGAAGGTGGAAGAGTGCTGGGCTGCTTTTACTTCCAGCATCTTTTTCTAATTACACAGTGCTGCTGGCCCCCTGCTCCACCTAGAGGCGGTGTGGGATCACACAAAGGCGGTGACTTGAGAACAGACTGGGGGGACCGTTGCCTTGGCCACTTGAGTAGATGTTATGATTTGGGGCAAGTTGCTCAAATTCTGTGAGCCTGTTTTCTCATTTGTAAAATGGGGATAGTAACACCTGGATTAAATGAGAGACTGTAAGTCAAGCTCCTCCCTCAATTCACTTAGATCTCCTTTCCCCCTCCCCCTTGCTTCCGTTGTTTTGGAAATTGTATTTTCTCCTTACAACTCCCTTCATTGCTCCTCTAATCTCTATCTTGCTATACTTTTCCTGGCATCCCCACTAAGAAGGCTGACTGTGGGGGAGGGGTGCATGGAGCTTGGCTGGAGAAGAGCACAAGCTCACAGTAGTTCTGAAAAGCTCTCCAAGGGGCTCTGATGAGCCCAACACTCGCGCCTCCCTCTCCCCTCCCCTCCCCCTCCGCTCTGCAACTGCTGCTCCCAGGGATCCTGGGCTTTTGTTCTCTAGAGGCTTAAACTACCACCTGTTTTGCTTTGACTTATTGTTTAAAGGGTATCGCCCATTGTCTACAGACTATCAAAAATAGAAACTGCCAAAACTTAAAGATAGCAAGAGCTAAGTTTGTACTTTCTTTCTTTCTTTCTTTTAAAATACTAACACTAAAACATCAATGCTTTTTCATTTTCCCTCTATTTCCATTCCTTTTCTGAGGACCTCCCCACTCCCAATAATTTTACTTGTTGGTACCATCATTAAGCACTAATAAAAAGTTATCTTTTAATATTAATTATAATTTATCTATTAATATATATCTGTCTTCCCTACTTGATTTTGAGTTCCTATGGTCTGTAGTATCTCATACAGCAGTAGTTTCTCAAACTTGAATATGCATAAGAATCATCTGGGGATCTTGTTAAAATGCAGATTCTGATTTAGCAGGTCTGGGAAGGGGCTGCGTTTCTTCTAACAAGCTCCCAGGTGAAGCCCCTGGACCACACTTGGAGTTGCAAAGCCTTACTGGGTTTAGAACAAAGGAGGTACACAAGAAATGGTTGCTGGATGATGCCTTAGTCTCTCCTACTCAGTGCTTGGAATTTTCTTCAATACATCTTTCTCCACTTTTTCCTGTGCACTATTTATGACTAACTGACAATTATTCCTTTGTGTACTTAGCTGTGCCCTTCCTTCCCCTTTTCATAGTCAACAGTCTCATCCAGAAACCAGTCACTTAAGAGTACAACAGTAATCTCCAGCCTCTTTCTACTGTCATCTACTTTGTAGCAAGCAAGAATAACTTTTTAAAGAATCATCTTTACCTTTGTTGCTCAGCAACCTATAGTAGCTCTCTAGTATACATTGTATCAAACTCAAATTCACGATGAAAAGCTTCAAGACATTTCTCCAACCCTTCCCTCTCGCTTGCTAGTCAATTTCTTTTTGCAGCACTTGGAACCCTCTGTGTATTGCTGAGGTATGAGTCAGTCTCCTTGCAAGACGTTTTGCATTGGGAATGTCTTCTTTTATTCTTTTTAAAGGCCTATGTGTATCTCTTTCAAAAAATTCTCAATTTTTACCTACTTAATGTTAAGCTTTGCTTGATTTATTTGTGAGTCGTTCGTTTAAAGGAGTATGAGCTACGTACTATTATTTATTTTTATTTTTTTTGCTTTTTTCATATTTTTGTTCAGTTTTAAATGGGAAGTGTCTGTGCTTGCTGTTCATGGTTGTATCCCTAGCACCTAAGAGTGCTTGACACACAGTAGGTACTTTGGGAGGAGACTCAGTGACGGATGAAACACAATTTAAGATCAGCTTTTGTTACTTTTCAAAATGCTTTCTTTGCTACATTTATTGGGAACCTGGGTGAACGTTAATGGTTAAATAAGACAATTCTGGTGATGTAATTCTGGTACAGTAAAAATATTAAAGTATCAATTCACATCAGAAGGCTAGTAATAACTACCAACACATTAAAAAATGTACTGGCTACAGGATAAAAAAAATAATTTTAGAAATCCCTTGAAGAGTATTTTGAGAGATAAACATTTGAGGTATAGCAGCACTTTACACTGTACTACCTACCAGCTACCGTTCTACTAGGGAAATAAAATTTAGATGCATTTAAAATACAGTATGGGCCCAAACCCACATCCTATCGAAAAGGCTTATGCTCTCCTATCATTGTTTTCTATACTGCACGTTTTGCATTCGTTAGGACTGCATATTTCTTAATAGCTCTTGGTGCTTTAAATTTAAAAGAAAATAAATGGGGCTTTCTCATATTACAGTTTCAAGGAAAAGGAGACTGCAGGGCCCCTTCAGCAAGGTTTAAGAGGCCTACAAGCTGCACACCCGTGCAACCGCCTCATGCTCCGATTTCATCTATGGGGTTTTGTACAGTTCTTTTTTGGATGGTGCAAACCGCGCAAGTGCAGCATTAAAAACCTCTCCACCCTGGGAAACGATGCAAGAACATGCAGCTTAGGCTGCCAGGTTCTCTCCAACACACAGCCAAGGGCTGGAGGCCCGTATACCCGCCCCCAAACCCCGTCCACAACAATCGTTTCCTCCCTCCCCGCCTTTTACATACAGTACACATACAAATACACACACGCAGAGCAGCCAGCAGGGGCGGGCCGGGCCCGACCACTCCGCAAACCGCAGGGGGGAGCCACAACGGGCCAAGCTGTTTGCGCCCCCTCCTTTTTCCTTCTCACTCTTCTCTCTCTCCATCAGGCTGCACCTGTTAGGAAAAAGCGAACTTGGGGATCTAGGGTCTCCTGAAGTCCCGTTTAGAAGCCACATACCTTCGGCGGGTGTTGCGTTATCCCCCCTCCGTCGGCTAGCAGTTGGTCCCGTCCCAGTGCTAGCGGGCGCCGAGCGGGAGCCGCGCGGGAGCAGCGCAGCGACGGCGGCGGCAGCGGCGGCTGTGGTTGCTATTCGGAGCCGTTGAGACGCCTCTGCGGCAGCTGGTGGCGCAGGTGGCTTGCGTGGACGTGGGCAGAGGCGGCCGGCCCGCCACCGCAGCCTCAGCGCCCGCGGCCCCGGCAGGTGAGCGGGCGGCGGGGACTCGCCCCGCCCCCCCTCGGTGGCCTCACTCCTGGCTGTAGCGGGGAAGTGGCCACGGCCCGCCCGGGAGCAGAGGTTCGGCCCGGGGCTGCGACCGTAGGGAATAAGGCTGGGGGAGAGGCCGTGTGTGGATGGGAGGGGAACGTTCCCCTGCCTTTTGCCATCTTTTTCTCCCCCCCGACCCCCCACCCTCCTGGGGCTTAAGCTTGGGGGAAAAAAGCCAGAGAAAAGATGGGGCGGGAGAAAGGGGAATTCGGGGCTGAGAAGCATCTCTGCCTCAGGTGGTGGCGTCTTTTCGGTCGTCGAGCGGTAAACCTGGCGAAGCCTGGAGGGCTAGCTCTCGGGCTGCGGAGGCCGCGCACTCGCGCGGGAGGAGCGGGAGGCGGCTCTCCCCTCACTCTCCCACCCCCCTCCCCTCCCCTCCCCACCTCCTCCCCACCCCACCTCCTCCCCACCTCCTCCCCCTCCTCCTCCCCTTCCCCCGTCCCTCCCTTACGGCCCCTCCCTTCGGGTTTCTGAGCTTTAACCGTCCTCCATGCTCTCCCTCGCAGGCGCGTCGGGACACCCCGAGGCATCCTCCCCCTCCCGCCGCCGCGGGAGCCTCGGCTGCCGTCCGCCCTCCCGCATCCCCTCGCAGTCCGCACCGCCACACCTCCTCCCTGTGCTCGGACCCCCGGCCTCGCCCCCGAAACATGACTCGCGATTTCAAACCTGGGGACCTCATCTTCGCCAAGATGAAAGGTTATCCTCATTGGCCAGCTCGAGTAAGTGATTTTTAGCCTTCGCGTTTAGCGGTGCTACCTTCCTCAGAGGCCTACTTCCTATACCCTTTTCTCTTAATTTTTTTTTCTCGTGCCCTTTCTCCCCCTCGCTTTCACTTAGTCTCATTTGTAACCTGACCTTTTATTTTAGTTTTCTGCCCACTAATCTTCCATGTAATTTAAAAATTCAGGTGTTTCTACATACTTAGGTATTTTCCTATGGTTTGTTTTTGACAGACTTTGGCAGGTTTTCTTAATACGAAATATTTCAGGGTGATGCCATTAGTGTTCCATTGTAGGTGAAAATAATCAAGTATGGATTTTGTGTTTAAAAATTAAGGAAACATAGACATTTTCTTAACTTTGAGTAAAATGCAAAATACCAGTGAAATCTATGCAGACTGTTGGGTGTCAAAGAGTTCCACGTGATTAAATTAACATAGGTATTCTTTCCTGTTTTATGGTTGATGAGACCTTCTGGATTGACTTGTTTAATAAGACATAGGACTGGATATTCTTGAAAATTTTACAATAAGGTAGCATCACGGAACGTCTAGAAAGTTTATTTTCACGTTTTTATTGGTGAAGTTTGCCTTATGACCTTGAAGAAGTTGTTTTACCTCTTTGATTGTTTCCCACAGGCAAAAGGAGTAGACCCAGATTCCTGGGTTCACATGTAGTGCAGAGAGGTGATTAAGGACTGAGGGTTTTTTGTAACATTTAGGAATTGAGACTGTCTAAAATATCTAAGTACCATTTTCAGAAAAAGATCTTTTAGGTTATGGTAGGACTCAGGTTCTAAGGTAGTGATAGAACCTAGCAAATGTTGAGCTCAATTAGATTAGTAAGCTCAAGGTCCTTCTTAAATATAAACATGAGATATTCTAAAGTTGTCATTTCCACTAATTTACTCTTCTTTGAGGACTGTATTTCTTAAAGATAATTAAATCCTGTAGTTTTAATTATGTCAGTTGGGAGGAAAAATAACCATTGGTTACAGAGAATCATGGAGTGAGTTGCTGAGTGCTATCCAAGTATAAAATATTCACTGTTTCTTAATTTTTCCCATCCAGCTCTTTACAGACTCAGGTTTACTGGTTTCCTTCCCCAGCCTGGAAAGATTTTTTTTCCCCTGGTCTATTAAGTCTACCTTTTCAGTGGTGTCTTATTGAAAAAATCCTTAATCATAATTCGTCTGTATATTTGACACTTTGTTTCCTTTGTGATAACCTTTTAACTCTTATGTGCATTCTTTGACCTCCAGGTAGTTTGTAAGCTTTTGCAGAGCAGTAGATACAAACTGAATTTCCTTATTACACACCCCCCTAATTCTTAGTACATAAATCATACGCTAAAAAACACTATTTCATGTTTAAGTAGAGAGCATAGGGAAACTGAGCAGGTTTAAGGCCCCTGCAAAATACTTTTTTGTGGTTTTAGCATCATTTATTTTGAGGTGTTATAAAATCCGAGCATATGGGGTACATCTTTATTCAGATTTCTATGCGACAGTGCAGTTAAAAAACAAATGAAAATGTTTTAAAAATTATCTGCTCTTCTTCTAAATCATCCTCCCCACATGCTTCAGTCTGTTAGGTGACTAAGAATGCTAATAAAAGCAAAATAGAGTAGCCTTAGGAGGGCCAGAGTATTTTCTTTCTTTCTTTAATAAATTCTATATTTAACAATTTAATTTGGATTAAAATGGGAAATTTTAGTCTCTTTCCTTTTCCCCTTTTTTTCTTAGAAGCAGTTGAATTTAGTTTTGATATTGTCTGTGTCTAAGAATTATGTTCCTTTTTCTATCTTCCCTCCAGTCTTATGAATTCTAAGTCTTTGCTTTAGAGAGTTTAAATATGCATTTAAGGTCTCAGCTGTGAAGGTGACAATCATTGTTCCAGTTTTGATTTTAAAGTTTTCTGTGTATCCCAGGCTTCATTACTTTTTAAGTCTTGCACATTCTTGTAATCCTGTACCAGTAGTAATCGTTTTTAAAGTCAACTTAAAAAAATTGCCTAGCATTTATTAAACTCTTTAGGTGCTAGACATTTGCATAAACTTTTAAAGCTGTTTGCTGGCAGAAAGCATATGAGCTGAGGTGACAGATATATCCCTTATCTTAAGGCCTCTAAGGATTTTCACAATTTAACAACTTGTCACAAAGTTGAAAAGACAGTATAATCTTCATATAGGTGGGGAAGTTAAGTTCCCAAGGGTGTTGGGTGCTAACGATTCGTATTGATGTCTGAAACCTTCAGATTGCCAACATCACCCTCATGGTCTTTTCTTAAACATGATAATGCATGTGGAGCATCATAGGTCTGCTGGTGGTCTGTACCCTTCTTAATAGTCAGCTGATTTTTTAAATTAAGGTGTCTTTGAAATTATGAAAGTTTTGAAATAGAAATGTTATTATGAAGTTTAAATAAATAAATAATGAAGTAGAAATGTTAAATTCTGGCTAAATACTACTGCCTGATGGCCTTAACTCTGGTAAGCGAAAGTATTAAGTATTACAGATGTGTTAGACATAACAGTACCTGATACTTTCTTCCTTACTTAATTAGAAGTATTAAAGTATTAAAAGAGAAATGAAAAAGGAACAGGTAACCTCATGTGATTCAGCCGTGTAGGTCTAAGATCTTTTCAGAATATGTGTTTCAGACTTGGAGAAATACTGTTTTAAACTTGTTAATGTCTCCTATATTTGGATAGCCTCCCTGCGGAAATAGCATTTAAAATTTTTGAATAGGTTCAGACTCCCTTATCTGGAATTCTTAGGGCCAGATGTGTTTAAAAATTCAGAACTTTGGGATTTTAGAAAGGTAATGATGGTACATACGCCATATATCTTGCTCCTAGTAGGGTCTGGGATGGCACATGGTAATCTAACACGATATTTCTGTGGAGAAGCATCAGTAGAAATGCTAGGTGGATAAAAGAAATGATGGAATAGCTTCAGTGTCAATCCAGGTTTTGCTACCAAATGAGTTTTGAGAGAAATATTGGTTTTCAGAGCTTCTTGGGTTTCAGAACTGGAGGTAAGGGATTGTGGACCTGTAGAACTGGTCCATTTTATAGCAGATCCCTTTTGGATGTCTCGTTTTCAGTTTATTCTGATGTGTTTAGGTGCATATGATTTAAAAGATTTTAATTTTTCTGATCTTTTTTTAGGTAGATGAAGTTCCTGATGGAGCTGTAAAACCACCCACAAACAAACTACCCATTTTCTTTTTTGGAACTCATGAGACGTAAGTCCTTTTAGCTCTAAAAGCAAATCAGAGTTAATTTAGCAGGTTCATTGGGCATATAACGAAAAACAAGTAGAGGTTAATTCAGAGAGAAAATAATAAAGTAACAGGAGACGTTAAAATCATCTTTGAACTTGGAAAAAAGTCTTCAAGTTTCCTTTTAAATTTTATTTTTATGGTAGAAAAATTAGACACTGTAGGTTTAACTTTTATTGAAATGGATGTCGTTAATCATAAAAGAAAGATGTGCATTGATCCTCTCATCAATCAGAAGAATAACTGATGGATGAAAATATGTAAGGGAAGTTTTAACAAGGCATTCAGTATTCATATTTAGTATAATTAATGCTAACCTGGCACCCTATTTTAGGCTTTGATTTTAGCCACACAAACGGTATATTGTGGGAAAGGTGAGAAGAAATCTGGATAGTTCCTTCTGTGTGTATTTATATGGCCCTGAGAGCCACTGTTACTGCTCTGCTGCCCCTGGTGGATTTGTGGGCAGAGAACTGATTTGGTGAAGCAAATTAATTTTTCAAAAATTACAAAAAAAAAAAAAAAAATTTGCAATAGAATATTGAACTGTTATTTCTGGGTGCAGAGGATTACTCCAGGGGCTATCATTAGTTTTGAAAAATAATATACTTTGTGCCTCGATTTTAATAGCCTTACAAGTTGTATATAACCTCACTGATTTTGAACTTTAAGTTTAGAATTTGCAATAATTTTGGTAAAGTAGACTTGTTTACCTGGGATCAGGTGAAACAAAACTGGTGATACTCTAATTAGAATTATGTATTCCTTAGAGTGTGTACAGTGGCAACATTTGGTTTAATGTTGCTTAGCTACTATATGAACTTTCACATAATTTTAAGAAATAGTTTTATTAATATGTGATTTACATCATAAAGTTCACTTGTTAAATTGTATAATTCAGTGGATTTTAGTATATTTATTTCCATAACCATTAGCAGTCACTCTTCATTCCCTCCCCCTCCAGCCCAGGATACCTACTAGTTTACTGTCTGTCTATTTTTGCCAATTCTGGACATTTCATATTAACGATATCATACAATGCCACGTAATTACCTGCTTTAAGGTACAGTTTTGAGTCCAGAATTGTATTGGCCTTCACCGTAATTACTTTGAGTTGGATCCAGGTATATCCTCTGAATATAAAAATTTAATTTGTAAAAAAATGATGAGTTTCTGATTCTCTGGGATAATCTACTGTTTAAAACTCTTCCATAAATTTAATAGGGAAAGGTATCTTTTAATGAAAAACTGTGTACTCCCTATTTGAGTAGGGGTTTTCAAAGTGTGGTACCAGGTCAAGCTGCACCCCACATGGGAACAGCACATGGGAACTTCAGATAGTAGGCATGCAAATTCTTGGACCTCACTTGAACCAGAAGCTGAGGTGTGGGGCCCAGCAGTCTGTTCTAACTAGCCTTCCAGATACTTCTGGTGCCTGTGAAGTTTGGGAACACTTTATCAGAGTAAAGTGAGTAGATATTTCCTAGAATTTTTATGTATGTTTATAGTACCATAGAACACATAGTTAATTTTTATGCTAAATTTAGAAGAATGATCATCCCTTCCCCAACATTTAAAAATGACAATTTTTATGTTGTAAATATCTGTGAATTGTAAGTCAGAACAGACTACACCAAATAATTAAATTTTCGTAAGCATTGTTTGGTTAATAACAAAACAGTGGTATTAAGTGGTTAATGAAGACAGTGAATTACTAATATTCAAGAATTAGAATATATTCAGGAAATTAAAGTATAACTTTAAAATTAAGCTAATGGGGCTTCCCTGGTGGCACAGTGGTTAAGAATCCACCTGCCAATGCAGGGGACACGGGTTTGAGCCCTGGTCTGGGAAGATCCCACATGCCACGGAACAACTAAGTCCATGTGCCACAACTACTGACCCTGCGATCTAGAGCCGGCGCTCCGCAACAAGGGAGGCCACCGCAATGAGAAGCCAGTGCACCGCAGCAAAGAGTAGCCCCCGCTCGCCTCAACTAGAGAAAAGCCGGGTGCAGCAACAGAGACCCAGTGCAGCCAAAAATAAAAAATAAATAAATTAAAAAAAAAATTAAGCTAATGATAATAAATTTTCACTTCAAAATGCACTTGTAATTTTTGTGCCTTAGTGATCTCATAAGTATACCATTACCTTTGGAAAGACAGTGCTGTTGTATCTATTGGTCTGGTGACTTAACTTTTTGGTATTTAAGGTTGATTTTTAGAAACTAGATCTCACTGATTATTTGCCTTTCCCCCCCCCAAAAGTTGGGGGGGCAGTTATGTGAACCTTTCAATTTGGAATTTGTATAAATGTGAGTTTATTCTAATAGCCTGTAGTTAGGGAGATGGGAAAGGAAGAACATAGAAGAAGAAATGGCAATTTAGAAAACTCTACTGGGCTTCCCTGGTGGCGCAGTGGTTGAGAATCTGCCTGCCAATGCAGGGGACACGGGTTCGAGCCCTGGTTTGGGAAGATCCCACATGCCGCGGAGCAACTAGGCCCGTGAGCCACAATTACTGACCCTGCGCGTCTGGAGCCTGTGCTCCGCAACAAGAGAGGCCGCGATAATGAGAGGCCTGCGCACCGCGATGAAGAGTGGCCCCCACTTGCCGCAACTAGAGAAAGCCCCCGCACAGAAACGAAGACCCAACACAGCCATAAATAAATAAATAAACCTAAAAGTTAAAAAAAAAAAGAAAAGAAAATACATACATAGAAAACTGTACTTATTCATAACTTATTTATAGATTAAGATTTTTTTATTGTTAATTTGGAGCAGAATCCTTTTGTAATTGCATTCTTTTCCTGACTTGCAACCATCTGACTTTTCATAGTGTTTTATACCTTTCACAGTAAATTCATCCAGCCAAGTTTTGAATATTAGATAACAATGAGCCCTTATGTATACCAAACATGATGGTCCACTAGGTATCTTAAAACTAATATATTCAAAACAAATTCTTAGTAAATGAGACTGACAAGGATGCAGTGCTTTGCTGGAGGCAAAAATTGTGGTGTTATCCTTGATTTCCTATTACAGTCTTTTCCGTTCCTCCCCACATCTAGTCAGTCAGCAAGTCTTGTTCTTTTCCTTTAATGTGCATTCTGATCTACTTTTTTCCATCTCCTCTACTACCACTTAAGTTCATGCTGCAGTTAGTTTTAGAAATAGTGTCCTACTCCTATCTTTTTTTTTAAAATAAATTTATTTATTTATTTATTTATTTTTGGCTGCGTTGCTGTGCTTGGGCTTTCTCTAGTTGCGGCAAGTGGGGGCTACTCTTCATTGTGGTGCATGGGCTTCTCGTTGCGGAGCACGGGCTCTAGGTGCGCAGGCTTCAGTAGTTGTGGCGTGCGGGCTTCAGTAGTTGTGGCTCGTGGGCTCTAGAGCACAGGCTCAGTAGTTGTGGTGCACGGGCTTTCTTGCTCCGTGGCATGTGGGATCTTCCCGGACCAGCGCTCGAACCCGTGTCCCCTGCGTTGGCAGGCGGATTCTTAACCACTGCGCCACCAGGGAAGCCCCCTAATCCTATCTTGGTCTCAGTTTTCACTCTTCATGTATAGTCAAAGTGAACTTGATATTCCAGTCAGACCATGTCATTTCTCTGTCCAAAACCCTTCAATGGCTGCCTTATTACAAACAAAACTCCCAAGTTTTGTCGACAAATGCTATTTATGAGACCCTATATGAACTAGTCTGTGTTTACCTTTCCAACCTCATCACATGTTTTCACTGTTACACAAATATATTTCATCTTGTCTCAAGTCCTTCTTGACTGTTTTCTCTTTGTTGGGAAAGGTATGTCTTCAGAGTTTCAGTCATTTAGATCTTAGCTCAAATCTTCCTTTTTATGCTTTTTCTCCATTGCACTGATGACTGAAATTTTTTTCTTTTCCTTCACCCACAAGTGAAAAGTTTGGAGAGCAGGGACCTTGTCTATCTTGTTTGTCATCATTTGCTTAAGTGCCTGGCCCATAGTAGCTGTTAAATAAATGTTTGGTGAGAGATTGATAGCTCTATGACCTAGATAAAATCATTTATGGATTATGAATTTGCTGTCCATTAGCTAGCATTTTTATAGTTTTTAAGACAACTGATCGTAAGGCTGTCTTTGAATCCTGCCATTTATCTGCTATATGACCTTGGGCAGGTTACCTAGCCTTGTGTCCTTCTCTTCCTTACTTGTAAAATGGGAATAATAAAATACTCGACCTCAGAATTTGAGGTGCAAACAAGATACTACATTAAAGATGCTTAGAACAGTGCTTGGCATGTATTAAACACTAAGTATATGTCAGCTATGAATAGTTAAAGGTAATGTTGCATATTATTTTTTCATGACTAATACTTGTGTTTATTGTTTGCAGTGCAGTTTGAGTTTTGCTGGCTAATTACCATTGCTAATTGAGGGAATACTCTCATCTAAGGTCTATTTATTTCTCTAAAGTCAGAAAATTTTAAATGAAGATGGTGTTTTTACCACTTTTATCTCCTTACTGCTCTTGTCTTAATTCAAAGATGTTAGATGCACAGTTCTAGGAACCTTAAAAATATCTATCACAGGCTGTTTCAAAACCTGCCTAATGTACAGTTTTAGGAATGAAGGTGAATGGGGAGGTACTGCTTCTTGGTCAGTTTTTTGTATAACCTGTCCACAAGAAAGGAATAAAGAAATGAATCATAAGGATAGGATTTTATTTTCTTCTACACTAGTTTTTCTATACAGTTTCTGTACTACAGACATAGCTGTATGTGTTGGTGAGGGGCTTGTGCGGTTTCTCATGAGCCTTATATAATGAGAGGAACTGTTTTTTCATCTCTATACTGTCAGGTTCATGGCACATAGTAGATGTATCAATTGTCTGTTGCATCATCTTCTATTATAAAATAGTGCGTGCTGTTATAAAATCTAGTTTAAAACAGTATGTTTCCTATTTTGTGGTTTAATAATAATAGGGAAATGAAGCAGCAAGTTAGAATCAATGTTTTAAAAGGTAGACGTTTCTGTATTATAATATGACTTGGCAACAGTTAAATGAGTTTTGAGCTTCATGTCTTCAGCTCTGATAAGCATTCGCATCCCATTTTTTATATGCAACTCTGGTTTGCTTTAAAGGAAAGGTTCTAGGTGTGTGATAACTGAGTTTTTGTGAGACATATATGTGTATGTTCTCGTGGGTATGTACATTGTTTCCAAAAAGTGACTTTAGAGAGAGAACTGCTTTTCTGTTTACTTACATTCTGTGAAAATTGGGATACACAGGAACACACTTAACGGTCTTCAGGCATATGCCACGTAAGAAATACACTTGCAGGCTTTAAGTTGCTTCAGAATTATAACATTAGTACTCTAGTTAATGATTTGCTATTTTCTTAGGACATTTTACATGAGCTTTGATCCTTGTGGGCTTTGACATTGGTATTTGAAATGAGTTCATACGTATAGGGATATAACATCAATATTTTATTAGTAGCTATTTCAAAGACTATATTACAGTGGTTAAAGGAAACCCTGAAACCTTTTTAAGGGAACATTGTACAGAGTGGAGGCTATGCTGTTTAATAGCTAGATAACCTTGCCTGCGTCAGTTAATCTTTCTGGCTTTCAGTTTTCTAATCTTTAAAAGGAGGATCTTGGTGATCCCTAAGTGTTCCTTTCAGCTCTGGAATTTGGTGGGTAATGTACTTTGAATTAATGTATATCTTTTCATTGTAAAAATTTTAAAAACGTTAAAAGAGTTCTCTACAAAGGAAACAGTCATTTTTACTACCATTTTTTAGAAACAACCCCTAAACCTGTTACTGTTTTAGTATATTTTCTTTGAGATTTATATGTCATTTAAAAATGGAACGCTTTGAAGAATGAATCAGAGCCACAACCGCATAAGGTTGTGCCCTTGGGGACTAGCACTGGCTGTTTAACAACTAATCTGAGCCCTGTGCTCCAAACCTGTGGGATTGCATCCCTGGGGAGGATTCTTTGTATGTGTATGTGTTTTCTTTTTCTTCTTTTAAATTGAAATGTAATTGATATATATTGTATAAGTTTAAGGTGTGTTGATTTTGATACATTTATATATTGCAATATTACCACCATGATTTGATACATTTATATATTGCAGTATGATTACCTGCCACCATAGCATTAGCTAACATCTCCATCAGGTCCCTTAATTAGTCATTTCTTTTTTTGGGGAGACAACATGGGAGGATTTTTTTTTCATCCACCATAGTTTTTTGAGTCTCATTAAGGAGCTCCGTAGTCTTGAGCATATCATTTGAGCCAACAGTTCTACTTAGACTTTATTAGGAAGATATGTGAAAAGATTGAGCAATACATTATTTACTATAGCTGCATTTTATAATAGAAAATTTGATATAGAAAATGGTCCAACAATAGATTAATTTTGGGATAGCTATTCAGTGAAATAGTATTTAGCTGTTAAGTAATTGTTGATATGAAAAGATGTTCATTATAATTTGAGAAAGTATTTATGGATGAGTGTATCATATCCATTAAAATTACATGTTTATATCTGTATATATGCAACAAACAAGTGGGTGAAAACAGTGGCTATCTGTAGTTGGTAAAATTCTGGATCATTTTTGTTTTCTTTGATGGGATGTGGTATTCACTGAAAAATATTTTAACAGCTTTATTGAGATGTAATTCATATCCCGAACAATTAATCCAGTTAAAACGTACAATTCAGTAGATCTTAGTATATCCAGAGAGTAGTGTAGACCTTAGCACAGTTTTAGAACATCTTCATCACCCCAAAAACAGACCCTGTACGCATTAGCAGATACTTTGCATTTCTCCTTTCTCCCTCCTGTCTTGCCACAGGGAACCACTAATCACTTTGCCTGTTCTGAGCATTTCATATAAATTGAAGTATACAATATGAGGTCTCTAATGACTTTTTTTTTTTTTTTAACTTAGCATAATGTTTTCAAGGTTCATCTATATTTTGTAGCATGTACTTTGTCTTTACAGTATTGCCAGATATTCCATTGTATTGGTCTATATTTATCCGTTCATCAGTTGATATTTGGGTTGTTTCTACTTTGGACAGTTATAAATAATGCTGCTATGAACATTTGTGAGCAAGTTTTTGTGTGGACATGTCTTTTCTGTAGGAGTGGAATTCCTGGGTCACATGGTAACTTTGTGTTTAATCTTTTGAGGAATTGCCAGGCTTTTTTTTTGTTGTTGTTGTTGGCTGTGCTAGCTCTTAGTTGCGGCACGTGGGATCTTTAGTTGTGGCATGTGGGATCTAGTTCCCTGACCAAGGATCAAACCCAGGCCCCCTGCATTGGGAGTGTGGAGTCTTAGCCACTGGACCACCACGGAAGTCCCTGCAAGACTTTTCAAATCAGCTATGAACCATTTTATATTTCTGTCAGCTATGTGTGAGGATTCTAATTTCTCTATATCTTTTCCAAGACTTGTTATTGTCTTTTTTATTACAACTATCCTATTGGGTGTGAAGGTAGTATATCTTATTCTGGTTTTGATTTACATTTCACTGATAGCCAATGACACTCAGCATCTTTTCATGTGTGAATATTTTTTTAACCATCTATATATAACATGAATTATTTAGATTTGCAAAGGTCTTCTCTCAGTTGGAAAGGCATAGTTATTTAATTTTTGGTATATTGATAAACATGTAAATTTAAGTATGACTTATAATATGAACATAATAGTAAAATAATAGAAAGTAGTGCTTGAAAACCTGACCGGAGGAGGAGGAGGGAGAGAAGTTTTTTAAAACCTATTCTGCAAAATTAAGAATAAAGGTTAACCAAGTGTAATAAAAATGTATATGTAAATCAAGGTGGTATGAATAAGACCAAATATAAGTGACTACACTATGTGAATAGAATTCTCTATTAAGACCTTTTGATTGGATTAATCCTATTAGACTACCTGTGTCTTATTTTCTGAGACAAGGCTCAAACAAGTCACTGCCAAGTAACAATATAATGTCACAAAGAAAGCAAGAATGGGACCATTGCTGTCTGATAAAAGTAGAATTTATAAAGTCAAAGCATGAAGAGAAGAGAAGGATACAGGCATTCCTTAGCTTTGCATAGTTCTAGTATGTTTAAATTTTGGTTACCATGGTTTAGGTAAACAGCCCCAGTCCCCACAACAATGTTTCAAATTTCACTTACTCTGGAATATTAACTGTAATTGTGTAGACTACAAAATTTGTTGCTAGTTCTTCAGTCCACAAATCAAGATGTAAATAACAGATGCATAGCATGTCACTTTTTTTGAAGTTTCTTGGTGATTGGTCAGTGTGCATCTGTTTCTCAATTCAAGCATAGATAGCACAAAGTGTAGTAGTGTTGTTGCCTCTTTGTCTTTCAATGATACACCCACCCAGGTTACATTTAAAGAAAAAACAAGATGGGGAATCGGCCAGCAAAGAAACTGATAATGCCAGAAGTGAAATTTGAATTGAATGTAAATGCAGTTATAGAATAAATAGCCTTGTGAATAATAACCTTGTGAACGTAGATGTGCTGTATATGGGGAGACTAGGTACACAGCCAGAGCAGCTTAGGGAAGGCAAGCTTATCAACATAAATGAGGAAAGTGGTTGTAATAAACAGGATGAAGATGTCTCAGAGGAAGTGACGCCAACAAAAAGCAATAAAGATATGCCATAACACTGAAAGTACAAAAGACAAAATGTTAGAAACTGATCAGATTTAGAAAGGAGTATGACACATTGCCTTAGGCATAGAAAATATGCCTACTCCATGTCATAAGTTCTGTGATCAGAAGGGGCAAGCACTGTGCAAACTATTCTTAAGTTGTTTACAAAGACATGAAACACTTTAATCTCAATGTTTCTAATGTTTTAAATTACAGTGTACTAAATAATTAGTATTAGTTTTACTATATTTAAAATTTCCTTACACACTGTCAGTAATAGTGCATTTAGTGTTTTGCCAATTTTTGAAGGTTTTGGAACAATTGTAATTTTTCCCATTGTTCAATAAGATTGCCTTGCACAGTCATTTTTGTGTTCTCTCATTGTCATACAAAGTGAGGACTGCCTATTTTGGGGAAAGAAAAATAATCTATATAAATTGAACTGTCAAACCTTTATATGCTAAATAACATCATGGTAGAATCAGTTTTTTGAATAGCATTTTGGTTTAGAATCATATCTAAAAATGCCCCATGTTTGAGGTTTTAAGACATTTTTCTGCAATTTTGTTAAATATTTAAGGTCCCTTCCACTTCTTCAAGTTCCTGATGCCACCAGTTTTGAACCCTTTGGGGATTTTGAACTCTAAATTAGGGTACCGTCTCACTTTCTTCTATATTGCTGTTTAGTATCCAACTTTCTTAGTCTTCCCAGCTTTCAAACCTGTTGATAATGTCCCTTGTCATCTTTAGCCTTATGAGTTACGGGGTTTTAGGAGAGAGAATTGCTTTGTTCTAACTAGAAGTATGTTTTATTTTTGATGGTGTTTTAACTCGAGTCATCTACTTGGAATTTGAAGCTGATTATGCAGGAGGAATTGCTTTACTGTTTTAACTAAATGTGTTAAATTTTCTAATTTTAGATTATGGGTAGGAATGAATGATGCCTAGTAAAAGTCTGAATTTCTAGATCAAATGAGATAGTGATGATTTAAGTGTGCCTTAACTGATGTGCAGTTAAAATACATGGGTACTTTGAGTATTTATAAATTGCAGAATTTAAATAATAAAGCTGACTTTTATATGCATTTGATTATATTTAAGTAGAGCCCTAAGTCTCTTTTTTATTGAAATTTTATCTTAAAGCCTTTTAAAATATTCTAAACTGGAATGTGAGCTATAGTCATTAGGTCCCTAATTCTTAAAGAATTTCAGCAGATACGGAATTTGTGGTAGATAATTAGTAATTAATAATCTTAAATTGTAGCATATTTTAGAGGAAATGAGTAGTAATTTGATTTTCCTCTTGCTTTGGAGAATACATATATATCAACCATTATAGCAAAAAACTGATAAATTCTCTGCATCTAAATTTATAGGATTGACAGACTTCTACAGAACCGACTGACATAGGGGAGATATATAATGGGGCTGTTCTGGGGATTATATCTAAATATATATGTATATATACACACAAAAAAATAGTTGTCATCATTCACAGGTTCCATATTTATTAATTTGCCTGCTCACTAAAATGTATTTATAATCCCAAATCAATACCTGTGGCGCCTTCACGGTCATGTCTGTGTGTGAAATGGCAAAAAATTTGAGTAACTTTATGCACACATTCCTAGCTGAGGCTGAACCAAGGCCATGCTTTACCTTGTTTCAGCTCTCATATTGTAAACAAGTGTCCTTTTTGCAGTCTGTGTAGTGCCATGGCTTTTGTATTTTTGTGCTTTTTCTTGGTCATTTTGCCGTTTATAATAGCACCCAAATGTAGTGCTGAAGTGCCATTTAGTGTTCCTAAGTGCAAGAAGCCTGTGCTGTGCCTTATGGAGAAAATACGTGTTACGTAAGGTGTTGGCTATGAGTTCAGTGTTAATGAATTACCAGTGTATATTAAATAGGTGTCTTTAAACAGAAACACACATAAAACAATGTTATGTACTGATTGGTTGACAAAACTGTTGTGACCAGAGGAACCTACCCTGTATTTACCCTGGAGCAGTGGTACAGTATTCCTTAATTCAGTGTTCATGGTGACATTATAGAATATAATTACCATGAATACAAGAATTGACTGTAATATATATGTGTGTGTGTGTATATATATGTGAATGAACAAACCAGTTATAACATCTGATTCCCTCACTGAATAAAGCAGAAGTCTTAACATACTTATTTTATTCTAAAAATCTAGTATATACAAATATTAAAACATACATATAATATACCTTATTGACAATGTTTTATGAGTTGTATAATATTCCAAACTACTTTGTAGTAAAACAGTATTTAGAATGCATTTAAATGTATAGATTAATGCAGTCTTGTGACATTTCTTTTTTTCATTTTTATGCATTTTTATAGTAAAATTTATAAAATTATTATAGCAAAATTTACCATTTTAACCATTTTCAAGTGTGCAGTTTAGTGGCATTCAGTACATTGACATTGTTGTGCAATTTGTGTGTGTTTTTAAAATTAGGATTATGGATCTATGAGTTTGTGACTGAATTTAATAAAAGCATTTGGAATTAGATATTATTGGTGGCTACCTTTAATTTATGATTTTTAATGCGTTTTAGATTAAGAATTTTTGATAATTGCGTTCATAGAGTAGTGCTATTTAATCACTTATATTTGAGATTGCTTTACACTCACATTTCCCCCCCCCCCTCCTTTTTTAGTGCTTTTTTAGGCCCAAAGGACATATTTCCTTACTCAGAAAATAAGGAAAAGTACGGCAAACCAAATAAACGAAAAGGCTTTAATGAAGGTTTATGGGAGATAGATAACAATCCGAAAGTGAAATTTTCAAGTCAACAGGTGCGTCATATTACATAAAATTTAGTTTAGTATTATTTACTCAGTTTTGGAGAATAATCACATGATTATGGTGGTGTGATGTACTCTGTGTTCCCAGCCCAGACATCCCCAGTGGCACATTCCTGTGGTTTGGTACAAGCGTTGATGCCCAAGCCTATACAAAAGAAACAACAAAAAAAAATTGGCCATCATAATTTATAAATATTTCTATCGTGCTACAAGTAATTTTGGGCACATTTTTTATATACCTTTATAATTTGTGGGTTATCAGCATTGCCTTGTTTTTACAGAAAAGGAAATGGGTTTACAGTTTAAAGACTTGCCAAAGGAAATAGCTAGAAAGGTGCACAGTTTGGATTACAGTCCCTTCATCTTGTAGATTGGGAGCTTTACCCTCACCTCCCAATGTATGCTGTGTTGCCTCTGGTATTCATCGTTTTGGTTGGTTTTATGAAAATCTAGGGACCCTAGGTTACATGCTTAAGTATCTCTCATATGGGGGTACTTTTAAAATTTAATGATTACTGGACTCTCCCACTCAGTGTCTGTTAAATCAGAATCACTTAAGTTTAGGTCTCAGGAATCTGCATTTTAAATAAACTAAGTTTGAGATATAGATCAATAAGAGTCCTTAAAGTTGTGATATATATCCTTTGTTAAGGCTGTTCGTCTTAGAGTACATAGATTAGCTTCTTTATCTAAGCATATTTCAGTAGTTGAATACGGTGTAGGTCTGTGCTCCTCTAAATCACCTTACGTTGTATCTTGTTGGGCATTTGCTGCTTAGAACATCAGAATGGTATTCTTTGTAATTGTACTTTTAATTTCTGCCTCACCATTTTATCTGCTGAGATTGTATGCATCAATTGCAGGAATATAGTTCCATGTAAGACTTTCCTAAATAAAATAGTAGCATTTAAAACTTTTCAAAATTGTGTATATTAAAAGTATCCTGTGCAACAGAAATGAGGGTACTTTTCTAGCTTTCTTACAAACAGGCCTTGATTTTTTCATGGGTACAAAATTTTAAAGTTGGCGTAAAATATTATTTTGTGAAACTAATAGACTTGATTGTTCATAGGCATCAACTAAACAATCAAATGCGTCATCTGATGTTGAAGTTGAAGAAAAAGAAACTAGTGTTTCAAAGGAAGATACTGACCATGAAGAAAAAGCCAGCAACGAGGTGTGTTTAATTTCTCTTGCATTCTAAACCCATTTTGTTGAAAGGAAGAATTGTAAAATGAGTTGATTGTGGCACAGTAGAAAGTAATCTTTAAAGTAGTTGAGTAATGAATGGGAAAATATTAAAGGCTTATTTCCTTGTGTAAATATTAAATATGGTATTGTAAAATAATTTTTGCATCTTTAAGATGCATGGATATTTTTATTTGAAGTTAGTTTGCTGTGCAAAATATGAGGTACAACTAGGAGAGTCGCTTACTGTTTGTTAGGAATATTTTTAAAGTGAGGTATTGTTGGATGGATGTATGGGAAAGAATATTGAACCGAATTTTTAAAAACCTAGATTTATTTCCAGCTCTGTATTTGATTATCTGAGTGGGGATACTCATTTAGCCTTTCTAGGCTTCATGAAGTTGTTACTTGATCTCCAGAGTCCCGACCACCTCTTTACATTCACAGTCCTAAAACTGAGGATTTTACTGTAGAAAGAGTGTTTTGTAAATTTAAACAGACAAACCTCCCAGTGTACGAGCAAGTGTGACTTTTATATTTGATCAGACAGAGGAAAGCATTTTTTTTTTTAGGTGAAGATACTGGTGATTACTTCCACTTTATAATGAATTAATGTTAAGACTTTTAATGTTTATAATTTCAAAGGTCAGAGAAGCAAAACAAGTTTCCGTAGTACTTTTAGTGAAATGTGCTTGTGATTTTTAATTTAAGAAATTTTCTTTCACTCATGGCATAATTATCAATTTCATCTGTTGTGTATTTTTTTTTTTTTTTTAAGGATGTGACTAAAGCAGTTGACATAACCACTCCAAAAGCTGCCAGAAGAGGGAGAAAGAGAAAGGTAATTCTATTGCTTAACCACAGAGATCTTAAAAGAATTTTTATTTTAGTTGGATTGAGGGAGTGTAGATAATGAAATGGTACTATTTAATTTAGACTTAGCCCTTCACTCTAAGTCCTTTAATTTTTTTAAAGGATAGGTTATGTTGTTCACTTATCAAAACTATGTTCACTTATCAAAACTATCTGTTTCTTTTCTTAGTGATACAGCACCCTTAAGTTGAATGGTATACAAAATAAAATGCACCAATTTTCATTCCTTTTATGATGCTGTCTCAAGTTTTCTCTATAAAATGGGTAATATATATACTCATAAGACTGTTGAGAGAATTAAATGAGTTAATACATGTAAAATATTTATAATAAATCCTGGTACATAGTGCTTTGTAAGTGTTGTCCATTATTATGTTGTTATTACTTTACAGCATTGTTGCATGAAATGAGAGTATGTGACAGTTTAGGACAGAGTACCTCTTATGCTTTTAATTAGTGTTTCTTCTTCCCTATGTGAAGTTTTGTTCATCATACCTTTTCCTGACCTATTTATGTCTCAGACTGTTATTATATGACAAAGCTACAAAGAAAACTTAAGAGTTCAGTCTTTAAAAAAAATTTTTTTTGTAGTATTCTGAGTTCAGTGTCTTATAAGGAAGTAAGATGAAAACAAATAATTACAGTGGCTTTTTATTCCCTGTGGGGTGTGTGTGAAGGGGCTATGATAACTTTAACAAGATTTTAAAAGGTAGGCAGAATTTTAGTCAGGCAGATGAAGGAGGAGGGGAGGAGCATGTGAGGCAATTACAGAGGCACAGAGAAAATTTTGTTTCAAGCATTTCAAGTATTGCATTTCAGTATTATCAGACCATAAAGTTTGAGGGAAACAAGTACAAAAAACCCCACTGTGTTACCCTGAAGAACTTGAACTTAGAGAAGTGGTGGGAAGCCATTGAATCACTTTAAATTTCAGGTACTTCTCTTTTTAAAGCAGTGTGAATGATGGGGATTGGACTGGAGCAGTGAGACCAGTTCACTGATAAGTTCATTCAGAATTTTGGTACTCACTTCACTGGCCCAGACAGAAAATCAGCGGCGAATAAGGAAGATAAGGTCTCTGTTCTTACTAAACTTATATTTTTGTTGAGACAGACAATAAATACATAAAACAAGAGAATTAAAATGGGGAGTCATGATTGGGACTTGGTAACTAAATTATGAAAGGCCTTTCTAAAGAGTTAGCATGACATTTTTAGTGGTGTAGATGAGAGATAGGATTTTAAGAGCACCTTAGGAGGTAAAGTTAATAGTTGATTGGAAGTGGGTGTGCAGTGAGGGGGAGGAATCTAGGATGACTCAGGGTGTTGGCTTGGATGACTAGATTATACACTGAGAATGCAGGAGATGTTTTGGGAGCAGAGGCATGAGGAGGAGGATGTGAAACACCTTTGAGAATTAGACTGAAGATACATATTTCTCTGACACCAAAGGGGGAAAAGGTAGAAGTTACAGCTGCAGTCTCTGACATAAAGATAGGATTTAGATAGGTAGTCAAGGGAGAAAGTTTACTGAGAAGAACGCAGAAAACCAGAATCCTGAGGAATTATAATGGTGATGAAAGGCTGGCTTGTAAAATTATGGCTGAGAATGAACTGTCAGGAGAAAAATCTAAGAGAGGATATCAAGCTAAACAAGGGAGGAGAGAATTTTAAGAATGAGGGAGTGGTTAGTAGTGTCCTGATGCAGAAGGGGTCCAATAACATTTGACAATTAGGATCCCCCAGGATACCTTAAGGTCAAACGGTAAGAACAGATGAAGTAGGTTAAAGAATAAAATGTTTAATGTTAAAATTACACTGTGCTTTTGAAGTCTTTGAAGGGGAGGAGAGAATGCAGCAACAAGGATTTGCATGGTTAAGGGATGGTGTTAAAAGTGACAAAATATAATAGAGGCTTTAACACTTTTTCTTTGCAAAACCAGGAAAGATCAAAGATGTGGAAAGAGTATAAAATTACTGTAAGTTAAGAATAATGCTGGGTGAGAGAAAAGGGAGGACACATTTGAGGGAATTGACTTGACGGGAAAGAGATGGACATTTCATCTTTCTTCACATTGAAGGGAAGGGTGGGCAAGACTGTTACAAACTTCTAGGAAGACTTGGAAATTATGGGAATCCCTTCCTGCTGGCCTCAGTCTCTCCCTTCTCCATCACCAAATTCAAAGCAAGACTGCATGTGTGGTGTAAGGCAGAAAGAAAGGATTGGAAGTTTATGCTAGAGGGAGAAGGAAAGGGCATGACAAAAGACAGGGTAAAGGATTAATGGATGGCTTTGAGATCACAAATGAAGTTGCATAAAATGAATGCATGTTTGTATAATTTTTTTTCAGCAGGGCTCAGCAGCAGGGAAAAATAGAGCAGGGAAGGTAGAGTTTTATAGTAACTTGCTGTTGGAGATTTGCGGGACAGGTGCAGCAAAACAAGAATGCAGATGAATAGTAGTTCCATGAGGTTTTTGAGGGATGGGGGGGGCCTTTACGTAAAGTCACGAAGGGAGTAGAGCTAGAAAGTGGGGTAACAAATGGGGAGAAAATTTGTCAAAGGCTTAGAGGTCTCAGTGAGATAAAATATGGAAGAAATTAATCTAGAGTCAATATTTGCATTTGAGATATTTAAATATATATATATTTGAAATAACTTAATAGTCCTTTCTCTAGATAAAATATTTCTTATTCTTTGAGTTAATATTTTCACGAGGAATGGTTTTGACTTGCATGATTTTGCTGTAATAGTCAATATATGTCTATGGAAGGGCTGTATTTTTGCTTCGTATAGTGTTAGTTTATTTATGGCATTAGTTATTGATGACCTTGTTACCTCTTATTGGTATCTCCTCAAAGAGATTCATACCTGTAATTCTTATGCGATGTCATGATTTATTTCCAAAAGTTGAAAGTGTCATTGAAGAGGGGATTTTTTTGCACTGAAGAGTTCATCAGTTTGAACTGAATTTTGGAGAACTTTTGCCGTCTTAACTGCTCACCCTCCTAACTCAATAGAAGAGCTCTCATACAGTCTTGGGTTCTCAACCTTTGGTATAAAAACAGATGCCTGGCTCCCTACTCCAGGGCTATCATCAAATCAGGATTGGGGTGGGGGGTGGTCTGTAATTCCTAAAATTAGAAATACAACTTGAGCTAATGTTTTTGAAGCAATTTTTGTAATGTTCCTTGAGAACAATTCAAGGGTTACCTTAGATGAGTTTCTTGACTTTTAATAATGCTTTGAATATACATTTTTTAAAAAATTTTATTTATTTATTTATTTATGGCTGTGTTGGGTCTTCATTTCTGTGCGAGGGCTTTCTCTAGTTGCAGCAAGCGGTGGCCACTCTTCATCGCGGTGCGCGGGCCTCTCACTATCGCGGCCTCTCTTGTTGCGGAGCACGGGCTCCAGACGCGCAGGCTCAGTAGTTGTGGCTCACGGGCCTAGTTGCTCCGCAGCATGTGGGATCCTCCCAGACCAGGGCTTGAACCCGTGTCCCCTGCATTGGCAGGCAGATTCTCAACCACTGCGCCACCAGGGAAGCCCCTACATTATTATATTGCAATTACAAAGGCAAAAATAATGTTTGAAAACTAAGAACAAAGAAATGGATAAATTCTTAGAAGTGGGATTGCTGAGTCAGATTTGCATATTCTGTATTGCTGATATTCATAATGATCAGAAATGTATTACCAGTTTATTGATCACCATTAATCAATATATGAATAATTCTCCACATTCTTACCAAAATTGGGCATTACCTCGTGTTTGCAAATCAGATTGTTGATTAAAAGATTAAAAATTTTTTATCAGTAAGGTTGGATTATGCAAGTTTTGGCATGATGCTTTATTGCCTTTATTTGTACTGAGCTAGTTCAGGCTGAATTCTAAATAATTGGGGGTGGGGGAGCAGCTCATAGTAGTCCTCCCATTCTTCTCTTTGTTCTCTTTGCTATTTATTTATTTTCTTTTCGATTATGATGTTATGTTTGCATTTCCTTTCTAATTGGTGGTTATTAACCTTTGTTCTACTCTAATGCTTGAATTGATTAAACTGATTCTCATTTGGGGCTATTGTCTCATTACCTGGGGCATTATAGTTTGCAAAGGGTCATTGGGATTTCTTTACAGTAGTAAATCCTTTATAGAAAATAAGAATAACTCCTAGCGAAGAACAGCAGATGTCTCAGTTCAAAAATAAAACATGTACATATTAACAAAGTTATAGAATGGAAATATCAGCAACTTAATTTCTTGCCTTTTCTAACATTAATTTAGGTTGTACATCATAAGTACGCAATATAAAGTGTTAGCATTTTGAGATACTCAATGAAAGTACATTTATAAGCAGTGTGTGGGATATTACAGTGTAATTACATTATACTTTAACATTTTGCATCAAGAATATTCATTTTATTTTTATAAATGACTTTTTTAGGTTGAGAATATCTAAAAAGTGAGTTTTTGTTTCCTAGAATTACTCACTAGAATTATAAGCTAAATTTAAGGATATCACTCTGATGAGTCAACTGTTGAAAAATAATGAAGATCAATATATGTTACGCTTGTATTTGAACTTGTTATCCTATAGTGGCACGTTTTTGCCATTGAGCTAAATTTGGAATACCTACTATGTGCTAAGTAAGTTAATTTAAATCTTTGTGATTCAGGCAGAAAAACAAGTAGAAACCGAGGAGGCAGGAGTAGTGACTACAGCAACAGCATCTGTTAATCTAAAAGTGAGTCCTAAAAGAGGACGACCTGCAGGTAGGATTATTAATGTTTAAATAGCTGGCTTGTGATTATTATTCTAATCCATTAAAGTGTTGTACCTCAGCTACTTTGGAATAGGTGAATAGGTACTTGGTTATGTGTAATATATAAATTTCAAAGGAGATAAAACATTAAGGTTTCTGCTCTTTGTAATAAAGTATTTAAATTTGAAATAATTGCTTGAGACTTTTTCATTTTCTGTTTTATCCCCATTACATTTTCCTTTAATAGCAGCAAATGAGGCTGTGGTGAGATTTAAAATCCATGAATGATGGGTTTATTTTACCTCTTACTTTAGAAATATTAAGCTTTCCAAATGGAATCATAATGAAAACAAGAGATAAACAGCATTTGAATAATCAAAGCTATTAAATTATTGCATTCTTTCTTTATTAGGGCCTGTACAATATGCAGATGTCTTCAGCACTGCCTATTTAAAGTATTTTCCTAATTTGGCAAATAGGAAATAGTTTGGAAGGATGTGTCTCTAATACAAAGTAAAACAAAAAAATTAGCCAAAATAGAGCCAATTTTTTTTTCTACTTCATAACATAGCATTCTGTTTTCTTTTTTTTTTGGCTGCGTCTGGTCTTAGTTCAACATGCGGGCTCTTCATTGCAGCACATGGGCTTCTCTCTAGTTATGGCGTGCGGGTTTTCTCTCTCTAGCTGTGGCATGCAGGCTCCAGGGCTCCTGGGCTCTGTAGTTTGCAGCATGCGGGCTCTCTCGTTGAGGTGTGCTAGCTCAGTAGTTGAGGCACGCAGGTTTAGTTGCCCCATGGCATGTGGGACCTTAGTTCCCCGACCAGGGATCGAACCTGCATCCCCTGCATTGGCAGGCAGATTCTTTACCACTGGACCACCAGGGAAGTGAAGTCCCATAACAGAGGATTCTTAATGAAACAGGATAAAATGAGTAATACCCAAAAAGAAAAAAAAACAATTTACCTAATTTTTACTTTGGAATTTAATAGTGTAATGGATCACATTAATGATGTTGTTAGAAAATTCAATGAATTTTGATAACAAATTTTCAAATACGTGAGCATACATATACAAATAATACTGTAATATGTATATGAATGTTGAATATAAGTGCTGCTATCTACTATAAAGTTGAATTTTGTGACATTCCTATTAAAACAACAATGAGGGATGTTCTTTTAAGCCCTCAGCCATACTAAGGACAGATTGAAAATACTCTTGATTCACCTCTGTAAATTTTCTGCTGTTAACTCATTTGAACCACTGGAGGATATGATTTTTAAAACCTAAAGTAATTGTTATCTGTAATAAACTAATATTCTTAGTATATATCATTTGTAACTTTTATATGTGAGATCTACATCTTAACGGGAAAGCTGGTAGTTACAAAATTTTTTTTCCTGTGAATGTTAGCTACAGAAGTCAAGATTCCAAAACCAAGAGGCAGACCCAAAATGGTAAAACAGCCCTGTCCTTCGGAGAGTGACATGTGAGTATAATTAGTTATGCAGTAAATGAGACATTTCACTTTCAATATGTATAAATTTCTTTGCATTTTTACCAGTTTTATTTACAGGGTGTTTGTTGCTATTACTATTTTGTATTTCTAAGAATTATGAGCAAAACAGCTGAAAAATAGTTTTCATTATATAAAAAGTTAAAATTGATAGGGAATCAAGAAAAATCTGATACGATTATCATTTCATTAATCTAAGACATTTTCTTGTATATTAGGATATAAGATACTTGGATAATGCAGGGTAAAATTTATAATAGTTCCCTTTAAGGGAATTTTTAGACAAAGTATTTTTGAAGCAATTTCCACAAATCTTGCTCCTCCACAATAATCTTTATTTAAAAAATAACACTTAACATTATTTTTGTAAATTTAAAGTTTTAAAGTATTTTGGAATGATAACTAGTTATTAACAAAATAATCAGTTTTTTATTTTTCTTGCCATCTTTCTTTTCCATTATGGATCTTGTTTGTGTTGGCTTTTCTGGGTAGAAACTTCACCAGCAGGAATGTATATTTAGATAAAGAGGGCAAAACTTTGTAGCTATTGTGTTTAAAGATTTTATAGAAAAGGCTTAAGTGTGAGTATGTCATTTAAGAATGGATTTACAGTGTTTTGAATGAAAATATTTTATTGGAAATTTCAGTTATAGAAGTGTTGGTACTTTTCAGCCAATATATGTTTAAAGAGTTTTATTTTACTGCCAAGCTGTTTAAATATTCTTGAAAATAGTGGCCAAAAATTACAACATGGTTTTAGCTACTATAGTGAAATTAAGACATTAGGTACATGCAGGTGAGTTTATGTTTTTAAACATACCAAGTAAATCTCACTCATCTCCTCCCTAAGATGTCTTTTCTAATAAGGGCATCAAGCATCAAGTCTAGGATTTTACGATCAACATAAGGCCTTGATCTAGAGACTTAGGAACTGAAACACAGGTTATTTGCTCCCCTCTCCCTTTTATATATGCACATTGATCTGGGAAGGATAGGGAACCATAATAAATACTCCCAAGGAGAAGATTAAGAGGCACACAGCAGTCATTGTTCCCCAGGAAATATGAAATTCTGTTGGGAAAATATTGTGAGATCCCCCTGTTTTAGATACAAGGAATATTTCCTTGATTAGGTACGTCCCAATTTTCCCTGAGAGTATCTTCCTAGTCCATTTCTCTCCATGGCTTTTGGCTGATTCTTGGACTGGAAAGTATTAACCCTCCTTATTAGCAGCTTTCTTATTCTGCTTTCATACTTTAGGGAGTTGGGCCCAAGATTCCTTTTTAAATCTCCATTAGTTTCTCTTAATGCAGGCTAGCGTCCCTTTTGGTAGTAATACTACTTTATTGTTAGCATGTGTCTGTTTAATTCTAGTCAGCTTCATGTGCCGTGGTCTCACTCATAAGACTTCCTCAGACATGCTTATCTCTTTATACTTAACTAAAAGCACTTCTGAGTTTATAGGTTTTCCTGAAGACCTACTCCCTGGTTTCTTTTTCATAGAACCATTTGTTCATCAGAAGGATCAAGGTATCCCAATTTGAATTCTTAAGGAAAGGCTGGCAACCTACAACCTTGATTGGATCTTTGACTCCAGTCTTTGTCTGAATTTGAAAATCTTTTACAGGATGGAAGTGACTTTCAACACTGAAATGCATGGAATTTTTTTCTCCTTCCTTTGTCGTTCTATTATTTTTTGAACTTACCGCTTTCTTGAAGTACCCTATCAAATTTATGTTGATAACAATCAACTCAAAATGCTAATATTCTATCTTGAAACCTCTTCACCCAGAGCCACAAGTTCACTGAACAAGTTTTCTCTCCAGTTATCACAGATGACAGTTTTACCCATTGTATATAATATGTTAGGGTTTCAAATGCAAAGCAAGTGTCAAACGTTTTAGGTTTTGATGGACAACCCCAAAATACCAGCAGCTTACAATATTTATTTTTCACTTGTGCTATATGTAGGCTGGGCACTGGCTGTTATAGCTACTCTCAGCTTTGTATCTGGGCAAAAACTCAGTGGAGTGTAGAGCAAAACTATGTAAGCTCTTCTGAAACTTAAGCTCTCCATCATGAGAACAGCGTGTATCTGCTAGTGACAGCTTCTTTGCAGTGGGTCCTAAAATGACAAGACAGTGGATAGAGTCCGGAAAAGCTGAAACCATCTCATAATCCTCATGTAAAGTAAAAATATTTGTTATAAGCCACTGAGATATTTTGGGTTGTATTTGCATTAATTTTTGCTATTAACATGTATTTATAATTTTGTTTAGTCTTTTAATATGTTTCCTATTGTACCTATTAAAAAGGGAATTATCACCATGAGGTCTGTTTTTCATGGAAGATGGTAAGGAGGGAGGACCATTGGGAAAAGACTTAATTGCAGCAAGCAGTGATAGTTACGTTTATGGGAGTTCTCTGCTTTGACACTATTTTTAAAACTTTGAAATAATAATCCCATTTCTTAAAAACTTAACGATACACTTTTAAATCTACCTTTAAAAAAGAAAAACAGCTGCATGGTATTCCACTGTGTATGTATCATAATTCTTAAAAGTTTATTTCTTGTATGGATACATTTTTTTAGACATTGTCATCTGTCGTTTTGTACATGTGCAAATATATTGGTTAGAATACATTGCTAGAAGCAGATTTGCTGGGTTAAAAGGATATTTTTATTTTTAATACCTGCCTCTTTGCATAGGGGGTAACATTTTGGGGGAGACAGTTTGTCAATATCTATTAAGAGCCATGGGAATCCCTTTTATATTTGATTCTCTATTCCCATCTCCACAAAATGATCATTATTAAAATATTTACCCCCTTGTGGAAATACTGAAGAAAGTTAAGGGATTTTACTTGCCTGCTTTTTCTTCCATCGATTAAAAGGATGAAACCTATATAACATTTAAAAATAAACATAGCCAATGGTAGTTATGTGACAAAAAATTTCTAAAGAAATAAAGTGATTTTTTTTTTCTTTTCCAATTTAATAATCTTAAGGGTTCAAGGAAGCAGTTGTCTGGTAGGTCAGTGGATTTGGAATTGAGAGATTGGCCTATTTGACCTTTTGCACCATCATTTTCTCATTTCTTAAATGGAATGGGTTGGACTAAATGATCTGGGGTCCCTTCCAGCTTTCAAATCCATTGATGTAATTATATAATATGTGTAAATCTCAATGAAATTCCTTGAACACTGTAATATTAAGGTTAATTGGCCATATATTTTACCATTATATGCATCAGTTGGGAGCTTTTTACATTGCAAAGCATATTTCTTTAAATTTTAAAATGACCGTATTTCACCATTATGCAGTTCGATTCTGCAATTGTATTTTTCCCAGCGTGGCTACTTTTTAGAACATTATTTACTTTTATAAATATGTAGAATATGAGCTCCATAAAATCTAGGCATCTCACACATCTTATACACTTATGTTCCCCAAAGTCAAGAACAGTACCATGGCATATGAGATAGTACTCAATATTATTTTTAAGTGAATGAGTCACATTACAAAAAACATGGAAAACAAAGGGGAAAAAAATCACTTTTCTATTACCCTAATGCCACTGTAATTTTTCTATCTTCTAACTTATATTAAAAGGATGTTCTTTTCCTTTTATGATTGGTTGATAATGACACTCCATTATGTTTTACTTAAAGATATTTAAAATTTGTTTTTAAATAAAAAACAAACTACATGTAGCTTATTGTTATCCAGAGTACTTACTCAGTTAAC
Source organism: Balaenoptera physalus (assembly GCF_965194825.1). NCBI lineage: Eukaryota > Metazoa > Chordata > Mammalia > Artiodactyla > Balaenopteridae > Balaenoptera > Balaenoptera physalus. Next base: position 65,005,585 of record NC_138886.1, on the reverse strand, counting down.
TCAGAGAGGTGGTTGAATGACAAGTACTCATGATACATAAAAGATTATTTTTCATTGTTGTGCCTGTGAAATAGGGTAACTGAAGAAGACAAAAGTAAGAAAAAAGGGCAAGAGGAAAAACAACCTAAAAAGCAGCTTAAAAAGGATGAAGAGGGCCAGAAGGAAGAAGATAAGCCAAGAAAAGAGCCAGATAAAAAAGAGGGGAAAAAAGAAGTTGAATCAAAAAGGAAAAATTTAGCTAAAACAGGGCTTACATCAACCTCTGATTCTGAAGAGGAAGGAGATGATCAAGAAGGTGAAAAGGTAGAACGTTGGCATATCAAATAAAATATTTGTTCTATTTTTAGCTTCCTATGTAGTTCTTAATCTTTAGGAAAGTTTCAGTATCTTTATGAAAGTCTATAAATGTGATTAAAAGTTAAAATGAATTTCTTTACCTTTCTGAATAAACTTGAATTACCTGTGTTAAGAAGCATATTTGAAACTTTATTGTACATCCCAAGTTTATCTTACCTTTTCATAATTACATGGAAATTAAATGTCACATGATAAACTTCCAGTAACCCCACCTACCTATTGACAGAAAAGGTAGGAAAGTAGAGAATTAAGCCAGATAGGTTGTGACCAGTGAAGACAGATGTAAAAAGGTACATTTATACATAGATTTTTATTATTTACCTCAATGAAATTCTTAACACTTCAGGCCTATTTAGGGTACATTTTATTGGTGGTACTTTATTTGAATACAGCAGTTGTTTGGGAATTTCATTAAAGCTATACGTTCTTTTCTGTATAAAAACACAAGTTTTGTGTATAGCCTTGGAAATCTACAGACCCAGGTTGTATAGGTCTTTCATTTATGTTTATCTAATTTATTAGTACTTCAGGAGCCCAAAACTAAATTCGGTAGGTTGAGCAGGTACTTGTCAGTAAACAGGTACTGAAGTCAAAGTCATAGTGCAGAGGCAAATAGCCTGAGGTACTTCATTTTAACCCATCTTAACCAAAGCATATCATTCCTATAGCAGTGCAGTAAATGGATTATAAATCCCAAAATCATCAAGGGGAAAGTTAAATTTAGATAGCAACAATGTGTAATTCTGAGGGTTTTTTTAAAATTAGTAATTTATTCATCCCTTAAGAAAACTAGTTGCTTCTTTTCTCCCAAGATTGTAATCACAGAAGCATTACTCACTGACTTGATAGTTAACTAAAACCATCCTAATTCTCAAATAAAACAGAAGAGAAAAGGTGGAAGAAACTTTCAGACTGCTCATAGAAGGAATATGCTGAAAGGCCAACATGAGAAAGAAGCAGCAGATAGAAAACGCAAGCAAGAGGAACAAATGGAAACTGAGCAGTAAGTATTTTCTTTTTCTAAATTTCAATTTCTTTTTTTAAGCTAGCATGAAATGTTTAAACAATAGAATCTCATTTTCCAGACTTTCTGAAGCCTTTTAAAGAAGTGACTTTTCCATTGTGTTAGAAAAATGTCCTCAGTATATGATAATCATGTTTCAGGCTTCATTCTTTTCTGAGTAAAGAGGATGAAATTTACTGAGATAATCACCCTGTGAATTATTTTTAATTTAAACTGAAAGTGCAGATAGGGCTTAACTGTTAAGTGGCTTTGTAGAAAATGTCCTTATCCTCTATTTTCTTGTATAATATTAAATAGAGAAAGATAATAAATTGGTGGAGAAAGAATGAAAGAAATACCCATATTTGTCACCACCAGCAGCCCTCCCCCAAAAGACCAGCAAAAATAACAAAAGCACAGTTGGAAACCCAAGAAGCCAGTAAAAGAAAATTTAAAGGCTAACAGGGTTTGCATTAGATGTGTGCAATATAAATCAAGTTCAAGCTAAGAAGTTTTGATACCTGGAGACAATATACTTACCATGGGGAATTTTTCCCCTTTAAAAAGTTTATTCTATAAAATAATTTTATAACAGGGAAAATAGCAGTGCCAATGATGATTAGGCTTCATATGTTTATTACATTTGTTTTCCTAGTTATCTTTAGACTGTCACTTCTGAGTTCTTTCTCTGAAAAGCATTTCTTTCTTTGTGAAGCATCTTGCATTATTCTGACTAAACTTTGTTTTTTTGTTGTTTTAGTGAGGAGGTGATTTTTAAAACATGCTCTAGGTCACTAAGACAAACTTAATAATAAACAGTGAAATTCTTAAAACTATTCTTAAGTAATTTTGTACTTTTTTTATATATAATAAATCTGTAAGCCGAAAGTCTTTCTTGATAAGTATAGCGTTTGACCATCTGCTTTCTTAGTTTTTTTGGAGGATATATAAGCAGTTTTAGCTACTTGAGGGAGTAATTTAAAAATTGATCTAAAGCTCAGAAATGTTACTCCCTTTAATGTTAGACTTTGACCATTTATGTAAATACTAGAGTTATTTTTTGTTACCTATCCTTTCCTGTCCTTTCACTGAAAAGTTGTTGGACTGTTTGTTGCTTTTAACTTTATTGTGCTCCCCAAATTAAGATATAAAATTAGTTGTTGCTTAGTAAATCTAGCCCAACCCTTCTTCAGTATCTCAGAGTTAATCTTTATGTGTTTCAATTTCTTTTTGAATGTCCTCCGAATGTAACTTTCTCAAATTCTAATATTTGTGTTTTCTTTCCTTCTCCTGTTATTACAAAACTTTGTACTTGGACAGTTTTGCTCTGTAAAGCATTTCAGATGCAGCTTGTATGAAATGCATTATGCAAAATAAAGTTTATTGTATTGTATTCCCAGCCAAACAACATGTAATCTACAGTAATAAAAAATATATCTCATTTTGGGCTCAAAGCATTAATCCAGTTACTGAAAAGAGAATACAAGTGGAGCAAACAAGAGATGAAGATCTTGAGACAGACTCATTGGACTGAATTTCCCCCTCCCCCCCCTTGATGGAAGAATGTTCCAGATTCTAAATTGAGGACTTCATTAATGGCATTATTACTGTGTTATGATTGTTAAAAAACATTTCCTGTAAGATACACACTACATATTAAGGTCGGCCATCATTCCTGTTAAAAGATTTTTACCAAGCTTAAAATGAAGCTTTGTGTTTGAAAGTTATAATAAGCTCAGATGAAGATGGTGGTTGTACATTATTTCATTTAGAAAATATAAAAATTCATTTTGTTTTGAAGCTAGGTGTTAAACTGGAGTAGCTACTATACCCCCAGAGAATGGGGCAGTTGTGCCCTTCCCTTGACATTCCTTTGTTGTTCAGTTCTTTAGAAGATTAATAATTGTTTTTTAATCCTGAGAGATTAAACAGTAGACTTGTTAAGAAAACAAAAATGAAACTGTAACCAAAATTTTAAAATAAAGTTTTTTTTAAAAAATACCTGATTTTTAGATATTTTTTTGTTCTTGTCTATTTCAATTGGTTTATTATAATAGGGCCTGAACTCCAAGTCAAGGTACTAGAAATGATTAAGAATTCATTTTTAAATGGTTATTTTTGTGATTTACAGTAAAATGGTACCTTTTCATTTGTGAAATGGTATGTAAATGTTAGTGAATGTCATTTAAGTTTGATATATTGGCACAAAAAAAATCCCACTCCATTTTAATCTAGTAGTATTATAAAGTCTATTTAACCTTGAAACTAACTTTGAACCCCTCAAATTATCTACCCTTGGGAGATGTGGGAACAATTAAATCAGTCCATTTTGACGTGCTATTTTAAAAAATAATTGTGATGTAGAATTCATGAAACATTTACAGGCATTCTCTTTCCACTATGGCCTGTTTATCCACTGACCCTAAAGTCGGTCTTTTAACACAGTATTGTTGGAACAAAATTTCACCGAGGCAGCCATTAAAATTTCTTTGTAATGCCACTGAAAAATTAGATTGTTAGATTACTTTAGCATGTTAATTTTTACGTTTTGAGTTTTGTTTATATTTATACTAATTAATACTAATGTGGCATTACCGAGTTCTAAAAATTATAGTCAATTCCTTGTGATCTAGGCCACTGACTATTTTAAAGAAAAAAAATTTTAACTTTTACATAAGGGATTGTGGGCGTTTGGTAACCAGTCACAAAGTTCCAATGTTTTTGAAATATTTGTGTTAACATTTGATAGGCAGAATAAAGATGAAGGAAAGAAGCCAGAAGTTAAGAAAGTGGAGAAGAAGCGAGGTTAGTTATTTCACTTTCTAAGATGTATAAAATTGTATTCTACACAGAAAGGAAGTTTTACAGACACCTAACTGTATAGGTTTTGAAATTGGTCATTTTATGTTCTTATCCTACAAGTATACATTTCAAATCCCTAATGGATTCTATATACCTTGCACTGTTTTTAAGTGTTATCAGGTGAACTTGCTAAGGAGTCTTATTATTTTACTGCTCAATATATGATGAAGTCAAATTTTTATAACATTGCCTAAAGCTAGATGTTTTACCATTTCTGAGAAATCTGGTTTCAGATGGATTTTTTAGTTTCGGTTAAATGTGTAAGGGTGAAGCAGTGCCTTAAGGATTGCAGAAGAGGAGTTATTGGATGCAGACTGCTTTTTTTTAGCAACATGCAGCTAGATGGTAATTCTTTGCTTATATGATGAATGTTGGTTTCCTAAATACTAAAAATGGCAGATAACTTCTTAATGATGTAGACAGATTACAAAGAACATTTTTAAAAACTTACCAAACCTTTCCATTATAGTTTGCTTAGATTATACAAAAATACTGGTTTTGGAAAATCTATTTACTGTGTTTCACATTTTAATTTATAGAAACATCAATGGATTCTCGACTTCAAAGGATACATGCTGAAATTAAAAATTCACTCAAAATTGATAATCTTGTAAGTGTTTAATACCTCATTTAAAAATACAGTGCTGCTTTTATAGCTTCATATTTTATTTTCTCACATGATTTTATAAGTGTAAATTTGAGATAACAGACTATTACTGGTTATTTTGTACTGCCTTGTTATTTGAGATTTTAAAAGTAATCTCTAGAAATAGATTATATGGGTTGTGGTAATTAACAGTTATGAAATTACTATTTTGTCATTAAGGATGTGAACAGATGTATTGAGGCCTTGGATGAACTTGCTTCACTTCAGGTCACAATGCAGCAAGCTCAAAAACACACAGAGATGATTACAACACTGAAAAAAGTAAGTGATTTTGAGTCATGTAGATTTTTAAAATTTCCTCATTATCACCACTTCATTAAGTAACATTTAAAAAATTAATTATGAGTATGTTTTGTTTTCTCAGATACGGCGATTCAAAGTTAGTCAGGTTATCATGGAAAAGTCTACAATGTTGTATAACAAGTTTAAGAACATGTTTTTGGTTGGTGAAGGAGATTCTGTGATCACACAAGTGCTGAATAAATCTCTTGCCGAACAAAGGCAGCATGAGGAAGCAAATAAAACCAAAGATCAAGGGAAGAAAGGGCCAAACAAAAAGCTAGAAAAGGAACAAACAGGTATGTGGTAATTGTTCGCTGGAACTACTTTTTAAAAATGGCTTCAATATTTAATCCTATTAATACCTTATCTATATTAAATGATGAGAAAGTCTCATAAAGCCCTTAGCAGAACGTGATCAGCCTTAGCTTCTGGGTTTCTTTCATCCCTAAGTTTTCATCAAGTTTAAATTAGTAGTAGTAGTGGTTGCTATTCTCTTTCCATTTAAATTAGGAAACATTTCTAACCTATACAGAAGTCGAGGGAAATGAACTTCCCATGTCCCCATCACTCAGCTTCTGCAATTATCAATACATGAGCATTGCTTTTTTATATCCCCATCAAGTTTCTCTGTGACACCCCTGAAGATTATTTTGAAGCAAATTCCAGATACACTATTTCAATCATAAATATTTTAGGATGTATATATGACCGACGCTTAAAACAGAATCCATAGTTACAGGCATACCCCACAGGTTTGGTTCCAGACTACTGTAATAAAGTGAGTCACATGAGTTTTTTGGTTTCCCAGGGTGTATAAAAGTTTTTTACCCTATACTGTAATCTATTAAGTGTGCAGTAGGATTATGTCTAAAAAAACTGTACATACGTTAATAAAAAAAAAATACTTCGTTGCTAAGAAAATGTTAACAAATCATCTGGAGCCTTCAGTGAGTCATAGTAATAACATCAAATATCACTTGACCACAGATCACTGTAACAAATATAACAAAAGTCAAAAAGTTTGAAATACTGTGAGAATTACCAAAATGTGACACAGAGAAGTGGAGTGATCAAATGCTGTTGGGAAAATGGTGCTGATAAACATGCTTGATGCAGGATTGCCACAAACGTTGAATTTGTTAAAAAAAAAAAAAAAAAAAATGCAGTATCTATGAAGCACAGCAAAGTCAAGCGCAATAAATCGAGGTCTGCCTGTACCATTAGCCACTTCCCCCCAAATTAGCAGCTTCCCCAATTCCACGGTACTAAAACATCTTAGCAGCAACTGCTTAATGTAGAAAAAAATGTTCCGAAGGAGTTGAATTTTGTTACTCACTTATTAGGGAATGATATAGGTCTCCTTAGAGATTTGTTAATGAAATAATATTTACAGGGAAGCCCTCATCATTTTGTCATAAGAGACAAAATCATGTTAATTAACTATTTTGCCACGTTTTGTTGTTAAATACAAAATTTTACTGTGATTCACATTGCTTTTTCTAAGAACTAGAATAAATCATAATGCTCCAAAGAGTTGTACCACCCTTTCGTGTTCCTGATAACAGTAACAAATGGAATAATCAGATTAGTAACCTACTTCTTATATGGACAGATATATGTAGTAACCCTGTTTCTTATTGTGCCTTGTCTACCCAAAGGATTACAATGTAATTTCAAATAAAATACAGTATTAGAAACTTTGGGACTATGTTTTATTTTTGATTTTGGGTCTTTCAAGACATCTTAAAATATGAGAAGCTCTAACAGTTTTTCCATTGAAATCTTTATAAAGGTTCAAAGACTCTAAATGGAGGATCGGACGCTCAAGACAGTAATCAACCACAACATAATGGAGACAGCAATGAAGAAAGCAAAGACCACCACGAGGCCAGCATTAAGAAAAAGTGAGGACATGTTTTAGTGGGTTGTGACGTATGTTTTAATTTTTAAATCACATTGCTGTTCCAAGGTTATTTGTGTAAGGGATTATATTTTCATCACTCACTTCCTGAATTCAGGATTCAAGACGCAAATTAAAATGGCCAAGCCGTAAAGAAACTTCACTTAAAACTAATATGCCACTGTATTCAAGGGAATAGAGCAAGGCAGGAATCCTGTTTAAAAAAATAACTATTCCTTGGACTTCTTCCACTGATAGCACCTTTAATAATGACCCATGTCCATACTTCTTGAATTTTGACAGGATACAGAAATTAGATCTAGAATCATAGGCTGTGTTGTATTATCATACCCACTCTAAAATAACTAGATATGTAACCGTAGTTATCCAAATCTTGGTTTGTCCACTGTACACTTGAAGGACTTGGAATCAAACATCCTTTCTAATTCTGAAATTCAGGGAAATCTTGTCCGTGTGTATAATTACCCTCTCTTCTTAAGATTTATAATATGTTGGTATCACAGATACAACATTTTCATGTTCTTTAAAGAGAATTCATTTTAAAGCTGGAAGTGGTGGGAAAGGGCCTGGGCCATGATGCTTCCCTGAGTTATTTTGCTTGATGTGCATATTACTTTGGGAAGAAGACACAACATGGTAAAATAAAATTTTGAACAAAAGATAACAATTAACAATAAGTCACGGAAAAAATTCTTTTGGTGATTTTAAAAACAAATGCACAGATTTAATATCTTTTTTCCTCCTGAGGAAAAAAAAATCCTAATCCCAGTTGTCACACCTTTCTTTCCCCCTTTTCTTTAGGCCATCCAGTGAAGAGAGAGAGACTGAAATATCTCTGAAGGATTCTACACTAGATAACTAGGTTGACATACCTGGAATATAAAGAACATTTGAGAAGTTTGTAATGGTTTTCATTGGAAATATTTAGACTGCTGAAAGTTTTAAATTTTTATAAGCATAGGTTTTGATGTTTAAAACTTGCTTTGAGGGAGAAATCTCCTTACCTTTGTTTAAAAGTGACTAAACATTGCTAATTGTACTTGTGCAGTATTAACAGCTACATTATACAGTAAATGTGAGGGAAAAGTCCATTTTAGGAAATGTTAAACTGCTTTTCCAGACATTGGTTGTAGTATATTTTCAATTAGTGTGTGTATGTTAATGTGTAATTGATAGTAGAAAAAGGTTACATTTTTAAAACTGCTACTTGTATAAACCTTTCCTCTCTTCCCAAATACTGTGGGTTTTGTGCATAGTTTTTACAAATCTTGGATTTACCAGACTGTCTTTTCATTGTTTGTGGGTTTTGTAGAAGTTAATCATTTTTACAGTAGATAAAATGTTACTTCTATACAAGTATTCACTCCCTCCCTTCTTTTATCAAAAGTTAATTTTAATCTCAGTCTACATTGTGCTACATTATCCTGCTGCTTTGTAACAATGTGTGTGGTCTGTATGCCTTTTTGTATGACAACTAGATATCCAACTGACGTTGAACTGTTCTACGGGGTACAAAACTCATGTTAACTTTTGAAGGTAATTTAGTTTTGTGGCTGGGAATTCACATGAATTTCCTGCAGCGAGCAGGAGTATATATAGGAATGAATCTGGCTTTAGGGTTCAACCATTTAAGATCCTTTACAGGCACTAGTAGCTGAAACTGAAAACTAAATGATAAAAGTTTATTTTTGAGAAATGTCTCGAGTTTCTGAATTTTTTTAAAAGTCACTAAGTATTTTTTTAATTGGAAAAAATGCAATCCATAATGCTTTTGCAGTAAATAAAAGTAAATACTATATAAGGAAACTAACCTATTTGAAAACATGGCTATACCAGAAGGGAATTTTTATTTCTATGTCATACATGTGACAGGATTGCAAAAAGTGGAAACACAGTAGACAAAAGTAAAGGAGTTGTCTGTATATTCATGGATATGGACTAAATCAGGGTGAACCAAGGTTAACACAAAATTTAAGGGTAACTTAACAGATAGCATTTCTAAGATATTTTGAATACTAGGTCAGTTGGTGGTTTGCAGTAGCTTAAAAGACACTTCTCATGTTTAGAAACTGAATATGGGAAAAAGGCTTAATTACCAGTGTTTGCATGTGACATGCATCGTATGCTTTGACCTCTCGGGTAATTGTTTTCATCTATAGATGAAAAGTTTGAAACATTTCAGTAATTGGAGTTTTGCTTTTGAGAGGTCTTACAATGGAACTAGGACCCACTGTTTTGAGGGAACTCAGTATTATATCTGTTTGGTCCTTAATACAATTTAAATTTGGACAGATTTATTCTAGTTAAGCCATAAGTGTCAACATGTAAACTTGTTTTGATTAAAGAATTTTTCTATCAAAGTCTACTAGTAAATTACTTCTTTGCCACTTATAAAACTCTGCTAGAATTCTGGATTTGCTTCCAAGAGAGTATACTTAGTCATAGAAACTGTATTATTTGGGGACACAGGGTTACTAAAACGTAAGCTCAAAATGATAAAAATAAAGGAAATGTTATCTTTTGGTTTACCCTTCCTTTTTTTTCGGTGACCCAACGGATCTATATAGTTCTACCAAGAAACCACAGACTATTCAAATGCTGGAGAGAAATATAGTAGCATTCTGATTATTTATGTCTACTTTTATGGGCTGACCTTGCTCTAGCCAGTTGATTCATGTAGCATTAAAACACTGTTGCCTTCTCTTTACCCTCATTTCAAGAAAAAATTTTTTTGTCATAGGTTGATTCACAGATAACTACTATTCTCAGAACTCTTAAGAAAAAGTCATATAAACCGGTATCAATTTTTGGGAGCACTGGCTCAATTTAAATTTGTATTTGACCAAAACTACATAGCTGAACAAGTCAGTAAGAGATACTTTAAATGAGATAGCTAGCCCCAACCCAAACGTATTTTTTTTAATATATAAGCAACATCTCTTCTGTGATTTTTTTTTTTTAACCATCAGATAATGTTTAAAAGAGTAAGTTACACATGACTCAGCAGAATCAGTTGTTGCATGTTTTCTCAGCTGTTCTAGAGAAATTTCATATGTATCATCTAAAATGGAGAACCTGAAACAGCTTGATTGGAATGATTTCAAATAGTAGGATGATAGATTTTATCCAGTTTTTGCTGATACATTGATTGTAGTGTACCCATACACACTTACCTGGTTAAAGACGTCAGGTCAAGATCAGGTCTGCCATCTAATCCTGTACAAGAGCAAAGGCTTTTACAGAGCTCTGTGAGGGCTTCACTAATACAACTTATCCAGAGAAATGATCTATTGGAAATAGCAAACCCATAATTACATATTAAGAAATGGAGAAGCTGCTATATAGTCCAAAATGTGTTTACATATTTATGCTGTGTAATTTTCCAACCTTAGAGATGATAGAGACACTGCAATTTGATTGGGAGAAAGGTCAAATTATCCTTAAAGGATACTGAAGCCTAAAATAGGTATTGCTTTTCTAGGTAATCATTTTGTGCCTGTCCATCCACTAGTATATCAAAATTCCATTCATTTCTAACTACAGAGGATGCTGATTAGTAAGTTCATAACATTTTCATATTTGCCTTCTTCAGATAAAATGTTGACTGTAGTTTGTCATGTGTTTAAAACTGAATTTTACAGCTACAAAATCCCTGATTCAAAACATCTTAAATATGCCTACTTCAAAGTTAGGGGTTTCTTTTGAGTTGAACGTAGTGGGAGACCTGTATAACTGATATGCAATACATTGGCAAGTTCTGAGAGTAATATGGTAGGCCTTTAGACCGCACCAGGAAATGATAATAGAAGGGTATCTGAGCCTTTGTAACTTCGGTGAAGAAGTTAACCTTAAGAACCAGAAGAAGAATAATCTCAAAGAAGAACAAAATAAGAATTTCAATAGCAGTAATGTTTTAACTGACAGCCTTCTTTGCCAGTAAAATAAATTGATTGGTACCACGCATGGATTAATGCTGCTTTGTGACAATCCACTTTCTGGAATTTGCTGTTTTGAGATATGAAATGATGAAAATAAAAGTAAACAGACCCTTGCATACTAATGGAAGACCTATAAGGAATGCAGTTTAAAAATAAAGGAAGCAAAAATTCATTTTTACCTGTGGAACTTTAAAGAATTAGATAAATCTTTGGTTTTCCAGCAGGATTTTCAATCTGTTCTAATTCAGCATCATTGGAAACATGAAAGTAAACATGCAGGCAATAACAGCCAGCCAGCCATGGAGGGACCTCTTATTTCCTTATGCTGATTTTCTGGTGTATTGACTGAATCAGTGAATATGCTCACCGCTAGAAACAGGTCCTTGTCTTCTACATACCAATCGACTTAATTGACTTATGTGGCATTTAAGTCCATAAAACATTTCACTGTCAACCTTTTAAACACACAGTCTTTTAGGCTTCATCAGTTTTTGATTTATATGGTAAATGTTCTTAGCCATCCAGGGAAAGTGGAATTCAGCCGAATTTAAATATAACCTAGAAGAGAGAACGTGAAATTTAAGTACAACACATTTAAAATGTTTAATTCTGTTTAATATTTTTCCAGCATTCCTAAAAGTATTAAACAGAATTAAATTTTCCACCAAAAAAGATTTCCAGAAAACATTTCAATATAGGTAGCTACAATTTTCTCTCACGGAGCTAGACTTCAGAATTTATCAAAGTTGCCCTTTGGCCCAGAATGAGAATAGGATAACTAGACTATCATAACCAGAAGAATGAAGAGCTGGGATAGAAAAACAATTGCGTTTTTGTATACAGGATGCTGTGTATTATTGCCTAAGAATCGTGCTCCACAGCTAGCAATCCATAGGATCTTGATTTCCCATGTCCATTCATTGGTCATATTAGATAAAATCTATTTCTTTAAATCATAAAAATATTAAATTGGCATACATTTTAAACTAATAGCATTTGTGATTCCAAAAACTTCTGGTCAAGAAATGAAGCTTCAGTTTAAGTTACTTCTGTGAAGGTATGAGTGTATACTCAAGATCTTTATACATTCGTTATTCGTGTAGTGAGTCTTTCTGAAGTGTTAAGTGTGCCTAGTTTCTACCAAAACAAAACCTAACATTACAAAAGCGCTCAGTGTAAGATTAAATTACACAATAGCTACTCTTAATATTGTATTTATTAAATAGTCTGCTTTTATTCTTAACTTCTCCCTCATTTTTATTACAGATATTTGAAGGATCTTTACCTTGGAAGCCTCATGGTACAAGGTGTAGCGCTCACATTCTTCAAAGAATTTTCAAAACACTTCCATCACTTGATGTATAATGACAGATGAGCAAAAAGCCCTCTGGACAAAGAGTGAATAGGCATACTACAGACTGGGAGAAAACCAGAATACTTGTATCTGACAAAGGATTTGTACTCAGGATACATAAAGCACTCCTACAAATCAATGAGACAACTCAAAAATGGGCAAAAAAGCACTGAATAAAAACTATACTTTGGAATATTAAAATAATTTAATATATTTCAAAACATTTAAACACATTTAAGTTGCTTAATAAGAAGACCTGTGATTTGAACTTTCTTTGCTGGGGTGGTAACTTCAGCTGATTGTTTCAGGTGGATCCTGCTCCTCACTGGCATTTCTTGGAAGTAAAGGGTACACATTTTGATATTAACTAAAGGTTCCAGGATCAACATAAGGATAAGCGAGGAATTCCCCCAGTTTGTTGCCTTCTGAATCATAGTGGAGCATTCGGAAGCAAACATCACAAAAGAAACATGGGTCCTCTGGTGCAAAACTGTCATTGTTCGTCACCCATCTGTAGTTTAAAAAGATGTATATTATTATAATCGACTTTTTCATGCTTTAATATGCTGCAGTAGTTATGACCTGTAATAATATGTATACATAACATTCCCACTATTGCCTTATTTTAGCTTATTTATATAGTCCTTTATATAATTTTGTATACACATGTATACATACAGACATATCACTACCAATACTCCACAAGGCAAAAGGACAACTGTTGTCTGAAAGACTTCTCCTTAAAGGTAAGTAGAAAAGAATGTAAATCCATACTTGAAAGCATCACATACTTGCCATGACATACCTATCCTTCAAATAACTGTTAACATAAACACAAATGTTTTCTTCTAATAGGCCATCTTGAAAATGCATAATATTAGATACTACAGACTTGATAAACTTTTTGCTTAATCTTTCTAACTGGTAAATTAGTACTGGTTAACTTGAAAACTCCAGCTTTTTTTTCTTTTTTAACATCTTTATTGGAGTATAATTGCTTTACAATGGTGTGTTAGTTTCTGCTGAATAACAAAGTAAATCCACTATACATATACATATATCCCCATATCCCCTCCCTCTTGGGTATCCCTCCCACCTCTCTAGGTGGTCACAAAGCACCCAGCTGATCTCCCTGTGCTATGCAGCTGCTTTCCACTAGCTACCTATTTTACATTTGGTACAAGTCAATGCCACTCTCTCACTTGGTCCCAGCTTACCCTTCCCCCTCCCCATGTCCTCAAGTCCATTCTCTACGTCTGCATCTTTATTCCTGTCCTGCCCCTAGGTTTGTCAGAACCATTTTTTTTTTTTAGATTCCATATATATGTTAGCATACAGTATTTGTTTTTCTCTTTCTGACTTAGTTTATTCTGTATGACAGACTCTAGGTCCATCCACCTCACTACAAATAAATTTCATTTCTTTTTATGGCTGAGTAATATTCCATTGTATATATGGGCCACATCTTCTTTATCCATTCATTGTCGATGGACACTTAGGTTGCTTCCATGTCCTGGCTATTGTAAATAGTGCTGCAATGAACATTGTGGTACATGTTTCTTTCTGAATTATGGTTTTCTCAGGGTATATGCCCAGTAGGAGGATTGCTGGGTCGTATGGTAGTTCTGTTTTTAGTTTTTTAAGGAACCTCCATACTGTTCTCCATAGTGGCTGTATCAACTTACATTCCCACCAACAGTGCAAGAGGGTTCCCTTTTCTCCACACCCTCTCCAGCATTTATTGTCTGTAGATTTTTTGATGATGGCCATTCTGACCGGTGTGAGGTGATACCTCACTGTAAAAACTCCAGGTTTTTAACCTAGAATTTAGGATTAAAATGTTACAGAGTATATACAAATGGGAATATGGGCAACATTATTCAAATGAGATTTTGGTTTTTGACCTGAAATGTCACATTAAGTGAAAATGATATTTTTCAGTCTATCTGAATTCTGCATCCCATGGATTGTTTTGACATCCCCTGATTTCCATTTTGATCTGATAACTGATTTATCATGTTTTCCTATTGATCATTTAGAAAAGCATATTGTGAATATATGCAAATCAATCAATGTGATACACCATATTAAGAAACTGAAGGATGAAAACCATACGATCATCTCAATAGAAAAAATAGAAAAAATCTGAAAGAGAAATTAAGGAAACACTCCCATTTACCACTGCAACAAAAAGAATAAAATATCTAGGAATAAACCTACCTAAGGAGACAAAAGACCTGTATGTAGAAAACTATAAGACGATGAAAGAAATTAAAGATGATACAAACAGATGGAGAGATATACCATGTTCTTGGATTGGAAGAATCAACATTGTGAAAATGACTATACTACCCAAAGCAATCTACAGATTCAATGCAATCCCTATCAAACTACCAATGGCATTTTTCACAGAACTAGAACAAAATATTTAACAATTTTTATGGAAACACAAAAGACCCCAAACAGCCCAAGCAATCTTGAGAAAGAAAAACGGAGCTGGAGGAATCAGGCTCCCAGACTTCAGACTATACTACAAAGCTACAGTAATCAAGACAGTATGGTACTGGCACAAAAACAGAAATATAGATCAATGGAACATGATAGAAAGCCCAGAGATAAACCCATGCACATATGGTCACCTTATTTTTGATAAAGGAGTCAAGAACATACAATGGAGAAAAGACAGCCTCTTCAATAACTGGTGCTGGGAAAACTGGACAGCTACATGTAAAAGAATGAAATTAGAACACTCCCTAACAACATACACAAAAATAAACTCAAAATGGATTAAAGACCTAAGTGTAAGGCCAGACACTATCAAACTCTTAGAGGAAAACATAGGCAGAACACTCTATGACATAAATCACAGCAAGATTCTTTTTGACCCACCTCCTAGAGAAATGGAAATAAAAACAAAAATAAACAAATGGGACCTAATGAAACTTAAAAGCTTTTGCACAGCAAAGGAAACCATAAACAAGACGAAAAGACAACCCTCAGAATGGGAGAAAATATTTGCAAATGAAGCAACTGACAAAGGATTAATCTCCAAGATTTACAAGCAGCTCATGCAGCTCAATATCAAAAAAACAAACAACCCAATCCAAAAGTGGGCAGAAGACCTAAATAGACATTTCTCCAAAGAAGGTATACAGATAGCCAACAAACACATGAAAGGATGCTCAACATCACTAATCACTAGAGAACTGCAAACCAAAACTACAATGAGGTATCACCTCACACCGGTCAGAATGGCCATCATCAAAAAATCTACAAACAAAAAATGCTGGAGAGGGTGTGGTGGAGTAAAAGGAACCCTCCTGCACTGTTGGTGGGAATGTAAATTGATACAGCCATTATGGAGAACAGTATGGAGGTTCCTTAAAAAACTAAAAACAGAACTACCATACAACCCAGCAATCCCACTACTGGGCATACACCCTGAGAAAACCATAATTCAAAAAGCATCATGTACCACAATGTTCATTGCAGCTCTATTTACAATAGCCAGGACATGGAAGCAACCTAAGTGTCCATCAACAGATGAACGGATAAAGAAGATGTGGCACATATATACATGGAATATTACTCAGCCATAAAAAGAAACGAAACTGAGTTATTTGTAGTGAGGTGGATGGACCCGGAGTCTGTCATACAGAGTGAAGTAAGTCAGAAAGAGAAAAATAAATACCGTACGGCTAACACATATATATGGAATCTTAAAAACAAAACAAAACAAAAAGGTTCTGATGAACCTAGGGGCAGGATAGAAATAAAGACACAGATGTAGAGGATGGACTTAAGGACACGGGGAGGGGGAAGGGTAAGCTGGGATGAAGTAAGAGAGTGGCATGGACATATATATACACTACCAAATGTAAAATAGACAGCTAGTGGGAAGCAGCTGCATAGCCCAGGGAGATCAGCTCAGTGCTTTGTTACCACCTAGAAGGGTGGGATAGGGAGGGTGGGAGCGAGACACAAGAGGGAGGAGATATGGGGATATATGTGTATGTATAGCTGACTCACTTTGTTATACAGCAGAAACTAACATACCATTGTAAAGCAATTATACTCCAATAAAGATGTTAAAAAAAAAAAAAAAGGGCTTCCCTGGTGGCGCAGTGGTTGGGAGTCTCCCTGCCGGTGCAGGGGACAGGGGTTCGGGCCCTGGTCTGGGGGGATCCTGCGTGCCGCGGAGCGGCTAGGCCCGTGAGCCACAATTGCTGAGCCTGCGCGTCTGGAGCCTGTGCTCCGCAACAAGAGAGGCCGCGATAGTGAGAGGCCCGCGCACCGTGATGAGGAGTGGCCCCCACCTGCCACAACTGGAGAAAGCCCTCGCACAGAAACGAAGACCCAACACACCCATGGATAGATCAATAAATAAATAAAAATTAAACTTTAAAAAAAAAAAAAAAGTAGAGCCAAGCCAGGGAGAGTTACTTTAAAAAAACAAAAACCAAAAAAAAACACTGTGGTGGGGAACCCAAAACAAACTGATGACACTAAATTCTTCCGTTTTCGTCTAAATGGCTTTTTGACTCTGAGCCACAGTTAAAACAAAATCTAAACATGCAAAACCACAAAATTTTATGAAACCATATTTTGACCTCATTAAAAATGAGATGCAGTGTTATTTTTATCATCGAGAAGCTGTGGATGAAGCCAATTTTGTAAACTGCTAACAAGAGGCAGAAAGAATATGGCTCCCTGATGACATACATCATCCAGCATAAATTATCAACCAAACTAAAGTTTGACCTAATCCCTGGACTTCCATTATACATAATTCCTTATCGTCTAAAACATGGCTCTAACCTACTAAACTGATCTGTACTACTGTTTGTACTGCTTTCCTACTAGATAAAACCCTTTATATTATTCATATTCCAGAGTGTAAATCCTCAATTCAAAACAGAAAAAAACTGAAATACCAAAAATCTAAAGTACTTGACTGCTAAAAACCAATACTTTTCAAGGAAAAAAACAGAATCACTTACCTAGCTGTGTACATTTTACAAACAAAACATTTTCTGGTCCAGAGCCAATGCTTCTTGATAAGAAGGGGATAGAGTGTCCTATCCAGGCAGTCATTATGATGCACAAGCCTTTTGTACATGAAAAAATAAATGATGATATTGTAGTGCAAATTTTTGTGATCCGTAATGAAATATATCCTTACCTCAAAATTAAGAAAACGGTAGGTATATTTTTCAATTTATTGTGTTCCACAAAACACTTTCTCCAAAAGAGTATTTGGGATTAAACCATGTTTTCTTTCCTGGGAAACTTCCCAAATCCCTTTATGGCCATGTGCACTATGACTCTTAAGAGGGAAATACTGTAGGCAGCATTTCTTGAATGTACTCCTTCAGAGAATCCCTGCTTTGCTCAACACGTAGTACACAGTCTGAGCAAGTGTACTCAGTGCTATTTTACCTAGATTAAGTGGTTTTGTGTTACAAACATGGGTCTTCTTTTATTAAAAGAGCTCTCATTAAAATCCAAATCTGGCTTCCGTTATAATGTGAATTGGTAGGACTTTAGTTTTAGCTGTCAGAATTCAGAAATTTTAAGTGGGAGTCAGTTCTCACTATGCCACTAATCAGCTTAGTGGGTTTGGATAAATCCATTAACCATGCTGGACCCCAGATTCTTCATCTGAAAAATGAATGGAATGCACAACAGTATTTTAAAGGCCCCTGATAATTATAAAATTTGATTTTTCTTTTTTTTAGTAAGAAAGGGTAGCAATATATTAACTTCACCATCAGAAAATGATTAATAAACTTTTAATAGTTTACCAACTATTAAACTATGGAATGGCACTGAATGATTAAATCCTCCTGTAAGATAAAAATTACTTGTAGTCAATTACATTAAAAAACTCCTTAGGAAAGTCCTACAGTGCAAATGCTTAACAAGTGTAAATTGTTTTTCCAAGTTGCCTTGAATTTAAGGAATGACACTGTACAGCAATATGCCTACACTGTAAGAAATGTAAGGAGACTCAGATCACCAGAAAAAAGTCGACTGTCTTCCATCTTATGCTTATACTGAGGCACACTCCCCCTCATTTGAGTGAAGAGCAAGCAGAACATTTTATAAAAACTTAACACTTTATCAAAGAAGTAAACCTAAATAATTTTAAGTCATATAAATCTATGAGGTTTATGAGCTCTCCTGGCTCTTGCTTCATCAATTCTTCCCTAGAGGCAACTGTTTTCCATTCTTTTAACTGCCTCTTTTTAATTTAGCTCCTCAACATCCCTCTGCAGAACTACTAAACTTTGGTTAAATAGATATTTAATGTTTAAATTATGACAAATGAATTAAACATCCCCCTAAACCACAGAATTGACTATAGGTTCATTTTACTGTGTAACACTTTTGTTTTCTAGCTACTAATTCTCTCATGTTTGCATTTGCTTAGGTTTCAGTGTACCTGTCACTAATTCAGTTCCCTATTTGCTGACAGAATGGTAAACATGCTTTCCAAATGGGCTACACACCAACGGGAGGTCTAGCAGTCTCAGGACATGCTTCCTTCATCCCCTGTCCTGCTCCAATCTCTGGACTAAGCTGTTCTCTAGGTCTGTTCTACAGCCATCATTCTGGGACTTCCCTTTCCCATCATTCTGAGAGTTCCTTTTATGTCTTATCTATTCTGCTTTGCATTCCATGTGTTCCTTTTTCAAGGTTTACTCTTTGTGTAAAGTACTTCTGGTAGCTTCCTGAGAATGAGGGCATGGGAGGTAAATTTTTAGAGACCAGTCACTAAAACCCCAAAAAAGTGGAAGCAGGGACTTTCTAAAACCATCAGAATGAGTATATCATTGCTCCATAAAAAAATCTGAATCGTCTCTCAGAAAAAATCAAGCCAAGGATAGAGCAGGGCTTATTCCTATATAGTGGTCTTTCATAAATTGAGATTTCCTAAATAAGGAAATGAATAGCCTTATTCATTAGAGGTACCAGCTATACAAAATTTATAACTAATCCCTAAATCTCATTTTAGACTATTTCATTCCTGACCACTCTAAATCTTTATCAAAGCATTAAGCCTTCATATTTGTCAAATATTAGAATTACTCTTCTCTTCCCCCAGTTCCCTTTTACCTCCTTCAAATTTTGGCAAAAAGAGAAGAAACCTAGAAATATAGCTGCAGATTTGCAAAGCAAAGGGCCTATCTGATATACAAAGCGGATGACTATTACCTGAATAATAGCTGCCCAATATACAAAGATAATTACTTTTATTTACAGATTTTTAACCCCTTAATAAACAGTAAAGTATTTCTTTTTTTATAATAAAAATCCAGCCTGTATTGTTTGTCTTTATACCAGCACTGTCATAAAATATAATTTTTAATATTTTTTAATGGAGGAAGGGGCCCATGGAGACTCACAGAAGTCAAACACTGTCCTCAGGCAAAGAAGAAGCTTCAGTTATTTTTCTTGGTTTCTGGCATATTCTACCATTTCAAATGGCTCACACTGGTTAATCACTAAAGTAATTATTACAGATTTTCCAAAAGACAAACAATAGAAGATGCAAATGGATGCAGAGTTGGTCACTGCATAGTAAGCAGTTATTTTTGCTGCTCCTGAACGAAACTGCAGTGATGATTACTTTTATTCCTCTTATTTCAAACAGACAAAACTACCTGTGCTTTTATACTGTGAAATAAAGAAAAGGAAAACAGGACAAATAACAAAATGTTCTGAGTTCTACCACTTACCTTATGTCAGTAATGACAACAACGTGTTCACAGTCTCCCTGGTGACAGTATAAGTATGGAAAACCCAGTTTAATATGCAAGTCATTGAAGGTGAAATCTTCCATCTTAGCAGTCTGAAACTTTCCATAGCCTCTATCATGGGACTCTGACCACTCAATGATGGTTCTGAGGAGGAAAACGGCAAGGCTGTATCACTGCTCCAAGCGGTTTGCAACTGCATATTTCACAAAAGCCGGCTCACCGAATTAACTGGACAGCTACCAACTTGAAATGAAAACCAGAGTGGCTGACACATGTTGCAAGTAGGAAGGAACTCTGAATTTTTCTGTATCCATTAGAGCAGCCGTTCTCAAAGTAAGGTCCTGAGACTCCCACAGAGGTTTGTGAGGTCAAAATTATCTTTACGGTAATCTTAAAACTCTTTTCAATTCATATTCTCTCATAAACACCAATTTTCTGGAGGCTATGTGATGTGTGTTATCACTTCAGACTGAATGGAAAATGTATAACAACGTCACTCTTCTCACTATTTTATTTTGTTCTGGAAGTTATTTTTCACAAAACTGTTATTAATGGTAACTGTAACTTGACTATTTAAATTAGTTAATATTTTAAAATATTTCTTAGTTTCAATTTCTAATACAGTGAATATTTACAGCTATAACCCACATAAACAAAAGCTCTTTGGAGTCAATTATTTACAGTATAAAGGAGTGCGGAGGCCAAGTCTGAGAACTGCTGCATTAGAATATAGATACAAATGACTATAATGAAAGAGTTTACATAAACACTCAGAAAAAATATACATATATACTCTATTTGCCAGGATACCAATAATAAAAGTATGGTAATACTTTTATGTAGATAACATGATGTCAGACATAGATTTTTCATGTTATATACATAAGCAACCTTACATACACATATCCACTCCAAACAGTATACATTGGACAAGCAGAAAAAAATAGTGAAAGATTAATTTACTATCACCTAAACATGAAGAACAGAGATTAATAAAGTGTTTAAGTGGGATTTAATCTTTTTTTTCAGATGTATCTAAGGCTCAACACAAGATTTACTATAATTTCTGAAACAGCAGATAATACATTTAAAAAATAATTCTAGATAGCTGGCAAAGATCTTGAAATGGTCTATGTATGTCTTTGGTAAGAAAATTTTCTTCTTGGGGTAAAAATTTGATTAACTTACTATAACCTAGGCCAACCAGATAACTTTGAAAATATTTTAAAAATTGAGAGATACTTTTTAACCCCAAAACAAACAAAAAACAATCTAACAAAATAATTCCTTGGCAAAGATTCTTAAGAGACCAATAATAGAATTTGTGGTGATAACCCTATTTTGACAACGAGAAACAGGAAAGACTTTAGGATTTTTGGAAAGTTATACCTGCTCAAATCTCTGCATTCAGGGTATCTTTTATCATTGTAAAATGTTCCTTCAAAATAAAAGAAGGCTGATTTATATAGGTCCTGAAAGAAAACAGATGGTATTGAGATAAAGTACAGTATTAACAATTATAAAATTGCTCTAAGTATTAATTCCACATTTGTGTGTCATAAAATCACGTTAATATGTTTTACAATAACCTCATGCAACTTCACAGAATCTGTTCAGTTCATTAATTTATTATTTAACAGGAACCTCCTATGTGGGAAGTATTATGTTAGTTACCAGGGATAAAGATATAAAGACATAATCCTTGCTGCTATTTTCAATTGTATCCTTTTGTAATCACTAGGTTTGATTTAAATTTGTATATTGTCCTGAGATTCATGAAAGGAACCCAATTAGAAATGAAATAAACTTTAATATTATTTTATTATATGCATACACGGTAGTGACAGTTATTTTGGATACCAGAACTAAAAACTAAACAAAGCCACATCTTTGATGTTTCCCCAGTGTTAATGACAATGATCATGGAGCTATGTTGTTCTGTCCTTTTTTGTATTTTCAATGGGCTTTTATAAAAATTCCCCCTTTCTATTTTCAATAACTCTTAGGCAGGCAGAATGTGAATATCTATTCTTATTCAAGCAATCTTGCCCAAAGTACCATAGAACCCTCAGGTTTCAACTTTCAGACTACCAGACTTTCCATCAGAGGGGTGGTCTCTTAATCCTGACCTTATAACAGAATCATAAAAATACCAAAGACCAAGTCTCACCTCAGATCCATTAAGTGAGAATCTCTGATGATGTGGCTCAGGCACCAATATCTTCCCAACCCCCTGAGGAGATTCAGATGTGCAACCAGCGCTGAGAACCACTCTGTTAGACTCGTCCTTGACCATTTGCTTAGAATTAGACCCCAGGGTGAGGGTCAGAAGACCTATGTCTTTTTCCTACACTTACTCCTCAGACCTCAGTTTCCTCACCTGTACAATATCTGCCATGCTATCTTATAGGATTGTGGTGAGAATCAAAAGCAGTTTATGAAGTATAAAAGATATATAAGTTTCAGGCATTAAAATAATATCACCCTAAGATAGCCTAATTTCTCTCCTTCTTCGAAGCTTCGATTTTTCTTTCTTATTTTTCTTCATTCCCCCATTTACAGATCACCTGGCACTGGCGTCAGACACCCTTCTAAGACTGGTTATGCTATTTCTTCTCAGACTACTCAACTGAATCTCCTGACCCTCTGTTTCCCCGTGTAAAATCTGAGTAAAGCCAATACGTTCTCCCCATGTGGTTGCAGAGATGAAAGGATATAACGTACTATAATGCCATGCCTGGCTGCTGTAACACAAAATACACCACTTACTATACTTCTAAACCTTCAAAGAGGTAAGCTAGGGTCCAAAATAAAGATTCTGAAAGAATCACTACTGCCTTATTTTGGAAACAAAACAAAGAAAGTTTAGTGTATATAAAAATATGTTCATATAGAACTTCATCTTAAGTGATTCAGGCAGTTTAAAACCTTTGGTGTAATTATTAATTAGAAGGGGGACTCTAAAAGAACAAAAATCTTTTCATTATATCATTATATAAACGGCTAGAAAAGAAGATGTGAGTAATCTCACTATCAGTTAATTTTCATTTTCAATGGTAACCAGAGATCCTCAACTAACTAGTTTCCCTATTTGTCAGCTGGTTTAGCTGACTAAGTTGCAAGGGAGGGAAATAACCAACTGACGTGGAAAAACTATAAGAAGTATAAGAAGTTACTTCTGTTATTAATCTAATGTAACCTAAAGGTCCACCTATTACTATTTCAAATTTATAAAAAAAGTAACTATGGATAACTAGTATGATCATTTGAACAAAGTCATTATCTATATGTCATTTTAAGCATCTAATAATCATGTACTCTCTTGCTATCATTTCAAGTCAGCTGCGTTAGAAGCTCAGCAACATTCCTAAGATTTGCTGTGAGGAAAATAGTAATGGGGGAAAAGAAGTGTCAGAGAAGGCTGGGTAAGAAAATTTTTACAACTTAAATTTATGTTACCATTTTTCCTATATCCAGGCTTTACTTATAATAAGTAACAATAATATGTGTGTCAAGTATTTTCTCAGAGTTCCTCTAAGTAAGACCCTTAAGAGACTACTGACAAAAAGAGATTGACTAATCTGAGCTACGTTAAAAAGATTGATAAATCAGACATTAAAACCTGAAGAACCATTAAAAACAAACAAAAACAAACCTGAGCAGAAAATACTGACACTGATTTTATACATATATTTTAAAAATGTACTTCATTCTTGAACTACTGTAGTCTAAAACAAACATTAGCAAAACATTACATTTTAGACATGGCTTTTAAAAGAGATTTAAATACACTGGCCCAATTCTCCTAGTCCTCTCACACACCAAATTCATCAAAGAAAGTATTTTGTTCAAATCTTGTTGGCTCGAAATAAGATTCTCATTTCCTCAGCTGCAAGAGCTGCAAGTCACTAATTTGTTCCATGATTACCAGTGAAATACATGCCAAGTATCTCCCTGTCAAAAAAACCATTATAACTTAAGGACCTATTTTCAGTTTGTTAGGTGTAACAATGGCATGGGGCAAACAGATGAAATAATTCTGGCAAAATGCTGAGAACTGTAATGGGTACATAAGGGCTCCTTATACTATTCTCTTTTTCATGTGTATGTTTATAATTTTCCAAGGCAAAACTTTAAAAAAAAAAAAAAAAAAAAAACACTGTAAAATACAAATGCCAATCATTGAAATAAAAATCTTTCCACAGGCCAAACAACTATGAGTTCACGTTTCTAAAACATAGCTTAGAACAAGGAGGCAAATGAAACAGGTCCCTGAACAGGCAAAGATTCCACAAAGCCCATGTACTAGAATCTTGCCGTTAATCACAGCACAGCTCAAGTTTTCACTCAGTGCTTGTTCACCAAATAAATAAAAGGGTAGGGAAAGATGTCTAAAGCCAGGCATAGTACCAACATGGCAAAGAAAGAACGTGGGGCTTTGAAGGCAAGCTGGCAATGGTCTGAATCCAGCCTCTACCACTGCTTACTGAACACGGGTAACTCATGACGATGCTTTGACCCATCTTTTTCTTACCTGTAAAATGGTGATAATTCTTTCCAAAGATACTGTACTATCAACTAGTGTACTATACAACTGGCACACGATAAGTGCTAAATAATCAGAGGATATTATTTAATACATGGAAGAGGCAGAAACAATGAAACAGCAGATGTATAAATAGGACTATGGGTCATTTAGTCCCCTGCTTAGAAAGCTGCTGAAGGCATGAGCACTGATGTACAAACACAATAAACTAAACAAGTCTGGTTAAAAACACTCTCCAGGATTCCTGGAGCTAAGACTGATTCCCAGATCTGACTCACCACTGTGAGCAGTCATGACATGGTCAGAATAAGGAGGGTGAATTCAGATTTTTCTTCTTAAATTGATCTTATAAACTTATAGCTACACCTTGTTATTCTTTTTTCCCCCACAGGGTGGAGAAACTGCAGAAGACTGCTTCTCTTTTAGAAGAAAAGATAAATCTTCTATTTCCTGGTGTGCATACAGCCTTGAGATTCCACTTGTTTCTCTTTAATGTTTACCTTCAAAAGCACCAAGCTGGCAAACCTGAAGAACCCAAATATCTTAAAACCACTTTCAATATAACTCAAAAACTATGCTGGTCTCCATGCCAGTCACCCAAAAGACTGGAATACAGCCAGCCTTGTGGGACAGACAAACCTATCAAATAGTATCAGCATATTATTATAAAGCACTATAATGGACAAACGAAATGGGGCCAGAGTGGCAAACAGAGGACAATCAAGAAGAATCTCATATAATAAGTGAGGGAAAGGGCTTCCCACCCATGTTCAAACACTCAGAGGCATAAAAAAGTATGGTATGCTTGTGCCAGATAAATTCATTGTGGCTGAAAGATAAGGTGTAAAAGCAGGGGGTGAACAATATAGAAAGCTAACTTGAGAATCACCATTACAAAAGGCCTTATATGTCAGCCTAAGGAACTTGGACCACAGGCAACAGAGAACCACTGAGACTTTTAGATTGGAGAATGACAGGATCAATTTAAAAAAAAAATGTTTTCAAAAAGAACGGATTTATTCTTTTAGAGCAGTTTTACGTTTATCATAAAATAGGGAGGTGCAGAGGCCTCCCACACACCCCTCCCCCACCACACGCACAGCCTCCCCATTATCAACACCACTCACCACAGTGGTACATTTGCTACCAAGGGGGAACCTAAACTGACACATCATAATCACCCGAAGTCCACAGCTTACTTTACAGTTCACTCCTGGTGTTCGATCTGTCTTTGAAAGACATCTTGAGTGGCAGGTATGGGACAGTCTAAAGGTGGGGAAACCAGTTAAGAAGTCTCTATAATAGTTCCAGGAGAAGATGCTGAGGGCCCAAACTAAAGCATACAGCAGTGGAAAAAAAGAGTCTGGAGCTATTATGGCAGGATAAACAGCAACGGAAAGGGAGAGTTTCATCTGAAGAAAAAGGGAGATGGTAGAATAATGAGTTTAAGACTAACTGAGCTTGAGGTATCTGGGTTCATTTATTCAGCAAAGACTTGGGCACTTCCTCTGTGTCACACATCATCACAGGAACACATCACTGAACAAAACACAGTCCCTGCCCTCATGATTCAAGGGAAGGAAGACAGACAAATATATAACATGATGTTAGGTAGTGATGAGTGTTATTAGCATGTCGGGGAAGAGAATACTAATACAGGGAAAGACCTCTCTGTCGAGGCAACATCTAAAAGAAGAAGAAATGAGGGAGTGAGCCATCTGAATACCTGGTGAAGAACACTCTAGGGTGAAGGAACCTAAGATACAAAGGCTCTGAGCAGGACCCGGCTTAGCATACATGAGAAAGAGCAAGAATGGCAGGTTGTTTGAAGGCAACAGGTGACAAAGAGGGTGTTAGCATATGAAGCTGGGAGGCAGACAGGACCAGATAATGGACCACAGTAAGGACTTTGTATTTTATTCTAGATATAAGAGAAAGCCACTATAGACTTCCAAGCTGAAAAGCAACAGGATCTGACTGATACTTTACAGTTATCATCTGGCTGGTATAAAGGAGAAACAGAAGTGTGGAAAGGGGCAGGAGGAACAGTCACTAGGCTACTGCAAAAGTCCAGGCAAGAGATGATGGTGATTTAACCAGCCTGGTACCTGTGAAGGAGCAGAGACATGGGCAGATCCTAAATATAATTTGAAAGTAGAGCCAAAGCACTTGCTGATGCCTTCAATGTGGGATGAAAAGGAAGCAAAGATGATTCCAAGGTTTTTAGCTTAAGTAACCAGGTGTAGAATGAGTGTATTTACTGAGATGGGAACACTGGGGAAAGTACAGATTTGAGGAAGAAGAGAGAACTAGAGTCTGTTTTTGAACAAATTAAGTTTGAAATGTCTATTAGACATTCAGTAATTGTCAAGGAGGCAGTTGGAAAAAATAAGTCTGGAGTTCAGAGAAGATGTTGGGATTGGAGATGAAAATCTGGGCTAGGAATCTGGATGAGATCGCCTAGGGAGTATACACAGAGGAGAGGTCTGAGGATTGATTCAAAGGGCTTCATAACATTTACAAGTCAGGAGGATGAGAAGCATCCAGCAGAGGAATTAAAGTCGACAGGAAGAAAATTAGGTGGGTGTAACATCTTTTTTTTTTTAATAAATAAATTTATTTATTTTTGGCTGCACTGGGTCTTCCTTGCTGTGCATGGGCTTTCTCTAGTTGTCGCGAGCGGGGGCTACCCTTCGTTGCGGTGCGCAGCCTTCTCATTGCGGTGGCTTCTCTTGTCGCGGAGCATGGGCTCTAGGTCCATGGGCTTCAGTAGTTGTGGCTCACAGGCCCTAGAGCGCAGGCTTCAGTAGTTGTGGCACACGGGTTTAGCTGCTCCACAGCATGTGGGATCTTCCCGGACCAGGGATCGAACCCGTGTCCCCTGCATTGGCAGGTAGATTCTTAATCACTGCGCCACCAGGGAAGTCCCAGTGAGTGTAACATCTTAAAAGCCAAGTAAAGAAAGTGTTTCAAGTAAGAAGGAATATTCAATTGTGTCACATGCTGATGAGAGATCAAATAAGATGAGAACTAAGTCTATGGTGGCATTAGTAAAGTGATTTTGGTGGAGTGGTGGTGAATAAAAGTGAGTGTAAGACAAAGTGGGGGGAGAAAAAGAGAAACAATGAATTGAGGTACTATTATTAATTCTTCTTATTATTAACTCATTAACTCTTGAGTTAGTTTACTGAGAAGAAAGCAGAAAGATGAGATGGTAGCTAGAGGAAGATACAGGGTCAAGAAGAGGTTTAGAATGGGAGATGGGAGATATTACAGCCCACTTGTGTACTGATGGGACAGCCAACAGAATGGAAAAAACTGATGATGCAGGGAAGAGGGGATAAATACAAGAACAAAGTCCTTGGTTATGCAATGGGGGATGGAATCCAGTAGACACCTACATTGGCTTTTGATAGCAGCAGGTTTAGCCCATCCATTGTAACAGGTGTGAAGGCAGAATTGCATGGGCAAATGGGTAAATGTAGGTAAAAGACAATGGAAAATTCTTTTCTGATAACTTATTTTCTCAGTGAAATTAACAGCAAGGTTTTCAGCTGAAGGTAAGCCACAAGGAAAGGATGCTGGCAGTTTCAGAAGGAATAAAACAGTTACCTTGAAAAGTGGCAGAGTGTATCGACTATAGAGAGGTGGTAAAAATGCCAGGCAGCACTGAGGCTAAGTGAGAATGCCCAGTGACGCTTACAAATAATGGGTTTGGAAACCAAGAGAGAAAGAGATTTACAAAGATTGGAGTACACTTAAAACCATGAAAACTGGGGGGAAAGCCCAGAAGAACAATTTAGAATAAGAATTCAGATGAAACCTAAGTTATAATAACATCTGTATGGCTGGTGATAAAGGAATGAGCAAAAAGAAGAGATTGTGATGGTTCTTGTCCAAACTCTTATCTCCATTCTAGTTGTTCCAAACATCTTCTTAGTGATCTACAGGAGATGCTGCCCTTCTTAAGTATGCCAGTAAATCTGAGGTCCTCTGCCAGAGTTGTACCAGGTAACAGAATTAGGTCAAGCTTGCTCTATGATGAAATTCAGAAGGATCAAGGCCCCACTGTTATGGAGTAAGCAATCCCTTCTGGAAACTGTGGGTGGCCAGTCTGCCACTTGGGTCCTTTCTATCCTGATCCAATGAGTATGCAGGGTTTCTCTGTCCTTTTGAGAGCAGCACCCTGGGAAACACCAGCAAGGACTATCACCAGATATTACGTCCCTGTTTGCTTCGATCCTTGAACTAACAGGTTCTTCTATGGGCACTGATGCTCTTGGGTGGACTCCAACGCTTTGCTGGGGGCAGTTTTGACAGACAAACTCATACAGAGTTTGAAAGAGAAGAGAGTGAACAGCAAATTCCAATGCTACAGTGAGGTCAAAGTGTATGAACGTGGAACAGAGACCTATTGGTTAGAAAATTAGGTGGTCCTATGACCTTAGAAAGAAGAGTGTACAGAAAATGGTTGAGAAATAAATGGGAGATGAAGAAATCAAAACTGAATATAGCCTCATCTTTAAAAAGGTCTTGATGACAAAAAGAAGGGAAGAGGGACTTCCCTGGTGATGCAGTGGTTAAGAATCCACTTGCCAATGCAGGGGACACAGGTTCGAGCCCTGGTCCAGGAAGATCCCACATGCCGCAGAGCAAATAAGCCCATGCGGCACAACTACTGAGCCTGCACTCTAGAGCCCACAAGCCACAACTACTGAGCCCACGTGCCAAAACTACTGAAGTCCATGCACCTAGAGCCCGTACGAAGCAACAAAAGAGAAGCCACCGCAATGAGAAGCCCGCACACTGCAATGAAGAGTGGCGCCCGCTCGCCATAACTGGAGAAAGCCTGCGCGCAACGAAGACCCAACACAGCCAAAAATCAATCAATCAATAAATAAATTAAGAAAAAAAATAGAAGGGAAGAGATGAGCTTGATGGAATGGCATAGAAGAAGAAAGCATTCACCAGAATGTTTATGAGCCTGTTCACCTAAAATCACTATTTCCTTAGCTTATTATTATTATTTCCTCTTGTTTTATGAGTGTTAGAAAAAAAAAATCACCTTACTTTGCTGATGTGCTCAGGGGCTTGGTCAGGAGTGTTGCTGAATTCCCCACCAATCTGGAGGTCACTGACACAGCAAATTGAATCCCTCAGTTCCGTGAGCTTTTGACTGCCCAATACCAGCATCGTCTGGTATGGTTTGTGTTCTTTGTGCTACAAGTCAGACAGTAAATAAATCAGTGTTCACTTAGAGACAAAGCAATTAAACTATAAATCTTGTCATGACCAGATCTAAATTAAGTTACTAGTTTTCTTACTTTAAGTTATTCCCATAATATGGTGTCCTGTGTTTTCTTAGATTCTGCATTTGTCTACTCAGCATCGATCAATTATAGCTCCAAACTAATCGCCAAAGTTGTTTACATCTCCCCTGTGATCCAGAGCCCATACTCTAAAACCATCTCTTTTATCTAACTCTCATATACCAAGCCGATATTTCCCCTGTCCTAAGTCAATCCAGAGCCAGGTACCAGAAACTAGGGACAGCCTGATAGCCCAGAGCCCACTGGAATTATTCAAGATAGCCAATCCTAAACTGTTTACTCTGCCCTGCCATGCCTTTCCCATGGAAACCCAATAAAGGCTGTGGCCTATGCTTTTCCCTTGCCTCCTGACTGATACTGGTGCTTCCCCCTGTGGCCCTGCATGATGTGGCATACCCTTTCCCCTCAGGAGATGTAAACAATAAAAATCTTTCAATGGCACTGGCCTCTGGTGCTGTCACTCAGTCACCTCCATAAATTAAAATCCTATGAGTACAATTGAGACAGTTGGTGCTGTGGTCTGACTGCTCATGTTTGTCCAAAATTCACACATTGGAATCCTAAGACCCAATGTGATGGTGTTAGGAGGTGGGACCTTTGAGGGAGATTAGGTCATGAGGGTGGAACCCTCATGAATGGGATTAGTGCCCTTATAAAAAAGAAGTATGTAACCCAGAAGAGGACCCTCACCAGATGCTGGCATGCTGATCTCAGACTTCCAGCCTCTAGAACTGTGAGAAACAAGTTTCTGTTGCTTATAAGGTACCCAGTCTGTGCTAGTTTGTTATAGCAGCCAGAATGGACTAATACACTTAATAAAACTTTTTTAGTTTAAGCTAAATTTTATAATCAAGATGCTACTAAAGTGGCATTAACATGAAGCACCTTTGGAATATAACTTCACTGTCTTTTAAGTTTTCCTGGAAGTTACCTCATTGAAGTCAAGCAATCTATACACTACCCGCATGTTATAAATGAAGAGGTTTGGTTTTATTGGTTTTGTTTTGCTTTGTTTTGATTGATAATTTGAGATCTTAATCAAACAAGGTAATTAGTACTATTTCCCAGATGATTCATAAAAGTCTATTTATTCACAAGTGCAATTTATATAGAGTAATATTTCAATGAAACCTTATCAAAGTTTATGATACATGTATTTGGAGAATCAAGAATATATACACTCTGGGCTGGGACAGAGTTCTCTTTATTAGAGATTCTTAAGAAATTCCTGGATACCCCTGACCTGTTAACTTTCTGCATTTTCATCTAAGAAGAGCTGTCTTTAGCTAGTTCAGTAACTTCCCAAGAATTTTGAATTGGTGAAAAAAAAAACCCACCCCCTTCCTTCACTAGTTTTTCTGCAAAAAAAAAAAACAATCCTCAAGAATACATATTTTCAGAATCACTGTGGATTTACATACACTTCCAGTTGTTACTAATACAGAAATCAGGTATACATTCCAACGCTGTAACTGTAATCCTATTACTCAAGAGATAATTTGAAATCTGACCTTATTTACCATATTCCTTATATAAAAAAGAACCCAAGAATATAGACAGAATGTCATATGAGACAGCCAGCATATGCTTGCATTTATTTTGGTTCAAATAAGGTTCAAATAATTAAACTTCAAATAATTAAATTCTTTGACAAAAGTCACTCATATTATCTGTGAATCCAAAAGGTTTTACTACTGACCTTATGAAATATAACAGGGTACAAGATATTCACAGATAGGATAAGCTCTCCTTCTTCAATCATGTCTGCTGGATTTTCAGGCTTTTTTCCTATGGCATGTGACTCCTGAAGAAGGAAAACAAGTTAATAAAGACATTAAAATCAGACACTGTGACCCAGATCAGAGGCAGTGTAGAATAAGGGCTATAAGCAAGGGCTTGAGTCAGCCCTGGGTTTGACTCCTAATTCCATTTCAAGAAAATTGTTAAAAACCTCTCTAAGCTTTAGTTTCATCATCTATAAAAAACAGAAAATACTTATTTTACAGAATGGTTGCTGGAAATGTATAATAAAGCATCTAATAAGACATTTGGCACTAAGTGCTTAGCAATTGATGATTAAACAGGAGTATCACCTAATGTTGGTCTAATACTGGCAGTTACTAACACTTTTACATACCTCTTCTCATATTATCATGAAAGTTATTTGACAGATGAAGCTTAGATTCACCAATTTACCCAAGGTAAATCAGAGTTAGAATGCAAATACAAATCTGTTTGACTCTAAAACCCGTTTTTTACTACACTGTCACATCTTTAATCCATCAATACATCACACTCTCTTTTATATGTGCTTAATAACTATAAAATAGAGGCTACCAGGGAGGACTGGTTAAGAAGTAAAGGTGCAAAAGATGTTTTAAAAACAGGTGGTAGTGACATTGTGCAAAATGGCACAGCAGGAAGCTCTAGGGGATCAGTCCCTCCAGCAAAGCAACCATTAAGATGGAAAGAGACTGGAATCAACTATTTTGGCACTCTGGAACCTGATCAGACACTTGTATCAACCAGGTCAGTGCCTGATGAAGGAGCCAGCTGCTGATCTTTCCTAGGTTAGCAGAGGGTATAAACTAACTACCATGGGCTAAGAACTACCATCATTTAGCCCTGTTGCAGATGTGGAGACAGCAGCCTGTGGTCTTGGAAAAGGTGGCCGACACCAGGACGAGCAGTGGGATCTTGTTCTCCAAAAACTGGGGGTAGTGTGATTTGGTTGGTCTGGCAATGCCCTGAGGGCCTGGTGCAGATACTTGCCTTCAGTTTTACCAGCAGTGGCTTCCCCCAGCAGCATCCACTGGAAAATTTAAAGACACAGGACCCTTTGTGGAGTCAGACATTTAAGGAAATCTTGGTCAGGTCACTGGCTGACCAAAGTGATAATTAATCAGAAACATCAGTGACCATACGGGCATACCTTGGAGATATCACAGGTTCACCTCCAGACCACAGCAGTAACAAATACTGCAATGAAGTGAATCATATGAATTTTCTGGTTTCCCAATGCACATAAGTTATATTTACACTATACTGTAGTCTATTTAAAGTGTGCAATAATAGCATTATGCCCCCAAAAACAATGTACAGACCGTAATTTAAAACACTTTATTGCTAAAAAATTCTATCTTCTGAGCCTCAACAAGTTGTAGTAATAATGTCAATGTTCACTGTCACCAAAATAAATATAATGAAAAAGTTTGAAATATTGTGGGAATTACCAAAATGTGACAGACATCAAGTGAGCAAATGCTGTGGGAAAAATGGTGCCAACAGACTTGCTCAATGGAGGGTTACCACAAACCTTCATTTTGTAAAAAAAAACACAATATCTGTGAAGCATAATCAAGTAAAGTGCAATAAAATATGGTATGCCTGTACACAACAAGGACTACAAGTTGGAAAAATAGTTTGGAAATGTCACAAACAGCTCCAGCTCTCAACAAGTAAAAAACACACTCAGAATGTCTAGTTCTCAACAAAAACTTATAAAATACACAAAGAAACAGGAAAATATTGCCCATTCACAAGAAAAAAAAGAATTTGACAGAAACTACCACTGAGGAAGCCCAAACACTGAAATTACTAGTCTAAGATGTTAAATCAGCTGTCTTAAACGCACTCAATTAGCTAAAGGAAACCATAAACAAAGAACTAAAGGAAATCAGGTTCCTCAATAAGATTAAAAGATGATTTCTCGGGACTTCCCTGGTGGTCCAGTGGGTAAGACTCCACGCTCCCAAGGCAGGGGGCCCGGGTTCGGTCCCTGGTAAGGGAACTAGATCCCGCAGGGATGCCGCAACTAAAAATCCACATGCCACAACTAAGAAGTCCACATGCCACAACTAAGAGTCCGCATGTCGCAACTAAGAGTCCGCATGCCACAACTAAGACCCGGCACAGCCAAAAATAATAAATAAACAAACAAACAAACATTTTTTAAAAAAAGATGGTTTCTCACCA
This sequence comes from Balaenoptera physalus, assembly GCF_965194825.1. Taxonomy (NCBI): domain Eukaryota; kingdom Metazoa; phylum Chordata; class Mammalia; order Artiodactyla; family Balaenopteridae; genus Balaenoptera; species Balaenoptera physalus. The sequence goes on along the minus strand of NC_138886.1, from coordinate 64,971,587 downwards.
GTAACCATGGAGACAAGAAGGCAGTGCAATGATATATTTAAAGTCATGAAAAAAAAACAAAACAATCAACCAAGAATTCTACACCCTGCAAAACTAGCCTTCAGGAATAAAGGAGAAACTAAGCCATTTTCAGATAAACAAAAGCTGAGGGAGTTCATTGCCAGTAGACCTGCCCTATAAGAAATGTTAAAGAGAATTCTTCAGCCTGAGATGAAGACACTAGACAGTAACTTGAATCTATAAGAAATAAGGAACATTGGTAAAGGTAAAAACATAAGTAATTATAAAAGTCAGAATTACTGTACTTTTGGTTTGTAACTTCTCTTTTTCCCTATGTGATTTCAAAAGCAAAAGCCTAAAACAATATTTATAAATTATGTTAACAGACACATAATATATAAAGATGTTATCCGTGACAATCACCATATAAAGGAAAGAGACGGAGAGATATAGGACAATATATATATATATATACACACACACACACACACACACTACTGAAAAAGTTGGTATTACTAAAACTAGGTTGTTCTATGTTTAAGATGTTAATTTTAATCTGCAAGGTAACCACTAAGAAAATAACAACACATACAGAAGGAAAACAGAACGGAATCAAAAGGATACACCACAAAAATTCAGTTAAATACAAACTGAATGGAAGTAATGGAAGAACAGAAGAACAAAAAACATATATGACATACAAATAGCTAAATCGCAGAGGTAAATCCTCATCAGTAATTACTCTAAATGTAAATGGACTAAACTCTCCTATTAAAAAGGCAGAAGATTGGCAGGTTGGATAAAACTAGATCCATCTATGCACTCTCTACAACAGACTCACTTTAGATATGAAGACACAAAGAGACTGAAAGTAAAAGATGGAAAAAGATATTCCATACAAATAGTAACCGAAAGAAAGCTGAGGGGGCTATATTACTGTCAGACAAAATAGACTTTAAGTCAAAGAAAGGTTACAAGAGACAAAGAAGGGCATTATATATTGATAAAAGATACAATCCAGCAAGATACAATACTTATAAACATAGGCAGCTAACAATAGAACTTCACAAGATATAAAGTGAGAACGGAAGAGAAAACAGATGGTTTCTACAATAATACTTGGAGATTTCAATACCTCACTCTCAACAATAAGTAGAACATCCACATGGAAAATTAATAAGGAGATAGAAGACTTGAACAACACTATAAACCAGTTAGAACTAACAGACATATATAGAACACTCTATCCAACAATAGCAGAATATACATTCTTTTCAAGGGCACAGGGACCATTCTCTAGGATAGACCACCAAGTCTTAATATATTTAAAAAATTAAAATCATTAAAAGTATCATTTCTGGGACTTCCCTGGTGGCACAGTGGTTAAGAATCTGCCTGCCAATGCAGGGAACACGGGTTCAAGCCCTGGTCCAGGAAGATCCCACATGCCATGGAGCAACGAACCCCAGGCGCCACAACTACTGAGCCTGAGCTCTAGAGCCCGTGAGCCACAACTACTGAGCCCATGTGCCACAACTACTGAAGCCCGAGGGCCTAGAGCCTGTGCTCCGCAACAAGAGAAGCCACCGCAATGAAAAGCCCGCGCACCGCAACAAAGAGTAGCCCCCGCTTGCCGCAACTAGAGAAAGCCCGCGTGCAGCAACGAAGACCCAACACAGCCAAAAATAAATAAATAAAATAAATAAATTTTTTAAAAAAGTATCATTCCTGATCACAATGGAATGAAACTAGAAATCAGTAACAGGAGGAAAACTGAAAAATTCCATGTAGAAATTAAACAGCATGCTTTTAAACAACCAATGGGTCAAAAAAGAAATCACAAGGGAAATTACAAAATACCTTGAAACAAATGAAAACAAAAACACAACATAAGAAACTTATGGGATGCAGCAAAAGCAGTACAAAGAGGGAAACTTGCAGCTCTAAACATCTACATTAGAAAAGAACAATCTCAAACCAATAACCTAAGGAACCAGAAAAAGAAAACTAAACCCAAAGCTAGCAGAAGGAAGGAAATAATCAAAACTAACTCAAGAAGAAACAGAAAATATGAATAGACCTGTAACAAGTAAGAAAATTAAATCAGAAATTAAAAACCTCCTAACAAAGAAAGCCCAGGACCAGATGGCTTCACTGGTGAATTTATCAATCCTTCCTGAAGTCCTCCAAAAAATCTGAATAGGAGGGAATACTTCCCAACTCATTCTATGAGATCAGCATACTCTGATACCAAAGTCAGACAAAGACACTATGAGAAAACTACAGGCCAACAATCCTTATAAATATAAATATAAAAATTCTCAACAAAATACTAGCAAAACAAGTTCAGCAGCATATAAAAGGGATCACATATCACAACCAAGGGGGATTCATCCTCAGGATGCAAGGGTAGTTCAACAAATGCAAATCAATGTAATATACGACACTAATAGAATGATGGAAAACAACACATCACCTCAATTGATGCAGAAAAAACATTTGACAAAATCCAATACCCTTTCTTGATAAAAACATTAAATAAAATAGGAATCAAAGGGAACTTACTCAATATGATAAAAGTCATACATGAAAAGCCCACAGCTAAACTAATATTCTAATAGTTGAAGATTGATAAGGTTGTACACTTCTGCCACTTCTATTCAACAAAGTACTAGAGAAATTCTAGCCAGAGAAATTAGGGGGAAAAGGAAGGAAGGAAGGAAGGGAGGGAGGGAGGGAGGGAGGAAGGAAGGAGGACAGGTCAAGTGAGCAACCAAATTGGAAAAGAATAAAGTTATCTCTGCAGATGACATGCGTGATCTTCTACGTAAAAAATCCTAAAGAACTCACACACACAAAAAATCCTGTTAGAGCTAATAAATTTAGCAAAGTTGTAGGATATAAAACCAACACAAAAATCAGTTGTATTTCTATACAATAGCAATGAACAATTTGAAAAGAATATTAAGAAAACAATTCCATTTAAAATAGCAAGGAAAGAAATAAAATACTTAGTAAACAATTTAACAAAGGAGATGAAAGACTTGTACACACAAAAAAACTACAAAATGTTGCTGAACAAAATTAAAGACAACCTAAACAAACTGAAAGACATCTTTTGTTCATGGATTGGAAGACAATATCGTTAAGGTGACAATGCTACCCAAAACAATATAAAGATTTTATGCAATCCCTATCAAAACCTCAATGCTTTTTCTGTTCTTATTACAGAAATAGAAAAACTCATCCTAAAATTCGTATGGAATTTCAAGGGACCATGAATAATGAAAACAATTTTGAAAAAGAACAAAACTGGAAGACTAACATTTCCAAATTTCAAAAATGACCACAAAGCCACAGTAATCAAAACAATGTGGTACCAGGATATGGACAGACATACAGACCAATGAAATAGAATAGAGAACTCAGAAATAAACCTTATTTGGTCAACTGACTTTTAATAAAGGTACCAAAACCACTCAATAGGGAAAGGGCAGTCTTTTGCGCTGGGAAAACTGAATATCCACATGCAGAAGAATGAAGTTGAACCTTTCCCTTATACCATACATAAAAATTAACTAGAAATGGATCAACAACTTAAGAGCTAAAACTATAAAACTCTTATAAGAAAACAGGGTAAAATAAAATCTTCATGACGTTGGATTTGGCGATTGTTTCTTAAGTATGACACCAAAAGCACAAATAACGAAAGAAAAAAAACAGATAAATTGTATTTTATCAAATTTTAAAACTTTTGTACATCAAAGGACACTATCAAGAGAGTAAAAAGGCAATCCACAGAATGGAAGAAAATATTTTAAAGTTATACATATGGTAAGCGTCTAGTATCCAGAACATACAAAGAACTCACAACTCAAAAACAAAGAGACAAACAAGCCAATTTAAATACTGGCAAAGGACTCAAAGGACTTGAATAGACCTTTCTCCAAAGAAAGTATACGAATGGCCAAAAAGCACATGAAAAGATGCCCAACATCAATAATCATTAGGGAAATGCAAATCAAAACCATAATGAATACCACTTCACACCCATTAAGATGGCTATTATCAAAGCCTAGAAAATAACAAATGTTGACAAGAATGTGGAGAAACTGAAACACTCCTACATTGCTGGTGGGAATATAAAATAATTCAACCCCTGTGGAAAACAGTTTGGTAGTTCCTCAAAATGTTAAACCTAGAATTACCATATGACCAAGCAATTCCACTCCTTGGTATATACTGAAAAGAGCTGAAAATGGACTCAAACAGATACTTGTACACTAATGTTCATTACAGCATTATTTACGATAGCCAAAAGGAAGCAATTACCCAAATGTCCACAACAACAGATGAATGAATAAACAAAATGTGGTATATCCATACAATGGAATATTATTCAGCCATAAAAAGGAATGAAGTTCTCATGCATGCTACCGCATGGAGGAACCATTAAAACATTATAGTAAGTACAACAGGCCAGATACAAAAAGGACAAATACTGCATGATTCTACTTATATGAAATATTTATAATCGGCAAATCCACAGAAATGGAAAGTAGAACAGAGGTTACCAGGGGCTGGGGTAAGGGAGAATGGGGAGTTGGTGTTAATGGGTATAGAATTTGTTTGGGATGATGAAAAAGTTCAGAAAATAGTGGTGATGCTTACACAGCATTGTGAATGTACTTAATGCCACTTAAATGAACGTTTAAAATGGTTAAAATGTTAAATTTTATGTTACGTAAATTTTACCACAATTATAAAAATGAGTGAGAGAGAAAACAGATGCCCTTCTGCACTATTAAGTGCCTAAAACAGCATTTGGCTCGTAATAAGTTGTCAAGAACATGTACTGAATGAACCTATCACGTCTACTAACACTTAATTCCTCATTATTCATCATCTTAAATTATTCTGAGGGTTTTAGCTAAGAAATAATGGATTAGAAAAGAATATAGTTAAACCAAAATCAGGAGCAGAACAAAAATATCAGAAAGAGGGTGGTGAAAGGCATGAAATTAGCCTAATACAGAGGGCAAGACCAAAGTAAAAGCAAAAATAAAGGCAGAGATCTGATAGGAAAATGTGCCATCAGTTGAATTTTTTTTCTTTTTTTTTTTTTTGGCTGCACTGCACGGCTTGCGGGATCTTAGTTCCCCGACCAGGGATCGAATCTGTGCCCTCGGCAGTGAAAGTGGAGTCCTAACCATTGGACTGCCAGGGAACTCCCCATCGCTTGAATTTTATCGGTCTTTTTCTCCTACTAGTTCCCAGTCCCAGTGAAGTTTCTCTAATTTGTTTCCAACTAAGCACATCCAGTATAAAGCCACCATACAGTCATCACTAACATCAATGAGAGTTTGTTTCATGGGAAAAGGTAGAAAAGATAAGACTTTTACCATCTCATAAGCAAATGTTTCTTGTCTGCAGACCCGGTCTATCGTTATGGTTTCTTCCCGGTGTTCCAGAAGTCTCTTTCTAACCCTGTTACAAGAAAAATCAAACTTCAACATTCTTTACTGGGGCTTCAAAAATATCTTTAATATTTAGCTTTTTATTCTGAACTAATTTTAGACTTAAAGAAAGGCTGCAAAAATAGTACAAAGAATTCCCTTATATCTCTTACCTGGCTTTCCCTGTTAACATCTTACATGTTCATAGAATAATTATCAAGACCAGGAAATTAACATTAATACAGTATTATTAACTAAAGAACTTTTTTGAATTTCACAAATTTTTAACTTTAGTGCCTCTTTTTTTTGTCCCAGGATCCTATTCAGATACCACATTGCATTTCTTATTTCTCCTTTCCCCTCCAGTCTTTTACAGTTCCTCAGTCTCTCTGTCTTTTATGACCTTGACACTTTCAAAGAGCCCTAATCAGTGTTTTTATAGAAAGTCCTTCAATTTGGGTTTAATTGCTGTTGCCTGATTGGAGTAAGCTTATAAACTTTTGACAAGAATACCACAAGAATGATGTTTTCCTTCTCACTGTATCCTCCTGAAGTTCATAATGTTAGTATTAGTATGTCTTATTCCTGTAGATATTTACCTTGGTTAAGCTCCTGTCTGCCAGGTTCCTACACTAGAAAGATATTTTCTTTTCCTTTGTCCCTGATAAGTGTTTGGGGGGAGATACTTTGAGACTATGCAAATCTTGTTTCTCCTCAAACTTTCCTCCAGGAATTTTAGCATTCACCAGTAGATTTTGTCTACAACACTTATTACTGTGGTTTTACCTAACAGTGACTCTCTATTTTCCTCCTTTAACATTTATTCATTGGTATTATGAGGAAGACCTGCCTCTTTCTTCCCATTTATTTATTTCTCTGGTTATTTATATTATTAGTATGAACTCATAAATATTTACTTTATTCTATAGGTTAAAATCTAATACTATTGTTATTCTGTTGCTCAAATTATTCTAGTTTTGGCCACTAGGAGCTCCTTCAAGTTGGCTCTGTTCTTTCAACAAGTCATCATTTTTTTTTTGTTGTTAAACATTTCCTTACTTTCTGGCACCACAGAAGATGCTCAAGGCTCACCCTGTATTTTCGTGTCTCAGCCCTGGAATCCAACCACTTCTCCTAGGAGCCCTAGTTCCTTCACTGGAGAGAGGTTTAGACACCTGTACCTGAGCACGAGGTGTTCTCATTGTTACTGCAGCCACTGCTTCCAGGACTCTCAGCAGAGAGAGGTACGAAACATACATATATATACTAAACCACACGTACAAATATCTGTGTTTCTGTATTTTTCTGTTTACATATTTTTTAACTTCAATAATGTAGTTTATTTAACCCAATACTGTTATATATTTTTAAAGCCATTGAGTTTATACTAATACTTCTAATCCCAAACTAAAATCAGGATTCATTTTAGCCTTCAACCTTTCCTTGTTTATAACTTTTCTCCACAAGTGAGAAACCCAGCTCCCTTTATCTCTAATCTATTCACTTACACATTCGGTTCTTTAAAAAAACATGGTTTCAGAATTGCTAACCTACACCCCTGTGAAAAACACTAATAATTAGTAGTTCTTTTTGTCTTCAGCCTTACAACACTGAATCCAAGTACACTTTTATACAGAATCAGATCAGATCTTTCTTCCTAATTCTCTTCAGTGTTGTTATGCTAGTCATTTGTAACACAAATAGACGCATTTGTTAGTTTTCACATGCTATTTTGGGTCTCCCCCTATATCTTGGCTGGTTTTAATTGTCTGATTACTTTGGGGTTGTGTAAAAGATATGTGAAACACTACTATGATTCTAAGAGAGTTATAAAAAGTATACATATTCAGAGAAGTATCATTCCCTCTTTGTCCTGACCACTAACCTGTACCTATCTCCTCCTTTCTTTCCACCCCTTTCCTACCCACCCACCGCAGGCCACCAATCTCTACAGTTCTGGTTTACCCTCTCCATTTCTTTTGTTCAAATACACAGATACCTATGTATTTTCTTATATTCCTTTTTGTGTCAGTCTGAGTTCAATTAGGAGAAAAAAACTAAACAGTAATTTGAACAGAGAAAGCTTAATCTGAAGAATTATTAACTTTTAACAGAGGACTGGAGTAATGAGGGACTGGCAAGTAAGAAGTAGAGAACGCTAGAGAATACAGGAATAGCAGATACAAGGAACCCTACCCCTCGCGCTAAGAAAGAATACCCAAGGAAGGCTCCCTTTTCTTCCCCCAGGACTGAGAGCCAGACCTTGTTGGAGAGGGAATGGCTGTGACTTGCTGAATGGCAGAGAAGTTGCTAGGGTGCATCAGTGGAACCTGCTGGAAATCTGCCCTCAAGGGTGCCAGGAAAAGCTTTTCCAGGGAGGTTTCAAGGGGAGTGGAGTGGCAGGGAAAGCTCTGCGTTACTGACTGCCGGGTACTGCGGGAGCTGGATGCTGGGGAAGCTGTGTGCACTGCAGGACCCTGCGGGGCCAGCACACGGCACCAAGAAGCAGAACTCCTTCCTCATGCAAAGTCTCTCCTGTGCCCTTTACTGACAAAGCCTAATACTGTGCCAGTTGGGAAAGGAAAAATATTTAAAGAGCTGAGACTCATATTTACAGAGCAGGCAAAAAGGGTACACTTTTAGATGACAGCCAATAAATTGATACCCAGTGAAACTTCTTTTTTACATGAAGGGTAACGTACGCTTCTGGGCTTTGCTTTTGTCACGTAACAGTATTTCCTAGAAATCTCTCTATTGGTTCATCCTTCCTTATCCTTTAGCACAGCTACACAATACTGCACTCTGTGGATGTCCTATAATTTCTTCAACACTCTCCTATGTATGTATATTTAGGATATTTCAAATATTGGCTATTACAAACAATGCTGCAACGAATAACCTTATGCATAATAAATTTTCATATTGTTGGAGGTATATCTTCAGTAGAGATTGCTAGAAGTGGGACTGCTAAGTGCCTATGTAATTTTGTGTTGGGCATTACCAAATTTCCCTAGAGGAGGGCTGTTATCAATTTACGTTTCCATCAGGAATGTCTGAAAATGCCTGCTTCCCTCAGCCTCATCAAAAGAATGTATATTTTAAAATCTGTGCCAGTCTGATAGGAGAAAAAAGGTATCTGTCATTTTAACTTGCATTTCTCTAATAATGAATCTGCATGAACATTTTTTCATGTTTGTGAGTCATTTTTATATCTTTTTTGTGTGTGAGTTACTGGTTCATATCTTTTCCCCATTTTCCCTTTGGGTTTTTGGTCTTTGTCCCTCAACTTTTAAGGTATTATATATTTGGGTTACTGGCTCTTTGTGTATATGTTATATTTTCTCCAAGTCTGGCAGCTGTCTTTTGACTTTGTTTATGGTGTTTTTTGTCATGCAAAATTTTAAATTTTTATATGTAGTCAATTTCATCAATCTTTTCCTTTTATTACCTCTGGATTTAAATAATAGTTAGAAAGCCTTTCACTACACCAAGGTAGGTATGTTTCATTTTCTACATTTTGATCCCAATCCCTTTGGAGTTTATTCTTGTGTATAGCGTCATACTAAATTTCCATATGCATTTGAATCTAACTGGACTTTCTCTTCTATTCCACTGGTCTATTTGTCTATTCATGAGCTAGTACCCACTGTTTTAATTATAAAGACTTTGTAGTATATTTTAATATATGGTAAAATAACCAGGCACTCACAATTTTCTCCTCCTCACCCAGTTTTTTCCTAGTTATTCTTGAATATATTCCATATGAACTTTATTATCAACTGTCTAACTCCATAAAATAAGCAATACTTTTAGTATTTTTATTGGGATTGCACTTAATCTGTAAATTAACTTAGAAAGAACTAACAACATTATAATGCTTAGTATTCCTATTCAAGAACAGAGGATATCTTTCAATGTTTTCAAGATTTTTTCTGAGTCTTTCAGGAGGGTTTAAAATTTTCCGTTACCTCAGTTTTACACATTTCTTGTTAAATTTATTCTTAAGTATTTAACCTTTTTGACTATTGTAAATGGGGTTTTCCTCCACCATTATGTCCTCTAATTGTTTACTGTTTGTATCTACGAAGGCTATTTTTTTTATTTATCAATTTTGTACCCTGCTCTTACACAATTCTTTTTTGTTTTTTGTCTGTTTTAGCATTGATTTCTTTTCCAGGTAATACCATTAAATCATTCACAAATAGAGCTAGTTTTTCTTCCTTTATCTACTCTTATGCTTCTAATTGATTCCTCTCGTCAAACTGCATGGCTAATCCTATAATTCAATGCTGCAAAGCAGTGAGATACTAGGCATGCTTGCTAATTCCAGATCTTAGCAGGAATACATGTACTGCTTCTCTACTAAATAAGATACTAGCTTTACAACTAAGGTATATATATTTTACCATGTTGTAACAATAGCCCTGTTAGAACAGTTCCATGTTAGAATGGCCTGATTTTTGTTTTTGTTAGTAAATTCTAGTTTTATTATGTTGTGATCAGAAAGTGCTGTTGGTTTTATTTCTACTCAATGGATGTTATCTTTCCTCTGTGACCTAATGTATAACCAATTTTTGTGAATGTGCCACGCAGTCTCTAATACTGGGTTATAAATTTTATGTATATATATGTATCTCCATAAGACATATCCTACTGATTATGTTGTTTAGAGCTCTTACCGCCTCACTTTTTTTTAGCCAGTTGATCTGTCTTGTGCTGAGATTGGTGTGTTAAAGTGCCCTATTGTTAGTGTGTTTCTAGCTATGTTTCCTTGTATCCCCTATAGTTCTGTTTTATAAAGTTGGTTGCTGTATTCTTTGGGGTATATATATTTATAAGTATTCTATCTTAACTGTGGTTTGTGGCTTTTAGCACTAAAATGTGTCCTTTGTCATATTTAATGTTTGGGGACTTGAATTTTATTAGTCTGTTATTGGGACCATTACATCTGCTCAATTTTTCTTTCCATTTATCTGGTATACTTTTGTCCCACCATTTTTTTTTAGCCTCTCTGAATTACTTTATTTTAGATGTGTCTGTTGTCTCTAAGGTTTTTGTTTTGTGAGCCTACTCTAAACCCTTTTATGAGACTGCAGAAAAACTGATGCCTTTGGCCTCAATTCTATTACATTTTCTAATTGTATGTATTTTGTTATATTAGCGTTTTTTTCATTATGAGACATGTCTTTCTGCTTGTCTATTTTTTAGAAATTGCAGAGGGAGGTTTGGTATTTGCATTTTTGTTCCAGTGGTTACCTTTGTATTTATATATATTTTTAATGCCCCTTGTTACCCATTTTCTCTCTGAAACATAACTGTTTTACCAGGATACATCTCAGAGTTGATAATTCTGAATTAATTTTCCCAGGTAACCAGTGAGCCCTTTTAATTTGTAGATTTGGGTTTTCTTCCCCATTCTGGAAATTTTTCTTAGATTATATTCTTAAATATTCTATTTACAAGCTATTGTATTAAAAACAATGTTGCTTAACCTTTGGAGAAAAGAAGAAGTGCTAGAAATGTATTTTATGCCACAATAAAGGGGTCATGTACTTAGGTTTTGTTTTTACTTTATGTTTTTAAGTTATTGGTAGGGAAAAGAAAGGAAAGTTTAGTGAAAGAGAAAGCATAAAGATACAGATTTTTGGCTTTTGGCACAAGCCTAATTCACTTGTGCTACTGTTAAGATTAAGATTAGTCTTATTTTAAATATAATAGTTTTAAAGTACATCAAAATAATCCCAGCTAAGGAATGCTGCACTAACTCCTTTTACATGAGATTATACATATAATTCTACTCACATTTCCTATGGAAGGGACTAGAAGACAACCAAGGAGATCCAGTTGATCTAGTAACAGAAAATAGCCAGGGGAAGCACTGTGTAAAGCAGTCTGAAAATTACTATTTCACATAGCTCAATAACATCATTATCATCAACTTTCTTCTTTTAGCCAATCTCTAAAAGATCGCTTCCTTAGGTTTATGCAAGTTTCATTTATTCCACTCATTCTACAAATATCTACTGACTCCCTATTATTCTATGCCAAAATTCTAGGAATGAGGGACATGGCAGTGGGTGTGACAGACACAGCTTATGGAACTTTTAAGTTTAGCTAAAAGACAGAAAATTAAATAAGTACAGTATAAGTGGGAAGAGTATTTCAATAGAGAAGTATCGGCGGCTACATGAGCATAAAAGGGGAGCTAGATGGAGTCCTTAGTCCTTCAGCTAAAACTTGAAAGATGAGTAGAAGTCAGCCAGACCGGGGGATAAGGAAGTGTGAGTGTTCTAGGCAAAGGCCTAGGATGAGAGAGCACATTCTAGGAACTGAAAAAAAGTGTAACATGGCTGGAGCACTGCAGGGATGTAGGGCCGAAAACATCAGCAAGATCCATTCTATAGAGGACCTTGTGATCCATTTAAGAACTCAGGACTTTGCCTAAGAACCACTGAAAGATTTTATGTAAGAGAGTGAGACAATCAGATGTGCATTTTAGAAAAAAATCCAAATAATCAATCAACAATAGTTAAAGGGTACCAGATGGAGTAAAGCAGTCTGACAGGCTTAAGGGCAATTCACAGATGAAGGAGCTTGGACTCTCAATGAGCCTTCAAGGACTTTAGAAATGTTAGAAGAATTCTAGACATTACAAGTGTATCTATTTCCAAAGGGAGATAGATGGGTTGTAGAGATGTGGAAATAATGTTAGGGACTCAAAGACTGGTTAGGGTTCAGTTGGGAGAGGGGCCATGTGCATCCTGAGGCACTGAAAGAGAAAATGGTTGAAAACAAGTCAAGAAAGGCAGATCTGGGCTATGTGGAAGGTTTCAAATGTCTAAGTAAAAAAATCTGAAATTTGCCCATAGAGGAGAGGTTGAGCCATTGACAATTTCTCAGCAAATGAGCGTGCTTAGGTGATAGCATGATGGATAAGTCAGGAGAAAACACAGGACCTAGGAAAGACAGGAACCTTTTATAGTGCTCCAAGTGTTGCTAATGTAAGTGTTAGCCAACAGGGATAAGAGAAACAGATTTGGCAATTACAAAAAAAACCCAACAACAAGGTAGGGTCGAAACGCCTGCCTAAATTTTTGAAGGGGACAATAGAAAGGGTAGGATAAAGGATGACAACATAGCTGAGATGGTGCAAAGTAAGCGGGCTACAAACTGGAAATTACAAATTTCCCTATTACATGCAGTTTCTCTATAATAGTATTACCATAGAGCAGCCTTTCTCAAAATGTGGTTGGCAGACCGGAATTGATCTATGAGCTATTTGTTATCCAATCAGTACAGACAATGAGAGAAAGCATTTAGAAATGTTCACACCTATGTGACAGTAATATTACTGTGGAATTTAATGATAAAAAACTTGGAGTTTTATTATGTTTGCCTTTTAATTTCATTTTTCTAGGAATTCATTTTTATCCTATTTTACAAAAGTATCGATCTGACAGAAAATTTTAAAAAACGAGTCCTTTACCACACTATCAGAGTATTTAGCTTGCCACCCCCAAAGTCTAAGTGGATTAACTGTACCTTTGTAAACACTTAAAAATAAACACAAATTTGAGTATGGACTGGATATTAGAGATAATGCTGTTACTGTTAATTTTCTTAGGTATAATAATACCACTCTGATTAAGTAGTAGGATCATACTTTTAGAAGCTATATACTGATGTACTTAGCGGTAAATTATCATGATGTCTGCAACTTACTGAATGGTTCAGCAATAGAAAAGGACACACACCAGGTATCTCAAACACATACAGCTAAAGCCAATACGGCCACATGTCAACAATGGTTGAATTTAGGAGGTGGAATGATAACAATACCACACTGTCAACTTTCGAATAATATAATGTTGAAAAAATATTTAAATAAATAGCAAGTAACAAAAGCGAAGTCCTCCATACCCCAAAGTCACTAGGTCAGTATTTTCTGGGATGACTTCTGGATCCTCCCCTTCCTCAAGGCACTTCAGTTTATCAAGACTAAAACAAAAAGAAACAAACAAAGCAATCACCGCATCCTGTCCTTAGCAAGCAGGGGTTGTGTCCTAAATACATCACTGAATAATTAAGCAATCAGATAACCAGAATTAAAAGCGAATTCTGTGCCGATATTCTATAAAGAAAGGGATATACGGCTGGTTGAAGGCGGCCAATACTGTTAAATGGAGAAAGAGATCGTTATTTTTATATTTTCATTTAAAATAAGGCACTTTGAAGAATATCTCAATAATAGCATACCTAGGAGGTCCCCAAAAGAGACCAGAGATAATCAAGGTTTTGACACTGTTGTGGTTAACGGAGAGTTCCAGCCTCATCATAAACTAAGGTTCCTCCGTCGTCAAAGTGTCTTGTCAAAGACAGATACACGTCGCTGTTACTCTGATTGCTTTCCTACATTAATAAGCACTTTAAAAACTAGTGAACAGAAAAATTAATCTTTCATGCAGCTCTCTCGTCCCTTCAATCCCACTAGCAGAAATTGTGCATTCCCATCACGGGACTTCTCCCGTTGTTCCGGGAAAGCTTTGATAGGGCGGCCCTTCCACCCCGGGGAGTAAACCACAGGCCCGCCCCCATGATGAGGCCCTGGGGCGCGCAGGAGCAAGGCTGCACCCGGGTTGACTCCAAGCCGCAAGAGCCCCTCGGCCCCGCACTCACCCGCACACCGCCCTTAGCTCGGCTGCCGCTTCCAGGCTGCAGCCCAGATCCCGGGCCACAGCCTCATCCTCCCGGCTGGAGTCGGCAACCCCTCGGCCCCCGGGCAGCGCCGGTGCCGGAGGCTCCTTCAGCGACAAGTCCCCTTCCCCGCGCAGCCGGCCAAGCCACAACTCCCCGAAAGCGGCCACATGGAAAACGCGCGTATTCAGCTCAGGATGCTCGTACTCTGGGAAGTTGCAGCCGCCGCTGCTGGGGACCGGGTTCTGCCTGCCACCCACCCCGCCGCCGCACGTTGAGCCGCCCCTGCTGCCTTCAGCCATGTTCGCCCCTCTCCCTTCACGGCGAAAAGCGGCTGATCAAGGCCTCGCGGGGCTTGCTGGGACTTGTAGTTGCGCGTAGCCCGGGCCGGCGAGCAACTGGGCTGCACTGGCGCAGCTTTAGACACTACGTTTCCCGTCAGGCCCCGAGTTGGGCCCGCCCCCGGGCGCGGCACCCCGAGCCTCCGCGTGCAGAGCTTGAACTCATTGTTCTCTGGTCTCGGCTCACAGAAGAGGGGCTCTGGCTTTCTTTTCACCGCAGCTTGTCTGGATGGGTTCTCAGCCCGCTCGGTTACGCAGCATCGCTCTATGCGGCATAGGGCGGTTTTGGCACGCCCTTTGGTCCCCCTCGTTGTTTTCCTCTCGGCCCTGAGGTGCGGAACTTTTCCTTGACTCCAGGGTTCGAGAGCTGCACTGCTGCCTCACTGCCCCAAAGCCTGAGAGACTTAAGGGTCGAAGGCTGAGGCCCGGGGCACGACTGGCCCTCCAGGTCCGGTTCGTTTAGAACCTCCTCAGCGGCCCCATGTTAGTGTGTATATACGTATCATTGCTGTACACGCGCAGAATAATGTTTATTGAGCGCCTACTGTGTATCAGACGCTGTACAGTATTATCCCTAACGTATATTTTTAAAAATCACAACAGCTTTTCCAGGCAGGTATTATCATCCCAGTTGTGCTGTTGAGGAAGGAGTTAACTGCTGGGAAATAGAAGCAAGGTCGGAACTCTGGGATTTTATCTGTAAACTAAGAAACTCTCCCTCCATTCTGAGGACCTGAGGATGTGCCCTTAGACATAGCTTGTGTCAGACAGTGGAAGGGTTAGAAGGAAAAAAGCCAAGAGTTTAAATAAGCAAAGGCAGAAAATAGAGAAGTCACGGTGACTTGGAATAGTGGGGCTGAGGCCATCTTCTCCCCTAGACTTGCCATTATGTAAGCCAGTAATTTCTTTAATCTTTAGCTAGTTTGAGTTGAATTCTCACAACCTGAGGACAATTAGTCTTCCCAGTGCCTGTAAACCTTGCTCTAAATCCCTTAACAGGGGAGCTCTCACTCCAGAGAATGAAGTCACATTTCAGATGTAAAAACTCTAACATATATCTGGAGATTGAGTAACATTGTCTTCAGGAGTGGAGACCACAATGGTTCCTGAGAAGCAGTGGGAAGGGGCAGGACCCGAAAGAACACAGCAGGGGAAGGTGGTTCACTATGAGGTGTGGCATTTCAGAACAGCATCTTGAGATGTGTGGATCGCAGGTATCAGGTATCGGGGGAAAGAAGGGTTAGTGGTCGGCACCAGCAGACTCCTTTGAGTCTTAGCGCCAGCGGCCACTCCTTGGAATAAGTCTAAAGAGGTCCAGAATAACCACTGCAGCATAAAAATTATTTTGAGCTGAAGGCATTTGAGAATTGGCTTTTTTTCCCTGAACTCCATTATCTTCCTAAATGTGGAGCTTCCCCAAAGAACTCAATTGTCATAAATCCCCTCCCACAACTAGAGAAGATTGACTAGAAGTGGGCATCACACTTACACATTGTCACAAAGCTGTATCTCCCATCTGTTCTCCTAAGGACCTATTTATCTTTCCTGAAAGTCATTTGTTTTCCAATAAGTGCCCTTTCTCCCCCTCCCCTATTAAGTCATTTGTTTTCCTGTAAGTGCTGCGCTCCCCTTCCCCTTATCTCATTAAGATAGTACATAAGCCCCAATTCTAACCGCCTCCTTGAGTCAACTTTTTCTGTGAACTCTCATTAATCTGTCTTTTGTCAGTTTAATTCACGGTTCCCAAATGACAATATAAGAGCGTAGAGGAAGTTTTTCCTCTTAGGCCATGGCAAAGGAAGCTTCTGGCCCTGTTGCAAGTTTGGCAGAAAATGGGAGCATTCTTAGACCTGGCACTAGGACCAGACAACAACAGAAAGGAGATAGAAAGATTCTAAGATCCCAGGATAGATATAGTCCTTGTAATTCTGGGTGAGTTTTGTATGATTCCTGAGGGAGGAAAAAAAAAACAAAAACAAAAACAAAGGTTTCCCAATTGTGGATGTTGGAACCAACCACTGGGTTGAAGTCGTGGCATTAATTTAGAGACAGGATTCTGAGTAGTGGCACAAACCAAGATTATGACTCTTGACTGGAGAGTAGGAATAGGGAGACACGAGCTCTCAAAGTTTGCCTCTGAGCATTAGTTTCCTCACTTGAGATGCTTACATGAGCTCATGAGGTGATGAAAACTGGCTTGCTGGGGGAAGCCGTGGCAAACTGGGGAGTACCAGCCTCTCTCTACAAAGCTACCATGGCTGCCATGTAGGAATGCAGAATTTCTCCACCAGAGCTTCCAACATTTCTAAAGAACTCAGATATTTAGCTTTTTAACAACAACAACAACAACAAAAGTGAAATCTCCTGATCTTCAGATGTGGGCAATTAATTTTGTTAAATTACTTAAACAAGGAGGCCATGAGATTGAGGTGGCTCTAATGCAATGGCGGCCTGCCTCAGAAAACCAAAGTCTAAGTCTGTAAATGCCTCAAGGTTACAAAATCAAAATGCTAAGGACAACCAATCGCAAACAGCCAACTAGACTTCAAGCTATAACCATTCAATAATTGCTTTGCTTCTGCCTTTTCTCTATAAGATTCTCTCCCCAGGCTCCAGTCAGTGGAGTTCTCCTAAGCACTTCCTGTTTGGCGCTGCCCTGTTTGAATTGATTTTTGCTCAAATAGAGTCAAAAATTTTAACATGCCTCAGTTTATCCTTTAACAGTTCATATAACATTTAAAAACAGTATTCAAACCAAATACAACACACATAGGCATCTAGCCAGTGGCCTACTTGTTTGTGATCTCTGATCTATTGTATCTCTAAAATTCACCCAGCTCCCAATTTATGTAATTCCAAAAGTGAACTTCTTTCATCTTGGTTTCCAAAGTAATTCTACCACTGCCCCAAGGCCTCCTTTCTCAGAATTAGACTATAGGTAACTGGGAGTCTCACTTGGGGTTGAAACCATATGTTTCCCACATTTCAATAGTAACTGTCCAAGTTGTATTTCCATCTAGTTCTCTCTGATGTCTAAATCTTTCCTATAGGTAAGTCATTTATTTTATTCTTCTCCTCTGGCTTTGGCTTTTTGCCCCGAGTGGACAATTGGTCTGAATTTTTTAAAATAATTCTTGAATAAGCACTTTCTCTTTCTTTCTTTCTTTCCCTTCCTTCCTTCCTTCCTTCCTTCCTTCCTTCCTCCCTCCCTCCCTCCCTCCCTTCCTTCCTTCCTTCCTTCCTTCCTTCCTTGCTGTGTTGGGTCTTCGTTTCTGTGCGAGGGCTTTCTCTAGTTGTGGCAAGCAGGGGCCACTCTTCATCGCGGTGCGCGGGCCTCTCACTGTCGCGGCCTCTCTTGTTGCGGAGCACAGGCTCCAGACACGCAGGCTCAGTAATTGTGGCTCACGGGCCCAGTTGCTCTGCGGCATGTGGGATCTTCCCAGACCAGGGCTCGAACCCGTGTCCCCTGCATTGGCAGGCAGATTCTCAACCACTGCGCCACCAGGGAAGCCCCTAAGCACATAATTTAAAAGGTAGAAATATCAACTGTATTATTATTGACTATATTCCAATATAGTCAATAAAAATGTAATATCTTTGTATGGTGAGAGATGGTAACTACACTTATGGTGATCATTTTGTAATGTATAGAAATATCATATCACTATGTTGTGCACCAGAAACTAACATAGTGTTGTAGGTCAGTGATACTTCAAAAAAACTCATAGAAAAAGAGATCAGACTGTGGTTACAAGGGGCAAGGGGTGGGGAGAGGGAGATTGGATGAAAGTGGTCAAAAATAGAAACTTATAAGATAAATGAGTACAAGGGATGTAATATACAACATGATTAACATAATTAGTACTGCTATATATTATATATGAAAGTTGAGAGTAAATCCTAAGAGTTCTCATCACAAGGAAAAAAATAATTTTCTTTTTCTTTTACTTTGTATCTATATAAGATGATGGATATTCCCTAAACTTATTGTGATAATCGCTTCATTGATGTATGTAATCATTATGCTGTACACCTTAAACTTATACAGTGCTGTATGTCAATTATATCTCAATAAAAGTGGAAGAACAAAAAGATACAAATATCATACAGTGAAAGTCTCCCTTTCTATCTTTCCCCCAGTCATGTAGAGCCCCTTCCTAGATTTCTGGAGGCAACCATAACCTCCAGTTAGCAATTTCTTGTGTATCTTTCCAGAGAAATCATATATTTTATATAAATATATATGTATGTATGTATACATATTGCACACACACATATGTATGCATGTACACACATATTTTGCATATAATACATGCTGTTCTATATTCTATACCTCATGTTTTTCATGTGAGGTTATATCTTAGACATCCTTTTATATAAATATAAAAAGCATCCTATTTCTTCCACTGTATCTGTCAAATTTCTTTAACTAGTTCTCCCTTGAAGTACATTTAGGCTGTTTGTAGTCTTCTGCTTGTACAATTAATGCAGCAATGAATAATCTTACAGGCAGTCATTTTGCTGATTACTGTCTGTCCTCAGGCCCCAATTAAAAACTCTATTTAAAAATTATTCTTTTGCACTCTCTTGGATCAGTCACCCTGGGGGAAGCTGGCTGCATGTCATGAGGACACTCAGATGTCACTATGGAGAGGCTGATATGATGAGGAACTGAGAAGAGGCCTCTTGCCGATGATCAGCACTAACCTGTCAGGTAGTTGAGGGAACCACTTTGGAAGCAGACCCTCCAGCCCAGTCAAGCCTAAGAGAATTGCATTCCTGCCAACACTAGCTCATCTGTTCCCAGATTCCTGACCCACAGAAATTGTGTGAGATAGTAAATATTTAAGCTGCCACATTTTGGGGTAACCTGTTACATAGCAACAGATAACTAATAGAGGGAGTGAGGTGAACACAGCCATGCATTAAGAGGTTAAATCTATACAGGGGACCTTGCCAGAGGGGCAAGAAGTAGGGAAATAATTAAGGAAACATTTGCAATACTCCAGTTAAGAGGCAATGGAGGGTCTATGAATAGAGACAAGGATGAGCTCATCCAGCCCTGGAGAGACAACCTGAGTTTGTACATTAATGATGATATTCTATAATAGCAATTTTAGTACATTAACGATGTTATGGACAACAGCAATTTTAGTCATCTGACTCTGGTTGATTAGCGTTCAGTTGGCACAGGATTGAGGTCAGAGGGGACAAGAAAGGGAATAAAGTTTTGGATAGAGAGATTAATCATAAACTCAGTAAGGGAACTTGGTTTTAGGGGGACTTGGTTTCGATAATAAAAATGCATGAAGATTCATCTACTTGAACAGCAATATTTCTAAAAATGACTGATTCTGAGAGTATTAAATGCTATTGCACCCACTGAAATCACCTTTCAACTCTGACCTTGGTCAGAATGGGCTCTTCGTATTGAATGGTGACTTCCTTCTCCTAGTCATCTTCTTTTGACTCTCTGTTGATCCTATCTTGTTGAATAGTATTTCCAATTGTGGGACACCATATGGGGAACATTCTTGCCTTGAGGTGCTGACATCTTGTTTGGGAAAAATCTGGATAATCAAGATTATGTCCTTTTTTATCTGTTCTTTGGGTTTTGGGTTCTGTGGGACAGGCATTCCCAACAGGTTCAAAGAAAGGCCCTGCAAGAGCAACTGAGAGAGGGGTAGGGCCAAATGCCCAATTCTCATTCACTCCTTAGGCATCGCGAGGCTTTAGGAAAATAAGAACTAGCCAGCTCTCTCCACAACAGCATTGAGGACACCTTAAAGATACCAAAAGGAGAAAATCTTTTGCCTGGTGCTGTTCCTGGATTCTCTGCTTCAACAGATTACATGTTCATGTGGAGGATTGCTTTCCTGAAGCCAGGGGACCATGTGGGAGTTTCTCTCTGCCAAAGAAAGGAGTAGCAGAAGGACGGAAAGGGAATGTGTGACGGGAAAGACAGCTGAAGTACTCTTAGTCATAAAGGCAGTTGGTAGAATAATAATAACAATTTAGTGAGAAGTAAGATTTATAACCTTTCAGAGGCCTGATATGAATTATAAGGAATTTTAACAACCGAGGTGGAAAACCTGAATTGAGTGTCCTCTTCAATTCTAAGCAATGATCCTTTTCAAAGCTGAACAACTGTTAATAGATATATATTTGCATAATGATTTTTTTAAAATAATCCTTTTTTTTTTTTTTTTTGGCTGCGTTGGGTCTTCGGTGCTGCACGCGGGCTTTCTCTAGTTGCGGTGAGCAGGGGCTACTCTTCGTTGCGGAGTGAGGGCTTCTCATTGCAGTGGCTTCTCTTGTTGTGGAGCACAGGCTCTAGGTGCGTGGGCTTCAGTAGTTGTGGCACGAGGGCTCAGTAGTTGTGGCTCACAGGCTCTTGAGTGCAGGCTCAGTAGTTGTGGCGCACGGGCTTAGTTGCTCCGAGGCATGTGGGATCTTCCCGGACCAGGGCTCGAACCCATGTCTCCTATTGGCAGGCAGATTCTTAACCACCGCGCCACTAGGGAAGCCCTGCATAATGATTTTTTTTCTATTTGTCTAAATTGTCTCCAACTAATTGTTTTAGGATACCTCTATTGTTTGCTGTTCTCCCACCATCCCCACCTCTGTTCCACTGACAAGTACAAATTAGGCAATTAGCTTTTTCCAAGAACAATGCCAAATTTATTGGAAGGTATTTAAAATCTTGGATTAGCAAAGAGAGTGAGAGAGTCTACTGGTAGAAAATAATAGAATCAGAGAAAAGAAATATCAGAAAACATTTTAGTCCCTTTTGATTATAGGGACTGTGGGCATGGAAAGATTTGGAAGAAGCTGTCATTTTTTGGAGGGAGGCTTGAACCAGGACATTGTCTGACCCCCTTGATGTGAGGCTGGTATCATCCTAAGATTCTGCAACCAAGCATATTTTTTAAAAATCTGTTGAAGTTCACCTACTACCTCTATGAGACACATTCACTGATGTAAGAGGAAAAGATCTTGGAAATGGTATAAAATGATTGAAGGTTAGAAGCTGTGGGACCAGGTAATGAAATACTCTCTGATATTAGATTTTGCCCTTACCTCAGAAGGAAAGCATCTTTCCACTGTAAAGTTTCTTTCTTTCTTTCCATACTCCTTGGAAGCAAGTCACTAAGCACAGTTCACACTCATGGGGGTGTGGAGTGGGGAAGGAGTGGGAATTAAGTTTCATCTCCTGGAGCAGGGAGTAGTTATATATTGATAAGTTATTTGAAATCCTATAAGGGAGATTTGTCTCTTCTCCTTCACTTATTTAATTATTCAATCTTTTATTTATATCAGTATGGACTCATGGATATTTATTTTATGTTTTGGATTATCATCCATCACTATGTATTAATCACGTGCTTCAGGTGCTTTGACATCGGGGTCTTGCTGAGCCTGGAGAGACTGCCCCTCCCAGCGATAGCCAATTTCTAGAGAGAGTAAAGGATTCTCCTTTGAGTGTGTCTTTCAAATGCAAACCAACCTACCCAGAATTGGCACCAACCCCCCCTACTTCCTCTATCAGGTTCTCACTCTCAGGGCTACTATTCCTCTGCCCTAATTAGCCAGGTCCAGGTACCAGCCAACTACAGGCAGCCCCTATGCCCTAGAACCACTGAAATTATTTAAATCAGCCAATCCTAAACCTGCTTACCTTGCCTCACCTGTTTCTTCCTGCAGAAACTACAACAAGGGCTCTTGCCCACATTTCCCTCTCGCTCCCTCTGCCTCCTGATCAATCCCGGTGCTTCCTCCTGTGGCCCCCTGCTGTGTGGCATGCCCCCTCTTAGGAACCGTGAGTAACAAGCCATCTTTACACTGGCAGTCATCTCTTGATCTGCTAGCCTTCACCATAGATGAATAATAATAAAACCTATATTTTAAAGCTACTTATTTATTCTATTGCTTACATTGTTCCAGCTTTGGTTTTGAGAGCTGTTTCAGATCGGCTCCTGTGTCCCTTTCACATCCTCCCTGTCCTCTTGTTTTTTGAGCACTTCCTTACTTTCTGGTGCAACAAGATGCTTCTGACTCATATACTCCCTGCCCAATGCCTAGAATCAGCCATTTCTCCAAGAAATCCTGGTTCTTTTTATTGGAGAATGGTATCACCATTGATTTTTGTAAATAAAGTTTTATTTACATGAACACAGTCATGTTTATTCAATTTCTTATTGTTTATGACTGGTTTTGCATTACAACAGCAGAGTTTAGTAGTTACAAGAGACTGAATGGCCTGAAAATCCTGAAATATTTGCTATCTGGCACTTTACAGATATTAACTAGACTGACTGTGTGATCATTTCACAGTATTTACAAATATTGAATCATTATGTTGTACATCTGAAACTAACATAATGTTACATGTCAATTATACCTCAATAAAAAAAAATATGTAATTATAGTAAAAAAAAGTTTGCTGACTCCTTTTTTAGATGAAGGTGACATGCTTCTTTCTTTTTAAAATTTATTTTACTGAAGTATAGTTGTTTTACAAGGTTGTGTTAATTTCTGCTGTACAACAAAGTGATTCAGTTATACATATGTATATTGTTTTTTCGTATTCTTTTCTATTATGGTTTATCACAGGATATTGAATATAGTTCTCTGTGATATACAGTAGGGCCTTGTTGTCTATCCAATCTATATATAATAGTTTGCATCTGCTAATCCCAAACTCCCAATCCATCCCTCCCCTACCCCCTTGGCAACCACAAGTCTGTTCTCTATGTTGCTTATTTCTATAAGAATAGAGAGAGGTCTTATGGAAGTCCAAAACATGAACTGAAGTGTTCATGAGATCTGACACCAGGAATCAACAGTACATTTTCTTCTACGGCTTTTTGGCTTCCATTGTGCACTTCCCCTCCATTCCTTTCCTCTCTATCAGGTAGTTCTCACTGGCCCCTTATGTAGGCTGCTAAATTTCGGTGCGGGGAAACTCCCCTTCTAGCTAGGTTAGAAGGGAGGAGCTGGTAAAGAAGAATTTAATTAGAGTTGGCCCCACCTTCTAGGATGGTAAAGAGAGCCACGTACACCTCTGGTCATGTAAGCTAGGCCCAGGGAGAAAAAGAAAAAAAGCAATTCCTTCCAACACAATTATGCTTTTGCAACTTGTCGAATTAATGCCACTTTCACATACATTTTCCTTATATATGATTAGACACTGTAGCTGAGAAAAAAACGACTCACCTTGGAGAGCGTGCCCTACTTTTTAGGAACATTTCGGAAGATGTCAAGCACATCAAACACTAGGGATTATCCTCACGCTTCCAGAGTCAGCAGTGACTAAGCAAAGCAGAGCCTCTCGGGTGCTCGAGTTTGCAACTCCCTGCAAAAGACAGAGAGGAGGACTGTCCTCTTCCTACAGGGAGGGCAGGGGTTTACTGAGGGAGTGGGCGTGCATGGGGGCACCTTGCTGGGGGCTTCAAAGAGAGGCTACATAGGTGGAAAGGGGTTGAGGAGAGGCAACATTTATATCAGACTCCCTGCTTTTGAAGACCTAGTCTGGAAGGCATTTGCTGGTGTCTAGCAGAATGAAGAATAAAGTCCAACACCATTACAGCCTAATCCTGGGTGATGAACATCTGTAGCTCATTCATAATACAGTGTGTCAGGGGAGACTGAGCAGCAAAGCTTCTCGGGAAGGAGCAGTAAGTGCTCTCTGATGGCTTAGTCGTGCTCCAGCAATGAGAGGCCAGGAGACACGCCTGCAGCATCGGGGCAGAGTCTCGCAGCACCAGAGACAGTCAGACTGCCTTTTCCCTTAAGGCAGAAAAGAAGAGATCTGTACTGCTTTGCCCCACATGCTTCATATTCGCGTGCTGCATAAGGACACCTGATAAGGTTGCCAGATTTAGCACATGAAAAGTGCGGGACATCCACTTACCTCTGAATTTCAGATATAAATAATGAATGAATAACTTTTTAGTATAAGTATATCCCATGCACTATCTGGGATATACTTGTATGAAAAAACTTTCTGTTGTTTTTGTTGATCTGAAATTCAAATTCAACTACTCTTTATTTTATCTGGCAACCCTATGCCTGGGTCTACTTCATAACCTTTCAGATCAGCTCATGGAGCTGCCAGAAACTTCCCCCTAGATCTTTTGAGGGAGAGAGCAAAAGCTAGAGGCAGAAAGAGGACAGGACTGGCCCAGTTTTTCCTGTTTTGGAAAAGCCCTGGGTACCAGGCTGTGCTAGGCCATTGGTCAGCATTCAAATGGCCCTGTCCTGTGTCCACTTCCGGTCCAACCAGTGTGGCCATGGTCATGGCTGTTGGGAGGTGTGGCGGCCCATACAGAGTGTGTTTACATAGGTAGAAGGCAGTTAGGCATGTCATTATGTCCAGGGCACTTATGTCTACCAGCAGGCTCCTTCACTCCAGCCCTCCTCCTCCCCCACTTCTCTACCTCACGCCAGAAGAGGCTCCTTTTCTAGAACCCCTAACCTCAACTCAGTATTGGCCCCTCTCCTCCCTTAGTCTGAAGACTCTCAGATATGACTCCGATGTTTTTTGACCTGCTTAACTGCCTCCTGACACCCGCTCACTCTTGCCCCCATCAGGGTGACCTTCTAGCCTGCTTCTTTTCCTGCACTATTTTCCTCTGTTCATCCAGATCATTTAAGGCTCAACTAAAATCACTCCGTTCTGTGAAGGCTTTCCCACTCCAATCTGTACTGTTTTGTCCAAACTTTATACATTGTCCTGGATCACCTCAGAAGTTTAATTGGCCTATGTTTGTTTCCTTTTTTTTAAACTGAAAATCAAAATCATAGAACTAAAAACGTTGTAAGCACTCATAATGCCAACAATCCCAACTTAAAATGACTTTTTAAAAATTTTGTAATCTGCATATATCATTTATATGGCTGCCTGCTGTCCCATATTTATATCTTTCAGCTTTTGTGATCTGAGAGGTAAGACTCCCTGTCACCCAGCTCCAAATAGCAACAACCCAAGAGGATGATTAATCCAGCTTAGAGCACATGCCCACCACATAGTGTCCCATTCCTTTCAACCAGTGGCTGCGGCTAGAGGAATGAGCTGTTATGTTTGGCTAGATCTAGATCACCCTGTGGCCACGGGATTAGGTACTATGATTGACAACTCTGCCAGAATGAAAAGCAGAGTTGGCAAGTAGATGGGAGAAGAACAGTACTCCAAAGGAAGGAATGTAATCATGGGCAGACAGAAATAAGAGCTGTCTACGAAAACCAAGGTTCTTCTAAGTTTTGGCAGAATGACCCAATCCCCTCAAATCTGGTCATCCTTTGGTGAATTGAAAACAAAATTTTTGCAACTATTACACTGAGGACTGAACTCTCAGGCAATGGTATAATATGTCAGAGGACACTCTAATTTGTGAGACACTGATTTCACTTAATTATACCTTCTTTCCTTTGAGTGTCTGAATAAATTTTATAATAATCAGATGGCATGGAATGTCTAAGGAGGATTATTGTTCTCCTTCTTTTAAAGAGGAGGGCATTGAGTCTTGAAAGAATGGAAGAAATTTAAAAAGCCTGTCTAACGACATACACTGGCCCATCGCCTGAGGTAAGTCAGAACTTTTCAGCCTTGTACCTTATACCCTCCATGAGGGAGGCTCCTAAAGTTAAAAATATCAGTGGATTTTTTTAAAACTGGAAGATGACTTTAGGGTATGCAGTTTTATTTGTTTCCTCCCCCCCTCACCCCAAAAGTGTTTTAAATGAAAATCCTTCACCTCCTTTCAGGAATAAGGCAGAAGGAATGTTGTTTAAATTGAACAATTACACCCACATCATAAAAGTTCTGTTTCCAAATCTATCTGGTAGGTTTTCCTGTTGACAACATTTTGGTTTCACACAAGCCATAAATTTCCTCTAATGTCTGTGTTTTTAAAGGTGCCTATTCTCACATTATGTAATTGCTGTGAACAGTTAGCTATTAGAGTATTACTACCCACATAAGAGGGAGGTGAAGCAAAACATTTTTCCCTTATTTTCTTTTGCCAGCCAGTTGCTGACTCATAGAGCAGTTTTAAAAAACTGTGTTGTCTTCTGAGCCCTGTGTCTAACTTTGGTATTTGCTTGCAATGTATTTTTTGAAAATTTGTTTACATTGTTGAATAGATAACATTTTCACTTTGTTCAAAAATAAAAAATGCTCAGTGAAAAGTCTCACCCTCACCTCTTTCACTGCCTTTTCAGTTCTTACTGCCCCATACCCAATGGTAACCAATTTTATCACATGTATATAACTTGTATAGCTTTTTAATATAAATGTGAACAAGTATGAATATATATATATATATATATATTCTCATTTTACCCCACTTAAAACAAAGGGCAGTATTGTTCTAAACATTGCTTTTTTACTTAGCATTGTATCTTTTTTTTTCTTTTAACATCTTTATTGGAGTATAATTGCTTTACAATGTTGTGTTAGTTTCTGCTGTATAACAAAGTGAATCAGCTATACGTATACATATATCCCCATATCTCCTCCCTCTTGCAACTCCCTCCCACCCTTCCTATCCCACCCCTCTAGGTGGTCACAAAGCACCGAGCTGATCTCCCTGTGCTATGCGGCTGCTTCCCACTAGCTATCTATTTTACATTTGGTAGCATATGTAAGTCCATGCCAATCTCTCACTTCATCCCAGCTTACCCTTCCCCCTCCCCGGGTCCTCAAGTCCATTCTCTACATCTGCATCTTTATTCCTGTTCTGCCCCTAGGTTCTTCAGAATTAGCATTGTATCTTAAAGATCTTTCATATTGATAAATAGAGAACTTTCTCATTCTTTTTTACAGTTGCATAGTCTTCCATCAAATGGATATACCATATTTATTTAATCAGTGCTCATTAATTTACACGTGGTTTTTTTTCAGTCTCTTACAAAAAATGCTGCAATGATTAATCTTATACATAAATCATTTGTTACATGTACAAATAACATCTGTAGGACAAATCTCAGAAATAAGATTGCAAGGTTGAATAGTTAACAAATTGTCATTCTTGCAGTTTTCCTAAAGCAGTCCTACCATTCTTCCCTTCATGAATTCATCTTTATTCTCCAAAGCTCATTTTAAACTTTAGCTACTCTGCAAAGACTTTCTGATCCCCTTTCTAAAGATTGTCATTTGCCTCCACATCAGCGCTCTCACTGCCTCATATCTGTACCCTCATTATAGCTCTTAGATTTTGTACTGAGATTATTTACTGGTATGGCAGGAGGTTTCACTGGTCTATGATGTTCAATAGCAGGGATGCTGCCTGTACATTTTTGTAACTCTAGGACCATGGAAAGTGCCTAGTGTGCAGTAGATGCTCAATACAGATGGATGGATGCATATATTGATGAATAAATAAATATGACCAAAGAAATTACTATTACTGGAAGAAGTTCCAAAAATTATCCTATAGAGAACCTAGGACAAATATCAATGTTAAATACAAGTGTGCATGATTATGCATTAAGATTTGGCTTGGCTAGGTGAGTTGACTGAAAGAGAGGTTCTGAACCAGGAGCAGGATACACTGAGCTCAGATAAGTAGTCAACAATTGAGATCTGTACTGGATAAGGTTCATATGGATGCAAGAACCAGAAACAGATCTTCTATCACTTAAGCAAAAATTAGATTTATTGTGGAAGTTTACAATAGAAGTCAGAGCTATTGTAAACAGCCAAGCCTCAGGAAGGGCTGGTAACAGGGTCAGTCCTTTAGAAACAAGAAGAGCTTGTGGGTTTCTCTCCTGAACATTGCCAGAGATGACTCAGCTCTTACCACTTTCTGTCTCTGTTTAAGTTCTCAAAGTTCCCAGGAAAGTACTGGATGGGTCAGGAGTCTCTTCCCTTAGATCATTCAGGCATAACTAAAGGACAGAATGGGTAACACAGGCATAGCCTTTTGGGAAACCATTATGTGCCAGGCCGCCATTGTAATTTTTGACTACAGAGGAACCAAGGTGACGAGGTAGTGGGTTTCTTATCAGGTGTGTATGTCAGAATGACAAGGAAGCCAGGGAAACCTAGAAACCAGGTCAGTGGGGGTAAGGAATAGGATAGGAGAGCAAGCAGAAGCCTAGACATCAAGACTTGGGCAATAGGTCAGAAGTGGACTGACAGGCAGTCAAATATGGAGTTGGAGTCATCTGAGCACATCTGGCCCCAGGTCAAGATTGGCTCTGGGAACTAGAAGAGGCCAAGTCTGCCCTTGGGAAATGAGTTGGGGAGCCAGTAGGAAGGATGTGCAGGCTGGGCCTGGCATGGACCATTCCTTGACGCAGAATTTGGAGCAGAGTTCTTCATTCATATGCATTTCCCTTCACTCACTGGCCAGCTGGCAGTGTGAAGGACTGGCCCAGCATGCCTCAATCCCAACAAAGTGTGCCAACAACAATGCTCATGTATGTCATTGTCTCTCGGTTATTGGTGTTTATCCAATCCAATTTATATGCTGGTGTGACTGAGAAAAGGGAGGATATTAGTGTTCATTTTGTGTCTACTATGTTCTAGACATAGTGATAGAGATCTCATATGCATTATTACATTTTAAAAATATCCTCAAAATAGCTCTTTGGGGCTTCCCTGGTGGTGCAGTGGTTGAGAATCCGCGGGCCAATGCAGGGGACACGGGTTCGAGCCCTGGTCTGGGAAGATCCCACATGCCGTGGAGCAACAGGGCCCCTGAGCCACAACTACTGAGCCTGCGCGTCTGGAGCCTGTGCTCCACAACAAGAGAGGCCGCGACAGTGAGAGGCCCATGCACCGCGATGAAGAGTGGCCCCCGCTCGCTGCAACTGGAGAAAGCCCTCGCACAGAAACGAAGACCCAACACAACCAAAAATAAATAAATAAATAAATAAATTTAAATCAATCAATCAATCTCAGAAATCAATTAAAAAAAAAAAGCTCTTTGAGGGAAGGATTAGGCCCCTTTTTATAGATAAATTAACTGAGGTAAGGAATGTGTCTTTGTCTGTTCAGGCTGCTATAATGAAATACCACAGACTGGGCAGCTTATAAACCACAAATATTTATTTTTTACAGTTCTAAAGGCTTGGAAATCCAAGATCATGGCACTGGCAACTTTGGTGTCTGGTAAGGGCCCACTTTGTAGACGGCTATTTTTTGTTGTAATTTCACATGGCAGAAGGGCTAGGGAGCTTTCTCTCTGAGGCTTCTCTTAAAAGAGCACTAATCCCACTCCTAAGGGCTCTGTTTTCATGACCTAGTCACCTCCCAGAGGCCCTGTCACCTCATACAATCACCTGGGAAGTTAGGTTTCAACATATGAATACTGGAGGAACACAAACATTCAGACCAGAGAAGAAGGTCTAATAACTTGAACAAAGTTCTCTCAGACCCCAGTGCTCATATTTCCTTCTTCACAGCACTCTCTAGACTCTTTTAGGCCTCATCACATGCACACTGGGACCTGTTTTCTTGATAATGACTGTATGACAGCCATACTGCCACAGGCAATGGAATGTACTTGGAATCAGGAAACCTCAGCTCTGGGCTCAGCTGTGTTATCAATTAGGTGGTGGCTTAGTTTTCTCATCTGTAAAGTGAGTGGGTTGAACTAGCCGACATCAAGGCTTTTTTACTGCTCTAAAAATGCCATGCCTCTGGTTTCATAGCCTTTGAGGCAATTAAAGATCACTTCTGCTTTAGAGAACTTTAATTTGGTCTGTAGCTATACGCCATGCTGGTGCCACATTTTGTTAGCCTCTGCAAAGATATGTTGTATTCTTGACATTTTTCTTTATTCCTTTGCTATTTTTTTCCATGTGATATCATATATGATTCAGTGAAGCAGACTTGTACACCACAGCAGTGTGCTCTGGCATTCCCAAGGAGCCTTTGAACTTACCTATATAGTTTCTCAGGGATAAGGTACATTGCCATTTTCACTTTCAGGATTGGCCCATAAAAGTTATTTTAAAACTTTCTCCCCCATTTTTAGTGGTGAAAATTGTTTTTCAAATATAATTCTTATTTAGAACTCCAAACTGTAAAGCAAATGTAACTGGATGTGAAAAAAAGTTATTACATCAACAGCTGAGAAAAAAATTCCTGCTGGGGGAAAAGTCGTTTTGGGATTGGAAAAGACTTCTATGTAAAGAAAGTGAGACAAACTTTTGAGCACTAGAAGTGAAAGGAAATTTGGAGGCGGAAGGATTGCACAAAAGAGTAGAGAAAGGGCACGGCCGTACAGTGGTAGGCTGGAACTCAAGGCCCCTGAAACTGATGGAAGGATCTTTTCTAGGAGTGGGGTGTGTCTAATATTCAATTTTTAATTCTTAGGTTTCTGTGATGGAAATCTGAGTGTAAGTGCCTGACACTAAGCTTTTGATTGCCGAGGCATCCATTTCGAAGATATCCATCTTGAATAAACATACTGCCAGCAGTATGCCACAGCTACTAGTAAAACAACTAGATAAGGAACCAGGCCTCCCCCACCAATGGAGTTCCCTATATGAAAAGCCCTGGAAACCTAGATAACTGACAGCTTGAGTGATCCTGCTTTTCCCTTCCCACACCCTAATTTCTGCTCTTATGTTTTAAAGTTGCCAAAGAAGAATAAACCTGTAAAATCCTAGGCACCCCACCTTTGACCCGAATAAAGGCAGAGCCCCAGGTCCGTGCCCCCTCCTTTGCTCTCTCTACCTTGCTGTGTGGCTCTTGCGTGGGCCATGAACCCTCCAGGAATAGTGGATAACAAATCTTGTCCTGGAAAGTTCCCTGATGATTTTTATTTTTGCTTAGGTGAGTCTTGCAATCATAATAAAAGCCACAAGGGCTGATCCAGCCACAACATTGGCTCTGGTGGGGAAATGTCTGAGGGGGCCGCCACAAATAGTATAGGCCCAGGTGAGGACCTCAGGCATTCCTAGCCAACAGTATCACTGTCAATAGGCTGAGGCCAACAGAACAAAATCCTATCCATCTCTACAACATTGCAACACACATAAACACCCTTATGTGAGTGGGGCTCTTTATTTGTGTGTGTAGGGTATGTGGGTGAGGGTAAAAAATAAGGAAAAGGACTGAGTGCCACATAAACTAAATTAATTCATTGAAAGCAGAAACTATCACATGTCAAGTGCTTTTAGGTGCTGGGAAACATACTTGGTACATTTAATCTTCTAAACACCCTAGGAACTAGGTACTATTATTAATCTCTATTTTAGAGATGATGAAACTAAAGCCTAGAGAAAATTCATAACTTGTACAAAGTTACCCAGGGAGCAAGTGGTGAGGGTGGGGCTTGAATTCAGATTTGCCTGATTCCACAACCCGTTTCTTACTCTCTCACTACCCTATATGGCTGCTCATGTTGGACAGGGGTCTAGTCATTGGAACTACAAAAACATGGAACTAGTAGCAAGCTATGCTTTCTACTCTGCTTTGCCTTCTTCCTCCTGAGTTTGTTTCACTTTTGCAAAGATTTTGTATTTCATAAGCAAAAGGAATTTACTAAATATAACACTGCATCAAGTTCTGTTAGTAATAATACATCGCATTTAAGTGTTATTACATAACTTACAATCTGCTTGGCATTGTGCTTTATAAGGTTGATAGATAGTCAAATCTTAGAAAGTAGTAGAACATAGCAGTTAAGAGCGCAGGTCTGATTTCTTAGTGTAGACATATCCTGGCTATATGAAACCAGGCTAATTACATACCTGTATTTTCATTGTCTCCCCTATAAAACGGAGTTTACAGGCTAGTGTTATTGCTTTATATAGCTGCACTTTCATTTTTGACCTAAACTGAATCACCCTGCTTTGTCATTGATTTTTTTTTTCTCCAGACTTGGATCTTAATGATTTTCAGCTTATCCCAAATACATGAAAATCTTCATAAAATAAAAGGGATAATTACAGGTAAAACAACAACTAATAAACAAACTTCTGAAAGCAAGTCTATTGTAGAAATTTTAAACTACATCTAGTAATAGTATCTAATTGAGCATAGAGTTTCCCATGAAGGTAATTTTTAGTGGGATAGTATAACTTTATCATTATCTCAAGTACTATAAAACAGAAGAAATCACACACACCTTCCACTTGTGGGCATCTGGATCTGCACAGGTGAGACCCCAGTGTGACACCCACAGAAAGATGGCCAAAGATGAGTCCCCTGGTAATTAGCATGGACACAGAAGAAATAGGCCACAAAAGATTAGGGTTGACCAAGTTTAGAGATGTGGTTCTTATTTTCCCTAATAACTAAATCCTTACAGATACCCAACGTTCCCAGAGGCTGGGTGTCTTTTTCCTTTTGTCACCCACCCCTACCCACCCTGTCTACTATCTATTTAGCTCTACCTGTGATGTTTCTTACTTCTTTTGGAATTTGCCAATAGGCTGCCTCTTCCCAGCTTAGATGCCCTGGACCATCTTCCTATTTGGATATTGCCAGCAGCATTCAAGTCCTGTCTCTTGTTTCTATAATAACCGATTGCCAGATTCAGGTTTCCCTAAATTAACTGACCCCTAGCTTTGTTCCTAAGTTCATACCCAGACTTCATTGGTTTGGCTCAGTCAGATACCATCCATGAACCAGTTAAAACACAAAGAACCCTGCAGGTAGAGCAAATTAAACAAAACGTGAATAGAAGGAAAGAACTAATAAAAGAGAAGTGAGAAAGATAAGTCACAGAAGTAGTATATTAAATTATTAAAACAAAGAGTTGATTATTTGAAAATATTAATGGAATTGAGGAGGAATGATAAAGAAAAAAACAGGAGAGGCAAAATTATAAATATCAAGAACAAAAAAGAGTCTCTTTAGAAAGTGGTGTTGGGAAAGTTGGACAGCTACATGTAAATCAATGAAGCTAGAACACACTCTCACAGCATACACAAAAATAAACTCAAAATGGCTTAAAGACTTAAATGTAAGACATGACACCATAAAACTCCTAGAACAGAACATTGGCAAAACATTCTCTGACATAAATCATACCAGTGTTTTCTTAGTGACCTAAAAAAACCATCTACCAAGGCAATAGAAACAAAAGCAAAAATAAACAAATGGGACCTAATCAAACTTATAAGCTTTTACACAGCAAAAGAAACAATCAACAAAATGAAAAGACAACCTACACCCTTGGAGAAAATATTTGCAAATGATGTGACCAACAACGGCTTAATTTCCAAAATGTACAACAGCTCGTACAACTCAATAACAAAAAAACAAACAACCCAATCCAAAAATGGGCAGAAGACCTAAATAGACATTTCTCCAAAGAAGACATACAGATGGCCACTGGGCCAATGAAAAGATGTTCAACGTCACTAATTATTAGAGAAATGCAAATCAAAACTACAATGCGGTACACCTCACACTGGTCAGAATGGCCATCATTAAAAGTCTACAATTTGTAAAGGCTGGAGAGGGTGTGGAGAAAAGGGAACCCTTCTACACTATTGGTGGGAATGTAAATTGGTGCAGCCACTATGGAGAACAGTATGGAGATTCCTGAAAAAACTAAAAATAGAGTTGCCATATGATCCAGAAATTCTATTCCTGGGCATATATCTGGACAAAACTGTAATGAAAAAAGAGAGAGTCAAGATGGCGGTGTGGGAAGATGCGGAGTTAGCCTGGGGTGCCTGCCGGCTGCTGGTGGAGAACTCTGACCCCCTAGGAGACGGAAGGAACCCCAGAGTGAACTGGTAGGATGTAGGGGGACCGAGGGGGAAGGAGAAGTGGAGGCCAGACAAGATTGGAGTCCCTGAGGCTGGGGAGATCAGGAGAGGCAGGCAGGAGGGACTCTCCGGGAAGAGCAGGAGAGGAGCGGAGGGCAATCACCTGGCCCACTCGGCTGGGGAGCTTGCTGAGCTCCCAAGCCGATCCCCCACACTTCAAGGCCCCTCCAGGCTGTGTGGGTCCTTAGGGGCATAGGAGGGAGGCCAGGGGGATCAGGAGAGGCAGGCGGGAGGCACCCTCGGGGAGGAGTGGGAGAGGAACAGAGGGCAATTGCCCCGCCCACTCAGGCACGGGGAGCCTGTTGAGCTCCCAGGCCACTCCCCTGCCCTGCAAGGCCCCCTCTTCCGCCCTCCCCTGCCTGCATTGGTCCTGGGGGCATAGGAGGGAGGCCCGGAAGACCAGGCAGGAGAGGCAGGAGGGAGTGGCCCTCCCAGACCCCAGACTGGAGGAGCAGGAGAGGAGGGCATTTGCCCCGCCCACTCAAACCCAGGAAGCCTGCTGGGTGCCCAGGTGAGGTCCCCTGCCCTCTGAGACCAGGGGTGGAGGGCACACCTCAGCCCCCTTCTGTTCCTTGAGCCTAAGCCCCACCCCCCACAGCTCCCAGGGCCTTTTCCAGCCCTGTGGGTCCTGAGCATAGGCCCTGCCCACCACCCAAACCTCACCCTTGCTTAGGCCCTGCTCTCCAAAGCCAAGGCCTCCCCCGTTCCCCCCATCCCACCCTTTTTTTTTTCTTTTCCCTCCTCCTCTTTTTTACTATTGTGATACTGATGTACCTTCCAGTTGTTGATTCATCCATATTATTATTTTTACATTCTTTCTAACATATCTGTTAGTTTCCTAGTCTAATTTTATTTTTTACTTTGTTATTGTTCTTTTTTTTTTTTTTTTTGCTGCCCCACACAGCTTGTGGGATCTTGACTGGCGAGCCCAGGGTCGGGCAGAAGCTCCTGCAGTGGTAGCTCCAAGTCCAAAACACTGGACTAACAGAGAACCTCAGACCCTGGGGAATATTCATCGAGTGATGTCTCACAGAGTTCCTCATCTCAGCACTAAGACCCAGCTCTACCCAATAGCCTACAGACTCCAGTGTTGGAAGCCTCAGGCCAAACAACCAGTAAAACAGGAACACAATCCCCCTAATAAAAAAAAAAAAATGAGACAGCAAAAAAATATGTCACTGATGAATGAGCAAGGTAAAAACCTACAAGACCAAATAAATGAAGAGGAAATAGGCAATCTACCTGAAAAAGAATTCAGAGTAATGACGGTAAAGATGATCCAGAATCTCGGAAATAGAATGGAAGCACGGATTGAGAAAATACAAGAAATGTTTAACAAAGATCTAGAAGAACTAAAGAACAAACAAACAGAGATGAACAACACAATAACTGAAATGAAAAACACACTAGAAGGAATCAATAACAGAATAACAGAGACAGAAGAACGAATAAGTGAGATGGAAGACAAAATGGTGGAAATAACTATTGAGGAGCAGAATAAACAAAAAAGAATGAAAAGAATTGAAGACAATCTCAGAGACCTCTGGGACAACACTAAACACACCAACATTCAAACTATAGGGGTTCCAGTAGAAGAAGAGAAAAAGAAAGGGTCTGAGAAAATATTTAAAGAGATTATAGTGGAAAACTTCCCTAACATGGGAAAGGAAATAGTCACCCAAGTCCAGGAAGCACAGAGACTCCCATACAGGATAAACCCTAGGAAAAACACACCAAAACACATATTAATCAAATTAACAAAAATTAAATTCAAAGAAAAAATATTAAAAGCAGCAAGGGAAAAACAAAAAATAACATACAAAGGAATCCCCATAAGGTTATCAGCTGATTTTTCAGTGGAAACTCTGCAGGCCAGAAGGGAGTGGCAGGATATACTTAAAGTGATGAAAGAAGAAAAACCTACAACCAAGATTACTCTACCCAGCAAGGATCTCATTCAGTTACGATGGAGAAGTCAAAAGCTTTTCAGACAAACAAAAGCTAAGAGAATTCAGCACCACCAAACCAGCTTTACAACAAATGCTAAAGAAACTTCTCTAGGCAGGAAACACAAGAGAAGAAAAAGACTCACAAAAACAAACCCAAAACAATTAAGAAAATGGTAATAGGAACATACATATCAATAATAACCTTGAATGTAAATGGATTAAATGCCCCAACCAAAAGACACAGACTGGCTGAATGGATGCAAAAACAAGACCCATATATATGCTGTCTACAAGACAACCACTTCAGACCTAGGGACACATACAGGCTGAGAGTGAGGGAATGGAAAAGATATTCCATACAAATGGAAATCAAAAGAAAGCTGGAGTAGCAAGTCTCATATCAGACAAAATACACTTTAAAATAAAGACTGTTACAAGAGATAAGGAGGGACACTACATAATGATCAAAGGATCAATCCAAGAAGAAGATATAACAATTATAAATGTTTATGCACCCAACATAGCAGCACCTCAATACATAAGGCACATGCTAGCAACCATGAAAAGAGAAATCGACAGTAACACAATAATAGTAGGGGACTTTAACACCCCACTTACACCAATGGACAGACCATCCAAACAGAAAATAAATAAGGAAACACAAGCTTTAAATGACACAATAGGCCAGGTAGATCTAACTGATATTTATAGAATATTCCACCCAAAAGTGGCAGAATACACTTTCTACTCAAGTGCACATGGAACATTCTCCAGGACAGATCACATCATGGGTCACAAGTCAAGCCTTGGAAAATTTAAGAAAATTGAAATTGTATCAAGCATCTTTTCTGACCACAATGCTATGAGATTGG
This sequence comes from Balaenoptera physalus, assembly GCF_965194825.1. Taxonomy (NCBI): domain Eukaryota; kingdom Metazoa; phylum Chordata; class Mammalia; order Artiodactyla; family Balaenopteridae; genus Balaenoptera; species Balaenoptera physalus. The sequence goes on along the minus strand of NC_138886.1, from coordinate 64,934,535 downwards.
AAATCAATTACAGGAAAAAAACTATAAAAAACACAAATACATGGAGGCTAAACAGTGCACTACTAAATAACCAAGAGATCACTGAAGAAATCAAAGAAGAAATTAAAAAATACATAGAAACAAATGACAACAAAAACACGACGACCCAAAACCTATGGGACGCAGCAAAAGCAGTTCTAACAGGGAAGTTTACAGCGATTCAATTTCACCTCAAGAAACAAGAAAAATCTCAAATAAACAATATAACCCTACACTTAAAACAACTAGAGAAAGAAAAACAAAGAAAACCCAAACTCAGTAGAAGGAAAGAAATCATAAAGATCAGAGCAGAAATAAATGAAATAGAAACGAAGAAAACAAGAGCAAAGATCAATAAAACTAAAAGCTGGTTCTTTGAGAAGATAAACAAAATTGATAAACCCTTAGCCAGACTCATCAGGAAAAAAAGGGAGAGGACACAAATCAATAAAATTAGAAATGAAAAGGAGAAATCACAACTGACACTGCAGAAATATAAAGGATTATAAGAGACTACTACAAACAACTATATGCCAATAAAATGGACAACCATGAAGAAATGGACAGTTCTTGGAAAGGTACAATTTTCCAAGACTGAACAAGGAAGAATTAGAAAATATAAACAGACCTATCACAAATAATGAAATTGAAACTGTAATTAAAAATCTTCCAACAAACAAAAGTTCAGGACCAGATGGCATCACAGGAGAATTCTATCAAACATTTAGAGAAGAACTAACACTGATCCTTCTCAAACTCTTCCAAAAAATTGCAGAGGGAGAAACACTCTCAAATTCATTCTACGAAGCCACCATCACCCTGACACCAAAACCAGAAAAAGATATCACAAAAAAAGAAAATCATAGGCCAATATCACTGATGAACATAGATGCAAAAATCCTGAACAAAATACTAGCAAACAGGATCCAACAGCACATTAAAAGGATCATACACCATGATCAACTAGGGTTTATCCCAGGAATGCAAGGATTCTTCAATATATGCAAATCAATCAATCTGATACACCACATTAAAAAATTAAAGGAATAAAAACCATATGATAAACTCAGTAGATGCAGAAAAAGCTTGTGACAAAATTCAACACTCATTTATGATAAAAACTCTCCAGAAAATGGGCATAGAGGGAACCTCCCTCAACATAATAAAGGCCATATATGACAAACCCAACAGCAAGCATCATATTCAATGGTGAAAAATTGAAAGCATTTCCACTAAGATCAGGAACAAGACAAGGATGTCCACTCTCGCCACTCTTATTCAACATAGTTTTGGAAGTCCTAGCCACAGTAATCAGAGAAGAAAAAGAAAAGGAATACACATTGGAAAAGAAGAAGTAAAACTGTCACTGTTTGCAGATGACATGATACTATACATAGAAAATCCTAAAGATGCCACCAGAAAACTACTAGAACTAATCAATGAATCTGGTAAGGTTGCAGGATACAAAATTAATGCACAGAAATCTCTGGCATTCCTATACACCAACAACGAAAAATCAGAAAGAGAAATTAAGGAAACACTCTCATTTACCATTGCAACAAAAAGAATAAAATACCTAGGAATAAACTTGCCTAAGGAGGCGAAAGACTTGTACTCAGAAAACTATAAAACACTGATGAAAGAAATCAAAGATGACATAAACAGATGGAGAAATATACCCTGTCCTTGGATATGAAGAATCAATACTGTGAAAATGACTCTACTACCCAAAGCAATCTACAGGTTCAATGCAATCCCTATCAAATTACCAATGGCATTCTTCACAGAATTAGAACAAAAAATCTTACAATTCGTATGGAAACACAGAATACCCCAAATATCAAAGCAATCCTGAGAAAGAGAAACGGAGTTGGAGGAATCAGGCTCCCTGACTTCAAACTATACCACAAAGCTACAGTAATCAGGACAGTATGGTACTGGCACAAAAACAGAAATATAGGTCAATGGTACAGGACAGAATGCCCAGAGATAAACCCACGCACATATGGGCACCTAATTTACGACAAAGGAGGCAAGAACATACAATGGAGAAAAGACAGCCTCTTCAATAAGAGGTGCTGGGAAAACTGGACAGCTACATGTAAAAGAATGAAATTAGAACACTACCTAACACCATACACAAGAATGAACTCCAAATGGATTAAAGACTTAAATGTAAGACCAGACACTATAAAGCTTTTAGAGGAAAACACAGGAAAAACACTCTTTGACATAAACCACAGCAAGATCTTTTTTGACCCACCTCCTAGAGTAGCAGAAATAAAAACAAAAAGAAACAAATGGGACCTAATGAAACTTAAAAGCTTTTGCCCAGCAAAGGAAACCACAAACAAGACAAAAAGATAACTCTCAGAATGGGAGAAAATATTTGCAAATGAAACAACAGACAAAGGATTAATCTCCAAAATATACAAACAGCTCATGGAGCTCAATATCAAAAAAACAAACACTAGTTAAAAAATGGGCAGAAGACCTAAATAGACATTTCACCAAGGAAGACATACAGATGGCCAAGAGGCACATGAAAAGATGCTCAACATCATTAATTATTAGAGAAATGCAAATCAAAACTACAGTGAGGTATCACCTCACACTAGTCAGAATGGCCATTATCAAAAAAGCTAGAAACAATAAATGCTGTAAAGGGTGTAGTGAAAAGGGAACCCTCCTACACTGTTGGTGGGAATGTAAATTGATACAACCACTATGGAAAACAGTAGGAAGGTTCCTCAAAATACTAAAAATAGAACTACCATATGACCAAGCAATCCCACTACTGGGCATATACCCTCAGAAAACCATAATTCAAAAAGAGACATGTTCCACAATGTTCACTGCAGCACTATTTACAATAGCCAGGACATGGAACCAACCTAAATGTCCATCAACAGATGCATGGATAAAGAAAATGTGGCACATATATACAATGGAATATTACTCAGCCAGAAAAAGAAATGAAATTGAGTTATTTGTAGGGAGGTGGATGGACCTAGAGACTGTCATACAGAGTGAAGTAAGTTAGAAAGAGAAAAACAAATACTGTATGCTAATGCATATATATGGAATCTAAAAAAAAAATAATGGTACTGATGAACCTAGTTTCAGGGCAGGAATAAAGAGGTAGACATAGAGAATGGACTTGATGACATGGGGTGGGAGGGCGAAGCTGGGGTGAAGTGAGAGTAGCATCGAAATATATACACTACCAAATGTAAAATAGTTGGCTGGTGGGAAGCAGCAGCATAGCACTGGGAGATCGGCTCGGTGCTTTTCGACGACCTAGAGGGGTGGGATAGGGAGGATGGGAGGGAGGCTCAAGAGGCAGGGGATATGGGGACATGTGTATGCATATGGCTGATTCGCTTTGTTGTGCAACAGAAACTAACACGGTATTGTGAAGCAATTACACTCCAATAAAGATGTATTAAAAAAAAAAAGATACATGCACCCCTATGTTCATAGTAGCACTATTTACAATAGCCAAGACATGGAAACAACCTAAATGTCCAGCAACAGATGAATGGATAAAAATATGGTATATATATATACAGTGGAATATTACTCATCCATAAAAAGAATGAAATAATGCCATTTGCAGCAACATGAATGGACATAGAGATTATCATACTAAGTGAAGTAAGTCAGAAAGAGAAAGACAAATGCCATATGATATCACTTACATGTGGAATCTAAAATATGACACAAATGAACTTATCTACAAGACAGAAACAGACTCACAGACATAGAAAACAGATTTGTGGTTGCCAAGGGGGAGGAGGAGTGGGGGAGGGATGGATTGGGAGTTTGGGATTAGCAGATGCAAACTATTGTATATAGAATGGAGAAACAATAAGGTTCTACTGTATAGCACAGGGAAATATATTCAATATCCTGTAATAAACCATAATGGAAAAGAATATGAAAAAGATATGAATATGAATATATATATTCTCTGAATCACTTTGCTGTACACCAGAAACTAACACATTATAAATCAACTATATTTCAATTTTTAAAAAAAGAATAAAAAATGAGGGCTATCACTATAAATCCTATAAAAAGAAGGATAATTAAGGAATATTATGATGAGCTTTATGTCAATGAATTTGACAAATTAGATAAAACATACAAATTCTTGGAAAAACCTAACTTACCAAAACCAATACAAGAAGAAATAGAATACCTGTATAACCCTATAACTGCTAAATAAATTGTATTTGCAATTTAAAAAACCTTCTCAAGAAGAAAACTCAGGCCCAGATGATTTTACTTGTGATTCTATCAAAAATTTTAAAACTAAATAATACCAATCTTACACAAACTCAGGAAAAAGGAAGATACAACACTTCCAGATTGTTTTATGAGGCCAACAAAACCCTGATAACAAAACCTGACATGATTATCACAAGAAACAGAAACCACAGACTAGTATCTCTCATGAACAGAGACACAAAAACCTTAACTAAATATTAGGAAACTGAATCAAGAAATATATATATGAGGATAATACATCATGACCATGCAGAATTTATCTACGAATGAAAGTTTGATTGGTTTAACATTCAAAAATCAATCAATATAATTCATTGCATTAACAGAATAAAGGTAAAAAATGTTATAGCATCTCAGTAGATACAGAAAAAGCATTTCACAAAAACTCAACATCCATGTATGAAAAATTTCAGCAGACTACAAAAAGAAGGGAATTTCCTTAATCTGATAAAGATCATCTACAAAAAATTATAGCTAACTTTATACTTAATGATGAAAGACAATGCTTTCCCCCTAAGGCTGTGAACGAGGCAAGGACGCTGTTATGGACTGAATGTTTGTCTCCCCTCAAAATCATATGTTGAAACCTTACCCTCCAATGTGACGGTATTAGGAGGTGAGGCCTTTGGAAGGTAATTAGGATCGATGAGGTCATGAGGGTCGAGTCCCCATGAAGGGGATTACTGTCCTTATAAGAGTCATGAGAGAGCTTGCTTCCTCTGTCTTTCTGCCACGTGAGGACACAAAAAGTCAGCCAACTGCCACACAAAAGTGGACTTTCACCAGAACCCAACCATGCTGGCACCATGATCTTGGACTTCTAGCCTCCAGAACAGTGAGAAATAAGCTTCTGTTGTTGATAAGCCATCCAGCTTATGGTATTTTGGTATAGCAGCTCGAACTGACTAAGACAGATGCCCACTCCTACCACTTTTATTCGGTACTGTATTGGAGGTCCCAGCTAGTTTAATAAAGCAAGAAAAAGGAATAAAAAATATAAAGAGTGTTGTAAAAAAAAAAATATATATATATATATGTATATAAAGAGTGGAACAGAAAAAGTACAAATGTCACAAACAACATGATTGTCTACATAGGAATTCCTACAGAAACTGCGAAAAAGCTACTAGAAATAATAAATGAGTTAGCAAGATCGTAGGACACAAGATGAATAATAAAAAATAAACTGTGTTTCTGTATTACAGCACAGAACAATTGGGAGTTAAAATCAAAAATCAATATGATTTAAAATGTCATTAAAAACTGAAACACTTAGGGATGAATTTAAGGAAATAACTGTACACTGAAAACTACAAAACAATACTGAGAGAAATTTAAGAACACCTATTTAGGGCTTCCCTGGTGGCGCAGTGGTTGAGAATCTGCCTGCCAATGCAGGGGACACGGGTTCGAGCCCTGGTCTGGGAAGATCCCACATGCCACGGAGCAACTAAGCCCGTGTGCCACAACTACTGAGCCTGCGCGTCTGGAGGCTGTGCTCCGCAACAAGAGAGGCTGTGATAGTGAGAGGCCCGCGCACCGCGATGAAGAGTGGCCCCCGCTCGCCGCAACTAGAGAAAGCCCTTGCACAGAAACAAAGACCCAACACGGCCAAAAATAAATAAATAAATTAATTAATTTTTAAAAAAACCCCACCTATTTAGGAGATGTATACATGTTCAGGGATTGGTAGACTCAATATTATTAAAATGTTAATCCCACCCCCTCAAATTATCTGTGGATTGAATGAAATCCTAATCAAAATCCCCACAGTTTTTTTTGTAGACAATAATCAGCTGATTATCCAATTTATATGGAAATGCAAAGGACCTAGAATAGCCAAAGTAATCCTGAAAAAGCAGGAAAAAATCGGAGGACTTGTACTTCCTGATTTAAAGGCTTACAATTCACCTGCCGTGTAATATTTATAAAATGGTAGCAATTGAATAGAATATCAAGTTCAGAAATAGACCCACACATATATGGCCACTGATTTTTAACAAAGGTGCCAAGGTTCAATGCAGGAAAGCATAGTCTTAAGGGTGTTGGATCAACATGAAAATATATATGTATTAAAAAAAAGAACCTAGAACTTTACCTCACATCCTTTATAAGAATTAATTTGAAATTCATCATAGATATAAACATAAGAGCCCAAACTGTAACGTTTATACATGAAAATAAAGGAGAAAATCTTTGTGGTGTTGGGTTAGGCAATGGTTTCTTAGGTAGGGAACAAAAGCATAACCATAAAAGAAAAATTAATAAACTTGACTTCATCAAAATGAAAAACTTTTGCTCTTCCAAAGACACTATTAAGAAAATTAATGGCAAGCCATGTAGGGAAAATATTTGCAAAATTCACAACTTATTAAAAACATGTATCTAAAATATATACTTTACAATTCAATAATAAGCAATGCAATTAAAAATGGGCAAAAGAGTAGAACTGACATTTCACTGAAGAATATTTTAAAAACTGGCAAATAAGCACATGAAAAGATGCTGAACATCATTATTCACTAGAGAAATGTAAATTAAAACCACAATAAGACAACACTACAAACCACTGGAATGATAAAATTCAATAAATGACAAGTTTTGGCAAGGATATGAAGCAACTGCTACTCTGAAAAACAGTTGGACTTTTTAAAAAAAAAGTTAAAATACACTTACCATACATCCCAGCAATCTTGCTAGATATTTTCCCAAGAGATATGAAAACATTTGTCCACTCAAAACTTCTACTCAGATGTTCATAGCAGCTTTATTCACAATAGCAAAAACCGGAAATAATCCGAATGTCCAGCAACTGTTGAACGGATAAACATATTGTAATGTTAAAAAATAATCACGAAAACCAATTCCATTCCATACAATGAAATATTACTCATCAATAAGACAGAATAGACTGCTGATATACACCAACACAGAGATAAATCTCAAAAGATTATGCTGAGTGAAAGAATTTCTATTTCTAAAATCACTATGATAGAAAATTGACTGGTTGTTGCCTGGGCCTGAGAGTTGGGGGAGGGGAATGACTGCAAACGGGCATGGGTCACTTTTGGGGGCTATGGAATGTTCTGTGTCTTGTTTGGGGTCATGATTATAGGACTGTCTACATTTGTCAAAACTTATCAAACTCTGCACTTAAAATGCGTGAATTTTATTGCACGTAAATTACATCTCAGTAAAACTCATTTTTAGGAAAAAAATAGTGCCTTTACAGAAAGGAGTAATTTTATTTACTTATTAAATCAAATAAAGCCTTTATAGCTTTTCTTAAAGTATAGCAATTGAATAGAATATCAAGTTCAGAAGCTTCAATTTGTGTTTAATAATACTGAGAGTGAAACTCTGCAAGACTTACTAGAAAAAAAGAGACAAAGAGGCTGCTTAGAGAGAGTTACCTGGGAATTGATCCACTAGGTTTAACCACATCTCACAATAGATCTGTGTTCCCTGAATTTTCAATAGAGGGTTCCTTATTAACACCTGGCAGTCAAGGTAAGGCTGCCTTGCTCATGCTCAGCACACCTTGCTTAAATTAAGGTATCAGAAGAGGGCTGCCAGGTATCTTCACTCCACACTCAGAATAGCCTGAAGGGAACATACTTGTAAATGGAAACACAGGCTGTGTTCTGTCCTGGGCTGGCTCTGGAGGGTTCCCGCAGGGCTGAACACAGGCCCACATTCAGCTCCTCTAAATGTCTGATCTGAAAAGAAGACAGCTTGTGATGAAAACCAATCTCTTGGCAAAGGCTACAAATTACCATTTCAGAATTTTCTAGAACGAAATAACTATCCCATATGTTGTTCATACCCCTTGGGAGATGCCCTTTAAATTATGTCAACGCATGAAAGAACCTTTACTCAAGGGAGAACAAGAAAGGCAGTCGTTCCTACAAAGGACTCCGAATAAAAGAGCCAATGAGCTAAAAAGCAGGAGTCAGCAATTATGGAGGAAAAGGACACACAGGATTTGGTTTCTTGAACCAGCTTGACACAAAGCAATCCCCAGCAGAAATCTCAGAGCCCAGAGCTAAGCTCAGTTGTTTGCAAAGTCTAAGCTAAATATACTGATACCAACTTCAAGGATGAGGCGGAGCGGTAGCAAAAAGCAAAACAAAGGATGATAGTACGTGCTTTGCTGTTCTTAGAGGCAACTTGGTACAGAAAGATGCTTTTGTGGCTTAAGTCACTTCACTACTCTGGGTTGGCCTCTCTCTCCCTGTCCTCTCTCCCCCAGTCATTCTCTTTAAGGTTAATAATCTCTGTCTTGATGAGCAATTGTGAGGTTTAAAGAGAACGCATGCAGGGCACCTTAGCACAATGTCTGGCTCCAAGTAGTTCAGTGAGTACTAAATATTATATGTAACAGGATGTTAAAGGTCACATGTTGCAGATTAAATCGTAAATATGCTATGTAAAGGATGTATGCATTTTCTGTGGCTCTCCACATGGGGAAGTGGTAACATTGCAGGATTAAATTCCCAGATGGTTAGGAAAGAGTAAGCAACTCATCACAACAGAGATGCACTTGCCTTTATCAGGGGACGCGGAGAGATCCCCAGTGGCGGGGGTGTCTTGGTTATTCTGTGTATCCTCCTAGATCCATTATTCTCCCCAGGAGGCTAACCCCTGAGAACTCTATTACTTGAGCTCCCTTGCTGGCTAGCTACCAGGTGGGTTTGGCCAATGCGAAGCACTGGCAGGAAATCACTGAGCAAGAGGAGGGAGTTTTAGGCATTTCTTCCCGCTGCCTCCTTGCATAGGTATTGTGTCTTTGGCAATGTTTGCATCCTTCCAGGACTACACTACAGCATAGGTATTGTGTCTTTGGCAATGTTTGCATCCTTCCAGGACTACACTACAGCGAGGCGGCTCCTCTTTTGCAATCTCAGCCTTCACTGGGCTCTGGTGCTACTGTTTCCTTCCCTTGCCCTCTCCTACCTGGAATGGTAATGGCTTTCGCTGTTACAAATCTGTATGTGACATCATCCCTTCTGTGTTCCATTAATCCTGTGCTCACCTCTATAAACAGGCCCTTCATTAGAGTCTCTTTGTTTGAACCATCTGGGGCAAATGTTATTGTCTGCTAGATCAGGGGTCTCCCCAAAACTCATAAATGCACTCTCTAGAGAAAGATAAAGCTTTGATTATCAGGCAGTTTCAAAGAGTGCCAACTAGTTAACTGTAACAGTGCAAGTAATAATTTTCCTGGAAATATAAGAAACACAGGTAGTAAAAGAGAGGCAAAGGAGTAAAAGCCCAAAGTGAGAGAAGGAAAGAAGCTGATAACATCTGGCAATAAGCCAGAGCTGGGCAATGGGAGGAGAGGCCCCAGCTGAACAAGAAGTTCAAAGTTTGACTATTACATACATGAGACTTGAAATACTGAAAATTGACCAGGGAATCTTGAATTACCTGACAATAATTAGAAAAGCCATCGGATCTGCTTCCATTTTTATGCAGGGGAAGAGGAAGAACAAGCCCCAGTGAGTACATTTCAAAGGAGAGTGGGAGATAAATTTGTTTATTCTTATACACTAAGGGCATGCTATTCAATATAATGCTTACATAATGACAGCTCTAGAAAGACTTATTTACACAGCACAGGTCATGGAGTTGGGGCCCAACCTGGATTTTGCTTGCCTATCTACTTAGCTCTAGACCTGTTGCTAAATCATCAACTTTATACTGGCATGGCAACCTGTTCATTTCCTTATTTTATGAGCAGAGGACATTTCCTTCCTATTTCTTTGCCCTGGTATAATCTTTTACAAATGTCACACTGACAGGCAGATGTATAATATTTATATACTTATATGGCACCATATAACAAATCACCATGGCTTGATTAGTTTAACTATTAATCTATACTCTCTGGTTAGAGGGAAAGAGAAGATGAGTGCTGTTCCTGTTTAGATTGCATGCAGAAATCCGTGGTGGACTTGCAGGAGGGTGGTGGATCACAGAAGCACGACCTAGGAAAGGACTGTCATCACCGAATCCAACTTCATATCATGGCCATATTTTGTGCTACTTTCCAAGGGATGATACTTAGCGTTTTAGCATCTGAAATGCAATTGTTAGGGCATCCTAAAATGTTTGGGCTTGGAGGCCTGACTCCCTTTGACCAAACACACATATATAAACCTAAAATGCCTATTTGTTAATTAACCACTAGATCTATACTGATCACGACCAAAGAGTTATGTTGCTGATCAACATGTTCTTATCCTATTTGCAAAATCTATGTGGGAAGCCAGAATCCAAAAAGAAGATTACTCAGGGAGCACAGAATTAGCGGAAAGGAAAACAACTGGATGACTTTAATGGCTAATGCCATCTAGGAATGATAAATGGCAGGAATCTGGCTGTTAGGCTATCTTGGCCCAAGGGTGGGGCCAGCAGTGTGCACCCTGGCCCCGTGCTAGATGCATCAGGTCCATGTCTGTGTCTCTGACTCTCGTTCATGCTTCATTTACCAACCCAACCACAACCAGATAGACACTCTTTCTGTAGGTGTGTTAACAAAGATACTTCAAGTTATGGTTACCTTGGCTGCCCTAGAAACCTTGGCATCCTTCTCTTTACCATAAGATTGCCAACCTCTGATACAATTCTTTCTTTGCTTATGATATAATCCAGGTCACAGAGGGCGTTTTTTTCCCCCTTTATCTCCAACTTCTTATCGAATCCTCATTTTGGGCCATGTCTACCACCTACGGCTACCAGATGGGAATGCATGATCTCTAGGACTAGTTTTCGCTGAGTGCTGTGCTTCTTAATTTCAGGCTTCCAAGCAGAGGGCCAGATGGTTATCTGTCTGTAGATGTTTCTCTAAATAGTTTCTGCCCTCGGGACCTCATATCAAAGGTTATTGCTTTTTTAAAAAATTTATTTAATTAATTAATTTTTGGCTGCGTTGGGTCTTCTTTGCTGCACGGGCTCAGTAGTTGTGGCGTGCAGGCTCAGTAGTTGTGGCTCGCAGGCTCTAGAGCGCAGGCTCTGTAGTTGTGGTGCACGGGCTTAGTTGCTCCACGGCATGTGGGATCTTCCCAGACCAGGGCTCTAACCCGGGTCCCCTGCGTTGGCAGGCGGATTCTTAACCACTGCGCCACCAGGGAAGCCCTAGGTTATTGCTTTTTAATGGGCACATCTTGGACCTGACGAGCTATCATCTCTCAAATCTAAAACTCTAAAAGTCCATGCTCTGACCACAAACTCCCATCCTTCCAGCTCTCACCCCTAACCCTCAATCTCAAAGGAACTTTGAAATACCTTAATCCCTTTATCTACCCACTCCTGGCCATATTTCCCTCACCTAATCCATAGCCTGATGGATTAACACGTAACCGCTCTCTCACTAGGAGGCTCAAGGCTCACATCCTAGTGCTCTTCCGTACTTGCCCTGCACTTCCATGAACCAGACCTTGGCCTTCTTTGCTTCCACACAAAGGCAGCAGTTTTGCTGAAGGAAGAACAATCATTAAGCAGATTGGAACCACTTCAAACTCATAATCTTCAATTTTAACTGTACTCACCTTTTTTTTTTTCTTTCTTGGCCCGGAGGCTTGTGGGATCTTAGTTCTTCCACCAGGGATTGAACCTGGGCCACGGCAGTGAAAGCGCCAAGCCCTAACCACCGGACCACCAGGGAATTCCCTGTACTCATGTTTCAATAATTTCTTTACCTGATAACAACAAGCTCCTCTCTTATTTAGCAGTTAGAAAATGTCACATTTCTCCTCCAGGCTTCTAACTCACCCCCAGCTCTGCCTCCCTCAGTTGTTCCTGCTTATTTATTTCACAGATAAAATAGGGGCCGTCCGACAGACATTTACTTACTACCTGAGCTTCCCCACATCAGCGTTTATACACAGGCACGTGCATCCTTACTTCTTTTCTCTCACTCACAGGAGCAGCTGTTTCTCCCTACAGCATTTTCAGGCTAATCCTTCCACCTGGGCACTGATTAGGTTGTGGCTTTTAAAAAATCATCTGTTTTCTTTCTGACCTTTCTCTGCTAGCTCTGACCTTTCTCTGCTAGCTCCTTCTTCTCAGCCTAAAAATGTGATCAAATCTCTTTTATCTTAAAAAAAATAAAAACAAAGTCCTTCATTAATTCTACATTTTCCTCTACACATGAGCCCCTCTATTCTTCCATTCACAGTGAAGCTCCTTACAGGCCTACACTCCTTATCTCTACGTTTTCACCTCCCATTCATTCTCCAGTTTACTACCATCTGTCTCCTGCCCACAGTATTCCATTGAAACTGTTCTTGAAAATGTTATCAGTGGCCTTTTTGGAAAAGTCAATGAACTCTTATTTGATCTCAATACACACTGTTGTTGTTGAAAGTTGGTCGCACTCTCATTACAGGGCTTTTCTAATTATTTCGGCTGCCCAACTTAGAACCCTCCTCTGCTGAATGATTTCTTCACTCCATGAACCTTGGGGGAGGCAGATACTACATCTCGTGATGGATGCTAAAAATAAGAGTCATTGCCAGCTTCCTTGATAGAGGGCACTGCTCGTGAGGTAGGCTTGGCTATTCTGATGCATCTGCTTCAGACACTTATTCCAGCTAGTGATGCAAAGAACAGAGACAGTAGACTTCTCACTGATGGTGGAGAACATGCCTGCAGTATTCAGTGTCTTTTCATTCAGGCACTGCAAGTAGTCTAGTCTGCAGAGACTGGTGGTGGCCTCACCCAACCAATTCTGTGGTGTGATTTGTGGATGTGATTCTGACTGCGTAGCCTCTGGGCCTTCCAGGTGATTTAATGTGCTACCCAATAGCCTTAGATCTTTTCCCCCTTATGTTTAAATCAACCAGAGTTGGTTTCTGCTCTTTGCAGCTAAGAGCTCTGACCACCGCAATTTCATTTTTGAACTGAATACCGCCTTTGATTGATGAATTCTCCACTCCCACTTCCTTCTCCCTCCAATCGGCGACCATTCTAATGTATTAACTATATCTTTGAACTTGAATGTGTTCTCATATAATGTGTAATGTTTTGTGTGCATGTTTTTTAGTTCACATAAATGGTATTTTGCTAGCAGCTTTTTTTCTTTTGTACCTTTAAAAAAACTCAGCACCAAGTTTTAAAAATCTGTTTTTTATATCTAGTGTGTTGTATTTAACTGATGCATGGAGTTGTTTCCACACTAGGTCTCTGGCTTAAAACTTCCTTCTAACACATAAACGTTGCAATGAACCCCTTTGTACATGTGGACTCATGCTCACCTGCGGGTGAACGGTTCTGGTATGGTTTACGAGGAGTGGGATTGCTGGGACACAGGGAATACACTGATTAAATGTAAGTACTGTCATATCGCCTCCTAGAATGGTCACAGGAGTCCTCTACTACAGGGTAAGAAACAGTTTTCCTTGGCCCTCTTAGGGTCCCTGGCTGGGTCTGAGAAGTAAACGGACGAAGACAGATGAACGGGAGAGGAGCATACACATCTTACTGAATTTTCACATGTACATGGGAAACGTCACAAGAAAATGAAGACCCGAAGAAGTGACTAGAGCAGGATACTTTTATACCTTTTAGACAAAGAAACAAAAAAATTGTGAAGAATTGACAAGACAAAGGGTTTTGGGCTGGCAGTAGTACACGTTGAAGCAGTAACTAGGAAGATAAGGGTTAGTTTAACAAGAATTGTTTGTACAGGTTTCTTGGCCCCAGATTTCCTGTCTGGTGATAAGAATGTCTTCTTCCTGGTGCAGGGAGGGTATCTCTCACATGGGAGTTTTATGCCTTGTTTCAGGAAAGAGGAGCAAGGGGGAATGGGGGTCAGAGTGACATTTTTGCTTTTGCTGTTTTCTCAGATTCTTTCACCTGAAGAGATTCAATATGCCAAGGTGCCATATTTTGGGGTAGTGTGTCCCGAACCCCTTCACTACCAACTGTATTCCCATTCCTCACCTCCTTACCAAAACTTAGTATCTATCATTCTAATTCTTTTTTTTTTTAATTAATTAATTAATTTATTTATTTATTTTTGGCTGTGTTGGGTCTTCGTTTCTGTGCGAGGGCTTTCTCTAGTTGCGGCAAGCGGGGGCCACTCTTCATCGCGGTGCGCGGGCCTCTCACTATCGCGGCCTCTCTTGTTGCGGAGCACAGGCTCCAGACGTGCAGGCTCAGTAGTTGTGGCTCATGGGCCTAGTTGCTCCGCGGCATGTGGGATCTTCCCAGCCCAGGGCTCGAACCTGTGTCCCCTGCATTGGCAGGCAGACTCTCAACCACTGCGCCACCAGGGAAGCCCCATTCTAATTCTTAATGACCAGTTGTATGTCGTAATTTTTTAAATAGTTGCCATAGAAAACTAATACGAACCGCTTGATGATTTGTTTACATTAAGTATACATCTGTGAAACCACCCTCTCCAACATAGAGGTTGGAGGTGTGTGCCTTGAAGAGGTGGAGTGGGAGCTGTGGAAGTGGCCTGAGGCAGATTCCCTGACCGCAGAGGCCCCAACAGCAGACATCTTTGAAAGGAGCCAGAGCAGAACATGAAAGTAGTAACAGATGCCACCAGGGTTCCTGAAAATAACTGGGAGACTTTGCAAGGAGATGGTTAACACTGAGAACGTGACCGCCGTTTGATCAACTCTGGGTTGAATGGGCTGGGAAATACGTAACTACTTTCTGCCCCCTCCCCTCCTTGACTACGTAGCCTAAAAACTATATCTTACACGTGGCTTTATTTCTAGCTCCTGGAACATTTCTTGGCCTAGGGTAAGTACTCATTAAATGTTTGTTGAATGAAGAGCTACAGTCTCTTGACTCATTCTTTTCTATTTGCAAAATGGAGAGTTTTTTCCTATACTGAAATGACATTTATTTTGCCTTTTACCTCGAAGTCCCAGCTAGCACTTAATTCTAAACTTCATTTCACTGCCAGCCTTGGCTTAGAAATGTTCAGCACTGGGCATCTCAGTTTCAATACAGCCTCCACAGCTTGGTCTCAGTGATCACAGCACTTCGTAATGTGCACCTGCAGTATCCAGGCTTCAGGATGTGACCTTGAGTCACAAGCCCCTGGGCTTGGTGAATGGTTCCTACAGTGCCTCTGCCTGGACGACACCTCCTCTAGCCCTAATCAGCCCTGGGATGCCTACTTACCCTTTGAGACCCAGGTCACCTCTATGAAGTCAACTTCTTCATCCCCTCGGGCACAATTAGTCACCTCCATCTTGATTTACACAGCACTTTATTCTCACTCTAATAGACCTTACCATGATATCTAATTTCTCTCTGAACGTGTTTCTTCTGCAGTTAAAAAAGGCCATCTCATCGATGGGTTTATCTGGGTCCTCACTGATTAGCACAGTGCCTAGCACACAGTAGGTGCTTGTTTTCATCAGGGTTTTCCAGAGAAATAGAACCAATTACATAGATAGATAGAGATGGATAAATAGATAGTAGATAGATACATAGATGCACAGATACACAGATACATATATACAAAGATACACAGATACACAGATATACAGATACATAGATACATAGATACACAGATACACAGATACACAGATTTATTTTAAAGAATTGGCTTACATGATTGTGGGGGCTGGCAAGTCTGAAATTTATAGAATGGAAATTCAGCTAACAGTTGGTATTGCAGTCTTGAGTCTGAAATCCATAGGGCAGGCCTGGAGGCTAGAAACTCAAGCCAAGTTTCTCTGTAGCAGTCTTGAGGCCGAATTGCTTCTTCTCAGCAACTGGTTAGATGAGGCTTCATGCAGGTCATCTACTTAAAGTCAACTGATTATAAATGTTAATCATATCCACAAATACCTTCACAGCAAAACTAGACTAGCCTTTGACCAATTGTCACCATAACCTCACCAAGTTGACACATAAAGTTAACCATCCCAGTGCTCAATAAACATTTATTGCAAAAATTAAACAAATGTCGAGAGCCTCCCATCAAGCCTCTTAGATAGCCTCAACCACCAGAGGGCAGACAGCAGAAGCAAGAAAAACTACAATCCTGCAGCCTGTGGACCAAAAACCACAGTTACAGAAAGACAGACAAGATGAAAAGGCAGAGGGCTATGTACCAGATGAAGGAACAAGAAAAAACCCCAGAAAAACAACTAAATGAAGTGGAGATAGGCAACCTTCCAGAGAAAGAATTCAGAATAATGATAGTGAAGATGATCCAGGACCTCGGAATAAGAATGGAGGCAAAGATTGAGAAGATGCAAGAATCATTTAACAAAGACCTAGAAGAATTAAAGAACAAACAAACAGAGATGAACAATACAATAACTGAAATGAAAACTACACTAGAAGGAATCAATAGCAGAATAACTGAGGCAGAAGAACGGATAGGTGACCTGGAAGACAGAATGGTGGAATTCACTGCTGCGGAACAGACTAAAGAAAAAAGAATGAAAAGAAATGAAGACAGCCTAAGAGACCTCTGGGACAACATTAAACGCAACAACATTCGCATTATAGGGGTCCCAGAAGGAGAAGAGACAGAGAAAGGACCAGAGAAAATATTTTAAGAGATTATAGTCGAAAACTTCCCTAACATGGGAAAGGAAATAGCCACCCAAGTCCAGGAAGCGCAGAGAGTCCCATACAGGATAAACCCAAGGAGAAACACGCCGAGACACATAGTAATCAAAGTGGCAAAAATTAAAGACAAAGAAAAATTATTGAAAGCAGCAAGGGAAAAACAACAAATAACATACAAGGGAACTCCCATAAGGTTAACAGCTGATTTCTCAGCAGAAACTCTACAAGCCAGAAGGGAGTGGCATGATATACTTAAAGTGATGAAAGGGAAGAACCTACAACCAAGATTACTCTACCCGGCTCATTTAGATTTGATGGAGAAATCAAAAGCTTTAGAGACAAGCAAAAGCTAAGAGAATTCAGCACCACCAAACCAGCTCTACAACAAATGCTAAAGGAACATCTCTAAGTGGGAAACACAAGACAAGAGAAGAAAAGGACCTACAAAAACAAACCCAAAACAATTAAGAAAATGGTCATAGGAACATACATATCGATAATTACCTTAAACGTGAATGGATTAAATGCCCCAACCAAAAGACACAGACTGGCTGAATGGATACAAAAACAAGACCCATATATATGCTGTCTACAAGAGACCCACTTTAGACCTAGGGACACATACAGACTGAAAGTGAGGGGATGGAAAAAGATATTCCATGCAAATGGAAATCAAAAGAAAGCTGGAGTAGCTATACTCATATCAGATAAAATAGACTTTAAAATAAAGAATGTTACAAGAGACAAGGAAGGACACTACATAATGATCAAGGGATCAATCCAAGAAGAAGATAGAACAATTATAAATATATATGCACCCAACACAGGAGCACCTCAATACATAAGGCAACTGCTAACAGCTATAAAAGAGGAAATTGACAGTAACACAATCATAGTGGGGGACTTTAACACCTCACTTACACCAATGGACAGATCATCCAAAATGAAAATAAATAAGGAAACAGAAGCTTTAAATGACACAATAGACCAGATAGATTTAATTGATATTTATAGGACATTCCATCCAAAAACAGCAGATTACACGTTCTTCTCAAGTGCGCACAGAACATTCTCCAGGATAGATCACATCTTGGGTCACAAATCAAGCCTCAGTAAATTTAAGAAAATTGAAATCATATCAAGCATCTTTTCTGACCACAACGCTATGAGATTAGAAATCAATTACAGGAAAAAAACTGTAAAAAACACAAATACATGGAGGCTAAACAGTGTGCTACTAAATAACCAAGAGATCACTGAAGAAATCAAAGAGGAAATAAAAAAATACCTAGAGACAAATGACAATGAAAACACGACGACCCAAAGCCTATGGGATGCAGCGAAAGCAGTTCTAAGAGGGAAGTTTATAGCTATACAAGCCTACCTAAAGAAACAAGAAAAATCTCAAGTAAGCAATCTAACCTTACACCTAAAGAAACTAGAAAAAGAAGAACAAACAAAACCCAAAGTTAGCAGAAGGAAAGAAATCATAAACATCAGAGCAGAAAGAAATGAAATAGAAACAAAGAAAACAATAGCAAAGATCAATAAAACTAAAAGCTGGTTCTTTGAGAAGATAAACAAAATTGATAAACCATTAGCCAGACTCATCAAGAAAAAGAGGGAGAGGACTCAAATCAATAAAATCAGAAATGAAAAAGGAGAAGTTACAACAGACACTGCAGAAATACAAAGCATCCTAAGAGACTACTACAAGCAACTTTATGCCAATAAAATGGACAACCTGGAAGAAATGGACAAATTTTTAGAAAGGTATAACCTTCCAAGACTGAACCAGGAAGAAACAGAAAATATGAACAGACCAATCACAAGTAATGAAATTGAAACTGTGATTAAAAATCTTCCAACAGACAAAAGTCCAGGACCAGATGGCTTCACAGGTGAATTCTATCAAACATTTAGAGAAGAGCTAACACCTATCCTTCTCAAACTCTTCCAAAAAACTGCAGAGGAAGGAACACTCCCAAACTCATTCTATGAGGCCACCATCACCCTGATACCAAAACCAGACAAAGACACTACAAAAAAAGAAAATTACAGACCAATATCACTGATGAATATAGATGCAAAAATCCTCAACAAAATTAAAAAAAAAAAAAAATTAAACAGATGTCTAATAAGTCTTCCGGAAGTCCAGAGAAGAGAGCAATGGGCTTTGGCACAGATTTCCAAACTTACAATGTTCTCAAGTGATAAAATAATCCTATTTGTTCATTGAGCAGGTAGCCATCAGAACCCCCCAAAAGACAGAGAGAGAGAATACATACATCTGCTGTGAATCAGACCAATCTATGTACGTGGACACAGGCAATACATCCACCCACCTACTTTAATTCTACATGGTGGCAATATGGCTTTAATAAACTTGGATCAAAATTATTTATTTTACCATTAATTGCTGTGGCACCAAAGAAAACACTCTCAGAGGCAAACAAGAATGCTTTAAAGTGGTTCTTTGTACAGACTGAAAATGATGAATTCAAGGGTGTCATCTCCAGGGTTGTTTTTTTTTTTTTTAACATCTTTATTGGAGTATAATTGCTTTACGATGGTGTCTTAGTTTCTGCTTTATAACAAAGTGAATCAACTATACATATGCATATATCCTCATATCCCCTCCCTCTAGCGTCTCCCTCCCACCCTCCCTATCGCACCCTTCTAGGGGGTCACAAAGCACCCAGCTGATCTCCCTGTGCTATACGGCTGCTTCCCACTAGCTATCTATTTTACATTTGGTAGTATATATAAGTCCATGCCACTCTCTCACTTCATCCCAGCTTACCCTTCCCCCTCCCCGTGCATCTCCACGTTTTGACTAAGTTGTGAAACCAACAGGGTGCAGGAAGGAGTGGAACTGAGGGCCAGTGGTTAGGGGTCCTGCCTGGACAGAGCCTCCCTTCATAAAATGGTGCTTCCCAGGCTGGACTCTTTCCTTTAAGTAGCTCAGGAGGCAAGAGTGGATTCAGGGCTTTTACAGAAAAAAAAGTTTCCTCATCTATAAAATGGGCATAATAATAATAACAAATATTAGGCTGAGCCATATGAAATTACTAATGTCCAACCATTTCTGGATGCCAGAAATGGAAAGTTCATGTGACTCAGCCAAAGAGATAAGCTATTAAGTGAGGAGTAGAGGTACATTATAGGTGATCAGTAACTACTGACTCTCATCTTTGTCATGAGGCTTGGGCTGGAGGCTGAGGTGGACCCTGGTCTAGAGGAGCCAAAGGTAACTCAGCCCCCGAGGTGGGCAGGCAGCATGAGGAAGCCCAGCTCTGGGCTCCAGTTGGTGGAGCTGAGTCTTTAACAAGACCTTGGGGTTTTTCCTCCAAAATATCCTGGTTCAGTACACTGAGTAAAAAGAATCTCAGTGTTGAAAAGACTAAGAGAGCATGGAAAAAAGGATGGGGAACTGGTGGATAAAAGTCCTTATTTGTTCAGTAGCCCTCCCCGATATGAAATTGTGGAAGCAGAAGCAACAGTGACTGATTTTCCTACTGTTACACCCCTATGTGCACACGTAGATGGAGAACTGAAAGGGACTGAAGTTCTCAGAAGTCACACAGAGGAAGAAAAAACAGAAACAAAAGGGTGGAGAAATACTGAAACTATTATCAGCTCCTCAACTCGTCACATTGAAATCAAATTATCACTAATTAGATGAATGCATGAGAACATATTTAACTCTTGTGATGCCTCTGTTGGTGTTACCATCCCTGCTCTATAGAGAAGGAAACCAAGGGGAGAAGAGATTAGACAATTTTTAAAAAATGATTCCAATTAAGTCAAGTGCTATTTCCCACCAGTTGTTAAGAGTGCCATTAAGTACATAGACAGCTGGCTCTCGGTACATGTCTCCTCTCGATTTCAAAAATTCTCTTGTAATAAAAAAATGATTGCCTGGGCAGTCTCACAAAAGCACATTCTGTTTCATGTTGTCACACACTCAGCTTCCCCAGGACACTGTGTAAGTACTACTTTTCAGATTGACTTTCTTACGCAATTGCCAATTGTTTCTTCTGGTCCTAGAATATTCATTTTTAATTGTCTGATTTCGATTATTTAGGTTATGTTCACATTCTCTAAAAAATCCTATTGAACAAGGATGCAAAAACTCTTCTGCACTACAGAGGGTAGAATCTAATAGTCATGTTAATAGGGTTCATGAATGCAAGCTGCTGGCTCATCAATTTTTCCATCCAGGAAGGAAACAATAGAAATGCCTAACAGTTTGAATCTTTTTTTTTTTTTTTTTAAAGATAAGTCTGGGGACTTCCCTGGTGGCGCAGTGGTTAAGAATCCGCCTGCTAATGCAGGGGACACGGGTTTGAGCCTTGGTCTGGGCAGATCTCACATGCCGCGGAGCAACTAAGCCTGTGCGCCACAACTACTGAGCCTGTGCTCTAGAGCCCGCGAGCCACAATTACTGAGCCCGCGTGCCACAACTACTAAAGCCCGCGGGCCCGGAGCCCATGCTCCGCAACAAGAGAAGCCACTGCAATGAGAAGACTGCGCACCGCAACGAAGAGTAGCCCCTGCTCGCAGCAACTAGAGAAAGCCCTTGTGCAGCAATGAGGACCCAACACAGCCAAAAAATAATAAATAAAATAAACGTATTAAAAAATATATATGTATATATAAATCTGAAAGGTAAACAGCATCTTTTTCTACATATAGCATCCATGCTGTCTCATTATGGAAACTTCGAAAATTACGGGAAAATATAAAGAAGAAATAACAATTCAAAATTTTTCCTCCGTGAAAGAGCCACTGTGAACCTTGTAGTGTATGCTTCCCCTCAGTCTGGCAAAGAGGTTTTTTCAGATGAAAAGAATCCTGCTGCAAAATAATCAGTGAGATGATTGTTCAAAATTCAAGGGAGAAAGGTGAACTGGTTGGTAATCATTTAATGCTTCTACCTTTGCTCTGATGTCATCATTTCTTAGTAACAGAGGACAGTGTAAATTTTGAGATTGCTGCAAAATGCTTTCAGGCTCTCACAGATACAATCTTTTCGCTAGATCGGCTACATTAATGAGCAATACCAGTCCAATGTCAACTTCATTAGATCTTTTCACAGTTAGGCATACTCCTGAATATTATAGTAGAGCTCCGGAATTTGGAATTTAAGGGCTTTTGGGGGAGATAATGTTGATTTAAGTGCAACTGATTTCCATGAATGCTTCTACTGGTGCAAACATTTTGGGAAAGGGACAAGTGAATACACGATAGCCTGATTTTGAAGTAATTGAAGAGAGGGACTTTAATATTGGAGGATGGTGTGGTGTGTGCTTCTAGCTGAGCTCTCTGCAAGGGTTAAGCTGGAAGTTGGATGAGCTGGAAGTTGGATTTGTTGAGAAACTTTAGGGTCTTGGGACCCTGGTCCTTCAGAGCTGGTGGCACATGATGGCACAGAGCCAGGGAAGATGCCAGCCTTCTTGGGCACTGGGGTTAGATGTGGGAGATAGCACATTTGCGGCTGGCTTTGGAGATCTCCCAAAGATACCATTAGCAGTGGCCCTGGTGGAGATATTCCAAGTGGCATAACAGGCAGGGGCTGTCCGAGGAGGAAGACAAGGAGAGGAAGCCAGCATATTGCCCAGAAAATTAGAGAGGAGTTGGAGGGAGGATTTTGCAAGGAAGGTTAGAGAGCCTGTCTGAGTAAAAAGTGCAAACTCAGTAACCAGGTACTTTCCTTAGGAATTGCATTTGGCTGCCAACATAGAGAACCGAAACAACAGAGGCCTATACAAGGTGGGCTAGAGTGGCTCCAGAGTGTCATCCGTGTCCTGGGTTTATTCTAAGTTTCTGCTCCACACCCTTAACAAGGGGCACAAGGTCTTTCATGGTTTCAAGATGGGAAATGCAGCTCCTCCTACCACATCCACTTTGAGGCAGAAAGATGGAGGAACGGATATTACTAGTTTACTAGTGCTACCATAAAAAAGTACCATAGTCTGGGTGGGTTAAACAACAGAAATTTATCGTATCACAGTTCTGAAGGCTAGAAGCCAGAGATCAAGGTGTTGGCAAGGTTAGTTTCTTCTGAGGCCTGTCTCCTTGGCTTGTAGATGGCCCCCTTCTCTTGTCCTTACACGGTCTTCCCTCTGTGTTCCTCTTTGTGTCCTGATCTCTTCTTCTTACAAAGACACCAGTCATATTGGATTAGGACCCACTTTATAACTTAATTCCCATTTTAACTCAATTCCCTCTTTAAGGGCCCTATGTCCAAATACAATCACATTCTAGGGATTAGGACTTTCACATGTGATTTTGGAAGGGAGCACAATTCAGCCCGTAACAAGGGGGGGAAAGGCAAAAGGGTGGGTCTCAGCTGGCAGCCCTCCTTTAATGGGTTTTCCATGAAGCCGCGACCCAAAACCTGTCACTCTCACCCGTCAGGTCGTTCTTCATGAAAAGGTGGGAAATGTAGTTTTTTATGACTTGACACATGGCTGCTTCACTTACGAAACTTGGGTTTGCGTTGGTAAAGAAGAGGAAATGGATATGTGAATGATCTGGCCAGACCAGGGTAGTGAAGCTAATTATTCTGACTCAGTGACTCGTATGGCTCTGTAACACATGGCTGTGTCTGTGAAGAAAGTACATCTTTGGACTATGGATATCTAGTCACCAGGATTGTATATTGGGGCCAGTGTGGTATGGCATGGAGTTGGTGGCTGGCCATCCACAAGAGACCTCAGCATCCCCCATGGGGCAAAACTTGTGGCTGCCTTTGTAAGGGCGCTAAGGCTTAGGGTGTGAAGTAGGGCAGCAAAGGTAAAGCGGGAGAGAGAAAAGAGAAAGGAAGTGTGGGAGTAGGGGATGAGGACGAGGACAGGAGGAAAGGATAAACTGTGAAAACAAATGCCGGGATGAGGAATAAGCAGGTCCCCTTTCCAGACACTGCAGTTCCCACCCCCAGGTGGGAGGGGAGGGGCCGTGAGCTGGGGTGGGGGGATGTCCTGGGACCAAGTTCCCCAGCAGGATGTATGAATCATCCAGGCGAGCAGTCACTCAAAATCAAACCTATGGGCTTCCCTGGTGGCTCAGTGGTTAAGAATCCGCCTGCCAATGCAGGGGACATGGGTTCGAGCCCTGGTCCGGGAAGATCCCACATGTCGCGGAGCAATTAAGCCCGTGAGCCACAACTACTGAGCCCACACAGCACAACTACTGAAGCCTGCGTGCCTAGAGCCCGTGCTCCGCAGCAAGAGAAGCCACCGCAATGAGATACCCGCGCACCGCAACAAAGAGTAGCCCCTGCTCACCACAACTAGAGAAAGTCCGTGCACAGCAAAGAAGACCCAATGCGGCCAAAATAAATAAATAAATAAAATAAACTTAAAAAAAAAAATCAAACCTGAAAGGAAACAGAAGCGAGCAGAAGAGAATGAAGGCGAGAAAAGAGAGGAGAGAGGGAGGGAGGGAGGGAAGAGGGAGAGAGAGGGAGAGAGAGGGAGAGAGAGAGAAAGAGGTCCTGAACAAGCACTGAGGCAATGTGTTAGGGGCCAGGTCAGCTGGGAGCAGTCCTAAAAACCGGGCAGGCTTGCTGGGGAAAGCTCCAGTTCTCTGTTATTTCTTTGGACAAGAGGGAATTCTACTTGGTACTAACCTCTGCTCATCTACGAGCTTCCTGAGTTCTGAGTCACTGATTTCCCATGCTACTAAAGGGTGAAATGATGCTAAGATGAATATTATAAACATTGGGCTAATTCTGCTCATTTCCATCAAGCCTACTGCCCGTGATCCCTGTGCCTTGGTCCTTGTGCATGCATTAGTCATTGAGGTTCTTACTGGAAAGTACTATTTGATTTCTAATGCAAATGCGGCAGTGCCCTTTCCATCAGCTGAGGCAGGCAGATCTCCCCAGAGTGGGAAGGGATGGTGTTACCGTGGTGATGAGATGACTGGCTGAGCACAAGGCTAAACACCCTCCTGTACAAGGGCAGGAAGAAGTCATTCCCTACTCTCTCCCCATGAGTCATAGCTGATTTAAATAACCCCTTCATTTTTCATCAAAAGCTGACATCTACTGGGAAATAAAGTCAGAACAATGGTCAAGGTGGGAAAGGGTCGCCTCTTCAACCAACACCATCTTGGTTTTCTGGTTTAAGCTTCTAATTAACATATTGGTGGGAATTCCCTGGCAGTCCAGTGGTTAGGAATCCGCACTTCCACTGTAGGTAGTGGGTAACCAGGTACAATCTCTGGTTGGGGAACTAATCCCGCAAGCAACGTGGCACGGCCCCAAAAAAAAGATATTCGTTTCTGCTGAGAGCATGTATAAAGTAGTTAAATTTTAAAATGTCAGCCAAAATTTAAAGGATGGGATAAACTGGCTAGTAAACTAGGTTTATTAGCTATGTCACACTGAACAGCATACTCTACCTTTTAAATCTGTGTGAGAATACATGTATTTCCTCCTAAGGTTGATACTTGGAAGTAGAAAACACTCTTCTGGATGTTTGTTTACAAAGTCCTGAGGATAGCACTGACATTTTCTTTATATCCCCAGTACTTGTGGCAAATAGTATACGTATAAGCATTGAATAAATGAATGCTTTTAATAAATCACTCACATGAACACTCATACCTTGCTGGTGGGAATACAAAAGGGTACAGCCACTTTGGAAAACAGTTTGGTAATTTGGCTAGGTAATAAGGTCCAATTATTTGGGCAAACACCAGTCTAGATGTTGCCATGAAGATATTTTTTAGATGTGATTAATATGTATAATTAGTAGACTGAGTAAAGCCAGTTACCCTCCATCAAGTGGGTGGGCCTCATCTGATCAGTTGAAAGCCTTAGAAGCAAACGATGGGGTTTCCTGAAGAAAAAGTAATTCTGCCTCAAGATTGCAACACAGAAGGTCTTCCCTGGTGGTGCAGTGGTTAAGAATCCGCCTGCCAATGCAGGGGACACGGGTTCGAGCCCTGGCCCGGGAAGATCCCACATGCCATGGAGCAACAAAGCCCGTGCACCACAACTACTGAGCCTGAGCTCTAGAGCCTGCAAGCCACAACTACTAAGCCCATGTGCCACAACTACTGAAGCCTGCACACCTAGAGCCCGTGCTCTGCAACAAGAGAAGCCATGACAATGAGAAGCCCATGCACTGCAGCGAAGAGTAGCCCCCGCTCACTGCAACTAGAGAAAGCCCATGCACAGCAATGAAGACCCAACACAGCCAAAAATAAATACATAAATAAATAAGTAAGTTTATTTAAAAAAAAAAGATTGCAACACAGAAACCCTCCCTGAGTCTCCTGTTTGCCAGTGCCTGCCCTGCAGATTTTGGACTCAGGATTGCAACATCAACTCTTATCTCTCTCTCTCTCAAAAAGTATCAGTAGGTATAGATGTAGATAGAATTTCCTATTGGTTCTGTTTCTCTGGAGAACCTAATACACCATACAATTCAGCAATCCTAGACCTAGGTATTTACCTATGAGAAATGAAAAAATATGGTAAAATAAAGACCTGTATGTGAATGTTTCTATCTGCTTCTTTCATAATCGCCAAGAATGGAAACACAACCCAAATATCCTCCAACTGGTGAAGAAACAAACTGTGTTTCATCCATGCAATGCAATATTACTTGGCAACAGGAAGGAAAAGACTATTGCTACACACAACAACTTGAATAAATCTCAAAGGCATCATACTGAACAACAGAAGTAATTTCAAAAGTCTGCATGAGTCTATTTTTTTTTTCTTTTTGGCATGAGTGTATTTAAATGAAATTCTGGAAAAGGCAAAACTATGAATAGAAAACAGATCAGTGGTCGCCAGGGCCTGGAGTTGGGGGTGGGATTGCCAACAAAGAAGAATGAGGGAATTTGCTGGGGTGATGGAACTGTTCTACATCTTTTTTGTTGTTGTTGTTCTACATCTTGATTGTGGTTACATGACCATATGTACTTGTCAAAACTTATAAATCTATACACTAAGAAAGGTAATTCTACTGTACAGAAATTATACCTTATTGAATCTGACATAAAAAAAAACCCTCAGTCCTTTTATGGTCATTCTTGTAATCCCTTATTCTGTGGGAAGACATGGTTAAAAAATTAATTCTAATAAATCATTGCATTTTTCAGGGAGACAGAAGTATTGATACTTGAGGGACTATAACATAAAACATTTTTTCTGGGATAACAAAAATTTTATGTGAACTAGAAATTCTCATTTATTTGAGATTTATTTATAGATTATTTTAGAATAGGGACTTTTTGTAACTAATGTAGTGGAAAAAAACCAATGCATGATTGGTAGGTTATATTTAAGCTAACTGAAGTTATGTTTAATAAACAGAGATTTGTTTTTTAAATAGCTATGTCCTTTGACCTAGTGATTTCCTACTTAGTAGTGTATTCTGAGAAGACAATTAGACAAGAGTATAGGACATTCATGGAGTTTTGTTTATAGCAGTGAAATATGAGGAATAACCTAAATGATCACCAATAAAAGATTGGTGACATAAGTAATGTTGTACCCATTAAAAAGCTATAGGTCTATATTTATTAACACAGAAAGAGGTATGATATAATAAGTGAAAAAACAGGCCACAAAGCAGAATATATGTTATGATTTCATTTTTTAAAAAATGCATGTGAATGTATGTTTATTTTGTGAGTGTATTTAGAAAAAAGTTTGGAAGCTTAGAACAACAGACTATGAACAGTAATAAATTAGTTACTCATGGTGGGATTACAGAGCCAACACTTTCCATATTGTTTGCATTTAAACAATTAAAATACTTTATAATTAGAAAAACAAATCTATTTCTACTTTGTAAAAGAAACAAAGATTGTCTACTGTTCCCCACACATCACCAAATCATTAAAAACATGAAAATAATTACATGGGCATCATGTTAATGCAAAAAAAACACCAGTTTTATTTATGTAAACACAGCTAATCCAGGCAGTTTAGCCTTTATAAATATGAAATATATAAGACTGAAGGAAAAAATTGGAGAGGGGTACAAGTTTTTAGGGCATGCAACAAAGATATGTAAAAATAGCACAGTGGCCCAGTGACCTCAAAAAAATGCTAGCAAAAATATACTCTCTGGAAGTAAATACTGCAAATAGCAAGGCCAGGAAAACTCAACTCATTCCGTAATGAGTAATAACAAGAGAGCTATCATGACACCAATACCAAGATCCTAAAATATAAAAAGTGGGAAAGAGTAGCAAAACTAACCAGAGAAGATTCAGTTGAAAATAGTGGTGAAGAAAATCACCAAACATTGTGCTATGAGTTTTCAAAAATCATAAAACATTGTTTCCCTAAAGGAAGACACAAAAGCAGGAATATAAGAACTTATGAAAGAGATGGTGAGAAAAAGGAGGACATGGCCAGAAAGCAGGAGGAAATGAAATATGGGCTGGAGTTTATTCTAGAAATTTGAATATTGGAAATATATTAATAATTTTTATCATATTAATAGATTGGAGGAGGAAAATCACATAATTATCTCCATAGGTGCTGAAAATACATCTGACCAAATTCAACAACTATGCTTGATAAAAATACTGAATAAAATATAGATAACATGGTGAAATAAATTAATTTCAGCTTAAAACCAATGTCATGCTTAATGACAGAAGTTTGAAATATTTCCAATAAAGTCAGGAACAAGATAATGATGTCCATCATCACTATTATTATTTAACAGGGTGCTAGAGATTTTAGCTAATGCAATTAGATAAGAGAAGAAATTAGAGGTGTAAAAATTGGAGAGGAGAAAGTGAAACTATCACTATTGGCAGATGCTATTATTTTAAAACTTAGGAAACCCAAAATAATTGAACAAGAAACTACCTGATATAGTAAATGTTAGGTACAAGCTTAATAGCTTAACATGTATGTACAAATCACAATCAGACAAAATGAGGAAAACCGCATTTACAATAGCAACCACATAATGATTTGACATCTGCATATACAATACTATGAAATGATCATCACTATATGTCTAGCAACCATCTGTCCCTACACAAGGTTATTACAGTACTATTGATCATATTCCTTATACTGTATGTTACATCCCTGTGCCTTATTTATTATATAACTGGAGGTTTACACGTCTTAATCCCCTTCACCTATTCCCTCTCTATCCCCCGACCCCTACCCTTCTGTCAACTACCCGATTGTTCTCTGTATCTATGAGTCTGTTTTTGTTTTGCTTTGTTTTGTTTGTGTGTTTTGGTTTTTAGATTCCACATATAAGTGAGATCATGCAGCATTTGTCTTTCTGACTTATTTCATTTAGCATACATAATACCCTCTAGTGACATTCATGTTGTCTCAAACAGCAAGATTTCATTTTCTTTATGGCTGAATAATATTCCAATGTATATGTGTGTGTGTGTGTATATATGTATATATTTATATATGTGTATATATATGTATATACCACATATTCTTTATTCATTCATCTATCAATGAACACTTATGGAAGGTTGCTTCCATATCTTGGCTATTGTAAATAATGCAGCAGTGAACACTGGAGTCAGTATCTTTTTGAATTAGTGTTTTTGTTTTATTTGCGTAAATATCCAGAAGTAAAATCTTCATATCCTTGCCAAAACTTTTTCTATTGTTGTCTTTTTGATGCTAGCCATTCTGACAAGTGTGAAGTAGCATTTAATCATGGTTTTGATTTGCATTTCCCTGATGGTTAGTGATGTTGAGCATAGTTTCATGTGTCTGCTGACCATTCATATGTCCTCTTCGGAAAAATGTCTAATCGGGTACTTGGACCATTTTGTCAATGGGGTTTTTTTTTTGATGTTGAGTCGTATGAGTTCTTTGTATATCTTGGATGTTAACCTTTTATCTGATATATCTTTTGCAGATATCTTTTCCTAGTCAATAGGCTGCCTTTTCTTTTTGTTGATATTTTACTTCACTGTGCAAAAGCTTTTTTTTGTGTGTGCAAAAGCTTTTTGGTTTGATGTAGTCCCATTTGTTTATTTTGCTTTTCTTCCCCTTGTCTAAGGAGACATATCCAAAAAAACAGTGCTAAGACTGATGTCAAAGAGCATACTGCCTATGTTTTCTTCTAGGAGTTTTATAATTTTCAGTCTTACATTCAAATCTTTAGTTCATTTTTAGTTTATTTTTTATATGGTGTGAGAAAGTAGTCCAGTTTTCCTACCACCACTTATTGAAGAGACCATCTTTTCTCCATTGTATATTCTTTCTTCCTCTGTCATAGATTAATTGACCTTGTAAGTGTGGGTTTATCTCTAGGCTCTCTATTCTATTCCATTGATTTATGTGTCTGTTTTTGTGCCAGTACCATACTGTTTTGATTACTGTAGCTTTTTAGTACAGTTTGAAATCAAGGTCCATGATACCTCCAGTGCTCTTCTTTCTTGCTATTAGGGGCCTTTTCTGTTTCCAAACAAATTTTAGAATTATATGTTCTATTTCCATTAAAAATATAATTGGGACTTTGGTAGGGATTGCATTGAGTCTGTAGATTGCTTTAGGTAATATGGATATTTAAACAACATTAATTCTTCTAATCCATGAGCACAGAATATCCTTTTTCTTTGGGTCATCTTCAATTTCTTTCATCAACGTCTTATAGTTTTCAGAGTACAGGTCTTTTATCTCTGGTTAAAAAGAATAAAAAAAGAATAAAATAGGTATTTTATTCTTTTTGATGCAATTGTAAATGGGATTATTTTCTTAATTTCTCTTTCTGATATAGCTTTTTATTAATGTATAGAAACACAACAGATTTCTGTATATTAATTTTGTATCCTGCAAATTTACTTATTTCATTTATTAGTTCTAATAGTTTTTGTTGCATTTTTATGGTTTTCTATATATAGTATCATGTCATCTGCAAATACTGACAGTTTTACTTCTTCCTTTCCAATTTGGATTCCTTTTATTTCTTTTTTTTTTTTTTGACTGATTGCTGTGACTAGGACTACCAATAGTATGTTGAATAAAAGTGGCAAGAGTAGGCATCATTGTCTTGTTCTGATCTTAGAAGAATGGTCTTTTCTTTTCCACTTAGAGAAGTACCTTTAACATTTCTTTTTTTTTCAATATTTATTTATTTATTTATTTATTGGGCTGTGTTGGGTCTTAGTTGCAGCACACAGGATCTTTCATTTTGGCGTGTGGGATCTTCATTGCAATGTGTGGGCTTCTATCTAGTTGTGGCGTGCAGGCTCCAGAGTGCACGGCTTCATTAGTTGGGGTGTGCGGGCTCTCTAGTTGTGGCAAGCAGGCTCAGTAGTTGCGGCGTGCGGGCTTAGTTGTCCCGTGGCATGTGGGATCCCAGTTCCCCGACCAGGGATTGAATTGGCGTCCCCTGCATTGCAAGAGAGATTCTCAACCACTGGACCACCGGGGAAGTCCCAACCTTTCTCGTAAAGCTGATTTAGTGGTGCTGCTGAACTCTTTTAGCTTTTGCATGCCTATAAAACTCTTTACCTTTCCTTCAAATCTGAATGCTAGCCTTGCCGGCTAGA
The DNA here is from genome assembly GCF_965194825.1 of Balaenoptera physalus. Lineage (NCBI taxonomy): Eukaryota > Metazoa > Chordata > Mammalia > Artiodactyla > Balaenopteridae > Balaenoptera > Balaenoptera physalus. The sequence goes on along the minus strand of NC_138886.1, from coordinate 64,903,140 downwards.
ATATTTTTGGTTGTAGGTTTTTTCTTTTCATCACTTTGAATATATCATGCCACTCCTGTTTGGCCTGCAGAGTTTCTGCTGAAAAGTCAGCTGATAGCCTTATGGCAGTTCCCTACTTGCTTTTCACTTGCTGCTTTTAAGAGTCTCTCTTTATATTTAACTTTTGCCATTTTAATTATAATGTGTCTTGGTGTGGACATCTTTGGGCTCATCTTGGTTGAGACTCTGTGATTCCTGGACCTCAATGTCTGCTTTCTTTCCCAGGTTAGGGAGTTTTTCAGCTACTATTTCTTCAAATAAGTTCTCTGATGCTTTCCCTCTCTATTCTAATTCTGGGACCCCTATAATGCAAATGTTAGTACACTTGATGTTGACCCAGAGGTATCTTAAACTATTCTCATTTTTAAAAAATTATTTCTTCTGTTCAGCTTGGGTGATTTCCACTATTCTGTCTTCTAGTTCACTGATCCATCCCTCTGTAACCTCTAATCTACTGTTGATTCCTTCTAGTGTATTTTAAAATTTCAGTTATTACATTCTTCAGCTATGTTTGGTTCTTTTTTATGTTTTCCAACTCTTGTTTAAAATTCTCACTGTTTTTTCCTTCTTCTCCTGAGTTCATTGAGCATCTTTATAATCATTACCTTGAACTCTTTATCAGGTAGATTGCTTATCTCCACTTTGTTTTGTTCTTTTTCCAAGGTTTTGTCTTATTCCTTCACTTGGAACATATTCCCCTGTTTTCTCATTTTGCCTAATTCTCTGTGTTTATTCCTATGTAATAGGTAAGTCAGTTACATTTCTCAGTCTTGGAGAAGCAGCCTTATGTAGGAGGCATCCTATGGGATGCACTCCCCTCTGGTCACCAGAGCTATGTGCTCTAGTGGTATCCCCAATGAGGGCTGTGTGAACCCTTCTGTTGTGGCAGGACTGACTACTGTTGGCGTGCTGGTAGGTGGAGCTGGCTCCCAACTCAGTTAGCTGCTAGGCCCTGCCTCATGTGGTAACTGCTGGCCTGCTGGTGGGTGGGGCAAGTTTAGGTCCCAGGTGGCTGGTTTCAGGGCCCGGGGGACCTGATGCTGGTGCTGGCCCTCTTTTATACATTCATATAAACGAATACTGAGCAGTGGTAAAATGAATGGCCTAAAGCTACATGTATCTGCATGGGTAAATCTCAAAACAATGTTATGAAAAATCATGTACATGTGGCACATGTTACCCTTTACATAAAGTTTAAAAATCACAAAATAATTCTATATATTGTTTATGGATACACAGATATAGTAAAAGAATAAGAAGCTGCATGATAAGTATAAACATCAAATTCATGATAACAGTTATGTTTTTAGTGGGAGTGCACAGGGGGCCTGAACAGTATCTGTAATGTTTCATTTTTAATATCTGAAGCAAATATGGCATAAGGGAAAGATCTGATAAATCTTTGAGTTGGATCCACAGATATCTCCTACATTATTCCCTATAATTTTTTCTGTATGTTTGGTAACCTCATTATAGGTAACTACATTTTTAAAAACTTTGTAAAATGTATTCCTTTGAATCTACTGTCCACCAAAATGATCATTCCTCCTCGTTTCCCAGTTTGGGAGCCTCCCAAGCATAAAATGCTGCTTGAACAACAGCTATTCCCACTGATTAATGTGTCATCAGTTGAAGTCTTTTTGTCAAAAGGGTACGCCTTAGCTTTGATTGTACTAAATCACATTCTTGAATCTATAAAGCATTCAATTTAGATCTTTTTTTTGCCTGATGCAGGCCTCTAGGGCCACTCTGTTTAAAACAATACTGAGAAAAACCAACATTACATTGACTGCCTTGGTTTTGCAAAAATGACAGATGGTTAAAATGACTTTTAAATGGTGGCACCGTTGACCAATTTTTTTTCCCTCCTAAGTTAACAACTCTTCTGTTCTGTGAATGAGCTGTATCAACTCTGGCTGCCCTTGGATAGTTAAAAAAGAAAAGCCAAGTCCAGCTTCAATTCAGAAAAATTAAATCAGAATCTCTGAGATAGGGTCAATTTGGGCTTTCTTTAAAATCCCTGTATCAAACTCCTCCCTCTTCCTCTTCCTCCTCTTTCTTCTCATCAAGTTTAATAAATAAAAGTTAATAATGCATCTGAAGCTTTTATGTAGCCCTCCTACCCCTACAGAAGGAACCACTACCCTGATTTTCTCTTTTAACTTAGGATATTTTTATACGCCTTTTGACTTACAAGTCTGACTTACGAGTCTTGTTCTACTCTTTGCCACCCTCTGAGTACACCTATTAAAGTCCCCACCTAAAGAGCAGCTGTATAGTTACCGTACAGCCTATTCGGAACAATGTCCACCGACAAATGATCACTGCAATCAGGAACTGTTGCTTCTACTAAAATTTGCCTACAAACTGATTTGCTATATGCAAATTTATCCCAGGATAGACTTGTTATTTTATCCTTCATAGCTATTTTTGTCCCATAATGTTATTTAGTAGGAATAAAATTGAATGAAGATATTTTGAAAGTAAAGACTCTTGAGAGTTGTTGACCTAGTTGGGAGTTTCTCAACTCAGGGTATATCTCTAAAGAAATAAGCTTCCTATGTGGTTTATGGAAACCAAGCAGGTGTAGCCACAGTGGGAATGCGACACATCCTGGGTGCTTAGGGTTGTTCTCCTTCCTATGGTGAATGGACATGCATAACTGATATGAGTAATTGAGTTCCACAAGTTATTGATATTTGAATTAAATAATATGGAACTCTGTGCAAAATTAACTGCAAGTGAGACACTTGACACTTTAAAGAAGATAATTAAGATGAAAAGTAAATATCTATAAGCAACATAAGTGACTGAAAGAAAACAGGGAACTTCTTTTTAAAAGGATGGTGGGAAAGATGTCTATGATATTATAGCAAGCTCTTCTCTAGAGGTTTAGTGTGTTCAAAGAGATGATTAATTATGAGAGTGAAGGGGGTCAGAGTATGCCACCTGTAATATGTCACTTTGGCATATTTATTTTGAGCTGAAGAGAGTTGAGAATCATCAGATGCAGAAAGAAGTCTTCTCAGAGCTTCCCTGTCTGACTGAAAACAGAAACTTCTGAGAAATGAGTACTGCCAGAAATCCCCTCTCCTGGGGGAGTTTTCTGGCCATGAAGAAGATGGAAAGTGGGCACCAAGATGGACCTGCACAAACAAACATTATTAAAATAATACCAAAAAAAACCCCACATAGTTTGGGAATTCCCTGGCGGTCCAGTGGTTAGGACTTGGTGCTTTCACTGCCGGGGTCCTGAGCTCCATACCTGGTTGGGGAACTAAGATCCCGAAAGCCATACCATGTGGCCAAAAAAATAATAATAATAATACTTATCTTCCATTAGTTTCCCCATATATTTACCTTCCCACTCTTTACTACTCCTAGAAGCTAAAAACCCTTTTCCTTTGTCTTATCACTTCTCCACAAATTTATTGTCCTCTGTTAAAATGATATATAAGCCTCTGAGTCTGACTGCCTCTTTGGGGTTTTAATTTTATTTCTGTAAGCCCCCCACCATATGCATACATAATAACCTTTTTTTTCTTGTTAATCTGTCTTTTGTCAGCCTAATTTGTAGGGCCCCATTCATTGAACATAAGAGGGTATAGGAAAAAGTTTTTTCCTCCCCTACAAACATGAAGACTAAAGAATTATCTTTTAAAATGAACCACAAGAGCTAAATTTAGCTAAAGAAATTTTTGTTCTGGGGGAAAAAAAAAAAAATTTGAGTGGGAAAATATTCTGTGAAGATTTGACCATTCAGCTAAGTGATAAACAGAATAGCCAAGAATATCCTTCTCTTCTATTAAAGAAAACTGGGAAAAGGTTGTTCTTATTATTTTTTTAAACAGTAGGCAGTAGGCTTAGTTTTCTGCCATGACCTGGAAAAAACATATTGAAGTCTGTGGCAGAACACTGCCCCAAACCACCAAGTTGTCAAAATCATAGGCAGAATCATTTGCAGCAACATGGATGCAACTAGAGATTATCATACTAAGTGAAGTAAGTCAGAATGAGAAAGACAAATACCATATGATATCACTTATATGTGGAATCTAAAATATGGCACAGGGCTTCCCTGGTGGCGCAATGGTTGAGAATCCGCCTGCCAATGCAGGGGACATGGGTTCGAGCCCTGGTCTGGGAAGATCCCACATGCTGCGGAGCAACTAAGTCCATGCACCACAACTACTGAGCCTGTGCTCTAGAGCCGGTGAACCACAACTACTGAGCCCGTGTGCTGCAACTACTGAAGCCTGCACGCCTAGAGCCCGTGCTCCACAGCAAGAGAAGCCACAGCAATGAGAAGCCTGCGCACCACAACAAAGAGTAGCCCCCACTCTCCACAACTAGAGAAAGCCCGTGCTCAGCAACAAAGACCCAACACAGCCAAAAATATAAATAAAATAAATAAATTTTAAAAAAATAATAAAAAAAATATATGGCACAAATGAACCTATCTACAAAACAGAAACCGAATCACAGAACAGACTTGTGGTTGCCAAGGGGGAGGGTGGGAGGGAGAGGGATGGACTGGGAGTCTGGGGTTAGTAGATGTAAACTATTACATTCAGAATGGATAAACAGCAAGGTCCTACTGTATAGCACAGGGAACTATATCGAATCTCCTGGGATAAACCATAATGGAAAAGAATACAAAAAGAATGTATATACATGTATAACTGAGTCACTCTGCTGTACAGCAGAAATTAGCACAACACTGTAAATCAACTATACTTCAATAAAAAGCAGTGAATAAAAAAAAATCATAGGCAGAATCCATGTTAAAAAGCTTCTATGACAATCAAGAATACATCCTGTAAGCAAAAGTAATCAGTCAGAACATCTTAATGGTTCGACCCAATGGTTTTATGAGTAAAAGCCAGTAGTGAGGGAAGAAAAAAACCCACAGTGGCATCCAGGCTCATAGCCTGGCTTTTCTGAAATTGTTTTGGACCCTCCCAAGCTTTTCTAAAATCAGCTGTGAGTGACTTCTGGATTTTTCCAAAATGAATAATCCTTAGCAAATAAAATAAAAGACAAAATTTGAAAGGAGTTATCTTGATGAGGAATTATTAAAATTATATGTGGAGTAGTGATAAGGTTATGAGAAGTGGTGTATTGCCTCCTAAAACAAACAGAGGGCCTAACGTTCACTGAACATTTTTTGAGTATCCCCTGTATGGAGCAAATTGCAAAGTTCTGGAAGAGATGAACACTCATTTGGATGTCTCTTAACCACCAGTATGTAGCAAAACTGGTCTTGGGACCCATAGCCACCCTGACGTGTAAGCCAGGACTATAGATTCCTAACACATGTTTCAGGCACATAGCCATTGCTGGATCTTTATCCCCAGTGTTTCTTGACAACCATTTCTTGTCTATGCCAGTCAGCAGTACTTCTCTATCCCCATCTCATCAGTTTGTCTCTCCATGGACCACTATTCCAGGTCATATATACAGGTTCACCAGAGCAATGCTTTGTTAATGTACATGTTTTAAAAGGCATTTTGAAAAACACATTAAAATGTGAATCTTTAGGAAATAAAGAAGAATTCACACACATATTTAACTCCTTACAAAGATGCCAGTCACAGTGTTGCTTAAAAATAGGAAAAACTGGGCAAATGACATGTCTAATATCTGGGGATTGTTAAATAAATATGGTAAATCAAAACAAAGGAATACAATGCAGCTGTTTAAAATGATGTTATAGAAGGAAATATTGATGTGGGAAAGCTGTTCATGATTTATAATATTGTCAAATGAAACTAGATGATAAAAATGCATACTTCCTACGAACCTCATTTTATAAATTAATACATATGAATATCCTTCGTTGGAAAAAGGTCTGGAATGATAAATTCCAATGGACTTTAAACTTTGCTCTGAAGAACTCTAAGGTGCCAAGAGGTGCTTCAGGGCTCAACTTGGGGGTTGTTTGAGGGCCAACCCCTTGGGCTTTCAGGCCACCACACTCTATTTTTTTAATCTGTTTTACATATTGATCTCCTACATAAGATTCATTTGAAGAAAAGGTTTTGGAAATTTGAAAAATGTGCTAATCACTAATATATACTGTGCGATTAAGTAGTAGTTATAAAACATCACTAGATGTTTTTCTCTATTTTTTATTTAAACCCTCAAGTCCCAATTGACCTATTAACAGGAAGTCCAGTTACCTCAGGGGTAACTTTCTTATCTTCTCTTATCTGCATTTTCAGATTTTTTTTATAATGCAGAGCATTGCTTTTGTAATAAGAAAAAAGGTTATTTTAATTTTTAAAAAGCTAATGAGAGAATAGCAATGTTTAATCCACTTGACAGTGACATTTGAAGATATTAAATCAGCAAAGCCCTCAGTGAAATGAGTTGTGAAGGGAGTTCTTATTACTGAGCAGAGCACACGGTTTGTTTTTATCTGTGGGTTTGTTTCCATAGAGCAGGTGGGTTGACTTTTCTGTTGAATATGCAGTCTTATTATCTTGTAAATTAAGTTTTTGCCCTTATTGGCTATATAGTACCAACAACAGGGAGAATTTGACCCAAGCTAGAGAGTACCCAAAGAACAACATAATCAAAGCAAAAATATGAAAAGGTTTGTTTAGCAATCCCTCTGCAAATAATTATACAGTATACTCCCCAATTTGTCCAAGTGTAGAGTAGCAAAGTGTTATCATGAATATTTCTGAAGTGCCCAGGATAGATGGTCCTATTGCACTGTGTTCTTTATTCCTTATGTAAATAAGAGATGATCTACTAACATCTGAGTCTTATCTGTTAATTTAAATAGCTCCTCAATGCTTTCAGTAAGTTAATAAAACACCGGTTCGCACTCAGCTTTTAGGAGTGAGAATGAAAGAAGTAAATGTGGAATTGGTTAAAGTAAATCTATTTAACTTGAAACTGTTTATTTTTGACTTCCTGCCATTGGTGCCCATATCCCCAGGGCAAGCTACAACGTTTTTTTTTTTTTGCATTCATGCAGCAATTATTTATGGCGAGCCTCCTAAATGGAAGATCAAATGTCTGTTGTGTGCAAGCACTGCACTCATGGTGTTTATACATTCAAAGCAGGTCTGAAGGAATATGACTCCGACTCAGCTTCACAAATGTATGCTTAGCCAGTTTATGGCTTTTCCCCGTAAAAGTGAATCATGAACCCTTAACCTGATTTGGTCAAGGGCGTGAAACAATGTACCTCCTTGGGTACAACTTTTCTATAATTTACCTTTCCTTTCTTCCTACTTCAGGAAAAGTGTCCTTTTTTTGTTTCTCCTTGTTCAAACCTAATCCCTGAGCTTCTGGTCTCTCATTGGTAACCAGTTCAATCAATTTTCATTTATATCCACCACACTTTAACACATGCTATGTATTACATACTACGGCTGGCAGTGGGGTTCAAAGATAAAGAAAAGCACAAACCCTCAAGCAGCTCACACAAAAGTTTGGTAAGTGCTAGGGAAAAGGGCAATTGGAAGTAAACAGGAGGGATAGTTGAGATGGAAGAGGGATGCCAGGGAGGGCTTCTTGGGAAAGACTGAGCTGCTGTACACCAGGTTTTGTACTCGATTTTTGCACAGATTTTAGGAGGCAGATACGAAACACTCCAAAATGAACACACCTAAAACTGAACTCATTATCTTCTTCCCCTAATCTGTCCTCCTAAGTTTCCTCTCTGGGAAGCCATCATCTGTTGTCAACTCCCTTTTCCTTGATCATCTGAGACAGAAACCTATGTACCAGCCTAGAATCCCTTTCTCCCTTCTCCCTAACCTTTTAAAGAAGCTGGAGTCAGCCTGTTGAGATCACCACACATGAGGGTGGCACTGGGATAGGTGGATCTCCGGGCTGGTCAAGGTAGGAGGGGTGTTTTCCCATGACAACACAGCTGGGTGGAGAAATAAGAGTCTGTCAAGTGAAGTTAGTTTACAGCTAGAAAAACAGGATTGAGCACTGAGGCTGAAGCTCATGGCAATGACAAAAACTGGAAACAAGGATCAAGGTTGGTAGCTGGGAGGTTTGAAACCAAGATAGTCTAAGGAGTGAACATCAGGCTAAGAGAGGATCAGAATTGAGATTTTTAATGGTGGATGGACAATCTCAGCTCTCCTCTTAAGTAATGGTAAACTGCATTACTGGGTAGGTACAGTGGCATAAACCGTATCTCCACATCCTTAGTTGTGGTATTTAAAAGCAGCTTTCTGGGGACTTCCCTGGTGGCTCAGTGGTTAAGAATCTGCCTGCCAATGCAGGGAACACAGGTTCGAGCCCTAGTCCAGGAAGATCCCACATGCCGCGGAGCAACTAAGCCCGTGTGCCACAACTACTGAGCCCACATGCCACAACTACTGAAGCCCGTGCGCCTAGAGCCCATGCTCTGCAACAAGAGAAGCCACCGCAATGAGAAGATTGTGCACCACAACGAAGAGTAGCCCCCCTCGCCACAACTAGAGAAAGCCCGTGGGCAGCAATGAAGACCCAGTGCAGCCAAAAACTAATTAATTAATTAAAAAAATAAAATAAAAGAAGCTTTCTGGATTGGTGATCGGTCAATGAATGTAAAATTTTGTTAGAGCTGAGAATCATTTAAAAAAAAGACATAAGAATAATTGAAATGCTCTATTTAAAATAAAACATACAATCATATCTTGATTTCTCAAACTCTTGATAGATTTAAGATTTTCCCTTTGAGTTTAGGCCTGCTCTTGGATTTACCATCCACTTTCTTACTTGAACCACCCTCTTAATTTCCACCAACACCAAGTTCTATTGGACAGTGCTGGCTGTCATCCAAATACCAAAATGCCATGCAAAAGCCATAATGCTTTTCTTTCCAGCCTGACCTTCTGTCAGTCCTTCATGCTCCCTCTAAGCTGAAGTCACACTAATAGTACCACTTATATATCTAAACCCAACAGCTGTTCATATGTCACTGCATTTGTACATGCTGTTGTTCTTTCAGTGGAACAGGGCCTGGTGAGTTCCTTTCCACTGAACAGGGCCCTTTCCATTGAACAGGGCCTGATAAATTCCTCCTATTCAATCCTTTGTGATCTAACACACTTGACAACTCTCCTTGTGTTTCCTGATTCTCCCAGGCATAGACAGTTGCTTTGTTCTGTTTCTTCCAAAAGCTCTGTTTACATTAGTGTGCTTTCCACATCCTCTCTTCTCTGGTAGACTGAATTCATGAGGGCAGGAACCACATCGTACCCATCTTCATATTGCTAGCAGCGAACCCACCTCCTGGCACATAAGTTCTTGATCGAGATTTACTGATAAATACTGTCTTATGATAGTTTTTTTTAAAATAAATCTATTTATTTATTTTTGGCTGCGTTGGGTCTTCGTTGCTGCACAAGGGCTTTCTCTAGTTGCTGCGAGCGGCGGTTACTCTTCATTGCGGTGCGCAGGCCTCTCATTGTGGTGGCTTCTCTGTTGTGGAGCACGGGCTCTAGGTGCGTGGGCTTCAGTAGTTGTGGCTCATGGGCTCAGTAGTTGTGGCTCGTGGGCTCTAGAGCCCAGGCTCAGTAGTTGTGACACACGGGCTTAGTTGCTCCGCGGCATGTGGGATCTTCCCAGACCAGGGCTTGAACCCGTGTCCCCTGACTTGGCAGGAGGATTCTTAACCACTGCCACCAGGGAAGTCCTTATTTTTTAAGTGTATGTATATCTTGGGCAAGACTAAGCTCCATCTCATGTGACAACCAAGATGCTCTCTTGGGAAGGGATGCAAGACCATGACTGAGTGGGGAAGAGAATTGTGATTGTGGGCGCAAGGGGGCAGCTGTGTATTTACTGATCCTGGTCTAGACTGGATTTTTTTCAGTTTCCCTCTGTGGTTACTGAACAATGCTAAAATATGTGGCTTTAGTCTAAATGATATCACACGCAGGGAGACAGATTTCTCACCCTAAATAGTAATTTGACTGGCTAAAATGAATTTCTCATTCATGTGCATAGGTAAATCAGTTACTTGACACCCTGGCTACACGTTAGAGTCATCCAAAGAACTTAAGCATTTTTAAAGTCTGGGCCCCACTTCAGACCAAATAAATCAGAATCTCTGGAGCAAAGCCAGGCATCAATATTTTTAAAGAGCTTCCCAGGTGATTTTCATGGCCAGAGTAGCAAAGCACCGAGTTACATCGTTTGCATCTTGTCATAATTAGATGTGGGTTTTTCTTAGTCAATTGCATCCAGAACATGATGGTGGAACATGTCAAGTCGCTGTTATTACCAGTGAAGTGTAGCTGTTTCACCAGCTGTGTTTGTTGCATGACTAGTGAAAGTCAGAGAAAATGACAAAGGTCAGCATGGGTTTATTTGGTATCTTTGGTGAAAGAGGAGTTAAGATCAAATTTGAGGAGACTTCCAATCTACCAAATTGACTGTTGATAATACTTACATGTCTCTGCTACATGCTCACCACTTCCACTGACTCTGGGTGGAAGCACAAGCAGTAGAGATGAGGTCTCTGTGCTCAAGGGAGAAACGTGAAGGGGAGGGGAGGAATGGTGACAAAGATTTATGTGTTCTAGGCACTTTTTATAGGTCATTGCATGTAAGCCTCATGACAACCTGGCACATTAGATGTGACTATCATCACCTTACACATAAGAAAACTGATTCTCTTAGTTTCTTCTTCCACAAAATGGGAATATTAATGGTTTTTACCTCCTTTTTTTTTTTGACAGTTCAGATAACATTTTTTTTTTCATATTGTAAGTCCATAAGCTTTATTTTATTTTATTTTTTTAAACATCTTTATTGGAGTATAATTGCTTTTACAATGGTGTGTTAGTTTCTGCTGTATAATAAAGTGAATCAGCTATACATATACATATATCCCCATATCTCCTCCCTCTTGCGTCTCCCTCCCATTTACCTCCTTTCTTGAAGAGTGAATGAATTAATGCATATTAAGCTCTCAGCATCACTGGAACATACTAAGTTCTCAATGAATGTTGGAAATTATTGTCATTGCCCAAGATCTCAAAACTGGCAAGAGAAGGGATTAAAAGCCAGGGCCATCTGATTCCAGAACCATGAACTTTCCTCTCTACCTTGCAGCACTGCTGGGGATTTAACAATAACGCCATGATACTGCAATATGAAGTTGCAATAGGTGCAAAACACAATGAAGTGTCAAAGGCAGGTAGAGGAAAGAGCATGAGATCTGCACATTTGTACTCAGCAAAGGAAGCCAGTGAGGTTGAAGCACAAGATTGAGAAATAAAAAATCTGGAGGTTTGGGTGGTGGCCGCTGCTGGGCTTCAGCTTCCAGTTGTAGAGGGCAAGATGGCAGAGACCCTGGCACCCTGTGCCCCACCGCTGATGCCCAGATGGAGGTCAAGTGGGTGGTGGTGGGAGACGGAGTTGTAGGTAAAACTTGCCTACTGATGTGGGATGCCACCAATGCATTTCCTGGAGAATAGATCCCCACTGTCTTTGACAACTATTCTTCCCATGTTATGGCAGATGGAAAACTGGTGAATCTGGGCTTATGGATGCAGCTGGACAAGAAGATGACGACAGATCACATCCCTATCCTCTCCACAAGCTGACGTATTCTTAATTTGCTTTTCTCTTGTGAGTCCTGCATCTTGTGAAAATGTCCGTGCAAAGTGGTATCCTGAAGTGTGACACCGTTGTCTCAACACGCCCCTCGTCCTAATGGGAGCTAAACTTGACCTTAGGGGTGATAAAGACAAGGCTGAAACTGAAAGAAAGGCCGACTGCCGTCATGTATCCTCAATGTGTAGCCATGGTTGAGGAAATCTGTGCTGTGAAACACCAAGAATGCTGGGTTCTGACACAGTGAGGTTGCTACATGGTGTTTGATGAGGCTCTTCCAGTGGTTCTCTCCCATCTCCCGTCAAGAGGATGAGAGAATGCCTGCTGTTGAAAATGTCTGAGCACCTCACTCCTTGCCCCATCCTCCTGAGAACTTTTGTACACTTTGCTGAAAAACGTTGGCACCTTTGCACTGAATGTCAACATTTTGTTACAGATTAGGTTCCCCATAAAACCATTCTGAAACAAGCAGGAACTTTACCATTTTGTTTAAGGTATAAGAGTTCAAACTTCCATGTTCTATTAAAATTTACCCCTAAAATGGAAAAAAAAAATCTGGATTCAAGCCCTACTTTCACCATGTACTAGCTAACTGACTTTAGGCTAATTACATCTGTAGTGGCCTCAATTTCTTCACTTGCATAAAATAGGAATAATAATAGTACTTATTTTGTGATATCTTTTTTTACAAAAATTAAATGTGATCATCTATGTAAAAGACTTATGCTAATTAAGTAGTTTGGTTTTAGTTAGGTAGAGGAAAGAATTTGAAGCTAGGACAGAAGAAACGTGGGTCTGCCATGACCTAGCCCATTTTCTTTGGGCAAATTCCCTGACATCCTTACTTTCAGTTCACCCCTTGTTAACTAAGTTTGGTAAGCAGGTAGCAGTGCGGTAGGCATTCAGTAAATGTTAGCGCCATCTTTCTCCTTCCAATCTCTTATAACATGAGATAATTGGAATGGGTTACTGCTTTACAACCTGGCTAGTTATCAGAATAATCTTCGGAGCTTAAAAAAAGAAGAAAGAAACTGATCAGTCAGAACGTGTATGTTCAGAGCCATGGACTAGATGATCTATGAGATTCATTCATGGTCTGATGATTGGTTATTTTTAACCTCATGAGGAAAATATGATTTGTGTTTGATTTTAAACTGCTTATTCTTCTTTTTCTACAAATTATTTGAGTCCATGTATAATATTACATAACAATAAAAGGGACAACATATGAGGATCAGGGAACCTTGAAGGGTTATTGTGAGGATGAAACGTGATAGTGCAGGCAGGCACTTAACACATGGCTGGTCAAGGTTGAGAATCAGTAATGGCAGCTATTGTTAAATGGGCAAATAGATCAATTATCACTCTCCCTAAACATCACTTTGAGAGATGGGTTTGGAAAACAGTGGGTGACTGATGGGTGTTGTGTTCTCTAGAACACAGATATTCTGTAATATTGATTAAGGGCGATTAAAGAAAGGGTAGAATAGTGGGGGGGGATAGGACTTTCCAGAAGAAGGGGACCATTTGGGCAGAGTTCCCAGGTTCTGACTTGGTGTGTTTGGGTGATTGATGAGACAACCTGAGAGGCGAGGGGTGGGGTGATGGGAAATAAGGTCAGATTACAGAGGTCTTGAAGGCTGAGTAGAGAAATGTAAATCTGGTGGAACTATTGAAGCTTAGTTTGCTGAGTTTATGGCTATGGCCACCTCTCACAAACTCATAAGACCATCTTGTATTTCCAAAGCAATTTTAAGGACATATGCCCAGGAGCTGGGAAAGAGAAGGCACTAGGAGGCAAGCCCGTCTTTGTTTTCTTCTGGGGGAAAGAAAGTAAAAAGAAAATGTTCAGGACACTGTTCCCCTCGGACACAGTTTGTACCTCTAAAGGGCATGATGCAGATTGTCAGTCATACTTTCCTTCTGTGAGTTCATATTGGTGATGTGAACTAAGAATGCCACCTGCTGTATCATAAACAAAGGACGTTGCAGCCATCAAGCCACCACATTATAGCTACCCTGACGGTGAGGCCTGAGGGAACTCAGGATGGAAACAAAGAATGCCTACCATCTAGCAGTAAATGACTGGAGCCACCCCCAATGGTGCACACTGAGGAGACTAAGGATGAGAAAACACAGGATACTGCCCCCCAACCCCCTGCCAATACCTGAGGTGCATATCAAAGGAATAATTTCAATAAGCCCAGACTTTGCATCTTCCCATACATAGAAAAGTGCTAATTTCATTAACTTGAGATGTCTGGTTTTCTTTTAGTAACAGTAATCTTTTGATGTTCCCAATACCTGGTCTTTTGTTGCTAAAACTCCTATACATCCTGGCTCCCTGAGCCCTTTGCCTCTTTGGAGCGGTCTCTCAGAGTTATTTGAGATGCTGTCTCCTGGGCTTGAAGTCCTAAGAATGTTTGCCAAATAAAACATAACTCTCAACTTTTAGGTTGTGTATTTTTTTTTTCAGTTTTCAGTCGATGGTGACAAGCCCTGTGCTCTACCACCAAGTCGCCCCAGAATGACAGAAGCCCATGGTCCTCTAATGGATGCCTGATCCAGGTGCCTGCCATGGGGCCAAAAACATCTGAGTAATTGTAGCTCATTTAAAGGTAGCTATTGGGAAGAATTTCACTGCTCCACCTGGGCACCCAGTATGACTTGTGACAAACTTCCACTATGGCCTGGTTGTCCTTATCTTTAAAATAAAATCATTTATGTCACAATTTGTACTGATCCAACTCCAGGTATTTTCAAGTGGTTTATAGTCTGTGTCCACATCCCAAGCACATTTTTAGTGGAGGGGCCACTGGGCTTTCCTCCTTCCCTCTTTTGCCTCTTGGATTCTCATTAGTGTTCAAGAGCCTGGAGGCTGAAACTGAGCAGGACCCTGTAGGGCTTTCCCAGGGACAGACCACCACCCCCACCACCCCCCCATCCCCCACCTCTTGTTTGTAGAAAAGCTTTAGCCTTCGAGGCCTTCCCCAAGTTCCAAAGAGCAATTTTAATCAGAGAAGTGAGAAAATGCAGAAACAAAGGAAAACAGTCAAAATAATAATAGGTTATTATTATTATCAAAACAAGACAAAATAATAATAGGTTAGCCATAAAACAAAGTTAAGGACCTTTAGTTCCTCCTCAAGGGCTATAGATAATATCCTGAGGATATCCTTGAGTTGTTTTGCAGAAACTGAAACCCTCACCAGGTGGAAGAACTTAACTGCATGCTGACCACAAGCATGTAGACCCCAGACCGGTTGATGATGTTAATTCTCGAAATACCACCCTATTACCTCATCATCAACCAATCACAAGAATGTCCACAAGCTGATCAGGCACCGTACAACCCTCACCCCTAATGTTGCCTTTAAAAACCTTTCTGTGAACTATAAACAAAATGAAAAGACAACCCTCAGAATGGGAGAAAATATTTGCAAACGAACCAACAGACAAAGGAATAATCTCCAAAATATATAAACAGCTCATGCAGCTCAATATTAAAAAAACAAACAACCCAATCCAAAAATGGGCAGAAGACCTAAATAGACATCTCTCCAAAGAAGACACACAGATGGCCAAGAGGCACATGAAAAGCTGCTCAACATCACTAATTATTAGAGAAATGCAAATCAAAACTACAGTGAGGTATCACCTCACACCAGTTAGAACGGGCATCATCAGAAAATCTACAAACAGTAAGTGCTGGAGAGGGTGTGGAGAAAAGGGAACCCTCTTGCACTGTTGGTGGGAATGTAAATTGATACAGCCACTATGGAGAACAGTATGCAGGTTCCTTAAAAAACTAAAAATAGAATTACCATATGACCCAGCAATCCCACTACTGGGCATATACCCAGAGAAAACCATAATTCAAAAAGACACATGCACGCCAATGTTCATTGCAGCACTATTTACAATAGCCAGGTCATGGAAGCAACCTAAATGCCCATCGACAGACTAATGGATAAAGAAGATGTGGTATATATATACAGTGGAGTATTACTCAGCCATAAAAAGGAACAAAATTGGGTCATTTATAGAGATGTGGGTGGACCTAGAGACTGTCATACAGAGTGAAGTAAGTCAGAAAGAGAAAAACAAATACTGTATATTGACACATATATGTGGAATCTAGAAAAATGGTACAGATGGACCGGTTTGCAAGGCAGAAATAGAGACACAGATGTACAGAACAAACGTATGGACACCAAGGGGGGAAAGGGGGAGGCAGGGTGGTGGTGGGATGAATTGGGAGACTGGGATTGACATATATACACTAATATGTATAAAATAGATAACTAATAAGAACCTGCTGTATAAAAAATAAATAAATAAAATAAACATATAAATAAATAAATAAAAATAAAACCCCTTCCGTGAAAGCCATCAGGGAGTTCATGGCTTTTGAGCACAAACTGCCCATTCTCCTTGCTTGGCCCCTCGTTGGGCGCCTTGCAATAAATGCTGTACCCTCCTTTACCACAACCCATTGTCAGTAGATTGGTTTTACTACGCATTGGGTGAGAGGCCCCAAGTTTGGTTTGGTAACAAAGTAAGGGACTGACCTTCACTCTCTTTTCACCTGCCACCGCATCTGCCACCATGCTGGCCCAGACCGTGTGCATGAGACCGATAGCTGCTTCCACTGGGATTTTCACAGGGTTCTCCAGCTTACTCAGCACAAAAAATACATATTGCCTTGTCATTTATAATGAGCAAGAAGCACTTTTAGAGAGGATGACTAAATTTCAGTTAGCAGCCAAACTCCTACTCCTTCACAGTGATGGTTGTTATTTTTCTTTTTCTCAGATCAGTGCTTTTTTCCACTAGCATTCCAAACTCCACTCACAGAGCTGTGTGGAAATTTTAGAACAGCAAAATGAATGGTGAGTGTATAAATGCTTGTGGGTGGTATGTGCATGTGTATGACATTCTATGTTTCCTGGCTAAAAGTTTACACGTGTTGGTATTTTGTGAGTGTGTTGGTCAGAGGGATGATCAAAAGAGTAGGTGTAACTACTCTTCCAGTCATACCTTCTTCATTCCAAACCTCAGAGGTATAAATCGGACTGGCACTAAACATTACAAATAATGTTCAGGGATTTTTTTTCTTCTAAAGCCAGGTCGATTTGCTTCTTATATTTTCAGGGATGGCTCCTCCTGACAAACAAACACAATGTGTCCATTATGTTACTCTTGGTCAGCTTTTGTCATTTCTAGTACAGGCTGTCTCTATTTTCGTACATCACATGTTTTTGGAAATGTGTTTCTAAGTTGAGTACCTGAAAGCAAAGTGTCAGACTCACTTGTTATAAAGAGCGTTCTATTCCCAGAGACTCAAAACATGTCAAGTTTATGCAGGGGCACCTTGCCCTGGGGTGAGGGGAGGGACAGCAGAAGGTGGAAGGGAGACATTGGGCTCTGTCAGGTGATTCTAGATGGACTCCCCAGAGCACAGCGGGGTAAGGGTGGGGAGAGTAAGCGCCAGGGTTCCAGATGTCAGGGTGTGCAGGTTCCTTCAGGTAAGGGAGGGACAGGAATGTTAGAGCAAGTTTGTGTGCCTGACACACAGTGAGGCCAAACAAACCATAAAGTCAGAGTTTGGCACAGAGAAAGGTTTATTGCAGGGCCATGCAAGGACGCGGGTGGCTCATGCCCTAAAAAGCTCCGAGCTCCCTGAAGGGTTTTGGCAAAGCATTTTTAAAAGCCAGGTGAGGGAGGGGGGTCGCCAGGTAAGTGATCAGCTCATGCCCAGTTCTCTTGATTGGCTGATAGTGAGGTAACAAGGTGGTGTCACAGGGGTTAACATTATTAGTCCTTAAGCTCCAGGAGGCCTGGGGTGATGTGCTCATGGTCATCAAGGAGTTAACATCTTCCACTTGGTGGGGGTTTTTCACATCAGTAAAACAACACAGGAAATGTGCATCAAATACTGTTATCCAGGTACTTCAGAGAGGAGCTAAAGCAGAGGATATGGGGGAAGGCCCCACAGGGGTTCGGTTCGGTTACAGGAACGTGATCATGATAAGACCCGAAGAAGGGGTGTCTATGTTGACCTGAATGATCACAAGTGAAGGCAACTTTCCCTGATATCTTGCCTAAGACTGACGCTCCACAGTGAAAGTAGCTTATAGATGATGGTCACTTATCATTGGCCAGCTGAAGTCGGAAGACTAAATCCAGAGAGATGCTTTTCCAGGATGAATGTACTAAGTCAAAAACACTCAAAGGCTGCTGTCTTGGTCCCTTCAGGCTGCTATAACAAAATACCTCAGACAGGTGGTCTATAAACAACAGAAATTTGTTTCTCACATATCTGGAGGCTGGAAGTCTGAGATCAGGATGCCATCAGGGATGCTTTCCTGGGTTGCAGATTCCTCACATGGTAGAAGGAGCATGGGAGCTCTTTTGGATCTCTTTTATAAGAGCGCTAGTCCCAGTCATGAGGGCTCCACCCTCGTGACCAAGCACCTCCCAAAGACCCTACCTCCTGATACCTTCACACTGGGCATCAGGATCTTGAGATGACACATTCAGACCATAACAGCTGCTTACAGTGGAGCTCCTTCACATAACTGAACGTCAGTCTTGCTAAATGTAACCCATGGTCAGTTATAGGTGTGCTCTGCTTGATGCTTTCCAAGTTAGTCAGATACTGAATTTAACAAACTGAAACATGTTTAAAAAAAAGTTTCCTTGTTATTTTAAGGAAACTTTTAGTGAGTGCTCGTATTATAATAATTTTTAGGCTTTACCTTTTCCGGTAATTTTAATTTTTTAAAATATTGAGTCCAGTAGCCAACTCTAAGATGGCTCCTAGTGACCTTTGCCTTCTGGTATTCACGTCTTATATTGTCTCCCCTCACACTGAATTAGGGCTGGCCCTGTGTGACTTCTGACGCCGGGTAATAAAAGGCATTGTAGCTTTTGCCTTACTCCCCTGGACCACTTGCTCAGCAGAAAGCCAGCCATCGTGCCACGAGGACACTCAAGCAGCCCTGGGGAGAGGTCAGTGTGGAGAGGAACCGATGCTCCTGAACAAGAGTCAGTACCGACTTGCCAGTCACATGAGTGAGTCCCAGTCAGGTCTTCAGGGAATTGCTCCAGCTCTCATCTGACTACAACCACCTGGGAGACTGAACCAGAACTGCTGAGGGAGATACTTCTGAATTCCTGACTCGTAGAAATTGTGAGAGAAAATAAATAATTATTATTGTTTTAAGCCATGAAGTTTGGGGATGATTTGTTAATTAGCAATAAATAATGAACATACTAAGTTTCTGAAAGTAGGGGATATCTGTATTATTGAGTCAAATCATGAGAAGTTTCTCATCATTTTTGTGATTTGTTTAACCTAAGAAGTTTAACCTTCTTAGATATGTGGGTTTATAGTTTTCTCCAAATTTGTAAAAGTTTTGGCCATTTCTTCAAGTATTTTCTCTATTCTCCCCTCTCCTTCCTCTCCTCCTGTGACTCCAATTACACATAGATTAGGGTGCTTGACATTGACCTACTGCTCACTGTTGCTCTATTTACTATTTTTTTGTGTGTGTTTGTTGTGTATCATCTTTAATGCTGTGTCTTCAAGTTCACTAATATTGCCTTCTGCAGTATCTAATCTGCTGTTACTATCATCTAGAGTAGTTTTCATCTCAAACATTACATTTTTCATCTTTAGAATCTCATTCGGGTCTTTTGTTATGTCTTGTATGTGTCTATTTAACATGCTTGATCTTTACTTTCTTAGATATATGGAATACCATAATAACTGTTTTATGTTCTTGTCTATGAATTCTGTCATATCTATCATTTCTGGATCTGTTTCTATTGATTGATTTTTTTTTTATTCTCTGCATTATGGGTTATTTTTTTCCCTACTTCTTTACATGCCTGGTAATTTTCCATGGTAACATGACAGACAATTTTCCCTTCTAGTTTTATTGAGATATAATTGACATACGGTACTGTGTAAGTTTAAGGTGTTCAGCATCATGATTTGACTTACACCACAGGCATTTTGTATTTAATCTGTTGAGTGCTGTATATATTAGTATTCCTATAAATATTGTTGAGTTTTGTTCTGGGACACAGTTAAGCTACTTGGAAAGATTGGTATACTTCTGGGTCTTGCTTTTAAGCTTTGTTAAGCAGGACCAGAGCAGCATCTGATCAAGGGCTAATTCTGCCCCACAACTGAGCCAATTCCCTTCTAAGTACTCTACCCGATGCCCTATGAATTATGAGATATTCTACTCTGTCTAGTGGAACATGAACTATTACTGGCACTGTATGATCTCCCAGGATTGCTCCTTCTAATCACTAATATAGTGATGATTAATTAGCTGTGGACTCAAGCGGGTTCTTCTGCAGATTTCCAGAATTCTCTCTCTCTGAAACTCTCTTCTCTCCAATCCTCTGCTCTGTGAACTTAAGCTACTTTGGCCTCCCTGTGCTTTCATCTGTCTCCTCAATTCAGGGAGGCTATTGGGCTTCCTCCAGTTTCCCTCACCCTAAGCTGCAGCCTGGAAACTCTTTCCAGATAGTAAGGTTGGCCAATTATAGGGCTTATTTGGTTTGTTTCCTATCTTTCAGGGACCACTGTCTTGCACTGCCTGATGTACAATGTCTGAAAACCATTGTTTTCACACATAATTGTTACACACACTATTTTTTAGTCATTTCAGACAAATGGATAAATCTAAGCCTTCTTACTCTATCTTGTTGAGAAGCAGAAATCACTTTCTTACTATTTTTGAGGTTGGCATATATAATGGAACTGCTCCATTTGAGCTGCAATGTGTATATGTTTTTATGTTTGTTGATGAAAGTGTGTGATAAGGAGGAGGGATGGGAAAGGTCATAGAAATCAAGGTCACTCGTTTCTTTTAAAAAATAATTTTCAAATGCATTTTTAAAAAGTAGTAAAAAAAGATATGAAAATAATACAAACTTAAGTAAATAATATAAATACAACACAGATAATAATGTGGAAGTTAAGTCTCTTGACTGACTCACAACTCTATCATTCAATCCCACCTTAATCCTCAGACTAGACTGCAGCTAACAGTTTTTTGGTGTATTCTTACAAAAGTGTTTCTGAGTGGGAATGCAGTGCTATGTTTTCATAAAATATAATCAAGCATAGTATAGTATTTTTTACACAAATAATCATTAGAGGTATAATTTAAATTCTTTATATTCTATCAATTCTTTAAGAACTGATATATTTAAAATAAAATTTTTACTTTTATCTTTTGAAATCTGTTTGGATTACATATTTTGAGGAAAGCTGAATAAAGCTACAGCATTTTCCATTAAATTTCCACTGCTCTATTCATTAATATGTTAATGAATTAAAGTCTTTACAGTAATGTATTAAAATAGTAATACATGCTCATGTGCTCATTTGAAAAAGATCAGAGAAATATAAAAAAGAAAAACTATTTTGAATCCTACCACTCAGAGACGACTTGGCCACTATAGCTGTTTGATAATTTTTTATCAATTAAATTAGCCAAAGACAGCCTCATCCCTGATTAATCACATGACATAGCACAAAAGGATTATTTTGGCTGTATGTGATATGTACATAATAAGCATTTTTCTCTCTCTCTCTCTCTTCCCCTCACTCATTCTCTTAAATGAATGTTCTCCTGATAAGTACATGTGATGTTCAGTAAACGTATGTTGATAAAGTAATTAAGTAGGGCAGTTGATTTCATTTATTAATTCAAAATACATTTGTTGAGTAAAATAGTTATAGTCTCCGCTTTCATGAAGCTTTTACAGTCTCAGGAGAGACTAATATTAATCAAATAATTATACAAATAAATACATACTCACAAACTGAGATAAATGCTATAAAGGAAAAGAAGGCTATAAAAGAGTGTAACAGGGACCTGACCAAGCTAGAGGAGCCAGGAAGGTTTTCCTTGAAAAGTGATTTGTCAGTTGAAAGAGTCATCCTGACAAAGGATGAAGGAAGGAGTATATGGGCATAACATATGCAAAGGCCCCAAGGTGGGTGGTAGTTGAATCTGGGGGAAATAGAGAAGGCTCATATGCTGAGGCACAGAGAGTGAGATGTAGTATGTCTGAGTTAGAGAGGGGCTTCCCTGGTGGCAAGGTGGTTAAGAATCCGTCTGCCAATGCAGGAGACATGGGTCCGAGCCCTGGTCCAGGAAGATCCCACATGCCGCAGAGCAACTAAGCCCGTGTGCCACAACTACTGAGTCTGCTCTCTAGAGCCTGCGAGCCACAACTACTGAGCCTGCATGCTGCAACTACTGCAGCCCATGTGCCTAGAGCCTGTGCTCCGCAACAAGAGAAGCCACTGCAATGACAAGCTCACATGCTGCAACTAAAGAAAAGCCCATGCGCTGCAACAAAGACCCAATACAGCCAAAAATAAATTAAAAAAATAAATAAAAAAGAGTTAGAGAAAGACCACATCACACTGGGCCTTGTAGGCTACGTTAAGGATGTGAGGCTTTAGCCTAAGGGTGGCGGGAAGCCAATGAAGGATTTTAAAAAGAGAAGTGTCAATATTAGATTTTTGGTATGAAAATATCGTTGACTGCTGTGTAGAAAATTGTTGGAAGGAAGCAAAAATTAATGTAGGGTGGGACTGCCCTGGTGGTCCAGTGGGTAAGACTCTGTGCTCCCAATGCAGGGGGCCTGGGTTTGACCCCTGGTCAGTGAACTAGATCCTGCATGCATGCCGCAACTAAGAGTTCGCATGCCGCAACTAAGAGTTCGCATGCTGCAACTAAGAAGCTCGCATGCCGCAACTAAGACCCGGCGCGGTCAAATGAATAAATAAATAAAAATAAAATCTTTAAAAAAAATTAATGTAGGGAGACCCATTAGGAGGCTGTTGAAGTATAACAAGTGAGAGAATAGGGGCTTTGACTAGAAGGGCAGTGGTAGAAATGGAGGTAAAAATCATGGTAATGAGATGATGTGTAGGCGAGGGAAGTGTTAAGGATGACACCTAAGTTTCTGGATTTCAAAAGTGTGTGGACCAAAAATGTATAAGAGAAATTGTACACCATGATCAAGTGGAATTGATTCCAGGCTTGCAAAGCTGGTTCAGTGTTCAAAATCAATCAATATAATCTATCATATCAACAAGCTAAAGAGGAAAAATCATATGATCATATGAATTGATGCAGGAAAAGCATTTAATAAAATTGAAAATCAATTCATGATGAAAAGTCTCAGCAAGTTAGGAATGAAGGGAAATTACCTCAACTTGATAAAGGGCATCTATAAACAGCCCACAGCTAAGATCATATTTCATGATGAAAGACTGAATGCTTTCCCTCTAAGATCAGGAACAAAGCAAGATATCAGCTCTCACCTCTCTTGTTCAACATAGTACTGGAAGTTCTAACCACTGCGATAAGAAGAAAAGTAAATAAAAGAGATACAGTTTAGAAAAACAGAAATCTGTCTTTAATTGCAGATGACATGATAGTCTATGCAGAAAATTCCAAGGATTCTACAAGAAAACCTCCTAGAACTAATAAGTGAGTTCAGCAAAGTCACAGAATCAATACACAGATCAGTAACATTTCTATATACTAACAATGAACATGCAGCAACTGAAATTTAAAAATGCAAAATCATTTACAGTTGCCCCAAAGAAAATGAAATACTGAGGTATACACTTAACAAAACATGTACAAGGTCTATATGCTGAAAATTGCAAAATACTGATTTAAAAAATCAAAGACATAAATAAATGGAGACACATACTGTGCTATGGATTGGAAGAGTCAACATGGTAAAGATGTCAATTCTCCCCAAATTGATCTGTAGGTTTATTGCAATTCCTATCAAAATCCTAGCAAGCTTTTTTGAGATAGAGATGAAGTTATTCCAGAATTTAGGCATGGGTCCCAAAATAGCTAAAACATTCTTGACAAAGAAGAATAAAATAGGAGGAATCACTCTACCTGATATTAAGGCTGACTGTATATCTGCAGTAATTAAGACAATGTGGGGAATTCCCTGGCGGTCCAGTGGTTAGGACTCGGCGTTCTCACGGCCAGGGCCACGGGTTCCATCCCTGGTCGGGGAACTAAAATTCCATAAGCCACGCAGTGTGGCCAAAAAAAAAAGACAATGTGGTATTGGTAGAGGGTTAGACACACAGACCAATGGAACAAAAGAGAGAACCCAGAAGCAGACCCACACAAAGATGCCCAACTGACTTTTGACAAAGGTGCAAAAGCAATTCAACGGAGGAAGGATAGACTTTTCAAAAACGGGTTTGCAGTTATGGGACATCTATAGTCAAAAAATGAAACTCCACCTGAACAAAATTCAATCTAACACCAAAATTAACTCAAAATGAGTCATGAACTCAAATGTAAAATGTAAAACTGTGAAACTCTTTGAAAAAAAGATAGAAAACAAATTCTTCAGGATCTAGGCAGAGTTTTCTTAGATGATCTATGAAAGGAAAAATTAATCCATTTGAACTCATCAAAATTAAAAATTTTGCTCTGTGAAAGCCCATGAGAAGAGAGTGAAAAGACAAGCTACAGAATGGGAAATATTGTTTGCAAACCACATATCCAACAAAGGACAAATATCTAGAATACCCTCAGAACCCAAGAGTAAAGACACAAACAACCCAATTAGAAAATGGGCAAAGGCATGAACAGACATTTCACCAAATAGGATACATAGGTGGCAAATAGGCCCATGAAAAGATGCTCAACATTGTTAGCCATCATGGGAACGCAAATAAAATCTACAATGAGTTATGACTACACACCTTTCAGAACGGCTAAAATAAAAAATGACGATAACCTCATACACTGGAGAAGGTGTGGAGAGACTGAATAGCTCATACTCATTTCTAATGGAAATGTAAAATTGCCATTTCTTATAAAATTAAACATCCAATTCCCATACAACCCAGAGATTGCACACTTGGGCATTTAACCCAGAGAAATGATAACTTATGTTCACAAAAAACCCTGTACATGAATGGTCATAACAGCTTTATCTGTAATAGCCAAAGCTGGAAACAACCTAGAAGTCCTTCAACAGACGACCGGTTAAACACACCGTGGTGCAGGTCTTTCCTGGAATACTATTTAGCAACAAAAAACAATCGATTGACACATGTAAGAACTTGGATGAATCCTGAGGAAATCACGTGTAGTGGAAAAAGTTAATCCTCCAAAATTACATACTGTATAATCCCAGCTATGGAACATTTTGAACTGACAAAATTTTAGAAGTGGAGGACAGATTAATGGTTGTCAGGGGTTAGGGATGAGGGTTGAGGGTGATGTGAGATGGCAGGGAGGCGGGTGTAGTTACAAAAGGATAATACGAGGTATCTTTGAAATGCTAATACTCTTCAATTTCTTGACTGTGGTTGGTGGTGGATCCACAAACCTACACATGTGATAAAATCGTATAGGACAAAATACACACACACACACACAAATGAGTACAAATAAAACTAGGAAAATCTGAATAGGTTGGTAAATTGTATCATTGTTAATATCCTGGATGCCATTTTATACGAGTTTTTTTTTTTTTTTCTGGCCGCACTGCACGGCTTTCAGGATTTCAGTTCCCCAACAGGGGACTGAACCTGGGCCACGGTAGTGAAAGCCCAGAATCCTAACCATTAGCCCACCAGGGAACTCCCCGTATGAGTTTTACAAAATGTTACCATTGAAGGAAACTGGGTAAAGTGTATACAGGATCTCTCTTAAGAAAAAAAAAAAGAGGGACAGTGGGGACATTACTGAAAAGAGCTGTAGCCTAAGACGATTGGTATCAGGATAAACTCCAAATTCCATAATCAGCATTTTGCACTTTATGCTATGGCCCCAACTTATATTTTCAGGCTGTCATCCATGACACACTTAAGCAACCCAAGCATTGCAGCCCCTCTGAGCTCCTTGCCATTTCCCCCAATGCTTAGCGCATTCTACATGGGAGAGTGTATGGCTCAGGGCATCGGGCCCCCAATCTAGCTGTGTGTCAAAGTCTTTCCTTTGCCTCACCCAGTACAGGGTAGGGATTGGGATATTTGCTTGAAGCAAGTAGTCACCCATGAGCTTGAAGTTCTCACCTTTAGTTTAGTAGCTTACCAAAGAATTTTCCAAACAAAGGATGTTCTCTCCTATTCTGGTGCTAGTGATTAAGACAAAAATGTCACCTTTTTGTCTTCTTTTCTAGCAGTTCCTCTGCCTGGCATTTCCTGCCCCAGCTCTGCCCCTCCCTCTGCTACCACTCTTAAAGCTACCTCCTTAGTAAAAAAAAAAAAATTCTTGTCCGTTCGGCCAGAGAAAAGTGCTTCCTTCTTTGAAATTCCAAAGCCCTTGCATCAGTAGTTTACACTCTGTGCTATATTTTTGGTTATTCACACACCAGTTTAATGTTTCAACTAGACTATGAATGACTTGGGGGCAGAGTCCGTTCATCCTGTAGTCCCTCATACTGGGTGCTGTGGAGACAGACATCGGTAAAACAAGTTCTAAGTCCTTGAGGCTCTTACAACCCAGTGGGGGAGATGGTTTTATCAATAAATCCCTCTATCTTTCACAAGGTGCAGAGGAGCCAAAGATCAGTGCCCCATTTCAAGGTTTTCTGAAGCCCCGTCACAGTAAGAGGCAGATTAAATCGGCAATAGCTGATTCTCTCTACACATTACTTTGTGCTGTTACTGCTTCACTCAAGCTGCTGAAGCCAGAATCTCTTGGGAAACAGGAATGGCTCACTTGGGAAAAGAGATGTGGAGGGTAAGATGGCTGATGGGGGAGTTTCACCCCATCTTGGAAGATAGCAAGTCTCCAAGGCTTTGATACATGAGGCAAAGAAACAAAACAACATATAAACATGCTTATTCACGTGTGTGTATACACACATGTGCACACACACACACACACAACCCAACAACAGGAAAGGAAAGAAAACCATTTATATTGTTACACTTTTTTCCTTTTAGATTTCACATTTGATAACATGAATAATGTAAATGTAATCTAAAGTCACAAAGCTTTGACTAGTTTTATAAGTCTACTACACATGGGCTTGGTGGGTAATGGAAGTGGTATGTAGCTGAAAGCTTACTATTTTGAACCTTACAATGCACTCAGAGGAAAGATGGTCCTTTCATGGTAAGGCAAATATGGTAGGTTTTTATCTTATCATTGGGACTTCTTCATAAAGTTCCTTATCTGGTCACATATTCTGTGAACATGTTATTTTTACCTATCCTGTGTTCATTCACCTTGCTTTTGGCAGCAGTACCTTGATTTTTCCCAGGGAACCTCTATTCCCCTGTTGCAGTCCATGTGTCTCCCCAGAACCAGCACACAACTTGGAGCAGCTAATCAGAATATTGTATTCCTCTGGTCACTGTAACTGGTTCTGTGGGTGGGTATGTGACTCAATTTGGTCCAATTAGCATGAATGCCAGGACTTTTGCCAGAACCATTGGGAGAAAATTACTCTTTGAGCTGAAGCTGCTGTAAGAGAAAACAGGGTGATCCTGGAAGAACTGGCAGCCATTTTTTTCAATAAAAGAGGAGACTTTGCCAGAAAACATTGTTGTCACACATACACACACACATATACACTTACACACACACACACACATATACACATACACACACAAACAAAAAACAGAGTTGAATCATGGAACGAGCAATACTAAGTCCTTGATATCTAGCCTAAGCCTCTGTATCCAGCATGCCCAGTGCTCACTCTAGTCTTGGACTTTTAATTTATGTAGGTAAATGAATTTCCTATTTTACTTAATAAATTTCCGATTTTACCTAAGCCAGCCTCATTTGTGTGTTTTTTTGAAAAAAGTCACTTTCAAGTAAATGTATACAGAGATAATAACTTTGAAAAATAAATGAAAACTACAGACATTTTTTTGTCTCTACTTAACTAGAACTTTTGGTGTTTGCTGGTCCATCTATTTTAGGAGATCTTACATGTGTTAGGGCAAATCACCAGGTTTGAGCAGTGAGAAATGAGATGTCCTGTATTAGTCAGGATGGAGCAGCTAGGCTCTGCTGTGATAATAACTTCAAAAATCCCCTAATTCTGAGTTGCTCACACTATGTGTCCATTGCAACGTTCTGTGGGGCTCTGCTCTATGGTCACTTAGATGGACACGGGCTGATGGAGCCTCCACCATCTTGTAGAAGCACCATCTGGAACATATGGCTTCCTTGGTCATCAAATGGGAGAAGAAAGCATATCAAAATCTCATACCTGGGGGCTTCCCTGGTGGTGCAGTGGTTAAGAATCCACCTGCCAATGCAGGGGACTCGGGTTCGATCGCTGGTCTGGGAAGATCCCACATGCCGCGGAGCAACTAAGCCCATGCACCACAACTACTGAGCCTGTGCTCTAGAGCCCGCGAGCCACAATTACTGAGCCTGTGTGCCACAACTACTGAAGCCCACGCGCCTAGAGCCTGTGCTCCTCAACAAGAGAAGCCACTGCAATGAGAAGCCCGTGCGCTGCAACGAAGAGTAGCCCCTGCTGGATGCAACTAGAGAAAGCCCATGCACAGCAACGAAGACCCAACACAGCCAAAAGTAAATAAATAAATAAATAATAATTTAAAAAATCTCATACCTAATCTTCTATATTTAGAGTCCATCTGTTAGAACTAGTCACATGGCCCCATTATTTGGAAAGTGGCTAGGAAGCAGTCTTCCACATACCTCAAAGGAGAAAAAGCCAGGATATAGTGTGTTCTAATAATGTCTAACACATGACCAAGTTTATAGTTTTAGATCATAACTCTGATAAGAATTATGATAATAATAGGTAAAATGTATTAAGCATTTCTATATACTAGACATTTTATACACATTATTGTATGTATTCCTTACAGCATCTTTATGACTTATAATTGCCTCCATTTCCTATATGAAGAAATTGAGGTTTCGTTTAATTAAGTCACTTGCTGGCAGTCACAAATCAAGGGAGCTGAGGTTCTGTTGGAACCCATGTTAGAACCTGGCCGCTTACTCTGTGCCCTAGTGCCTCCCTGATGTGAAGGATCCATGGATGAGCCAAGGGATTGGACTCAGTGAGATCAGCTGAAAATTCAATTAAGAAATGATGAGGGCTTCCCTGGTGGCGCAGTGGTTGAGAATCTGCCTGCCAATGCAGGGGACACGGGTTCGAGCCCTGGTCCGGGAAGGTCCCACATGCCGCGGAGCAACTGGGCCCGTGAGCCATAATTACGGAGCCTGCGCGTCTGGAGCCTGTGCTCCGCAACAAGAGAGGCCACTGTAGTGAGAGGCCCGCGCACCGCGATGAAGAGTGGCCCCCACTTGCCACAACTAGAGAAAGCCCTAGCACAGAAACGAAGACCCAACACAGCCATAAATAAATAAATAAATAAATTTTTAAAAAAATTAAAAAAAAAAAAAAGAAATGATGAGATGCTGCTACTCAGAACCTGGGTGGATGGAGAGAAGAGGCATTACCAAGGTGAAATGACAAGACTTGATGATAGATTAAATATGGGAATGTGGGGCAGCAATGAGTCAACAGTGACTGAGTTTTCAAGCAGTTTGACTGGGAGGGGTTTGACATGCTATGAGAAATGTGAGTAGGGATGTCAGGCTGGCAGGCAAAACACAGATTTGGAGCTGAGGTAGAGATGCTGATTTAGGAATCCCACACTTAGACGATGGTTTACCTGGGTGGTGAATAAGATCATCCAGGGTGAAAACAGCATGAAATGAGAAAAGGGTGAAGACAACTTGTGGGGTGGGGTCAGGGGAGGTAAAGGGTCCTAGAGTTTCCAAGGAGGAAAGAGAATGAAGAGTAAGGAATAACAAGGAGCAAAGCGCATCTATCATTGAGTCTCAGACCTCTGTCTCCATAACAACAAGGACTTCACCAATAACAAATACCCTTTTATGAGACAGTGTTCATCTCTGTTGGTTAGAGCATGTCCTAACTAGGATTTTTCCATTAGACATAATTTTTTCCCCTAACCTGGGTATTAATAAGCTCTGGTGTTCAGTTTTAATCTCTTGGATTTTAAGAATGGGTATTCAACTGAAAGGATTTGAAACCAGTGAATCTAAAACATAAGAGAAAAAGAATGTGACATCTTTAACATCACAGGTAAGACAAAGGTGGGAGGTCTATACTACAAAGCTACAGTAATCAAGACAGTATGGTACTGGCACAAAAACAGAATATAAATCAATGGAACAGGATAGAAAGTCCAGAGATAAATTCACACATCTGCAGTCAACTAATCTATGACAAAGGAGGCAAGAATATACAATGGAGAAAAGACAGCCTCTTCAATAAGTGGTGCTGGGAAAACTGGACAGCTACATGTAAAAGAATGAAATTAGAACACTCCATAACACCATACACAAAAATAAACTCAAAATGGATTAAAGACCTAAATGTAAGGCTGGATACTATCAAACTCCTAGAGGAAAACGTAGGCAGAACACTCTTTGACATAAATCACAGCAAGATCTTTTTTGATCCACCTCCTAGAGTAATGAAAATAAAAACAAAAATAAACAAATGGGACCTAATTAAACTTAAAAGCTTTTGCACAGCAAAGGAGACCATTAACAAAAAGACAACCCACAGGATGGGAGAAAATATTTGCAAACAAGGCAACTGACAAGGGATTAATCTACAAAATATACAAACATCTCATGCAGCTCAAAATCAAAAAAACAAATAACCCAATCAAAAAATGTGCAGAAGATCTAAATAAACATTTCTCCAAAGAATACATACAGATGGCCAAAAAGCACATGAATGCTCAACATCACTAATTATTAGAGAAATGCAAATCAAAACTACAATGAGATACCACCTCACACTGGCCAGATGGCTATCAGCCAAAAATCTACAAATAATAAATGCTGGAGAGGGCGTGGAGAAAAGGGAATCCTCCTATACTGTTGGTGGGAATGTAAATTGGTACAACCATTATGGAGAACAGTATGGAGGTTCCTTAAAAAGCTAAAAATAGAGTTGCCATATGATCCAGCAATCCCACTCCTGGGCATATATCCAGAGAAAACCATAATTCAGAAAGATACATGCACCCCCAATGTTCATTGCAGTGCTGCTTACAATAGCCAAGACATGGAAACAACCTAAATGTCCATTGACAGAGGAGTGGATAAAGAAGATGTGGTACATTTATACAATGGAATATTACTCAGCCATAAAACAGAATGAAATAATGCCATTTGCAGCAACATGGATGGACCTAGAGATTGTCATACTGAGTGAACTAAGTTAGACAGAGAAAGACAAATATATGATATCACTTATATGTGGAAGCTAAAAAAAGGTACAAATGAACTTATTTACAAAACAGAAATAGAGTCACAGACATAGAAAACAAACCTATGGTTATAAGGGGGGAAGGGCAGGGAGGGATAAATTGGGAGATTGGGATTGACATCTACATACTACTACATATAAAATAGATAACTAATAAGGACCTACTGTAGAGCACAGGGAACTCTACCCAATACTCTGTAATGACTTACATGGGAAAAGAATCTAAAAAAGAGTGCTTGTATGTATATATATAACTGATTCACTTTGCTGTACACCTGAAACTAACACAACATTGTAAATCAACTATACTCCAATAAAAATTTAAAAAACAAAAACAAAAAAAAACACTAGAATGGGAATGAGGTGGCTTTGTAAACCCCGAAATTCTCAACTGGGCAGAAATTCCAGTTCCTCTTCCATTTTTTACCCATCTCTTTATTGGCTTTTCTTAAGCTTTAATTGCTCCAGGAAATATTCCCCAACTAGAGCAAAGCCATGTCCTCCTTAAGCTCCCTTGGTACTTTGAACCTACTTCTACAGAATATACAAAGTGCGTGCGTCCAGAGGCAGATTAACATTAATACCAAGAAGCTAATAAGAGTTAAACTTTTGGGTCTCTCACTTGCTCAGGCTGCTGTGGGTGCTGGGAGTTGCTGGGAGTTATAGGGTGTTTCTAAGTGGGGAGGGGAAGCCAGGTTGCCATCAGGGAGCATTTCTGATAAACTGCCTAAAGAGATGTTAGAAGAAATAGATCTGACTCTCTAAGCCTCAGGTGTTTAAAATGATTTTTACTTTCTCATTCTAAATACTCATTTTCATACCTAATTTTGTACCCCCAAATGCTCTTTTGCTTAAAGAGGGCTCCCCAGTCTTTACAAGTTTCAGGCCCACCAGACATGGATCTGCTGTGTGTGTGCCGTTTTTATTACCAGTCACTAGTGAGTAAATTGTCCCAATCCAAGACCCTTATCTTAGCCATCTTTACATCTACAGATCCAGCATGGTGCCTTACTCATACTAAACTACAGTAAACGTTTGCTGAATGAATAAATGTGGAGGAGCAAATTATGAATTAAGAAAAACCCAGAGTTTGGGAGAGGCAGTATGGTCGTGGGTCCTAAGATGCATGACAGGATGTTCATGATCACATGAACAGCTCTGTGACGGGGAAGAGTGATCAGAAGAGCAAAAATTTCCGGGGTTTTCAATTTTGTCTGGGGAAGCTAGGCTTGGTAGATATGGCAGTTTTCATTTTTTAAAAATGTCTGAATATAGCAGAAGCTTCAAAAATAATTCATATGACCCTCCCTCTGCTGGCTGCAAAATGCACTAAAAATTCATAGAAAGGAGACTACACTAGAGCTAGGCTCTCTGGTACAAAATTTTATATTCTTCCATTTAAGATCAGGTGAGAGATACTTGCTGTAATAATTTTATGTGGTAAGAGCCTTGCTCAAGTTTTCTGTTTAAGGAAGCAGGACAAAGGTCAGGCGTTTTTAGTTCTATTTTATACTACAGGAATCTGAAAGCTGGGGTCTATCCATTTTATGGGGTACAAAAAGCAGATAAAATTTCACTAAAACCTGTTTTCTGCTTTTATAAAATCCTCCAGTTTTAGTTTCTATAACTGAGCATCACGATTCTTGTCTTCTAATTTTGTTTTGTTTTTATGTAGATTTTTTAAATGACCAGGAAGATAAAGTGAGAACCACTGAGAAACATTAAGTTTGACTTGACTGTAGGTTAAACTCATTTCAGGTCTAGGTATCACCTGAGTTAGAAACAAAACTTTATCGAAGACAACAGAATAAAAGAAGAGTAGAAAAAAATTAGCCTAAATATATATTCTTCATTGCTTCATCAACTTTTCACTGTTCATAGTTAACTAACTAATAAATAAATGTCTCTAAGTGAATCCTTATTGGCTCTGGAGTGAAAAGTAGCCTGTCGATTTAGAGTCTGGTTACTCAAAAAGTGCATGATAATGTTGTTTTTATTTTATTTTAGGTGAAAAAAAAGGGAATGAAGAAAATCATAGAGCGTGGAAGTTTGGGAAAGTAGGAAGAGAAAAGATTAATCCTCTCCTCTTCTCTGCCCTGAGAAAAATAAGATTTCTAGAGCCTAAATAGAGAAAACACTGTTATTACCAAATTCTGAGAGTTGTGTGGTCTTCTCCCAGATCTTCTTGGATTTAATATATGGTGGCACTGAGGCACCACGGCTCAGTAGAGAGAGTGCAGTGGCCAAGGACTCTGGCACTATGCTTCATTTCCTGTCTCATCACTAGCTGAGCGATTTGGGGCATATTACCTCTTAAATTTGTTAGCATTCACCTCTAAACAACAGAAAATCCTAAACTAACAGTGGTTTAAACAAGATAGAGATTTATTTATTTATTATTAACATAAAGGAAATTCAGACATAGGCAGTAGAGAGCTGATATGGTGGCTACATGGTCATCAAGGACCTAGTTTCTATTTTGCTAGATCAACATTCTCAGTGTGTATCCTCATAGTACAAGAGAATCGCTTGAATTCCAGCCATTACATCTACATCCCAGCAAACTGAAAGAATAAAAAGGCAAAGGTAAAGGCCAACTAATCTTTTAAGTAAGTTTCAAGGAGTAGCCATACAATGCTTATGTTTACATATCATTGGCTCTTTTTTAAGGTTGTCACAGTTGGAAAAAAAGGAGTCTGAGAAATGTAAATCTCTGTTTTGGTTACTTGTGTCCAGCTAAAAATTGGATTTTCTACTGCTGAGGAAGAAGAGAAGAATGGATATAGGAGTGGTAACCTCATCCTCTACCATACACTTTTAAGCTTCAGTTTCCTTTTCTGTAAAGTGAGAATCAAAACAGTATCTACCATGTAAGCTTTTATATTTAGAATGGATAAACAACAAGGTCCTACTGTATAGCACAGAGAACTACATTCGATATCATATGATAAACCATATGGAAAAAAAATTAAAGAATGTATATATATATATGTATAACTGAATCACTTTGCTGTACAGCAGAAATTAACACAACATTGTGAATCAACTATACTTCCATAAAAAAATACTGAAAACAGTATCTACCAGATAAGATAAATCAGATAATATAAGTAAAGTGCCTGGTACATTGTGCATGCTCAACACATGTTATTATTTAATCTGTTGTAATTTTGCTCTTTGTTAAAGCTGTCAAATTGAGACCGAATTGTTATCTAGGAGGATAATTCCATATATGTGTGTATGTGTGTATGTATATATGTATCAGTCAGGATTCTTAGCTGCAGGCAACAGAAACCATTTCCTTCTTTTTTTCTTTTTCATTTTTTAGCCACGCCGTGTGGCATGCAGGATCTTAGTTCCCCGACCAGGGATTGAACCCACGCCCCTTAGAGTGGAAGCGCGGAGTCTTAACCACTGGACCACCAGGGAAGTACCGCACCAGAAACCATTTTTTTGCTAACTGAGGCAGAAAAGGAATTAATTAAAAGGCTATTAGAAGGATATCTTGCTTGTTTTCCAGAGGGCTCATAGAACCAACTTAGAGACTTCACAACCAGAAATAATGTCCATTATCATGCCACAATGTGGGTCCCACTGTACAGACTCTGCAGTTCATGTTGCCAGCGCCAGCGACACTACTGGACACTGACCGCCTTCACTAGGACTGTTTCTCTAGCTGCTTTTGGAAATGGCTTGTAGTAGTTTCCACTGTCACTACCCACATTGATATGGATTCTGCAGGATACCTGCTGGTTCACGTACAAGCTTTGAATTCAGCACCTGAGTTGGGCTCCTGTGATTGGTGGACCCTAGGTCATAACTTGCATTCTAGCTACAAAGGAGGCTGTGGAAGAAAGTCTGGCATTTTCAGCTTTTCAAGAGGGAGGTAAACTTTGCCTTAGGTGGGAGTTCTCTCACCACAGAGTTTTAGATGCTGGGTGGCTAAAAACAATGAGAGATGATTTCTAAACAGCAGAACTTCTTTACAGAACTGAGAATAAATTTTTGTGTGTGCTCTGTAGTTTGTCATTCAGAGAAGTGGGTGGTGGTGAGAAAAGGACGTTTATTAAGCACATACTATAGGCACTTAGCTAGCTGTTGAGTGCTTCGTTATGAATGAGAAATCATCCCTGTCTTCTAGAGCTCAGAGTCTAGCAGCTGAGGCAAAACTTACATAGCCGATTTAAGAAATTCTTTTATACTATAGTTTCAAATGGTAAAAAATAGCTATATAGTCTATCCTCATTATTTGTGGATTCAGTATTTTGAATTCACCAACTTGCTAAAATTTATTTGTAACCCCCAAGTCAATACTGGTGGCACTTTCAAGGTCTTTCCTATGCTCCCTTGAACCAGCATTACTATTGTGCTTGTTCCCTTACTAATGAATTAAATAGATTTTTAGTGTGTGCTCATGATATGTATTAGAGTCATGTTTTAGCTTTCTGACATTCTAAAATTATAATTTATAGAACTTTAACATTATATGTTCTAAATTATAATGTACAAAGCAGTGGAAAATTTGAGTCATCCAATGCTCACGTTCCCAACTGAGGTTAAATGAGGCAATACTCTGCTTTCTCATTTCACTGTCATGCTGAAAACCAGTGTCGTTTTTGTAGTCTATTTAGTGCCATTTTTTTTTGTTGTTGCATTTTTGTGCTTTTTGTTGTTTGTTGGTGAATCTGTTGCTTAAACTGGCCCTCAAGCACAGTGCTGATGTGTCTAAGTGTATAGATAAGCTTTGTGCAGGCATAAGTTATAGTGCTGTTGTCTGTGAATTCAGTGTTAGTGAGTCAATAATATATATTATATAAATGTCTTTAAACAGAAACACACATAAAACAAGGGTACGTACACTGATCAGCTGACAAAAATGTTGTGACCAGAAGCTTGCCGGAAACTAACCCCGTATTTCCCCTATTAGCAAGGGCTCAGTATTTGCTAATTCAGTATTTGCGGCAACTTTATAGAACATTATTACCATGAACAATGAGAATAAACTGTATTATTTCCCCCCTAATCTTAAAAGTGATGCAAGTCCATTGTAAAGTAATGTAAACAGTAAAGGAATGTATTTAGAAGAAAGTGAAAAACACTCTACCCACCTCTCAGAGAAAAACGTTGTTGAACCCAGGCCTGTTTTTCCTGATGCGCAGCAAGCCAAACGCTGAGATGCCAACGTTTGCCGCAGAGAAAGGGTTTATTCTCCAGGCAACCAGGCGACGAGATAGGAGCACAATTCTCAGATCCACCTCTCCTAAGGCAAGGGGCTCGGGGTATTTTTGGGGCAGAGAAGCCGGGTTGTCTGAAGCGAGGGGAGCCTGCGGAAGAATGATTGAAAATAAAAAGTTCCGGTAATTGTCGTTCTGCGCAGGCGTAACAGCTGCAGGCTTCCCCACTGGACCGGTGATCAGAAAATGGTGGGTTCGCACTTAATGAGGGTAAAGTTTTTGGTCCTCTGATGTCAAAAGATCACTGGCATACACCTAGTTGGAGGGTCGGTGGTCCTAACCATTCTTAACTGGCTTGAGCTTGAACTGGACACAGCTGACTCCAAATTCCTAAAAAAAGAAACAAAACAAAACAAAACAAAAAAACAACTCAGGCAAACACGTTATAGTCTAGGCTACATGCTGCTTGGAGGACATGAAAGTTTTTGTAGCAACAGTTAAAGCAAGCGTGATCAGTGAAGGCAGGTTCCAGATTTAATGGGTCTAACTGATGATTACCCTCGGTTTCAAAACCACTAACGTTAACTATCTTGGTAAAAATTATTTCAAATATTTCTTTATTTTTCATATACATGTACACACATCACTTCATGTAAATGGAATGATATGATCGTGGTTCTAAAATTTCTTCATTCAACATTTGAATTATCATTTTAGAATTTTCAGAAAGCTAAAAACATGACTCTAATACAAACATACTGTGAGCACATGTTTAAAAACATATTTAATTCATTAATAATGAAACCAGTAGGATCGTAACACTGGTTCAGAGGAGCATAGGAGAAACATATGTATCTATAGTCATTGAAAGAAAGAATATAAAATGAGGTTGATAAGCGGATGCAAAACTGGTTAATGTAATTCAGGGCAATAAAACTTTGGGGAAAACTTTTCTACTGGACAGAAATTGTTTGCAATTATCAGTCATTTACAAGCAGATATCTAACTGGGACCAGCCATTAGTAAATTGTCGGTCAAAGGAAAATTACAGAGAGCCTTATACTCTTTAGGCAGGATTAGGAAACATTGCTCTAGTAAGTAAAATATTAAATAAGAAAAATTATAACGCATTAAATATCGACCCTAAGCCCCCTAAGTTTCCTAAAATATAATCAAAACACTGTTAAACAGTTTTGCTAGGATAAAAAATGCTCCGTGTCACCAAACAACTAATATGGTTATAAACAATATTTGTTTTGCAGGCGGTCGTGTCTCTGCGTCAGCACCATCTTTGAGGCAGAAACCTGGTGCTGACACTCAGTACACTTTTCAAAACGATTTAAGTGAGATTCTAATAGTCTACCAGTTGGTTTTGGACTATAACATAAGACTTTTCCTGAAAAGTATTTGGGGAATGTTAATATAATTTTTTTCTTATGTAAATGTTGGCTGAAAAACGTCTTGAGAAGTATATATTCTAGGACGTTTGGGTATTTAAAACGAAGAGGCAGGCTACCAGAAAAACGGCAGAGACGTTTTTTGCAGCATACCTCTTTAGTGTATTCTGAAAATTCTTCTGCCCACTCCTGTGTTCGTCAACAGACAGTTTCTCTCCCTGGAGGCAAACAGTGTTATCTGTTTGAAGACCCAAAGGCTTAAAAACAAAACAAAGTGTGCCAAGGACCCTCGCCTTCACCCTTACAGGCAAGGCAGGGACTAGGCCATCTGCTGTAGCACATGCAAAGAGAGTGAGTTCCCAAACCTGCTTTGTGACCTTGGATTATTATCCACTTCGAGGTGATGCAAGAGAATGCTAAGAATTCCTGAGAGGTCATTGGAATAATAAGAGTAAAGCTGATTCTAGGAGAGAGAAGTGTGGTGTCCTCTGCAAGTTCTCCTTCTACCCCACTCTGGGGGAAGAGGAGAGTGGGATGGGGGCTGTTCCTTCCCTTCTATTCAAGCAAAGGAGCTTTCAATAAAACCACTCAGAAAACTTGATAGGCATCCACCAGAGCTTTAGGGCAGAGGGATTGGTGTCTGCCTATGCTGGGGGAGGTGTATGTAAAGCCTGGTTGGGGACTTAGCTGGAAGGAAGGGCTTCCTTAGAGGCAAGCTGCACGTCCTCTGATGTCGGGGACACGTGTGTGTTTCTTGTACACCATTAGATGAGACGCTCACAGAGAGAGCTGACTGTACGTTGTCTTTAACAGGATCTTCAGACATTCTCCGGGAACACATGGTGGGAGTGAAGGGTCCCCCCCTTGCCAAAGAAGCATTTTTCTCTGGGAAGCACTGGGCATGAGGGAGGTTAAAATCCATACCTGCAGAAATCTCCAAACAACCCTCAAAAGTCTTTTGTGACAGGAAGAATCAACGTTTGTCATCTGTCCCACGAAGAGGGCACCAGTAGCAGTCAAGTGAGAGCTCTTGTGCCCTTTATCTCTGTCATTCCAACCTTGGAGGGTCACCACATTTAAAATTTTTATTTATTTTTATTTTGACTTGAAACGTATTTGACATAACACATCGTATAAATTTAAGGTGTACAACAGGTTAATCTGATACATTTATATATTACAATATGATTGCCATTGTAGCAATTGATAATTAGCACCTTTATCATGTTACATAATTGTCACTCGTTTTTAGTGGTTGGAATAATTAATTAGTTCTAGTCTCTTAGCAAGTCTAATGATTATAATATAGCATGGTTGTCAATATTCATTATACTGTGCATTAGATCTCTGGGACCTACTACTCATTACAAGTATGTACCCTCCAACATCTCTGTCCTATGAGGATCCCAAAATTGTAGCTAGTGATGGAGGTGAGGAGGAAGAGTGAGAAAGAGGAAAGAAACAGTCTGTCTTCTCTTTTCCCTCTACAGAAGCTTGAAATGGGGTGGGGGGAATTTTAAATTGAATGATATTTGGGTTCTTATGATTATTAGGCTGGGCTAGACTCTAGAATATCCCCGAGTGATGTCAAAAGCTATGGCACCTACCTAAGATTCTACCCAGGAGCAGAAAATAGCATGACCAGAAGGGACAGCGGGAAAGAGAATTAAATTGCTTCCTCATCATATCTTCGTATTTCCTGCTTGTTTGATATATCGGTCAGGGCTATAGATCAGCACAACCCACTCTGCTGGCCGGTGCCGCATTCAGCAGGCAGGAGACGCGGACACTGGGTGAAGCCTGCTGCCCTTTCTTTCTCTATTTGAGGGGCAGGCATCCAAATTCTTGGTTTCCCACCAGGAAACAGGTCTGGGGCTGGTATTGGAGGGGACTCAGAATAGAAGAGACCAAAGCTCTAGAACCTGAAGAAAGTGAGAAGAACAGGAGAGGCTGGTTAGTTGAAACCAGTGTCAGTAAGGGAAGCTTCAATTTCTGAAGTTCCTTCTTGTTGGCATTGGTACTTCTGCCTGTCCTGATGTCCAGGTCACATTTGTGGGTCCTTTCTACCTGTCTCTGGATCCATCAGGCAGCTGGCAGCTGGCATCCGGCAGCTGGCATCTGGGAGGCAGCACAGTGTAGCAAAAAGAGCTCTCTACCCATTCATATAGTACTC
The DNA here is from genome assembly GCF_965194825.1 of Balaenoptera physalus. NCBI lineage: Eukaryota > Metazoa > Chordata > Mammalia > Artiodactyla > Balaenopteridae > Balaenoptera > Balaenoptera physalus. The sequence goes on along the minus strand of NC_138886.1, from coordinate 64,863,427 downwards.
GTTGCAGTGCAAATTGGCACAGTCTTTCTGGAGGGCAAATTAGCCAGATCTGGCAAAATCCTTGCAGTGTTTATACCTGTGTAAGAGTTAGGATTAGATTCAACTTCAAATAACTCAAGACCCAAAATAACTGTGATTTTTAACAAGATGGAAGTTTATTTCTCTCTCATGTAAAATTCCAAGTGTATGTGATCCAGAGCTGGTCCTTGCTGGAACTCCAAGAAGCATTCAGGTTTCTTCCAGCTCAATCATGAACCAAGATGAGAGAATCCATGTTCTACAGCAGGATGGAGTGTATCCAATGAAGGATGTGTCCAATGAAGACAAAGCGCAAAGGTCACAGAATACCTGTGTCTAAGGAAGGGTCCTGGAATCTGCCACATAAGAGTTTTGCTCAAACATCATTGAGGAGACCTCAATCCCATGGCCACACCCAGCTGCAAGGGACACTGGAAAAGGTAGTTGATTCCAGATGAGGAAGTATCTGGCTAAAAATTTTGGAAGAAGTGTGAAGGGATATTGGAGAGCAATGAATACTGCTTTGTGCCTTACTTATTTCGCTTAATAATATATGTTGGAGATGATTCAATATCAGCCCTTAAAGGGGTTCCTCATTTTTATGTATTTTATTTTTTAAGGCTGAAGAATACTCCATTATTTGGAAGTATCACAAGGCATTTAGCCAGTTCTCTGTTGATGGATAGTTAGATAGAAGTCAAGCTTATATGATTACAGATATTGCCACAGCGAGTAACCTTGTGCGTTAGCAGTTTTACATATATGTGAGTATATCTATAGGATAAATTTCCAGCTGTGGGGTTTTAAACTCTGGATCGTCATTGCCAAAGTTTTCAAGGAAGATGTGCTAACTTTCCCATTCCCACCTACAGTGCTTGAAAGGAGATTACTTAAATAGCTAGGAAGCAGCTAGAAAGATGGCTTTGGAATCAAATACACCGGAGTTTGAGCTGGATTCTTTTAGATCCTCTGAACAGTATTGACTGATTATTTTTTAAATCAGTTAATTTGGATAAACACAAACAATAGACACTCTTTCCCCTAGTGTGAGTGGCTGCTGAGATTTCAGTTCAATTCTTTTAACCTTATCTGGGGCTGCTTGGAGTTGGCCTCACAGGTGTATGGGTCAGGGGTCAGCCAGAGATTTGGACAGGAGTTTATAGTCCCAGGAGTTAGACCCCATCCCCCCTTCCCTTTCCTGGATATCTCCTCTCAATTTCCAGCTGCTGTGTTTGCCCTGAACTCTGTCCTCAGGTTCTTTGAACCAATTAAATCACACAGGCCCTCCTCAGGCTAATGCCATAAAAAACAAGTAAGCCACAGAGTAAGTTCTTTCTCGAGTATGAGAGCCCAGCAGCCTTCAGAATCTACCTTTTTTGGGTCTCTCTTCAGTGCCTTCAGGTAGGTTTTTTGTGGTTGAAGGTTGTTACCTGCAGGAGGTACTTCTCTGGACTTGTGTCGCCATTCTTCACAGTTTGGCATTTATGATTTTTATAGATCCCTTCTGCGTGAAGTGCAGATTTTGAGTTCACCAATTGTCTATGTCTCCAAAGGCTTTGGAATTGTCTGATAATGACAAAACAAACAGCCGGCAGTGTCGGGGGTGGGTTGTGGGGTGTGGGTGAGTGGTTGGTGGGCTCACCAGTTTCTGGGGTATGTTTGTTGTACTGAGGCAGATTTGGGGGTATTTAAGCCTTTCCTAGCCTCTCCAAAAAACAGCCTCCAGGCCACAGTTATATCCTTTATAAAGGATATAAACAGAAAAGGGCCTTAACATGTGGCTGATCCCCACTCAGTAATGACTTTGGGAAGGTCGTCTAACATCTCAGAGCCTCGGTTTTCTCATCTGTTAAGATGTAAGCCCTGCCCACCTCACGGTGAAGGTGCTTAGGAGGCAGTAAAACAGTTCAGACGTGCAGAAATAATACTATGCTGCCTCTGAGCCCACACATAACTGCTGAGCAGTGTCAGAGGCTCTCAAACTGCACCTGAGGCCCATCACCCTGGAGCCTACTTTTCAATGTTTATATATGTTTCTAGAAATCAATGGGAAATTCCAAGTCAGCTAGAAACATCAAAAAGCCATGAAAGTATATAGATAGTATAAAGTATAGAGAATAGTGTAAATTATTTCCCCTTAAAAATCTTTTTTCCCCCCCTAGCATATTAGCTAGTATGGCATTTTGGGGGAAATTACTTGAGATACCTGGTAACTTGGGAACATGTAAAATCACCTCCGTGGCTGCTTCCAGTCACCACATTCCACTCTCTGTCGTAACTGTGAGTCAAGGAGAGCTTCCTTCACTCCAACTAAATCCCAGGGTTGTAGTCTTGTGGATATGGAAAGTCATGTACTTTTATCCCTCATTCTATATTTGGCACCCACAAAAGAAGCTGAAAGAATTGAAGTGGATTGTTCAAAGATCACAAATCAGGGTCTCAAGGAGCTAAGAGATGAGGCTTAATTACTGATGGTCCAGTATCTGCGTGGGAATCAGGCTCACTTGGAGCAGTGAGGACTTACCTCTTTTTCACGTCGGTCAATTGAACAAAAGGAAAAATTGATGAAAATGAAATGAATGTGGTTTTATTGAATCATATGAAAATAAAGGTATATTTTCACCACTTAGATTGTTCTCCTCATTGTTGAAAGACTATCAAGGAGAAAATGGTCACAGCGTTTCCTTTAGATGGAATGTTAATGTTAGTCTTAGTGTGCTAAGTAGCAGCACAAAAGCGCTTTTCTAGTTTTTCATCTTGATCCCTTATAGGGTGGGCTATATCTGCCAGGTAGGCTGCTTGTGCCCGGGGAGCTCAAGTTGCTCGCCACGGTTTAGAGCAGCAATTCTTAAGGCCTGGTTCTTGAATTAGCAGTAACAGCTGCAGCAACAAGTGGACCCCACCCCAGACCTGTCTAATCAGAAACTCTGGGGATTGGAGCCAGCAATCTGTGTTTCAGCAAGCCCTCCGAGTGATTCTGATGCATGCTCAAGTTTGAGAGCCATTGCTTTAGAGACACACAGAGCTACATTGTAGTGCTGAGTCAAAACTGATTTTAGAATATAGATGTTACTATGTGTAGGTCTTAGGGAGGAGGTCTGTATCTGACTCTTCTCGGTGAGTGTAGGAATTGCCTAATATAAATCCAAAGTGCTCAGTCAGAAGTGTTGTAAGTACTAGGCCTATAAGTGGCTATGAGAATAGAATTGCCAAAGATGGCCAAAGATAATTATTGGTTTACTAAAACTGTGCATGAAATACAATTTTTTGTCATAAAAAAGATGCTAGTATTATTCAGAATGTGAAGAATATTTGGATTGTAGGACAATAATGGATTCTAGCAATGTAAGAGGAAACATGCCAGAAAAGAAGGCACAACAGAAACCCGAGAAAGAGGACTTGAAGGAGGTGTCTTCAGGAAAGAAGGTGTGCATGGGCTGCAAAACTGCTCTAAGTAGGCTACTCCAATCCAACGCTGGATTAGAAGTTCCAAATGCTTCAGCTGAAATCAGTGGGAAGGCATATGGGAACCCAGCACATCTAATAACACCTCGAATTAGATACGTATACATATACATTTAAGATTGTTTGCATCTAACAGAAAACTCAGTATAATGGTGACTTAAACAAGATAGTAATGGAAATTAATATAATTAATAGTAATTGAGAATAATAGAAATTTGGAGGTTGCTGGTCAAGTACTTGTGTGGTAGCTCCACAGTCATCAGGAATCCAGACTCCTTCTGGCTTTTTGTCCCACTATTCTAGTTTATGGCTTCCATTCTCAAGGTATTACTTCATGGTCCAAAAGGGCAGCAGGAGCTCCAACCATCACATCTGTTCCAGGATGTTGGAAGGAGGAGAGGTAGAAGGGCAAAAGTGCCACATGACTTTGTTCAGTCATTTCCCTTTAAATAGCCTTCCTGGAAGTCAAATATAATATATTTCATTGACTGGAATTTAGTTACATTGCCTATTCCTAGTTGTAAAGGAGTTCTTGAAAATGCTGTCCTTTAGCTGGACACCATGCTGCCTTATATAAAATCAGGTTCTCTTACCAATAGAACAAGGGGAGAACAAACAGCAGGTGGCAAAGAGCACCTCTGCCACAGATTCCTTATTTATTCTTGTTTTTAAATCCTCAACGCTGCACTCTGAGGTTTCATATTGCCGTGGTTAGTCTCTGTTCTGCTTTTCTCTTCTGTGGGTCTCTCCTCAACTGAAAAATATGAGATTAATCTAATTTAAAGAGATATAGTGAAAATAAATAGGAAGGTGATTGGAAAGATTATAGGTATATGTGTGTGTGAAAAAGTGAACAACTGATAAACAGGGCAAAATGAGTGTTTACCCAGCTCCAAATGCCTAGAGCAGGGATATTCTTAAGGGAGAATTTCAGCCTCCACTAAATGATGAGTTTTTTTCCCCTAGCATTTAAGCCTCTCTCAGGGACCTGAATTAATCTCCTTTAGGTCACTGAGGGACCTCTAAGTACTTAGCTCTTGTATAATTTTGAAAAAAATGAGTAGGCATTAAAGATAGTCGTCATGCCTGCCACATCACCCTATGAAAAACATTATTTACTTTTCAGATTTCATGTAATTTGCATTTTTTAATCTCCCTCATTATTACTGGTTTTCTCTGTTTTTAAAAAAGTCATTATGCTAAAGCACTGGCATTTCAAGGTCTAAACAAAATGCTCTGTGTACTATGAACTTTATATACTTTCATTCATTCACTCAATAACCATTTATGACATATCCATTTAGTGTTGGGCACTGGGGTTTTGCTGTATACACAAAACACAAAGTTCCTTCCCTCATGGAGCTTACAGTACAGTGTATGTGAGGGTGTTGTTGAGGGAGATAGACCATAAGCAAGTAAACAGATAAATGAACAAGATATTTTCAGATAGTGATAAATGCTAAGGGGTAGCAGGAAGACACGGTAGTAGGTGATGGAGAAGGAGGGATAATTTAGAAGGGGAAGTTCCCATGTTGAGCTAAGATATGAATGTGAGACAAAGCCATTGACAAATACATGACTTACAATGATACAAGCGCCTGAAAAATTTAATTTCTAAGTGCAAAATCATTCTCTCTCCTATGACACAAATGATGAAGAGGCAATTTTTATTTGAATCAAGTATCAACAAAAAAAAACCTCACATCTGCTAAGGGTAACAGGTTTAGGAATACTAAAGATTAGATTGTCTGCAATATTAGATTTAATTTGAAACCTAAACAGCTCCCAGTAGATGTATCTTCAAAATGAAAAAAATTCAGACACTGCTTTTGCTGAACCCCTATGCTAGGTTTTTTTGGGAAATGGAATACTTGACTAATCTCACTTGACTGTTAGAGTACATAATTATCAGCAAACTGGCAAGGGGAATTCTGTTACAAAAATGAATTCATTCTAATTATTCTTTGAAAAAAACTGTTTTATATTTGTGATTCATAATCTTGTAAAATCACACATGTGAGGGAAGGGGAAGTTGGCATCTGCCATTAGCACAGCAAATTTGATTAGATGTTCCAGTGGCTAGAACACACTTATTTATTCAGTGTTCATAATTGGCTCCCTCAGAAACAGGAATGGTACTTATCTATTGAGGTGAATTTAAAGTATACAGGGTGAAAATAAATAAATAAATAAAGTATACAGGGCGGCACCTCCTAGAGAAATGGAAATAAAAACAAAAAATAAACAAATGGGACCTAATGAAACTTAAAAGCTTTTGCACAGCAAAGGAAACCATAAACAAGATGAAAAGAAAACCCTCAGAATGGGAGAAAATATTTGCAAATGAAGCAACTGACAAAGGATTAATCTCCAAAATTTACAAGCAGCTCATGCAGCTCAATATCAAAAAAACCAAAAAACCCAATCCAAAAATGGGCAGAAGACCTAAACAGGCATTTCTCCAAAGAAATACGGATTGCTAACAAACACATGAAAGGATGCTCAACATCACTAATGATTAGAGAAATGCAAATCAAAACTGCAGTGGGGTATCACCTCACACCAGTCAGAATGGCCATCATCAAAAAATCTACAAACAATAAATGCTGGAGAGAGTGTGGAGAAAAGGGAACCCTCTTGCACTGTTGGTGGGAATGTAAGTTGATACAGCCACTATGGAGAACAGTATGGAGGTTCCTTAAAAAACTAAAACTAGAACTACCATATGACCCAGCAATCCCACTACTAGGCATATACCCTGAGAAAACCATAATTCAAAAAGCAACATTTACCACAATGTTCACTGCAGCTCTATTTACAATAGCCAGGTCATGGAAGCAACCTAAATGCCCACTGACAGACAAATGGATAAAGAAGATGTGGTACATATATGCAATGGAATATTACTCAGCCATAAAAAGAAACGAAATTGAGTTATTTGTAGTGAGGTGGATGGACCTAGAGACTGTCATACAGAGTGAAGTAAGTCAGAAAGAGAAAAACAAATACCATATGCTAACACATATATATGGAATCTAAAAAAAAAACAATGTCTGAAGAACCTAGGGGCAGGACAGGAATAAAGATGCAGACGTAGAAGATGGACTTGAGGACCCGGGGAGGGGGAAGGGTAAGCTGGGACGAAGTGAGAGAATGGCATGGACATATATACACTACCAAATGTAAAATAGATAGCTAGTGGGAAGCAGCCGCATAGCACAGGGAGTTCAGCTGGGTGCTTTGTGACCACCTAGAGAGGTGGGATAGGGAGTGTGGGAAGGAGACGCAAGAGGGAGGAGATATGGGGATATATGTATATGTATAGCTGATTCACTTTGTTTTAAAGCAGAAACTAATACACTATTGTAAAGCAATTATACTCCAATAAATATGTTAAAAAAAAAAAAGTATACAGGGCAGGACTTCCCTGGTGGCGCAGTGGTTAAGAACCCGCCTGCCAATGCAGGGTTCGAGCCCTGGTCTGGGAAGATCCCACATGCCGTGGAGCAACCAAGCCTGTACGCCACAACTACTGAGCCTGCGCACCACAACTACTGAAGCCCGCGTGCCTAGAGCCTGTGCTCCGCAGCAAGAGAAGCCACCGCAGTGAGAAGCCTGTGCACCGCAACGGAGAGTAGCCCCTGCTCACCGCAACTAGAGAAAGACCACGTGCAGCAACGAAGACCCAATGCAGCCCAAGATAAATAAATAAATAAAGTTAATTGTTATTAAAAAAAGAATAAAGTATACGGGGCTTCAGATTTGATCTCTGATTTTACAAAAATTACCAACTTTTATCTATAAGAATGATTTCTGGGGCTTCCCTGGTGGCGCAGTGGTTGAGAGTCTCCCTGCCAATGCAGGGGACACGGGTTCGAGCCCTGGTCTGGGAAGATCCCACATGCCACGGAGCAACTGGGCCCGTGAGCCACAACTGCTGAGCCTGCGCGTCTGGAGCCTGTGCTCCGCAACAGGAGGGGCCGCGATAGTGAGAGGCCCGCACACCGCGATGAAGAGTGGCCCCTGCTCGCCGCAACTAGAGAAAGCCCTCGCACAGAAACGAAGACCCAGCACAGCCAAAAATAAATAAATAATTTTAAAAAATTAAAAAAAAAAAAGAATGATTTCTGAAAAATTAAACTTGATTCTCACTATAACATAATCATGCCACTAATTAGAGCTAAGTTCTTTTGTACCTCTTCAAAATTTGAGGAGTTGAAATTTGAAAGACAATAATAAAGCATACAAGAGAGGAAGAAGCCACCACAGGATGGTTTAATGTCAAGTAATGTGATATTAATTTAGGAGCCAACTAAATTTTAGAACTTCAAAAAACGGAATCATGCATGAGCAATACAGAGTGGAATCTGGACCCAGACAGGAAATCCAGCCTCAGAAAGCTAAGCATAAACAGGAGGTTGGGGGAGGAATGGAAAGTTTCAGGTGTCTTGGAATTAAATGACCCCTAGGTCCTTTCTAGCTCCACATATCTGATTCTAAGAGTGCTGAAAGAATGTGTTAGCCTGTTTTTAAAAGTGGCATTATTGAAGTATAATGTACATGACCATAAAACTCACCCATTATAATTATACAATTCAAGGATTTGTAGTAAATCATAGAGTTGTGCAATCATCACCGTAATCTAATCCATTTTTTTCCATGTTGTTTGTGGGGTAGAAGCCATTTTATTTTTCTAGTATAAAGGTACATAGTGACTCATTAAAATTGTAGAGCAAGTTTCAAGGATGCTAAGGTGACTCACTGAAAGTATGTGTAATAGACATGTGCAGGCAGCTGATCTACTGAAACAAATAGGGAGAAAGAAAGGGAAGGTGGTGGCTGGAGGCAGTGCAGAACAATGGTTACCACCACGCCTTAAGGTCAGATTGCTGAAGTTCAGACTCTGGCATCCCTACTTCCTTAATAGCTGTCTGATCTCAAACAAGTTACTTAAACTCTCTGACCCTCATTTCACTCCTCTGTCAGTTAACAGCACCTACTTCATGGGGTTATGAAGGGTAAAGGAGATAATTTATGCAAGGGGCTCAGCGTAGTCCTGGCACATAATAAGTACTCAATAAATGTTAGCAATTTTTATAATTGTCACTGGATGACCATTAAATAGCCCTTCATGAGCCAGACACAAAAGACCATGTGCTCTGTGATTGAATTTATATGAAATTCTAGAAAAGGCAAAATGAGAGTGACAGAAAGCAGATCAGTGGTTGCCAGAGGCCAGGGAGTGGGGGAAGGAAATTGACAGCAAAGAGGCACAGGGAACTTTTTGGATGTGTTTTCATGATTGGAATGGTGTTTTGTGAACATCTGTTATCAAATTACAAACTTAAACTTGGTGAATTTTATCGTATGTAAAATAAAGCTGACCAACCCCCCCCCCCAAATACCCTAAAAAATGTAGCTTATAATTTTTCAGTTGGATAGTTCAATTACCTTACATGTTAGACGCAGGAATCAATTTCTAAATGAAGCCAACAAATATTTGTTGAGCATCTACTACGTGTAAGGCACTGTTCTAGGTGCTGGGGATACAGTTTTGAAGAAGACAAACAGCATCCCCACCCTCATGGATCTTATAGTTCAAGCACGAGTTATGCACATATGTTTGGGGTTACAAAATGGGTCATCGTGACAGGATATTGGGAGGAGGGGTAGAGGAGCTCTAAGTTGTATAAATATATGTCCTGTGGTTTTTCTGTTTTTTTCAAAAATACACAGAAGCAAACACAGCATTCCTGTATCTGAAGATGATGTCCCTGACTTAGTGTCTGGGCAGGTGGAATGACAGAGACCTTTGGGTAACTTGTGACCTTGACTCAAGGCTGCTCTCTGGCCTCACCATTTGCGAGATGCAGTGCGCACCTGGCGAGGGAAGGGGACTGGCACAGGCCCAGGGACCAGGTGGACGGGTTCAAAGGGGCATCAGGGATAGGTGGCTTTGACCTTGGTTGGCCTCGTTAACCCAGCGCTCTCTTGGCTCCAGGCGAGGACTAGCCTCCTCACAGAGTACTGGAAGCTGGTACTCTCAGGTGCCTTCCCAGAGGGTGGGCCAGACCAGCGAAGTTCGCCAGTGACTCCGCCCACGAGGTGACCCCGCCCACGGAATGACCCCGCCTATGTGGATCCTAAGTGGATGCCGTCTGGAGGCGGAAAAGCTTTGGGGAATCTGATTGGCTGCTCTAGTCAGAGCCGCGTAGAGGGCGGGGCGAGGCCTGCAGGGGGCGGAGCTTGTGTAGAGGCCCGCCACCCGGCGCCGGCTCGGGAAATGGATGCTCGTCTGGTGTGCGGGCGCCGGGGGCGGGGAAAGCACACGCTCAGCTGCGCGCTGGCCCCGCCCGGGACCCGGCGGGAGCGCGGGGCCATCCTCTTCCTCCCTTGCTGGCTCTGGGCTGAGCCCGGAGCCGAGAAACTGAGTTGGCTCTGAGCTCCCTGTTTGGTTTCTGGGCGGCGGCAGCCGGAGGAGGAACATGGCGCTCGTAGGCAACGGAGCAGAGTTGGAAGCGGACGAGGTACTGGCCGGTGGGGAGTGTGGGCACTGCCCCTGGAGCCTGGGAGGAATGAGTGAGCTCGGCAGGGTTGAGCGAGTCCGGCAGGGACGGCCAAGGTCCCGCCCCCTTGGTTCCCTGTCTGGGACCTGCAGCCTCCCGCCTGGAGGAAGGGACAGGGGTTGCGGCTGGGGACACCAGGCTTTGGGAGGTCTGTCCTCGCTGGAGTGAGGAGGGTCTCTGCGGCTCTCGGAGCGGAGGCGCTGCTCAAGTTGCGGGCGCCGGCACCGTGGGCTCTTGCGGATCGGAGGACACCACGTCCGGCCAGCGGGTGGATGGGTGCGAACGCGCGGGAGCGCAGGACCCGCAGTACAGAGCAGTACTGAGCCTCACCGGGGACGCCTAGGCGTTATGAGGTCTGACTCTGAAGTCCCGACATTGGCCCTTTAGAGTTTGTAGAATCGTCTCTTGACCTGGGAATCTCACCTTCTATGGAAGTTTCCGGTGGCAGAACGGAAAGGCTTGCAATCGATGAGAGGAGGGGGACAGCCGGAGGAAAAAGGAGCTCTCGGGGTGTCTGCACCCGCGGGCAGTGCAGGGCTGCCCAGGGGCTGGAGGGCTAGGGACCTGGGGCAGCAGCCCAGGAATTGGTGCTTTCCCCTCTGTGTACGGGGCCCGGGCCTTTTCCCAGCAGGTTCCCAGTGTGGGTGGTGGACGGAGGGAAGGCGCTTGGAGAACCGACTCCGGCCTCCAGTGGTCTCGACTGTCTTTAAATAATTAGCCACTTCCTCCTGTGGCTGGCGCGCCCGGGTCTGAGCACCCTCGGGCGGGCGAGCAGGACCTGTTGATTTATCGACTGTTCCTTTGAGCGGTTGGCAGCTCCGGAGAGACGCGCTCTCCGGGCGCTTGAAGTTGAGGCCAGCGGCGGCGGCCGCAGCAGCAGCACCCACAGCGGCTGCTGCTGCCATTTTACCTGACTTGAATTTTACAAGTCGCTGCCCGAGGAAGCTTAGTTTCAAATGATGCAATAGTGGAAGATGTGGAGTTGGCGGGTTAAGCTTCCTGCCCATCTCTTTCAGTGTCGGGAAACTCTTTTGACAACGAATACTATGTTTGAAATGTAGCCCTTCAAATAAAACAAACACCGAACTCCAGCTCCTTTACACGACTGGCCGACAGGAGGGCAAGCCGGACTGTCCAGAAGCTTCCTTACAGCCTGTGCCTTCCAAGGAGGGTATCAGGACCACAGATCAATGAACTAGAGCTTGCATAGCTGCATCTGTTGTTGAAACTTTTAAATTACACTTAAAGACAAATGATGAAATAGCATATTTGTTGCCATTTTCATCTGTGACAACCTTTCTTTATTTACAGCTTTAGGCTGTCTTTTTGGTATGACCTGGAGCCAGCTGTTTTCATTCCTCCTGTCTTAGATCTTTTCTGTAATCAACGTCATAACACTTTCATGGTGCTTTGACTATACATTCACTTTCTCCATTAAAAGTTTTTATCGCTCCCTGCTCTATATTAAATTATGTATCCGTGTTCTTGGCATGCAAGGCTCTCTACAGTGTAGTCTCAATCTGATGTCCCAGCCTTGTCCCCAGCCACTTTTCTATTTATAACCATTTAGTTTAATGTGTTATGCCTGTATTAGAAATAAGGAAACAAGACTGGGAGTAGGGAATTCCCTGGCAGTCCAGTGGTTAGAACTCTGCCCTTCCACTGCAGGGGGCATGGGTTTGATCCCTGGTTGGGGAACTAAGATCCCACATGCTGCATGGCACAGCCAAAAAAAAAAAAGGGACTGGGAGTAGCTAGTAAATGTGGAGTGAAATTTTTGAATCTCTGGGCTTCTTGTTGAAAAAGATTTGCTACACTTAGGGTGATATAATTGTCTAGACCAGGGCATTGTTGGGAGAGAACACTTGGACAATAGGTGTAAACTGGGACTGTCTTGGGCATATTGAGACATGGCTACCGTAGCTGTGCCCACAGCCTGCAAGGTGAACCTAATGCCATGTGTTTGCTAGGGAGGAGGGCTCTAGCTCTGTGGGGGAAATTAGGTTTCAGAGCAGCAGAGAGCCTGGCACACAGATACTTGGTAATACATATTTATTGAATGAATAAATTCAATGTGAATTTATTGAATGAATGAAGACTATGCTTAATAACTTCTCAGTTTTTGCCATATCTTTCATTTGTTTTTTAAAATTCAGTAACTGTTAGGCTGCCGTTACATGTTAGGTACTCTACTGGTCCTAGGAAATGAGCAAAGTACAAACAGAATTTCTTTGTTCATGCCAAATCCACTTTTGTCCCTCATGGTGCACCATTTCCATTGGAATAAATTTTGCAAACATTTATTGAACATTTGCTTCGTGCTTAAACTTAGTAGGTGCCTTAGAAACGGAAGGCAGTTTTGGCTCTCTACGGTTCTCAGTCTGGGTAAGGAGATAATGGCACGTGAACAAGAACTCTAGAAAAGAGATCAAGGCAGGGTAAGCAAGTAAGAAGTGATGCATTGTCAACCGGGTACCCTTGACTTATTTGTGGAAAGCCCCTCACTTTCAGTGGGCTGAAGCACTCTACCACAAGTGCACAAGACCCTGCTCTTCAACTTCCTGGATGTGTGAAACTAAAAGAGCTGGGAAGCTTTTCAAACACAATATAAATTTGATAGTCTTTGAGGCCACTATTTGATATTCTAGGGAAGTAAAAAGGGACAAATTGGTGTAGTTGGAAAAGTAGTAGGTTAGGAATTAGGTGAACTGGGTTCTCAGCTCTGTCACTAATTTGCCCAATAGCCATTCATTCATTAAGTGTGCAAACATCTGACTGTGCTGTGTGCCAAGCCTGGTGCTAGCTTAGAGATACAACAGTGATCCAGGCTGACAAGGTCTCTGTCTATAACAATATAGTGACCTTGATTGAGCCAGTCTCTCAACCTCTTAGGGCTCTTTTAAGTTTCCTCATCTGAAGATGGAGGGGCTCCATGAGCCCTGAGTGTTCTTCCAGCTCTAAAAGTCTACACTTTTAGAGGTGGGGGGCTCCTTTGTTTGGGAGAAAGGCTAATAGTATGGGAATCCCTTTTCTTTCAAAGTACCCAAGGAGATGCTGGTAGTAGAGGGGACCTTATGATAGTTGTGGGATGGGGTATTTTCTTAGGTAAACTGGTGTTTTTTGTTTTTTAAAAATTTTTTTCTCTAGGTGCTAGGAGGATAAACGTGGGAACACAGAGGTTAGGGCTTGCAACCTAAGGGGCAGCAAAAATTGGTTCTGGAGGGAGGCAGAAACTTCTCAGATGTTCCAGTGGTTTGTGGCCCTTCAAAGCTTGGTGGGCAAAATCTTACTTCTTAACATTTAAATTTCTCTCATTGTTTTTTCTTGGGTATTACACAAGCAACATTGACATTGAGTTCATGGAAGATATACAGAATGTATGCAGGGTCACTACTACAAACCTATGGCAAATAGATGGCTATGACTGGAGAACTTTCTGTCCATCAATAGCTTGATCCTGAAGTCATATCTCTGTTGGTGACTTCCTTATCCATTAGGGCTGCCTTTGGCTGCCTTGTGGATGTTAAGGGCTTATGTTTGACCCACACTGCTTTGTGTGTGACTTGGGATTTGAAAATTAAATAAAAGTACTTTATATTTTATTCTTTAATCCTATTAGAATTATTCAACCCACTAATAACTATGCCAAGTATTGAAAAGAGAAACTATTGATGATATCTGAATGAATATGTAGCACCTGGATAAGTTAAAAATTATTTTCTCATATAAAACAAGAGTTAAGTTCATGAAAAATAACTTTTAAGAACATTTTTTTTTCAATTGTTTTACCTTTTCTGGAAAAATAGCAGTTTTGAAAGTCTTTGAAAAATTTGGTTACATTGCTATTATTATGTAGAAATTGGCAATTTTTATATATAATTTGATACATCACAGTTTTACATTAAAATTACATTAAAAGTTACTCAGCAAATACAAAGTTTAATGTTAATAGCTTTAAATTTTAAAACGTGACTTAACATTTTTATTGCCATTCTGAACCCATTATTATATAAGAAGAATAAACTTTATACTTGCTCTTTTATGTATAAAGTACAGATATATCTCTGTGCTATTAACATTTCATGGGGGATGTGGTTAGGAAAAAAATGTCTAAAAAGGCTCCTGGGGCAGGGGGACAATATTGAAAAAAAGTTGAGAAACACTGGATTAGGGAAAGAAATGGTTTATGTGACAGATGCTTTTATGGCCTGAATTTTTGGCCCAGGATTTTTTCTATCTAATTCTGATTTAGAAAATTTCCCCACTGGCATTTTAGATGAATTTTAGATAAAACTGATTGCTACAGTTTTCTTTGGATCAGATTCATTCTTTCATTCCATCAGTGTTCATTGAGCACCACCCCAGGTGTGGGCAGTCTTCAGGTGCTGGAAGTCCATACTGAGATAAGATGGCTTGATTACTCTTGAGGAACACACGCTCTAGCAAAAGACACAGTTACACAAGTAATGAGCGCTGTCTTTGGGTCAGGGTAGATTTTAGGTAGGAGGGCCATATAATTTATCATCCTCAGCAGGGCCCTGGGGAAGTCAGTGTGCTGCTTTCAGTAATTACTCCAGGACAACAGGTGCAAACAGGAATGGTTGGTTGCCCTCGTTTAGCGGCTGGCAAAGACTTTAAAGAAGAGGTGGTATTTGAACTGGGTCTTTAAAAAAATTTTTTTAATTGAAATATAGTTGATTTACAATGTTGTGTTAGTTTCAGGTGTATAGCAAAGTGATTCAGATGTATGTGTATATATATATATATTTTTTTTTTTCTTTTTTAGATTCTTTTCCATTTTAGCTTATTGCAAGATATTGAGTATAGCTCCCTGTGCTATACAGGAGGCCCTTGTTGGTCATCTATTTTATATATAGTAGTATGTATATAAAAGAAACAATCCCATTTACCATCGCATCAAAAAGAATAAAATACATAGGAATAAGCCTACCTGAGAAGGCAAAAGACCTGTACTCTGAAAACTATAAGATGCTGATGAAAGAAATCCAAGATTACACAAACAGATGGAAATGCATACTGTGTTCTTGGATTGGAAGAATCAATATTATTAAAATGACCATACTACCCAAGGCCATCTACAGATTCAATGCAATCCCTATCCAATTACCAATGGCATGTTTCACAGAACTAGAACAAAAACTTTTAAAATTCGTATGGAAACACAAAAGAGCCCGAATAGGCAAAGGAATTTTGAGGAAGAAGAATGGAGCTGGAAGAATCCGGCTCCCTGAACTGGATCTTGAAGGGTGTGCTAGGTGGAGCAAGTGCGATAAGGCAGAGGCGTGGGTGGAAGTTGAGATGGGGGGGATGAGAGCACACCCTGGGGTCAGCCCGGTGCTCAGCATATGGGGAGGAGTGCCTTTGAGGACTGTGATCTCCTAAAAAATGGGGACCCAGAGGGCTTCTTAACTAGGCAAGAGTGATACAATTATTTATTTTAGGAAGCTAAGTCTGGTGAAGTTGGTGCAGCCAGACTGGAGGTGGTGGCAGGAAGGGCAAGAGGCTGCTGCGACAGTTTAGAATGGGAGGTGATGAGGACTGGAGTGGAGCAGAGGTCATGGGGTTGGAGAGAGGAGGGACTTCTCAGGGAGAACTTGGAGGAGGAATTGGCCTGGTGGCCTGTTCCCCAGTTGGAGGGGCAGTGGAATGGGGGGAAGGGAGGAGCCAGTAAGAGACGATTCTTGGCTGGCTGGTGGTGCTGTTACCTAAGAAGACAACTGGGTAGGATTCAGCCTTCCGGTGGGTGTGGAGGGTGGGGAAGGACCTCATGCAGAATCAACTCACCTGCTTGGCTCACTGTGACTTTCCTTACTGAGGGAGCACGGCCGTTTGCTTATGAGTGGATGAATCTGGACAAGGTTAGGAAAGGATGTTTGTAAATTGGTCCTACAGGTGAGCGAGAGGAAAAAAATAGCATCAGCTTACCGTCGTCAGCCTGGATGCCAGCTCAGGTTAACAAACAGGCAATTTTCCTGAAATGTTCAATTTTAAATCATTTGAAAGCCCATCTATTCTGGGAATGCTACTTTCTCAGTGAAACTTGCCCTCATTGTCTGCTCACGTCTCCTTTGCCCCACACCTCCTACCTCCCCGTCAAGTCCAGTGGTGCAGGCATGCTTCTTAGACAGGAATCAGTTCTTCCTTGGGTTAGCTGTTTGCTTTCCTTCCTATCTTAGCACCCTGCTCACGGGTGCTGTTACTAATTATGCACCGTGTGAACTGGATACCGTGAATTCTGTGAGGCTAGTGGTTTCCGTCTGTCTGTTGACAGTCCCCCGGCCCCCAGCCTCAGGTGCCCCGGTGGCCAGCTCAGGCAGGTCTCCTGAAGTTACTGTGTGCTCACTTCCCAGGAGAGGAGTGCCCGGGGACTCGCCTGGGCGCTGAGAGGCTTCCTGGGGAGAGCTTCCCTTTGTCAGACCTCCCCTCGGCCACTGTGTCAGAACTATCCTCTTCCATCCCTGTGCTTAGTGGGAGTCGGTCACATACCCAGAGCCACTCTGGCCAGTCGGCCATACTGGCTAGGTCAGCACACCTCTCTAAAGGGACTCTTGACGTGTTGACTTCCTGGCAGTTCATAATGCCATTATGCATCTTGAGCTCTTTATTGAAAGACTGGGTGTGTAGTAAGGGCTTTTTTTTGCTGAGATCTGTGGACCTGTATTTTAAAATATTTTAGTGAAATGATGCACTATGTATATTTGTTGGGTCTGATTGTAACTAGTGAAGGAGAAGCTTATTCAGTCTAAGTTAATGTATTGGTTTCATGCCAGGTGCTCCTGCCCTAAAGTGATGGTCTAGTGGGAGGTGGGGGCAGGTGTGTAAACAAATAGGTGCAATTCTCTGTGCTGAGAACTACAGAGGAGGGATGCCAAGGTGCTTTGGCAGCACGGAGGAGGGCATCTCACCTGGAGTGGGGGGAGGGAATGGGTAATCAGGGATGGTTTCCTCAAGGAGGCCATTTCTTAGACATTCTGGATCTTGCGGGATGAGTAGGGGTTAGCCATGTAGAAGAGAGCTGGGGACAAAGGGAACTCTTGAAGTGCGTCCCGGGGAGAGGGAACAGCAGGCATAGGGTTCGGAGGTGAAGAGGTGCTTGTGGTGCTCTGGGTGGCAGGAAATGAGGCTCAAGGGCAGGAAGGGCTCTTCTAAGTTTTTCATGCGGAATCGTGGATATCATGATGTGCATGGTGTGCATTTAAGGGCTGCAGCTGAGCAGAGGTGTGGTGAGATCCGTGCTGTAGGTGGGTCCCTCTGGCAGTGCATGGAGGCCGATTGATTGGAGGAAGACAGGACCGGAGCTGGGGAGGGAGGTTGTTTTCTGGTGTTTTTGTTTTGTCGAATGACTGTTACAGCCCCCTGAAGGCCCACTCTGTGCAGCGCTAGCTAGGTACTGGGATAACACAATGGGAAAGACATGGTTTTGATCCCTCTGGAGCAGGTGATCAGGAATATGGACACACAAAACCACTCTCACCTGGAATGGAGGGGCGAGTTCGGAGAGCTTGTAAGCAGGCCTGGGGCTTCTAGGAGGAGGAGGAAGAGAAGGGTTTCCTGGGGTCGTCACTCACCCTGAAGGTGCTGGTGAGGCGTGCCTCCCTGGCCCTCTGCCCCCAAGTCAGATCAGCTAACTTGGTTTCCAGACCAAGTCTTTACTGCCCAGCTGTGTGACTTAACCCCTTTGGGCCTTGGTTTCCTCTTACATAACCTGAAGGCATTGATCTTGATGATCTGTATCTGAAGTTCTCGGCTTTGACGTTTGTGATCTAGAAGGTGACATGTGATCTGGACTTTGAGGGGTGGAGTTTTAGCAGGCAGCCGTGGAGAGCAGATCACGCCTTCACTCCTTCAGGCAGTGGGAGCAGCGGGGGGAACACGCCCGGGCATGGCTGAAGCTTGGTGGAGGCTGAGTGCAGGCTGTGCGAGGGCTCTGGGATTGAGGCTGGAAGGCGGTGCTGTGTGTGTTCCAGCAGATTTTGGTAGGTCTTGAACGCTCAGCTAAGCAGTTTGGGTTCTTTGTTTTCATTTGTTTTTTTCAATTTTCTTCCTTGACATATGTATCCTCCCACATTTGGGAAATGTGTTTCTTTTTCCTTTTTTTTTTTTTTGATGAAGGAAGCAATGATGATCCCATTTCTTGGTTTCACTTTCTCCTTTCCCAGCCCCATTTCCAAAGTACTTAAGTTTTAAACTGATGACTGTAACCTGCAATGCACTAGTTAAGGAGGCAGACAAGTCAGGCACGATTGAGTACTTCCATAGGCTGTGTTTTGTCACACAGACTCTTACCCTCAGCTAAGTTCTCAGACGCAGAACCCCTGGAGCCACGACTCTGGTGCGGTCAGCAGGACCAGTCAGGGGTTCTCTGAGGGTGTCCTTTGTCCTCCTTTTCTCTCGCCTTGCTTCTTTAGGCTGCTTTGCCCCGGAGTTCTGGGCTTCCTGGTCTATTTTCCACGCATGAAACACAGTCCGTCCACTCAGAGCTAAAGGCAACAAACCTCAGAGTCTCACATCGTTTTTTCAGACCAAATCGGGTAGGATCTTTTTTGAGAGGAGGCGGGCAACGCAGATGACAGAGTGGGAGAGTCTGGAAGAGAGGGGAATGAGGCCTGGCTCCAGGACCCTCTGCCAGAAGCACTCAGATGTCATCATCTGTGCAAAATCATCGCCCGAGTGCTTGTTGTTCGAGAGTAGCTACCCCTGGCTTGGATTCCGATCTAGGCTTCTCGTCTCATTTGCTTTGTGACCTGGGGCTCGTTATTTAACTTGTCTGATGCTTTTCATTTATAAAACAGGAATAATGATAACTACCCCATAAGGTTGGCAAACAGGATGAAGTAAGAGTCTGTTTTACAAAGCGCCTGGCACATAGAAGTACCCTTAACGTGCTAGTTCTCTCTTCCCTTCTGCTTTACCTTAAGGTATTGCTGCCACGGTTTATTATTTATGGGTTTGATGGAGAATCTGTTTTAGTGTGTCCGAATATAGTTTCACCTTATTTTTGCAGCCTATAGGGGAGAAACTAATGCAGAAGTACACAGCCTAGACACAGGCAGTGACCGGCCGAAGGCCACCCAGCTTGATTAGGCATGGATGAGGGTTAGAAGCCAAGTGCTCTAACTCTACATTCATGGACCTTTCCACTAGGTCAGGGAGTGGCAGACTGTGCTGCAGGGACAATGTAGCCTCCCTCCTACCTGTTCTTGTAAATAATGTTTTATTGGAACACAGACATGCCCCTTTGTTTAGGTGTTGCCTGTGGCTGTTTACACACAATGTCAGAGGTAGTAGTTAGGACACACCGTATGGCCCACGTGGCCTAAATATTTATAGGGTCTTTGTGGAAACAGTTTGCTGACCCCTGTACTAGGTGATTTCTAGGGCTATACGTGAGTTTGTTTATAAAGTGTCATAAGCTTTATGAATTAAATTTGCTTGTTTCCTTAATACTCCTATTATAGGCATCAAAAACTTGGAAAACATAGAAATCTATTTGACACACCCCATGAAGTGCTATGGCAGAAGTTCTGGAGTCAGATGGGTTTGAATCCCTGCTCCTCCATGTACAGCCTTGGATAAATTAATCTCTCTAAGCTTCAGTTTCTTCGTCAGTCAAATGGGGATAATGCTGTAGAACCTGCTTCAGAGAGTTATTTATTTATTTATTTACTTTTGGCTGTGTTGGATCTTTGTTGCTGCACACGGGCTTTCTCTAGTCGTGGAGAGCTGCAGCTACTCTTCGTTGTGGTGCATGGGCTTCTCATCGCGGCGGCTTCTCTTGTTGCGGAGCATGGGCTCTAGGCGTGCGGGCTTCAGTAGTTGTGGCACGTGGGCTCAGTAGTTGTGGCTCACGGGCTCTAGAGCGCAGGCTCAGTAGTTGTGGCACACGGGCTTAGTTGCTCCGCGGCATGCGGGATCTTCCTGGACCAGGGCTCGAACCCGTGTCCCCTGCATTGGCAGGCGGATTCTTAACCACTGCACCACCAGGAAAGTCCTCAGAGGGTTATTGAGAGGATTAACACCCTATAAAGTGCTTAGCATATGGGGTGCAAATGTTGGCCCTTAGTACTATTATTATTAAGGCTGCATGATGAGGATACTTGACATTGATTTCCCAATCCGATAAGGAACTGACCTTGTGTAAAGGTCGGCCCATGCAGAGTCCTGCAAGACTCCGCTTCCACTTGGATTCCTTTAGGATGATGCAGATACCTTTAAGGCTAATCTCAGGAATCCAGCTAGGTCAATTCTGCAAGTTTATAATCCTCACACGTCTCCCTCCCTGAGTGGAGAGGGGAAACCACTTACCGCAAAAGAGAGTATAAACATGGGCTCAAAGGGCCATCTGTTTCAGCAGAACAGTGTTTATAATAGTCAGCAAGGGACTTGGCCATGTCCGTAATATTTTGAAACTGACATTTGCCCCCTGACACCTAAATGGTATGTGTGGTAACCTCTAGTTTCTCCAAATGTGTGGCTGTGCAGGATGGTCCCCTGTTTAACATTGGTGAATGTCATAACATTCTTATGACATTTTCATAAGATCGTAAAGCACCTAGGTGTTAATAGGAGACTGTAGGAGGTATGTTTGTGTTCGGCTACTTAGAGGTTAGAAGGTAAAGGAGGTGACAGTGTGTGTGCACTCCTGGGCCCTGGAGGGAGCTCCAGGGTTCTTTCTCTGCCCCCAAATCATGTGCCATGCCAGACTGCTGTGTTTAAAGTTCAAGGCCATCCTCACCTTGCTGCTTAAAATCTGTACACAGTGTTTCGTTGCTTTTGAGGTATTATGCAAACACTTTAGCGTGGTGTATGAGGCCTTACTTAGGACCTATCTCGGTGGTTCTCACACTTTAGGGTGCATAGGTAACCTGGTTAGGGGAGTGTGTGGCTTGTTAAGATGCATGTTCCTAGGTCCTACCACAAGCCATTCTTCCTCAGTAGGTCTGGGGTGGTTCCCAGGAGTTTGCCCTCCTAACAGGACCTTTAATATCAGCTGTGGTGAAGTGCTTGTAGCTCCCCTTCCAGGCGCCATCTCCCAAAGGGGCAGCCTTTCTCACTTCTCAGCTTCTTCATACACTGTTCCCTCACTTGGCTGATTCCTCTTCATCGTTGAAGACCTCCCTCAGGTACCATTTCTCCTCCAGCCTTTCCAGATATTCCCTTATTTTCTCCCCTCCAGGTACTCAGTGACCATTTAGCATTCCTGGCTGCTTTCAAGGAGAAATATTCCTCTTTCACCATACAGGCTATGATACCTAGCAGGGATAGGATGTAGGTGCCTTGGTGTTCCAGAAGGAAAGGGTGGGACTTTCCCCCCCAGAAAGCAGCAAAGGAACTCCCTTCAGTGCTTTCTAACAACGTGATATTTTTAGCCTTTCAACCAGAAAGGAGACTTTACCTCCATAATCTATTAGCTTTTTAAAATTTATTTCTTTATTTTTGGCTGTGTTGGGTCCTCGTTTCTGTGCGAGGGCTTTCTCCGGTTGCGGCGAGCGGGGGCCACTCTTCATCGCGGTGTGCGGGCCTCTCACTGTCGCAGCCTCTCCTGTTGCGGAGCACAGGCTCCAGACGCGCAGGCTCAGTAGTTGTGGCACACGGGCCCAGTTGCCCCACGGCATGTGGGATCTTCCCAGACCAGGGCTCGAACCCGTGTCCCCTGCATTGGCAGGCAGATTCTCAACCACTGTGCCACCAGGGAAGCCCCTACAATTCAATGATCTTTAGTAAATTTACATTGTGCAGCTATCGCCACAATCCAATTTAAGAACATTTCCATGACCCCATAAAGATTCCTTGTGCCTGTCTGCTCTCACCTCAATATACTTTTCACCTTTAAATTGATTGAAAAATTAAAAATCATCAGGATAAAATAGAATTTCCCAGGCAGAAGTAAAAATGAGCAGCCACTATATATGATGGGGACAAAGCAGACATGTTAGGCATCAAAAAGCAAGACTGCAGAGCAGAGTGCATTTGGGTCAGCGCTGACTTGGTTCTTAACACTGTGACATCATCAGAAGACAAGCTCGAGGGCTGAGTGAATTACCCTTGTCCAGATGAATAATTTGTCCCATTTGCAATAAAGCAGAAGATGTGTAGTATATACAGATGATGGTTTTTCCTGATTTTCTAGTTCATTCCCCAAGGCAGATGCTACTTATCCAACATGTTTAGCTTGCTGCCAGAAGCACAAACAAGCAATTGCATTTCTAAGCCATTAACAGTTGAGTGAAAGGGACTGTCACCCTAGCACAAGTCTCGAATAGGACAAAGAGTCAGAAAATTTCTGCCTCTTTTCAGGCACCCCATCTGAATTTCAGATTTGTCGTATCTGTTCCTAGGAAGGCATGTGGGAGACAGGAAAGAACATGGATGGGCTTACAGGTTAGTGGCCATGGATTGGGTTCTGTCACTTGCAGAGGCACTGTGACCTTGGGCAAGTTACTTAATCTCTCTGTGAGCTTCCGTCTCCTCATCAGTCAGTGGGGGATTCTAATGGCCACCTCACAGAGTTGCTACTAGCAGCCTTGGCAACTCATCCGGAGCCATTCATTTGAATAGCAATGATGTATAGATTTTGCTTTTTATCAGTACATAAGAATGGCTAGAATTTTACAGAGCAGGAAAGAATCCTAGTAAGATTGTGTCAAATATTGCAAATAGCCATATTGAACATTTTGATATTCAATATGCATTTGCTGATATTCATTTTAAGATCTAGTTTTGAGAGAGAAGGTTTTGTTTTTGTTTTCATTTTAAAATACAAACAATGGTAAATGCCCTTGCGGACACCGGCCCAAGCTAGGCAACCAAGGGCAAGACACTTGGAGACATGGCTTCCTCACTCCTGCGGTGGGATGAAGTGAAATAACGCATGTTATCTAGCTGGGCTAAATAGGGAGCATTCAGAAAATGAGGATGAGTATAATTTATTCATACACTTAATGCTTTTAGAAGCCTGAGGTGTTCACATTTCTAACAGTTTTCTATTTAGTAATACTAGCATACGTGCATAGGTGGTATTTCTCCCAACTTTTCAAAATAGAAAACATTGAGATGCGTGGACCTTTTCTTCAGACATCAAGCAAATTTACTCTGATCTCATAAATAGTAGAGATGACTTTATAAGGTGTTAGGTTCCACAAGTCCAACTGTATTGCTAATTATATTGGAAATTTAAAAAGTAAAGCTACTAGCTTAGAAAGAATCTTTTTTTTTTTTTTTTTAATCTTCTAAAGGCTTACCTGCTTTTACCTCCCTTTATAGTTTATGGTGGAGGAGGTTACATTTTAACTTAGATAAGAGTCCCCCTTTTTGATGTACACAGTCAGAACTTTAAGTCTGCATGCCTCAGGGAGCAGGTTTCACGTGACAATAGATTAGGTTCAACGGGGGTGACATGCTAAAGTGAGCTCCTGTCTCTTTGTTAAAGACCGAAAAGCATTCCAATTCAACTGTGGCAATTTGGTGACAATCACCCCTTCTATAATTATTTTAGGAGGAAGCACAAGACTTTGGGGGAACAATTTAAAGCAGCATTACTCAACCAAAAAAGCCCTCCCCGTGCCTCGTCCTTGATCTTCCCTGTCTGTTCCCCTCAATTTACGCTTCTTTTGCCTCCCACGTCTCTGTCATCAGCTAGTCCTGTCGGATCTACCTCCAAAACATGGCTCCTTACTGCATACTGGCCCCTTCTCTCCATCACCGCTGTGTCCCCAGGCCACACCACTGTCTTCTCCCCCCTGCATCTCTGGAAGAGCATCCTCACTGGTCTCCCTGCTTCCTCTCTTGCTCTGCAATCCACTCTCACTCTGCAGCCCAAGTGCTCTTTTACAAATAGTAATCACGTTAGGCCCGTGCTTCAAACTGTTTATTTAGGATGAAATCCACACTTCTTTTCTTTTGCTTTTCCTTCTCCTGCCCCTCTCCCCTTCGTTCCTCTGCTGTAGCCACCCTGGCTTCCGTTAGGTTTCTCGAACATGCCCAGTTCTGTTCCACCATAGTGCTCCTGCGTGAGTGTTTCCCCAGCCTGGCGGGCTGCACCACTTCTTCACATGACCAGCTCCTTCTCAACTTTCCTTCCTCACTTTAAAGATCAGGTTCCAAATGCAGTTTTCCTTGGGTTTCATCTTCAAAGCAGCCTTTCTCTTTCCTCTATTACGCATCCTGTCTATTTCCTCATAGATATAATCACCATCTGTATTATCTTGTTTGCTTATTTTCTTCTCTGTCATCTCTCTCCATCAGGTTTCAGCACAGGAAGCAGAAACTGGTGTAGGTAATTTACATAAGAAAGAGTTTAAGAAGGGAATCCCCAGATGTTTACAAAGTGCATGGAGGGGCTATAGGTGTGGTTCTAGGCTGGGCTTCTGTGAAAGACCCTCAGTGCTGTCCAGAACTGACTCACTAGGGCAGGTGCTGGTATTCTGTGGCTGATGGTTCTAGAGCTAAGAGTTCCCAGCGCTTTGCAGTAGCTGTGGTTCAGGGATCAGGAAGCCAGAATGGAGACACCTCTGCTGCCACTGTCTTATATGTGCTGGAAGGTGGAGAAAGGATGCTGAGCCCTGCTGTTGAGACCACGTCAGTTCCCTCACTCTTGCTTGACAGCAGAAAAAGTCAGAAAGGGGCAGGAAAATGACCTCAGCCTTTTGGATCTTGTACGGGTATATCTTAATGGGTGTAACCTAATTCTCACCCAGAATCAGCTTACTTCCTCTACAGCCACAAATCTGTCAGGCTCTCAGGAGCTCCTGTCTCTGTAAATTGTACTGCAGTTCCTCAAATTTCTCTTGTGATTGCTCAAAACTCCATTGATTGTTCTGACTTGTTCTGTTGTCTCCAGATGTTTCTCAGCTTCTTAATTTTGGCAGTTCTTTATTTTCAGGTTGACTGCACATTCTTGCCAGTTCTCACTATAGATAGCTTTCTCTTAATTAAAAAGGAACAATGAAAGAGACTGAGTTTTAGAGGTCTGCACCATTATTCTGATACAAACGCCCACGATCCTTTAGGTTCTCCCAGTATTTCGATCAGCTAAGAATTGGTAAGGAAACTCGGCTTCAGATGGCAGCAAATCAAGCAGACCCTTAATGTTCTCTTTTTTAACAAAGTCCATTTTGTAATGTATATCGGCGTGTCAAGTGTGTAGGTCAGTGGCTACATACCTCAGTTTTCATTAGGGGACTCAGAAAAATACTTGAGTCTTATTGCAAAAGTTTAGATGTGCCTAACCTTATAAGATTCCTTGGCAAAACAGAATTCTCATAATAAGCAAGTTCTAGGTATTAGAATTTGCTCCGAGGGGGTAAAGAGTGAGAAATGTAAAAGTTTCCTAGACCAAATTCGGGACAATCTGAGCACCAAAATAAGTAAAGACAGTAATGTATTTTAGACCACTGAAAATAGGTCTCCTTGAGCCCATATGGATGATGACCAACTAGTTAGACACATGGAGGAGACGGGAGGGATTTGCTTTCAGCAGAATGCCAAAGACCAACTGGTAGAAGTGGAGGGAGTGCTAGAGGTAGGAAAGCAGTGTTCAGCTCTCCTAGTAAAGATGGAGTCAGGTAGCCATCATCACAGGTGATATAGACAAGTTTGGGGGAGGAGCGTGATATTGATCTGCTCTTACCCTATCTCACCACAGATTCCTTATGACTTGCAAGACAAAAATGGTAACTATGCAGTGGAGAAATCAGACACTACTTTGACCAGGTGACCAAAATTAATATCACCAGTGGGAGCAGACAGCATCTGTGCCTCCAGATAGCAGTGACCTGACAAGGACACAGGGTCCCTTCTGTACTAGTCTAACCTGAATCTGATCACAGGGAAACATCAGAGAAACTTTAAATAAGGAAGGTTCTATTAAAAAAAAAAAAAAAAAAAAGAAGAAGAGCGCTGTACTCTCCAAAAATGTCATTGTCATAAAAGACAAAGGCTGTGAAAATGTCCCAGATTAAAGGAGGCAAAGGAGATGGAACAGCTAAATGCAATAGTTCACCTGAGACTAGCTCCTGTATTGCAGGGAAAAATGCTACAAAGGAACATTGTTGGGTCAATTGACAAAATTGGAAAATGGACAGGAGTTTAAAGTAGTTAAATTTACTGATGTGGGTAACTGTACTGTGGTTATGTAAGAGAGTATCTGTATTTTTAAAAAATACAAACTGGAGTATTTAGAGGTACAGGGCCACAATATATGTAATTTACTCTCAAATGGTTTAGAAAAAAATTTGTATCTAGATAGAGAAGAAGGGAAATGGAGTTGAAGAGGGAGAGGGAAGAGCAGATTATAAGGCAAATGGGGCAAAATGTTAACACTAGATGAATCTGAATAAATGGCATAGAAGCTTTCTTTGTACCATTCTGTAAATTTGAAGTTATTTCTAAATAAAAAGTTTTAGGGACTTCCCTGGTGGTCCAGCGGTTAAGACTCTGTGCTCCCAATGCAGGGGGCCTAGGTTCGATCCCTGGTCAGGGAACTAGATCCCACATGCCACAACTAAAGATCCTGCACGCTGCAACGAAGGTCCTGCGTACCGCAACTAAGACGTGGTGCAGCCAAATAAATAAATATTTTTTTTAAAAGTTAAAAAAATTTTTTTCTAGGAGAGTTCCTTGGTGGTTTAGTGGTTAGGATTTGACACCCATGGCCCAAGTTCAATCCCTGGTCGGGGAACTGAGATCCTGCAAGCCACATGGCGTGACCAAAACCAAAAAACAAAAAAGACGGTTTTCTAGAAACGGAAAGTGCTTTTCACTTATACTGGGCACAAAAGGATCTGGGTTATGAAGCAGTTTAGTTGAAATGTCATCTTACCTTACTGTGCTTGAATTTTTCTCTAGGTATGTTGGATCTACTTATTGCAAACTAAATACTTTTACTTTTTTTATATTGTTCAAATTGTCCATTCTTTTTTACATTACTCAAGCAATACATCAAAGCATTCCTGTTTTAAAAGATTTAAGTCATTCAGAAGCCACAACATGATCTTTCACTTTACCATTCCTTCCCTGTCCATGCTTAGCAGAAATCAGCATTGAGTTTTGACTAATGTAAATGGGATCTTATACCACACACCTTTCCCAGGAACAGGCTTTCCATTTAATATATCTGTGAGGTATTTCTACTGTTTGCTTTACTTTTTATCTAATGATGGAAGAGAGTTAGATAATATAATTGTACCATAATTTATTTAACTACTTCCCTGTTGAAGAGCATTTAGGTTGTTTCAATACAGTGTGTACCATAATAGATGGACCCTTGTGCATGTGTATATTTTAATAGTATAGAATCCTAGAAGTAATATTGCTGTGCATGCATTAAAATTTTTTATAATGTATGCATTAAAATTTTTAAATAAATGCAGCTAGACTGACTTCTAAATAGACCGTAGCAACAGTATACGTTCTATTTTCCAACATCTCTGCCAACTGTGGATATTATCAATTTAAAAAATGTTTGCCAATCTTATGGACAAAATAATACTACTTTTTAGGTGCACATTTCCAAGTTTATTGGCTATTGGTTTTCTTTTCCAGTGCACAGTTTCTTCATACCCTTTATCTATGATTCTTTTGGTTGTTTGTCTCTTTCTTATTGATCTGTAAGAGTTCTTTATATATTATGGATAGTAATTTTTTTGCTTGTTTATGGTGCCTTAAATATTTTCTCCTAGCCATTTGCTTGTCTTGGAAATTTTAAATTTTTATGTAGCCAAACCTTTTACTCTTTTCTTTATGGCTTCTTGGTTTTGTGTCTTATTTAGAAAGATTGTCCCTGTTTTCAAGATTTTGAAAAATGTTCTGCGTACATTCATCTTTTGTTTTTGTATTTATCTCTTTAATGCACCTAGAAATTTGCATATGGGTTTAATTTCACTTTAGTCCCAATAGATAACCAGTTTCTTCAGCATCATTTATTAAATAATTCATATTCTTTCTCCAATTTAAATTTTAATGGAATCATAAAATAAATTCCTATGTGTACAGGAGTCCATGTCTGCATTTTTTTTTTTTAATTTTATTTATTTATTTATTTGGCTGCACTGGGTCTTCATTGCTGCCTGTGGGATTTCTCTTGTTGTAGCGAGCAGGGGCTACTCTTCATTGCGGTGCGTGGGCTTCTCATTGTGGTGGCTTCTCTTGTTATGGAGCGCGGGCTTCAGTAGTTGCAGCACGTGGGCTCAGTAGTTGTGGCATGTGGGCCTTAGAGCACACGGGCTTCAGTAGTTGTGGCAGGTGGGCTCAATAGTTGCAGCGTGTGGGCTCTAGGACGCATGGGCTTCAGTAGTTGTGGATTGCAGGCTCTAGAGCACAGGCTCAGTAGTTGTGGTGCACGGGCTTAGTTGCTCTGTGGCATGTGGGATCTTCCCGGACCAGGGATTGAATCCATGTCCCCTGCATTGGCAGGCGGATTCTTAACCGCTGCGCCACCAGGGAAGCCCCCTTCTGCTATTTTGGAATAAGTTTCTATATTTAATTGCTTCTTGTTAGAAGCAAACTGTCAGCATTTCACATATGATGGGATTGATTTAGTCAATTTGTCTTATAGTATAAAGTTTATTTCTCTACATAATACAAATGTGTAGGTGTGCATTTAGCTTCTTGCTGAAATTTTCTTGATGTTGAGGGGGGAGTGCTGGTGGGAGAGGAGGAGAATTTAGTCTTGACAGAAATGAATATATTGAAGTTTTAGCCTTTTCTCTCTTAGATTCCCCCAAAAGAACAGATTAGCATTCTCAGCATCTCTGCTTTGCTAGC
The DNA here is from genome assembly GCF_965194825.1 of Balaenoptera physalus. NCBI lineage: Eukaryota > Metazoa > Chordata > Mammalia > Artiodactyla > Balaenopteridae > Balaenoptera > Balaenoptera physalus. Next base: position 64,834,595 of record NC_138886.1, on the reverse strand, counting down.
ACCTGTAGTTCTCATGAGAGTATGTACCTTGGGAGGGAAAGTACTGTCTGAGTGGTCCAGTATTTGGACATAAAACTTTCTCCTGCAGTAATAACAATGAAAGTAATCATTTAATGAGAGCTGACATTATCAGATACTTACTATGGACCAGACACCTACATACAGCTCACTTAATTCTTTCAATCCCACAAGTTTGGTATTATTGTTATTCCCATTTTACAGTGTTGAATATGAATCTTAGAGAAGCCAAGTAACTTGCCCAAAGCCACACATAGTTAAGAAGTGATGGAGCTGTTGGTGGGACTCTAAACCCATGTTACTAGCATTATTTATTTCCACCTTGAATTTGAAGCTTGAAGGCAGTGAGTTTTTTGGGTAAATAATTCCTATTATTTTCTAGATTTTTCACATCTGTTTCTTACTCTATCCTCAAAATATCTAATGGGGTAGGGAAGGAAATTCGATGGTTTATCCATTTATGCAAAGGTGGGCAAACTTTTTCTGTAAAAGACCAGATAGTAAATATTTTGAGCTTTGTAGACCATATCGTCTCACTTGCAGCTACTCAGCTCTGCGGGTGTAACAGGAAATATATAAATAGACAATATGTAAATGATTGAGAGTGGCAATGTTCCAATAAAACTTTATTTACAAAAACAGGCAGCAGCTTGGATTTGGCTCATGAGTTGTAGTTGGCTGATCTCTGTGGTGGTGGACTGATCGGATCTCTTTGGGGACACCTGGACATGTCAGCTGGGGGTGGGGCAGAATCAGAATTCCTAGTGCGAAGTGTTGTGCCCTGCCCACTCCCCAACCTTCTCCAGGCTGCATCACTTAGTACCACTCACTAGTGCCTTTAGGAGAGTCAAGACCCAACAATAATAGTGATAGTGAGTGTTTTGTCCTGGGTGCTTTGTACTGTGTGCTTTTCACATGTGTCATTTAATCAGTGAATAACCCAGTGAGATGGGAAACTGAGGTACAAGAAAGGAGAAGGCTTGCCTAAGGTCATAGAGCTAGTAGATGGTGAAATGGATTTGAACCCAGGGAGGTTGATTCTGAGCATGTGAGCTCAAGTCTTACCTTATCTCTCCCACATTATGGGCTTTCTCAGTTTGAGGTTGCCTTTGAAACCTTATTCTTCAGGAACTGCCTCTTCCCAGCACTCATATTAAGAGATAAGATTCTCTTTTTAAGACATTTACTTTGGAACCGAGCTACAAGTAAGGGAGTGCTAACTCTGCCATTTTTCTGTTATAGTTGGAAAGTTTGAGGGTCAAATAAGATGATGCAAGAGGTTTCTTTTTGCTTGTCCTTAGGCTGCACTGAAGACTACCAGCTGTAGAACCACTTTAATGATAACAAGAGAAATTATTTGTTAGTGTGTGTCAACACGGAGCCGGGTGCATTAAATACGTTATCTCAGTTAAACCTCAAAACAGTGCTGTAAATTAAGTGGCATTATTCCCATTTCACAGATGAAAAAACTGAGGCTCATCTATGAGATGTTGGATAGTTTAATTAAATCTCCATTAGTCTTAGTTTCCTTATTTGGCTATAATAATAGCCCTATCTCATAGGGTCATTATGAAGATTAAATGAGTTAAGGCACTTTAAGAATTTAGAGCAGTGTTTGGCACTGAATGGTATTACCTTTTATTATTGTTTTTATTATTATTATCAGAATACAGTAGTAGTAGTAGTAATAGTAGAGGTGAAATTTTTTTTTTTTTTATGATTTCTGTGAATTGGAAATAAGCATCTAAGTGTCTAACATAGTGCCTGGGTGTTAATAAATGGAATTTATGGTTATTTATTCATAGGAAGAAGCAAAAGCTCTGTTCATTTTAATTTAAAAATACCTCTACTCATGATGGTTTCAAAATTAAGCAGTTTAAAATGTTAAAACTCAGTCTCTTGGTTCTGTTTGTTGCTGTTGGTTTTGTGTAAAATTATTCTCCTGCAAAAATAGTATGCCCTAGATATTCCTCTGTTTACTATAGATTAGGTAGGGCTGGTACTAGAGGACAGGAATGCGTGACATATTAAGTGATTGCCAAGGTTCATTTTACAATCATAAAAATAGTAACTGAGGACTATGTACAGGGGAGTAAAATAATTTGCTCATTTATGTTAAACAAATTCAACAATACACCGTTGTAAAAAGGCTTATTTTTTGCATATATACTCTTTATTACACACCATACGTTGCTGTACACATTTTGTGTTTGTACATGCCCATTCCTCTCTGAGGTTATACACAAAACCATGTGAACTCTATAATAACGGCAATTGAAAGTATTTGTTCAATGTCAATTTTGACTATACGTGATTTCCTTTTAAGTACTGGCCTTAGAACTTAACCCCTACTTTAAGCTGCAACTCAACTCCATATTTATAATGAGGTGCAGAAAGGAAAATATTTCCTCCTTCATAAAGTTAACTGCTTCATTTTTTAAAAACATGCTTCTCTATATGTTAGCAGAAACTAAAGTCTTGCTGTCCAGTTCATCTGTTATTTGTGAGGGTGACATCTGGTGGTTCTTTTTAATTCTCACGTTTTCTCTGTGCTTGGCTAGAAGTTGTTAGAAATTCCAAAGAATCATTGTGTGAACTGCTTTGCCTGGTACTTAACATACTAGCTGGCTATTGAGGATTGAGTTAGTACAACTGATAGGGCTTTGAAAGCCCAGCACTCCATTTAGATGCAGTCCCTCTGGATGTCAGCCTTCCCTGAGGGACTTTATTTTAGCATGTGTGATGGACAAACAGCCACCTTATTGGGGAGGATTTGTGTTTAATTCAGAGAATTTAGGGTTTTGAGTAAGGGATGGCATCTATACCAACCTCTTTGCTTTACTCATGAGGCGGCTAGAGCCCCAAGAGGTTGAATATATTAACCAAGGTCACACTGTGTTGGCCAAGGTCACTGTTCCCCAGTGAGCTGAGGTCCTGGGCTCTGTGCCCATAAGTTATGTTTGTTGTGCTGAGTAACCCACTGAGTTGGAAGAGTCCGGGCATTAAAGGATAGGAGACAAAGGCATTTTAAGATGGGAGAAGTAAAGGCAGTTAACATTTTTGAGTACTTGTTTGCAATAAATATTCCCACATTCAGCCTTTTTTCTCTCTTCCAAAAGAGGGTGCAGAATCTTTAGTGGGAAGGAGTTATTGAGGAAGTACAGTGAGCGATCCCAGCTCTGTCTCCGTGAGTCTACTGATTCATCCCATATCTTAGAAGTTAGTATCCTCAGGAATTGTATTTTGTATTTATTGAGCCTGTTTTGAGTTGGATCTTTATATGCCATTAACTCACTAGCATCCTTCCAACAATTTGAGGAGGCGGTTGGAATCCCCATTGTTAAGAGTCTGCAAAGTGCAAAAGTATTGCGTTGGGTTACAAAGTGAATTCAAAAGGAGTGTCATGGCCCTTGATTTCAGCCAGGGTGTTGAGATAGGCTCTTGAAAGTCAGTGGAGGAGTATTCAGAAGGCTAGACCTTCCCAGGGTTGGGGTAGAGCTGAGATTCAGACCCAGACAGGTTTAACTTCCTGGCCTAAATTTATGTTTTCCACTGTCCTATGTTGGAAATGCACTTAAGTGAATTTTTGAGTAAAACCTAACTCACCAACACGTAATAGTGGCTTAGTAAAAATATGCTCAGTTTATTTCTGTGTTCAATGTAATCCTTCCTAATGAAGTGACTACTACTACTGTATATCTCCTATTTTCACTATAAGACCTGCGATTTTTGGTAAATATGAAGCTTTGAAAAAAAAGACAGGACTTATGGGGTAATATTGGAGTACTTCCCTGGCATGAGAGAAAGTAGAGAACTATGTTAATACTGTACTTGGAGAATGTGTGAAATCATTTTCAATCTCAAGTGATGAATGTTTAAAATAAAAATTTCTCAGGCACACATTTTTTTTCTTCTGGCAGCTGAGTTTTACTATTTGTATTATCTGAAATTTAAAAACTATTTTTGAATAATGTTGGAAAACTTCCAGTTTTTTTGTAAGCATATCCAAAAAATTAGATTTTGCCTTTGATTAGATTCTGCCTTCCGGGCAGATTTGGAAGATGAACTCTGTGTCATGTTCTTTTTTTTTTGTCTGCTACTTTTGAGAATTCTGTTCATAACTTTGGAAAGGTCACATTTTGTTCACTGCAAGGACCAGGTGGGGACGAGGGGTGTGAGGGGTCTCTAGTGTATGGGCCCTCGTCGCTTTCCTTCTCTTCGATTAAGAGCTCTGTGGGTCAGTTAAGTTTTGATGTTAATCCTTCAAGGGGAGGTGTAAGTGGTGTCTGCACCCTTTAGACACAGTAATGGGGATACTGAAGCCGAGGTTTACATTTGGCTCCAGAGAGCCTCAGGGCACTGCTGTTCCCTCCTACAATATGAACTTTTAAAAAATGCAGCCTGTAAAATGCAACTAGGGAGTTTAAAGGCCATGGATGGCAGATGTGAGCAGATGAAAAATTCTCCCTGGCACATGAGCTCAGGGTGCATACATTAAAAAGTTCTTTGCCCCAATTTTGTTCTAAGGGTCACTTCATGGATATATAATAAAGGTGTATTTTAAATTAATTAATCCTGATTTAGAAAAATCAGCACTTTATTGAAGTTATAGTAGGGAATAATGTCACTTAAGTTTATGCATTTCCCACATGATTCCTTTAACTAGCAATGTGCTTTTTCCTTTTACGTGTGAAAAGATTTACATCCAATGTTTGAGGAATACTCCTGGTGTGTCACTAAGATAATGGTAAAGTGTAACAACTGGTGTCAGTCTTGTTTTCCATTTTGGACATCTTGATTGACCAGGGGAGAATACCATGCAGAGAAGTGTTTGCAGTTCTTAGGGCCACAATACCCATGGCTCTTAATCCCTGCCCTAGTCCTGCAGGAGGCTGGGGCACCCTCTTCATGTCTCATCTCCCTGGGAATAGTCCAGATGTGCCCCAGAGCCAGGCATGGAATCTGTGACTTGTCAGAGTTCTCAGCAGCTCTGGGGTTCTTTGAGTCCATGGTACCAAACACACAGCTTCCTTAGTCATAGAGTGGAATGTTGGGTAAAAGCTCCAGCAGGGAGGGTCGATGCTGTGGGGCGGGGAGTGGTCCTCATTGAGGAGGAAGGTGTCGACAGAGCCCCATCAGACCTTGTCATCCCTCCCTAAAGAACAACAGTTAAATGAGAACATGGTGGCTTCAGCTCTCAGACCCATTGAAGTCATCCATATGAGAGAGGGAAAAATGGAGGAAGAGGCAGAGGAGGAAGATGAGGAGGAGGAGAATAAGGAGGTAAGGGGAGAAAGGAAGAGACCGTAGAGAAGTGATTCGACTTTTTGGATTTGCAGTATCTCGTTTTAATTTTTATCACGTTCCTTCCTACTCCCCCTTCCTTCTTGGAGTAATATTTGCCACGTAAATATTTCTTTTCACACCACAAAGTGAATTAAAATTCAGATGGGGAGGCCTGAAAAGTTTGTAAATCTATTTGGTCTCTTTGGAAATTAATACAGAGTATTTAAATTATTGCTGTTAATAGCATATTTGTTGTCTTTATCCTTTGCCTCTCCCCCTTAGGGATAAAAATAATGTAAACATCTTAATCATTAGTATCTCCATTATTTAAGATTCTTAAAGAAATAAACATTTATTAAGAACCTGCTGTCACTTAAAGGCACTTATGTGCATTTTTGCTGCTCAGAATGTTACAAAGTTAACAAATTAAGATGAAAATTGTTTAGAAAAGCCTTAGCAGTTGATGCAGCACCCCTATTCCCTTTCCTCACTTCTGGGTCTGTTGCTGTGTGTCCAGGATCCTCCATCCCTCTGGGGGCAGGGGGTAGGTTTCAGGCTCCCCACCCAACAGGGAGCAAGCCCTGGAGTGCTAGCTGGCATCTGGAAGGTTACCCCCCCCCCCCCAAGGAATCGCTCACCTAACAGGGTTAGCCCGTTTGCTGAATTGCAAAATGAAACTGTCAAGGTAAGGACCTCCCATCTCAAGATAAGGGTTCTCAGTCAGCCAGTCAGCCAACAATCATCTGCTAAGAGTCTTTGAAGTGCAGAGTTCTGTGTTAGGTTATAAAGTGGATTCAAAAGGAGTCACATGGCCCTTGACTGCAGCCAGGAGTCAAGATAGGCTCTTGAGAAAGTCAGGTACCATTTGAGGCAATGTATGCTTAGGAGCCAGGTGTGGCGCAAGTAAATATTTATTACACTTATGCCCAAGGGTGGCGGCTCATCAAGGTTGGCCTCGGCATGGGAGTTGGGGAGGCCAATGCAGCAGCCTTCAAGGACAGAACTAAACACTGAGGCTTTCCTATGAACACATCTTCTTTGTCAGCAGCATGAGCTTTCCTGTGTTACTTTCCTTAAGCCGGAAGGACTCTGGATGCTTCTCTGACTATATGTGTTTCAACTGGAGTCCATGTGGTATGCCTACCCAGTACCGGGAGGTTTAAGGGAAACCAGCTGTGGTAATCACTGGGGAAGTGAAAACCAGCAGTGGTGAAGCTTTGGGAAGTTGATGGTGAGTTTGGAGAAGCAAAGAGACCAGAGGTAGAAAAATATTGTTATGCTCTGTGAGGAATGTATGTGGGGATATTTAATGCTGGGTGGGAGACTGTTGACTAGCAGTCCCCTGTAGATCAGGTACCAAACCTAGTGGTCCTGATAGGAATCCACAGAAGAAATGTTCTCCCCAAAGCAGCAGCAGGAAAGGGATAGAATTTGAGCTGGGTGTTGGGACTTAGACAGGTATATGGTGTGGGAGGTATGAACAGTCCCTTTGACTTCTGGCAATTCATCCCTCGGGTGGAACCCATAGCAGTTTTCCCAAGGAGCTGGGAAACTGTATTTGCAGTTACCCAGGGAGAGAGTGTGTTGTCACACTCTATTAATGTCAAAGTATAATTTCCAAACTCTGGTCTGAAGGGCTGCTGTGAGGCCTCTGCACACGGCACCCTCTGAGCAAGTGACACGAGACAAAGCAAAAAGGAGAAAGAAAAAGGTGACCTAATTTTAAGAAAACCTATGCGAGGAGGATTGACTTCATTGGCTATGAATTTTTAAAGAGTTTTTGTTTTATTTTGTTTTGTTTTCTGTGCCTCGTGGAGATTTGGGGACTAGGTTAAGCTCTAACTACGACAGCATTTAAATGCCATGCATAGCTCCTCCGGGATCAAAATGCACCTGAAAGGTGGGAAGAGGTCGAGCCACGGATTCTCACTGCAGATGATGAAATTCACCTGATACCACATAGCCAGAGAAGGCCAAATGGAGTTTTGAATCTAAGCAGTCTTGACCTCAGAGCCCTCCGGCCTAAAGCTGTGTGGCTGACAGGGTCTTGGTGCTCCGGCCAGGTGTCAGGCCTGAGCCTCTGAGGTGGGAGAGCCGAGTTCGGGACATTGGACCACCAGAGACCTCCCAACCTCACATAATATCAATCGGCAAGAGCTCTCTCAGAGATCTCCGTCTCAATGCTAAGACCCAGGTCCACTCAATGGCCAGCAAGCTCCAGTGCTGGATGCCCCATGCCAAACAACTAGCAAGACAGAAACACAACCCCACCCATTAGCAGAGAGGCTGCCTAAAATCTTACTAAGTTCACAGACACCCCAAAACACACCACTGGATGTCGCCCTGACCACCAGAAAGACAAGATCCAGCCCTACCCACCAGAACACAGGCACCAGTCCCCTCCATCAGGATGCCTACAGAAGCTACTGAACAAACCTTACCCACTGGGGGCAGACACCAAAACAACGGGAACTACGAACCTGCAGCCTGCAAAAAGGAGACCCCAAACACAGTAAGGTAAGCAAAATGAGAAGACAGAGAAATATGCAGCAGATGAAGTAGCAAGGTAAAAAGCCACCAGACCAAACAAATGAAGAGGAAATAGGCAGTCTACCTGAAAAAGAATTCAGAGTAATGACAGTAAAGATGATCCAAAATCTTGGAAATAGAATGGAGAAAATACAAGAAACGTTTAACAAGGAATTAGAAGAATTAAAGAGCAAACAAACAATGATGAACAACACAATATATGAAATTAAAAATTCTCTAGAAGGACTCAGTAGCAGAATAACTGAGGCAGAAGAATGGATAAGTGACCTGGAAGATAAAATAGTGGAAATAACTGCCGCAGAGCAGAATAAAGAAAAAAGAATGCAAAGAATTGAGGACAGTCTCAGAGACCTCTGGGACAACATTAAATGCACCAACATTCGAATTATAGGGGTCCCAGAAGAAGAAGAGAAAAAGAAAGGGTCTGAGAAAATATTTGAAGAGATTATAATTGAAAACTTCCCTAACATGGGAAAGGAAATACTCAGTCAACTCCAGGAAGCGTGGAGAGTCCCATGCAGGATAAATCCGAGGAGAAACACTCCAAGACACATATTAATCAAACTATCAAAAATTAAATACAAAGAAAAAATGTTAAAAGCAGCAAGGGAAAAGCAACTAATAACATACAAGGGAATCCCCATATGGTTAACAGCTGATCTTTCAGCAGAAACTCTGCAAGCCAGAAGGGAGTGGCAGGACATACTTAAAGTGATGAAAGGGAAGAACCTACAACCAAGATTACTCTACCCAGCAAGGATCTCATTCAGATTCGATGGAGAAATTAAAACCTTTACAGACAAGCAAAAGTTAAGAGAATTCAGCACCACCAAACCAGCTTTACAACAAATGCTGAAGGGACTTCTCTAGGCAGGAAACACAAGAGAAGGAAAAGGCCTACAATAACAAACCGAAAACAATTAAGAAAATAGTAATAGGAACATACATATCGATAATTCCCTTAAATGTAAAGGGATTAAATGCTCAAACCAAAAGACATAGACTGGCTGAATGGATACAAAAACAAGACCCGTACATATGCTGTCTACAAGAGACCCACCTCAGACCTAGGGACTCATACAGACTGAAAGTGAGGGGATGGAAAAATATATTCCATGCAAATGGAAATCAAAAGCTGGAGTAGCAATTCTTATGTCAGACAAAATAGACTTTAAAATAAAGACTATTACAAGAGACAAAGAAGGACACTACATAAAGATCAAGGAATCAATCCAAAAAGAAGATATAACAATTGTAAATATTTATGCACCCAACATAGGAGCAACTCAATACATAAGGCAAATGCTAACAGCCATAAAAGGGGAAATTGGCAGTAACACAATAATAGTAGGGAACTTTAACACCCCACTTTCAGCAGTGGACAGATCATCCAAAATGAAAATAAATAAGGAAACACAAGCTTTAAATGACACATTACACAAGATGGACTTAATTGATATTTATAGGACATTCCATCCAAAAACAACAGAATACACTTTCTTCTCAAGTGCTCTTGGAACATTCTCCAGGGTAGATCATATCTTGGGTCACAAATCAAACCTTGGTAAATTTAAGAAAATTGAAATCGTATCAAGTATCTTTTTTGACCACAACACTATGAGACTAGATATCAATTTCAGGAAACAAACTGTAAAAAATACAAACACATGGAGGCTAAACAATATGCTACTAAATAACCAAGAGATCACTGAAGAAATCAAAGAGGAAATCAAAAAATACCTAGAAACAAATGACGATGAAAACACACTGACCCAAAACGTATGGGATGCAGCAAAAGCAGTTCTAAGAGGGAAGTTTATAGCAATACAATCCTACCTCAAGAAACAAGAAAAATCTCAAATAAACAACCTAACCTTACATCTAAAGCAATTAGAGAAAGAAGAACAAAACAACCCCAAAGTTAGCAGAAGGAAAGAAATCATAAAGACCAGATCAGAAATAAATGAAAAAGAAATGAAGGAAACAATAGCAAATAAAACTAAAAGCTGGTTCTTTGAGAAGATAAACAAAATTGATAAACCATTAGCCAGACTCATCAAGAAAAAAAGGGAGAAGACTCAAATCAATAAAATTATAAATGACAAAAGGAGAAGTAACAACTGACACTGTAGAAATACAAAGGATCATGAGAGATTACTACAAGCAACTCTATGCCAATAAAATGGACAACCTGGAAGATATGGAAAAATTCTTAGAAAAGCACAACCTTCTGAGACTGAACCAGGAAGAAATAGAAAATATAAACAGACCAATCACAAGCACTGAAATTGAAACTGTGATTAAAAGTCTTCCAAGAAACAAAAACCCAGGACCAGATGGCTTCACAGGTGAATTCTATCAAACATTTAGAGACGAGCTAACACCCATCCTTCTCAAACTCTTCCAAAATATAGCAGAGGAACAGTCCCAAACTCATTCTACGAGGCTACCATCACCCTGATACCAAAACCAGACAAAGATGTTACAAAAAAAGAAAACTACAAGCCAGTATCACTGATGAACATGGATGCAAAAATCCTCAACAAAATACTAGCAAACAGGATCCAACAGCACATTAAAAGGATCATACACCATGATCAATTGGGGTTTATCCCAGGAATGCAAGGATTCTTCAATATATGCAAATCCGTCAATGTGATAAACCATATTAACAAATTGAAGGAGAAAAACCATATGATAATCTCAATAGATGCAGAAAAAGCTTTCGATAAGATTCAACACCCATTTATGATAAAAACCCTCCAGAAAGTAGGCATAGAGGGAACTTACCTCAACATAATAAAGGCCATATACAACAAACCCACAGCCAACATCATTCTCAATGGTGAAAAACTGAAACCGTTTCCTCTAAGATCAGGAAGAAGACAAGGTTGCCCACTCTTCACCACTATTATTCAACATAGTTTTGGAAGTTTTAGCCATAGAAATCAGAGAAGAAAAAGAAGTAAAAGGAATACAAATCGGAAAAGAAGAAGTAAAACTGTCACTGTTTGTAGATGACATGATACTATACATAGAGAATCCTAAAGATGCTACCAGAAAACTGCTAGAGCTAATCAATGAATCTGGTAAAGTAGCAGGATACAAAATTAATGCACAGGAATCTCTTGCATTCCTATACAATAATGATGAAAAATCTGAAAGACAAATTAAGGAAACACTCCCATTTACCATTGCAACAAAAGAATAAAATACCTAGGAATAAACCTACCTAGGGAGACAAAAGACCTGTATGCAGAAAACTATAAGACACTGATGAAAGAAATTAAAGGTGATACAAACAGATGGAGAGATATACCATTTTCTTGGATTGGAAGAATCAACATTGTGAATAGACTATACTACCCAAAGCAATGTACAGATTCAATGCAATCCCTATCAAACTACCAATGGCATTTTTCACAGAACTGGAACAAAAAATTTCACAATTTGTATGAAAACACAAAAGACCCCGAATAGCCAAAGCAATCTTGAGAATGAAAAACGGAGCTGGAGGAATCAGGCTCCCTGACTTTAGACTATACTACAAAGCTACAGTAATCAAGACAATATGGTGCTGGTACAAAAACAGAAATATAGATTAATGAAACAGGATAGAAAGCCCAGAGATAAACCCATGTACATATGGTCACCTTATCTTTGATAAAGGAGGCAAGAATATACAGTGGAGAAAAGACAGTCTCTTCAATAAGTGGTGCTGGGAAAACTGGACAGCTACATGTAAAAGAGTGAAATTAGAACACTTCCTAACACCATACACAAAAATAAACTCAAAATGGATTAAAGCCTAAATGTAAAGCCAGACAGTATAAAAACTCTTACAGGAAGCATAGGAAGAACACTCTTTGTTATAAATCACAGCAAGATCTTTTTTGACCCACCTCCTAGAGAAATGGAAATAAAACCAAAAATAAACAAATGGGACTTAATGAAACTTAAAAGCTTTTGCACAGCAAAGGAAACCGTAAAGAAGAGAAAAAGACAACCCTCAGAATGGGAGAAAATATTTGCAAATGATGCAACTGACAAAGGATTAATCTCTGAAATATACAAGCAGCTCATGCAGCTTAATATCAAAAAAACAAATAATCCAATTCAAAAATGGGCAGAAGACCTAAATAGACATTTCTCCAAAGAAGATATACAGATTGACAACAAACACATGAAAGGATGCTCAAAATCACTAATCATTAGAGAAATGCAAATCAAAACTGCAATGAGGTATCACCTCACATCGGTCAGAATGGCCATCATCAAAAACTCTACACACAATAAATGCTGGAGAGGGTGTGGAGAAAAGGGAACCCTCTTGCACTGTTGGTGGGAATGTAAATTGATACGGCCACTATGGAGAACAGTATGGAGGTTCTTTAAAAAACTAAAACTAGAAGTACCATATGACCCAGCAATCCCACTACTGGGCATGTGCCCTGAGAAAACCATAATTCAAAAAGAGTTATGTACCACAATGTTCACTGCAGCACTATTTACAATAGCCAGGAGATGGAAGCAACCTAAGTGTCCATCGACAGATGAATGGATAAAGAAGATGTGGCGGGGGCTTCCCTGGTGGCGCAGTGGTTGAGAATCTGCCTGCCAATGCAGGGGACACGGGTTCGAGCCCTGGTCTGGGAAGATCCCACATGCCACGGAGCAACTAGGCCCGTGAGCCACAATTACTGAGCCTGCGCGTCTGGAGCCTGTGCTCCGCAACAAGAGAGGCCGTGATAATGAGAGGCCTGCGCACCGCGATGAAGAGTGGCCCCCACTTGCCACAACTAGAGAAAGCCCTCACACAGAAACGAAGACCCAACACAGCCATAAATAAATAAATAAATAAAAATCAAACTTTAAAAAAGAATATCACCAAACATTCCGAGAAGCAACTGGCCCTGAAAACATTTCTGTTTAATCCCTAAAATCAGAACATCTCCTCTCTCCTCATCTGAGGTCCTCTTAAAAAAAAAAAAAAAAAAAAAAAAGAAGATGTGGCACATATATACAATGGAATATTATTCAGCCATAAAAAAGAAACGAAACTGAGTTATTTGTAGTGAGGTGGATGGACCTAGAATCTGTCATACCGAGTTAAGTAAGTAAGAAGGAGAAAAACAAATACTGTATGCTAACACATATATGTGGAATCTAAAAAAAAAATGGTTATGATGAACCTAGGGCAGGACAGGAATAAAGACTCAGACGTAGAGAATGGAGTTGAGGACACAAGGAGGGGAAGGGTAAGCTGGATAAAGTGAGAGAGTGGCATGGACTTTTATACACTACCAAATGTAAAATAGATAGCTAGTGGGAAGCTGCTGCATAGCACAGGGAGATCAGCTTGGTGCTTTTCGACCACCTAGAGGGGTGGGATAGGGAGCGTGGGAGGGAGACACAAGAGGGAGGGGATATCGGGATGTATATATATGTATAGCTGATTCACTTTGTTATACAGAAGAAACCAACACAACATTGTAAAGCAATTATACTCCAATAAAGATGTTTTAAAAAGTATAATTTCCAAAAATTAGAAATATGACTTTCATAAAGATATAAAGTGAACGTGTAGAAATTTTATTTAACCTATCAGCGAGGCAAACAGTGAAGTGGTAAACTGATTCTCCGGGTATTTGTGGAACTGGGTATTTATAGGCTTAAGACAAAAACAACGTTAGATTAAGATTGCTAGGCTACAGGTAAAACTGGATAGTGTCCTACAGGGCTGTAAAACTAATCATTGAGGTTTTCTCACCATTCCGAAATCTGCAAGCTAACATGTCATCTCACAGTATCTGGGTTCTTATCTTATAGTAAATGGCAAAGTCTCAAACACAAGGAAGTTCTAGAGAATTCAGGAATCCTTGGCAGGATTTGTGCAACAACATGCAGTATGACCTGCAGAGATATGCCGCTCCCTCCTCACCCACCCACTCTCAACTCCTGCCCAACTGCCTTAGCTCCAAGTTTTGGATATTTTTTATTAACATTGAAAAAAATACTTTGGAGTTAAAGAAATCTGAGGGTGAATCTCAATTCCTTCACTTGCCAGCTGTGTAATATTGGGCAGGTAGTTACCTGCGACTGGATTTACTTGCTGCAAATTGGGAGGAGCTTTTGTAAAGTGCCTGGCACATGATAGGCACTCGTAAAATCTTAGTTCTTCTCTTTACCTTTCCTTTTTTTTAAGTGAAAAAATTTCACCCTTTGTCTGGCCTTCAGAGACAAAGTTTTCTTCCCCTTGATAAGTGGAATATTTATAAATGGAGTATTTCCTGCCTTATCAGTAAACAAAGGATGTCACAGTCATCAAAGATTGCAGCCCTCCAACGTGAGCCGGCGAGCCCTGAGGAAACTCAGGGCTGAAAAGAATACCTGCCATCTAGCAGCCAACAGACTGAAGCCACTCCCTGCGGTGAGCCCTGAGGAAACTCAGGATGTGAAAATACAGGATACTGGCCCCAGATATCTGAGGTGCATATCAAAGGAATGATTTCAGCGAGCCCAGACTCTTGCATCTTCCCATACATACAAAAGCACTAAATTCCTTAACTTGAGTATCTGGTAATCTTTTGCCATTCCAGACTACCTGCCCTTTGTTGCAAAACTCCTATATATCATGGCTGCTCCCCTCGCCTCCTTGGAGCAGTTTCTCAGTTATCTGAAATGCTGTCTCCTGGGCTGCAGTCCTCATTTTGCCCCAAATCAAACTTAACTCTCCACTCTTACGTTGTGCATTTTTTTAAGTTAACACCCTTCCTCCCTTCCTCCCTTCCTTCCTTCCTTTCTCTCTCCCCCTCTCTCCCTCCCTCCCTTCCTCCCCTCCTCCCTCCCTCTCTTTTTCTCTCCCTCCCTCCCTCTCTCCCTTCCTTCCTTCCTCTCTCTCACTTTCTCTCTCACTTTCTCTCTTTCTCATCTCTAGTTTATTAGAATAATATCCTAGAACTCTGGTGGATTTTTTCCATTACTAATAGAGGCATTCTCTTAAATTTTTATTATTCATCTAAATGGAAAAATATATATTTTAACATTCTTTTTTAATTAAAAATTTCCACCAGCTTTATTGAGATGTAGTTAACCTGTAACATTGTGTGAGTTTCAGGTGTACAACTTCACGATTTGATACATGCATATATTGTGAAATGATTACCATACTAAGGTTCGTTAACACATCCATCACCTCACATAGTTATAATTTTTTTTGTGTGTGATGAGAACTTTGAAGATCTATTCTCTTAACAACTTTCAAATATGTCATGTAGTATTGTTAACTCTGGTTACCACGTTGTACAGAACGCTTTATTTAGAGAACCCTCTGCATATGACAAAGTGGAGAGATGTTCCTCAAGTGAAGATGATTTCTTACTGGATATAACTTAGTGTTTCTTGTTTTGAGGTGGGGATGGGGGTATTACTTGTTTAAGAGTAAATATTATCCTTGTCTCCTTTCAAAAGGAGAACTGGCTTCCCGAGTTATCCTTTCTGAAGCCCACTCAGTATCTCAGTGTCTGCTGTGAGCCCTGCTCTGGGTTGAGGTTTGTGAGGAAGGGATTGGATGCACAGAAGCTCCCAGGAGCATGCTGTCTGCATTCCCCCTTCTTGGTACAGGTCGGCCCAGGTGGGGTTAATGGATGGCAGAGGGACCATGAGCTGGTGTCTGGCACAGGTAACTGGTCATCACTACCAGATCTGTATTCCTGGAGAGTATTCGTCTCTCCCCTTCTCCACAACCCCTCACATGATAAACCTGTGTGCTGGCATGTGGGACACTGAGCTGTGACTCAAAATGACAAAGTCTTCTGATATTGTTCCAATCACTAATTTCTGGAGAGTGAGGAGTAAGAAAGAATTGCCCTTGACTGTGCCTCCCTTACAGAGTGTGGTATTAATACAGATCAATAGGTCAGGGATCCCAAATTCTAAACTCACTTCTGCCACTACTTATAATGTTGTTTCTTCTTTTTCGTATTTACACATTTTTTTTTCCTTTCCTGCCTAAATGCAGAATCAGTATGTTGTATACATTGTTCAATATTAATGGTCACACGAGGGAAAAGCTCTGTAACCCTCTTTCCTCATTTCTGTGTCCTATCTGTAAATGAGGTGATATGATCTGTGCCTTGATGGCCCAAGCTCAGTTCATTCATTCATTAGGCAACATGTAGCTGTTGAGCAACAGCTCTGTGCCAAGCCCTGGCGGTTCCTCTGTAAACATGATAAATGAGAACCTGCCCTAATGGAGATAGATTGTAACCAAGGAAACAAATAAGATGATTAGATTAAGTATTATGAATGAAAGAAATCAGATGATGGGAAACTATAAGTAAGCTGCTATTCTTAGTAATTCTAATTAGGGTTATCAGAGGTGGTCTCTTTGAGGAGGTGGCTTTCTGAACTGCAAACGGAAGGATGAGAATGAGTCAGTCATAGGAAGAGTTGAGTGAAGAACATTCTAGGAAAGAGAGACAATGCAGAGAGGTGTGGGATGAATTTGGCTTGTGCACGGACCAGAAAGACAGACCTTTGGCTGAAGTGGAGTGAGTCTGGTGGGTGGAGAGTGGACAGAGGCTGGCAGGGTCATTTAGGGCTTTGTAGATCACGGGAAGGAATTTGGGTTTATTCTAAGTGCAATGGAAAGCTTTTAAAGAGGTCTAAAGCAGTGGAATGGTATGAGCTTATTAAAAGAAGGGAAAGGAAAGAATAACTGCGGCTGTTGCACGAAGAACTGAATGGCAGATGTCAAGCTTGGGAGTAGGGAGACCAGTGAGGTCCTTGTGCTTGGCTGTGGAGAAGGTGGTAGGGATGTGAGAGAAGGAGGCCTTGAAGGTTTGACTAGGTTATGGTGGGTCCCAAATACCTGGATGAGGAGCTTGGATTTGATTTTTGCAGCTGTGAGGGAGCTTCGTGTGTGAGTGTGAGTTTGTGAGTGAGTGAGTGTATGTGTGTTTGTGTGTGTGTATGACTGTGAGTTTAGGGGTGAGATTGTGAGTGTATGAGCCAGTGTGTATGAGCGTGGGGTGCATGTGTGGATTTGTGAGCAGATGTGAGTGAGTGTGTGTATTATGTGTCTATGTGTGTGTGTTTGGGTTTTTCTCCTTTTGCAGATTTTGAACAGGCCAGTGGCATGAAGGAAAGGGCTGCCCTGTATGCTACAGGTAAAGGCTGGTGACAGGGAGACTTGCTGGGCGGGTAGTGGAGTTAGACGTGACCCGAAGGCCCAGACGTGCTAACGTGGCCAGCCATGGAGAAAGAGACGACTGAATCGGGCAGGTCCTGTTCTTTGTTTTATTCTGCTTCTGGGTTGGATGAGACTGAGGACTGAAGACCCCACTGAAGGAGTCACATTCTCTTCAGATGAGCCCAGTCTGATTGCTGGCTGAGTAGCTTACTCGTCTTATTAGTGACAAAACCAACCCTAAATTAAACCTCACTTAAATTCATGTGTTGGTTTCTCTGAAAGGAATTCCATTAGTAAGAGTTAAGTGGAATGGTTCTACTGCAGCCCACCCAAACTGTCCCCACTCTGCCCTGAGAGGTGCGCGCACCTGCGCGCGCACACACACACGCGGGGAGTACACACACACACGGGGAGTACACATACACACACACACACACACAGGGAGTACACAAATGGGTAGTACACACACACACACACACACACACACGGGGAGTACACACACACACACACACACACACACTCTCTCTCTCTCTCTTTTATATTTAAATTTCTTGATTCTTGAGAAACTCATTGTGTTTTTTGTTCCCCCCCCAGGACATCTTTGAAGATGCCTTGGAAACCCTCTCTATGTAAGTAGTAACATAATATAAAAGTATGTAGTAGAGAAAAATTGATGGTTTTCTTATAAGAAATGTTAATATTTCATTCTCATTTTTTTGAGTGTAGTGGCTATTGTTGGAAAAATTCACTTCTCCATAATTTAACAGTTAGGATGTGATTAAGCTTAAGAAAGGATCTGTCTAAAGTTACTATCAAATATATATATATATATATTTTTTCAAATATATTTTTGAGTCTTATTTCTTGTAACCTTAAACTAAAATGAAAGAAAAAATGTTTTCCAACAAATTAAATTTTATTTGTTTATAGCTAACCCTTTTACATCTTGCCCATATTTATTTACATGGTTAGCCTCATATTGTAGATTTTTGCTTTTGGTTTGCGCTTAGTTTTATTATAAGCATTTCCTATAAGCCTACATAATTTTTGTAATGATTTTAAATGACATCATATTAGATCAAATGGAACATCACAATTTACTTATTCATTTCTCCTTTGTTAGACATTTAGTTTTTCACTGGTTTAAAAACTTAAAACTAAGTAGTGAACATTTCAATGTGTATAGCTGTATCATATTTTTGAATATCTCCAAAAGGTTAACTTCACCCATGTAGAATTATTGGATTAAAAGGGATGAATATTTTTATTCTTAATGTGATATTTCTCAAGTTGCCTTTCTGTGTTAGTTAGCTCAGGCTGCCATAATAAAATACCATAGACTGGGTGGCTTAAACAATAGAGATTTATTTTCTCACAGTTCTGGAGCCCGGAAGTTGGAGATCAGGGTGCCAGTGTGGTCAGGTTCTGGTGAGAGCTCTCTTCCTGATTTACAGATGGTCACCTTCTCGTTGTGTCTTCACATGGCAGAGGGAGAGAGAGCGAGAGAGCAAGCTTTCTGGGGTCTCCTCCTATAAGGGCATTAGTCATGAGGGCCCCCCTCTCAGGACCTGATCTAAACCTGATTATCTCTCGAAGTCCTCATCTCCAAATACCATCACACTGGGGATCAGGGCTTCAACATGTGAAATTTGGGGGAATGCTATTCAGTCCACAGCACTTTCAAAAGAGTTTCACCAGTTTGCACGGCTGTGAACTGTGTATAAGTGAAGTGGTTTAAAATGTAGCATTTTCATCCCTAGGTATTATTTGAAACCATTTTGCTGCTTAAATGATACCTAATTGTTTTGTTTGAAAATTTTTTTCTGGGAGTCCCCTAATGGCCTAGTGGTTAGAATTCTAGGCTTTCATTGCCATGGCCTGGGTTCAGTCCCTGGTCAGGGAACTGAGATCCTACAAGCCATGTGGTGCACACCACCCCCTAAATTTTTTTTCTCATAATCATTGTTTAGTCCATTGCATTTCCTTTTGTATGAATTCTAGTCTTCTTTTGCCTATTTAACATTTTTCTCAATGTTTCTTTTACATACTTATGAACTTTAAAATATATATACACCTTCACGTTTTGTCCTATTTGCTACAGATACTTTCCCTTAATTGCTATTTTTATGTTAGAGTTGCAAATTTTTATATTGTCCAAAAGTTTTAGTGTTTATGTCATTGAATGTGTATGTGAATAAAAAACTTAACTGTGATTAGGATTTTAAAAAATAACCTTTCTACTGTGCAATAGTTTCAGATTTACAGAATTATTATGAGGATAGTACAGAGAGTCTTGTATATCCCACACTTGTTTTCCCTATGATTAATTTCTTACATTAGAATGGTACATTTGTCACAATTAATAATCTAATACAGATACATTGTTATAACTAAAGTCCATACTTGATTCAGATTTCTTTAGTTTTTATGGAGTATCCTTTTTCTGTCCCAGAATCCCATTCAGGACACCACAATACAATCATTCGTCCTGTCTCCTTAGGCTATGCTTGATTGTGACAGTTTCTCAGAGTTTCCTTGGTTTTGAGTACTGGTCATTTGTTTTGTGGAATGTCCCTCAGCTGGGATTTGTCTGGTTTTTTTTCCTCATGATTAGACTGAGGTCATGTGTTTTTGGGAGGAAGATCACAGACCTAAAGTATCATTCTCATCACATTATATCAAAGATACATGTTATCAACCTGGTTTACTCCTGTTGATGCTAAACTTCATCACTTGGCTTGAGATAGTGTTTGTCAGATCTTGCCACTGTGAAGTTTTACTCTTTTTCCCCCCTTCCGTTTTCATACTGTACTCTTTGAAAGGTAATCTACTTGTGTAATTTAAAAAATGACTTTTAAGGTGAGTGCATTATTTGCCATCCAGAAATCTTACTCAGCTCTGCTGTGGCTTCTCCGCTCTGAGCGTTGGCAGGAATTGAGCTTGGGTGGCCTGGTAGACTGAAGTCTAGGAGGTAGAAAAGGATCTGACTGTGGGGCGGGTGACTGGAATTCACCAGTGGAAGTGCTGCTGTTCCCAATGAGAAGCTAGAACACTCGACACACACCAGAGAGGGGTTCAGGTCTTGGAGATGAAAACAGGTCAGACTGATGTAATTGACATGACCGATGGGTGGCACACATTAAAACTTGTGTTTCTTTGAGCTTTCACTGGCTGCATTAGACTGGCAATGGCTTTACCTTTGGGTCTGAAAGGCATTGTCAGCAATTTCTAACACCTATTAGTTTTTATTTTATTTATTTATTTTTTATACAGCAGGTTCTTATTAGTTTTCTATTTTATACATATTAGTGTATATATGTCAATCCCAATCGGCACCTATTAGTTTTTAAAAAAAATCAAATTATAGGGAAACAAAAACCTTCTGAACTTGACTTGCGGTTTCTGGTTTTCCAAGTAAGGAGCTTGAAGTTGCCAGTTTTTCCTAACAACAAGTAAAGAGCTAAACAGACTTGAAAATTCTACAACTCATTTTGCATCCATAAGAAGGGAGAGGATACAGGGAAAATCACTGCCCCCAAGCCTGGAGGGACAGAAAGGCAAATACAGGGAGTCATGGTGTACAGAGTCATGCTGTACACCCCTGCCAGGTCAGGGGTGGGAAAACGTCACCTGTGATCGATGAATTGCTGGGGGCTCAGTGTGAATAACTCTGGGAGTTAAGAACCATAGGGAGACCCACTCATATGGAGCCCCCTCCACCCCCAATGTGAAATTTGCCTCCAGAAGCTGTACCAGATTCATACAGTAAATAGAGGAGAAAAATCCCTTTGGGATTCCAGCAGGGTGAGAAGAAAAAGAACCATTCTGAAATACATCAGAGTTTACTGTTCTTAACAAGGCCTGCCCTCGGGAGAGAGTAGTTAACCAGAACCTAACTGACCTGGGGAGCTCCAGCCCACTCTGGCCATCCTGTCCCATCTAAGAGAGAAGAAAAACTGAGAAACACTTGAGAAGTTCCCAGTCCAGAGGCACAGGCTCCCTAAAAGACTGAGACCTCATCACAGGACGATAGAATGCTTCCCCTCCTCCACACCTCACCACCACATGACCACAGGCCTATTTATAACAGTTCCTTTTATCATGTACATCATGTTTAACTATCAAGAAAGATTACAAGGCAGAACAGTAGGCAAAAAACACAGTTTGAAGAGACAGAGTAAGCATCAGAACCAGACGTGGCAGGGATGTGGGAATTTAAAACAACTATGGTTAATATGCAGTGGACTCTATGGAAGAAGTAGAGAGACTATAGGAATAGATGGGTAATGTAAGCAGAAAGATGGAAACCATAAGAAAGAACCAAAAAGAAATGCTAGAGATCAAAACACTCTAACAGAAATGATAAATGCCTTTGATGGACTTATTAGACTGGACATGGCTGAGGAAAGGCTCCCTGAGCTAGAGGCTGTAGAAATAGAATCCTGAATAGAATGGAATAGAATCCTCAAAAACTGAAAAGCAAAGAGAACAAAGAGTGAATAAAACAGAACAGAATATCCAAGGACTGTGGGGCAACTACAGCAGGTATAGCATATGCATAATCGGAACATCAGAAGGAGAAGAAAGAAAAGAACAGAAGAAATATTTGAAACAATAATGTCTGAGAATTTGCACAATTAATGTTAGACACCAAACCACAGATCCAGGAAGCTCAGAGAACACCAAATAGGATGACTGTCAAAAAATGACCTCTAGGTACATTATTTGTCAACTACAGAGAATCAAAGATAAAGAAAAAATCTTGAAAGAAAAAATACATCTTACCTATAGAGGAGCAAAGATAAGTGTTACATCCAGCTTCTCCTCAGAAACCAGGCAAGCAGAAGAAAGTAGAGTGAAATGTTTGTATTGAGAGGATAAAACCATCAACTTAGAATTCTGTACTCTCTGAAATTATCTTCAAAAGTAAAGGAGAAATAAAGACTTTCTCAGGTGAACGAAAATTGAAGCAATTTGTTGCCCATAGATCTGCCTTGTAAGAAATATTAAAAGAAATTCTATAGAGAGAGGAAAAATAAATATGGGTCAGAACCTGAGATCTACTTAAAGAAAAGAAGAACATCAAAGAAGGAATAAGTCAAAGTAAAATGAAACATTTTTTCATATTCTTAATTGATCTAACAGATAACAGTTTGTTGAAAATGATACCAGCAGTGTATTTGGTTATATATGCTTATGTTTATGTCTTATGTGTATATACATGCTTATGTATGCTTACATATAAGTGAGATGGATGACAACAATGACACAGGGATGGGAGGGAGGAATTAGGATTATTTTGTTATTATAAGGTACTCACACTACTTGTGAAATGGTATAGTGTACTTTAATGTAGACTTGGATTAGTTGTACATGTGTACTGCAAACTCTAGGGCAACCACCAAGAAAAAGTAAAAAAAGAAGTAAAGCTGATGTGCTAAGAAAGGAGAGAAAATGGAGCATATAAAATGCTCAATTAAAACAATATAAGCCAGAAAAAGAGTAGAAGACAAGAATAGGAACAAAGAACAAGGGCAACAAATAAAAAACAGTAATGAATATGGTAGATATTAATCCAGCTATATCTATAATCACTTTGAATGTCAGTGGTGTAAATTTACCAATTAAAAGACATTGTCAGAGTAGATCAAAAAGCATGGTCCAACTATATGTTGTCTACAAGAAACCCACTTTAAATAAAAGACACACATAGAGTAAAAGTAAATGGACGGAGAAAAATATACCATGCTAACACTAATCAGAAGAAAGCAGGAGTAGCTATACTAATTTTGGACAGAGCAGACTTCAAAGTAAGGAAAGTTATCAGGGATAAAGAAAGGCAGTACATAATGACAGAGGGGCCAGTTCTCCAAGAAAACATAACAGTTCTTAATGTGTAGGTACCTAACAACAGAGCATCAAACTACTAGAGACACAAACTACATACAAGGAGAAATAGATGATTTTGTTACCATAGTTGGTGACTTCAACTGCCTTCTCTCAGAAATAGATCCAGCCGGGAGAAAATCAGTAAGGTCATAGCTGAACTAAAAAAAAGAAAATCCTGAACTTAACCCAACTGAAGTTAATTTAGATCCCTATCTCATGCCAACCCTAAAATTGCTAGCCCAGTATTCCAACGCCATTTGCTAAGTCTGTGAGTAAAAGAAAATTTATGTATGATGCCTACTTTATCAAATAATACACTCATTAAAATAATAATGCTGTGTTTCTGGGCTTTCTATTTTGTTCCTTTGATCTATATGTCTGTGATTGCACAAAAACTGCTCTATTTATCTGCTTTAGATGTTTCGATATTAGTATGACTGGTTCTCGGAAGAATAGCATCCAAAAATGACCCATGTGATCGAGATGTTTTTGATTCATGACTGTCAGAAACCCGTTGTGAACTCTTAAAATGTGGAATTCTTGGAGGCTTTGTATGTCTTAGCTTCTTTTATCCTACTGTCAACCATATTACAGTTTTCTTCCATCTTGAAAACAATAGTTTTTAAATGCTATCTCACTTCCTTGTTATCTAACATTTTCTTTTCCATTCATTGCCTCTTTCAGCCTGTCTTCAGCTGCATTTATCTGCTGTTGCCAGCATTTTTTTACTTCCAAATTTAACTTCCCTGTCCTGTTCAGTTTACCAAACCCAAAGGTTTACCCATTCTAGAACTTGCCTTGTTCTTTTAGTTTTCTGATGTGCATTATTTCTTGTGACACCTGAGACTGTTTCTTAAACAGTTTTGTGTTTCCTTTTCGATGTTGCCAAAATGTCCCTGGTACTTGCTTCTCTCACCTTAGTTGTAGCAGCACATAATAGTAACACTTTACCTAATTGAGAACCTTACCTCTTTGAAATAGAGCCCAAAGCCAGAAAGGGTAGCCAAAGTAGGTATTAGAGCCTGTGCTCTAAAAATCTTGCCCTTTACTTGTAGTAGAGGATTCCATCCAGAGTCTATTTACAATGAATGTAAGTAGACTTATGCTTTTTGGCATAATTTTGCCAGAGTTCTAAGAGGTATGGTGAGAGGGTGGTTTTATTTATTTATTTTTATTTTTAAATTTTTAATATCTTTATTGGAGTATAATTGCTTTACAATGTTGTGTTAGTTTCTGCTGTATAACAAAGTGAATCAGCTATATGTATACATATATCCCCATATCCCCTCCCTCTTGCGTCTCTCTCCCACCCTCCCTGTCCCACCCCTCTAGGTGGTCACAAAGCACTGAGCTGATCTCCCTGTGCTATGCAGCAGCTTCCCACTAGCCATCTATTTTACATTTGGTAGAGTACATATGTCAATGCTACTCTCTCACTTCATCCCAGCTTCCCCTTCCCGAGGAGGTGGTTTTAGAAGCCAGTTTGTTGATAGTAGCAAAAAATAGCAGGGAAAGAAGAAAGTAAATATGACATACAGTCACAGAACTCCAAAGCACAGCAGTGTGGTTTTACCTAGCTTAGGTGCACACAACAAGATGTACCTTTCTGGTGAGTCAAGCCCTTGGACTTGACAGGTGAGCTTGAGCACCAGTCTCAGTTGCCATTTACTGCCTGGGAGATCTGGGACAGTTTCTTTTTCTTTTTTTTAAAAAATTTTTTGGGGCTGCTTTTGGGTCTTCATTGCTGTGCGCGGCCTTTCTCTAGTTGCGGTGAGCGGGGGCTACTCTTCGTTGCGGTGCACAGGCTTCTTGTTGCGGTGGCTTCTCTTGTTGCAGAGCACGGGCTCTAGGCATGCAGGCTCAGTAGTTGCGGCACGCGGGCCCTAGAGTGTGCGGGCTTCAGTAGTTGCGGTGCGTGGGCTCAGTAGTTGTGGTGTGCAGGTTCTAGGGTGCATGGACTTCAGTAGTTGTGGCACAAAGGCTCAGTAGTTGTGGCACACGGGCTTAGTTCCTCCACGTCATGTTGGATCTTCCCAGACCAGGGATCGAACCCATGTCCCCTGCATTGGCAGGAGGATTGTTTTTTTTTAAATTTTTAAAATTTTTATTTTTTATTTTTTTTAACATCTTTATTGGAGTATAATTGCTGTACAGTGTTGTGTTAGTTTCTGCTGTATAACAGTGAATCAGCTATATGCATACGTATATCCCCATATCCTCTCCCTCTTGCGTCTCCCTCCCACCCTCCCTATCCCACCCCTCTAGGTGGTCGAAAAGCACCGAGCTGATCTCCCTGTGCCATGCAGCTGCTTCCCACTAGCTATCTATTTTACATTTGGTAGTGCATATATGTCCATGCCACTCTCTCACTTTGTCCCAGTTTACCCTTCCCCCTCCCCGTGTCCTCAAGTCCATTCTCTACGTCTGCATCTTTATTCCTGTCCAGCAGGAGGATTGTTAACCACTGTGCCACCAGGGAAGTCCCTCTGGGACAGTTCCTAAGTCTCAGTTTCTTCATCCTCACAGATTTATTGGGAAGATAAAATGAAATTTAAATGTGATAATGGGTACAAACACATAGTAGGTAGGTGCTCAGTAAATATCGGTAGTATATACTACTCCCCCACCTTGGATGCTGTTAATCTCCACTGAGAAAGGCATGTTCATATTGCTGTCTCTGAGACATTGGAAAAAGTTTAAATTATATCTAGTATATTCTATTTAAGAGGGTAGAGACTTGTGTCACATATGTTAAGAAAATTCCAAAATGACTAAAAATGTTTTCAAATAGCATTTGAAAGTTAGTAGGATGTGCTTCATTCACAGGGAAAGCTCTCTTGGATGTTTCTCTTTATTCCGTAACATAGAGCGTGATGTTACTGTACTATGTCTCCTGTATTACTGACCCTTTCTGAAATTAAAAATATTACTGAAGTAATCTGTTATTCAATATTTTTCTTTTAAAATATTATATATGTTTTCTCTCTGATTACAAGTATATGTTAATTGTAAAAAAATTCTTCAGTTGTTTTTTATGTGAACTTTTATTTTGTCCTAATTTCAGGGTTTGCCAAAATTTCTCTCTCGTTCCCTCTTAAATTTACGATGCCACGACATTCCTCTTGTGATCCATTAGATGCTGAAATCAGTAGAGCTCTTTTTCCGTATGCTGATTGAACCACATATTTTGGTTCTATCTTTTGGTTTTATGTGCAGATAACAACGCTTCCACCTCTCTGTAGCAGGATGTGGTCCTCTTGCCAAGCTGGTGATTAATTTCTTCCTGTGAATATTTTCTCCTGAATTTCTAATGAAAAGATGCAAGCGAACAGATGAGGGAGGCCTTAAAGTATTTCCACAAAAGAAAATTATCTCCTACTCTCCTTTTCTGCTTAATGAATTCACCACCACAGATGTAGGTTTTCCTAGTTCTGGATCTTTGTGGTAACAATTGTGTTATTTTAAGTGATTAACTATTTTGGGAAGTTGCTAGATTTACAAGCTGGTAGATCGTACAAACATCTCTAACATTTAGAACAGGAGGGAAAATTAGAGATTTTTTTTTTTTTTAAAACAGTGGGACATTGAACATGTCCTTTCTAAAAATTAAAAAATTGTTTATGAAGTTTCTGACTTGTTTAGCGTAGGAAGTAATCTCTCAGGGAGGAACCGTACATTAGACCCATCTCATGGCCTATAGAAATTTGCTAGAAGATTAGCTCTGCCTTAGTCTCTGGCTCCCTGATTGAACAATTCCATACTGGTATGTGCTTCTTGGTGCTCTGATGACTGGGTATCCTTCTTGCCCACTGTTTGTACACAACTACCATATCTGAAAATGTAGTGGTGGGTATAAAGTCTGTTCATGAATTAAGTGATATGACATGTGAAGAATAAATAAAATGTTCCAGGGTTTCCAGAGAGCTGTTTCTGGTTGGGAGATCGGAGTGGCTGGCATTGGTTTTGGGTTTTGAGAGATACCATGCTTACCTGGGACACCCATGGACACAAGAGATTTTGGGTCACCATGGATTCCTGGCTTCCGTTTAGTGAGGAGAGTAGACTAACTGCTTGGAATCAAGTGAATTGGTAGTGTTTTCAATTAACCTCTTTCTCATAAAAACCACAGTGGGCCATGGCACAAAAATCTAATTAACTGGGGGGCCTAGTCGGGTACTACTTAATCAAGATTTTCTTTTTATGATAGTTTAGAGAAGTCAGAGGAGACATCAAATTTATGTGCAAAGACTGTTAGAGCAGATTCAGGTTTAATATGTTTTCAGCAGTGATCTCTTAATATTCCATAGTACCTTATTAAAATTTTGAATTTATCCTTATATAGAAATTCATAGGTGTTTAATCAAGTCCTGAGGCAACGGGGTGTGTTTGTTCACTTGCAGGAACTTCGGTGAATTTGTTCTTACATCTAGAAGTTGAAAGAGGCAGACGTTTTTAGTCAGGTGATAAGAAGCTTACAGTAGGATTAAAAATATTTTGTAGCATAGCATTTCTCATGGACTTCCTCCTTCTTCACACCTTCTCTTTTGAACTACAAACTGTAGATTAGAATGAGGTAAAGCTTTTAAGCAAACCCCCACCCCCCGCCCTCATCAGTTTAGATCAGTTAATTATGGTGCAATAGTTTGGTCTGTTTTAAGGTTAGTTAGGGTGATATTTGGTGAATGACAGTTGAAAAACATCTAGTTAATATTTTTCTTCATAGTGGTTAAATTATAACTAGTAACTACAGGCAGAGTTAGATTAATTTTCATGTTTCTGTGATCTTTTCCTTGACCCAGCTTCTCTGTCTAGGTAATCCAAATGTTGCTCTGGTCTGGAGGGCCACCTCTCTGCCCCGACCTCAACCTGATTTTTCTTCACCAGGTTGGCATTTAATTATTTCATTGGATCTAAGATGCCGCTGACATTGTATATACCACTGAGGAAGGAGAAAAACACAATGGAGAATTTTACAGGTGACTTTGCCTAAGGGAAGGGAAAAATAAAACTGTCATGCAGGAAGACACAGTAAGGAAATGTGGGTATTTCAATCTTGGTGGTACTAGGTAGGGAGGGGAAAAAAGACTTCTCTTGAGATTCTCTGCCCTGGGAACTTTTAAAAATAGCTCTATCACATTATGAATTTATATCCCATAAAACACCTGTTTTAAATTTACAATTCATTGGAGTTTATTATATTTACAGAATTGTACAACCGTCATTACAATCTAATTTTAAAAAATTGATCACCCGAAAAAGAAACCCTCTGCCCCTTTACAGTCATTCTCCTTTCCCACTCCTACTCCTAGGCAACCACTAATCTAATTTCTGCTTCTAGATTTGCCTCTATAGACATTTCATAAAAATAGGATTATTCAATATGTGTTCTTTTGTGTCTGGCTTTTGAGGTTTATCCATGTTGTGGCATGTGTCAGTATTTCATTCTTTTTTAGGGCTGAATAATACTCAACTGTGTGGATATACCACATTTTGTTTATCCATTCATAAGTTGATAGACAATCAGGTTTTTTCCAGTTTTTGACGTTGTGAATAATGCTGATATAAACAACTGTGCACAATTCTTTGTGTGGACATATGTTTGTAATTCTCTGGCATATATACCTAAGGAGTGGAACTGATGGGCTGTATGGGAATCCTGCGTTTAACTTTTCGGCACTCTCAGAATCTCAATCACAAGCTAGTTTGTGGTCTGAATATTAGGTACCAGTGTGGCCCAAACAACTTCAAGCAGGTAATTTAATTTTAAGGGGATCAGCTTGGTTTTGCCTTCAGGTAACTGGCAGAAGCAAATGTGGATCCTTTCCCTAAGAATTTAACTTTGATCTAGGGCAATCGAAGTTGCTCTTGATTTTAAGATACATCCGGGTTTTGGCGATATTACGTGATGAAAAATCTGTGTTATAGAGTCAATGGAATACAGTGAATGGAAATAAATTTCGCTAAAAAGCCCAGAGTGAGCAGCGTCCCAAGCATCTCTTCCCTGTATTGTATTGCATTTCTGTGTATTTTCTTTTGTACTGTTAGGTCTTCTTTAATGGTCCGCTATTGTATTGGAACCTTCCACAATAAGTAGTTCTTTATATAAGCTTATGGGGGGGGGAGGGAGCGTGTATGCACATTTTAAGTTAAGGTATGTATATTCTATGAATGCTTCCTTTCACTCTGAGGAGGAGTGACAGGATTTCCTAGCTCAAAGGAAAGCTTCTTAGTGACCCTTTGGTCCAATTGTCTCATTTGACCAAGGAGGCCCAGGGGAGGTGGAAGACTTGGTGGTGTTGGTGGCAAAATGAATGGAAAATGCCCCGTAAACCCTTATGGACAGGGCCTTTGTCATTGCGGTTCCCTTTTCTGCAGGCTCGGGAGCCTCTCTGACCATCACTCAACCCCAGGTAGCAACACCCAAGTTGTGCCTGCAAGTCAGAGAAGCCCTGCTCCCAGTACTGACTTCCTTACCTCCTCCAAGAGTGGCCTTCCGGGCATGACTACTACTCTGTCTGGGACTACCTTAACAGTTGTAATGGGAAATAGGTCCAATCCTGGCCTATTTGATCACTCACTTGGATATTTCACAAACGCCTTAATTTAAAGAAAAAAATTATTAATTAATTATTTATTTTGGCTGCACTGGGTTTTAGTTGTGGCATGCGGGATCTTTGTTGCGGCATGCATACGGTATCTAGTTCCCCGACCAGGGATGGAATCCAGGCCCCTGCATTGGGAGCGTGGAGTCTTACCCACTGGACCACCAGGGAAGTCCCCGCCCCCAAATGCCTTAATTTCTGTGTTTCAAAGTGAACTCTTGGTAGCCGCCTCCCTCATCCCTCCGAAACCTTTTCCTCTCCCAGTCTTCTCCATCTTTGTAAATGTCTCCACCCACTTGCTCAAGTCAGATGCCTGGTGGACATCTTTGATTCCTTCCCTTTTCTTTAACTTCCCTACTGCCAAGTCTGATGATTTCTACCTCCAACATTTATTTCCCATCTGTTTACTTCTCTCTCTCTCCTCTCTATTACATTAGCTCGAGGTACTGTCAGGTTTTGCCTGGATTACTTTAAGAGCCCCCAATGTGTTTTCGTGCTTCCTTTGTTCTCTATTCTTCCACCCTCCCAACTGCATCCTACTTGTTCTCCACACAACAGCCAAAGTTACCTTATTTTAAAATTTTAATATGAAAAATTTCAAACATATATAAAAAGTAAAGAGGATAGTAAACTGAGCTCTTGTATACCCACCACTTACCTTCAACAGCTGTTAACTCAAGGCCGATCTTTTTTCATCTATAATCCACCTCAAGGTTATTTGGAATCATATCCTAGACAATATACTTTATTTCTACCTCTAACTATTTCAGTATGTGCTTCCTGAAAACAAAGACGTGCTCTTATACGTAATTACCGTTCAGATAACAAGGTCAGGAAATTGCATTGAAACAGAACTATTATCTAATCTATAAGCCTTTTATGGCATCACTGTATCTGTATTTTAGTATGCATATAAAAGATAGGTCTCTTTTTAAAAACATCACAAGGCTGTTGTCACACCTAAAAAAATTAACAACATTCATCAAATATCCTGTCAGTGTTCAAATTTCCCAGTTGCCTCATAATTTATTAACAGCAGGTTTGTTTGATTCAGGACAGAGTGATCCTTTTAGAAATTCAGTTGGATGATGTCACTGTCTTGCTTAGAATCTGTGCATGAGTTTGCATGTCTCTGGGGATGAAGACTCCAATCTACCTCAGCCTGCAAGGCTTGAGGTCAAGGTCAGGTCCCCACATACTGCTTCCACTCACCCTCATTCTCTGTCCTCAGCCAGAAGCCTCTTCCAGGGTTTTGACTGAGCTAGATCTTTGCTGCCCTAGCTTTGTGCATCTGGCCTCTCTGACCAGAGCAACTTCCTTCCATTCCTCCCACAGCTTCTTCCTGGTCATCCTCAGCTCTCAGGTGCTATGTCCTCCCACTTTGCTTAATGACTCCACCCGAATAGGTTACTCCTTCCTCATTCCTCTATCTTGGCATCCTGTTTGTTCTTCTCACACCATTTCTCATTTTGTAGTTTTTTGTTTTTTTGTTTTTTTTAAATATGGAACGCTTCACGAATTTGCGTGTCATCCTTGCGCAGGGGCCATGCTAATCTTCTCTGTATCGTTCCAATTTTAGTATATGTGCTGCCAAAGCGAGCACTGTAGTTATTTTTTACTTGTTTTTTGACCGCCTGTTCCTTTGGACACTTGAAGTTCCAGGAGGAAGGGACTGTTCTCTTCTGCTCATCGTGGTGCACCCTGTACCCAAGCACGATGCTTGGCATATAGTAGATGCTCAATATGAATTTGTCAAATTAATAAATTTGTTGAATTAATGTACTAATCGGAAACTATAGATGAATATTCAAAGTAAACTGCAAGGATTTGCAGTGCATTAAAAAAAATCCAGCCATCATTTACTGAGAACTTAGCAAGTATAGGGCAACAATGATATTGCTGTGATTGTTCAAAGGGAGAGTGAGTTAAAGGATCTTTTGGGATGTGTTTTTTTTTTTTTCTTAATGATGACAGCTGGTTGTGTTAATCAACCCGTACATACATAATTAGGTACATACATAATTAGGTAATGTACAATTGTTTGGGCGTACTAAGCACTATGCAGATTGTCAGTGACTCCTTTGCCGTTACTCAACTCTGGGCTGACTCACTTTCCATCTGAAGTTTATGTAAATGAGCTGTCATACTCTTGGGGGATGTAGTGAGCTTCACTACCTTCTGTTAACTTTTTACCATTTTTTATCTGCCTTGTTTTCTGATCTGTTTATCCATCTGGATAAAAATAGCAACCTGAAATGAGTAATAAAACACCACAAAAAGCAGATAATTGGGAGCTTTGCCTTTTGAAATGTGTCAAACTTCTCCATTGCCTATGTTTTGAAAATTAATCAGTATCTCTGGTTCTCCCTCTCTCCCCTTCTTCCTACCTTTCCCCTTTGTGTCATCATGCTTGTAGAACATTGTAGCTAGAACTCCTCAGAGACGAAGTGATGTTTGCATTAGGTACATTATTTATAAATAATGTATAGTTCAGTATTATGTATCATACACATTTAATAGTCTGAAGACTTAGCCACTAACAAATTTAAAGGACTCTGAAATTGCTTAACACTGAAGAAGTATTTGGGGATTTATACGTGATTTTTATTTTTGTGTAATTTCTGTGTTATTTATTTTATGTTTATTGTCCAGAGTGAAAGTATTCAAGCCAGCAAGGAGTATTTTTTTTATTACCTGTGAGCAGAATGATCTCAAAATGTGTTAAAGCTCCATGTAGCTCTGATAAAATAGCATGTTTAAAGGTATAGGCATAGTTTTGGTCTCCCCTGTAGGCAATGCAATTATAAGCTTTTAATTTCTATTTATTTTATCAGCAAAGAAAGTTTTCTGTGAGGGCACCTTGACTTTGCTTTTATGCAAACTTCAAAGCCAGCAGCATAGTCTTTTCAAATCACTCTGGTTCCATGGTCACATCACCTTGTGCCTTTTGTGTCAAATATCCTGCTGCTTCCCTCTTATAAGGATACTTGTGATTGCATTTAGGGCCCAAACCAAATAATCTAGGATAATCTTCCCATTTTAAGATTATTAACTTAATTACACTTGCAAGCCTCTTTTCTCATATAAGGTAACATTCATAGGTTCCAGGGGTTGAGACTTGGATATCTTTGGGGCCATTAGTCAGCCTAACCACAGGTAAAAATAACATGCATGGTGGATATATATAGAGTTTTAATTTCCTTCTTTGTTTCCAGTTCTCTGTAAGGACTTTATTATTTTAAAATCAGGAAATATCAGAGTACATTACCTGATACTTTTATAATCAGATTAAACTGTGAGCCACATCATAGAAACAGTCCAGTTCTAATATGTGTAAGAGCCCTTAAGGCAAGACAAGAAAGTTGTTAAGTCACTGACCATCTCTAAGCCTACTTTATTTTTTTGAGTTTCATCAAAATCAATTCAAATATTCTTTATCTAATATTAATTTTAAATTGCAGTTTCCATCTACATTGGAATGACGTTATATGTATATTTCATTCACTTCACTAATTTAACTTTTGTGCATTTAACCCATTTGACCGAAAACTTCACAGAACTTGACTTTCCCTTATTTAGTGTTTTTAAAAAGTCAGTAAGAGATAAAATCCAATTCTAACTTGGGAGCATCAGACTGCTCTTACATTTTCCTTAAAACAAAAGAGGTAATTCATTTTATTCCTCATTCAACCCTCTTTGATAGTGGTGAATCCCTGGATTAGGTGAAAAATCATTAAAAGGCCCTGTGGATTTTATAAATCCAGGCTATTTGTATTTTTCTTGCTTGCTTCCCTAGGATAATCAAACAGTGATGGATTAGAATTAGGCTGCAGCAGAGATTGGGAAAAAAAAAAAAAAATCTCCCGGCATCCCTTCCTGCAGGAGCATAAGCTTCGGCAGTGAGTGTAGCTGCCACTTTAACTGACATGTCTTAAAATTCTGCCCTGGGAAACTCTGGGATGCTGTCAGCTGCCGGGCAACTTCTTTTCTTAAGCTCAGTAATTGAGAGTCTCACCGGAGACCAAGAAATAAAACAGAAATTGAGGATTTTTTTGCCTTTTAAATTGAGGATTGTCTCTTCTTTTCATTGGCTTTTAAAAAATCTGGTAGAAGAGAGGGCATCTTCACAGTGGGGCTATATTAATTCCTTCAAAGTTACAGCTGCTCTAAACCTGTGAGTATGTTGCATTTATTTAGCTGTTCCTGGGGTATGATTGCAGCGTTCTCTTTGGACCTGTGAGGATTTAATTTAAGGAAAGCTATGCTGATTAAAAAAACTGGAGTGAAATTTCACTGGAGACCTGCAGTTTTTGTTAATTGACATTGTCTTCATTAAAACCTTCATGTCAAGCCTGCCAGGGCTACCCCCACCCCCCCATGTCTTTTTTTCTTAAGTTCCTGAGAGTGAGTGCTGAAATTGGAGAAAATAGTGAATCTTGCTGAGAAGGATTCAGTCTTCCCGGGATGCTATGGCTGGTTTACTGCTGCTGCAAGGTGTGCATGGGGCTGCAGAACAATGGAAGGATGATGACGGCTCACTTTGTATTCGCTGTGTTTGTCTTATGTCCTTTGTTGGCGTCATCATGGCGTTTTGTTTTGTTAAGGTGATTAAAACCTTAAAAATGAAGTACCGTGGCATGCTGGCAGAATAGCGTCAGTAGTCATAGACTTCAACGCTGTCTGTGCTGTGTCAGGTTCAGCCAGTCTCTTTGTAGCAGATCACAGTAAATGGGAGTTACCCAAGAGTGACCTTTGCATGACCACCCTTTTCTAATTGTGCGTTTGAGTCGGTGCCATTTTTTTTTCTGGTGACGCAGACCCTTTAGTCTAAACATCTGTCCTTAGTCATTGTGTCCCCTTTGGAATACACTGGAGGCTAGAACTGTATCCTTGCTGAATTTTTATTGAATCAATTTTGAACCTTTTGTAAAGAGAGAGGTTAAATTTTGGTTCCCTTGATAACCCCCATATGTTCTTGACTGGTCTTTGTTACATGAAAGTCTTATTATTTTAGTGATCTGATTCAGATCATTTGGTTACTTATCTCATTCCTTTATCTTAAAATCACATTAGCTAAAGCGATTTCTAAAAGTTAAGTTCAGAGATCAGTAATCAAAATACTTTTAAATACCAACTGTTAACAGTCGTCTTTGTAGATGCAGAATATATTATATGAGTTTTTTCGGGTGCTAGTATTTTGATTGATTTCCTGCAGCATAAAAAATAAATCAAGGATTTTAAAAAAGAAACTCTCTACCACCCAGAGATCAAACATCTGCTGTTTTTATTTTTAAACATTTCGTCATTCCTAAATGCAGCAACTTTGAATTCAATGAGGAAAGAGTCCTAAAAATAGGAAATTCTTCCTTACCTAGACTGATAAAGAACTTATATTCATTCATTCCTTTCATTCATTCATTAACAAACGTTTACATTTGTCACAAAGCTCTTGCCAGGCTTTGGGGACATGATGCTGAACAAGATATTGTATCTGCCCTCGTGGAGCAGATACTATCAGCAGGTGAGGGGAACATTCAGAAACTACCTAATTATTTCATTATATGTGTTGTAATTTTTCAACTGTAAAAGTATTGGTACTTTGCAGCCAAATATTTATATTAAAGACATACAAATACTTGCAAGTAATTCTGCCCCAGATCTTCTGGAGCCACAGATCCTTGGTATGCTTGACCTGGAAAGAGATTTTGAAAATAATTGAATTAGTTCAACAAGCATGTGATAGGCACTATATTAAGTGCTGGTTTTTAGATCAGTAAATAAGGAATAAGCCTGCTTTGGAGGAGGTCACAGTCTAGTCTATTGAGAGAGGGAGGGAAATTGGTTATGTTAGTATATTCTAGTATGTTACTGATTCATTAATTCAATACATATTTACTGAGTGTGTGCTGTAATGTTGGGCACTGTCATAGGCACTGTGCTGGGCACTGGGGGTGAGGTGGAGAGTAAGACAGAGATGCCCTGCCCTCTGGAAGCTCTTAGGGGCCGTGGCAGAGAAATGATAGGATGCCATAAGAATACACATGAGGGGAAAGGGGCCTCAGTACCATTTACTGATCATCTGCAGTGGGCCAGCCATTAATTGGTACTCTCTGTGTGCATTAATCTTCCCTTCAATCCTATAGTTACTATCTCTGCCGTAACAAGCAAGTAAATGGAGATGCAGAGAGGTTAAGTAATTTGCTGAAGGTCACACAGGAAGTGAGTGGAGGAATTAGAACTCGATCCCAGATGTGACTTGACTTCACATCTCTGCCCCTTCCAGTGGTCCCCAAACCTGGCTGCTTATTAGAGTTAGCTGAGCTCTGGAGGGAGAACAGTGTTTATTACAGGCGTCCCTGAGGACTATGGGCATTGAGGTTTAGGGACCATTCTTAGACTACCCCCTCAATTTACCGATGGGGGAGAGCGAAGATAGAGATCATACAGTAGTTAAAATGGGGCCAGTAGCTAGATTTCCTAGTTGCCATTCATTCCATTGCAGTATCTGGAAAGATATATACTAAGAAATCAAAACCAGAATCAAGAGCAAACAACAGACCCAAACCAACCAACCACATTAACAAAACAAAACAAAATAAAACAAAAACAAGATAGTAGCAACAAGAACCTGAACCTGTAAATTGTTTGTCTGATCTTGGCTCTGAAGAAGAACCCCTGGTAGCCCAGACAGCCCCGATTCAGAGGGCTCCCTGTGCTGCCAGATGGTTACTACTTGAGAGTGAACTAGTTAGGACTTTTTTTTTTTTTTTTAAAGAAAACAAAGCAGATATCTTGGCTTATTAATATTCATTCGGGCACTTCAGTTTATTGGAGGGTACAGACAAGAAACTGTTATTGGGATGTAATGGGATAAACTCTGTAGTATGGAGAAGGTCAGGGTTCTGTGGGAACAAAGATGAGGGATGACCAACCTACACCTGGGTGATGGCAGGAGTTCAGAGAGATGCTGACCTTGTAGGGCTTTCTGGAGGAGGAGATGTCTGACTTGAGGCTGATATTGCTAGATACTAAGTGGCAATCAGGTGTAGCAGCAGGGTTTATTAGGGCAAAGACCCTGAGATATGAGAGACCATTGTAAGAGAGGAAAACTTTCTCCTCTGTCCTCTTAGGTTCATGCTTGGGGCCCTGCAAATTAAATGGATAAAAGACAGATTAGCAAGGAAAGAGAAAAACAAGTTTAATTGCATACGTACATATGAAAGTTCACAATGAAATGTGCCTCAAGGAGGTGGTTAGAATTTGGGGCTTATTTACCATCTAAACAAAGAATGATGAAGTGTGGAGAAGAGGCTAAATAAAAGAGTTTGGGGGGCTTCTGGATGAGGGTAAGTTGTGGGAAGATGATTAGAAAATGTATGTTAAAGAAGAATTGTTTAGTAAGTTTTTTATGCAGCTAAGACTCCTCTCAGATGATAAGAGTTATCTTTGGACTAGTTTTCTTCCTGGTGTGGAGAGGGAGACATCTTTACAAAAGGAAATTGATACCCTGATTTTATTTTATTTTATTTTTTAAAATTTATTTATTTATTTAGTTTTGGCTGTGTTGGGTCTTCGTTTCTGTGCGAGGGCTTTTCTCTAGTTGCGGCAAGCGGGGGCCACTCTTCATCGCGGTGCGCGGGCCTCTCACTGTCGCGGCCTCTCTTGTTGCGGAGCACAGGCTCCAGACGCGCAGGCTCAGTAGTTGTGGCTCACGGGCCCAGCTGCTCCGCGGCATGTGGGATCTTCCCAGACCAGGGCTCGAACCCGTGTCCCCTGCATTGGCAGGCAGATTCTCAACCACTGCGCCACCGGGGAAGCCCGATACCCTGATTTTAGATAGAAAGGAGGAGAGCACAGAGCTAATTGCCTTCACCTCAAAATAATCTTTATGTGAAAGTGATATATTTGGGGGTGACATACTCTGATCCCCTTCACCATGGTCTCTTCAGGGTTTGCCAAGAAGCTTGAGAGGCCTGCAGTTCTGGTGAGGATAGTCTGGTTAGAGAAAGACAGGTACCAAGGGTACCTTGCCAAGAAACTGTGGCAAGGGCCATGATGAGCCACTGAAATGTCACTAAAGTATGAGTGGTGAAGTCATCTCGCTCCTGGCTCTAAGACTCTGGCCAGTTATTTATAATTTAGGGCTTAAATAGGCTTTGATGGCTTAGGTAGAGAATTTAACATATTTGTGTGCAAATACATATGAATGTACATAGAGATATATGCATGTGTATATATATATATACACACACACACACAACACATGCATAGAGATATATATTGGTATAGATATATATCAATCATTGTTTTTATGGAAAATATGTTTTGATTTCCAACCCAGTACATCATAAACAAATTTATAAGATTATAACCCACTTGTGACTTTGTATAGTTTTTAATCTCGCATTTTTTGCATCAAATCTCTCATTTGATTAGCAGAAGTCTCTGAGGCCTGTCATGAGATAAGGCATTCTGAGGCTCTGTGTGGTTTCCTGAACAAACCAGTGAGGGAGGTGTAGCAGCTTTTTGCTGTGTCATCATTTTCATATCTTAGTGGAGAAGAAATGGATTAGATTCTTCTTAAAATGTCTTCTGCGTCAGGTCCGTCAGGTCCGGTACCCATGGAAAGTCTGTCTTTGTATCTTAAATAACAACCGTGCTAATTGATCTCCCCTTTCACAGAGAAGGAAAACGAGGTGGGAAAATGTTAAATGAGTTGCCCAAAGTCATTCAGAGTGCTGACTGTGACTCCATGGTGCTAAAAGTTGGCCGATCTGTGCTCCTACAGGCTGTTGTATTGTGTCTCTTAGCCATGGGCTGATTGGGGGAATGTAGGCAGCCCCCTCCCTTTTTTTAATAACGTCGCAGTGCCCTCTGCATATGAAAAATGCTTATAGGTTTTTTGACCTCATGCTCAGAGATCTTCCTATCGTTTTGACTTGCTTTCTACTTTTCAACACAAAATTTACACTTACGTCTTTGGCTCATTTTAGAAAGGGCAGGACTGCATCTATGGGCAGGTTATACGAACATGAGTTTGACATGAATTTCATGCATAGCTTGTTTTTCTTCTGATAGTTCATTGGTTCACAGGTGTGGAAAGTCTTTTTTTTTTTAATTTATTTATTTATTTTTGGCTGCGTTGGGTCTTTGTTGCTGCGTGAGGCTTTCTCTAGTTGCCGCAAGCAGGGGCTACTCTTTGGTGAGGTGCGTGGGCTTCTCATGGCAGTGGCTTCTCTTGTTGCGGAGCATGGGCTCTAGGCACACGGGCTCAGTAGTTGTGGTGCACGGGCTTTGTTGCTCCGTGGCATGTGGGATCTTCCCGGACCAGGGCTCGAACCTGTGTCCCTTGCATTGGCAGGCAGATTCTTAACCACTGCATCACCAGGGAAGACCCGGTGTGGGGAAAGTCTTTAGTGACCATTCAAGTGGTATGAATGGATTTCTTTGGTGATTGTTTTAGATTAGTGGGTTATAGAATATCTTATTTCAGGTCATTACAGGTGACTATATGTTAGAAACCAGGGAAGTGTGGGACCCAGACTTGACTTTCTTTTGTGGTTTGGGGCCGTAGTCATTATCTTCTTAGCTTAGTGGGTGGGGCAGAATTTGAGCCTTGCCATGAGCTAGCAAACTGGGCCTTAATATACAGCATTATGTGCCATCACCCCTCTTCAATATTAGCTTTTTTTAAAGGCAATATCATCCCTGTATAACAAAACCATTTTATATGCCCACTTGGTACCACAGGCTGAATATATACAGTACACCACTATGAAAACAGCCACACATTGAATAGCTAAAGAAAATTAAACTTTGGTGCTTAATTACCTGAGTATTTGTACGTTTCCCCTTGTGTTTTGCTTGTCTCATCTAGTAGATGTTTGTGGGGGAAGCCGTAATATTTACTGTTAGCTGCTTGCTTGTGAATGAGGACTCCATGATATTCATGGGTACTTTCCGTGATCTACATAGGTGACATAAAATGCCAAGTATTGATACTGTGTTTGGCACAAGGGCGCTAATATATATAGAATAAATACAAATGTCATTCATTCAACCAAAACTTATTGAGCTTCTCTGGGCTAAGAGAGTCCTTGTCCTTAAAAAGCTTGTAAGCTACTCACAGCAACTGAAAAGTAGACCATCCATCATACTATGATGGGTTTTAAATTCTGACCATGGAACCCAGAGGAGAGACACATTATCTAGCCTGGAAAACTTTTGGGTAGCCTTGATTTTTCTTTCCCTCATGGATCATGAGGCAAACGAAAGGAAAGCTTGTTTTCAACATTGCTTTTTAGAAATTTCTTTTTTTGCTAATCTTTGTTTTAGGTGGCGTTTTAAAAGAAATGATAAACAGTTACCCCCATTCAGTGTTATGCTGAAAACCTCCATTTGCTCTGCATCCTGAAAAGGCTCTGCATCCCTCCTTTGAGGGACTAAGGGAAGTGGCAGAGTGCCAGTAAGTGGCCTCTGGCTGTGACTGCGGGAAACTTGAACTGCTGAGTAGCAGGAGTGCAGTGGTCTGCCTAATGGGAAGTTCTTGGCCCCAATCACTTAACTCTTCTAACAACATCAGCCCCACGTTTATGTCGTGTTCCAGTTTAAAAAGTGATTTTACAAAATGGAATGCATTGCTTCCGCAGAGCAGCCCTGTGAGGTAGACAGGACAAATGTGTTGGTAGCCCTCTTCTGGCTTTTGTGTATGTGCTGCTTTTTCCCCCATTTTTAAAATAAATTTATTTATTTATTTATGGCTGCGTTGGGTCTTCGTTGCTGTGCACAGGCTTTCTCTAGTTGTCGTGAATGGGGGCTACTCTTCGCTGCAGTGCGTGGGCTTCTCATTGCGGTGGCTTCTCTTGCTGTGGAGCACAGGCTCTAGGCACACGGGCTACAGTGGTTGTGGCACACAGGCTCAGTAGTTGTGGCGCACGGGCTTAGTTGCTCCGCGGCATGTGGGATCTTCCCGGACCAGGGCTCGAACCCGTGTCCCCTGCATTGGCAGGCGGATTCTTAACCACTGTGCCACCAGGGAAGTCCCCCATTTTTGTTTTTGTTTTTATCGTTGTAAAATACATGTAACATACACTTGAACCGTCATAACCACCACTGCAGTAGTATTAATAAATACAGTCATAATGTGGTGCAACAATCACCACCATTCACCTCCGTAACTCTTTTCATGTTGTAAAACGTAAACTCTACACGCGTTAAACAGTAGCCTCCCTGCTTCCTACTCACCCCACCCCCAGCCCCTGGCAGAGGCGAGAGATTGGTCCGTAGTCACACTGCTTGCACAGCTAGGGTAGAATCCAGCATTCTGCCTGTGTTGCAGCATGCTTTCTCCTAATTCGCACTATAGTACGGAACTGAAGAAGGATAATTAAAAGATGAGGTAGAAGTTTTCCACTAGAAATAAGAGAACCTTCCAGTAGGGAAGGGATTTTATTTTAAATTTAAAAAAATCAGTAAAAAAAAACCCCAGCAAAATGAAACAGGTGCTGTGTATGTCTCTTGCCAACTAACATTCTATTGTTACTTGTTTTAAATAACGT
This sequence comes from Balaenoptera physalus, assembly GCF_965194825.1. Lineage (NCBI taxonomy): Eukaryota > Metazoa > Chordata > Mammalia > Artiodactyla > Balaenopteridae > Balaenoptera > Balaenoptera physalus. The sequence goes on along the minus strand of NC_138886.1, from coordinate 64,793,499 downwards.
GGAGTACAGTTTGCTTTGCCTAAGGAAAGAAGCTGAAAAGATACAGGCTCTGATTTTAGTTTCCAACTCTGTCAGTGATTTGCTGTGGCTCTGGGCAAGAAAAACAGCATCTATTGGGGTACTTTCTTTTTTCTAAAGAGACAGTAAGTCCCACCCTCCATTTTCTTAGTGAGTAGGGTCTGGGCATGCTTTATCTTTTATCCAGAAATGAACTTTTATTCTTTTCACCTGTCCTCACTTTGCCCTTGAACTCTCATCTCCCTTGAGGATGGGAAAAAAAACATTAAGTTGTCAATTAAACATGACATCATCTGTTCAAAATTCAGACAGCCTCTTTCGGAGGGACTCAGATTTTCTTGGGGGAGTAGGAGAGGTAAATGCCCAGGCAAGTAAAAATTTAAACTCTGCATCGGGCTGACATCTCCCTTCTCAAAGGTTCCCCCTTCCTCTCCTCCTTCCCAGATGGCCTCTGGGGGCAGGAGGAAGTGACACAGGGATGGAGCCCTGGTCTGGGTGTTGCTCTCTGGTTGACCTCTCATCGGCTATTTTTGCAGTGACCTCTGTCCTTGCTGCCTCTGCTCCTGAAGCACACCTGTGATGGCTGGACCTGTTGGTGTGCCCATGACCCCAAGGGCTTGGCATTCTCCACTGGTGTTGGCTGGTCCACAGGTGCCGGAGGCCTAGTGGCCACTCCTATTTAATCCCTGTTCTCTGCCCTTTGCTACAGGAGCTGTCTTTTAAAAACATCTTATTTTGCAGTAACTCCATACTTAGAGTAAAGGTATGAGAATAATACAGAGAACTTCTCTATACCCTGAATCCCTTTTTAGCATTTTGCCACATTTGTGTATTATTCTCTGTCTGTGTACTCACTGTTATGTATTTTTCTGAATCATTTGGGAGTAGGATACAGCTCCAGAGAAGCTGATCTAGAAGGATGAATTGGAACCTTCCAAGTGAACAAGGGAGGGAAGTGTCTGGAAATAGCTCTCGTATTCTTTCTTTTTCTCTGCTTTCCTCTAACTCTTCTTTCTTCCAAGTTAAGTTTCTCCACCTCCTTGAGCTCTTCCTTTTATGGAAAAGCACAAAGAATGTAAAAACCACCCAAGTCCTTCAGATAATATGAAGGTTTATAATTTTGATCGAGGAAGCCTTTTTTAATAAGTCTAAGCATGAATTTTTTAGGGGTAGTTTATCTAGTTTATAAATTCACTAGTATCTCACCTAATAGAATAATTATATCCTGTGTTGGTGCTTGCCCTTTGGCCTTTTTCAGCTTTTTAGATCTTCCCTCTAAAGGATAGGACTAGTATGGCAAAAAAAAAAATGTTGAAATTTCTTTCCTTTGATTCTTTTTTTAGATTTATTTATTTTAAATTTATTTATTTTTGGCTGCATTGGGTCTTTGTTGCTGCATGTGGGCTTTCTGTAGTTGCGGCGAGCGGGGGCTACTCTTCGTTGCGGTGCGCGGGCTTCTCATTGCAGTGGCATCTTTTGTTGCGGAGCACGGGCTCTAGGCATACGGGCTTCAGTAGTTGTGGCCTGCAGGCTCAGTACTTGTGGCTTGCAGGCTCAGTAGTTGTGGTGCACGGGCTCAGTAGTTGTGGCTCGCGGACTCTAGAGCACAGGCTCAGTAGTTGCGGCACATGGGCTTTGTTGCTCCGCGGCATGTGGGATCTTCCCGGACCAGGGCTCGAACCCGTGTGCCCTGCGTTGGCAGGCAGATTCTTAACCACTGCGCCACCGGGGAAGCCCCTTTCCTTTGATTCTGATAGCATAGGTGGCAGGCGAGGGGGTGAAGTTGACAGTAACATGTATTTGGGGAGTGCCTGGTAATTTCTGGGCTGTTCTGCTCTCCCAGCAGCAGGAGTAGCACCTCCCTTTTTCCTCTGATCTCTGGCCATGAGAATGGCTATTTGAAAACATCATCCATGGGACAGAATTTGGTCTGATGAGCTGTTTTCTTTGGTAAGAAAGACAGGTTGGTCATATGGGCAATAATATGAAGCAGTAGGTTTCCAGGAAGTCTGTCGGTGGCGCCCCTGGAGTCCTGTGTCATAGCTCCGGTGGGCGCCATTCCTACTGTAGGTTTCATAATGGTGCCTCCTGGAGCACATCCACTGGTCTTTCTTCATGCATTTCTCTCGTCCCCTAAAGAGAGATTTTAACTTTGATGAAAAAGCCTCAAAGATATTAAGTGTCTTTTTATTAATTTTTGAAATTTTATTTCATTTTTTTCTTTTTTAAATGAGCTAGCTTGCACTTCATCCTGCAGGAACATAGCTCATTGTATCGGATTTACTGGGGGAAATTAAATTTGAATTGATTCTGCTAACTATGATTTGAATGAGAGAAAAAGTATAAAAAATGAATCTGTAAGCTTTTCAGCTGAGAATAGTTCTACCCAGTGATTAAAAATTAAAGTGGTATGAAACTCGATAATAAAAGGCAAGTAACCCAATTAAAAAATGGCCAAAGAACCTGAACAAGCATTTTTCCAAAGAAGACATACAAATGGTTAATATGTAGCTAAGCAGATACTCAGTATCCATCATTAGACAAATGGAAATCAAAACCACAATAAGATACCATCACACCCACGAATATGGACAGTAACACGTGTTGTCCGAGATGTGGAGAAACTGAAACTTTCATACATTACTGGTGGGAATGTAAAATCACACAGTCACTTTGGAAAATGGTCTGGCAGCTCTTCAGAATGTCAAACATAGAGTTACCATAGGATTCAGCAATTCCACTCCTAGTTATACACCAAGAGAAATGAAGTATATGTCCACACAAGAACTTGTACATGAATATTAATAGCAGCATTATTCATAATAGCCAAAAATTGGAAATAACCCATATACCCATCAACTAATGAAATGACAAATGAAGTGTGTTATATCTATGAAATGGATTATTATTTGGCAGCAAAAAGGAATGAAGTATTGATACATGCAACAGCTCAAATAACTCTTGAAAACATTATGCTAAGTGAAAAAAACCAATCATGAAAGACCACATATTATATAATTTCATTAATATAAAACATCCAGAATAGGCAAATCTGTACATACAGGAAGTAAATTAGTGGTTTCTTAGGGCTAGAGGTGGAGGGACATGCGAAGCGATTGCTGGTGGATGGATATAGAGCATCTTTTGGGTGACAAAATGTAAAATTAGATTGTGGTGAAAGTGACATACTATCTATGAATATTAAAAACCATTGACTGTATAATTTAAATGAATGAATTGTATGGTCTGTGAATAATGTATCAATAAAGCTGTTTAAAAACTTACAGAAATTAAAGCAGTAAAATCAGGGCAAAATAAGGACACATTTTCTAGCATACCTATACCTGTAAATGAAATATGATGTACTGTTTTTCTTAACCTCTATAAGCCCAATAACAATATTTTTCTCTAGCTAAAAATACATTTTTTTCCTGACATTTGAGTTTAATGTCTAGGTTATACTCAGAAGTGGAATAGACAAGTCATTTTTTCAGTTAAAATTTTACTAACTGTGCTTGCTTTGGTGGTACACGTTCTAAAACTAAAGCAATATAAGGAACATCTAGCATGGCGTCTTTGCAAGGGCGCACTTACCTCAGTGCAGTGTTTTATGTATATTTCCTTCCTTTATTGAAGGAAGTAAGAGAAGACCTGAATAAATGTGTATAGATGTGAAAAATATAATATTGTAAAGTTTACAATTCTCTGCAAAATCTCTGAAAATGTAATGAAGTCCCACTCAAAACCTCAGCAGGACTTTTCTTGGAACTTTACAATAATTGATTCTAAAATTTGTAAATAAGAATGAAGTTGCAATAGCAGTCCCAGACACACCCCCCTCCCCAAAGAGCATTTAATAAAGTAGAGGGCTTGCCCATTGTCATATAGGATCTAATAAAGCCAAGCTAATGAAAGTTGTGTCAGTGGTGCAGACAGAGGCAAATAAGTGAATGGATCAAAAGAGTGCCTGAAACTGCCCTGTACATGTATGGAAACCTGCCCTGGGTTAGAAATGACAGTGTCATTCATTACGTCGGAGTGTGATAATTTTAGCGTGAACGCATGTCAAACATTTACTTATCAATGAGGAAACCATCAGGATGGTGAAACTGTTCCAAGAGCATTTGGGGAACTGAAGAAAGAATGTTCGAATAAGATTTGTTATATACAAAACTGGTTAATCTCCTATAAGGCAATAAAACCATAACCGTACCAAATTATTTGCATATGTACCAGACAAAAAAAAATCTGCAAGTTAACATATTTTATAGAATATAGACCTTAATCAATAGAAAATAGCAAGTCAAACAAGGATATATCCCTTATAGAATGAAATATTCCTTGGGTGGGCCTGTTAGACAATGCTCCAAGATGGCATTGAGTGGGCATGCGATCTTTTTTTTTCTCTTATTTCAAAGCTACTGAGTAGCTAGTTGAAGGATGAGTTATTCATTGCTGTTGGGATAATTGCCTATCCATAGGGGAAACAATTAAATTTAGGTCACACTGTACACAAAAGTGGATTCTAGATATACTTGTGTGTTAAATTATTTTCTCCATGTATTTAAGCATTTCTCATAAAAAAGGGGAAAATAGTTCTTGATAAAATACTAGATAGTAGTTTACTATCTAGTAAGTGAGTGAATTAAGTCTATAAAAAAAAACTGAATAAAAAAATCAGTTTGGGGCTTCCCCGGTGGCACAGTGGTTGAGAATCTGCCTGCCAATGCGGGGCACACGGGTTTGAGCCCTGGTCTGGGAAGATCCCACATGCCCAGAACAACTAGGCCCGTGAGCCACAGCTACTGAGCCTGCGCGTCTGGAGCTTGTGCTCCGCAACAAGAGAGGCTGCGACAGTGAGAGGCCCGCGCACCGTGATGAAGAGTGGACCCCACTCGCTGTAACTAGAGAAAGCCCTTGCACAGAAACCCAACTCGCACAGAAGACCCAACACAGCCAAAAATAAATAAATAAATATTAAAAAAAAAAATTAAAAAAAAGATCAGTTTGTAGCATGATGTACTTATTGTGATATTAATATGAATTTTAAAATACTGTAGAATTTCTGGGACTTCATGTACGTGTATATAAAAGCATAAAAAACTAAACTTTTGTACCCCAGAAAAATGAAAAAAATCTAGTATTGTTTTATTAATAATTATTAAGTTCTGCTAAATTTAAGTGTTTTCTGCCTGGTAAAGATGCTATAATTGTAGCTTTGAAACATGCAACATTTACCTGACACAACAGACTTGATTTTAGCAGAACTTAATTAATTTAGTGTTTCATATATATGGTATGTCAAATCATTGGGGTAAAGATACAGGCTTTTAAAAATTATCTTGGGAAAAATGACAAAAGATTAAGAAAAATGCACAGCACTATCTTGTACCATATACTCAAATTATAAATGGATCAACACATTAAATATTAAAAAAGCAGCATGGTAAAATTATGTTATATAATCTTTGTGGAGGGGAGGTTTTCCTAAGTGTGCCCTCAAAATCAGAAATACTAAAGGGAAATGATTAATTTTGATTATATAAAAATTTCAATATTGGGGAGAATTTTAAAATTAAAGATAAGGCAAATGAGAAATGGGGACATTTTTATATACATTTCAGAGAACATATTTTTCTAGCCCTTGTAAATGAATCTGTAAGGGAACAGATAGGCAAGAATGGTCCAAAAGGCTAGACAGCCCTTTGAATCTATCTATTCCTCTTTCCCTGCTTGTAAACTGAGATGTCAGTTCAGTACCCTGTAGTCTGGTTTACCTAAGTGCTTAGGGCTTCCTCCATTCTCCTGGTAAGAAGTTCCTGTGATGGAAAATAACATGCCTTCAAGCTACATTTCCACTTAACCGTGGCGTTTTCTTTTCTCCCATCACCCACACCCAACCACCCTTGTGAAAAGAACCTTGATTTTCCCCTAACCTGATGTATGAAATTTAGGAAACTTGACATGTTCAAGAAAAGATGAATGTTGAATATAAAATATTACCGGGTATTGGGAAGTCTGAAGGTAGAATATAATCAAACTCCACTTAATGTACAATAAGGGTATTGACATCTTAGAATTAAAAAAAAAGAAGCTTTTCTAAAGGGATGGTCAGTAACCCTTTCCTCTCTTCTCTATGGCTTGTGGACAGTTAAGGTGAATCGTCAATGGGAGGTTGAGGATTCTGTTATATACAGGGCAGGGCTTATTCTTAAGCTCTATGGAAGTTTCCTTCTCTGCAGTAGGCTTGCCTCCGCGTGTGTCTGTGAGGTAGATCTAGGTCAAAATGTGGCCTAAGATTCTGCAAACCAGATTGGTCTCCAGCTCCTCTATGTTACCTCGGCATTCTGTGGTATAAATATATAATGGGAAACAAGGCAGTTTTTAAAACATAAGATATTTTACAAAATACTTGCCCTTTCACTCCAGAATTTATCCTTAGGAAATAATCAGGCAAGTGAGTAAAGGGGCTTATTGCAGTATTGTTTGTATTGATAATTGCCAAACATTGGGAGCAACTAGCATGCCTCAAAATGAGGGATAGGTAACAAAATATGTTACCTCTATTCAGTAGACTGCTATGTGGACACTATGATAGAGCAACTCTGTATTTGTTGAGAAGAAAAGATTCAGGATAAATTAAGCATATAATGAAGGAAGCCAGAATATGTTATCCCAAAATACGTATGCCTCTTTGACATAAAAATCATTTTGAGCTGAAGGCAATCAAGAAGCAGTAAACACTGAAAAAGTTCCCTCTTTCTGCCTAAAGGTAGGACATAAATTCTGTTTTTACTGGAGACAGACTCATACAGCTCAGAGAGTCTGCAGACAAATCTTGTTAAATTAACCCTTATTTATTCCAGGTTATTCCTTCACCATTTACCCCTAGGCCTTCACCATTTGTTTTGCCCATTCTTGACAAATGTATTGTTTCTTTGTCAGAAAGATATAAAAGATTTCTGCTCTGCTCACTTCTTTGGGTCTTCATTCTCCTATGAAGGTTCTCACATACATGTAACCATTCAATTAAATTTGTGTGCTTTTCTCTTGTCGATCTGTCTTTGTCAGTTTAATTTCCAGACCCAGCCAGGGGCCCTAAGAGGGTTGATGAAAACTTTTTCCTCCCCTACAGTAATATACCATTTCAATTAAGAAAAATATAGACAGATAGATAGATAGATTTACTTGGGAAAAGATTTGGAAGGATATATACAAGCTACAATGTTACCTTTGGGTGGAGAGTTTTGGGGGGTGATTTCATTAATTTCTTTTTTGTGTATTGGAATATAAAGAAAAATAAGTTTATTTTATTGGGGCTGTATTTCAGGAATATTCACCATGTAACTGAGTGGATTCTGCTATTTGATTTTCAAAACTGATAAGAAATGGAAGTGAGATAATATAAATAATTGAAGGACTTGTGTTGTATACTTTAATCTATGTAGACTTTTCCTGTAAGACAAAGATGTAACAACCTCACTGCCTTTTTATTAACAGGCCTTCTCGTGTAGATATGGCAACAAGCAACCAACACTTCTCATCATTTGATACAAAACAGGCATCCGGACAGCACCGAACATCTAATATGAAAAGGTCAGGAAGGGGGGGTGGTGCGTGTATTCCTGGGGGACTGGAGAGAGCAGTCCAACCCTTGGGTAAATTGCAGTGTTGATGTTACCATAAGGCTTTGTGTTTTACTAATGGGTAGGGTGGGGAGAGGCCTGGGCAGGTGTAGTGCCCGTTTTACAAATTAGGGAAGGAGTCTCGGAGCTCCTAAGGGACTTAGTGAGTAGGTGACCCTGTTACATAAAAACAGAAACAAAACCAAATTCAACTCTTGGGGTACAACTCCCTCTTGAGCCTTTTTTTTATCTTATAAAATTTTAACCATTTATTTTATTATGAAATAATGTAACCATATTGCCAAGCATCGGGGAAGATGGAGGAAAGAAGAATTATGAGCACTTTAACACGGACTGTTAGAAGTTTGGTATATTTCATTCCAGTCTTTTCTCTAGGCATGTGCTCCTTGATATAGATGTAGCCATACCTTTTTCATTGAACATTGTATTGTGATTGTTTTTCTAATTGTATTCTTCTTGTAACCTTGGCTTAAAAGTGCATTTAAGAAGCATTTGTTGTAGAAAATTCAGGAAATGTACAAAAGCACAAAGGAGAGCTAAAACATGTATTACCATCACCATAACTGTTTTTTGGGTGTGTATTCTTTCTTTTTCTCTTCATATATAGAGATATTAATTCTTTTTCTAAATTGGGATCATATTAATTTTACTCTTTGGTAACCCACTTTTCAAAGCATAATATATCGTGACATTTTTCCTTTCCACTGAATATGTTTTATAATATCATACTTGATTGCTAAGTACTGTTCCTTTCTGCCCATTTTAGAATTATTTTAGCCAGTTGTCACATTTTGAATATGTAAGTTGTTCCTTTCTCGGTTATTAAGGCAACTCTGTTAAAGCTTTATTTTATACCATGAAAAAGTGCTTTCCATTTACCCTTACGGGTTTATTAAACTTTAAATTATACAGCAGGTCTTCAGTGTTTTAGATTTTGCATTTGAAATTTCAGATACTTTTGAGTATGTTCACAATACTCATAGGCTTGGCAGTTTGTCTTAGGACTCAACCCTCACAATATAAGGAAGGGGTGCAGTATTTATAAGGATTGAGGAATGGAGATGAAGTTGAAAATAACTTCTCAGGATCTGAAGGCGTTTATTTTCCACATTACTTTTTAATTTCATATGTCTCTGCTCATGGAAATCTGAGCCATCTTCAGAAATATGTATTCCTCCCTCATAGTTGTCCTCTAACTGATCTGATAGTTTCCTAGGTAACCACTGCATCAACATTTATATAATGCTGAGTTTGAAAGCTGGGATAAAATAAATTTAAAAAATATTACTGAAAGCAGTGATAAATTAAGGGTATAGCATTCAGAGAGAGCTCTGGGCTGTATCGGTAGACTGGGAATTTTCAGCATATGTGTAGTTTTGAAGGCATGAACTGTACATGCTCTTTCCAAGAGAGAGCAAAACAAATGAGAAGAGACTGAAGGAAGGAAGCCCCATGAACACAGACATTGAAGGAGCAGCTAATGGAATGATTTCATGCAGAGCTATGGAGGTTTGAAGGACCGATTAAATGAGATGGTAGCTGCAAGATGGGCAAGGGCTTGGGGAGGGGTGAGTTCTGGAATGAGGTCAACAGAGCCAGGTGTTGCAAAGAGGTCTACATGGGTAAAGGTTGGAAAGCATCCTTTGTATTTTGTAGTTAGGTCATCATAGACCTTTAGCTTAGAGGGTTTCAAGGAACGCTCTAAGCTAAAGGGGCAGGAGCCAGGCTGCAGTGGAAGATGAATGGGAGGAGGGGAAGTAGGGAAAGTGACAGTCAACTCTCTTTTGAAGCTTTTACCTACGAAGAGAAGGAGTGGGAGAAGTTCAGGAGAGAAAACAAAATCGAAAGTTATCTTTTTGGCTGGTTTTACTTTAAGTAGAAATGAGTGAGATTTGTGCGTTTTCTGAGGTGGAAAGAGGGCAGAGAGGAAAAGGTTAAAGACATATAGAGGAAGAAACAGAAGGGAAACGTATGAAGTATAGCATTAGCATTTGTAGGTTTCGTTTTAAAATTAAATTATTAAAATTAAGATTTTTCTTTAAAAAAATGACACAATAAAAATTCCTACTCTGCCTTTCAATCAACAGGTCTTCTAATGCATTTGTAAAAACAAGCACTTGTAAATTTATTGTGAAGCAGCCCAGAAGGACATCTTTAAAGTTGAGCAATGCTTCAAACTTGAGCAAGTATGTGGGTAGTTAGACCGCATAGAGCATAATAGCACCCTAGCTAATGTATACTCCCCATGTGACTGCTCCACTGACACCCGGTGTATTGCTCCTCCACACAAAGCTGTGAGGCAATCAAGGAGGGAGTTTAGTCACTATTTCATAAACGAGCAATCCTGGACGGCAGGTGACATACCCAAGGTGCCTCAGCCAGGCAGTGGTTGATTTGCATCTTGATGCTCCATCTCCTCATTTCCTGGCCAGAGCATCTTTAGTGATGAACCCATGTGCTTCCCCGGTTGTAATCCCTCTCATCTGTTTAGTCTTACAAAGTGTTTTGACAACCATGGTTTCTTTTGATTATACTTCACCTTGAAAGAGCCAGGAAAGAATCTTTCCATGTAAGGATCCTGATGTCGAGAGGAGTGCATGGATAACTGAAATGCCTTGCAAAACTCTGAGATATTTTGAGTTCGAGTTATCGCCCGTGTCCTTACAGGGCACCAGTGACAAAGTTGCAGACATTTGCTAAGTTCTGTGTTCGTCACTTCATATCTGTTGGCACCCAGAAGCAGTTGTGTTAAAGTCACTTTTAGAAAAAGGAGGAAAGACTTTCCACCCCGGCCCCGAGCCTTCCCATCATTTCCTCCTCTTACCATATCTTTTTGATTTGATAGACATGTTGTTTGGCCTTCCGTGGGAAATGGAATGACGACAAGGTTGCCCACTTTTAAATCTCTAAGACAAAGTATATTTTGTCTTCTTGATCTACTTGAGAAACTTGTCGAAAGCAGGAAGAACAGAGGTATAGCATCTCAGGATTAAAGGAATGGAGAGCAAACCAGTTACAGACATTTTAATACTTCACTTATCAAGCCTAGATCATAGCTCAGCATGGGCACAGACCATTGGTAGCTTTAATTATTACCTGACGAAAGCTGGCATATGCGAAGCCCAGAGTTATGCAGGGAGTTCTGGTCAACCGGAAGCCTGAGTTTTAAAGACTGTTTAGTAGGATGAGATTTTCAAATGGCTAAATCATTAAGGTTATGGGCAAATTTTGACTAGAGGCTTGTGAGAGAAAGGAGGGACCCTCTCTTGGATTGTTTAGTCAAGAATGCAGCATAGAGGGAGTTGCTGTTTAAAGGGTATAGGGTTTCAGTTTTGCAGGATGAAAACGATCCGGGGGTTAGTTGCACAACAATGTACATATACTTAACACTACTAAACTGTACACTTAAAAATGGTTAAGAGGGTAAATTTTTAATTATGTGTGTGCTACCACAATGAAAGAAAAAAGGAATGCAGGATAGTTAACCCAGACATTATTATATAGAGTTCAACCTAGTTTTCTTTGACCTCCTTTTTGTCTTAGGTACTAGGTACATTTCCCATGCTATTAAGACATGTGTATCATCTCCTCTTGGAAAAATCCTTCCTAGCTTAAGAAGGAAACCTCTGGACTGAGTTCAGGAAAGGTGAGACAGGGTTTTTGTGTGCATCTCACCTTCTTGCTGTACTTTCTTCTTGCTTCTTTCTGACTCACTAGGCATTACCCTAAGGAGCTTCTGCTTCATTGTTTATGGTTGACCAGCACATTCACTAGTAAGAAAAACCAGGGGGAGTTAGCAATCTTTGCTAAAAAGAAGCCACTTCAAAATAAGTTTTATTAGAGATGATTGGGCAAGGCTAAATTATTACCATACCAATGGGCTATTAAAGAGCAGCTTATTATAATTGTATTTATTAATAAATCAGGATAGGAGGAAAAGGCAGTAAGCACAGGTAATTTAAAGGAATTTGATGTATCATGTTCTGGTTTTGTAGACTAAGTGCTTTTTAGGAACAATTGATTAAAAACTCCACTCTTGGGCTTCCCTGGTGGCGCAGTGGTTAAGAATCCGCCTGCCAATGCAGGGGACACGGGTTCGAGCCCTGGTCCGGGAAGATCCCACATGCCGCGGAGCAACTAAGCCCGTGCGCCACAACTACTGAGCCTGTGCTCTAGAGCCCGTGAGCCTCAACTACTGAAGCCCGCACGCCTAGAGCCTATGCTCCGCAACAAGGGGAGCCACCGCAACGAAGAGTAGCCCCCGCTCGCTGCAACTAGAGAAAGTCTGTGCACAGCAACGAAGACCCAACTCAGCCAAAGATAAATAAATAAATAAATTCATAAAAAAAAAAAACTAAAACAAAAAACTCCACCCTTGCTGTTAGTTAACAGATCTACTAAAATAGACATGACGTGAAGCACTGTGGCACATAGAGGTGGCTCCCGATCAGAACTCTGCTATCCTGTTTGGTTCTGAATGATGAGCATGTGATTCAGGAGGAAAGACCAGGCACTTTTATTCTTTTAAGAAATAATAATATTGCCCTATTCCTTTAAATGCATTATTTAGGAGCATGTTGATCTTATATCTTCTTTCTTGCTCTTCCTAACAACAATGTTAATACCTGTTGAGTAGGTATTGTCATATCCTCATATCCCTTTTATAGATGAGGGAACAGAGTTGGAGAGATTAAGTGACTTGCCTAAAAGTCTACACAGCCTACCATAGATTGTGAACTTATTCGGTCCCTTCTCTCCCTTGGGTAGTTAATGAGGAGTTGTGCTGGGGGTCTCTGTAGTCTGGTTGTCCAGCCGTGCGTGCTCCTGAACCTCTGGGCTCCACACAGCTGGATCAATAGGCCTGACGCATGTTGGCCTGGAGTTCTTGAGTACAGATGCGATCTTGGGTTTGCTTGGGAAAGAACCCTGAATACTCCCACACACGTTGGTAGAGGTCTCTGAAGAGTAAACCCTGACCCTGCTACCATTCTGTGCCTGTAAATCTTAAGTGTTTAGTTCTTTCTTTGAAAGAACTGTCTCTTTTTGGCCTAAGTCTAGAGCCAGTTGAGATATCGGTAAAGGGGTCAGATCAATAGAGATCAGACTCTCAGCTTTATTATTCTTAAAGACTATATTGGAGGATGTAGATTAGATGCCTGGAGAAATGGGCTTTTGACACACCTCTGAATGAACTTCAGGCACTATACTGCAAGCTTCCCTGGTGAGGATGGTGAGGGTGGTGCGGTAGAGCCTGCCCTTCTTAGCTCACCGCACTGTGGAGAGTATAGATTATAATGTACCCACTTTCCCTGTAGGAAGGGGGCCAGGTCACATATGCCCAATCAGGTAACTCCTCTCCTAGAAGAGGAATGCAGAGGTGCGAGTCCAGCAGTGTTATCCAGCCAAGGCCCACCTCAGGGAAATCTGAGGCGTGGGAGGAACTATTCTTCCCTCACAGCTGTTAACTTTCTAACTCATCTGTGAATTTCCTAGGTAGCTCCATCAACATTCATGATGCTTACCTATTACTATTGAGCCTTTATTACATAGAAGTGGATTTAAAATAAGTTTGTATTAGAGATGCATTTGGACAATTTAAAAGGGTTAACTATTCGATTGGGTGTGCACTTATTTTAAATAATTGATTTATCAAGTAAAAGAGGCAAGGAACTTAGAAATACAGCATTATTATATGTTGGTTTTTTAGACTTCTATTCATTTTAACACAAATCATAAAAATCCCCTCTCTGCCTTTAAGCAACAGTTCTCGTGAAGCAGATGGGGTTAATAGTGGGTCATTAGATTATGTGCAAAGTGTGGAGAAACTTTGCCAGGTCATAAAGTATGAGTGTGTATGTGGTTCTTATCAGGCGAGGCTGGGCAGTTTGACACTCTTAGATAATTATACTAATGCCTCATTATATATAAGTGCTTATATTTTTATTTCCATGAGCATACCTGATTTTTATAACTACCTTATAAAGTAGTAACAGCAGGCTTGACTATCCCCATCTTACAGATAAGGAAACAGAAACTTAGGGAGGTAAGGTGGGCTGTTCAAGGTTTCAGAGCTGGGAATTGGTGGAGATAAGACTTTTTTCTTTATAACACTACTTTTATGTTTTAAAATCTTTGTAAATCAAAATTTCATCATAAAAGTAACATGAACAGAGTTTAAATAATATAGAAAGAGGAGAAAAAAAGTCACCAGTTACCTCTCTACCCAACGTAGCATCAGTATAAATTGTGAGTTCTCAGAGGACAGAGACAACATCTCCAGGTGAATAACTGAAAATGGCATTGCGAGTCTGAGCTCTGGTTATCTAGGACCACAGTTTTAGTGGAATTAGTACATAATAAGAAATTTTTGTTGGAGGGTCTTGAAGCAAAGGGGCTCCTGGGCTCTTGAATGGAGTAGAAACTTTTCTGGATGCACTTAGCAAAGAATCCAGAATTCCTGTCTGCCTGCTGCTGGCTTGATCCATAACGGCCCTCTTCTCCATGCCCTCCTGCCCCCATCCTCAAATCTTCATAAATAATAAAATTCTGACATGTTGATTATCTTATAGGGAATACAACCTTTATGTTCCAAAGGGCTAAGTTTTCACTTCTGTTTGCCCTTATAACCAGTAAGGTTTTAATAAGAAAAACTTTGTAACAAATAATGCTTCATATGTTCTGAACATAATTTATTCCTCCTTTATCTTCCATATTGACATTTTATTCTTTCCCCCCTGTCATCATTGCTAACTTGGCTTGTGTTCCACAGTTGCTTCAGTGCATAAACAGGTTATTATTTTAGATATTTTTCCTTTTTATTTACTTAATTTTATTTTATTTTTAAAATTTATTTATTTATTTTTGGCTCTGTTGGGTCTTCATTGCTGTGCGCGGGCTTTCTCTAGTTGTGGCGAGCGGGGGCTACTCTTCATTGCGGTGTACGGGCTTCTCATTGCGGTGGCTTCTTGTTGCAGAGCACGGGCTCTAGGCGCACGGGCTTCAGTAGCTGTGGTACGCGGGGTCAGTAGTTGTGGCTCGCCGGCTCTAGAGTCCAGGCTCAGTAGTTGTGGTGCACGGGCTTAGTTGCTCCGCAGCATGTGGGATCTTCCCGGACCAGGGCTTGAACCCGTGTCCCCTGCATTGGCAGGCGGATTCTTAACCACTGCACCACCAGGGAAGCCCATCCTTTTTAAAGTAAAAGACTAAAAAACTCATTTTGCCTTTAGACGAACATATCTTCTAATTCAGAAACAGGAAGAAAGATATATATTTACTGAAGATATATATTAATAGAGGCACTGGGTGGGGCTCCCACAGACGGAGACCATGAGTGTGTAGTCCCTCTGGGAAGGGCTGAGCACTCGCAGCTTCTGGAGAATTATATATTTGTGGTTGTTAATTTGCATAGGCCTTGACAGTTCACCAAGTACCCTCGTAGCAACCATGGCCTTGGTTTCACACATTGTGAAATGGGAGGGCATCTCAGAGATGAGGCAGTGGCCTCAGGGAGGTGGAGTGACTTTCTGAAGGTCACAGGCTAGAGAATGGCAATGTTGACTTCCGGTTGCCGGCCCAGGAATTTTCATTCTGTCACATCAGGCTTGAGGAGGAGGAGGCTGCGATGATCAGCCTCTTGGCGATCCTTGGCTGTTTTTAAATAGTCGTACTCATCACGCTAGGCTGGTGGGACAGGTGTTACGAGGCTGGGCAGAAGGGTTTATGTGGTAAGTGTGGCAGCCATTTTAGGTCCTTGATCTAAGGGGGCAGTGACTGAACATCTGTTTTAGGCAGAATAGTCTGAGGGTGGTATGCAGAAAAATTAGTACTATCTGGGAGCTTGCTGAGCCCACCCCAGGCCTACTGAGTCAGAAACTCTGGTGGTGAGGCCTAGTGGTATTTTTTTAACAAGCCCTCTGGTGAGTTGAATGCACGCTGAAGTTTGAGAGCCGCCTAAGCACAGCTGGTAATGCAAAGGCCTTCTTGGAGACTGTTTCAGAATTCAGCCTTGAAGTGGCGATAGTCTCAGTTAATGTGGCGGCAGCAGGAATGGAGAGAACAGCTGACCCCAAGACATGTGTGAGAAGCCCTAGCTGAGATTCCACTTGCTGTCTTGGTCATTCTTTGTGGAACACATGGTAGCACCGGTATTCTGGAGGGGAGGGGGTCTTAATTTCATTTGAACAGGTTAGTAAGACGCTTAGAAGGGTTGAGTTCACTGTGTTCGGAGGTGCCCAGTGCCCACTTCTGTTTCTCCATCTGAGCTGGGCTTGCAAGTGCATCCACCCAGGTGCCAGTGTGGCCAGCTGAGATGCAGATGTGGCTGTTTCTGTGGCAAGGGGACCGGTATTTGTTCTCAGCCCATTTCTGGGTAACAAAAGATGAGCTTTACTCCGAGAGAACTGGTGGGAGTGGAAATTAAGAGCACAGGTGAGAGGTAACACTGGAAAACCTAATGGCTGAAAGGAAGGGGTGATGAGGAAGCGAGTGGGGATTGCTGAGCTAAAAACTTCCATTTGTTCTTAGAATAAAGTCCATCTTCTCGGGTGGGAGGGAGGGAGACGCAAGAGGGAGGAGATATGGGGATATATGTGTATGTATAGCTGATTCACTTTGTTATAAAGCAGAAACTAACACACCATTGTAAAGCAATTATACTCCAATAAAGATGTTAAAAAAATAAACTTAAAAAAAATAGAGTTGCTATTTAAAACAAAAACAACAAAACAAAACAAAGTCCATCTTCTCTGCCACCGTGGTTTCCCTTTTCTGCCTGCTTTCTGTCCTCATTTCCTCCCACTCTCTGCCTTGCTCACCGCATTCCCAGCTTAGAACCTCCCTTCTCCCCTCAACCTAGATATTCTCGTGGCGGCCTCCATTCTGCAGCACTTGGATGTCACCCTTTTCAAGAACTTTCTATGAGCATCCTCATTAATGTTGGGCTTCACCCCACCCCCTTCCCCAACCAGTTTCTTCCCCAGACCACTTATCCCAGTCTGAGATGATCTTAGTTACTGGTCTCCTTGTTTTAAGTCTGCCCTCCCTCCCCAGCTCTTCCACAGCCGGGAACCCTATGGGTCTGCTCAGTGTGTATTCCCAACACCTAGAAGAGTGCCTGGTGTGTAGTTAGAGCTCCATAAATATTAGCTGAATGAATTCTCGGTAGAGATTTGATTGGGGGGGGGCAGGTATGGGGAGGAAGTAGGGGGAGAAATGTGTCTGTAGACACCAGGCAGCAAATGACACCTAACTTGGCAGGCAGTGGAGGTGAAACAGGATAAATCCAAGAGATGTTCAGGAACTAACACTGACAAAATTTGGAGCTGGACTGATATGGAAGGTATTAAGCAATTTACTTGTGAAAAATCTTCATGAGAGAGGTTTGTGAACTCCTAGCATTCGTATTTGACCTCTTCATTCACTAGAAACTTAAGGGCAAAGCAATTCTGTGTTAGTATTAGGGTTCTTCAGAGAAAGAAGACCAATAGGAGATATATCGAGAGAGACAGAGAGAGAGAGAGAGAGATTGATATGTCATGGGAATTGGCTCACGTGATTATCAAAGCCGAGAAGTCCCATGGTCTGCTGTCTGCAAGCTGCAGAACTAGGAAAGCCAGTGGTGCAGTTCAGTTGAAGCCCGACAGCCCGGTAACCAGAAGCACAAGAGAGGAGAAGATAGATGTCCCAGCTCAAATAGAGAAGAGATCACACATTCCCCCTTCCTCTGCCTTTTTGTTCTATCCTGGCCCCCAATGGATTGGCTGATGCCCACCTACATTGGGGAAGGCCATCTTCTTTACTCATTTCACCAATTCAAAGGCTAATCTCTTCCAGAAACACCCTCACAGACACAAAAATAATGTTGTACCAGCTATCTAGACATTGCTTAGCCCTTTCAAGTTGCCTTATAAAATTAACCATCACAAAATGAGCTCTCCAGCTAACCCCTTTTCCAAGAGCTTGTCTCCTTTCTGCACCACCCTGGAGGAGAGATGCTTTCAGGTCCCAGGCATAAGGAATTCTGTTTCTACCCAGAGCAGCGCTCTATCCCCCCAACCCATCCGGCCACTCAACAATACTTACGGCGTTGTAGTATGTTCTAGATACAACCAAAGTCCCTGGGGGCATAGCAGTGACTAAAACAACCTCCTTGCATTTATATCCTAGAGAAGGAAGATAGCCAAAGACAAACAGGTCCACAAATATAGGCACAAGATATTTTGGATGGTAATAAGTGGTATAGAGCAAACAAAACAATGAGAGAGGTTGGGCTGAGGTCAGCGATGCAGGTCTTGAGTTGATGCTTTTTGAGCTGATATTTGAATAACAAGAAGGAACCAGCCATGAGAAGACCTGGGGGCAGAGGGTGGGTGGTTCCCTGCAGCACCTTCAGAACCCACTTCTGGAAGATGAATAACTGAAGTGGGATTTTTGTTTTCCTGCTTAAAAAATGAATATGGAGAGGATGGTGGCACAGAAATTCAACTTTCAGCACTTTGAAATGAATCATTGTACTGTTTATTTCCTTACTGACATATTTTCTTGTTAAAAGTTGTTACACAAAACATTTTAGAGATGGCTCTCATTTTAAAGGGCAGAATTTCTATCAATTATAAATAATTAAAATGAGTTTCAAAAAAGGGTAAAATCATGACTCATACAGAGTAACAATGAACAGATGTTAAAAATTTTACGTAACTCATTAGTCAGGGAGAGAACTAGGCAGATATTAAAACAGATTTGAAGGAGATATCAATACAGCACAAATTTATATGGAGTAAAGGAATGTTGAAATGAATGTGCAAATTCAGGCAAAACAAGCTTCTTCCACAGTGGAGGAGGGCAGTCGATTGAAGGCCAGGACAGAATTTACATGTGTTAAATAACAAGTTCAACTGACTAAATTTGAAGATCTAATTGTCTTTATTAAACTCTTTGTGAATTGGGCAGCATCCCATCTAGCAATAGAAAAGAGCTCCTTCAGGCTGCAGGAAAGGAAAGGTTTTTCAAGGCAGAGAAGAAGCAGGGGAAAGAGGAAATTAATAGCAAAGAATGCATTGTTTTAGGCTAGGTTGCCCTCCTAAGGGGAGTGTAAGGGGTGTATCAGTGGATTTCCAAGTGCTGTTCAGGAAATTCCAGGTTGGCAGGTTATAGGTCACATTCTTGGAGAAGGTTGGAACTGTAATTAGGTTAGCTTTAAATCCTGGTGGGGCTTAGCATAAATGACTCCATTTTGCGCCTGTTGTCTCTTTTCTTTTAACATCTTTGTTGGAGTATAATTGCTTTACAATGTGTGTTACTTTCTGCTGTATAACAAAGTGAATCAGCTATATGTATACATATATCCCCATATCCCCTCCCTCTTGCGTCTCTCTCCCACCCTCCCTATCCCACCCTTCTAGGTGGACACAGAGCCCCGAGCTGATCTCCCTGTGCTATGCGGCTGCTTCCCACTAGCTATCTATTTTACATTTGGTAGTGTATATATGTCCATGCCACTCTTTCACTTTCTCCCAGCTTACCCTTACCCCTCCCCGTATCCTCAAGTCCATTCTCTAGTAGGTCTGTGTCTTTATTCCTGTCTTGCCCCTAGGTTCTTCATGACCTTTTTTTTTTTTTAGATTCCATATGTATGTGTTAGCATATGGTATTTGTTTTTCTCTTTCTGACTTACTTCACTCTGTATGACAGACTCTAGGTCCATCCAACTCACTACAAATAACTCAATTTCGTTTCTTTTTATGGCTGAGTAATATTCCATTGTATATATGTGCCACATCTTCTTTATCCATTCATCTGTTGATGGACACTTAGGTTGCTTCCATGTCCTGGCTATTGTAAACAGAGCTGCAACGAACATTGTAGTACATGACTCTTTGAATTATGGTTTTCTCAGCGTGTATGCCCAGTAGTGGGATTGCTGGTAGTATGGTAGTTCTATTTTTAGTTTTTTAAGGAACCTCTATACTGT